>NC_133327.1:436727409-437962409 GCF_042186555.1 Aquarana catesbeiana | reverse complement strand
GTCGCATGCCTGCTTGCTAGCATTACAATCTTTAGAACCAGTAATGAACAAATTATGAAATAAAATAGCTTTAAACATATTCCCTAAGACAAGCCTACCTGCACAAGTATTCAGATGTCTGTGTGAGAGCCCTGGGTGCTCAAATATGCCAATTTCAACACTTCCTGAGGTGGCAAGAGCTGGACAATCCCCTTCAATACATTCCTATGTGTCAACAGAGTACAGGCTTGAGAGATGGGCCAGCAGGAAGGTTCAGGAGGCAGGAATAGACAGGCCAGATGTTGACACTAACATGAAGATTTAAAATCTGCATTATTGGGGTGTTCTGAGATGTGGCACACCTGGGGTGTTAATAAACCTAAAGATGGTACCAACAGGTTTCCGTTATAGTTGCTTTAGTTTCTAAACCTACTTTCCCTCCCCTCTCAGTCAATTCTAAGGCTTAGTGTCAAGGCTGGGCTCAGCCCTTCCTTCTCTGAGCTGGCCGCTCAGCTGTCGGCTAATTGCCAGCTCCTATCTCTCCACAGTGGCCTGTTGGTGATATCCTGCTCGTCAGTCCTGCCTACTTAAGCCGTCCAGCCCAGATGATCTCTGCCTTCGCCTTGGTCACATCTCTAGAGATGCTCTCCTGTGTTCCTGTTAAAGACTTGCTTGGCTGACATTCCTTCTGGCTGCAGATCCTGCTTGCTGTTTGACTATGCTTATCTCCGCCTCCCTGACGTATTGGCTTGTCTGACTATCCGTTCCGTTTCCTGAACTCTGGCTATGTTTTGACTACCTTTACTCTGTTTACCTTTTTTTTTTTATTAATAATAATAATAATAATAATAATAATATGTGAGATTTAACTGTACTTCTCTCTCAGTCTGATTCATGGTTTCTGACACTTAGCAAGTGATTTTGTTCTATCGTGAGTTAAGAAACATGCAATATTTTGGTGACAGTCAGGGCTTCCCTCACTTGAGGGAGGCATTTCCTCTCACTTCCTGTTTTCCCTTCACCTCCTGTCCCATAGCCAAATCTCCCCAATGGGACACAAAAGGCAGAAAAAAAATGAAAGGAATTATATCCCTCTCTTACTACATCCATTAGAAAAATGCCTTTAGCTATACTTTAAGACTTAACATTGTTGTCCTGTCTAGAAAATCACTTCAGTCAGCAGGAATATGCTTCTATATGGTGCTGTTCTATTTGTAACACCAGACTGACCTACAATAAACTGGTCATGTTCAATTCCACCTCGGTCATACAGATTGCATAAAAACCATCTCCATTTAAGTCAAATGTTTACCATTCTCAGCAATTTTTAGTATATGCATTTCAATTATTACATGAAAATATTCATATCCCAAAACAAAATATGGTGCAGTATCTGTTTTACTAGGCAATAAGAGACTTGCTTTGAAAAAAGATTCCTTTGCAAAGGGGCCACATTGTCTAATTATGTAATAGCTCTTAGTCAGCGTTAAATGTCTAATATTGATTTTTGAGGAGGTTGTAATCTTATCATAGAACTGCCAGTGTGATTCAAGCAACTCTAGGTGATTGCCTCAAGCAAATACAAAATCAGATCTTTTAGAGGTATACATGTGCATCTCATACAATTAGAATATCAAAAAGTTAATTTATTTCAGTAATTCAATTCAAAAAGTGAAAAACCCATTTATTTTATATAGATGTGTTACACACAAAGTGATATATTTCAAGCATTTTTCTTTTAAATTTTTTTTTTTTCCAAATAACATTTTTATTATTTTCCATTTTTGCAGTACAATATGCAATAACAGTTGGCGTTTGTGACAGTAGTACAGTAGTGTTGAATTCTTGTACACAGTATCAATAATCAAATGCCATGTTCCAATATTAAAGTTTTACAAAATGCCAGCTTAGTGTCATCGTCTTCCATGTACTATATTTACTGGCAAGTTTATAATCTTACTGTAAAAGCAGAATCAAAACTTAGTTATCTGTTGCTAAGAAGTTGCAGGTATGTATAACATAAAGAAAAAGAGGTGGGTAGTGGAGAGAGAGGGGGTTAGAGAGGGGGGGTATAGTAGGTATATCAACGGTGGTGTTACCTGGTCATGGTGGGTCCTCCCGGAGGTGCCATAGCTCCCAGACCCTGTTATGTGCTTCCAATGTATCCTGTATTCTAGCTGTCATCTTTTCCATCACTTCTATGTCCTTTATTCTAGTGTACAGGTCCTCAGCAGAGGGGGGTGAGGAACGCTTCCAATGTAATGCTATAAGGCATCTTGCCGCCGTCAGTATGTGACGTACCAGTTTTTTATATGGGGTGGGAAATTTAGGCGGCGGTAGGCCCAGGAGGAAGAATTTTGGGGAAGCCTGGATCTGTATGTCCAGGAGGCGTTCCAGTAGCTGCTGGACCGTGGACCAATAAGGAGTCAACAATGGGCAGCTCCAGTATATATGTAGGAAGGTGCCCCTCGCTCCCTGGCATCTCCAGCATCTATCGGAACTATTGGGGAATATGGTATGGAGAACATCTGGGGTCATATACCACAGCAAGAGGATTTTATAGGAGTTTTCTTTATATAAAGAACACATTGAACTCTGTTTGATTCCAGATTATCTGCCATTGCGAGATAGGGAGTTCCTCCCCAAGGATCCCCTCCCATTTAGTCATATACAGGTGTTTACCCTGGCTGTCCTCTGAGAAGACGTTCAAAATCTTGTATATGCTCGATATAAGCCTCCTCTGATTATTGCCCGCCAAGATTGTTGTTTCAAACGCTGATGGTGGTGAAAATTTGAAAATTGTAGGGTGGGTGTAATAGTGAGTGCGTAGTGCCGAATTTGTAGATACCCGTAGAGTGCCTGTCTGGGGAGGTCATGTTTAGTTTGTAGTTCGCTGAATGGCAGCAGTTTCCTTGTTCTGGGGTCCACCAGGTTTCCATAGTGGAACAAGTTCCGGGCTGTCCAATGATGTGACATTTGGTAGGTTAGACTATCCGGCACTTTGGGGTTACAAATAAAAGAGGTCAGGAGCGATCTATCTGAGGAGAGATTATGTTTGGGGGCCAGGGTGCGCCACAGCCGTCTCAAGTGGGACATGGGACCCAGCATACGCTCAGGGGCTACGTCCGCATTCGCACTCCACAGCAGATTATTTGGATGTATGGGAGCAAGCCATAGTTTTTCGATTTCGGTCCATTTGTTATAAGATTTGTGGGTATACCAGGAGGCTATCGCTCGTAATTGAGCTGCGTGATAATATTTAATAATATTAGGGAACGCCAATCCCCCTTCATTGCGGGATGCCATCAGTACCGACCTCGGGACCCTGTGCCTTTTGTAATTCCATGTGAACTGTAATAGATCGGATTGGAGTTTTTTCAGATGGGCAATCGGGATTGGTATAGGTAGTGTTTGGAAGAGATATAAAAGCCTTGGGAGGATAGTCATTTTTATTGAGGCTATTCTACCTAGTAGAGAGATGTGGTGTTTTTTCCATTGAGTCAGTGAGGATCTTATGGATCGAAACAGTGATGGGAAATTTTCTTGGTATATGGTACTAAATTTGGGTGTAATAAATATGCCTAGATATTTCAGGGAATTTGTTTTCCATGTGAATGGAAAATTAGATTTTAAAAGTGAGACCTCGTTAGGAGAAATGTTAATTGGGAGGGCCTCTGATTTTGATGCATTTATCTTATACCCTGATAATGCGCGAAAGCGATCTAGTTCTGTTTGCAGAATTGGAAGAGTGATATGAGGTTGAGTCACTGAGAGTATGATATCATCTGCAAAAAGGGAGATTTTAAACTCCCTCCCTCTAACTGATATTCCTCGTATGTCTGGGTTTCTCCTAATGGATGCGGCTAGGGGTTCGACGCAGAGTGCAAATAGCAGGGGCGAGAGTGGGCATCCCTGCCTGGTCCCGTTCGCCACTGAGAATGTAGGGGATAATGCAAAGGGGGTCCTGACTTGGGATGTTGGGCCTGTGTATAAATGTCTGATTGCTTGTAGGAAGGGGCCTCGAAAGCCCATGAATTGTAGAGTGGCAAATAGAAAGGGCCATCCCAAGCGATCAAACGCTTTTTCTGCGTCTAAACTGAGCAACAGTGCCGCCTGGTTTTCTCTATTCACCACTTCCACCAGGTCTATGATTTTTCTGGTATTGTCTCCAGCCTGACGCATCGGGACGAACCCTACCTGGTCTTTATGGACCAGTGAGGGGAGAATCTGGTTTAGGCGATTGGAAAGTAGTTTGGTGAAAATTTTAAGGTCGGAGTTCAGTAATGCAATGGGTCTGTAATTGGTACATAGGGAGGGGTCTTTGTCTGGTTTAGGAATTAAGGTGATAAAAGAACGGTGCATGTCCGGTGGTATATCGGCCTTGTGAAGAAAGGCATGGAAGACCTTGCTCATATGTGGAAGCAGTGTGGGGAGAAACGTCTTATAATATTCATATGGGAATCCGTCGGGTCCCGGGGCTTTATGGGACGGGAGGGATTTAATGGTCATCTCTATCTCCTCATCTGTAATCTGCGTGTTCAAGGTTAGTAGGTCGGAGGGTGTTAAGTGGGGGACTCCACTGCGTTCTAAGTATTCTCGCATTTTATAAGACAGGTCGGGGGAAGGGGGATTGCTAGGTATGTCTGGGTTATTGTATAAGTGTTTATAGAAGTCCGCAAAAACTTGAGCTATTTCTTTGGGGTGGGAAACTATATGTCCCGACTTATTTTTAATCTGATGTGGTGTCTGCATGTGAAATTTGTCCCGCAGTTTGTTAGCTAAAAGGGAATGTGCTTTGTTACCTTTATCGTAGTATATTTGCTTTAGTCTTGTCAGTGCTTTTTCTACCTGGCCTAGTGCGAATTCCTTCAGGGTTGTGCGAAGGCTAATGACCTTCCGGAGCAAGGGTATGGAAGGGGTGGCTTGAAGTTTGCGTTCAGACACTCTAAGGTCCTGTTCAGTTTTTAGCTTTGCGGCTAGGGAATCTTTTTTCATTGCGGAGGACAAGGCTATGCATTTGCCGCGTAGGACTGCCTTGTGGGCCTCCCAGAGGGTGGTTGGCGATATATCCGGTGTGTTGTTTTCAATGAAGTAGTGTTTTAAGGTGGTATTTAGTTCGACCTGGGAAGGGAGGTGCTGAAGGAGAAATGAGTTAAGCCTCCAGTTGTAGGGTTTACGGTTGGGATTATCTAGTTCTAGCTCTAGTAGAATCGGGGCATGATCCGACCACGAGATGGGGAGTATTTGAGCTTTTCGTGTGAGTCTGAGTGTATGGTTGTTAACAAAGAAATAATCTATTCGGGAGTGTGTATGGTGGGGGGCGGAGTAAAATGTATACTGCCGATCTCCCGGGTGAAGGGCCCTCCAGGCATCAAAGAGCGCATAGCGTCTGGAGATTTGTCGAAACAGTCTAGAGCCCCGGAGGACACCTGGTGGAGATACCCTGGAGCCCACCACCTGGCGATCGACAGTTGCTGATTGTACAAGATTGAAATCTCCCCCCACCACTAAGATCCCGGGGGCTGACTTGAAAAGACGCTTGTATATTTTAGAGAGGAGATTGTGTTGTTTAGTGTTAGGCGCGTATATCGCGCACAGCATAATAGGTTGTGTATGCCAGTGCCCCTGTAGAATAATAAAGTGGCCCTTAGGGTCGGAGTAATGGTTTGTGCAAGTGAAGGGGGCTCCCTTTTTGAATAATATAGCCACTCCTGCTTTTTTTTGGGTGCCAGATGAGAGATAGACCCCCGGGAAGTATTTGGAGGCGAATGCGAACGAGCCTTCTTTATTGAAATGTGTCTCCTGTACCATTACGATATCAGCTCCCGACTGTCTGAACTCCCGCAGTGCCAAATGCCTTTTTCTGTTAGAGTTCAGGCCGTGTACATTTAGGGATAGTAACTTTGCCATCTAATTACATGTGGGTAGGTGTGTGTTTGCTTACCTAGTGATGGAGCACCAGGGTCTGGGGATAAGGGACCAGGATCCGACACCATCCGGGAGGAAACCAGGACCGTTCACCCGCACCGCTGCGGGAGGTTGATTCCTACAGTAAGGGGAAGAGGAGGGAGAGGGCTGGGAGAGAAGAAGAAGGTTAAGTAAGACCAGGTGGTGATAGAACGCACACATTAGCAAACTATAAGTGGCCAATAGGCCTAAGTAACACGGAATTCCAAGTGTCCGTCCGCCGGTCGCTCTATTGGGGCGGCCGGGGGGGGGGCCACCAGGGGATCCGTAACCAATGTAGAAATATAAAACACTTATTTAACTTCCTGAACTAAAAATCAGGAACGGGGGGGGGGGGGGGAGACGAACGGTAATGCGTCTACTCTCCTGGAGCTCGATCATAGCAAGCCCTTGGTATTTATGTGAACTGTGGCGTAGGGGCAATTTGGGGGGTACTGAGCTAGTATGTTTGACCAAACGTTTAGTCCTGGACATGAAAAGTCAATACGTTGAGTTAATCACGTCTTGCAGTTTGGTGTGGACTGTGGTAGAGCAGTGACGTTGATCAGCGTCTGGGTTTGGCAGGTTTGCGGGGTACTTCTGGGTTTCGAGGCCGGTTTGAGGAAGATACTTTCTGCCATACTGTAGGCGGTGATGGGGAGATGGTTACTAAGTCCCATTCCGATAGCTGTGGAGGTTGTATTTCCAGGGTATTGCAGAATACTCGGAGATCTTCGGGGTATCGCAGAACTGCGGAGGTTCCCTGTAGTTTTGCTGTGAGAGTGAAGGGGAAACCCCATCTATAGGGGATTGCTTTGTTTTGCAGCTCTTGTAGTAGTGGTTGAAGAAGTCTTCGTTTCTGTAGGGTGATCCAGGACAGGTCAGGGTAAAGCTGAATTTGTGTCCCAGCAAAGGTGATTTTGCGTGTTATTCGTGCTTGTTTCATGATGGATTCTTTAAGGGGATAAGAAGTGATTCTGCAAATGATATCCCTTGGTTTTGATGCAGGGCCTTTAGGTCGCAGTGCTCGATGGGCTCTGTCCATCTCTATATGTTTCGTAAGGGGTTCTCCCAGTAGGTTGTTGAAAATGGTTTGTAAGGTGGTTTGCAGGTCTTCGCTGCCCTCTGGCTCCGGGACACCTCTTATTCGGATGTTGTTGCGGCGCCCCCTGTTGTCCAGGTCCTCTATGTGTCTTTGCATATCTCTAAGGAGAGAACGGTGCTCCGCTCCCTGGAGCTGTGTTCTGTGGACTGCTAACTTGGTTTCTTGGATCTCCTCTTCCGCCATCTCCACTCTATCTGCTAAATGTTTGAGTCCCGTTTGGAGGACCTGGATTTCAGAACGGCAGGTTGATTTGACATCCTCTATGAGTTGTTTGAAATCTTGTTTGGTGGGAATCTCTTGGAAATAAGCGTGCCATGGGGGTGGTATATATTGGTCATGTATATGGCCCACTCGGTGGTCTGGCGAGGCTGGTGCCGGAGGGGGGGAGCGTGGGCTAAGTGAGCCCGCCTCGGGTGGCCGATGGGATCCTGTAACAGGGGGGCCCCACGGTTCATTCCACATCAGGGCCTGCGGCAGTTGGGGGGGTCCCTCATGATGGGTAGCTGTTGAGGAGCCTGGGGGGGTGCTGGCCTTTTGTGCGTATGTGAGGATATTAGAGGGCAGCTGTTTAGAGACACCATTGTCTCCGGATCTGGAAAGTCTCTGCGTCTTGGGTGGGGGGGGGGGGACGCTGCCATGGCCCATAGTGTCCCATCCTCTCCCCCTGGTGAGAGATGCAGATCCGCTGATGGGCGAGCGGGACCTGGAAGGGGTGGAAAGTCCTGGGTGAGAGCTGATGGTGTTGGAGATAGAGGAGACTGGTCCTGGAGGTAGGGGTCTGAAGCCGCGCGTAGCAGCCGTGGAAATGTCGCCGAGCACTGAGTATAGTGCTGTGAGGAGGTGGGTGGTCCGGATGGCTGCGGCGCATGTGTCTGCCAGGCCTGGGGGTCGGGGGAGGTGGATGGACTCACCGGTCCTGTGTGTGTTGCTGGAGAGACCGAGCCTGTCATCGCTGGAGAGGATTCGGCGTGCACTCGCTGCTGTGTGGGCTGCGGCAGTTGGTCTCGTGGAGAGCTCCGTCCTCCCTGTGCCTGTGTGATCGGCGCCATCTTGGATCCTCCGGCCGGGATGTTCTCTGGCTGGAGAAAGAAGGAGCGGAGGTCAGTAGAGGTCCCCGGAGGGGGTTGAGATGTACCTCTGCACCGTGAGGATCGGGTGGTCCGCGATCTGCCCATGTGGGGATGAGTTTTCGACCCCCAAATTGCCAATATTGCTGTGGGCTGCAGGAGCTAGGAGATCAAGCGTCCATTAAGGTCGGCTTCCGGTCACGCCCCCCTTTTTTCTTTTAAATTTTGATGATTAGCGCTTACAGCTAGGAAAAACCCAAGATCAAGTACCTCAGAAAATTAGAATATTACAGAAGACCAATTTAAAAAAAAGTATTTTTAATACAGAAATGTTGGCTTACTGAAAAGTATGTCCATGTACAGTATAGTATGCACTTAATACTTGGTCGGGGCTCCTTTTGCATGAATTACTGCATCAACGCGGCGAGGCATGGAGGCAATCAGCCTAAGGCACTGCTGAGGTGTTATGGAAGCCCAGGATTCTTTCATAGTGGCTTTCAGCTCATCTGCATTGTTAGGTTTGGTGTCTCTCATCTTCCTCTTGACAATAACCCACAGATTCTCTATGGGGTTCAGGTCAGGTGAGTTTGCTGGCCAATCAAGCACAGTGATACCATGATCAATAAACCAGCTATTAGTACTTTTGGTAGTGTGGACAGGTGCCAAATTCTGCTGGAAAATGAAATCAGCATCTCCATAAAAGCTGGAGGGAAGCATGATGCACTCTACGAATTTCCTGTTAGAGGGCTGCATTGACTTTGGGCTTAATAAAACACAGTGGACCAACACCAGCAGATGACATGTCTCCCCAAATCATCACAAACTGTGGAAACTTCACACTGGACCTCAAGCAACCTGGATTCTGTGACTCTCTGCTCCTCCCCCAGACTCTGGGACCTTGATTTCCAAATGAAATGCAACATTTTCCACAGTCCGTGATGATTTATGGAGCCATGTCATCTACTGATTGGGTTTTCACAAGCTGTAAGCCATATTCAACATAATTAAATGAAAAAAAAAATGCTTGAAATGTATCACTTTGTAACGCATTTATATAAAATATATAAGCTTCACTTTTTGAATTGAATTTCTAATTTTATGAGAGGCACCTGTATATTTTTGAAGAACAGATTCAATTATGTATTTTATACAGCCTGTTAGGAGCTATATTCTATTCATATTAAAATATGATTGATAATCACATGATGACTTGGAGCACCGCACAAAGTTGGAGATTAACGGATGTCCTACCGGTATTCAGAAAGTGGAAGCAGGAGTCAGACACAAATTTAGAAGCGTGGACATATGTGAGGTAAGACGCTGTGACCAAGCTCCAGTAAGCGGAGTGAAACATATCAGGGAGCATGGCCAGAACAGCGCTGGCTGAGGCCATACACAGCCATATTCACATCTGAAGCGCTGGGTCGGTTTTCAGCAGCATCTTTACCCCACAAAATATGACAGAACATGCCATCCTAAATAGCCATGCTTGGGCAGTTATGCTATAAGAAACACCTCAGAACTGATCTCTGTCCTCTTTGCAGATGGTAAAAGCCTAGAGCAGGAATCTTCAAACTATGGCCTTCCAGCTGTTGCGGGACTACACGTCCCATGAGGCATTGTAAAACTCAGACATGACTATGCATGATGGAAAATGTGGTTCCTGAACAACTGGAGGGCCATAGTTTGGAGACCCCTGGACCCTGGACTAGAACATAGGCAGACAATTATACATAGCCACTTTGCAATCCAATGCAAATTCCATTTTATCTGTTTATTTATTTGTCAATCAGGTGTACACTATGGAAGAGCCATATTTTGCACTGAATAAACAGATTAACATACTATTAACCTACTGCATTTTCAGTATTTTTCAAGATTAGGCTCCATACACACGTTGTTTTAAGCTCATAGAAGCTTTTAATAGCATTTGTTTCTGCTCCTAGAAGCTAAATAGTGTTATCCTATGTGTCTATCCACACTACTTTAGGCTATTAGAATTTTTTGAGCTTCAGCATCTAGGAGCAGAAAAAAATTGTTTTTGTAGAGTTTCTTGGAGCATTTTTACAGCAGAAAAAAAAAAAAAACGTTGAAAGCTCCTAACTGCTACTAACAGCTGTTTTTGAGCTTTTTTTTTTTTTTTTCTTCATGTACTGCATAAACGCTAATAAAATGCTAATGTCCCTAAATTCCCCAAAAATCTTCTAAATCAGGGGTCTCAAACTGGTGGCCCTCCAGATGTTGCAGAACTACAAGTCCCATGAGGAATTTCAATACTGACAGTTACAAGCATAACTCCCACAGGAAGAGGGATGATGGGACTTGAAGTTCCTCAACAGCTGGAGGACCGTCTTTTTTAGACCCCTGTTCTAAATGCTTCAAAAAAGCTTTTAAAATGCTACTAGAAGCTGGCAAAAAAACGCTAAATGCATTTTTCATCTAGCTTTTTTTGAGCTCATTAAAAACGCTAGTGTGCATGGAGCCAAAAGGTAAAACAAAAAAAAAATCTCAACTGCACAAAGCCAAGTTCTAGGACGTGTAATCACAAAATTTGTGAAGATGAGATCATGTTAATAAATAATATCTAAAGTTAGCAAGGTTTTTTTGCAAAACTAAAGTTTGTAGTAAACCAAAGTTTCAAAATGCATATACTAATTTCTCATTTTAGATCAGCATTCAGTTTGATCGACACAAAACTTGGAGCATTTACGAGCAGTTCTTTGCTCATCTGGTCAACAACCTGCACTAGGACAGTTACAATTAAACGTTACTGCTGCTCTATAAACTTTATTCAGGACACACAAACTCTAGTATATACAATAATGCCTCGTACACACGGTCGGATTTTCCGATGGAAAATATTCTATGGGAGCTTGTTGTCGGAAATTCTGATCGTGTGTAGGCTCCATCGGAATTTACATCACACAAAATTTGAGATCTGGATCTCAAATTTTCCGACAACAAAATCCGTTGTCGGAAATTCTGATCGTGTGTACACAATTCCAACGCACAAAGTTCCACGCATGCTCGGAATCAAGCAAAAGAGCCGCACTGGCTATTGAACTTCATTTTTCTCGGCTCGTCGTACGTGTTGTACATCACCGTGTTCTTGACGTTCGCAATTTCTGACCAACTTTGTGTGACCGTGTGTATGCAAGACAAGTTTGAGCCAACATCCGTAGAAAAACATGGATTTTGTTGTCGGAATGTGCGATCGTATGTACGCGGCATTAGGCTGCATTCACACTTCAGCATTTAGAATCGCAAACATATTTGCTGCGAATCTGCCCATGATTTGAAAGCGCTGATGTGTGAATGGCAAATCGCAGGACTCGCATTTGAGATGCCATCCTGAACTTTTTTTGGGGCGACATGCTTTCCACGGTGCATGTTGCCGCGATTGCAGCACGATTAAGTGTGAATGCAGCCTTATAATTGTTTCAGTTAGGTTGGCAGCTACTACTTTCAGTATCTCACAAAAGTGAGTACACCCCTCATATTTTTGTAAATATTTTATTATATCTTTTCATGTGACAACACTGAAGAAATGACACTTCACTTAGGGAACTCAGTCAAATAATTGCCAGACCATTGTTCTTAATTTGTACTGACAGTTTACTGACTGGAATGGAATGGTACCAGTGGATTGGAGAAAAGCCAATGTAGCACCAATATTTAAAAAGGGGCCTAAATTACATCCCTGAGAATTACAAACCAGTTAGCCTAACATCAATAGTATGCAAGCTCTTGGAGGGGATGATAAGGGAATATATACAAGTTTTTAGTAATGAAAACGGTATCATTAGCAGTAATCAACATGGATTCATGAAGAATCGTTCTTGCCAAACCAATCTATTAACCTTCTATGAGGAGGTGAGTTGCCATCTAGATAAAGGAAGGCCCGTAGACGTGGTGTATCTTGATTTTGCAAAAGAATTAAACATAGTTCCCTATAAACGTTTACTGTAAAAAATAAGGTCCGTTGGCATGGACCATAGGGTGAGTACATGGATTGAAAACTGGCTACAAGGGCGAGTTCATAGGGTGGTGATAAATGGGGAATACTCGGAATGGTCAGGGGTGGGTAGCGGGGTCCCACAGAGTTCTGTGCTGAGACCAATCCTATTTAATTTGTTCATAAACGACCTGGAGGATGGGGCAAACAGTTCAATCTCTGTATTTGCAGACGATACTAAGCTAAGCAGGGCAATAACTTCTCAGCAGGATGTGGAAACCTTGCAAAAAGATCTGAACAAAGTAATGGGGTGGGCAACTACATAGCAAATGAGGTTTAATGTAGAAAAATGTAAAATAATGCATTTGGGTGGCAAAAATATGAATGCAATCTATACACTGGGGGAGACCTCTGGGGGAATCTAGGATGGAAAAGGACTTGGGGGTCCTAGTAGATGGCTCAGCAATGGCATGCAATGCCAAGCTGCTGCTAACAAAGCAAACGGAATATTGGCATGCATTAAAAAAGGGATTAACTCCAGGGATAAAGCTATAATTCTCCCGCTATACAAGACTCTGGTCCGGCCTCACCTGGAGGATGCTGTCCCGTTCTGGGCACCAGTCCTCAGGAAGGATGTACTGGAAATGAAGTGAGTACAAAGAAGGGCAACAAAGCTAATAAAGGGTCTGGAGGACCTTAGTTATGAAGAAAGGTTGTGAGCACTGAACTTATTCTCTCAGCAGAAGAGATGCTTGAGAGGGGATATGATTTCAATTTCCAAATACCATACTGGTGACCCCACAATAGGTATAAAACTTTTTTGCGGAAGGGAGTTTAACAAGACATGTGACCACTCATTAAAATTAGAAAAAAAGAGCTTTAACCTTAAACTACGTAGAGGGTTCTTTACTGTAAGAGCAGCAAGGGTGTGGAATTCCCTTCCACAGGAGGTGGTCTCAGCGGGGGACATCAATAGTTTCAAAAAACTATTAGAGAAGCACCTGAATGACCACAACATACAGGGATATACAATGTAATACTGACATATAATCACACACATAGGTTGGACTTGATGGACTTGTGTCTTCTGTCAACCTCACCAACTATGTAACAACAGAATGTGGTGAGTTCTACCTGTCTGCTGACCATTGCTTTTCACTTCTCTTTCCCTGTATGCATTGCTCCTTCTCCTCTGCTGTTTATGTTCAATTTCTAAGGATTACATATCCCATGGTACCTTGCTGCCTGCAAGCAGTGATTCCTGTACTGACTGCACCTTCTGAAACTCCTCCATTAAGCACCTCTGTAGTTCAGAAGGCAGGCTCTGTGAAATATGTGACACAGTAGTGCCTACTCACAGTGCACAGTGACTACATGTCACAGAATTCAAGGAAGTAAATGTGTGGGGATCGTCACAAAGTAGGTTTACATCAGGATCACTAATGGAAATGTATGTAAGCCCCTAGAACACGGCTTGACAAATTTGCTTTGAATCTAGGACCAAGCTAAAAAAAGTTAGGAGCCAGTTTGTACACGTGCACAGCCATATTGAATATGTGCATCACAATCAACTTTTTCATGCTTAGGCACCCCAATGCGTGCGTTTACATTTGTACACACGTATATGTGGGGGTGGGGGGGCCTCAAAAAATGTTATGTGCTTGGGTACAACTTTAACTTGCTACAATTAAAAAAACTATTTTTTTTTTTACTTGAAACCACTGAATGTAATGCAGATCACACTGCATTACGTCCCTTCCCAGCCATGCTGGCCAGGGAAACTGTCAACGGGATCTCAGAAGTGACGTCATACATGTTGCTTCCAGGTCAGAAACAAGATGGGGAGGAGAGTGGACGTGTGTCCACTCTCTTCCCTCCCCTCTAACCTGCAGTGACCCAATTTTCAGGTCTCGGGCTTGTAGATTGGAGCCCGCGGTAGATGGGGCACTTTACCAGTGTGTGAAAGCATTTCGGTGGCAGCGGAGCTTCCACCTGACAAGTGAGCCCCGCTGCTTGCCCGCAGCAGGACTAAAAAAAAAAAAAAAAAACGACCTCTTCGGAACTGTATGTTAAGCCGTACTTCCTCCATGCCTGACGACACCTTTATACCATCGCTATTACCATGGATTCCTTCCAATGCTCATCTTCTTACCCTACTTGCCACCAGTTTTAATTTAATTTTATTACATTTTACTGGCACTTTTTTTTCTACTTTTGGCCAATTGCCAAAAGTAGTATCTTTATATAAATGCATTTTTGTATTGCCCTTTTTCACATTAAATAAAAAAAAAAAAAAAAAAAAAAAAAAAAAAGTTTGTCAAAAAGACATACTGTTGTTGTCTACTTCCTTTTTACGTTACACGTGCGTGTGGCGAAATGAGTTAAAACTAAATATGCCAGGCCAATTGACCATCTGGGGAAACAAAAGAAAAAAAAAAATTTGCAAACTAGTTTCTAATGTTTATAATCTGAGAAGTGGAGCACAAATCCATGAATATCCTGTGCAGGGTTTGGAGTTGTAGGTTCAGTGGAGGGCTGGAGGCTCTCTCCTTGTCAATTTAAAAGTTATGTAACACGCAGCAAGCACTAATTTTATAGCACTCTCCACATCCAACTGAATGGCGGAAAGGTAAAGTACAAACCACTTTGCAGTACATACTCCAAAATGCGCACAGTGTGTGGTTGTCTGTATCCATGTGGAAAAGAGAGTCTAATGGGAGTGGTTTCATAATTATCAACCAGCTGCTGCATCTACAGGGCTCTAATGAGGAAAATTGCAGGGTCTGCATCCCTTTAGACATGATTTCCTATTGGGAGTATCTCACCAATAATGACATTTTTGTTGCAGGCGATGCCTGATATCCGACTTGTATCTTAGTGCAGACTTCAGGGAAAATTGGTGAGCCAATCACACAAGCAGGAAATGATTTATCTGGGGGGCGTTCTGTACACATTCTGTATACAGGACAGCTCCAAGTAGCCATATTGCATTGCACTTTACAGAAAATTACAGAGCTGAAGAATGAAAAGGAAAGGTCATTTTTATTAACATTCAATTACAATATGACTTGTGTCACAATTGTACTCGCAATATTATTTTTCTTTATTTGCTATGTTTTTCCCACAAAAGTGGAGTTACCCTTTAACTTTTTTTCCAATGCATTGTGGGAAAAAATAACTAAACTGTGGGATTTTGGAAAAAATGCGTATAAATGCTGATGCTCCTAAACGCGCATAAGGCCTGATTCACACCTATGCGCGTGTGGTGCTTTTTGCAGAAACGCCCTACAGTCCATTTAACATGGTTTCCTATGAGGCACATTCGCATATAGGCTTTTTTCAACCGCTGCATTTTTGGAAAGGGTCAGTGACTTTTTTTACATGCAAAACTGTGCTTTTTTGGTTCCATAGAATTCAATGGAGAAGCTGCAGAAAAGCATGTAGTGCGTTTTTACCACAATTTTGCGTTTTCTATGCTTTTTTGGCCAATTTGATTAAAAATGTGAATCGCCACAAAGTCGCAGCATAAGCGCAGTAAAATCATGGCAAAAAATGCACTACATGCTTTTCTGCAGCTTCTCTATTGAAGTCTATGGAACCAGTAAAGCACCATTTTGCATGTTAAAAAAAGTTACTGACCCTTTCCATTTTCCTGCCAGTAGTTCTGGCACTCAGAGGATTTTTTTTTTTTAAACGCCCTCTGTGCATGAGGCCTAGATACCTGTTGATTCTGACATTGGATGGGTATTCCTATCCAACTCAAAGCAACAATACCCTGCTTGCTGCTGCTGTAGCTACTTAGCCTACTTAGCTGGTGACACCATTGACAGTCCTATGAGCCATGTCTCAAGTTCTGCCCACGGCCCTTTAGATTGACAGCACCTTGCTCTATTGTGCAGAAGCTTAAAGTGGATGTAAACCCTCACATATACCCAGCGAAGTGAACAGCCTCAGATGATACACAGGGATGAAACAAATCTCCCTACATAAGTTTTACATGTATATCTGCTGTCTTCATCTTTATATACTATTTAGAAAGTGCACATTATGTTAGGAGATTTTCTCTTCCTGTTGCACAGTGCAGTGAAGCACCCCCTCTCCTCATAAGTAGAGACTTTCAGATCTGTGCTCATTTATGGCCTCCTCCCCAACACAAAACTCATGCTGCTTTTTTTTTTTTTTTTACATGTGCAGAGAACTTATCAGGATTTATCAGGCTGATAACAGAAGAACTGAGCAGGACACAGCTAAAGGACATAGTGCTTTGAAGAGAGATAAGAAAACAATGCAGTTATATGTGTGCAGCTCAAATTTCATGAATCGGGTTTACATTCACTTTAAGGCCCCTTTCACACTGAGGCACCTCTAAACTGCCAGTAAAAAAAATTAGCGCTTTTGAAGAGCTTTCCATTCATTTCAATGGAGAGGGGCGTTTCTCACCGCTCTGTCAGCGCACTGCCCCAGTGTGAAAGCATTCATTGATTTTAATTGAAATAGTTTTTCGTGAGCTTTTCAAACGCTTTTTTTAGCGTGAAAGCGCCTGAAAAGCGCCTCAGTGTGAAAGGGGTCTAAGGAAATTAAGTATAAGCCCTGCTCAGCACTTAGGTTCCTTTCACACCTAGGCGGTGGGTTTGTCAGTGGTAAAGCGCCGCTATTTTTAGCGGTGCTTTACCGTAAATTTTGCAGCGCTATTCGGCCGCTAGCGGGGCACTTTTACCCCCCCCACTAGCGGCCGAGAAAGGGTTAAAAACCAACAGAGAAAGGGTTAAAAGCAGCGCTATGCCGGCGGTATAGCTGCGCTGCCCCACTGATTTCAATGGGCAGGAGCGGTGAAGGAGCGGTGAAGGAGCGGTGTATACACCGCTCCAAAGATGCTGCTAGCGCACGGCTCTAGTGTAAAAGCCCTCGGGGCTTTCACATTGGAGAGACAGCAGCGGCTTTTTCAGGGCGCTTTGCAGGTGCTATTTTTAGCACTGTAGTGCCTGCAAAGGGTCCCAGTGTGAAAGGAGCCTTAAAGTAAAAGGGAAGGCTAAAATAAAGTTTAAAGCCTTGCCTCCTCAGTGTTGATAAACATGTTGTACACAGTTTGCAATAAATCACTGAGTAAATACCCTTTTTTTTTTTTACTACTTTGTTGCAAATCCAGCGTGATTTTGGCCCCATGGAATAAGCAAACCACTTCAAGGTAGCATCCAAGTTGCAATATATAATCGCACTGAAATCTCAGATCAAAATCACAATGCAGTAGTGTGAACCTAGACTAAGTGCTGCTTTTTTTGTACTGCATAGCTGTAGAGAAGAAAAATGTATTACATGGTGTACTTTGCCAGCTGAGAACTCCAATAGAACAATACTAGATTTTGGATGGGCTTTAAAAATGATGGCAATTGTGCATAGTAACAAAATAAAGCACTGCATATCACCTCACCCCAACCCTGGAGCATGGCAGAAAAACAAAAACATCCTTCCTTAGGACCTGAGTGACATGCAAATGAATTTTGGGTTTTATTAGGCTTTTTACAGCAGATCATCAAAGTATTAGGATCTTTTCATATCAGCATTCCAGTCAGATCCATCTTACAGTTTTTCAGGCAGATCTGAACAGAAGCTCAATGTTAGTCTATGGTCAGGCGGATGTAAAGGTTTGTGTGTCCATTTACATCTGACAACCCTCACAGTCTGACTCAGTCTTGAAAAAAACAAACCAAAAAAGGGAAAGTTTGAGTCCTTTTGTCTTTTCAGACCTAAACATGACGGATCGTAGGTAAAAAGATTTTAACAGCTGCTTGCCCGTTTACATCTGCCTGCCCATAGACCTGACATGGGTTTGTTACAAAATGCAGGAAAATACCGAATGGACGCAAATGTCACAAAGTGGCATCCGTTCTGTTCTGCTCTGATTCAGTAGGGGATTTGTTCACAGATCTCCTGCTGATCGTAATGTACACTGCTCCTCTGAAAGGACTCTTCCCAGGTATATCTTGTGATTCTGATGTGCTTCCTGTTGTTTTTTTGATTTTTGTTTCAGCTGCTATCCGCAGCTGAAACAGTGCACCAAGATTACCCACGGTTATGTGCAGATAGCTGCGCTAAATCATTCCTGGACGCAGTCAAATTTATTTGTTCTATCTGCACAAAACCGCATTTAACAAAACCGACGCTAAACGTAGTGTGTGAATGGGGCCATAGGAAAGCATTGTGTGCATTTACCTGCGGTAGATAACTTCATCTGTCTGCAGCTAAAAGCTGAATTCTATCCGCCTGTGTGAAAGGGGCCTTAGAAGTTCAGTCACACAACAGGACAAGGTAGAAAACAATAACAAAGTTGGAAAAACAGAAAAAAAAATCTGCATTTCATAAAGGCTAAGCCAAACTTCTGACCTCTGCACCATTTATATGCTGCCCCATACACTGTAGAAGGCCATTCACATAAGACAAAACAAAAATTATATATCAACTGAAACTGAATGGAATAAATATATCCTAAAGCTGGGCATACACCAGTAGCTTTTTAAACTATCGTACGAAAATTCTCTGCATATCTGATGACTTGAGGAATGTTGGTCGAAAGTATTTTAAAATTCTGTTTGCTTTTAACATTTAATTTTGAAATGCATGGGCTTATCTGAATGAAAACCACATTAGCTGTAATTAGTAATGTGTTAATTCAAGAAAAATTTCCATACTGCTCCTTTGAATTTTCTCATCAAATGGGTAAAAAAGGAGTGTCGATTTAACCCCACCAGCAATAAGAAAACTGAGCTAAATGTTCTTAATATGAGAAATTTCCAATGCAATCAGGCTAGTATATAGCCAGCCTAACTCCTTTGCAGGTTGGATTAGGAGCATTTGGATAGGGTTAATAACAACAAAGGGTTCAACAGTTAAAATTTGAATAAAACGGTATTTAATATGTAAATTAATATTTAGTAAAACAGTATTTAATATTTAAATTAAGATTTAATAAAATAGTTAATAGTTATTATTTTTTAGAATAGTATATAATATTTAAATAAATATTCAATAAAACTTTATTTATTAAAATTTAATAAAATAATAGTTAAGGTTTTCCATAAATGAACCTGGGTGTTTAAACAGTTTATTCAGTAAAGTTATGGCAATATTGTGTCAAATGAGAAACTGTTATTATGGCTTAGATGTAGGATCAGACCACTTTGTAGGGCCATTTATTTAGAAATTCCTAAGAATTCCCAAACTTCTTCTCACAGCTGCATATACAGTGTATTTCACACAAACCAAACTCTGGGAACATACACATACAGCAAGAGCACAAACCTTGTAACATTTCCACAAGTGTTTAGAATAATTTTGACAAGTATGGAAGAAGTATAAACAGCATACAAATATCCTGATCATCACAATAAACAAAACACTTCACGTTGCACCTGACTGTTCATCTCCTGCCAATAATAAAAGTGAGACGTCACGGCTGAACCTACATCTCCAGCAATGGGAGCAACTTATTTTTCCCAATTTCATAGAGAGAACTAGGCAGCCTCTTAGGTGATTCCAACAAATCTCTAATGTCAGGGTCACATTTCTGACATCTGCCTCATGGTGTTCAGGATACTTAGTAATAAATCTAACTTGTGAATATCACATGTATCTTTCTGTATCTCTTTAGGTACCTGGATGTCACTGTTTTGTATCACAAGACATTTGATAGTCTTGAATTATAATGACAAGTTACACTCACTGCTGTATATAACTGAATATTAGCAGCTCCAGAACTGCTTAAAATGTACATAAGTTGCTGTAAAAGAGATATTCATCTTCTCTTTTGGTTCTGGTGACCACTGTCCCTCTCGACCTTCAATATCACCTAAGTGAGAATGACAGGTCTCTCTGCTTCTGAAACCATTCATGTCACCAGGGGGGAGGAAGAAGGACCTATTTGTGTCATTAGGGGGAGGAGGAAGGACCTATTTGTGTCATTAGGGGGAGGAGGAAGGACCTATTTGTGTCACCAGGGGGAGGAGGAAGGACCTATTCGTGTCATCAGGGGGAGGAGGAAGGACCTATTCGTGTCATCAGGGGGAGGAGGAAGGACCTATTCGTGTCATCAGGGGGAGGAGGAAGGACCTATTCGTGTCATCAGGGGGAGGAGGAAGGACCTATTCGTGTCACCATGGGGAGGAGGAAGGACCTATTCGTGTCATTAGGGGGAAGAGGAAGGACCTATTCGTGTCATTAGGGGGAAGAGGAAGGACCTATTCGTGTCATTAGGGGGAGGAGGAAGGACCTATTCGTGTCACCACGGGGAGGAGGAAGGACCTATTCGTGTCACCACGGGGAGGAGGAAGGACCTATTCGTGTCATTAGGGGGAAGAGGAAGGACCTATTCGTGTCATCAGGGGGAGGAGGAAGGACCTATTCGTGTCATCAGGGGGAGGAGGAAGGACCTATTCGTGTCACCACGGGGAGGAGGAAGGACCTATTCGTGTCATTAGGGGGAAGAGGAAGGACCTATTCGTGTCATTAGGGGGAAGAGGAAGGACCTATTCGTGTCATTAGGGGGAAGAGGAAGGACCTATTTGTGTCATTAGGGGGAAGAGGAAGGACCTATTCGTGTCATTAGGGGGAGGAGGAAGGACCTATTCATGTCACCAGGGGAAGGAGGAAGGACCTATTCATGTCACCAGGGGGAGGAGAAAGAAGGACCTATTCGTGTCACCAGGGGGAGGAGAAAGAAGGACCTATTCCTGTCACCAGTACAAAAAATATTAGATTGTAAGTCCCAGGAGCAGGGCCCTCCTAACCCTCTTGTATTGAATTGTATTGTTGCCATATTTTGTCCCTTTATATTGTAAAGCACTGTGCAAACTGTTGGCACTGTATAAATCCTGTATAATAACAATAACAATAATAATAATTGAAGGTCCAGTATAAGAGGAGATATCCCCTCATTTGGAGAGGGCTCCTCTTATTTCCTGTTGTGTCTCTGGGACAGGATGCAGGGGCAAATCTCCGCAATGGGACACTGACAGGGTAAAACAAACTTGACTTTATTTAAATTGAAAAAAAAAAACATATAGAAAAGTAAATAAAAGAAACCTAAAACATAGGGCACGCACAGATGGGAGAATAGAGGGGAGGTCTTCACATCTATGTCCTCAGTGAGCACCTTCATTATAGCAGTGGTTGGATGGAGTGTAGGGGACACAGCGATGCAGGGGACACAGTAATGAGGGGGACATAGCGATGAATGGGACACAATAATGGGGGACAGGGGGACACAGTGATGAGGGGGGGACACAGCGATGAGGGAGTCGGGGGACACAGTGACACAGCGATGGGGGGGACACAGGGACACAGTGATGAGGAGGACATAGTAATTGGGGGGGGACACAGTGATGAGGGAGTCAGGGGGACACAGTGATGGGGGGGACAAAAGGGACAGTGATGAGGGGGACACAGTAATTGGGGGGGGACAGTAATTGGGGGTGACACAGTGATGAGGGAGTCAGAGGGACACAGTGATGGGGGGACACAGTGATGGGGGGGACACAGCGATGAGGGAGTCGGGGGACACAGTGATACAGCGATGGGTTGGACACAGTGATGGGGGGACAGAGCGATGGGGGGGGGACAGAGCAATGCTGGGGGACAGAGCGATGGGGGGGGACAGAGCGATGGGGGGGGACAGAGCGATGGGGGGGACACAGTAATGAGGGGGACATAGTAATGGGGGGGGACAGTAATTGGGGGGACACAGTGATGAGGGAGTCAGGGGGACACAGTGATGGGGGGACACAGTAATGAGGGGTCCCCCTCCCCCCTCTGGCCGGACTCACCAGCATTCCCATGACATCTGTCCAGATCCTGGAGAACGAGTCACACTGGGTGTCCTCCTCAGCCTGGGACGGACTGGCCGCTGCCTCGTCAGGCTCCATGGTGTAGAGTCAGCTGTGTGCGGTTCTCCTCCTCAGCAGCATGCACATAGTGTGTGTGGCCCGTGTAATGTACCCTGCGTATTGTGTCCCCTCATCTCCTCCGCTCAGTCCCGGGCTCCCCTCTCTGCATAACTTCACACCACTCTGCGGGCACACCAGCAGTCTGGGACTCCGGACTAGTCCACAGAGTTCACACGGGGGGAGCCGCTTCACAAAAACAAAGCCCTCCCTCACACATTCTGTCCGCCTCCTTGACGGCACACACAGGAATTCACACACACACAAACACACCGCCTGAGACCAAACAAGTGTAAACCTCTGAGGGTTAGTGGGAAAAGGGAGCATCCCCCCCTCTCCGGTGTGCTGTGGTCTCTCCCGCCTCCTCACAAATCTCAGCAACAAAAGGTAGTGTGCGGAGTCCGTGTATGGGACTGGAGGGGACGGAGCGCACCATGGAGCCCGGATACATCACTACTATACCGGCTATACTGACTGGGTTATCACCACACATGTACACTGAGGACTTGTAGGCTCACTATACACGTGCATGGGTGTACACCCTAAAGTGCATAGGCATGAGCACAGGGTGTGCCCAGGCACACCCTAATCCCCCCATGCGCATTATTGTTATCGTTCTGTGTAGCAACAGGAACATGGGAAAGATCTCCCTCTTACCGGCTCTGCCATAAGAGAAGTGTTTATCCTTTTCTCTTTCACTGTGCCAGCAGGGAGATCAATGATCCGGGGTCATATATATGTAGATACATACACATGCATGTACGTTTGAGCTTAAGGGTGCACACCCTAATGCATTAGGCTGCGCACACCTATGCTAAAGTGTATATATATATATATATATATATATATATATATGTGTGTGTGTATATGTAATGGCAGTGTCAGAAGAGCAGTGGACAGTGTCACTAGGGCAGAGATTGGTGTCACTAGGGCAGTGGACGGTGTCGGTAGTTTTTTTTTATTATTTTATTTTCAACAATTTTATTTTTTAAATTATTTTTTACAGTTTTTTTTTTTTTTAGGCACCCCATTAGTGGGCTTTGGTGAAATAGGGGTGTAAACAGGGGGAATCCATGCCACACAGGGTGATTAGGGTGTGCCGAGGCATGCCCTGAGCGCCCACCTAGGTACACGTGCAATGTGACCATAACACTTTGGAAGGGCTCCTTTAGACTGAGGGTTGACACTAAATTATGTGGCTGAGCCACATTTTCCTAGGGCCTGTCACATTCGTGTTTTTTCTACCCCACTAAAAGTACAAGAAATACAATAAAAATATACCCTTTAACCACTTGACATCAGCGCTATGGCCGAATGACGGCCACAACGCGGACCTGAATTCCCAGGAAGCCGTCATATGAAGGCCTCCCCTGTGCACGCGTCCTGCGCGCGCTGAGCGCGCTGTGATCACCGAGTCACTGAGACTTGGGCGATCACCGATCCAAGTAAGGGGCCGGTCCCGGCCCCTTACCATGTGATCAGCTGTCAGCCAATGACAGCTGATCACATGATGTAAACAAAAGACCGGTAATCTTTTTTTTTTTCCTACTCACGCTGACAGCGTGAGTAGAAAAAAAAGCCGATCACCGGCTCAGATGTGAGGGACATCAGTCCCGAAGTGGAAGAGGTACATCTGCCTCATCAGTGTGCCACCTAACAGTGCCCACAGTGCCACCTAACAGTGCCCACAAGTGCCACCTATCAATGCCCACAAGTGCCACCTATCAATGCCCACAAGTGCCAGCTATCAATGCCCACCAGTAGTGCCAATCAGTGCCACCTAGCAGTGCTGCCTATCAGTGTAACTGATCAGTGCCCATTATTACCACCCATCAGTGCCCATCACTGCCGCCTATCAGTGCCCATCACCGCCGCCTCATCAGCGTACAACAATGAAGGAGAAAAATTACCTGTTTTAAATTTTTTATAACAAAATATAAAAAAAATATATATTTTTTTTTTAATTCAGTTTTTTACATTTTTTTAACAAAAAGTAAAAACTGCAGAGGTGATCAAATACCACCAAAAGAAAGCTCCATTTGTGGTGAAAAAAATGATAAAAAAGTTGTTTGGGTACAGTGTTGTATGACCGCGCAATTGTCATTCAAAGTGCGTCAGCGCTGAAAGCTGAAAATTGGTCTGGATAGGAGGGGGGTTTAAGTGCCCAGTAAGCAAGTGGTTAAACTCTCTGGAATTCTTCACATCAGAATTCATTTTTTGTGTCCTGCTTGCTGTATCTTTGGTGTCCTGTTTAAAAAGCACACCAAAAAGGCACCCTCCATTAGAAACTATTGAAAAATGCACCGTCGTCGTGCTTTTGGTGTGCTCAGTCATTTGTCCATGTTTCACAAGTGCATGCTGGGAGTCAGACAACCAGAAAATGCACCAATGAGTCAAATGCGTATGCGTTTTTACTGTGTTTTTTCAGCAGAGCAGTGTGAAAGGGCCCTTAAAGGGGCTGTAAAGTCAGAAGTTTTTTTTTTTATCTTTGTGCATTATGATAAAAAGCCTTCTGTGTGCAGCGACCCCCCTAATACTTACCTGAGCCCCATCTCTGTCCAGCTATGTCCATGAGTGCCAGGAGCACAGACGAGGGACCCCAGAAAAAGAGGATCTGGGCTGTTCTGTGCAGATCCACTGGGTGAGTACAGGGATTGAAAACTGGCTACAAGGGCAAGTTCAGAGGGTGGTGATTAGGGATGAGCTTCGAGTTCGAGTCGAACTCATGTTCTACTCGAACATTGGCTGTTCGCAAGTTCGCCGAACAGCGAACAATTTGGGGTGTTCGCGGCAAATTCGAATGCCGCGGAACACCCTTTAAAAGTCTATGGGAGAAATCAAAAGTGCTAATTTTAAAGGCTTATATGCAAGTTATTGTCATAAAAAGTGTTTGGGGACCTGGGTCCTGCCCCAGGGGACATGGATCAATGCAAAAAAAAGTTTTAAAAACGGACGTTTTTTCAGGAGCAGTGATTTTATTAATGCTTAAAGTCAAACAATAAAAGTGTAATATCCCTTTAAATTTCGTACCTGGGGGGTGTCTATAGTATGCCTGTAAAGGGGCGCATGTTTCCCGTGTTTAGAACAGTCTGACAGCAAAATGACATTTTGAAGGAAAAAACTCATTTAAAACTACCGCGGCTATTGCATTGCCGACAATACACATAGAAGTTCATTGATAAAAACGGCATGGGAATTCCCCACAGGGCAACCCCGAACCAAAATTAAAAAAAAAAAATGATGTGGGGGTCCCCCTAAATTCCATACAAGGCCCTTCGGGTCTGGTATGGATATTAAGGGGAACCCCAGCCAAAATTAAAAAAAAAAATTGACGTGGGGTTCCCCCTAAATTCCATACCAGACCCTTCAGGTCTGGTATGGATTTTAAGGGGAACCCCGCGCCAAAAAAAAAAAAAAAAAACGGCGTGGGGTCCCCCTAAAAATCCATACCAGACCCTTATCCGAGCACGCAACCTGGCAGGCCGCAGGAAAAGAGGGGGGGACGAGAGTGCGGCCCCCCCCCCCTCCTGAACCGTACCAGGCCACATGCCCTCAACATTGGGAGGGTGCTTTGGGGTAGCCCCCCAAAGCACCTTGTCCCCATGTTGATGAAGACAAGGGCCTCATCCCCACAACCGTGGCCGGTGGTTGTGGGGGTCTGCGGGCGGGGGGCTTATCGGAATCTGGAAGCCCCCTTTACCAAGGGGACCCCCAGATCCCGGCCCCCCCCCTGTGTGAAATGGTAAGGGGTTACTTACCCCTACCATTTCACTAAAAAACTGTCAAAAATGTTAAAAATGACAAGAGACAGTTTTTGACAATTCCTTTATTTAAATGCTTCTTCTTTCTTCCTTCATCTTCTTCTTCTTCTGGTTCTTCTGGCTCTTCTGGTTCTTCCTCCGGCGTTCTCGTCCAGCATCTCCTCCGCGGCGTCTTCTATCTTCTTCTCCTCGGGCCGCTCCGCACCCATGGCATGAGGGGGGAGGCTCCCGCTCTTCTCTTCATCTTCTTCTTCATCTTCATCTTCTTCTTCATCTTCTTCTTCTTCTTCTTCTTCTCTTCTTCATCTCTTCTTCCTTCTTCATTTCTTCTGCGGGCCGCTCCGCATCCATGCATGGAGGGAGGCTCCCGCTGTGTGACGGCGTCTCTTCGTCTGACGGTTCTTAAATAACGGGGGGCGGGGCCATCCGGTGACCCCGCCCCCCCTCTGACGCACGGTGAATTGACGGGACTTCCCTGTGACGTCACGGGGAATGCCACAGGGAAGTCCCGTCATGTCCCGTGCGTCAGAGGGGGGCGGGGTCACCGGGTGGCCCCGCCCCCCGTTATTTAAGAACCGTCAGACGAAGAGACGCCGTCACACAGCGGGAGCCTCCCTCCATGCATGGATGCGGAGCGGCCCGCAGAAGAAATGAAGAAGGAAGAAGAGATGAAGAAGAGAAGAAGAAGAAGAAGAAGAAGATGAAGAAGAAGATGAAGATGAAGAAGAAGATGAAGAGAAGAGCGGGAGCCTCCCCCCTCATGCCATGGGTGCGGAGCGGCCCGAGGAGAAGAAGATAGAAGACGCCGCGGAGGAGATGCTGGACGAGAACGCCGGAGGAAGAACCAGAAGAGCCAGAAGAACCAGAAGAAGAAGAAGATGAAGGAAGAAAGAAGAAGCATTTAAATAAAGGAATTGTCAAAAACTGTCTCTTGTCATTTTTAACATTTTTGACAGTTTTTTAGTGAAATGGTAGGGGTAAGTAACCCCTTACCATTTCACACAGGGGGGGGGCCGGGATCTGGGGGTCCCCTTGGTAAAGGGGGCTTCCAGATTCCGATAAGCCCCCCGCCCGCAGACCCCCACAACCACCGGCCACGGTTGTGAGGATGAGGCCCTTGTCTTCATCAACATGGGGACAAGGTGCTTTGGGGGGCTACCCCAAAGCACCCTCCCAATGTTGAGGGCATGTGGCCTGGTACGGTTCAGGAGGGGGGGGGGCCGCACTCTCGTCCCCCCCTCTTTTCCTGCGGCCTGCCAGGTTGCGTGCTCGGATAAGGGTCTGGTATGGATTTTTAGGGGGACCCCACGCCGTTTTTTTTTTTTTTTTTTTGGCGCGGGGTTCCCCTTAAAATCCATACCAGACCTGAAGGGTCTGGTATGGAATTTAGGGGGAACCCCACGTCAATTTTTTTTTTAAATTTTGGCTGGGGTTCCCCTTAATATCCATACCAGACCTGAAGGGCCTTGTATGGAATTTAGGGGGACCCCCACATCATTTTTTTTTTTTAATTTTGGTTCGGGGTTGCCCTGTGGGGAATTCCCATGCCGTTTTTATCAATGAACTTCTATGTGTATTGTCGGCAATGCAATAGCCGCGGTAGTTTTAAATGAGTTTTTTCCTTCAAAATGTCATTTTGCTGTCAGACTGTTCTAAACACGGGAAACATGCGCCCCTTTACAGGCATACTATAGACACCCCCCAGGTATGAAATTTAAAGGGATATTACACTTTTATTGTTTGACTTTAAGCATTTTTAAAATCACTGCTCCTGAAAAAACGGCCGTTTTTAAAACTTTTTTTTGCATTGATCCATGTCCCCTGGGGCAGGACCCAGGTCCCCAAACACTTTTATTGACAATAACTTGCATATTAGCCTTTAAAATTAGCACTTTTGATTATTCATGTTCGTGTCCCATAGACTTTAACGGTGTTCGCGTGTTCGAACGAATTTTTTTCCTGTTCGCATGTTCTGGTGCGAACCGAACAGGGGGGTGTTCGGCTCATCCCTAGTGGTGATAAATGGGGAGTACTCAGAATGGTCCGGGTGGAAAGTAGGGTCCCACAGGGTTCTGTGCTGGGACCAATCCTATTTCATTTGTTCATAAATGACCTGGAGGATGGGGTAAACAGTTCAATCTCTGTATTTGTGGACGATACTAAGCTAAGCAGGGTAATAACTTCTCCGCAGGATGTGGAAACCTTGCAAAAAGATCTGAACAAATTAATGGGGTGGGCATCTACGGTTTAATGTAGAAAAATGTAAAATAATGCATTTGGGTGGCAAAAATATGAATGCAATCTACTCACTGGGGGAAAAATAAAGACATAAACCCGCCACTTTCGCCTACCTGAAAAGAGCTTGTAAAGGCAGAAACCACACATGAAGTTATGAGGTTAATTATTGAGGGTGTTGTAGGGACAGGTACAGGTTGGGACTGGACCAAGGTCGGAACTATATCTACTGTAGAACCGGCGGATACAGCTGCAACCGATTACAAGCTTAACACAGAACAAGGGAGAGATGATATGAGGACTGAATTAACAACTCACATGTTAGAGATTTTTAAACCAAAATCTTCATTGCCCACCGCCATAGCATGTAAACAAAAAACAGGAGAATCAGTTCTTGAATTTTGAAAAGATTCAATGATGTGTGGACACAGGAAGCCGGTTTGGGTATTCAGTCAGATATGGATCCATTATTGATCCAGACTTTCCTAAGTAATCTCAAACCCCATTTAGTGCTCCCAGTCAAACAAATGATTTCTGAATGGTCAACTCTTCCTAGAGCTGACTTTGGCAAAGCACTTTCACAGAAAGATGCAGCAGGTTGTTTTGATATACCAAAGCCATCACCTGTCTCCACACAACATTTCCAAGGAAATATGAAGGGAAACTTTAGAGGAAGAGGTAGAGGCAGGTTTAGAGGCAGAAATGGAAGAGGTATGAGTCGCTCTAGAAACAATGGATGTTTCAACTGCGGTGCCAAGGATCACTGGGTGAGTCAGTATTCTCACCCCACCTCTCTACAGACTCCCGACTCCAGCTCTGCCCCTAACCAGACACAACAACCACAGGCATCCACCCAACAAGGTCCAACATTTCCAATGAAATGGGGAAATCAACAACAATGATGGGGCCCGGAGGGTAGTGTCCCAGCTTTTCCTTTTGTCTCAAATGATTTCACTGACAGTCTACGACAGATCCGGATGTAGGACTTATTTCATGCACACCATACAAAGCCACTCTCAAAGAAGGTGCATTTCCTACCTATCACAAACAATATCCACTCTCTAAGGAAAAGATGGATGGCATAGTGCCAATGGTGAAAACGTTTCTGCAGGATGGGATCCTGGTAGAAATTATTTCTCCATACAACACACCTGTTAACCCTGTAAAGAAGCCGGATGGCTCCTTCAGGTTTGTACAGGACTTGAGGGCCATAAATGACCACATAGTCCCAATAGCACCCATTGTACCTGATGTTCCATCACTCCTGTCCTCCATTCCAGCAACAGCCAAGTGTTTTACTGTGATTGATTTAAAGAATGCTTTTTTCTCCGTCCCTGTAGACGAGGAGACGCAGTCACTCTTTGCTTTTACTGTGTCGATTGACCAACACAATCGCCAGTTTACATGGTGTAGCATGCCCCAGGGTTACATAGACTCACCTGTGGTCTATTCTATAGTACTCCAAGCCACCCTCAGGCCTTAGACTGCCCCTCATGATTCTGTACTGTTGCAATATGTTGATGATCTTTTGATTTGTAGTTCTTCAGAGGAGGACTGCCGAGCTGATAGCCTATCCTTATTGAAATGGTTACATGTATGTGGTTACAAAGTGTCTAAGAAAAAGTTACAATGGTGTAAACAGGAGGTTGAGTACCTAGGGTTTGTGCTGTCTCCGGGAGTTAGGAAAGTCAGTCACAGGAGAGCTGCCACTCTAGTGGGTCTGCCCCGCCCACTTACCAAGAAAGACATGCTTACCTTTCTTGGAATGATTGGTTACTGGATACCTGACTGTTCTTTGTATGACAGTATATTGAGACAAGCAACCCTCTCTGAAATGTCTGATATTGTAAAATGGTCTGATGAAAAGTTAAATGCTTTTGCCATGTTGAAATGTGCAATGGTTACCAGCCTGAGCCTTGACCTCCCTGAATATGGCAAAATGTTTCACTTATTTGTCAGGGAAAATTGCAGACCCATGGTGGGAGTACTGGCCCAGGAACATGGTGGGAGACTACGCCCTGTAGCTTTTTTCTCAAAGGTGGTTCCAGTACAGGTGCAAGGCATGCCCGCGTGTCTCAGAGCGCTGGCTTCTTGTGCAATGGTTGTAGAGATGGCAACACCTTTTACCTTGGGTCATGACACCACCTTACATACTACACACAATGTCACCACACTCCTCAAAACTTTACATACTTAGCATATGTCAGCACAAAGATTGAGTGGGTATGAAGTCACCCTCCTGTCCAATCCAAACCTGAAAATAAAAAGTTCAAACATAAACTCTGGCCCAGCTCCAATTTTGAATGCCTTATTAGGTCTTAAAGGAGAACAGGATGACTTACCACCACCTCATGACTGTACACAATCAATACATCAGGACACTTCACCTAGAGCAGATATGCTTTCAATCCCTACTGCACAAACAGTTTTTGTTGATGGCTCTTGCAGCAGACCAAGTGATAATGTCTATCACGTGGGATATGCTGTGGTCCAACTGCCAGATACAGTCCTCGAGGCCAATCCAATAACCTATCAGTCTGCACGTACTGCTGAATTGATAGCATTAACCCTTGCATGCCAGCTGTTTGCAGGAAAAGAGGTAAACATTTACACCGATTCCAGATATGCTCATGGTGTGGTCTGGGACCATGATGTAATATGGCTTCACAGAGGATATGTGGCAGCAGATGGAAAGAGCATCTCACACTCTGACCTAGTCACAGCATTACTAGATGCAATTCAGTTGCCTTCAAAACTAGCTATCATGCACTGTAAGGCACATACAGGCCAAATGACTGATATAGCCAAAGGGAATGCACTAGCTGACAGAATCGCCAAAGAAGCTGCATCTACACAAAAGGCAAACATTCAAATGCCCATGCTAACACCTCAGCCATGTTCCCTGAAAGAGACACATTGGCTCGCGGAACTGCAGGCTTTTGCCACCCCTGGTGATATTGCACAATGGAAATGTGATGGAATGGTGCAAAAGGATCCTAAAACAGGATTAAACTGCCAAGAGGGGAGATCGTGTATTCCTGTTGCTAGCACCCCCCTGTTCATTGCGCAATACCATGTACTGGGTCACAAGGGCTGGCAGGCCGCATGTGAACTGCTAGATGAAGATGTTTTCATTGCAGGACTACCTAATCTAGTCAAAGCTTTTGTACGGAGATGTGTCACTTGCATTAGGAACAATCCAACAAACCCAAAGAAATCAAAGCATGAACATCTTTTTCATCTTTTTCACCCAACAACGTCGTTTACCCATTTTACAGATAGACTTTACACATATGCCCAAAGAAGGAAAGAAACAACAATACCTTTTGGTCATAGTGGACATGATGTCATGCTGGCCAGAAATCTTTGTCACCAACAATGAAAACGCACAAACTGTGGTGAAGATCCTCACACAGGAAATTATTCCTAGATGGGGATGTCCATTACAAATAAATTCAGACAATAGCCCAGCCTTCACAGCTAAAATCTGTCAAGATCTTGTAAAAGTACTAAAAATAGACTGAAAATTTCACCTCCCCTACCATCCACAGAGTTCAGGGATTATAGAAAGAATGAATAGAACAATTAAAGACAGGATAAGGAAAGCTACGGCTGGGAATTTTGGCAAATGGAGAAAAGTTCTCCCAGCTTTATTAGCTGAAATCAGAATGACCCCTCACAGTGTGACGGGTTATTCCCCCTTTGAGGTACTCATGGGTAGGCCATTCCCCACACCATGGGATAATCATCCTTTGATGGTGGAGGAAGGTGATTTGGAACAGATACAGGAGGAATATGTAAAAAAACTGATTGAAACTCTTGATATTGTTGAAAGAAGAGTAGCTCGCACCTCTCCTTCTTCTTCACAGGTACCAACCCACCCATTCCAGGTCGGTGATCTAGTTGCGGTCCAGAGGCTTCAGAAAGGTTGAAAGCCACAAGAAGTTCCCTACCGACCATTGACCAAAATGGTAGCCGTCACCAGGACCGCCATCCTTAATGAGGAAAGTCCAACCTGGATCCATGCCAGCCGGATAAAGAAGGTTGATCTAAGCCCTGGAATTGAAGAAAGGCTAAAAAAAGGCGAAGCAGGTGTTTTAAGTCCTCAAAAGACAAGCATAGGAATAAAGCACAGTGATGTCGCTCATTTCTACTTATGATCTTTGTCCCAGTGTGGATAATAACTAACTATCTATCATCCTGATGACTTAGGAACCTTGAAACTCATGTGGTAAAAGCGAAGTACACACCAACCATACTGACTTTCACCCCAGAGATCACAGTAAAAGAGATGTCTCTAATGAATTGATCAAAGAAACGGGTTTTTCTGTTACTGTTACAATTTAAATATGCTTATGCTAGAAAGTCAGGATATAAAAAACGATGGATTTGTAGTAAGTTACATCCAGAAACTGCTAAGATCCCACTTTTAGCTGTCCCTCTAAACCTCAAGTCATTATTGAAAAATACTCTAGTCTTAAGTATTAAGAATGTCTCAGAAGGATACCGCAATCAGAGTATTATGTTTTACACTTTAGGAATGACACATGAACCCAAGTGGTGTGTTCATTTAGGCAATACATGCAAAGGAATAGGTATGTGTTCCAAGTCTGTATTTAACATTTCAAAGGGTATTCCCATCCACACTAGTAATTTTACACATACAGGTCAGTTGTGTAGTTACAAAAATCAATCCCTTAACAACACCATTAGTAAACTTACTACATACAAGAATACAACCTCTGGGATACTTGTGGGTAAACTTAGTGCTGCGCTTGAGGCTGGAGCTGAGCCCCAACGTAGTTCTCTAAGTAGTTTTTCATTGTGAAACAATACATACATATGCTGTGGTAAGATCTGCTACCCATGGATCCCCGCAGGAGTGAAGGGATGTTGTTATTTAGCACAGTTAGTACCAGTCATGTCAGCCCTAGACCAGACTCAGGAGCATCACATACAAGTCACTTCAAGTCCAGTACATAGGTTAACTTATAAATACAAGAGAAAAAACCCACCTGTGTTTTCTGCTTCGGATAAGATGTGGACATGGTTTCCATCCTGGATAGGATGGGGCATAACCATGATGGACAAATTAAATAACTACACTAGTCTAATAAATTATATTATGGAAAAAAAACTCCCAAGATATAGAACTACTCAATGTTGAGCTCAAAGCAATTAGAAGACAACTAGAGTTACAGGAATTAGCTATTGAAAGCATGAGTGCAGCTCTAACAGGCTTCGGTGAAATGACTCAAGATTATGAATGTTGTACATGGTTTCATAATACCAGCCTGGAAATCTCAGACTACTATGACTTTATTCATCAACACCGAACACAGGTAAATGAATTAATGAAACAAGCAAGGGACGTAGGTAATTATGGATGGAACCCCCTTTTCTAGTTTAGGTTTAGGTGGAATGTTTTCATGGACACAGTGATTATGATTATCATAGTACTATTGTTAGGATTGATAGGCTACCTGACTTTCAAGCTTATTTTGCTTTGTATTAGCAAATGCACTACACCAGACCAACCTTCTCACACATATACACAATATCTGCAGCTTTATGTAAATGAATACAACAAATGTAGCAAGAACCGTAGATTTCAAGAGGCTGCGAATCTGTAGAAAGTCATATTCGTGACTTAAGAGGGGGTTGAAAGGTTATGCTAAGCCTCCGTTTTATTCTGTCAGCCATCTTAATATTCACAAACTTCCATCTCAATAACATGTACAGTTAGAATACCCCTTTAAGCTTCACAAATATCTGTCTCAGCGTGAGATTTTTGTAAAATGAAATATCTCACAAGCTTCCCTATCTATATTCCCACATTCCTTTAGCTACTGTAAGAACAAGGAACAAAGACTGCTTGTTTTATCTTATTATAGTTGCCTTAATATCTACTGCGCATGTTTTTAACTATGAAACTTCTGTGTGATTTTTAATTTGCTATAAGAAACGCCTCCTGGCAAATGAATTCAATCACTTACACTCAGTTTCTAGAATGTAACATTGTGTGAGTGTCATTTCTTCATTCTCGGGAAACTGATTCCAGATATATCTGAAATGCATAATACATCGATCCGAGGTCTGAAAGGTTAAAAGGGACCCCCCCTAGACACAGGATTAACCCTTTCACCCACAATAGGGATAAAACTTTTTTGTGGAAGGGAGTTTAATAAGACACGTGGCCACTCATTAAAATTAGAAGAAAAGAGCTTTATCCTTAATATACGTAAAGGGTTCTTTACTGTAAGAGTGGCAAGGAAGTGGAATTCCCTTCCACAGGTGGTGGTCTCAGTAGGGAGCATCAATAGTTTCAAAAAACTATTAGATAAGCACCTGAACGACCGCAACATACAGAGATATACAAGGGATACTGACATATAATCACACGCATAGGTTGGACTTGTGTCTTTTTTCAACCTCACCCACTATGTATGTACTATGTAATAAGAGAGAGTGACTAGCTCTCCTAGGTTAATAAGAGAGGAGGCTGTGCCACATCCAAAGATTACATTCAAAGAAAATGGGGTTCCCCTAAGTGGATTTTTCCGGCACTTGCATACAGTTTTTTATAGAGTGGAGAAGTACAAACTAATGTGAAGAATAAAAAAGTATTTTTATTTATTCAAAAATTCTCATATATTAAAAGACATTATAGACATTACAAACCACGAAGACACATAATGTGGTGAACATAATTCTGAACAATTTCTTATCTGTTTCTGTTAAAAGATAACACATTATATGATGGAGCTCTTTTCAGGACCGACGCGTTTCGGAATACATTCTATTTCAATCCTTCTTCAGGGGCATAATTGAAAAAGAAGAGTTCATCTAAATTGATTAAAGAGATATAGTTGGTAGGTTACCATATATATCTGAATGTTAGTAGCCATTTACAGGTTGAATGATCCAACGATCACCTATCTGTTGTGTTATCATTGGTTTCTATGCCTTAGATAGTAAAAACTACAAAACGAAGCAAAGAATGCTTGAACAAAAGGAGATGGCGATTGATTGTTATTTGTAGGTGCAGGATGCTGTTCCCTGGGTGCTTTCTCAACTGTACAATAATTCCCCGAGGGGGGAGATGTGTATATAAGACTTCACCTACCCCTGCCCCTCCCGGATGCGTACAGGCCACAGCGATATACTGGAGCGAAGAGGAACAGTCCTGTAAGTGAAGGTTCAAATAATTTGAATGAATAATGAGTTCCTACTTAGTACTTACTAGAAGTATTAGTAATGGGAGTAGTAATTAATAAAAATAGAGGTAAAGAATTGTTGGTGTGTATTTTTGATTATATTAGTGCCTCCTAAGCATAGTTTGCCTTGGAATTCATTTATTGTAATGTCTTGTACAGTTCTAATATTCTGTTATAGATGAAAGTACATATGAAATTCATAAAGGTCATATCCACCTAATTCTGTGGCTTCCCATCATATTTTATCATATAATTTATTATAGCATAATGGCTCTAGCAATATAATGCCATCACCATGTTTAAAGTTTAAACCAAAAGGTATATGTGGGGTTAAAAAATATATATATATATAAATGTGAAGTCACAGGATCATATAGGTTTATTTATAATATTGCAGTAACAATATATATCAAGGGGTATACATAAAGTATATATATGGATGGAACATTCCAGGTTCCCATAAGGTTATTCATACTATTGCAGTGACAGCACATAATTGTGACATATCTCTAGATAATATTTCCGCTTAGGGGGCAACAAGGCATTGATGGCACACAAAAAATGTTTGTATTAATGGAAAATAAGTTTGAAGAGTAAGGGGATAAGCCCAGCATTCCAATGATTAAAGAGAGTAATTCAATACCTTAGCTTAGATGATATTAGAGATTGGCCAGCCACGCATCCCAGCACCAGGCAGGTACAACGCCTGAGTTGGGAATGAGTGGGGTCAGTCTATATGTAGGACGAGTCCCAATCAGCCGGCGCAATCATTGCGCTCAGCTGGTTGGTGACGCTCGTCAGCTGGAAAGCCTCAATATTGCTCCCTGAGGCGGGGATGCGCGACGCCGCCCCTACCGCGCGTGCGCGAACGCAGTTACGTTGGGGCGGCGTCACGCACACCCGTCCCATCGACACGGAATGCCTCACCGGCGGACTGCGCATGTCCACCGGAGTGGCAATATGGAGGTAGTGGGCGTAGATGTAGCGTCGCCCTGGTAACCTCCTAAGGTGCCGCCCAGATAGATATTCTGGGAGGCTTTCCGTGCCGGGCAACCGCTGCAAACAGATGCACCCATATGTACTATGTAAGAACATGTTTGTTTTTTTTAACGAAAAAAAAAAACAAGACTTTGCAATCACTTTAACCACTTCTCGCCCGCGCTATAGCCAAAAGACAGCTACAGCACAGGCCTTATTTTCCGGGAGGGCGTCAATAGACCTCTTCCCATGCACGAGTTGCCTATGCGCCCCCTGCAATCGTGGCGCCTTACCACATGATCAGCTGTCAGCCAATGACAGATGATCACGTGATGTAAACAGAAGATCGGTAATCTGCTTTTTTTCCGATCACCGGCTTCTGTCAAAGGGACATCAGTCCCGAACAGGGAGAGCCGCTGCCCCCTCATCTGTGCCCACTAGGGCAGAGATGAGGAACTCTTGTGTAATATGGAATATTGCTAATAAACCCTCATTTTTTTAAGCTCTTATTAAACAGTGGTTACAGTTTAAAGCGGAGTTCCACACAAAAATGGAACTTCCGCTTTTCGGAACCCTCCCCCCCTCCGGTGTCACATTTGGCACCTTTCAGGGGGGAGGGGGGTGCAGATACCTGTCTAAGACAGGTATTTGCACCCACTTCCGGCATAGACTCCCATGGGAGTCTATGCCTCTTCCCGTCCCGACCGCGCTGTCTGCTGGGAACACAAAGCTCCCAGGAGAGAGCGGGGACCACTAGAGACGCGCAGCGCGGCTCGCGCATGTGCAGTAGGGAACCGGGAAGTGAAGCCGCAACACTTCACTTCCTGATTCCCTCCCCCAGGATGGCGGCGGCAGCTGCCGAGAACCAAGCGGGTTCTCTGCGTCCCCTGCCGACATCGCTGGACCCTGGGACAGGTGAGTGGGCATGTATTAAAAGTCAGCAGCTGCAGTATTTGTAGCTGCTGGCTTTTAATATTTTTTTTTTTTAGCGGTGTGGGTGAACCCCCGCTTTAAGGTGGAATTAAAATCAAAACCAACAATGTAATATATTGCAGTTTACCAAGCCTTAGATGTGGTGGTTGCATTCATTTTTTTTAGGCCAGTAACACAATTCTTGTATTAGGGTGCCTACACTCTGGACAAAGGAGCAACAGAGACACCTTTGGACAGAAGCAGGGGGGGGGGGATGGTGTTAGATGTACTAGCAGCTTTAAACACAATAACAAACTGAAGCCAAACTCCAGCTAACACATTAAAAGCAGTTTTTAGCAAACAGTTTTTCTTTTCCTTGTGGGATAAAGGTTTTTTTTATATAAATAAATAAAGCTGATGATTGTAAGCACTCCTGACAACACCCCTGTCAATGATAAATGGGTTGTTTCAACCCTCTAACTTCAATATCTGCAGGACAGTGTGTTGAAAAACAAAAGACTTATTGGCAGGATCACTAGGTGAAAATTAAGGAAGGAAAGCCCAAAAAATAAAATTAATGCAGCAACAAAGGCATGCACACAGGGTATGCCAGGTGTGCCTGGGCACACCCTAATCACCCTCTGTGCAGATTTCCCCTGTTTGAACCCCTGATATTTCGCCAAAGCCCCCTAACGGGGCTCCTAAAAAATGTGTAAAGAACTAATTAAACAAGTAAAATTGTAAAAAATAAAAACTATTGACACCGTCCATTGCCCTAGTGACACCGTTAGTAATAACACACATGCACACACACATATGTGTTTAAACGTTGAGGTGCACATTCTAATGCAATAGGCTGTGCACACCAATGTGCAGCAATCACATCTAAGAATTGGTAAGCTGCAATATCATAAATGTTTGCTTTTGGGTTTAACATTACTTTGAGCTAATGAGTGTTTAATACTACTTTAAAAATGAACCCATATTCTCTTTTCACTTTCATCCTTTTTCTTTTACTCCCTCTCCATTTTGTCCCTTTACTTGTCTTATCGTTTTACAGTTTTCTTCGCTTTATTTCTCTTCATCTTCTTTTTATGCCTTCAATATTAGATTTTCTAGACCTATAAAAGTCAAAAAGACTCCCCAGCCTATACATCTTTATATAAATGTTTTGTCTTTTGCTAGCATTTCACGTGTTACCTTTGACATACTGTTGTCACCTGTAAAGTGAATCTGTATACTATTTTAGACTCTTAAATGTTGAAGAGTTTTTATCATTTTAAATGCCTAATAAAAATTACAATGCCGCTTGTTATTTGCTTTATGTGGTTTTTAAATTAAAAAAAAAATCTGCATAGTGAATGGGTAGAAAGAGAGGCCTAGAATGCAAGGCACCAAGGTGGGACAACCTGTCATTGCTAATGAAAACTATCACAAACATTTTAGTGCAAACTATCAAATTCTCAGTTATATACAGGCAGTCCCTGGGTTACAAACAAGATTCTGAAGGTTTGTTCTTAAGTTAAATTTGTATGTAAGTCGGAACTGGTACATTTTATTAAGCCAAAAAAATATCGCCGTTAGCAGCGGCATGCTCAGTGCGCCTGTGCGCCGCTGTCTACAGCGCTTGCGCCGTAGACAGCGGTGCCTGTCTTTTTGCAAATATCTCCTAAACCGTGTAGGTTTAGATGATATTTCTTGGACCTACAGGTAAGCCTTAATCTAGGCTTACCTGTAGGTCAAAGTGGTCTGTAAGGGTTTACAGCCACTTTAACGCCCCTGCAATTTTTGTTTTGCTGTCTGTGCCCCTGTTCAGAAGATTTCACCTCACTAGCTGTCCCTGTGACAATTGGATTAGTGATAAAGCTTCAGTGGGGACACCTTTTTCCCATGATAACTCATACACATGGTTGGATTTTCCAGCGGGAAATGTTCGATGGGAGCTTGTTGTCAAATTCTGACCGTGTGTAGGCTCCATCGGACATTTTCCGTCGGAATTTCTGATAAACAAAATTTGAGGTCTAGGGATAGATTTCCTCTCACTTCCTGTTGTCTTCCTTCGTTTGTAAGTATTCGTTGCATGTAAGTCAGATCTTTGTAACCCAGGGACTGCCTGTATATGCAAATCAGGGCAACTTAAATTCAGTCCTGGAGTGAATCTGTTTGCTGACCTCTACAAAGCATACCATACTTTGATCATGACAAGAAGTTGTTAATGTGAATCATTTGTATGCATTATGAAGAAAAAAAAGCAGAGGTGTGTACCTGCATGTTCTGTTGTACGGAAAACTGGTTGGATCAGCTCAAATGTCTGTGAAGTACATGGGTGGAGGCACACCTTTACTACTATGTTATTGAAGTATGTTTAGGCCAGGGAGTGTATTTTAGAAAAGTATGCACTGGAAACTAGGTTGTCAGCTTTTTTTCTTTACCTGGCAAATGTGGTACCATGATTTTCCAACTAAAATAACTCTAGTGCATCCTGTATAGGGTAGAGCAGTCTTGTTTTCAATAGTTGCCTTTATGCAAGAGAGCAGACCAACGTCACTGGATAAATATTATATACTTTAATGTGGCCCGCTGACTAACATTCATGGAAGGTAGAATTACTTTTCTGGAAATATTTTTAACTTTCTTTTTCAGTTTAACAGTATTCCAGTCTAAATAAACTGCAATTAAAAGGCTGGTAAATCTCTTAATAAAAATTGTGCAGTAACATTCTTTAGTTTCCTGTCCGGGTATTTGCTGTTCAGTTTAACATAACAGAGGGCAGAGATGGGAATTTTTTTTTACCATTTAGGTCCCCTAGTTCATTTTAGACTGCCAACTCACCAGAGCAGACAGAAAAAACATACCTGCATTATTTTGTTGTTTGGGCGCAGAACCCCACAATGCACAGTAGTACGCTCTGGGGTGCCTTTTAGAATAAATGGACCCAAAACATGTGCATTACCACAATGTTATGGTGTAAATGGACCCTTAAAGGGAACCTGTGCCCTGGCCATACTTCTGTGACCCAGAGTCAGCTAATAATGTGCTATTGCCCACTATCAGCTTACAGGGCAGAGCCATGCAAGGCCCTAGAAGGATCCTGACAATATTGATGGGATCCACCCTAATGCCTGAATGACAGCTGGCTCCACCTTTCAGTACACGGCTGAGAGTCAGAGGCAGTTGTGTCTGCCCCCTCCCCTGTCTTGTGTTCCAGTGAGTGCTGGAGGGGCAGAGTTGAAAACGGTGTCTGACAGTCACTGCTCTCTGGTCTGAGCAGACCGAGAACTGAGCATTCATAGCTTATGTGATCACTCAGTTCTCAGCCTTAGAGCTGACATGGGAGAGCAACTTCACATCAATGCTGCAGCATAGAGGTGTATATGTATGTTTGTTTCTTAAAAACACCATACTTCGTTAAAGAGACACGGTCATTGTGGGCAAACTGACAATGTCTTTGCAAAGGTCCCCCCTCCCGAAAGCCACTGATACATTTCCAGCGCTTACCCGCCCTCTTTTCTCTGACACAGTATAGGGAACATGTGGCCCTAACTCATGTAACAGTGCTCAGGGTTTAACAGCCAATCGCTAGGCCTGAGCACTGACACCAGTTGACACCGGGGATTTTTGCACCAACTGTGATGAAGGAACAGCAGGAGAGAGCCGGCAAATAAATATCAGTCGGGGAAGGGGGGTACAAAGGCAGTATTTGTAAAAAAAAAAAAAAGAAAATCTTTTTTTGATCTTTTGCGTTTAAAGGTAAAGGAGAGATTTGGGGTCTTTTTGACCTGTCATCCTTATTTCAAAAAATAAATAAAAAATTAAACAGGACAGTTTAAAAATAAAAAATGAAATAAGAAAAATTTAGGCACCCCCATCCCTCTGTGAAGCGAACACATATGTAAGTCGCACACATATATGTAAACAGTATTCATACCACATATGTGAGGTATTGCCAAGAACGTTAGAGCAAGAGCTATGATTCTCGAGCTAGCCCTCCTCGGTAACTCTAAACAGGTAACCTGTAAAAAATGTTATAGCATAGCCTATGGAGATTTTTAAATACCGTAGTTTGTCACTATTCCACAAGCTTGCCAATTTTAATTTGACATGTTAGGTATCTATTTACTCGGTGTAACATCATCTGTCATATTTCACAAAAAATTGGGGTGTATATATTGTGTTTTTTTTTTTTAATTCATTAAAGCGTATTTTAAAAAAAAAAAGAAAATTGTTTGAAAAACTGCTGCGCAAATAACGTGTGACAAAAAAGTGCAACGATTGCCATTTTATTCCCTAGGGTCTCTGCTAAAAATATATATACTGTATATAATGTTTGGGGGTTTTAAGTAATTTTAATATTGATTTAGCCTAGGTTCACATTTATGCGATTTGGCTTGCGAGTTGACATGTCAAATCGCATGCCAAATCGGCAGCTATTACCAGCAAGGGCACCGTCCGAATCGGTGTGATGCCAACTTTGCGGCTTCACATGTACTGTACATGGGCTTCTTTAAAATGTGTTTTCATGCAATAAAATTCATAAATTTTACTGCAAGAAATGGACCCTGAGGCCTAAATCACACCACATGCAGTCCAGTACGTTTTTTTCTGCATCAAAAATGCATAGAAAGTAGGTTATTTGGTTCTCAATGGCATAGTTCACACCGGTGCTTGCAGTTCCAGTGCGCTCCAGTTCCAGAAAAAAAAAGTAGAACATGCTGCATTTTTCCTGCACTGGACTGTACTGGAACGCTGTAAAAAGCATCAACATTGCACTGGAACACACATGTTCTTATAGTTAAGACACAAGGCACAGACAACTGTCTTATTAAAAAATAGAGCTACAGTCCTCAAATATAGTGGAATAACAATTGGCCATTGGCACCACAACTTGATAGCAGTGCAAACAGCGGCAATCCTCCTAAAAAAAAAAAAATACAACTACAGCACTCAGAAGTATAGGTGGGTAAAGATGTCCTGTGGCACCGCCTTTTGATGGTACAAACCTCAGGGAGGTGCAAAAAAATTAGAGCTACAACCCTTAGGGTTTGCAGGGTAAAACATTTTTCCAGTAGCAGCACAATTTGATGGCAGCAACAGCCCTAAAAGCAGAGATTCCATCACAGAGAATTGCCCTGTTACACAATTGGAGCTTCAATCCTTTCTTAGTGTTGTGGGTTTGTTTGGACTAAGGAATGGAAGAGAGGTGTCAGGAGGTGATTATTTTGGCAGCACAATTAATTCTCAACTAGCGGAGGTGTGATGAGTAGCTGTGAAATCCCCACTACCATCATGAAAAAGCACAGCTGTGGGTGTACAGTGGTTGAAATGCCCTCTGGAAAAAGTCTGTAGATCAGTGGCGGCTGGTGAAGTTTTAGGATTGGGGGGGGCGCCAGACCCCACCCTTCCTTTTTGTCCCCTCCCACTTCTCATTAGCCCCACCCCTTATAGAATCCACCCACTCCGTCCCCTGTATTCCACTTGCTTCCACCCATAGTGTCAGGAATATACGGCTCACCATCACAGGGCATAGTATACAACCCCAGAATCACAGGACAGAGTATATAGCTGAGCCTCAGCATTACATAAACGGTATATAGCCCAGCATTAACAATACAGTATACTGTATAGCCCATCATTACAGATAAGGTATATAGCTCAGCATTACAAATACGGTATATAGCCCAGCATTAAAAATACAGTATATAGCCCAGCATTACAGATCGGGTATAAAAAAACTGACAGGACTACCCCACCCCCCCTGCATGGGGCTCGCGGCACTGACAGCACACCCCCCGTGGGAGGTCTGTCACTTACTGATTTGTGGTGTCCTCACCTGTGTCTCCTCCAGTGTGGGCAGCAGCTGCTGCCTCCGCTCTGTGTTTCCTCTTCCACCAAAGTGCTGGGCATTCAGATCACCTGGCGCTTTGGCCAGTCTGGAGACAGGTCTCACTGACATACCTCCTGATTGGCGGGAAGGCACTGTAGCGTGAAAATAGCGAAAGTTCATTCGCTATTGTCACACAATTGAGCCCACCCTTTTTTCAAGACTATTAGAGCTTCTGGCTCTAATCAGGTGCTTAAAAAAAAAAAAAAACACCCCCATCCATCCCTGCCATAGGAATCCATGCACCATGTCCTGAAAGGGGCTGGGCGCATGGATAGGGAGACGGTGTCAAGGATAGGGGGGCGGTGCCTGTGCATTGTGGGCCACAATGCATGGGCCGCCACTGCTGTAGACGTTACTTACTCCTTCCCTTCAGCCCTTAACTCTCCCCTTTCTTGTCCTATTGCTTAATCCCAGGGGAACCTCTGGGCAAAAAAAGCTTGCCCTATTTGCTCCTTATCATTTTCGTCTGTTCTTCCCCCTGTGTTGCCAAAGGGTGGGCAGTTAGAGGGTATGCATACCTCCCAACTTTCTGAGATGGGAATGAGGGACACCTATTAGCAAAAGTATGTAGGCATAGGACGTACCCCCTTCCCCCTTAAAGGAGAATTGTACAAAAAAATAATTGGTTAAACCCACAAGTAAGCACAAAGGCTATTGCAGCTCTATATAATCCTCAGGGTACACTACACGCCGGGTAGACTGGTCCTTATGGGGGTGGGAACTGAGTCTACCTGCACTAGATGCTGTAGAGACCACGGAGATCTCATACATCTTTTGTGGCGATGCCCAAAACTACATTTATATTGGAAAAAGGTCACTGATACTCTAAACAGGGTTTTCCAGGTTCAGATACCACTAGACCCTAAACATTGCTTGCTAGGGGTAATAGATGGCCTCCCAGTGGAGGATATCCCTAGACAGGCTATTGCTCGAGCTTTGTTTCAGGCTTGTAAACTGATTCTGAGACACTGGAAATCCACTGAACCTCCCACATTGCAGCAATGGATCACTCAAATGGGTGACAGCCTCCGTTTGGAAAAAACTTATATATCAGCATAGGGGACAAGAGCTAAATTTGATAAACTATGGGCCTCCTGATTGGGTGTCCCTGGTCTAGCTCCGATGGATTTGGTGTATGATCGATTATTCTAACGCTAGACAAGGTTATATGGATCTGGACATGTATGTGCTTTATATTTTGTGTTTGTATAGGTCTACCTGGGGAGCCTGAAGGGGGTATTTGCATGTAATAAGAACATAGGATGTGCTCTTCATGGTTCAGAGATGCTAATATACGGTAGTAACTGATTTCCTTGTATACTCTACCCTAATGCTTATGTGTAATGGATATGCTCTGGAGCTGTCTGCTGTATATCTTATGCTCAATAAAACCTTTTTTCATTGAGATAAAAAAAAAAAACCCACAAGTACTTTTTTACCACTACTATTCCTTTGTATTGGCTTTTGAAATTTACTAATGCAGCAATTTAGATATTGCATGAAAGCTTTAGCACTGGGAAACACTTTTTGATAGATAAGTAGTACATTTTTACAACTATAGATCAGACCAAAATGAGGGACAAATGAGGAGAAAAGAAGGATAGAGGGACTTTCTTCTGATGAGGAACAGTCCCTCGAAATCAGGGACAGTTGGGAGCTACGAGTATGCTGTCTATATGACCGTGTGGTGTTTGTTGCACAGGGAAGACTGAGGGGATGGTATTATATCGGCTTAGGGACAAACTCCCAGATCCACACTCTCTGCCAAGGGAAAAAAGCCCAAAAGCCTCAGATCTCGTTAAAGCTGAAAAAAAAAAATTCTAAAATCTACAATTTACATACAGAAAATGCATTACGCTATTCATCAGTTCTGAGAACCAGATTTTGAAAAAAAGTTTTAAAACCAAAGACTCTTCCTGGGTATGGGTAAAGCTAAGAGAAATAACTATTTAAAATGTGTGCACATGTGACATGAGTGGATATGCAAAAGGCATTTTAAAATATAGCCTTATATTCAGCCATATGAAAAGAAAAGGACATTATTTCCCATGTGATTTAATTAGTTGCTTGAGGTGAAAATTACTTTGCCTTCGTAAGATGCTGTGTCAGACTGTCAATCTCATTAGAGCAAACGACCTGAAGGCAAAGTTTGGGTTCAGAGCACTTAAGAAAGTATTCAGGTAATGTTTACAAAATGGCATAAGGTAGTACCGGTTAACACTACAGCGACTTGGGATCCGACTTGTAAGTCCTCGAGTTGCCCCAAGTTGCTGGACATAAGAAATGCCATAGAAGTAAATGAGAGCCATCTTAATGTACACTACTGAAGTTGCTCCGACTTCAGAAAAGGTTCCTGTACTACTTCAAAGCGACTTCTAGGCAACTTGTACCCATAGATTTCAATGGAAGTTGCCTCCAAGTCGGATCTCCATCTATATTGAAGCGACTTTGCAGGAAAAAGAAAATAACTTACCCAGGTACTTCCCATGTTTACCCAGGCAACCCCCTCCCTCCCTCCCACAGAGCTGATTATTCTGTGATTGGCTACAGCCAAAGTTGCCTGTCCTGGAGGCAACTTTAAGTCACGCTGTAAGTTGCGCAAAGTCGCGCTGAAGTCGCCTCCAAATAGCCTCCAAATAGCCTTGTAAGTCGGGTTGCCCCTGTGTGAACTGGCACGTATAGTAATGGTATAATGTTTCTGGAATCATATTACTAATACTAATACTATAGACTATAAACTAGACTAATACTAAAGCTATTATAAACGCAGTATCATTGTAAAGATAGGTGCTTATGATTGACTGTTGGGTCTTAAAAGGCTTTCTTACATGCAGGAATCCAGCCTGTGTATTGATGTGGCTCACTGTGATTGAGCCTGGAGATGCATAAGAGAAAGGGTAATCATGGTAAATTTGTGGGTATGAGGCAGTTAAGCCAGCCATAGATGGATGAAATCTCGAACAGTTTAGCAGGGACTGGCTGAGATTTGCGTGCATGTTATAGCATTTACAAACTATAGGATATGCAGTTGTTCTCATAAGTTTACATACCCTGGCAGAATTTATGATTTCTTGGTCATTTTTCAGAGAATATGAATGATAACACAAAAACATTTCTTTCACTCATGGTTAGTGTTTGGCTGAAGCCATTTATTATCAATCAACTGTATTTACTCTTTTTAAATCATAATCACCAACAGAACTACCCTAATGACCCTGATCAAAAGTTTACATACCCTGGTGATTTTGGCATGATAACAAGGGGCTTTTGAAGACGTCTACTAATGACGAAACATGTAGGGCGTGGCTACGTTGTAAGCCGTCACGATTGCCCCATGTTATGCACGGGTTATTACGATTCTTATATGCCGGCTTGTTTTTAATTGTATTTTTACCTCACGGAGCGTGCACTCTCCGTTGCGGTCTGTACTTTTATTGAATAAATTTCCGAAACTTTTTACACTATTGGAGCTCCGCTCTTTTGCTTTTTCCTTTGCCACACTGGGAGCAAGAGAGCTTTCCTTCCCCCCTCTCCAGGGGTTTCACTTGGACCAGCCCGGATCGGAGACAACATTCCTGACAGCTGCTGGGGAGATCTTCTCATTACACGGTCCCTGCAGAGGGCAAAAATCTGCATGCCTGATAGACCCTGCCAAGGAGGGGGTCCAACACGGAGGGTAAGAGTCCACCTTTATCACTTTCTCACTTATTGGAATCACCGTCAGTGTATTTGCACCATCCTGCACATCTTTCTCCTTTGTCAATCCACTCATAGGGGGATTAGTTGCTGCTGAGCTGTATAGTGGATGGAAGCTTTTTTTCACTGATGAACTTTTTATGTTTGAACCCATGGACTGAGTTTGTTTGATTTTCAGATTTTCACGCTATTAATATCATTGTACTTCACATGTACACATTTTTTGTTTCTTCTTTTTATTTGAGTTTTTATGTTTTGCACTTATATATTTCTACCACTCATGGAGTCATTTACTTGCTCTCAGTAGATTGTGGTTTTTACTACCACCCACATGTATTCACATCTATGTGTGTATTTTCATATAATTAGCGCACTTTATTTATTTTTTATTTTTCATGGTATACACAGATATTGGTGTATTTTGTGTGCAGCTTTTACCTTTGACCTTTTTTGCTCTGCAGCGCAGTTTTTCTTTTTATTTTTGAATCTTTCATCCAGTGCTGCACTGACGTTTCTGGATTCTGAGTCATGGGAAAGTCAAAGAATCTGCGGGAAAAGGTAGTTGAACCAGAGGCGTAATTAGAGCTTTCAGGGCCCCGATTCAAGAAACTTTGAAGGGTCCTCCTGACCCCCCTTCATTTCATTGGTCCCGGGGTCCTTTTCTCTGGTCCCGTGGCCCACCCCACTGACCCTGGGGGCACTTTACTCCTGTTGCGGGGCCCTTTATTATGGTCCCACAGCGGGACCCTTTCATGTGTTCTGTAGTTGTCCCCCTTTCTACCATCTTGGGCCCACCGCACAGTGGCAAAAAACAATAAACATGTCACCAGCACACCAGGGAACTCCATATAAGGGTCCAACATAATGGCAGAACTACCACAGTTGCAAAGGTCACACTTGTGACTGGGTCATGGCATTCTGCCACCATGGGCGCCCTCAGCCCCCTCTTTATGTGACGCCCCTGCTATTGACAGCGCTGGTCTGGTGTCTCTGTCTCCATGGCATTGGCGGCAGTCTATCAGGACCCAGTGCTGGTTACATTATGGGGCTGATGGATGCATGCAGGGGGAGGGCTGGCACTATTGATGGTAGACAGCTGAGCCCCCCCCGCTAGTCACCTAGCAGCAGTACCGCTGCACAGCCTTCTCTGTTGTCATGCCGATTGTGATGTGACCCAGGTGATACTCCCAGTAGGATCTAATAAACACATTATTTATCAAGAGTACAATCACATATATATCAACCATATGTTCAGCAGCCGTGTGGGCTCCATGCCAGTAAGATGGAGGGTCTGATCAATAAACTCAATATCACATTTAACATTAGATCTGACTGGGGGAATCACGTGGATTGCATCCCGATGAGCATTTCAGAGAATGCTATGCAGTGTTACCACTGCTAAGCGACCTGCAGGGAGCTCAGCTGTCTATAACCAATTTTACTGGTCTCTTGCACATGCACCCATCAGCCTAGTGCGCCAAGTAGCCAGCACTGGGTCCTAATGTGCTGCTGCTAACATGGAGACAGAGACCAGTGCTGTCAATAGTGGTGCCAGGACAGCAACCCTGGTTGTTCGCCCACTGGTCCATTGTTGGAGGATTCCCCTATCCACCTGGAATGTGTAGATAGGGGAATTGGATCACATTTTTTCTTTATCAGTGTAGTGACCAAACGAAAAAAAAAAAGTGATCAATATATGGGCTGCATAAGTGCTACCTGGATCTTGGAAGAACAGAGTGGGGGAGGGAGACAGATAGGGGAGAGAAAGGGACAGAAGTGATCAAAGTGTAATGCAAAATGCAGTGCTCACTCATTGGAGGGATGAGGCTGGAATTTCACACAGCTTGGAATGTAGAGCTGCTGACTGCTGCTCTTCATATCTCCTGCGCACATCCCCCCCCCTCCTTCACAGTTGTAAGTAAGGATGAGCTCCAGCCTGTTCGCACAGCCCACGTGCAGAGCCCGCCAGGAAGTCAGCACTGCGCTAATCACAGGCAGTGAGACATTTCCCGATCTCTGCAGCCGCGCATCGGGTAAATGTCTCACTGTCTGATTAGCGCAGCACAGTGCTGACTTCCTGGCGGGCTCTGCACGTGGGCTGTGCAAACACGCCGGAGCTCTATCTTAGTTGTAGATTGGGATAGGAGAGTGGGCGGGCCTGGCAACACAGGGGCAGAACAGGGGCGAAAGGAGGAGGAGGGGGGCTGTATGCATGAGTGTCAGAGACACACCGCTCAGCTGCAGCCACCGGCCCCTAAATGTAGTGTTCAATGAAGAAGTGGAAAATGAGGGGTTCTGTTGAAACCAAACCACGGTCAGGTAGACCAACTAAAATTTCAGCCACAACTGCCAGGAAAATTGTTCAGAACACAAAGAAAAACCCACAAATAACTTCAGGTGAAATACAGGACTCTCTGAAAACATGTGGTGTGGCTGTTTCAAGATGCACAATAAGGAGGCACTTGAAGAAAGATGGGCTGCATGGTCGAGTCGCCAGAAGAAAGTCATTACTACGCAAATGCCACAAAGTATCCTGCTTACAATACGCAAAACAGCACAGAGACAAGCCTCAAACCTTCCGGCATAAATTCATTTGGTGTGATTAGACCAAAGTTGAGCTTTTTGGCCACAACCATAAATGCTTCATTTGGAGAGGAGTCAACAAGGCCTATGATGAAAGGTACATCATTCCTACTGTGAAATACGGAGGTGAATCGCTGATGTTTTGGGGATGTGTGAGCTACAAAGGCACAGGGAATTTGGTTAAAATTGATGGCAAGATGAGTGTAGTATGTTATCAAAAAATACTGGAGGAAAATTTGCATTCATCAGCCAGGAAGCTGCGCATAGGACATACTTGGACATTCCAACATGACAATGATCCAAAACACAAGGCCAAGTCGACCTGTCATTGGCTACAGCAGAATAAAGTGAAGGTCCTGGAGTGGCCATCTCAGTCTCCTGACCTCAATATCATTGAGCCACTCTGGGGAGATCTCAAACGTGCAGTTCATACAAGACAGGCCAAGAATTTACAGGAACTGGAGGCTTTTTGCCAAAAGGAATGGGCAGCCTTACCATCTGAGAAAATAAAGAGCTTCATCCACAAATACCATAAAAGACTTCAAGCTGATGTTAAAGGGGGCAATACACGGTATTAAGAACTAGGGTATGTAAACTTTTGATCAGGGTAAAAAAAATGGCCAAGAAATCATACATTCTGCCAGGGTATGTAAACTTATGGGCACAACTGTATACTGGAATCTTTATTTATTTATTTATACTAGTAATGGTGGCGATCAGCAACTTATAACAGGACTACGATGCGGCGAGCAATTTGAAACTAACTGAAGCTGGGGGAAACTAACTGCCACTGACATCAACAGTGACATTATTACAGTGATCAGGGCTAATAATATGCACTGTCACTGTACTAATGGCACTGGGCAGGAAGGGGTTAAATTCTAGAACGATCAAGGGGTGAAATGTATGCCTAACAAGTGTTTATGTGTGTACTGCGTGCTGCTTTTACTAGGAATCTAGTTGTTTTCATTCCCTGTCACTGAACACAGCTCTGTGTTTGGTGAAGCTCAGAGCTCATCACTGGGTGCCAGTGGTCAATCATTGACGAATCACAGTGCAGCTGGGTGGGCGTGCATGTGCGTGCCCCCTACTCAGAAATGCAGTATCACACACACACACACACACATATATATATATATACCCTGTTTCCCCGAAAATAAGACCTAGCGTGATTGTCGGTGATGGCTGCAATATAAGCCCTACCCCCCAAATAAGCCCTACCCCATTTCCCCGAAAATAAGCCCTACCCTGAAAATAAAGTCTACAAGGACTTTAACTAGGGCTTATTTGGGGGGCAGGGCTTATATTGCAGCCATCACCGACAATCACGCTAGGTCTTATTTTCGGGGAAACAGGGTATATGTATATATATAAAATTCTGCGCACAGCTGCAGCCCTGTAGCAGTAAATCTACAGGAGGCGGTCAGCAACTGGATAAACATTCTTCTCTGCCCAGTGTATACAATATACCAATTATTACAAGGTAAAAGGATCATTATGTATTTAATCTCATGGCAAAGTTATTTGTGGGTATTAAGACAAAGTGAAGGTTATGTCCCAAAAAGCATTAATTACAAAATGTTTGACCCCAAAGATGTACCCAGGGCTGTCATGGGGGGGGCAGCCCATACACATGTAAGGGGCCCGGGTGTCATGAGTGGCCCAGGCCCCAACCATGGGGCCCAGTCATTGTGGTGGTGCCAAAAGCAGTTGCCCCTTGAGCTCACGCTGCCCGCATAGTTGCCAAGATCTTCATTAGGTTATGTCCTGAGCTGAGTCACAGAAATAAGAGTCTGCTCTCTCTTCCAGCTGCTGTACTTTCCCCCACCATTCTCTCTTTCTTCTGACCCTCTCCAACATCTACCCCCACCACAATTCTCCAACCCTGTGGGAGTCTGTTTATGTGGGCACATAGTGTGCCATCCGGACCCCTTTTGATGAGTGATGGCCACTGGGTGGATTTGGTGGGATGGCCGGGGTGTACCACCCATCTTCCCTCCCTCAAACACTGGGTTTTAAAAAATGAACTGAGACAGTCTGTATTTGGGGAAAACGACATTGTGGTACACTGACCTGACGGCTGTATGCAATTTATGACTTGCGTTGCTTTTTGTAGCAGGCCTTTATACAAGTAGAGCATTTTGGAACGGGGCAGAATGTTGCACAGTCATTTTTCTATTATATTCAAGCAATATAAAAAACTGTACATGTGTGTGTATTTATACATACATACTATATCACTCACAAATAAAATGTTAGAATTCTAGCACTACTTGCAAAATACCTATTAATGGAATCTAGCAGTTACTAGTCGGTGATATTTTCAAATAAACACTCCAAATTGAACCCAGCTTCACAGCAGAATTACTGGCCCTGCTGGAAAAGTTTGGCAGGATAGTGCATAGAAAGTGTAGATGAGATATTCTGTGATGTAAATATGCCAAAAATTCAAAGCACAGTATGCTGGTTCAAGGAATCACACTTGAGGTATGCAGGTTCATTTAATACTTTGGAAAAGGAGACTATTTCTCCTTAAATGTATGCTTCAAATATTGCACAAGATAGTCCAGGTTTGAGGACAGCATGATCCAAAACACGATGTTTTCTACATTTTTTTTTATTTACAAAGCTGTATTTCCACCATTAGATTGCAACATATCTGTCCTTTTTTTTAACATACGTTTTTCATAAGGTCAACTTTGTTTGGTTTATATTTGTAGGAGCTAATGTATTTAGCACAACTTCTGTTTACTAGACCTTTTCAAATAGCAAGCAAATGCCTTTTTGCGACACCTATCTATCTCCATAACAGAGGAACTCATTATCATTCCAGTTTACTAATCATCACATCCTCAGTACAAATGGACAGTTTCAGAACTAAAAACACAACATACTAGTCAGTTGACTTTCATTTGGTGTCCTCCTTTACATAAAGAGATAAGACAAAGGGAGCTATTTTTTTTAGCCAGGTTTGTTAGTTGCATGTTTTTTACAATATACTTGGATATTAGAGATTTACAGTATTTTATCAGTGTTTAAATAAAATTTATTTAGAAGGGCTAGGGTAGCAATAGACACACAAATGTCCCAATGGGAATTACAGGCAGCAAGACTCCACAAAGTATATTGTGACTTTGCTGATGTACCATGTACACGTGTAAGGTACTTCTTTCCGTCTTTGTGGCAAGAAGAGGGAAGGCTTTGCCCTGTTGTATATAATTTTTGTATATAATGTAAATTATATTATAGTTTATATTATATTATTAATTATATTATAGTTTATAAAGAGATTAAACATTTCTGTGTGAGATCACCTTTAACCAGTTGACTGCATATTTTGCTATTGCTACTTTAACCACTTGCCGACCAGCCGCCGTCATTATACTGCGGCAGGTCGGCTCGTTCCCACAAATTGCCATAGCTTTACATCGGCCCTTTAAACAGCTATAGCAGGCGTGCGATGGGGAACTGATTCGCGTGGCCGGCGGCTGCCATGTTCGATAATTTTCTAAAATTGTTATTTCTTTTATCTATGGTCTCAAAAGTGCACTCCCACCTTCCTCCACTGGCATTAATATGCTTATCGCAGCATGCATATTTATAAAACCATCTGAAAGAAATTATTTTTGGGATGTAGGATTGTGTTTTCCCATTCAACTTCTCTGTAAAGTATGGGCTCAAGTTAAAGGTCTCCAAATCTGACCGTTTTTTTGTCTGGATCTGTGAGAATTCAGTGTCTAGAGCACATGTGTCAAACGCAAGGCCATTTCATGTGGCCCTCACACCTCTCCTACAGCTGCTGCGCCCCGCTTGTCTCAGCACTTGGCAGCAGAGAGGAGGACTGAACTCCTCCCACAGATCCTGCAGCTTTCTTTGCAGCTGCAGCACCCCCTTTTCTCCTTCTCCTCTGGCCTCAGCATTCAGCATACTCTGGCAGCTGACTCCAGTTCTCCCCCAAACCCTGCACTTTCTGCTTCCCAGCTCTGCCCCCAGCTATTTCCCCGGCATCAGCACAAGATAAGGGTTATGCACTGTGATTTAAGAGAGGGTGGAGGACTCTTGTTGATGGTGGGGGGGCTTTTGACATCTAATGTAAGGGGGGGAAGGGGGGGGGGGTGATCTGGGCATCTGCTTATAATTATTAGAATACTACAAATTTATGCCAGTTAAAAAGGAGGGTCGCACATTGCTTACATCACCCACAAGAAACTTTATTGGAGACTGCTCAGACAACCATGGCTGAACCATGTTCTGCCTGAGCAGTCAACGATAAAGTTTCTTGTGGATGATACCAGTGGTATGTGACCCTCCTTCTCAGGCTTGCATCATCTGCTACAGGAGTTTGAGTGGACACTCACAGGGGTGAGATACAGAGGCATATATTTCATATGATAAACATTACAGTTATATAGGTTTACAGATACAATCTTAATGCTGTTGAAAGGCCACAATTAAATTGAGTTTGACACCTCTGGTCAAGAGAACAGCGATTGACAGCCCTGAAAGATTGTTCTCAGGGGACAAAACAGCAGGCAGGTTAGAAAGCTGTGTCTGGTACTGTTTTCCAGAGTGCTGGAACTATCTGTATTATGTTGCCCTTTTCTATTGCCCTAATCAGGGCGCAGGAGTAATTACCATTGGACTGTACATGCACATCTGACTTTTCTCTAATGTATGTGGCCAGCTTAAGTTGATATCTGCGGACATTGAACATTTAGAATGTTATATAGTATATAGTTATATGTTCAACTGCCAGGGCACTCTACCGGCAGATAAGACTCTAGGGAAATGCTGGCAAACCATAAGCAGATCACTTAGAGTACCCATCACAGCCTAATAGTTAACTAAGTTTGTAAGAACTGCAAATTTGTTTTAAAATAAAAATTATAGTAAGTACAGCTCTACAGTACATAAATGAGAACATTACACAAACCACATAGCACATTTTCTTGATAAGAGAACTGAGACATACCGTCAGCAGTGACGATTTATGTGTTAAGTGGAATTCTAGTCTAGATCTAACTAAACCTAAAATGGTTTCCACCCCCTACTAGCTCTTATACTAACTACCCTATAAAAGGAAGAGGCTAGTTCTTACCTATTCTCAGGACCAGTCTGGTTATTTGATCTCCCCATCACCTGGCTTCAGGGGAGAGGCGAGAGCGCTGACAACAGCTGAATTGCCTGGGTGGTGACATCACCCCTAGGCTGATGGTGTTGGCTGTCCCTCCTTTCCCCTGAAGCTGGCTGCTGGGAGCTGTTCACATGACTGGGCTGGAGTGCCCTGAGAATAGGTAAGAAAAAACATCTTCCTTCCACAGGTTAGTTAGGATAGGAGTTATGCTGCGTACACACGGTTGGATTTTCAGACAGGAAATGTTGGATGTGAGCTTGTTGTCGGAAAGTCTGACCGTGTGTATGCTCCAACAAACATTTGCTGTCGGACTTTCCGCCAACAAATGTTTGATAGCAGGTTCTCATATTTTCCGCCAACAAAACTTTGTTGTCGGAAAGTCCGATCGTGTGTACACAAGTCCGACGCACAAAAGTTCACACATGCTGGGAATCAAGCAGAAGGAGCCGCACTGGCTATTGGACTTCCTTTTTCTCAGTTTGTCGTACGTCTTGTACGTCACCACATTCGTAATTGTTGGCCAACATTTGTGTGACCGTGTGTATGCAAGACAAGTTTGCGCCAACATCCTTCGAACAAAAATCCACGGTTTTGTTTGCGGAATGTCCGATCGTGTGTACGGGGCATTAGGAGGGGGTGGGAGCAGATTTAAGCTTAGTTAGATCTAGAATGGAATTCAACTTTACCAAAAACATGTAGTCATGCCATATGAGCTATATATTGGCATCACTCGAATCTGTTATACATACATCTTCATTTGTAATCTTAGGAAGATGTGATTGGCAGGATAAATAAACATGTTTCTCTTTCAGTAAAATATTTGGAAAACAAATGTGCCAAATGAAGCATAATTTCACAAGACTTCGTTTTTTTTACATTTGAAATATAATCCAGCCTAATGAAATGATGGGTTTGCACTTAGTGTGTAGGATATTTTAATTCACCACATATCTCACACATCATGTTAAACGGAATGTTCTCCTCTTTGCAACCCATTTTCCAGGATAAACAGAGAGAAATGAAAATAGCTGCCATCCTATTAAAAATATGTGCTGGAAAGCTCAGTAAATAAGATCATCTCTCAATTGCAGAAATTATATTTTGCTTAGCCCAAACACTAATAGTTACAGAACCTACCCTGCGTTTCTGAACATTCTGTTCAAAAGGTGTTTTTTCTTGAGGCATATTACCATCAAATGTAATCATTGTAGCACAATTTTTTATTTTATTTTTTTACGGTATTACCAGAATACACATTTTTTTCTAGATGATATTCCTCAATTTACTCATTAGTTACTAAGAAAATTGTTGTTGTTATATTTCCCTGTTTTCATTTGTGTAGCCGGAAGGCTGAAATGTAAAATGCTTCTCTGAAGTTTTGGCAGCAAACCACTCTTGACTTACCATGTGACATCAATGCAACAGCTCGACGTCCCCAAGTGATGTAATCGCTCCACAGTTTGGCTGGGGACCAGACCCAAGAAGCCACTTAGTGCTAAGCAAAAAGCTTTGAACGATATCAGGTTCTTGTTAGAAGAAATTCCACTTCACATTCCATGGGGAACAAAGCCATCCGAACCAGGACATCAAATGAGTAGAAACTACAGACCCACACCAGAAATTAAATCCTCAGGACAGATCAATGCTCTATAAAAGTAGAATGTGGCATTCAAAAGCCTCCTCTTTAAGCACCTTGGTGCAATATACAAATCACTGGACCACTTCCCACTTTAGCATGCAGTGTGTAATGATCGTGACGAAAATAAAACACCTTCTCATCTACACTAAACATGCAAGTAAAGGGACTTCCTTTTGCTGACCCACAATGTTCCATCCCCCCCCATCTATTTTTTTTCACCTATCCTCAATGAAGCTTCTAATTAACCCTGAAAAACTACCTACTGTTAGGAACCCCCTGCCCTGTGTTGAGTGAAACATCACCTGCTGAGTTTGCCTGAAGCTGATAAGGTACAGCCTGACAGATTAGGAGACATGCTGTTAAACAAATAAACAAAATAAAGACTGGGTAAAAAGTAGGCATACAATGCTTTCCGGAGAACATTTATTAGTAATACATTTGCCTCTAGAAAGAAGTTGTTTGAAAGATAGATTTTATGGCATATAAATAAACAAATAAATAAATATTATATATATATATATATATATATATATATATATATATATATTACAAAAAGGTATATTCATACTAGTGTAGTGAAGACTTAAATGTAATTTGTTAAGATTTTTATTATTATACAGGATTTATATGGCGCCAACAGTTTACCCAGCGCTTTACAATATAAAAAGACAGACAATACAGTTATAATACAAAAAAATACAAGAGGATTAAGAGGGCCCTGCTCAGAAGAGCTTACAATCTAATACAATCTATACAATCTTACAATCTAATAGGATCTACTAAATATATTTAACCTGAAATCACAAAATGTTTTTTTTTTTTTTTCCCCACATTTGTAATATTTCTAGACATGGGTGTCAGTTTTGTTCATTGTTCAGAAAGAAAAAAGAGGTGGTTGGTAAAGGGTAATAAAAGGGTAAATTTGGTTTAGTATGGTATAGTGGTATCCACCGTAACCAATGGTTAGACTTGGAGCACCGCTAGAAGCACGGAGAAAGCCACTCCCTTTGGTACTCAGAAATAGGGGTACCAGCTAGTGTGTTCACTCATCCCCCAGTGATGGATCCATTGTACACTAAGAAAGCTGCATTCTCGACCCGACTGAAGTGTGGATATCAGTGTGAAATGGCTTCAGACAGCTCTCCTTCGCAGGCCATGCCCCGCTGATGCATTTCACCCCAGGCATCGGGGCTTAGTCATAGATGTCTATAGCACATGGCACAAGGCCCGAGAGACATATCCAGCCTGCCAGGCCATTTCATATGGCCCTCGCACCTCTCCTGCACCCCGCTTTTCTCTGTCCCCACCTTGTGTCAGCAGTTGGCAGCAAAGAGAAGGACAGAACTCTTCTGTCAGATCCTGCACTTCTCCATGCAGCCATGAAGAAGCTTATCTTTGCTCCCTTATCTCAACAGTTGGCAGCAGAGAGGAGGACAGAACTCCTTCTACAGATCCTGTGTCTTTCTGTGCAGCCGCAGAAGCCCCTCGTCTCCGCCTCCTCTGGTCTCAGCAGACTCCTGCAGCTGGCTCCTGCACTCCTCCGGCCTTATTCTAGACCCGGCACTTTCTGCCTTCTAGCTCCGCCCCAGCTTCTTCTCAGCAGCAGGACAAGATAACGGGGGTGCACTGTCATGTAAGGGAGGGAGGGGGACTCTTGACACCTGCTTATAATTATTATGAGAATAATACAATTCTATGTCAGTTGAGAAGGACGGTCACACACCCCTGGTATCATCCACAAAATAATTTATTGGAGACTGCTAAGACAGAACACCATGGCAGATACAACTGGCCCTTTGAGGGCAACCATAATGCTGATTCGGGCAATCTTCTGGGACCTGTGAGGTGTCCCAGAAGGTTGTAGGGAGGGGGGAGAGGTGAACTTCCTTCCGGCGCCGCAGATCCAGGGGAGGAGGTGGGAGCTGGGTGCCTGTCAAAACTGGGTACCCCCCCACTCCCCCCCCTCAAAAAATGACATGCCAAATGTGGCATGTCAGGGGTCACCAGTACTTAAAGCGGAAGTTCCATTTTTTTAATATATTACACCTTACCAATTCTTACTAGGTGATCCTGGCAGTAAGTCTGATGTTCTTCAACAGAGAAAGCTGTCCCGCAGATGTAGCAGTTAGGGGGTTGAGACAAACCATTAACACAGAAAGGGGTGCTTACTATGATCAGCTTTTATTTATTTATGTAAAACCTTCCCAAAAGAAACAAAACTGTTGCCCTAACTGCTTAAAAGGTTAGTTGCAGTATGGCTTCTAATGCCGTGCACACACGGGTGGACTTTTTGACCAGACTGGTCCGACGGAACAAATCCGTCGGACAATTCGACCATGTGTGGGATTTTTCGGTCGAAAATCAGACAGACTTTAGATTTGGAACATGTTTCAAATCTTTCCGCCGGAACTCCGCTAGTTTGACGGACGAAAGCCAACGCTAGGGCAGCTATTGGCTACTGGCTATGAACTTCCTTATTTTAGTCCGGTCGTACGTCATCATGTACGAATCCGCTGGACTTTGGTGTGATCGTGTGTAGGCAAGTCCGTTTGTTCGAAAGTCCATCGGAAGTGCGTCAAAAGTCCGTCGAAAGTCCATCGGAAGGACCGTTGGACCTTTGATGCCGAAAAGTCTGCCTGTATGTACACGGCATAACACTACCCTTACCTCTAAATGTGTGTTTGTTGGTCCTACACCCAGAGTGTAGGCACCCTAATACAGGGGGGGTGTTACTGGCCAGATCACCAGGTGAAAACAGAGGGACAAAAGCCTACAAAAAGAAAACTAATGCAGCCATCACATCTAATGATTTTCTCTCAGTTCATGTGCTTGAGACAGAGGCTGTAACCCTTACCACTCAACTAAAAAGTACCGTGTCCCTTTTGGAAAGATTTTCTCTTGCTCATTATCTGCTTTTGGCAAAGAAAGTAATGGTTAGTCTCCCCAGTAGGGTCAAAGAGGGCAATAAAAACCCTTACAGACGTTTGAACAATTCCTTACACTATGCAAAACTAAACAGAATGTTTTGGCTTGTGTTAAGCCTTAAAATAAACATGTTGGTTCATCTAGACGTATGAGTTTAGATGAATAAAACTGAACTGAGAAAGGGGAAGCTGGTATAGACAGTGGCCAGCACCTCTTATTTCAGGAAAATAATAGCCATTGGACAATACTTGATCCTTAACATTAACAGAAGCTGGCTGGTTATCTTTACTGCTGATACAGAGGTGAGATTGTGTTGTATGTTGTAATGGGTAACATTAGGGCCATTACAACACAACACATTACAACAACATTACAACACAATTATAGCCCCGTTCTGGCTCTCTGAGGAGCGATCGCGGGTGGCTGGCGGACATCAGGGCCTGCCGGCCACACGCATCGGCTCCGGCCCCCTATTGCTTCTTAAAGCAGCCGACGTACAATGACAGTGATTCGTGCAGCTGTGCCAACCTGCCGCAGTATAACTGCGGCGGCTGCTCGGCAACTAGTTAAGTACCAGGAACAACGGTCACCAGGACAAATAGTGAGGGTGAATCTTCCTAACGAGGACAAGGGCAGCAATAAAAATGAGATAGGCATTATAAACTTTCCATATTCTATCCAAAACTAAAAAAAAATTTGGTTTTATGTACACTTTAACACTACAAACTTTGAATATTAGGTTGCATTGTGTTTTGTAAAGCTGACCATACATAGATCAAATCTTGGCCAGTCCTTGCAGAACCGGCAGAATTTCTATCCATGCATGGGCAGGTTGGTTGTACACAAGTCGATCTATCGATTGACTTGTGTACAACCAGCCTGTTGAAAAATGTTCCCTTGATCAGTGACACAGGCTATAACTGGCAGTGATGATGAGTATATTCTGATGGTGGGGAGATCTCCCTGCTGTCAAAATGAAAAGGCTCAGTGGGAAGGCTGCCCCATCCACATAGTGTGCGGATGGGGGGGAATCAAGTCATTTTCTTTTGTTCAACCTGCTAAAAATGACTTGTTTATGGCCAGCCTAAGAAGCATTATCTATTATGGTTTTTAGGAATGTAACCTGAAGCAAAATATGGAACTTACCCTATGACAGCTTTCGCTTCACGTGTATATCTGAGCATAGTATTGTGCCTTATTGCCTTATGTAACAAAATACAGGCTAATTTTAAAACATCCTGGAACCACACACAATCTTTAGTGTTATAGTGTTGATGTTGTTTACAGCAGATTTCTGAATGTGAAGCCCTCTTTTTTATGCAGTATATGCAGTAACTGTTATTCACACAACAAGGGTATGTATCACAGAGTGACATCACTGGCCCCTTAGTAAAAAGTTCTTTTGTTCTAGTTAAGCACAATGTGAGAATTGTACGTGACCAGCATGCTAAGTCGTAAATCTGTGTCTAGGTTGTAAAATGAAACAGTTCTATGCTCTTATTTTTTACAGTTCTTAAAATAGGCCATACACATTTCATGCCATCTTAAAAAGCTTTGGAGATCCAAGTAAAAAAGAAACCTCATATTCATAATATTGAGTGAGTTTAAGGTTAGCTTCATGTTCAAGCTAGAAAAAAATAAAAAAAATAAAAAAAAAACGAGAAAATATTTTGGTACAGATTAACTTTGCATTGCTGGTTTCTTTTTTATTTAATTAACCTGGAAGTTCAGTTTGACTTTATAATATTATTAAATTATACTCATTAGATTGATGGTATCTTTTAACAATATTGACGGGTGAAAGTTATCTGTAGAATCATGCTGCAATGGCAGAGGGAATACGGATAGGATTAGTTGTCATTAGGATGGTTGACTACATTTTTGAACTCTAGTGGTCTCCTCTGAGAAGCCTCTAGGACCTCTAAATTTTACACCACCACATTATTATTAATACAGGTACTTACAGTATCAAGCGCTGACAATTTCCATGGTGCTTTACATATACAGTGGGGACGGAAAGTATTCAGACCCCCTTAAATTTTTCACTCTTTGTTATATTGCAGCCATTTGCTAAAATCATTTAGGTTCATTTTTTTCCTCATTGATGTACACACAGCACCCCATATTGACAGAAAAACACAGAATTGTTGATATTTTTGCAGATTTATTAAAAAAGAAAAACTGAAATATCACATGGTCCTAAGTATTCAGACCCTTTGCTCAGTACTTAGTAAAAGCACCCTTTTGATCTAATACAGCCATGAGTCTTTTTGGGAAAGATGCAACAAGTTTTTCACACCTGGATTTGGGGATCCTCTGCCATTCCTCCTTGCAGATCCTCTCCAGTTCTGTCAGGTTGGATGGTAAATGTTGGTGGACAGCCATTTTTAGGTCTCTCCAGAGATGCTCAATTGGGTTTAAGTCAGGGCTCTGGCTGGGCCATTCAAGAACAGTCACAAAGTTGTTGTGAAGCCACTCCTTCGTTATTTTAGCTGTGTGCTTAGGGTCATTGTCTTGTTGGAAGGTAAACCTTCGGCCCAGTCTGAGGTCCTGAGCACTCTGGAGAAGGTTTTCGTCCAGGATATCCCTGTGCTTGGCCGCATTCATATTTTCATCGATTGCAACCAGTCGTCCTATCCCAGCAGCTGAAAAACACCCCCACAGCATGATGCTGCCACCACCATGCTTCACTGTTGGGACTGTATTGGACAGGTGATGAGCAGTGCCTGTTTTTCTCCACACATACCGCTTAGAATTAAGGCCAAAAAGTTCTATCTTGTTCTCATCAGACCAAAGAATCTTATTTCTCACCATCTTGGAGTCCTTCAGGTGTTTTTTAGCAAACTCCATGCGGGCTTTCATGTGTCTTGCACTGAGGAGAGGCTTCCATCGGGCCACTTTGCCATGAAGCCCCGACTGGTGAAGGGCTGCAGTGATGGTTGACTTTCTACAAATTTCTCCCATCTCCCGACTACATTTCTGGAGCTCAGCCACAGACTGCATAACTAATTCTATGACTTTAGTGGCTTTCCAAGTCACCCCTATATCTCTTCAGCTTAGGCCTTCTTTATGTTGTCAATGCATTAACCTATCTTTCACCACTAGGGGATGGGTAGCTGTGGTTGCTAGAGACAAGAGAATGCTCATGAAACATCTTTCACATGGCCATTTGTTTGCATTCCCTTTCGATGTCAAATGACATGTGATATCGGCATGGTCTGCTTTCAGTCCTTTCAAGTTCCCAAGATAAAGAGCTCAGAAGTATAAAAGAGAACAGGCTATTCAGCCTATGGGTGTGTTAGTGATATAACTGATACAGCCCTGCATCTTTGAATATTTTTATGTTATAATCTATTCGTATCCCTCTAAAATGAAATCTAATGTTACATCTTTTACACTATTACTTCAAAGGAACATTTACATAAAACCTATTTATCTGTATAAGCTGTTTGAATATTTAAAGCCAATTATTTAAAAACTAGGCTGACAAATAATTAGCCATACTTGAGCATTAGGAGTTGTCACACCTATTGCTTTGATGTATCTGGAAAGTATTTAGCTGATTCATTTAGGCTATGACAAAATATGCATAAGTTTGATTTATGTATTATAGCTGAAAATAATTCTATAAATTCATGATCCTTAGTTGTACCTCTATGTCCCCAGATCAACCTCTGATTATATATTTTGATACTCTATTAGCAACTAGGTGCATAGATGGCTGATGTTTTTTGTTTATAGACATTTATGGCTTAACAGTCAGTATATTATACCATACATCACTTTAAAAAGCTTATTGAAAACTTCGGCAAGCTTTCACCAAGCTTCAAGTAGTGCTGCTGAAGCCTGCTAGCAGTGGACAGCACTGCCATTGAGATTTGTTTAGCATTCCTAAACTGGAGCTAAATGGTGCTTTAGGGCTGGTTAACTAGTGTGAGTGCAATACCATTAAACTCTATATAATATGCATTTTCATGAAAGCTCATCAAAGATGCAGCAAGGACAAATTTTTTTAACGTCCTGCACCTAAAATGCAGCGGACTGAATGGGTCTTTATGCACGCTAAAGTCTGTTTAAAACAGGCCTTAAAGTTTGGTTGGATTGTCCCTTCTTTTGAAACCTGCGATGAGTAAATAACTTTCCAAGTCACTATTCTGGTACAAGTCTGTAGATCAGGAGTTCACAGAGTGACTTCACTCTGACCAGTTGTGGCCCATAATGCAGGGAGCACGGGTGCCCCCCCCCCATCCATGTGCCGGACGCATGGATTCCAATCCGGGTTTTTTCTTTAAGCACGTGATTAGAGCCAGAGACTCTACTAAGCTTCAAAAAAGGGTGGGCTCAGGGTGCATTTGTGTGACAATAGCAAATGAATATTCGCTATTGTCTTCCTTTTTCTTTTCCCGGCCAATCAGGAAGTGGGTCCTGATTGGCCGAGAAGAGAAGCGTTACAATTGGCCTAGGAGGAGGAGGGAGGAGACACATGGCGTGATGCCGTGGAGGAGACGAGGGGGAAGTCGCCGCCCGTTGCCCGCAGAGAAGAGCTGCCCGCACTATAGATGGGGTAGATGCCGGGCTGGGTCAGTGACTTAGAAAATATTGAAGCCTGCTTCACTGTATTTGTGGGGCAAAATCCAAAATGTCACTGAAACAGGAACACAAGGTAAACCTTCCAATGGGGAAACTTGTCTAATAAGGGCGGCACAGTGGCGCAGTGGGTAGCACTCTCGCCTAGCAGTAAGAAGGGTCGCTGGTTCGAATCCCAACCACGACACTACCTGCCTGGAGTTTGCATGTTCTCCCTGTGTCTGCGTGGGTTTCCTCCGGGTACTCCGGTTTCCTCCCACACTCCAAAGACATGCTGGTAGGTTAATTGGATCCTGTCTAAATCGGCCCTAGTATAGGTATGAATGTGAGTTAGGGACCTTAGATTGTAAGCTCCTTGAGGGTATAGGGACTGATGTGAATGTATAATATATATATGTAAAGCGCTGCGTAAATTGACAGCGCTATATAAGTACCTGAAATAAATAAATAAATAAAATAAGTCCCGTACACACGAGCCGAGGCCTACTGAATGGGACACAGATGGCAAATAATACCTGTTTTAACCATGTCCTACTTATTCAGAGTTTTAAAAAGTTTTTGTTTTAGATATACTGTATATAGATATATTTTAAGAACACAGTTTCTGTGACACAGCATGTGACACAGACATTTCTTTTTTTTAATTATTAATTGATTTTATTCTGACCTGCGAGATAGCTTTATATTTAATTTGGTACAGGGATCTCAGGCTCCATGATTTGCTCTGGTACAGGTATCTTAGACTTTATCAGATTATCATACATAGGCTTCCAGCACAGGATATGGTAATCAGTGCCAGGACAATATCATTAAGTGCCCAGGGCAAAAATGCCCCCTCCGCCCTTCATTATGTGGGAGTTTATGAGGAGGAGGGGAAGAGAGAGCACAGCCCCCACCTCCTCCTGGCTCTCTCCTCCTTTCCTTCCCACTTCCAGTGCTAGGCTGACAGAAGTAGTGATGCCGATATCAGTACTCCTGTCAGCCTTATAGTAGAAGGGACTTGTGGTACCCCCTTCCCTACAATACATGCTGCGCCCAGGGCAGCTGTCCCTGATGGTGATTATACAGCAGGACAGTGAACATGTTTAGAAACCTATGCCAGTTTTTTTTTTTTTTTTGCTGTGTTTGTTTTCTTTGGGAGGGAAATGATGGGCAATATCTGTAATTAGGATACAGAAAGCAACAAAAAGCACTTTTTGTTAGTGGGGAAAGGTACCACTTTTACATTTTTATTGCTGTCAGTGCTTTATTGTGCTGAAGGCACCCTTGTTCCTCATTGCCTGGTGTCACAGGGACAGGAAGTGCAGGAAAAGTTCATCAACAGAGGGCAGAAATTCTGACAGAGTTTCTAACCATTCCCTGCTCTTTCCAAAATTGACTTGAGCTGTTACTGTACTTTCTCCTGCCTCTCCCTCTTTAGTGCTTCCTCTAATTTCTGGTTAGGAGTGCACCATGAGCATGCAGTGATTATTCACTGCCATATTGCGCATGCACCAGCGCACTGCTTGTACTGCTGTGTTCGGCTGCATGTGCAGTACAGGTAGGGTTACTGTGCATGTGTCTAAGCATGGCATCGAAGAATATGCCCTGACTGGGAGTGCGCACATCAGGGTGTTTCCAGGGACTACCTGCAAGGGAAAAGAAGACATCTTGTGACCATAAAGTACATACACTAGACTTTCAGAAGCAAAGTATGCAGCAAAGACTGTGAAAAAATATGGGGACAGAAAGTAATAATTATGTAAGGTATGTTGCTACATGTATTACTTTTTTTGTTCATGGAGGAAGACACTTCAAGAATAGTCAAGTGTTAAGGGATAGTTTAAAGGATATGGGTTGTGTGGAAAGGGTAAGTGTCAAGGTCTCAAGGCCCAGTTTAGAGGGTAATCCTTTAGATGGTTGGTTAAGTGTTGGGTTTGAGGGGCTTCAGTGTTAAGGAACACGTTTAGAGAAGTACCTTGTTAGCGTTTCCATATTATCTAAATGATTTGTCCTCTTGTCTATCACATCATAGGAGCAGGACAGCCATTGAATGACTTTCATCTTTGTTTTTCTTTTTTCAGAACAATACAAAATGTCATGAAGCATACTGTACATTAACAATACATGGGTTATACAGCTGTGCCATTTAATGTCTGGGAATATTGTCCAAGTTTGCTTTTCACCAGTGTTAAGCCAGCCTTCTGCACTGCAAGTGAACCATCACCAGTGTTGACATTGTTTTAAACAGGCATGCAGTGTGCATCATTACTTCACCCATCACTAATCATCCAACAAGAGTTCTACATAACAAACACAGGCTGGATGCAATGTGCATGAGGAGATGTATTTCAACACAAACCATGTCTTTTTCAGGAGATGTAAAAAATCAGACAAGGCTAAATATATTTGTAGAAATGTCAAAAACTTCCGGTACTTGTGGGCCTTCTTGGGTTAAATAATACTTAAGAGAAGAACACAATCTGGAAGAGGTATATAGTAAACAGAATGCTGTGTGCTTTTAAACACTTGCTGGACTATTCGTGCTGTGTTCACATACTGATCTGGTAAATACAAACTCATTGTTTTAATCTCTGTTAATTAAAGGTAAGATGAGGAAAAAAATGAACTTAAATGATTTTAGCAAATGGCTGCAATATAACAAAGAGTGAAAAGGGGGTCTGAATACTTTCCGTCCCCACTGTATATGTAAAGCACCATGGAAATTGTCAGCGCTTTATACTGTAAGTGCCTGTATTAAAAGTACCTGTATTAATAATAATGTACACAGAGCACCCCATATTGACAGAAAAACACAGAATTGTTGACATTTTTGCAGATTTATTAAAAAAGAAAAACTGAAATATCACATGGTCCTAAGTATTCAGACCCTTTGCTGTGACACTCATATATTTAACTCAGGTGCTGTCCATTTCTTCTGATCATCCTTGAGATGGTTCTACACCTTCATTTGAGTCCAGCTGTGTTTGATTATATGGATTGGACTTGATTAGGAAAGCCACACACCTGCCTATATAAGACCTTACAGCTCACAGTGCATGTCAGAGCAAATGAGAATCATGAGGTCAAAGGAACTGCCTGAAGAGCTCAGAGACAGAATTGTGGCAAGGCACAGATCTGGCCAAGGTTACAAAAACAATTCTGCTGCACTTAAGGTTCCTAAGAGCACAGTGGCCTCCATAATCCTTAAATGGAAGACATTTGGGATGACCAGAACCCTTCCTAGAGCTGGCCATCCGGCCAAACTGAGCTATCAGGGGAGAAGAGCCATGGTGGGAGAGGTAAAGAAGAACCCAAAGATCACTGTGGCTGAGCTCTAGAGATGCAGTTGGGAGATGGGAGAAAGTTGTAGAAAGTCAACCATCACTGCAGCCCTCCACCAGTCGGGCCTTTATGGCAGAGTGGCCCAACGGAAGCCTCTCCTCAGTGCAAGACACATGAAAGCCTGCATGGAGTCTGCTAAAAAACACCTGAAGGACTCCAAGATGGTGAGAAATAAGATTGTCTGGTCTGATGAGACCAAAATAGAACTTTTTGGCCTTAATTCTAAGCGGTATGTGTGGAGAAAACCGGACACTACTCATCACGTGTCCAATACAGTCCCAACAGTGAAGCATGGTGGTGGCAGCATCATGCTGTGGGGGTGATTTTCAGCTGCAGGGACAAGACGACTGGTTGCAATCGAGGGAAATATGAATGCGGCCAAGTACAGGGATATCCTGGACGAAAACCTTCTCCAGAGTGCTCAGGACCTCAGACTGGGCCGAAGGTTTACCTTCCAACAAGACAATGACCCTAAGCACACAGCTAAAATAACGAAGGAGTGGCTTCACAACAACTCCGTGACTGTTCTTGAATGGCCCAGCCAGAGCCCTGACTTAAACCCAATTGAGCATCTCTGGAGAGACCTAAAAATGGCTGTCCACCAACGTTTACCATCCAACCTGACAGAACTGGAGAGGATCTGCAAGGAGGAATGGCAGAGGATCCCCAAATCCAGGTGTGAAAAACTTGTTGCATCTTTCCCAAAAAGACTCATGGCTGTATTAGATCAAAAGGGTGCTTCTACTAAATACCGAGCAAAGGGTCTGAATACTTAGGACCATGTGATAGTTCAGTTTTTCTTTTTTAATAAATCTGCAAAAATGTCAACAATTCTGTGTTTTTCTGTCAATATGGGGTGCTGTGTGTACATTAATGAGGAAAAAAAATGAACTTAAATGATTTTAGCAAATGGCTGCAATATGACAAAGAGTGAAAAATGTAAGGGGGTCTGAATACTTTCCGTCCCCACTGTATATACACACATATATATTTATATACACACACACACATTATATATACTGTATTTATTGGCGTATAACACTCACTTTTTCACCAAGAAAATCAGGTGCAAATAGTGTGTGCGTGTTATACGCCAATACTTAAATTTTAGCTGCCTCGGAGGGGACAGGGAGGAAGCGGGACGAGTGTCATCAGATTACATACAGTGAGAATCTCCTGTTTACTTGGCGTCCTCTGTAATAGGAAGTCCCGTCTCCTGGGCCACCATTGGATCACTGTTCTGTCTATCATAGGAGATTCTCACTGTATGTAATCTGTCGGTGCTCGTCCCGCCCCCCTCCCCCATCCCCTCTAGGCTGTAGATGGGCATCGATCAGACAGCACTGATGGCAATGGTGAGGCTGCTGCATTGAAGGCAATGGTGAGGCTGCTGCATTGAAGGCATTGGTGAGGCTGCTGCATTGATGGCAATGGTGAGGTTACTGCATTGATGATGAGGCTACTGCATTGAAGGCATTAGTGAAGCTGCTGCATTGATGGCAATGGTGAGGCTGCTGCATTGATGGCACTTGTGAGGCTGCAGATGGGCATTAATCAGGCTGCATTGATGGCACTGGTGAGCCTGCAGATGGGCACTGACCCTTATTTTGTTTCAAAGTTCCTTATTTAAAATGTAAGATTTTTTCCTGAAACTTCCCTCTTAAAATGAATGTGCGTGTTATACCCCTGTGCGTGTTATACGCCGATAAATACGGTATATATATATATATATATATATATATATATATATATATATATATATATTATACTGTATACTTTACCATGTAACATTTATAAATATAGATGCAAGCTGCTGCATTTCCACATTACAGAACTAATCCTGCGTACACATGAGCGGAAATTCGGCCAGAAAACGACCGATGAGAGCTTTTGGTCGGAAAATGCAACCGTGTGTATGCTCCATCAGAATTTTGCTGGCCGAATTCCAGCCAGCAAAAGACTGAGAGCATGTTCTCTATTTTTCGGTTGGAAAAAGTTCAGATGGGAAATTCCGATCGTCTGTACCAATTCCGACGGGCAAAATTCCTACGCATGTTCGGAAACAATTCGACGCGTGTTTGGAAGCATTGAACTTCGTTTTCTCGGCTCGTTGTAGTGTTGTACATCACCGCGTTCTTGGCGGTCGAAAGTTCAGTGAACTTTTGTGTGACTGTGTGTATGCAAGGCAAGCTTGAAACCCGTTGGAAAAGCCATCATATCTTTTTCTGACCAAAATCCCGATCGTGTGTACACAGCATAAGTCTGATGATTGAAAATGATAGACTCTCTAACTCTCTATAACTTTAACTACATTTAATTCATCTCAGCAGCCATTAAAGCGTTATTAAATCTTGTTTTTGAAGCACTTTATATAGCTTCTTTATCTTTGAATCCTTGCCCATGTTCCAGTTTGCTGCTATGAGCGCTGCCCAAGTTTCTAGTTTCACGGTGGCTACTTTCTCCTACAGCATCCTATGGAGTAAGTCTTGCATGCAGGATTTTAGGCTGTGTCCCCCACACTTTGTAGATCAATATAAACACACAGCCCCATAGCTTAGGATGGCACGGCACTCTCCTGCTTCTCTCTCCTCCCTTCTTCAAACTAACAGACTGGATGAAGACTGTACTGTTTACTGTTAACTTTCTCCTGTGAAGACCAGAGGTTCAGGGAAAGCAGCACAGCACAGAGCAGGAGCCAGCAGCATTGAAAGTAGCATATGCTGGGGTAAGAATTAAAAAAAAATGTTTGTTGGGGAATGTTTACCTTATTGTGGTTGATGTGTTAGGCTTAAAAGCACTGAGTGCTTAATACTACTTTAATAAAGAATACTAATCACACTCCCCGATACATTTATTTTTAACAGGAAGGTTCAGTAACACTAGATGTTAGCTCAGGACTCCTGGAGCCAAGGAGAGTGGAAACACCCTCCCTTACCAGAGAACATAACTCTGATGCATAAATAAGCGCAGACATGTGGCAGTGTCATTAATTCTTAATGGAATCCCCATGGAATCACCATGCACCTTGCTAATATGCATGCAAAGTACCATGAGTTTTTGTGCACCACGATTTTTACCAGAGGCCCTTGCACTTCTTTTGTGTGAATTGTGCCTGTAGAGCAGCCCATTGCCCTAAGTGCAAAATTGTGCAAAAAACATGCACACTCCATTGCACCCACATGGGTGAACTGCACCTTGTTTGGTCCCTTTCGGTCTCTTAAAGATGTCATTGAACATGTTTTGCTATATCTCCTGATCCTGCCAGAAATCTTATCGGCTGATCACTTCATGTGCTCTTTGCCTGTGTTGTATTCTTATTATTTACATTGTCTTCAGCTATCTTTGAGGACTACAGAACCCCTCCCAGTGTTATTGAGAATAGCAGAGGGAGGTAAGTAAATAAGGCGAGTGAGCATTGTCATCTTAGGACATGAATGTGTTATTGGTAGGATCATCAGGTGAATAAAGCTTAAAAAAAGAACACTAATGTGGCAATATATTACATTTGTGGTCTTGGGTTTAGGATTTAAAGCTGTACTACAAGATCATGGTTTGATGGGGTTCTGCACTTATAAAAATATAATAAAAAGTTTTAATAAATACACATATTAGTACTAATCTGTATTGTAGGTCCATAGTGTGCTATCAATCCTTTATTGTCCATTAAAATAAATAGGGTAGGGTTGGTGACCTGTGTTACCTAACTGTAATAGAGAAAGGGGAGTCACAAACCAGGCTATATTCTCTAGAAGGGATTCTTGAATCAAAAGCCAATTGACTGAAATGCTGATCCTACAAAAATTTTCCAACAAGCCCGTTTATAAGAAGTTGAATGGCCATAAATGAATTGAAATTCAGCTAGTCCCTTCTGAACTGGCCAAATTTCGATCCATCTATGACCAGCTTCAATCTGTTCTTTTTTATAGTTATATATATGTAGCGGCATCCCCGACCTCCAAAGGCCTAATGGTGACCTCCAGAGTCAGGGAGAGCTGACCTCCTTCCTTGTTGTGTGGGTAATTAGGCAGGGTGAGTATATTGCAAGTTGGAAACATGGGCGCCAGTGGAATGCAAGAAAAGAGATTTATTGTCAGGCCCTGGCAGATGCAATAGCAATTGGCAGACTCCGAGACAAAATAATAGGCAGACAGCAATACAGGTAAAGGGCCTTTAAGCTGGATGCAGCAACTGTATTTGTAGAATTGCTGTCTCCTGTGGCACCTGAACTTTGAACAGTCAATAGAGATCCATACACATAACTCACAGTAACCCATTATAGATCTTTTCTCACATCTCACAGTGTCCTACTGTAGATCTTCACTCACAGAGCTCCCGATCTCTCACTAGACTTCAAGATCCCAGTCGTCACTGGATCCCCTGAGCTCTTCCACAGCTAACCCACTGTAACTCCTCAAGCTTCACCCACGCTAACCCGCTGGGTCCCTGGCTTGGCACTCTGCTAAAGCTTTCCCACTTCTTCACCATCCCCGGCTGGTGAAAAGGCTGCTCTGGTACTCCTTCAGACTTCCATACACTGGCCTCTGATATCAGGAATGGTTGTCCCTTGCTGGGTACTATTCCTCCCTATACCTCTGGCCTTGATCATCACTTGCCCCTGGTGACAGGAGTGGTTGTCCCTTGTGGCAACTGCTTCTCCCTCACCGCTGGCAATGATCCAGTTCCCCCGTCTGGTGGAACCTCTGCAACTTGGTTGGGCTTCCAGCCTGACATTCCCACCCCGTGCTGCCTCTCTCAAACCTGGATAGGCCTCAGACAGCCTAGCAGCCAGGTGCTCACAGGAGATAGGCCTTAGGCTTCTGGACTCGCGGCCCGGAGCCTTGTGACACACATCCACCCAAACAGTCATCCAGGTGGCACAGAACCCCGATCACCTGACTCCGTTTTAATGATAATTTTGTTCGTGAAAAACTGTGGCACTATCTGAGCTTTACTCCTCTTGGTTAGTTTTTTAATCAGTCAAAAATGTACTTAACTTTGACGTTGACCACCTCCTGAAAAAATGTGATAGAATAATTACACGGTCCTAAATCACGATCTAATACAGCCTAGAGCTCAGCATGTATTATTCACACATAATACATTTCTATCCCCACTTCAAAGGGTATTCCTATTGACTAATTGTTTGTAAAAGCGCATCTGTGTAGAAAAACGTAGCTGGATTATCTTTGTTACGATTTGTGCTATTAACAAATGGCATTCCCGAACCAATCTTACACAAAACAAGAAGGAAATTCTGGTTTCACGCACAGGAATATTTTAAATAAAGTTATTGCCAAAGTATACTAAGCAGCTGGTAATAAAATTTTATGATATGCTACAAATGTTATAACATCTGCTTGATAATTAGCGGAATTAGCATAGTGTTATCATGTATTTTGCAAGTTCTAAAAAAAGAAAAAGATGTTTATATAGAGTGCAACATGTTATCTTTTCTTCTTCCAGACAGTACTAAAGTCACAGGAGGATGCTAGCTAGGAATTCAGTTAATCTACTCTTTATTTAATGATAACCAGTAGACATGGAGTAGACAGGGTGACCACGATGGGACACCATGTATAAATGAGTAAGACCAGAGGAAGTGACTGAGATTCGAACCGTTAATGGGCAGGCTGAATGTACCCAAGTTGATCAATCGATCAACTTGGTTACAACCAGCCTGCCGGATTCTCTTGTGATTATCGCTAGTGGCTGCTATAGTCGCTAGCAATAATCCCAGTCTTCTCCCGGCGGGGACAGCTTTCCCCACCCTCCCCCCCACTGGGAGAAAGCAATTGATGATTACCCCGTCAGCACTGCCTGGCGGCCAATTTTTAGATTTAATATTGGAATTTGTTTTTTTTTCCTCAGGTTTTCTTTGTATTTTCATCTGCTGACCAGTAAGTCTGTTGCTTTTCAAAATCTTTTCATGGATGAAACAAACCATTTAACACTGATTGGGGTGCTTAAAATGATCAGCTTTTATTTATTCATTTAAAATCTTTACCCCAAAAGGGCAAAAGAAAACTTTTGCTGTAACTGCTAATAGAGTATTAACTGGAGTTTGACTTCAATTTGTTAGTGTATTAAAAATCTGCTAGTATATTTAACACTACCCTCCCCCCAAGACTGACAATGCTGCTGTCTGCTGAGCCCTCTGTGCTCACTCGTCCAGAGTGGAGGCACTCTAATATAGGAAGTGTGTTACTGGCCAGATCACCAGGTAGAAACAGAGGGGGACGCCTAAAAAAGAAAATAAATGCAGCCACCACATCTAATGATTGATAAGCTGCAAAATATTACATTCTTAATCTTACACACGATCAGAAAATCGTACAGAAAATACCGCTTTCAAAGCGATCATACGATAATCGGATCGTTCGTACAGAGCTTTTGAGAGCTGATCAGGACAGTTCATCCAATATTATTCTATCGGACATGCACGAAAATTTTTTTCGTACAATGCCAGATCGTACGATTTTCGTTTAATCAGTACAGCTATCGTTCGAAAATGCGATACAAATGCATTACGGGAGCGTAGACGTCCAACGACGAAACGCGTAGGGTGTGGCCTGACCAACGTCTTGCATCATCTCCTAAACAGATCGTACCTAGGATTTTTGACGGTTCAAATTCAGATCTTTCATGCTATATTGACATTTTCATAATGTGAGTACTATTCTATTTATCTTTGAATAAAAGTTTTAAACGTTTTTACGCTATGGGCACCCCTTCTTTTTTATGTTAACATAAACACGATCCGGCAAGCCAGAGACTGCTGCACAGTGGCACAAACTGTGACTGCGCAATACCCCCGCAGGGGTGACAGTATCCGGTGAGTGTTTGCACAGTAGGAGCACGTTTCAAAGGCACAGTCACGAAAGCACACTGGAATAAGAAGATTGTTTTTCACAATATTGTTTTACCAAGAGGAAAAAGTTTGGAGGCACAGCATAACCTGGGCCTTTCGAATTTGGACTATTTAAAACAATATTTGTTTTTTGTTTTTTGGATCACCACCTGTTTCTAAGCACAAGTCACTTTATCACTGCCTGGACCTCATATTATTTCTTCTTCCTTCCCCTCCATTTTTCCTCCACCCCCCCTCTCCTCCCCCCCTCCCCCTCCCTCATGGACATTTTGATGAATGTATGTAACAATTGTACACTTTGCTAAGTAGTACCACTTGGTAGATGGTGAGCAGGATTAGTCAGCCACCATCTGAAGGAAATCATTCACGCAATATTTTCATGTATTTTATTAATATTATTTATGGTTTTGTGTTTTCGGGATAAAGTGTTTTGGGAATTCAAGTCATCCCAAAAACCTCACACTGGTCTATTAGCAGGTGATAAGCATAGAGGTATGGTACCTTGCCTGACACCAGAATAGCGCCACACCCACATCTGACTTTCTTCGATCTGAGATTAGCATGCAATAAAAAACGGACGATCATTCATCCAATAATCTCATTGTGTGTATGGTGCATTAGTTTGGGACTTTATACAACTTTAAAGAAGTGTTCCAGCCTGGGGAAAAAATTTACAAATACTGTAGCTGCTGACTTTTAATATTTGGACAATTACAGTGCCTGTCCAGGGAGCCCGCGATTTCGGCACCCCAGCCAATCTTTGGATCGGCTGTGGGGTGCTGCCGCTGCCATCTCCACTAAGGGAAACTGTCAGTGAAGCCTTTTGGCGCTGCGCTTTCTAATTGGCCCGGCGGTGAAGGAAGGAGGAGGAGGGCCGAACTTCCGTAAGTGGGGGCATGGACCTGTCAAAAAGCGGAGCGGGTGCCAGCATCTTCTGTTGGATGCCAGTCTTCATTGGCTGGTTCAGGAAAGTGTCACTCCTGCACAGGACTGCAATCATTTCAACACACAGACGCTCTTCCAGAATATAAATTGATGACTGTGAGCAGGCAGGTAGGTCTCATTTACTGGAGAAGAGACATTGCATGTCTCTTCTCCAATAAAGAGCCTACTTGCTCACAGTTTTTGGCAATGGGACTTTAGTTCCTCTTTAGGATGTCACAGGAAGTGAGAGGAAAATTCCAGACAGTTTTCACTGAAACAGCTACACCCCCCCGAAGATTTATTCTCACTTCTTGTTTTGATGACAACAATTTTAGATTTCCCAGCACTTTTTGTTTTGGTGACTATAATCACCAAAACCAACAAAGAGGGTGAATCTCTCCAATTGGGACAAATTGGGAGAAATCTTAATGTGTAGCTAATGTGGCTAGCCTTACACACCCATAATGTAGCCTTATTCTTCTGGTCCAGCGACTCAGAAAGTATTAAAGCCATTCATCACTAGGATCTGTAATGCCGCCCAGCTCACTATCTGCATGGTGTTTGTGTATCCTGCCTGTGATTCTATGGGTTTCCTGTGGGTACTCCGGTTTCCTCCCACTCTCCAAAGACTGCTAGGTTAATTGGTTCAGTTGAGCACACCCAAGATGGCTGCCTTACCTCACAAGTGCTTTAAGTCAAGGAGAGAAGTGTTATAGAAATACAATTCAAATTACATTTAAATCAAATCTGATCAGGTTTTCTTCAAACCCTTAATATTTTTTTTTTTTCATGTTTAGTTAGCATGGCACATTATATAGCACCATACATAATATTTAGACCTAATCATTCACATCTAATTCTTGTGACAGAGGATCTTACAATCCAACCTTCCTACTACACTCATAATGCAAACATAAACTATATAAACATGAAGGTAAATCGTTTCATAAGCCATATTATCTGTCTTTTATTTGTTTGGATAAATTGGGCAGCCACAGGTAACCAACACAAGCATATACAGTATATATTCCATACAAAATATAGTGCTGCTATTACAAATTCAGCCCAGGACCCCAGAAATGCAAGAACTTGTCATTTCACCACTGCTGTCACTATAGAAGTTTCAGGCCTTGCAAAAATGTTTCAGAATAAACAGCATCCTGCCCTGGTATAAAATTGTTAGTAAAAGCACCTACAAAAACATGATAAAGTAGTGCAATCTTTCTATATACCACACACAGATTTTGCTTTAATGAATTCATAAGTGCCTTTACAGCATGTCACTACAAAGTGCTATTGTCTGTAAGTGCTGATACAGAAGGGATATAATCAGAATGGTGTCCTGTTCAAGGACACTGCACTGTTTTTTAACTATGTCGTTTCAGTATATGTAGTTTTGCATTTGAATGTGCCTACAATCTTAGAACGTTAATTTACTGCAGGTGAGGTCATTCTTTTTAGTAGTTTTGGATCGTTTTTCCTTATTTTTTCTTTGTGAATATATTTGGAGGTTCTTTGTTTTGAAGCAGCTTGTGTTTTTGGCATTTAATTCTTTTGGAAAGATGTAGTGAATCCTCATTAGAGATTATCAAATCTTCCTAGGTTCTGTTTGTGAACTGTGAATATTTTTAAAATAGATATTGAAGTCTATGTCTGTATAGACCTAAACATTGAGGTCTATGGGAGAGGGGGACAAAGCTTGGTCCTGCTAGGGTCATGGAGCTAACCAAGTGTCCCCATGGGACTTGTCACCCCCTACAGCCAACCCCTCCTTTCCTTTCTGTATGGTCTTCCATGGTTTACAGCTTTAATTGAATTAGCACAATAAAAAGGTACAGAATCTTTCTGCTGGCTTTCTCTGTTTATTTTTCAGGTCCTGGGACATCTCTCCCATCCCCACCTCACATCCTGGTCACTGATAAGAATGCACAGAAGGCAGCTATTGCCAGAAGTTATTCACTGCTTTGATCCTGGGCAGTTTAAAAAAAAAATAAATAAAAGGCTTAGAAAAGAAATTTGAAAGCCAATCAAGCAACCAATGGGGATGAAGTGTTTTCCTTTATAGGTGCCAACATCTGTGGTCTGGTACAACAGTCTGAATCCTTAATCAAACTGGGGTGGAATTAGGGGGACTGTTTGTGGGGTTGTACAGTCCCATGTGCTGACCAGGGGTAAAGGCTATGCATTGCAGTATAGACTGTTTATTATTTATACTAGTGAACCTGCACATTTTTCAGGCAGAACCCAACAAAAAGGAAAACCTGAGCCTTATCCCTAATCCTCATACATGAATGTGCCAAGTCAATAAAACTAAGAAAAAATTGTAAACATGTCACTTTCAGTTATATTGACATGCTGGTAGGTTAATTGGATCCTGTCTAAATTGTCCCTAGTATGTATGAATGTGAGTTAGGGACCTTAGACTGTAAGCTCCTTGAGGGTAGGGACTGATGTGAATGTATAATGTATATGTAAAGCGCTGCGTAAATTGACGGCGCTATATAAGTACCTGAAATAAATAAATAAATAAATATTGACTATGTAATATGTAAAACGCGATACAGTTCTGGCTTTGACCTGCCCTCTAGAGAAATCCAAATAATTATTACTTTATAAATAACCATGGCTCGGGCAACATACTGGTCAAACTTGTCACCTATTTCCGTGCAATAAATTGATGTCGTTTACACTGCAATGTAATTCACGTACGATAATTGATAATGATTTACTGTCTGTAACTGGCTAACAGTGAAAACATAATTACATCACCAGCCTACACGTCTCTCAGACTTATTTCGAATTCTGAGACTCTCTTTCCTTGCCAGCTGCATTCCCCTCAATTGCTGTCTGGTAAATAGCAGCTGCAGAGGAAGCCTAGTGATGCCAGGGTACATCATGGCAAAACATCCCTGCTTTTTAGTCTAATGTATTGCCAGCCAAAATTGCTGAATAGAAAATCCGTGTCCTGCTGAAGATATGAACCTTTCTATGCCAAATGATCTGGCAGCTAGGAATGGCTCAGGAGTGTTCCAGCACACCTTGGGTTAAGGAATGAAAAGAAGAACGTCCATTCATTTATTAAAATAAAAGGAACTGAAAACAGTAGGAGGTGAAAAGAGGAAAGTTTCAGGTCCCTCTGGGTTTATAAGAACTCACAGTTCTTAAATTGTATTGTCTGGGTACAATACTAAAGCTTTCATGTTTTGTCACAAAATACAAGGAATTATTGCATGGTAGTTTACTACACAGAAATCAGCTTATTGCAGTTAGTCTCATTTACTGTGTGTCTGACTTTGACCATGTCACAGATGCACTGCTTGGAAGGTCCTCTTCTCTCAAAGGATAACAGAGATGAAATCACACATGTGATCATGGGGCTTATTTACTAAACTGGAGAGTGCAAAATCTGGTGCAGCTCTGCATAGAAACCAATCAGCTTCCAGGTTTTATTGTCAACGCTTAATTGAACAAACTGAAGTTAGAAGCTGATTGGCTACTATGCACAGCTGCACCAGGTTTTGCACTCTCCAATTTTAGTAAATCAACCCCACTGTCTTCTCTATTTATAGCAGTTTAGTTCTAAATTTTAACTAGTTATATTAGTCATACTTTCAACCAATGCATATTTTTTCATCACGTATATTGCCACCTAGTAAACCTATTTTTTTTATCAAGAAAGTTATATTAGGTTTTCTGGTTTTCTTTAATCTGTTACCAACAAGTTATACAGTGCATCCGGAAAGTATTCACACCGCTTAAATTTTTACACATTTTGTTATGTTACAGTCTTATTCCAAAATGGATTAAATTCATTATTTTCCTCAAACTTTTAAAAACAATACCCCATAATGACAATGTAAAAGAAATTTATTTGAAATCTTTGCAAACTTATTAAGGCTGGGTTCACACCTATGCGAATTGGATGCGAGTTTCCCTGCATCCAATTTGCATGACAGGAGATTGCGACTGGCTCTCTATGAAGCCAGTTCACATATCTCTGTTGCAGCTGCAGAGCGGCTTGCACAGGAACACTGTGCATCTTTGGCTCCGTTTGAGTTCCAAATTCAGGCAAAAATTCAGCCCTGATTCGTCCCTGAAACGGAGAACAGGGATGCACCGTACCCCTGCTGCGAGCCGCATCCGTTGGAGGTGTGAACCCAGCCTGAAAGTAAAAAACAAAAACAAAACAATCACATGTACATACTGTAAGTATTCACAGCCTTTGCTCAATACTTTGTCGAAGCACCTTTGGCACCTAATACAGCCTCAAGTCTTTTTGAGTATGATGCTACAAGCTTGGCACAATTATTTTTGGGCAGTTTGTCCCATTCTTCTTTGCAGGACCTCTAAAACTCCATCAGGTTGGATGGGGAGCGTTGGTGCACAGCCATTTTCAGATCTCTCCAGAGATAATCAATTGGGTTCAAGTCTGGGCTCTGGCTGGGCCATTCAAGGACATTCACAGAGTTGTCCCATAGCCACTCCTTTGTTATCTTGGCTGTGTGCTTAGGGTTGTTGTCTTGTTGAAAGATGAACCTTTGTCTCAATCTGAAGTCCAGAGCATTCTGAAGCAGGTTTTCATCAAGGATGTCTCTGTACATTGCTACATTCATCTTTCCGTCGATCCTGACTAGTCTCCCAGTTCCTGTTGCTGAAAAACATCCCCACTTGATGATGCCACCCCCATGCTTCACTATAGGGATGGTTTTGACCAGGTGATGAGCAGTGCCTGGTGTCCTCCAGACATAATGCTTGCCATTTAGTCCAAAGAGTTCAATCTTTGTTTCATCAGACCAGAGAATTTTGTTTCTCATGGTCTGAGAGTCGGTCAGGTGTCTTTTGGCAGATTCTAGGCGGGCTGTCGTGTGCCTTTTACTGAGGAGTGGCTTCTGTCTGGCCACTCTACCATGCACGCCTGATTGGTGGAGTGGTGCAGAGATGATTGTTCTTCTGGAAGGTTCTCCACTCTTCACAGAGAAACGCTGGAGCTCTGTCAGAGTGGCCATCGGATTCTTGGTTATCTCCCTGATTATGGCCGTTCTCCCCTGATCGCTCAGTTTGGCCGAGCAGCCCACTCTAGGAAGAGTACTGGTGGTTCCAAACTTTTTCCATTTATGGATGATGGAGGCAACTGTGCTGATTGGGACCTTCAATGCTGCAGACATTTTTCTGTACCCTTCCCCAGATCTGTGCCTCGATACAATCCTGTCTGAGAAGCCTACAGACAATTCCTTGAACTTCATGGCTTGGTTTGTGCTCTGACATGCACTGTGGGACCTTATATAGACAGGTGTGTGCCTTTCCAAATCATGGCCAATCAGCTGAATTTACCACTGGTGGACTGCAATTAAGCTGTAGAAACATCTCAAGAATGATCAGGAAACAGGATGCAGTGAGTTCAATTTTGAGTGTCATAGCAAAGGCTGTGAATGCCTATGTACATGTGATTTTTTTCGTTTTTAATTTTTAATACATTTGCAAAGATTTCAAACAAAGTTCTTTCATGTTGTCATTATGGAGTATTGTTTTTATAATTTTGAAGAAAATAATGAATTTAATCTATTTTGGAATAAGGCTGCAACATAACAAAATGTGGAAAAAGTGAAGTGCTGTGAATACTTTCTGGATGCACTCTATAGCTGGAGAATAAAATTACATACAGAGATTAGAATAGGAGACACCTGGAGAGTTGCATGCCCAAATAACATGTATTGGTCACATTAATATCAAAAAGTAAAAAATAATAATGTTCGGACTAATTTATTGTATACCGTATTCATATTACAGGTACATTATTCAGCTATAACATAACCTGGGACATTTGGTAAAATATTGGAATTTAATTGGTGGTGGTGTGACAACTTTTACATTGTGCACAGCACAGTTTGGGAGTTAACATAGATCATTGATTATGTTAAGTTCTTGAAGTCTCTCTTGATATGTTTTATCCCTCAGACCTTTCACCATTTCAACATTTTTGTTGCCTCAGACCTTTCACCTAGAACGAGTCCAGAGACAGACACCACAAATGGTGAAAGTTCTGGGGGATAAAACATATCAAGAGATACTTCAAGAACTTAATATGTACAGTCTGAAGGGCAGAAGGGAAAGGGGAGACATGATTGAAACTTTTAAATACATCAAGGGGATGAATAAGGTTCAGGAGGGCAGTATTATCAATATGAAGCCATGATCAGGAACACGGGGACATGACCTCAAACTAACTGGAGGAAAGTGCACAACTAATCCTAACAAATATGATTTTACTGAAAGGGTAGGTAATACTTAGAATAGGCTTCAGCAGAGGTAGTGAGTCAGTCAACAGTAATGCTTTTGACAAACATAGATCTAAACTCAGACAAAAAAGCAAAAAAAAAAAACATATACAAAGAAAAAACAAACTGGAACAGACTTAAGGGACCATTTTCTTGTCATCACACTTCTAGGTTTCTATAACTGCACTTTCAGCATTTTACATGTATTCCTACTTGTTTCTGTAGTCAACTCAATAAAGTTGGTTCCAAGTAATTTCCTGCTTTTGCCCCGCAGCCTGAAAAGCAGACTGTTAACATACTCTGTTCTTGGGGCAGCTGCTTTCAGCCACCACTAGAGGGAGATTAAGAGACAGAAAGCAGGAACTTTGTATTGTAATACACAAGCAGTCCTATTCTCTGCTTTAGCTCTCTTCACTGTGACCAGGAACACTGCTAAAGATAGAGAAGAATGCATACACACAGCCATTGATTTACTAAAGGGAAATAGACTGTTCACTTTGGAAGTGAAGTTGCACTTTGCAAGGGAAATTTCCCCAGAGCTTAGTAAATGAAGTGAAGCTCTGCTGATTTCTGTCATTCAAGCATGTATTCACTAAACTCTTTGGGAAATTTCTTTTGGAAGTGCAACTGGCAAAATGAACAGTCTATTTTCCGTTAGTAAATAAACCCCACTGCATCCAGACAAGAAGCCCTGTATCTAAAACTCTTGGCCATAAGTAAAACAGCTACCCCTTGCCATTGACTTTCCTGACCGAGATGCAGGAAAGTAAGAATAAAGAAGCACAGAAAATATAGTGCACATAGTTATGTGACTCAGATGCAGGTGAAATGCAACATGCTTTTTGGTGCCCTCAATGAAAATGCTTTTAGTTTGAGATGCTATTGAATTGATTTTGTTTGCATTCACATTTACTTGTATGGGAGGAAAAACTACTCAAATGCAGAGAATAAATAAAAGCTGCATACGATGCAAAGCAAATGAGCACATGCTACATTAGACAGTGTGTAGAGTGTACACTGTTCCATAATAAAAAAAATCCAAATATTGCATTGCAAATTCTTCCAGATAATTTCACAAACGCATGTCAAAATGCAACCAGTAAGAAAAATACACACCTGCGTACATAAGTATTACAGTGTAATATGACTTTTGACTTCCCATGTAAATATTCTATATATTATCTTAGAAAGTAAAAAAAAAAAAAACTTGCACACACATTGTAATCCTATTTATGTTTTGTCTGTCTTTTTTTTTTTTTAATTGAGCCTCTCCTGCCATTTTCACTTGGGGATAAAATATGTTGACAATTTGGAGACTGGGAGTTCCTTCCATGGCAATGTAGCTTCTATTTCCTTCCTTGCTTGTGTGGAGTCTTTCATTATTTACCGCCAACTGATGAATTCTTTTGTAAACGACTGTTTACGTAGACAGAGAATGAGAGAAATGTTAGGAGGGAATCTGAGGAAGTCATAGAAACAGCACACATTCATCTAGCTTTAAAGAACTTAACCGAGAAATAAATAAAACAAGGGGTCTTAGAAAATGGTTCCATAGTAATTTAACCATACATTTTAGCTCTACAACCTTCTAGCTTTCTGAACATTGATAGTCAAAAGTATATCATAAAAATGTTGTGTCATTTTAAAATTCATGAAGATATGTTAAAAAAAGAAAAAGAAACAAATCTTGGTGATCTTTGCTAAGGATGAGCTAATCTGCCTAGATTTTATTTGCTGAGAGTTTGGTGAATCCTGTTTGAAATTTGGGGCACCTGAGCATAGCAGTGAATCCCAGATAAGTCTATGGGCAGGTAAGTGTCCTTATTAAGTCAGCAGCTACAGTGTTTGTAGCTGCTGACTTAAAAAAAAAAATTTGCGGGTGGAACACAGATTTAACATTCTTACAACTTAATATATGGAGATAAAAATTGTATCCTAAGTCATCAGTGCTTTTTAAAGATTTAACAGTAATGATGTAAGGGAGGCATTCTGGGGACCCTGATGTAAGGAAGGGGCCCTCTGGGGACACTGATGTAAGGGGGGCTCTCTGGGGACCCTGATGTAAGGGGGGCCCTCTGGGGACCCTGATGTAAAGGGGTGCTCACTAGGGGACACTGATTTAAGGGGGGCTCTCTGGTGACACAGATGTAAGGGGGAGCTCTCTGAGGACACTGATGTAAGGAAGGGGCTCTCTGGGGAACCTGATGTAAAGGGGAGGCTCTCTTGGCACCCTGATGTAAGGGGGGCTCTCTGGGGACCCTGATGTAAAGTGGAGGCTCTCTGGGGACATTGATGTAAGGGGGCTCTCTGGGGACACTGATGTAAGGGGGCTCTCTGGGGACCCTGATGTAAGTGGAGGCTTTCTGGGCCCCCTGGTGTAGGGAGGAGCTCTATGGGGACCCTGATGTAAGGGGGATCTCTGGGGACACTGATGTAAGGAGGAGCTCTCTGGGGACCCTGATGTAGGGAGGGCTCTCTGGGGACACTGATGTAAGGGGCTCTCTGGGGACCCTGATGTAAGGGGAGGCTTTCTGGGCATCCTGGTGTAGGAAGGAGCTCTATGGGGACCCTGATGTAAGGGGGATCTCTGGGGACCCTAATGTACTGAGGGCTCTCTGGGGACACTGATGTAAGGGGGGCTCTCTGGGGACACTGATGTAAGGAGGAGCTCTCTGGGGACCCTGATGTAAAGGGGGGATCTCTGGGGACACTGATGTAAAGTGGAGGCTCTCTGGGGACACTGATGTAAGGGGGGGCTCTCTGGGGACCCTGATGTAAGGGGAGGCTCTCTGGGGACCCTGATGTAGGTAGGGAGGCCCTCTGGGCACCCTGATGTAAGGGGAGGCTCTCTGAGGACCCTGATGTAATGAGGGGGGCTCTGGAGACCCTGATGTAAGTGGGGGATCTCTGGGGACCCTGATGTATGTGAGGGATCCGCACCCGGATGTAAGGGGAGGCTCTCTGGGGACCCTGATGTAATGAGGGGGGCTCTGGGGACACTGATGTAAGTGGGGGATCCTGAACCCTGATGTAAGGGGAGGCTCTCTGGGGACCCTGATGTAATGAGGGGGATCTCTGGGGACCCTGATGTAATGAGGGGGATCTCTGGGGACCCTGATGTAAGTGGGGTATCTGCACCCTGATGTAAGGGGAGGCTCTCTGGTGACCCTGATGTAATGAGGGGGGCTCTGGGGACCCTGATGTAAGTGGGGGATCTGCACTCAGATATGTAACGATAATATATATATATATATATATATATATATATATATATATATATATACACACACACACACACACACACACACACACACACACGTGTATATTATATACATGTTTATGCCCGCCCAAGTATATGACTTTCTATATTTCACTGCTATGGGCTCTAGCCCGAGATCTTTTGTAGACCCAGCAACGCCCCCGGTGGGGGCCCTTCATAGTTTCTTGCACCAGGGCCCTGAAGATTCTAATTATGCCTCTGGTTGATGGCGGTAATGTTTTAGCATTTCTGACGTATAAATTTAATTATCTATGTTTTGGCCTTGAAGCTATGAAGATGATATCAAGTAAGCCCTAAAGCATAACTTTACATTTCGAAACACATTATTCCTTAATTGATATATCCAGGGACACTGAACAAGTTTGCAAGTCACAAGTCACCTATTACCTGCTGCTAATATAGGCCTAGGCCAGTGTACACATTGTGTATGTTCAGATTGCTGTTAATGTTGATCAAAGTGTGTGATGGGCTTGATTTACTAAAGATGATTTAAGGTGAAGAGAGCCTGTGTTAACTTGGAACATTTATGTGAGGGAGAATTTTTTTTCTAGCATACTTCCACATGACTGAATATTTATATATATTTTACAAGCTAGGATTAATGCAGCGTACACATGGGTGGACTTTTCAACCGGACTGGTCCAAAGGTCTATCCAACGGACTTCCGATGGACTTTCCCAACTAACGGACTTGCCTACACATGATCACACCAAAGTCCGACGGATTCGTACGTGATGACGTACGACCAGACTAAAATAAGGAAGTTCATAGCCAGTAGCCAATAGCTGCCCTAGCGTCGGTTTTTGTCCGTCGGACTAGCATACAGATGAGCTGACTTTTCTATTGGACTCGAGTCCGTCTGAAAGATTTGAAACATGTTCCAAATCTAAAGTCCGTCAGATTTTCGACCGAAAAAGTCCTCTGCAGGTCCGATGAAGCCCACACACGGTCGAATTGTCCGCCGGACTTGGTCCGTCGGACCAGTCTGGTCGGAAAGTCCGCTCTTGTGTACGCGGCATAATGTTACTTTCACACTGAGGTGCTTTACAGGCGATACAGCGCTAAAAATAGCGCCTGTAAAGCGCCTCTCCTGTGTCCCCAGTGTGAAAGCCTGAGGGCTTTCACACTGGAGCGGTGCGCTTGCAGGACGGTCAAAAAAGTCCTGCAAGCCGCATCTTTGCAGCGCTATAGGAGCGGTGTATTCACCGCTCCTAAAGCGCCCCTTCCCATTGAAAACAAAGTGATTTGCGGGCGGTTTTAACATTTTTTGGCCGCTAGCGGGGCGGTTTTAACATTTTTTGGCCGCTAGCGGGGGTTAAAACCGCCCCGCTAGCGGCCGAATAGTGCTGCTAAAACGACGGTAAAGCGGCGCTAAATATAGCGCTGCTTTACCGCCGACGCCCGCCCACCCCAGTCTGCAAGTAGCCTATGTATTTTTAAGATGCTTTCAAATTAAATTTACATGAGGTAATTACAGTAAGGCTCCTCTCACAACAATGGAGAGAAGGCAGACAGAGGTGCTAAAATATAATAGGACATGGAGTAGCAACATAAGTGGCATGAGGTCATTATAAAGAAGACAGAAGCACTGGCACAGAAAGAAACTTATTGACCCAAAATTATCATGGAAACAGAGACACCAGAAGGTCACTAAATCAGTAAGCTGGTGTTTTCAGTGTCCTAAATTATCATTTCAATTTTCAATCTCATAATCCTTAGTGAAACATCACAAAGCTTTGGAGGAAGGCGGGCTTCACATATCTTTAGCTAGACTTGGATCATCACTGCCAACCCAAGCGATTCCAGTAACTCTAGAAAACAGATACCTTGTATAAATCTGTAGCACCCTAGGCAGGATTGCTCCTAAATTTACCTGCCAGGAGTAGCTACATTGGCTAATTGTTAGGGATCATCTGATTTCTTCCTAAGTCTGGCACTGCTGCACTTTTCTCTTCTGCCATTAGGTGGCAGGGTACCTGGTGGCATTAGATAAGAGAAGGGCAATGCAAGGTCAGATTATGGATATATGGGTATCTCAGCCAATGGGCAGGGGTTTTCTTGGATCACTTGGCCTGCTGGGAGAGCCTATATATTTGGATGGAGTCAGGTGATCTGTGTTCTGTGCCACCTGGACGACTGTCTGGGTGGACATGTGTTGTATTGGCCGGGCTGCTAAGCCTGAGAGTGGGCCTATCCCGGGCACATATGGCTGCTAAGTTGTCTGAGGGCCTATCCAGAAGCCAGAGAGCAGCGCAGGGTTGGGATTGCGGCTTGCAGTCCAACCAGAAGTGACGGTTCTGCCAACCGGAGAACTTGTCGTGGTCGGAGGTAAAGGAGAAGAGAGGGATTAGGGCACAGAATATCTAAAAAGGCCAAAAAAATGCAGACCCTGTAAGTCTACTCACAGTAAATACAGTAGAAGAACATATAGGGGTTTGTTCTCAACAGCCCAGAGTAGTCCTACCACATGATAACATAAATGTCTTGTTTCCTGTGAGGGTAGTTGCTGTGGTGTGCGCTTAAAAAAGTATTGAATGCAGTACTTTTTTCAGTGCAGCGGGTTGCATTGTGAACCACTGAATTACAACTTTGCTACAGTGGATACAACTGAAGACATTTCTATAATGTTCTGATAAAAACCATAAAGAATGCAATGACTGCGCATTTACCCAGGCTGAGCCCTAAGCCAGACTGGCACTATTCAGACTGAAGAGCAACTTCTATTCAGCAAACTTACTCCTTTGGGTGAGCCACCAGAACTTCCTGCTACTACTCTACCCAGTTCTTCTGGACATTTTTCAGCAGATGAATTTCACCCCTGGTGCTTCAATCTAGGTCATCTCCTTAAAACGCATCCTTGCCTGGATGTACCTTCCAGCAGGAGAGCAGGAAGCTTCAGGCCCCAGGCCTGGGCTCCTCACATGCACAGCACATACTCTCCAGGCAGCAGATCTGTGAGTAAGACACAGCTACACAAACCTACTCAACATACACAGCCTGGGAGGCAAGAGAGCTTTCCAAGGTCACCCCAAATATTTATATTCCCACCCAGCATGCACTAATTGCCACAAACCTCCTAGTGGCTAGGAAGACATAACTATTCAGAAATCAGGTTATTGGACCGTCTTAAACTATTGGAAAAGACACTCCCCAACAGAAGGCAGAAGCAAACAATAATAGCTTAGGCTAGCTTAGGTAGAACCTGAGGAAAGCTGAACTATTAATCCAAGCTCAAGCTAACTACAGCCCAGCATCATTAAATTTGAACTAGGGACACCAATGCTTGGTTTTCTGGATATATGACACAAGCTAATGTATAGTATATAATATCTAGTATAACATGCATTTATTTATTTACAGAAGTTGCAGCTGTAATCAGGCCACTAATAAAGAATAAAGTGTGTCCAATCAGAGTCACTGTAGTTTATAATGGGAAAATAAATGAATGTTTTAACACTATTGTGTGATGTGTCACTACAGGTGTATTAACAAGCCTTGCATTAAGAAAGCCCATTTCTTTTTTTTAACACTGTGCACCACAATGCATGATAGTGTGGGTGCGTTGCCAGTTACTGTACTTGTTCAATGTATTACCATTCTAAATGATTGACACGACAATGTTGTTCATTGTGTGCATTGTTGTAACCCATGATAAAACACATGTTTTACCGCAAAGCAGCAATGAAGCCAGCCTTCTATTTTCATGCTAAACTACATTTTGAGTTATTCCCCCCTCCCCCCCATAGTAATGCAATGTTTGTACATCATAGGACCCCAGACTAGTTACTCTGGGTTATTGCACTCTGAACATAGGTATTATACTATGTAGTTTTTCCCTAACCACCAAGTGAGTTAATTTTTTAACAATCCATTCACAGCTCCATGCCAATGCCTCAATTCATTTTTTATATGTTATGATTACATGTACTACTGAAAATATAATTGTTGTAAGCTACTGTTCAGTTTTCATGACCCTGCACTGATAAAAATTATTCTGTTGGCTTGTAATTTTACCATACACATTTAATAATTTGCAACAAATAAATAAAAGTTAAATAATTTACTTTGATATTTTAAGTACCTTATTTCAAAAATAATGTATAATATTGAATAATCTAAACAAAACTTTTAAGGTCTGTTCATTTCCATATTCTAATTGAGCTACATTTACCTAAAAACATAACCACTTAAAGCGGTTGTATACCCTCTGAAATTTTTTTTTTTTTTACCCCTGTAAAGCAAAAGGCATAATGAGCTAGTATGCACCGCATACTAGCTCATTATGAAATACTTACCTTAGAACGAGGCGTCGGTATCTTACCTGGTCCACGCCGAGGGAGCTGTCATGTTGCCTCGGCGTGTCTTCCGGGTATCGCGGCTCCGGCGCTGTGAGTGGCTGGAGCCGCGATGTCATCACTCCCGCGCGCGGGAGATTTCTCACCCGGCAAGGTCCGGCAGTTGCCGGGCCTTCAGCCGAGAATCCCCTGTGCGCATGCGCCGCTGCAGTCAGCGGCGCATAGCAAAGGAAATATCTCCTAAATTGTAAAGGTTTAGGAGATATTTTTTTTACCTACAAGTAAGCCTTATTATAGGCTTACCTGTAGGTAAAAGTTAAAAAAAAACACTATACAACCACTTTAAGGACCGAGCCTCTAGTTAAAAACAGTTTTTTTTGCTAGAAAATTACTTAGAACCCCCAAACGTTATACATTTTTTTCGAACACCTAGAGAATAAAACGGCGGTCATTGCAATACTTTCTGTTACAGCAGCTAGCTGCTGCCATAACGATAATATTCCTCTTCAAAGTAGCGATGTAAACCTGCGGCGGGCGGTCCGTAAGTGGTTAAAAAAATTATCTTTTCATTTGACTGCACTTGCATAAAGCAGTTCCCATACGTTTGAGGCCCATCAGGACAAAAGAGCACCACCAGTGACAAGAATTTTTCCAAGTCACTACAAAGCCATGCAATGGCAATAAAAGGTAAGAGTGAACATTGAACAAATTATCGTTCACATGCATTAAATGTTGCTTACCACTTCCCGCCCACCCTATTGTGGATTGACAACCTCAACGTGGCTCCATTATCCTGACTGGGCATCATATGACACACCACATGGTGGTGCTGTGTGTCACTCTGACACACCACATCTCGGATCATGGTAAAGAGCCTATGACATAGGCTCTTAACCACGTGATCAGCTGTGACCAATCACAGCTGATCACAGCATTAACTAGGAAGTGCCGGTAAACGACTTTCCACAGTTCTTGCTGACAGGGAGAGCCAATCGTCAGCTCTCCTGACAAAAGGAGGGTCTGCGCTGATAATCAGCACATTGATTATCAGTACAGCCCCCTCAGAGGTGCCCATTAAAATGCCAAACAGTGCCCACCAAATGCCAATCAGTGCCCAACAAAATGCCAATCAGTGCCAATCAAAATGCCAATCTGTGCCCATAAGTAACACCTGTCAGTGCCCTTCACAGATGTCAATCAGTGCCCATCAGTAATGACTGTCACTGCCTTCTCATCAGTGCTGCCTATCAGTGCCCATCAGTGCCACCCATCAGTGCAGCCTATCAGTTCCCATCAGTGCTGCATATAAGTGCCTCCTTATCAGTGCCGCCTCATTGGTGCCCATTAGTGCAGCCTCATCAGTGCCCATCAGTGAAGGAGAAAACTAAATTTTATAACAGAAATTATGAAATGTTGGTCTTTTTTAGTTTGTCTAGCAAAAAATAAAAGACCCAGTGGTGATCAAATACCACCAAAAGAAAGCTCTATTTGTGGGAAGAAAATGATAAACATTTAGTTTGGGTACAGAGCTGAGGCTGTCAATCACATGCTGTGTGCTGGAGATCTCTCTCCATCACCTTTTTTTGTCTTGGTGTCAGGAGAACTTGTGAGAAGTGACTGATAGCAGAGGAATGACAGAAATTACACTTAGTGTTCCTAATTGAGACAAGTACATACTATAGAGGGATATGCTTTGTTCAAATTTCATGTCTGAGGTTTATAACCACTTTAACCACCTCCCACCCACACTATAGCTGAAAGACAGCTACAGCATGGGCTCACATTGCCGGGAGGGTGTCTATGGACGTCCTCCCATGATCGTACTTTCCATGCGCTCCCTGCGACGTGCACCGGCCCAGATCTGTGATTGCAATGTCCTTGAGAGACAGCTGTTCACAGATCAGGGTAAAGAGCCAGTCAGAGCGGCTCTTTACCATGTGACAAGCTGTGTCCAGTCACAGCTAATCACAGTTTTGCCAGTTATTTGCCAGGATTTGCCAGTTATCGGCAGTCTTCTCCGCGCGTTGACAGCGCGTGAAGAGAGGAGAGACGATAACTGGCAAATCCACACAGGGGACATCTACACTGATCATCAGGGCACTGATGATCAGTGTGCTGATCATCAGTGTAGCCCCAACAGTGCCACCTATCAGTGCCCATCAGTACCTCCTCATCAGTGCAGCCTATCAGTTCAGCCTCATCAGCGCATATCAGTGAAGAAAAAAAATTACCTATTTAGAAAATTTTATAACGGAAACAAAGAAAAACATTTTTGTTTTCAAAATTTTCTGTCTTTTTTCATTTGTTTAGCAACAAATAAGAAACACAGTGGTTATTAAATACCACCAAAGAAAGCTCTATCTGTCCCCAAAAAATTATACATTTTGTTTGCGTACAGTGTTGCAATGACTGTGCAATTGTCATTCAAAGTGTGACAGCGCTGAAAGCTGAAAATTGGCCTAGGCAGGAAGGGGGGTAAAGTGCCTGTTATTAAAGCGGTTAACATACCATCCAAAATGTTTATCTTATTTGCCGATTAATATATTTATAATAAATGGACATACGTCTGTTGTATACACCTATTGGGACAACTCACTTGTGCGCACGCAAAAGTTTGCGCTTACTGCATTCAGCAGAATGCAACCAAGATGCAGGGGACCACCGACTGCTAAGCTTAAAAACAGTTTTGTGCCACAAAAATGAATGTTTCTGCCATTCGGTTTTCAAGTTATTGCAATTTTAGATTATGTTATTACATTTCAAAAACAAATATACCATAGGTTTGTGCAGCAAAAACAAGCATATTGGTATAGTGTATTTTTTCACATAGCTCATTTTGAATCAGAAAGAATGATTATGGGACTCATTTATGCTTTTAACCTGAGCTACCCTAAAAACCTAAAATATACCTTTAGACGTTTTTCAGAAGATCTTTTTAGAGCTAGATGTGGGGAATCTATCTTCAAAAGTTCACACTTTAAAGTGTAAATTACTTTCCCAAAAGGCTTAAAGAGTTCATACATTTTCTGTTCTATGTTCTTTACGGATATACTGTAATGGTACATGTGTGTGTTTCAGTTTGATTTGTTAGCTGAGAAAGATGCTTTTTTTTTTTTTTTTTTTTGAAGGATGTCTACATTTGCATTTGATGCTCCTTTAATAATATTACATTTGCAACACTTAACTTAATAATAAATGTTAATTTGTTTTGAAAGCCTGTTTCATGAGACTATTCCTTTTTAAAAAAAACATATTATTGTATTATTATTAAATAAAAACCTTTAAACATGTATCAAATATGGTTCCAGACACATAGGGCAGCACAGTGGTGTAGTAGTTAGCACTTTTGTCTAGCAGCAAAAAGGTCGCTGGTTCAAATCCCAACCATGACACTACATGAAATTTGCATGTTCTCCCTGTGCCTGCATGGGTTTCCTCTGGGTACTCAGGTTTCCTTGTACACTCCAAAGACATGCTGGTAGAGTAATTAATTGGCCCTAGTATATGTATGTATGAATGTGAGTTAGGGATCTCAGATTGTAAGCTACTTGAGGGCAGGGACTGATGTGAATGCTAAATGTATATGTAAAGCGCTGCGTAAATTGACTGTGCTAGATAATTACCTGAAATAAATAAATAAGTTAGCACGTAATGCTAACTTAAACTTATGGTCTATAAACTGAAAACAAATTGAGTAGGCTTTACTTAAACCTATGGTCTATAAACTGGAAAAATCGAGTTGGCTTTACTTGAACCTATGGTCTATAAACTGGAAAAAATTAGTTGGGTTTACTTGAACCTATGGTCTATAAACTGAAAGAATTGTGTTGGCTTTACTTAAAACTATAGTTCCAGACAAATTAATGTATGTATTCCTAACTTAAAACACTATGGTCTATAAACTGAGAAAATTGAGTTGGCTTTACTTAAAACAACAAAGTTGAAAACATGAAAAGTCTAATAAGTTAGACAAGAATAGGTTTAGTTGACAGTACTTAAAAAGCTGATGCAAATAGTTGCCTCAATTTTTTTGAATAGACCCAGCACAATATTTTTTATAGTGTGTTTTGTGGATTTTTTAAAACTTTTTTTTAAAATAAAACAGATTCTGCAATACCTACAAATTATTTTATTTTAGGGTTGCATGTCCTGCTGCAGCATAACTTCTTTGGTGTGGTAGAAGGAAAACACTGGCTTGGAACAGATTCAGTGTCGCATATTTTGAACTTTTTATAAGACACCCTGTACACTGCATACCACATCTTTAGTCTCAGTGCTATGTAAGCAAAATGTCTTATGCTCTGTAGCTTATAACACATACTTTACATATTTTGCAGGCACTGTTTTCGTTGAGTGCACTCAAGTATGGCTCCGATATAGTCCAGAGTTTTCTGAAAATATAATTTATGTTATCAAGTATTTCTAAGATGCATAGCAAACAGCGAAAAGCATAACTGTTCTTCAATAGAACTGTTAAATGTAGGGAACTACGTCTCCATTAAAAATGATAATTTGTTTTTTTCCTAGTAGAACATACATTTTGAAAATCAAATGACTTGTAGAGCAAAACATTCATATTATGTCATATTAACATGGTTCTCCATGACAAATGGAAATCCCTGTTGATTTCTGTCCCATGTAGAGGCATATCGTGGTCACTTCTTAAGGCTTCCTGGTAACCGACAGAGAAACTTTTGTCATAATACAGTATATGCATGAATAGCACTACTGTTTTACATACTGCATGGATGGAACTGTACTCCTGTGGATAGCTGGGGGCAGCCATGAGTATGAGACAGCTATAGAAAGAGATGTTGCCTCACATAAATCATACCCTGCTGCCTCTCACCTTGTAACCTGCTACAATGGTACACTGTTACAGTTTAGGGGATCTCTGAAGAAAGCAAGACTAAAATGTTTCTTCCTTTCTACATCATTCACCCAGATTAAACCTCTTACACTTCCGTGGTGGGTTATAGTCACTTGCCTGAAGTTAAATGACTATATTTTACAGTAACAATTTTTTAATTAAAAGTATGCTGTTGCTGTGTTCTCCTTAGATATCAAGAGTGTGTTCATGTAGACTTGTGAAGTTACTCATAAGTTTACTTTACCATGGATTTCCTACAGAATAAACTAACCAAAAATACACACACTTTGGATTTTTGTTGATCGGAGCAGTGCTTGGGTGCATGTGTATGGTGGGCACACCACTGCTTTATGTGAGAACAGCGGTTTGACTCTCCTGTGGGCTTCCAACACAGGTCATTTTAACCCTTGCTGCAGCACTTAGCAATTTAAAAATGAAAATTCAGGACTGTATATGCAGCCTGACTGCATTACAGTAATAAATCACAAGAGTTTAATTGGGCTTTAACGTATATGTAATCTCAATCATCAAAATCTTTTATAAACTGTAACATATCAATGTTTAGAAAATAATGTTTTCAGTATTCCTAAATTTACAGCTAAATAATACCTGGTGATCCTGCCATGAAGGACCTTGCTCCCGCACTACCCGTTATAGAATTGAAACACTCTGTCCTTGTCTCTCAGTTGTGTTCTTGCATTGTCACATGTGCTTCCAAAGGAGACTACAAGCAGCTGTTCCAGCACTCATTATTCAGGCATTGGTCCACTGCTGTTACTACCAGATCACCCGCCCTGAGAAATAACATGCAGCCATCACTTGAGTGCATGCATGTAAGAAATGTTTGCCAAAAAAGGCTTCAGGAGATCAGTATCACTAAGATGAAACAAAGGATGGATAAAAGCTAGAAACTAGTATTTTTTTCAAAATATTGTACTTTTTTATGATTTATAGCAAGTTAACAAACTAAATGACATTCAGTTATGGTTTATATCTACTTTAAGGAAAGTAACAATTTTAAAAGTCACGCTGCTGATAAAACATTATAATGCTTTAAAGCCTGTCAGTTCTGACTTTAGGATTACAGAAAGATATTTTTATGACATATGGGACAAATAACAGTTTCTATCAGCATAGATACATTATATTAATGTCTTCTTGCTCAAATATAACATTCTCATTTTCAGACTGCATGTTCTGCACAATGTCTTTGAAAATATGTCAGTGGAACATTTCTGGAATATCCTTATAACACAGTAACACGACATATTTCACAATATATATTCTCAGCCTGCTGCTCTAGAAGGATGTGTGCATTTGTTTTACTTCCTTTTTTGGGAGGATTGGGTTACTAAGAGAACACCATTTTTGCAACCTGTTAAAGTCTCAAAAATATTCTAAGAAATGTCCCTGCATTTGAAACATAAAACAAATTCTGTGAACTTCACTTGGAAATTCCATATGTTTGTTCAATGTGCTAGTTTTAGGGGAAAAAAGATTTAAAGCCTTTTTACCCCAACACTTCATATTCCTGATGCTTGCCTGCTATACTTGTATCATGTTCTCTTTGTATTGCTTCCTTTATGTGAAATCCCCGGTGTTCCTGCTAGCCCCTTTGCTTTCCTATTAAAAACTGACTGCACTAAGCAGGAGAGCACACCATGGTCAGTTCTCTAGCTATGCTGGGAACCCAGCCTGCTCTCCTCCAATGATCAGACTTGTCCTGACACGCCCCCACTGCACAGCTATTCATTGAGAAGATCAGTGTACTGCTGCTTCTCCTCCCCCCAGCTCTTATGCAGCTGAGAACAGAGGAAACCTGATCACTTATAAAAAAAGTGAAATAGGTATTTATAATGTTTTTTTTGTTTTAATATCTTTACAAAAATGTTTTGCATTTTATTTCTATTTTAAACTGAATGGGTTGTTTTACAAGGTGATTGTTTACAATTACTTTAAAGTTAAAATGAAGCCCTATAATTTTTAGCTAAATGTAGTGCAGTTACAGTAAAGGTTTCTGCAGTTCACTACAACAAAATATAATTTCCCAGTATTCAGCCAAGTACATGTTTTTGCAATCATAGTGTAGCATAGAGTTGAATAAATTGAAACAGTAGGTGTGGCGCTGTTCTAAAAAATACTCAATCCTGTACCAGGGATCTGAGTGCTCCAATGACGCACTCTAACCAGTGACTTAACTTAACTGAACCATCTAATGTGCAAAAAAAAATAATAATATAATTATTATTATTATTATTATACAGGATTTAGAGTGCCAGCAGTTTGCACAGTGCTTAACAAAATAAAGGCAGACATTACAATTACATTACAATTTGGTACAAGAGGAATCAGGGGGTCCTGCTCATTAGAGCTTACAATCTAAAAAGGGAGGGTTAATTGATACAAAAGGTAATAGCTGTGGGGGGTGAGCTGATGGAGGAAGTAAAACAGCGTATTAGTTAGAAGCAGGATAGGCTTCTTTAAAGAGAAGGGTTTTCAGGGATCGTCTAAAGATGGATAGATTAGGGGACAGTCGGACAGATTGGGGTAGGGAGTTCCAAAGGATGGGAGGAGCTCTGGGGAAATCCTGGAGGCGAGCATGGGAGGAGGTTACATAGGAGCTAGAGAGCAGGAGGTCTTGAGAGGACCGAAGAGAGCGGCTTGGTTGGTATTTTGGGACTAGGTTAGTGATGTAGCTGGAGACAGAGTTATGGATGGCTTTGTAAATTATTGTTAGTACTTTGAATTTTATTTGTTGGGTGAGTGGAAGCCAGTGGAGGGATTGGCAGAGAGGGGTGGAGGACACTGAATGGTTGGTAAGGTGGATGAGTCTTGCAGCAGCATTCATTATGCACTGAAGGGGGGATAGTCTATGTAAAGGTAATTCAATGAGGAGGGAGTTGCAGTAGTTGAGGTGAGAGATAACCAGGGAGTGAATTAGAAGCTTGGTGGTGTCATTAGTTAAAAAGGGGCGTATTCTGGAAATGTTGCAGAGGCTAAGGTGGCATGATTTAGACAGGAATTGGATGTGCGCCTGAAAGGACAGTTAAGAGTCTAAGGTTACCCCTAGCACGGACTGAAAGATGTGCCATTGATCTTGACAGAGAAGTCAGGGGAAGGGGCACGTGGAGGAGGAAATATTAAGAGCTCAGTTTTAGATTCAGTTTGAGGAAGTGGTTTGACATCCAGGCTGATATGTCTGTTAGTAAATCAGTGATGCGTGAGGAGACTGATTGGGTGAGCTGAGGGTCAGAGAGATAGATTTGGGTGTCATCAGCATATAAATGGTAGTGGAAGCCATGGGAGGCTGACCCAGGGAGGACATGTAGATCGAGAATAGTAGAGGTCCAAGGATAGAACCTTGGGGGATCCCAACGGTAAGAGGAATTGGAGAGGAGAAAGTGGCGTTGTAAGTGATACTGAAGGTGCAATGAGATAGGTAAGATTCAAACCAATGGAGAGCGCAGCCATGGAGACCAAGCAAATTTATTTTTTTGAGAAGGAGGGGGTGGTCAACTGTATCAAAGGCAGCGGAAAGGTCCAAGAGTAAGAGTACAGAATAATGACTGTTGGTTTTGGCTGTTAGTAAGTCGTTTGTGAATTTTAGAAGAATGAGAGTTAGAGGTTGAAGATACGAGTTAAAGAGTGTAGGATAGAGCCAGATGGGGACCGTAGTATTTGAGAAGGAACAGGGTCAAGGGGCAGGAGGTTAGGTGGGCATTAGAAAAAAGTTTAGTGACTTCCTCTATAGTAGCCCGGTTAAAAGAGGGAAGTATTGATTGTGCAGGAGGACAAGGAGTGTAAAGTGAGGGAGATATTTGTAGAGTGGAGATCTCGAGACGAATTGTATCAATCTTATTTTTGAAGTGATTAGCAATCTCCTGAGCTGTGAGTAAGCAATCGGGTGGAGGTAATGGAGGATGAAGTAGAGTGGTAAAGGTAGAAAAGTGTTGAAGGGGACCCATGTTCATTTCGTTGACTAAAACCGACTAAAACATTTTAGTCGACTAACTTAATACCATTTTAGTCGACTAAAATACGAATAAAACTAAAACAATTGAGATGACTAAAATACGACTAAAACTAAAACGGCATTTTAGTCAAAAGACTAAAATGGGACTAAAACTAAAATGCCATTTTAGTCAAAAGACTAAGACTAAACTAAATTGAAACTTGATGTAAAAATTAACACTGGTCTGTAGTGCATGTTCATACCTCAATACCATAAATAATAACATATTTGATTTTTCACTCCAGCAGTATATAATGAGTTTGGAAATTGTAGAGAAATGCTTAAATAATGCATTAGAATTTAACTACACCTATTAGATTTTAGCTGAATAAAATTAGTTTTAGTTGACTAAAATGATTTTAGTCGACTAAAATGTACTGGAGATTTAGTCGACTAAATACAACTAAAACTAAAACAATTGCAGAAGACTAAAATGGGACTAAAATGAAAATGCCATTTTAGTCCTAAGACTAATGCCCCGTACACACGGTCGGATTTTCCGACGGAAAATGTGTGATAGGACCTTGTTGTCGGAAATACCGACCGTGTGTAGGCTCCATCACACATTTTCCATCGGATTTTCTGACACACAAAGTTTGAGAGCAGTAGATAAAATTTTCCGACAACAAAATCTGTTGTCGGAAATTCTGATCGTGTGTACACAAATCCGACGGACAAAGTGCCACGCATGCTCAGAATAAATAAAGAGATGAAAACTATTGGCCACTGCCCCGTTTATAGTCCCAACGTACGTGTTTTACGTCACCGCGTTTAGAACGATCGGATTTTCTGACAACTTTGTGTGACCGTGTGTATGCAAGACAAGTTTGAGCCAACATCCGTCGGAAAAAATCCTAGGATTTTGTTGTCGGAATGTCCGAACAAAGACTGACCGTGTGTACGGGGCATAAGACTAAAACTAAATCCAAATTTGCTGCTAAAATTAACACTGACGGGGACTGCCTGAGAGGGTGTTAATGAGAGTCTAAGACTAAGACTAAAACTAAATCCAAATTTGCTGCTAAAATTAACACTGACGGGGACTGCCTGAGAGGGTGTTAATGAGAGTCATAAAGTAGGTCTGTTTGGCAGTGTGGAGGCAGGAATGGTATTTTTAGGGCAGATTTATATTGGCTGAAATCTTGCTGTGACTTAGTCTTACGCCACAGACGCTCAAGAGCACGGCTCTGTTTTTTGAGGCTTCTGGTATCTGGTATTTGGTCTGTCTGCCAATGGGGGTAATGGGGGTAATATGGATGAAGATTTAAAAGAATAAAGCACAGAGCGGTCTCTAAAGGCGTGGACCTGGATACTGCCGCACAGTGGCAAACACTGTGAACGTTAAATACTCCTTCAAGGGGTGAGAATTTCCGGTGAGTGCAATACCTATAGGGCTCCATAAAAAGCACCAGCACAAAGAACACACGATTGAAGAGCACCTGTCACTTTCTGCATAAAGATTTTGTGTTTACAAAAAGACTGTGGGTTTATTTACTAAAGCTGGAGAGTGCACAATCAGGCTCACTTCTGCATAGAAACCAATCAGCTTCTAACCCCAGCTTGTTCAGTTAAGCTTTGGCAATAAAACCTGGAAGCTGATTGGTTTCTATGCAGGAGTGAGCCTAATTTTGCACTCTCCAGCTTTAGTAAATAAACCCCAGTATATCAACTGTTTCACAAAAGCACTAGTCACTTTATTTAAAGTTGCACTTTTGTCACTTCATTATATGAATTCAATTAATTATCAGTCACCAGCTGTATCATAGCACCAGTCACTTTATTATATTATATTATTATATTTTTTCGCACATTAGATGGTTCAGATACAAAAGTCATTGGTTAGAGTGCATCATTGGAGCACTCAGATCCCTGGTACAGGATTTTATATTTTTTAGATCAGCGCACACCTACTGTTTCAATTTATTCAACTCTCTACTCCACTAAGGTGGCTGTATTAGTAGGGGCAGCAGTTCCATATAAACAACTTTTCTAGCCATCTACGCGGGACCACTCATAACCTCTTTTTAACTTATAGTGTAGCATAGGTTACTCTCAGGAGACCTCTAGTTCCAAATGCAAAAGTGGATCATAGCTTTAAGAAGCAAATAGAGATGCCACAGCTGTTGTGTAAGTAAGAATATACAGTATATGAATCATGTCACTCTGGGTCCTGTGATGGGGATAATGCAATGGTGAATAGGGCATAGGAACTAGTTTAGGGTAAAAAAAGTGTTTAGGGTAAAAAAGGAGGCTGCATCAGAAGAAAAGTAGTGTTGAAATCTCAGTAAGGTATTCTAAAACTATGCAATTATGTTGAGTCAGAGGTACTTCTTAAATGGCCAAAAAAAACTCCAGAAATACATACCTAATAATTTCTCTGTCTCCAAACTATACACTCATCTGGACTCCCTTGGAGTGGCCGTGGAAAGACGTAAACCGGAAGTCACGTGAGAAGGCGCCTCAGACACCGCTGTTCTGCATTTCACTGTATCTCGCCTGTTTAGAATGATTTTATTGTAAGAGCACATCTTAAAACCTTAATAAAACCTTTACCTATCACCTAACTACTACACTATTGGAGGCTTTTTTTCCTTTTCCCTCTTATACCACCGGGCCATTTGTGCCTCGGTGGTATATATTATGACAGGCCAGTGAGCTGTATTGGGATCTAAGAGGAAACTGTCCAAGCCGGGCTAAAGAGATGAGGAACGTTTGAACTTCATTTTGCTGCCACATACAGTATCTATCCATCACTTGATGTCAATACACAACGCTTGTTTTTACACACATAAAGGTGAGAGTTCTGAGAGACTGACACTTACAGGATACCATCTATGAAGATATATATGAACTTTGATTTATCTACATTTTTTACACATTTTTTATGCATTTTTTAATCTATTATTCACTTAGTCACTTTATGCAGTATCACTTTTTGATAGAATTTTTCCACTTTTTCTCAGTGTTTTTATATTCATGGCACTAACAGAGAATATTTATTTTCTCTATCCATCATTTGTTTATTGAGATGTCATTTGGCATTAGGCACTGTATATATATTTAAGTTACTATATCATGTGAGAAATGATGGGATTGCGCAAGATCACCTTTATAGCATAAAAAGTTTATTTTTAAGAAACCTTAATTATTAAATCCTAATTTAGTAAACATGTTAAAGCTGGTAATAAAGTGTTCTGTGGATGGCCAAGATGGCTTTGTAACTGATGGCCTTAATTACTGTATAAATGCTATGTAATGTTGACATACAAAGTACGTGCAACATAAATCAAGAACTTCAATTATAAACACATCTAAACCTTTCTATAGGAAACCATTATGTATTCAGCTCATTTGTTCACTCTGAAGTTGCAAGACAAGAATGGAAATTGATATTTGGGCATCCCTGGTAATCCATCTACTGAAAGGTCATTGGTGCTAAGACAATTGTAAGGCCAATTCTCGGTAGTAAAGGCCAGATAGTTTCAAATGCCAGATATCTGTTTGGCTATCTTACTGAAGTTTAGAAGATAAACAGAACTACAAGGTCAAATTACAGAACATAAACCAAAAAAAGACAGAAAATAGTAGTACGAGACAAAAAAGAAACTTGCACAGAACTATGTATGCTTTACAGCAATGTCACCTTTCACATCCCCTTTAGTATTTTAGCTATCACTTTCTGTCTGAGCAGAACATTTTCTCAGTTCCATTTTTCAACAGACAAGATTTTTTTTTATGGCACCATTCAGGATTTTCCCATAACAGCTGTTATTCTCCTCTGACACCGTCAATTCAGAACATTTCACTTGAAATTGATTTACAAGTATTGCAATCTTTCTCCATACTATTAGAAAGACACAGAGAAATGGAGCTGCTTTAAACATTGTTAGCTACGAAATCTACTTAAAAATCGTGTATTTTCAGTGCATAGTAGATATGCATTGCAAGTTTTAATATAAATTCTCCATAACAGTTATGGAGAATATCAAAATAGAAAAAAGTCAAAGTGTTAAAATAGAAAAAATTCAAAGTGTTATTCAAGGGTCAGCTAGGTTGATACTGATGATTTAACCATATAAATCATATTTAAAATCAAACTTAAACCATATAACAATTATTTATATTGATATGATTATTATGGTGAGATACCTATGCTTAAACTTTCAGGAATACATACCCCTTTAACTGCAAAATCACATTGGTGGATTTCATAAAAAAATATATACAATTTAAGACCTAGCTATACAGGTGATATTTCTGTTATGTGAATGAGCATGGTCTTTTAAAAGTTGAGCTCAAGGATAAGCAAATACTATCTAAATTTAAGAGGCATGTGTATTATTACTTGAATCTTGGTGTGAATTCCTGTGTATTTAACAGATTTGTGCAGTAATTCAGTGTAAGGGTAGGCTCACACTTTTTCAGGTCTGTGATTCCTATTTTTCTGCTGGGCCTCCTGAAAATGCAGGAAAAAGGTCCCTGTACCTTTTCTGAAAAAACAGCCCTTACAAAAACCTAAAATGCAGTGTGGTTGCGGAAACCTCACTGCAATTTCCAGTGGGTGGGGGTGCCATTAGGGATGTTCTAAACTGTAGCATGTTTTTGGTTGTGTTTTGTTTATTGATAACATTTCTCAAAAAGATCACCTAGGAAGATGGTTTTCTGACAAGTTAAAACATCAGTTTAAAAAATCACGTATCCATCATAAATGATAGCAATGACTTTATATTTTGAAAATTCTCGCTGCCCGACTTCTATGTTGACTCTTTTGCTTCAACACTTTTGGGGAAATTATTAAAAGGTGTTTTGCAACCAATCAGCTTATATATTTCATTATTCAGCACAGCTTAGAAAATGAAGTTTAAAAGCTGATTGGCTGTGCTCCAGTTGAGGCAGGGAGGTCAATTCACTAAAGGCAAATACTAGAAGTGCACTGCAAGTGCTGTTGTTCTAGATCTAAGGGTAAGCTCTGAAATAAGAGGGAGCTTTGCTGGGGGCGTGGTCTGAAGCTTCATGGAGTAGGACGTGCAGAGTGAGAGCTCCGCTCGAGACAGATCCTGTACACTGATCTTTGGGGTTATTCCCCCTGCTTACAGCCGCTGGAGAGCTGCAGATCATCCTGTGAGATCGCCCTGTGCTGTCATGTCCCCCACCAAGCGATCCGGTGCCATTGCCAAGCTGGAAGATGGCGCCGACCCACTCCCTGAAGAGGAGGACCGGACCTCCGGAGACACAGCCAGAGTGCTGGAGGCCATCGCCCTGTGTCAATCCACCCTCACCTCCAGGATTGAGGAGGTGAAGGTAGACATATCCTTGATTAGGCAAGATATGCACAGACAAAGAGAGCGGGTGTCCGAGACTGAGCGTCGGGTCGGCCACGTGGAGGAGGGCCTTCACCCACTTCAAGTCACCACTGAACAACTGCAGAACCAGCTAAGCGCAGTCCTCTCCAAGTGAGACGACATGGAGAATCGCCTTCGGAGGTGCAACCTGCGTTTTGTGGGTCTCCCTGAAAGATCCGAGGGTGCGGACCCCCCCACATACCTAGAAAACCTCCTCATCAAAACGTATGGCAGAGAGGCCCTCTCCTCCACATTTGTCTTGGAAAGATTGCACCGCCTCGCTGGAAAGCCCCCCTGTTGGTGCGCCACCGCGTACTTTCATCGCTAAGTTCCTGAATTACCGCGACCGAGACACCATCCTCAGACTCACCCAGGAACGAGGCAACATCCCCCTCAGCAACGTGACCATTGCGGTGTTCCTGGACTTCTCGGCGGAGGTCCAGAAGAAGAGAGCGAGATTCACGGATGTGAAAAGGCAACTCCGCATGCAACACCTGCCATATGCGATGCTCTTCCCGGCGAGGCTCCGTGTGACGAGTGACGGCAAGGCACACTTCTTTGAACATCCACAGGCCGCTCTTACCTGGCTTGAACAACGCCAAGCGGCTGGCCCACCTCGCACCTGAGTATCCGGCTTAGAACTCAGATATCACGCATAGCGTTGAACGCCACACATCCTCCAGGACCCGGCCACCTGCCAACAACCCGAGAACCGTGAGTCAGACATGCACTGTGTATATTTTGCTAATTCCCCTTTATCACTGCCCTTCACAGGAGCCTTGCACCTGTTTTTCACCTCTTGCATCTCCCAGTCACAACACTGCATACCCCCCACAATTTGCTAGAGCTACGAATCTCGGGCGGCCCGCCTGCACCTGCTTCCCCTTAAGACTGGAAACTTCCCCTGCACCGTTGTGCGCTCTCCAGTTTGACCACCTCATTGACCCTGTGGGTCACCCCAAGACACTGGCACCTGTGCCACCCCTGTTTGTCACCTCACCGAAGAAGTTTCCCTGGCCAGCCTCTGCCCCTGTTTTTGCAGCGGTTACTGCAGTGTTGAATCTGCCTTGCTGGACCAGTGTTTTTGCAGTTTACTTGCTCCCTTTTGTTTTTTATTTGTTTTTTTTCTGTTTTTTGAATCCACATTGATATACTGCATATATTATGCCGCCTTTCTCTTGAACCTATTGCATAACTGTATAACTCATGTATGTGGGCTTGCTCACCCCTCTTATGTCATAACTAGTGTACAATTCTACTGTGTTGGGATGTGGGATATGACAATTCTAATGTATAATGCTGTCTGCCGCTATCTGGGAATCCGACTGCATATGCTAACTCCCCTATACACTCTATGGCGTCCCTAAAGATAATCACCTGGAATGTCCGGGGCCTTGGGGATAGGGCTAAACGCAATGCGGCCCTGTCCCACCTTAAATCTCTGAAGGCGGACATATCCATCCTTGTTGAGACCCACCTGGTGGGCCAGAAGCAAATGAGCCTCAAGAAACCGTGGGTGGGGTGGCTGTACCAGGCCCCACACACCTCCAACTCCTGCGGGGTTGCGATCCTCATCACCAAAACAACGCAATTCCAGTGCAGTCGGATCCCCAGGGCAGATCATTGTTTCTACATGCCACGATTGGAGGCCTGGAGATTCTCCTTCTTGCTTTCTATATCCCCCCTCCATTTAACTTTGAGGTATTGCGGATGGGGATTGCCTTTTTGACTCAGTACCCGACGGTGCCGGCCATATATGCCCGGGACTCTAATACGGTCATCACACCTAACCTAGATAGACAGAGCCTAACCACCCTCCCTACCTCCACACCTAGCACCACCAGGTTTGGGTGATTCCAAACGGAATTCAGCCTCACAGACACATGGAGATACCAGCACCCGACCTCCCCACGTTTCTCCTGCTTTACACCCTCAAGATCAGCTATGTCCCGCATAGATTTTATTCTGCTCGCCCCTCCCCTCCTTTCTCACCTCCTAGATACAGGTTTTGACGCCAGAGTGTTATCTGACCATTCCCCATACTGGATCAGGCTGCGCCAGCCGACCCCCCCTGTGGTCCGGATCTGGAAGATGAACTCGTTCTGGCTCACCACCCTGTCCGGCTTGGACGCCATCCAGGTGGAGCGGGAGCACTTCTTTCGCACAAATGAGGGTTCGGCCCCGGTCGGTTCCGTATGGGAGGCCTTCAAACTGCACGCTCGCATGATCCTATCCACACGCATAAATAGGCATAAGGCCTCCTCCAAACTAGTGCTCTGCCAGGCGGAGGAATGCTTACATACCCTCGAGCAGGACTTTCAGACCGACCCAACAGCTGCCAATGCTTCCCTTGTGCGAGTGCAGGCTAGGCTCACAAACCAACTGCATATGGAGAAGGCCAAGCAGGGCATTTTTTCCACTAAACAACGAGTATATGAGCACGTCTAACGAGCTGGCAAGCTCCTAGCTTATATGGCCCACCCGGACCACAGACCCCCAGTAGTGGTCTCTCTCCAATCTGCCTCTGGATGCACGATCACTGACCCGGATCAAGTGGCTGAGGAGTTCAGGAGCTTCTACTCTGACCTGTACTCCTCCACCACACAATACTCTCAGGACGATCTGACGGCTCTCTTACGCTCTCAGGACGAACTAACGGCTCTGGTTCGGATGGGCTCCCGCTCGAGTTCTATAAACAATTCAGTGAGACCCTCACCCCCAAACTCTGCACACTCTACACACACATATTTAACTTTAATGCACTCCCGCCATCTATGAACGAAGGCCTTATTGTCCTCATACCCAAGCCGGACAAAAACCCATTGTTCCCCGAATCTTACAGGCCCATCACCCTTCTCCAATTGGACGTAAAAATATTAGCCAAGATACTCGCCTTACGCCTTAATAAAGTAATTACCAGTCTTATACACCCTGACCAGACCGGGTTCATGCCAGGTAAAAACACAGCTTTCAATCTCAGGCGGCTTCACATGAACCTCCAATCCCAGCACACAGAAGTGGGCTCAAGAGTAGCGGTCAGTCTCGACGCCGCTAAGGCGTTCGATTCTGTGGAGTGGAGATACTTGTGGGAATGCCTTCACAGGTTTGGATTCGGGCCAAAATTTAATAAATGGTTACAGTTACTATACCAAGACCCCACGGCACATATCCAGGTGAATGGTAGGATCTCCTCCCCATTTCCACTGTCTCGTGGTACACGCCAAGGTTGCCCTATCTCACCCCTGCTGTATGCTCTGGCAGTCGAACCTCTGGCCGCGGCTCTCAGGAACCACCCAGGTATTAGGGGCCTCCACTGTAATCAGCTAACAGAGGTGATCACTTTGTACGCAGATGACATGCTCCTATACCTTGCAGACGCCGGCCCCTCTCTCCATACAGCTCTCCAAATTATCACAACCTTTGGATCCTTTTCAGGGCTTCAAATAAACTGGTCCAAGTCCCAAATCCTCCCAATAGACCTAGGCGTCCCCAGTGCTGACCAGGCTGCGCTTCCCCTGGTTAGAGCTAGCACAATTAAATACTTGGGCATCCACATTTCCAGATCCCTACTGGATTATGTCTCCCTCAACATTGAGCCCCTTTATGCAGTCCTGAAAGCCAAAACACAAGTATGGTCCTGTCTCCCCCTTGGGGTCATAGGCCGAATAAATTTAGTCAAGATGATTCTCCTCCCCAAGCTCCTGTATGCCTTCTGGCATGCCCCACTATATCTCCCTCCACGTATATTTAAGTCCATGGAATCCATCCTCAATACATTTGTATGGGGCACCTCCCGTCATAAACTGTCATTGCGAGCCCTGAAATGCCCGACCAGCCTGGGCGGCGTCGCACTCCCTGACCTCTCCCTATACTACATATCGTCCCAAATTTCCCATTTTTTTCACTTTAACCACACCGAAAATGAATGCTACTCCACTATGGTATGCTCTCATGCCCCAGGCCCGTTAACCCACCCATTCCAGATTTTGTTCTGTGGACCCCGTGGTTCACCCCAAACTGGAGACAGGAAACATATGTTATTCCATCACTGTAAGATCTGGCAGCTGGCCATGCAAATCGGGGAGGCACCATTTCCCCACTCCCACACACCCCTATGGGACAATCCACACATGCCCGAACTCGCCTCAATCCCCTACCATGGAATATGGATAAATAAAGGCGTTATATACCTATCTCAAGTCGTAGCTAACAGAATGGTTAAATCCTTCCAAACCCTCAAGGACAACTTTTCCCTGCCCAACCACATGTTTTACCGGTACCTCCAGCTCCGGCATGCACTCAACACGCAGTTCGGGAACTCCATCCCAGCCCTCGAGGTGCCCCTGTTGGTGGACATCGTGATGGGAGAGGACCCCAAAAAGATAATCTCCTACATCTATATGTACCTCATAACACCTTCAGCCACAGCCACCGCCCACCACCTTAAAACCAAATGGGAGACTGATCTGGGCACGGTGTCGGAGGAGGACTGGGATGAGGCCCTCGCCAACTGCAAATCTGTATCTCCAAAACTCTCTGACCGCCGTACTCATTTATATATTCTCCATAGATCATATCTAACACCACACCACATATCTAAATACAGACCAGGACAGGACCCCAAATGCCCAAGATGTAGCCACCCTGAGGCCTCCTTTTTTCACCTGCTATGGACGTGCCCCTCCATACAGGGATTCTGGACCCAAGTGGTCCAATTCCTCCATGACCGAATGGGCTCCCCACTTTCCCTATGCCAATGTGTGCTGGGACTCTTCTCGCTTCCGGAAGGCGAGAAGTACCTCAACACATTCCTACAAGAGACATTGTTCCTTGTTAGGCTGCAGATAGCCAGAAAATGGATGAGGGAACTTCCCCCCCCCACTACAGCAGTGGATCAGGGAGGTTAACAACACCCTCCCGTATAAAAAATGACTCTATATCCACAGGAACTGTCCCAATAAATATCATAAGGTCTGGGACCGATGGTTGGAAGACTCAGCCACATGTACAGCGGAGGATTAGGCGCACATCTCCTCGATGACACCACTGACCCCACTCGGATCCCCAGGACCCACCCCTTAACCTGCACAGTGTATTGCTACCCACTAGAAAATGTTGCAAATGCTCCCCTAATAATGTACAGTATGCATATATGTATATCAATTGGATTGATTTGTATTTGTAGTGCCTGTTGCACTGTCTACACGTATGTTCAAATACTTTATATGCTCAATAAAGATAGTTTTGATTTAAAGAGGGAGCTTTGCTGATTTCTATCATCCAATCATGTGCAAGCAAAAATGCATTTTTTTATTTTCCTTGCATGTTGCCTTCAGAGCTAAAGCAACTGCATTTGCAGTGCACTTGAAATGCACTTGTGGGTGCACTTATTATTTACCGTTAGTAAATCAACCCCAAAGTTTGTCGTAGGCACTTTTTATTAATTATCTGCCCCCCCCCCTCCTGTAAGTCAAAGAGCCAAAACAAGTGTGCAGATAAACAGATTTGTCAGTGAATATTTAAATCAGGTTATAATCAATCAGGAATAACCACCAGAAAAATAGTAATTTTAGAAGGAGGTTAGCATTGACAGTCCCCGCTCAGGAAAAGTTTGCTTTAAGGAATGGAAAATTAAAGGTACTCTATAGGCATTTTAGCACTTGCTGCAGAACCCTCCTTATAAAAACTCCAATAAAGATTTAGCATTTATCCTATGAAGCAATATATATTCCCAGGAGGATAAAAGTGAAGTTTCACTTCTGTATGTCAGAGGAATAAAAACAAAACTGTTGTATAAAAAGGAATTAAACCTTTGTGGTTACGAATAAAATTCCCCATGGGGAAAATTAATTTGCAAACTGGAAAAAATGGAAAGTATTCAAACCCCCTTACATTTTTCACTCTTTGTTATATTGCAGCCATTTGCTAAAATCATTTAAGTTCATTTTTTCCCTCATTAATGTACACACAGCACCCCATATTGACAGAAAAACACAGAATTGTTGACATTTTTGCAGATTTATTAAAAAAGAAAAACTGAAATATCACACGGTCCTAAGTATTCAAACACTTTGCTCAGTATTAAGTATAAGCACCCTTTTGACCTAATACAGCCATGAGTCTTTTTGGGAAAGATGCAACAAGTTTTTCACACCTGGATTTGGGGATCCTCTGCCATTCCTCCTTGCAGATCCTCTCCAGTTCTGTCAGGTTGGATGGTAAACATTGGTGTACAGCCATTTTTAGGTCTCTCCAGAGATGCTCAATTGGGTTTAAGTCAGGGCTCTGGCTGGGCCATTCAAGAACAGTCACAGACTTGTTGTGAAGCCACTCCTTCGTTATTTTAGCTGTGTGCTTAAGGTCATTGTCTTGTTGGAAGATAAACCTTCGGCCCAGTCTGAGGTCCTGAGCACTCTGGAGAAGGTTTTTGTCCAGCATATCCCTGTACTTGGCCGCATTCATCTTTCCCTCAAGTGCAACCAGTTGTCCTGTCCCTGCAGCTGAAAAACACTCTCACAGCGTGATGCTGCCACCACCATGCTTCACTGTTGGGACTGTATTGGACAGATGATGAGCAGTGCCTGGTTTTCTCCACACATACCGCTTAGAATTAAAGCCAAAAAATTCTATATTGGTCTCATCAGACTTGGAGTCCTTCAGGTGTTTTTTAGCAAACTCCATGCGGGCTTTCATGTTTCTTGCACTGAGGAGAGGCTTCCGTCAGGCCATTCTGCCATACAGCCCCGACTGGTGGAGGGCTGCAGTGATGGTTGACTCTCTACAAATTTTTACCATCTCCCAACTGCATCTCTGGAGCTCAGCCACGGTGATCTTTGGGTTCTTCTTTAAATCTCTCACCAAGGCTTTTCTACCCTGATAGCTAAGTTTGGCCGGATGGCCAGCTCTAGGAAGGGTTCTGGTCATCCCAAACATCTTTCATTTAAGGATTATGGAGGCTACTGTGCTCTTAGGAACCTTAAGTGCAACAGAAATTTTTTTGTAACCTTGGCCAGATTTGTACCTTGCCACAATTCTGTCTCTGAGCTCTTCAGGCAGTTCCTTTGACCTCATGATTCTCATTTGCTCTGACATGCACTGTGAGCTGTAAGGTCTTATATAGACAGGTGTGTGGCTTTCCTAATCAAGTTCAATCAGTATAATCAAACACAGCTGGACTCAAATGAAGGTGTAGAACCATCTCAAGGATGATCAGAAGAAATGGACAGCACCTAAGTTAAATATATCACAGCAAAGGGTCTGAATACTTAGGACCGTGTGATATTTCAGTTTTTCTTTTTTAATAAATCTGCAAAAATGTCAACAATTCTATGTTTTTCTGTCAATATGGGGTGCTGTGTGTTCATTAATGAGGAAAAAAAAAAGAACTTAAATGATTTTAGCAAATGGCTGCAATATAACAAAGAGTGAAAAATTTAAGGGGGTCTGAATACTTTCCGTCCCCACTGTATATGCATTTTAAATCCACTGACATGCATTTGCGGTCCCTTACCTTGATATACATGGGAATGTGTGTTTGGTGGAGATTAACACTTCTAGGTTCCATTTATAATGCAAGAAAATACTGCAATAACACTGTCTCATGGCCAGATAAGTAAAACTTGAGTAAAAAAAAAAAAAAATCCACAAAAACAAAACAAGCAAAAAGATGGCATGGAGTCTTCCTCAAATTCCATACTGGACCCTTTAGATCTGATATGGTTCAAGGGAGAAACCCATGCAAAAAAATTAAAAAAAAGAGTGCGGGCCATAACAGCTGCATGAAGCTTGGCTGTGCAGGAAAGATGGGGGCACGTGAGCTTTCCACTTACTGAATATCAGTCAACATGCCCTCAACATTTGGAGGGTACCAAATATCAAATATCATTGAATAAATATGGACAGTACTTGGTCAGTGACACAGTCACAGTCAGTGACACAGTAACTTTAACACATTGCTAATAGCGCTATCTACATGTTTATAGTTTAAATATTGATATTTGCACTGTGTTGCACTAAAAATTGTCTATTTTATTCAGTGTCAGTAAAAAAGGTTTTTTGTCAGTAAGTTTCATGATTTTTGTCAGTAAAAAAAAAAAAATTGGTTCCGTTTGTAAATTTTGGCATCCTGCCAGTAAATTTCACTTTGGGGGGTTGGCAGCACTAGTACCTCATCATTTTTTAGTGGTGCAATAACTCAGAAGCTACAAGTCATATGGCCAATGATAAAATGTCTTCACTCACTTTGATCAAAGCAGGATATAAAAAATGACAACAGACAATTTATTACAGGTACTTTTTTAACGCTGTCAATTTTATACAGCTCTTTACATATTATATATTGCACATTCACATCAGTCTCTGCTCTCAATAATAGACAGTATATGGTCTCAGAGGAAATAGGGGAAGGCTATTTACACTGCCATCTCTCCCAAACAGTCAACAGGAAGATACCATTTTTAAAGATGCACTACATGTTCCTACCCTTTAAAGTAACCTAGTATCAATGAACATCCCCAAGCAAATATATATTTTGACATTAGGAGGTAACAGCTGTATTATCACAAAATGAAGCAACAAACTAGCAGGCAAGATCACAGACATAGGAATCAGAAACTAAATCGTAACCATATAGTTGCACAAGAGAGAAAAATACATTATGCTAGCTTTAAAGCTGTCGACACCCCCACAGACACTTCAGTGGTCTGGGGATTTGAAATTCCCACTCCTCTCCCTATTCTCTGTCAGCGTTTTCGGGATGGACCAGATGAATTTGGATTGGTCAGCGCCATCAATGTGACAGGGCTAATCAATCACAGGTGATATCACTACCCTAATGATATTCACAAGCAAATCATTTTGTCTAACGTGCATCACAATGTTAAAAGAGGAAGGAAGATAAGTTAAAAAGCTAATATTTTCAAGAATGGAGAAAAATGTCCTGAGTTTAAAATGGTAAAAAAAAGGTATGCAAACAATATTTGTCATAGAAAAAGTGAAGCAAGATTTAACACTGTTTCTGTACTATTAAACAATATTATATAGAACTGTACATTTTGTATTCATGCATTTAGTTTACAGCAACTGAAGAAAGTCTTAGGCAAAAATGTCATTAAAGTACAGACACAAATCATATTGTAAGCCTGGAGGACATTCTGTTTATGGTTAGTAGTATATGTTCACATTGATTTCACTTTCCACTGCTTGTAGAAGGAGGGAAAGTCATACAGAAGGAGGAAGAGTCATACAGAAATTTCCGTTCTGCAAGTCATCATGTGCAGCAACCCAACATTTGTACAAGTAATGACCTTCTATCCTATACACTCAAATGTTAACAAACGCGTGTCCTGTAAAAGAATTTAGCACTATAAGAATTTGATACTATACATGACCGTAACCCAGTAACCAAGATAACAACACAGGATCTTAGGCAAGAGATGAATATATTAGAACACCTCGGATTCAATTTGAAACCTCAGCTAGAAGCGTTAGAAATATTTTATAAACAAACCTTTATTAATAATGTATACTGTATTTCTACTCCTTATGTCAAAATACATTTTCTTTTCTATAGACGTAAGATTATTATTTTTTGGTTAGCCCCCGAATCATACCAGGGGACATGCCCTCAGCATGGGGGGTGCTTTGGGGCAGCGGTGGCTTTGCCACACAACCCTGGGTGGCGAATGGGGGGGTCTTCAGGTGAGGGGGCTTATCAGAATCTGGAAGCCCCCTTTAATGAGGGGGCCTCCAGATCTCGAACCCCCCTATGTGAATGCGTATGGCCTACCCATTCACCAAAGTGAATAAAGACATAACACAAGTTTTTGACAATTCCTTTATTAAAAAAAAATGTCCCCCCCCCCCCCCCCCGGTGTAGCTCCATCATCAATCACGATGCCTGGCACACTGCTGAACTCAAAACAAGAAGAAAAATAAACCTCTGGCCTCATTAAACACTCCCGCCGACTGCCTCCTCTGCCATCTGACATTTCTTAAAAAGCTAAAGGGCAGGGTCACCCCATGACGTCAGCGTGTCACCTTGTGACATCATTAACCCAGAATGCCCGGTTGTTGACAGCACAAGAGGCGGAGTCACCCGCTGATTCCATTGGGTGACTCTGCCCTTTAGCCATTTAGGGACTGTCAGACGGCGGAGCAGGCAGTCAATGGGAGCGGTTAACGATTCCAGAGGTTTTTTTTTTGTAAAAAAGAAAAATTAAAAATGTTAAAAAAATTGAAAAAAGGTTATTTCTTTTTTAACATGCTGTCACCCATCAGTATTCCTGATCACCGCCACACCAGTCATATGATGATGCTGCTCTACACTGGGCAAAGTATATAGAAAAAATTGTGAAAAAAAAATTATTTAATTTCTTTACTTTCCCAAAATATTGTGCCAAAAAAATGTACGACTTCAAACAACTAGCCATGCCTCTTACTAAATACCTCAGGCTGTCTATTTTCCAAAAAGGGGCATTTTGGGGTAATTGTACTGTCCTGGCATTTTGGGGCCTCAAGAAATGAGATCCATGATGAGCCATCGGTACATAAGGATTGATCAATTTTCAACGAAATATACTGTATAATAGTTTGTAGACGTTATAACTTTTACACAAACCCATTAAAATACATTAATTGGGATTTTATTGGATATGTTTTGGCCAAAAAGAGAAGACTTCTGATTGGCTGCTGAGAAGGAGTGGGGAAACTGAAGCCGCTGCCACCGTGGAGACCCATGGAAAGCATGGGAACGAGATGGTAATGCCGAGCATGGGAAGCCGCGAGGAGGTAAGTACGACTGACCGCCCCACCGACCGACCGACGGGGGGGGTTGTTGGTGGCATACTGTTTGCCGCCCCTCCATATATATGTATATATTTTAGATTGTTTAGATATTAGGCATTTCCCCTTATCATGCTCTAATTTTAATTGTTGTAATTTATAGATGAGTTATAAAAAATAAATATATTTTTATGTTTAATTTTTATATTTTACATTGCCTGTCATAGAGCTCTCATCTGCTGTAAGCAAAAATAATCTGCTAAAATGTATCAGATAGCAGGAAAATGTGTTGCTGAGTGGGCAGAAACTTTCTTTTGATCACCATGGTTCAATAATCATGGTGATCACATGATCTGTGATCTGTCTCCAACTGTATTGTACAGTGGTCAGTGATAGACCAATGCAATCTCCAAAGCCTACTGCAGCCACTATATTAGCAAGATTAGTCAATGATACTAGGTTTTTAAATGCTGTTGGTAATTGGTGAGGAGATGCACTGGAAAGCTTTGCTGCCATTGTGCTATTGCTGGGTGTCCAGAGCATCCCTGTACCTTTAAGGGGGGTGGGTTCCCTCCAGGCATGCCTGCCCCTAATCTGTCCAGTTATTATATATGTGCTCCAACTTTGGAGACTCTCAATTTGTATAGTTAGGACTGCAGTACACAGGGGGCCATGACGTGGCCACTGCAGCTTACAAAACCCCTTGGTTTTAACATGAACTGTTAGACAGGATCAATTTGGTTTGTTGCAGGCTGGCTCCCTGCTGCAAAGTCCAGTTATCAGTTGGAGTGGTTTCCATTTGTTTGTGCTAGGTTTTGTTTAAACCAGAAAAGTTTAAACAACATAAATAAAAAACTTTCATGATGCATCTGAATTGGACTACAGTAGCTAAATTATATATAATTTATATATTTTTTATATTTATAAAATGTATATTAAGTCTTTTTTGTTAAATGGTTTAATACATGATAACATATTGTGATGTTATGCAGTATACATGTAATTCAGGTTTGTAAACACAAAGGAAGCATTTACTTTTCTTCATTAGGTGCTAATTTTGGAACAGCTATTAAATGTTACGTTACCTGTTGTGGTGTTTACTTCATTATATTCTGAATGCTTTAGCAGTATAATTAGATTCATTGAGTCTTGGTTATTCTCTCTCATACAGAATAGATGCCCTTGGCTGACTTCACAGGATGTGCCCAGGTGCTATAAGCCAAATATGTAACGAGGGCCATTGGACTGTGGGCACATCACAGATGTCTATGCATTGTGGACTCAGGGTGGAAGCATTGCCAATTTCTCAGGCCTTTCAGCAGCCCCTCAGTCTGTCTATATGTAGCAGCCAGTTATTCCAGACCAGTGAACCTAAGCACTGCCTTTTGATTTTCTATGACTTGCCAGTTTAAGAAAATAAAACGGATTAATCCACTTAATAAGCTGACGATTAAATAAAATCAGATAGATTTTTGTGCCTCATCTTGTGAGTGTTTTTCTTCCTGCAGTCTGGTAAAAAAATAAAAGTCATCACTAATCTTTGCTGCCCAAATCATTGTGATTGACAACATGGTCTGCAGGTTTCCAAGGTCTGATTTCATCTTCCTTCCCTGCAGAAGATGACTTTTGGCCACTCTGGCTGCTTGCAGATAAACTGCTCATTTACATCTATGCAGAGCATCTCTCCCTTTTTCAAAGAGCGTCTTAAAGAGGAAGTAAACCCTGCAAAGGTAAAGCATAATGGGCTACTATGCATCACATAGTAGCCCATTATGTGTCACTTAGCTGACACAGGAGCCTGCGATGTCACCGATGTCCCCTCTGCTACGGATTGTCCATCTTCTTTCCGGGTATGGTGGCTCCGACACTGTGATTGACCAGAGCCGCAATGATGTCACTCCCACGTATGCGCACGTGAGCCGCCACTAACGGCATATCGCCGTTAGCAGCAGCAAGTTCAGTGCGCCTGCGCCGTAGACAGCGGTGCCTGTCTTTTTGCAAATATCTCCTAAACTGTCTAGGTTTAGGAGATATTTCTCCGATCTACAGGTAAGCCTTAATCTAGGCTTACCTGTAGGTCAAAGTGGTCTTTAAGGGTTTACAACTACTTTAAGGAAATGAGAACCGAACTGTAATGAACACACTTATCTGGACAATAGAGCCTAGTATTGCCATAAACAATTTTCCCTAGGCTGCAGAGACAAAGCCACTTAGCGCTGAACTCATGGCAAAAAGCTAAATGCACAGATGAAATTCATACACAGTAAGGGAGATGTTTTACCCGCCATAGGATTTGTATTTCTGTCCATTCAGTTCTGGGATTCACACAGCACTGCCACAAAGCACAGGCCTGACTTGCAGGGCAGGAGACGTGATTTTTCATTGCTGCTGTTAAGTATTGTAAGTTGTTAGCACAGGAGCAGTGCAGCACACCTGATTGGCTCCTTGTGCTGCTTCTGCCTCTCCCAGCCTGAGTTCTGCTATACGGAGGATTTCAAAAGGTTTATAGTGAGTCAAATGTAGGTTTAAATTGGAGCAGTACTACTATACTGTTTGCATTTGAATTGCATTTAATGATTTATTAATAAATACAAGACTGCAAAAATGTGTATTTTTTCATATCTTTATCTGCAGTAGCTGCAGTCGTTCTTAAAGCCAGCAACAAAATAAAAATGTAACAAAAATAAAAAAGCTCACAGTAAAAATATGGCAAAATTGTAACAAAAGTTGCAAAAAAAACATCATTTTTATTTTCTGCTGTATACTCTTCAGTGACATAACTTAAAGCAGAACTTCAATCATTTTTCATCTTTCTATCTATTAAATCTTCTGCCCTTGTTGTTTTATGGAAGAGCCCTGGGGCCATCATAAAAAAAAAAATACAGAATTATGAGTTTGAAAAAAATATTTAAAAAAAAAAAAGTCAGAATTTGAAAAGTCAGAGTTTGAAAGTCAGAATTAATTCCGAGTTTGAAAGTCAGAATTCTGAGATTCAAAGTCAGAATTCTGACTTTGAAACTCAAAATTTTGAGATTGAAAGTCAGAATTGTAAGTTTAAAAAAAAAAAAATCTACAGAATTCTGAAATTAAAAGTCACAATTCTGAGTTTCAAACTCAGAATTCTGAGATTCAAGGCCAGAATTCTGAGTTTGAAACTCAGAATTCTGACTTTGTGTGTCACAATTCTGATTTTGAAACTCAGAATTCTGACTAGGAAACTAAGAATTCTGACTTTGAATCTCAGAATTCTGTCTTTGAAGATCAGAATTCTGACTTTGAAGCTCAGAATTCTGACTTTAAACTCAGAATTCTGACTTTTAATCTCAGAATTTTGTAAAAAAAAAAAAAAAAAAAAATTAAACTCAGAATGCCTTGAAAAAAACAAACAAAAAAACCCCTCATAATTCTGTATTTTTTTTATGATGACCCCAGGGCTCTTCCATAGTCGTTTTAACTTTGGAGAGTAAAACATTTTTTTCTGCCAGTAAATACCTTATACAGCCCACTTCCTGTTTCCTGTCTGGTAAAAAGCCTAGGTATATGACATTGTGCACAGCTTTCTCTCTCACTCTCTTGAGAGCTTGCCAGGAAGGCAACCTGTAGAATTTTTTAAACATCGCCTATGGAGATTTTTGAGGGTAAAAGTTTGATGTCATTCCACGAGCGGGCGCAATTTTCAAGCATGACATGTTGGGTATCAATTTACTTGGCGTAACATTATATTTCAATATAAAAAAAATTGGGATAACTTTACTGTTGTTTTATTTTTTTATTCAAAAAAGTGAATTTTTTCCCAAAAAAGTGCGCTTATAAGACCGCGCTTATAAGACCGCTGCGCAAATACGGTGCAAAAAAAAAGTATTGCAATGACCGCCATTGTATTCTCTAGGGTGTTAGAAGAAAAACCATATATAATGTTTGGGGGTTCTAAGTAATTTTCTAGCAGAAAAACCTGTTTTAAACATGTAAACACCTAAAATCCAAAACGAGGCTGGTCCTTAAGTGGTTAAACTTTTCTGACTTTGCAGTTCTGGAGAGCAACACAAAAGTAGCTGTAACTCTGTAGATATGGGTCTCTTACCTACCAAGAAAAAAAAAGAAAAAAGGAAAGAAAACAAAGTACAAACTAAACTGCAAATGCATATAACTGCAAATTCCATGGGTATAGCAAAATGTGTGAATTTAAAAGACAGTAAATTGCTTCTATCCATTTCCAGCAAATGCCTCTTTATTAAAGTGAGATTATAGTATATAGTTTCAAATCATAGCTTCATTTTCATTTATTACTCGTTGATGAGCTAGATAATAGTTAGACAGGTCCAAAGAGCTACTGTGTAGCAGCATGAAACAGAGGAGCAGTCGGCTGTAATGTCGGCATTGCTGGGAATGCATCATCATAAACAGCATGAAGTATGCAAAAATACACAGCAGAGACACATCATTCAGACAGAGCACTCTAGTGGTCGCAAAGGCAGATTCAGGGAAATTGGAACATTTTGTACAAGGCGTCTGGCATACAAAGCGAAACAACTGCATGTACCAGGACACACAACATATGGTATAAAAACTAATGCTGGTATTTTTAAAATTGGCAGGAAGGTCAAGTTTAGACATCTACCTGGTGATGGAATAAAGTAATAAAGCAATTATTCTCACGTTTATAGACTTTATTAGATGTTAGCAAATTAAGCCATAGCAGAATATAACATTTTGATACTGGGTAGAATCATAATATCTTGTATTGCATTGTACTTTTTTTGCACTAAATATTTATCAGTTTTTTTTAAATCAATTCAAAAAGTGACTAAAGGTCCAAAGTGGACATCATTTGACATTAAAAAAGAGCTTTTAAATGTAACACCTAACCACGTACATACACTACAGGCTATATGTAGAAAGTGACAAATGTTCTATTCTCTTTAAATTGGACACCAAATTTTTTGTTGCATTTCACTGATACACATTTTCTGCCAAATTACAGAAATATTCTTTGGGAGATGTCAATATTTGCTGGGTCTAACAGCAGTGTGGCAAATGTTGGCAGAAATTGTTGACAAATGTGCATCAAATTATTTGGCTACTACAATTATGCTACAATTGACAGTTGTGCCCCACTTATCTCCCCACTTGCGTTGAGTTAGGGGTTAACAGTACAGTTAAAAATTAGATGTTAAGGTGAGGATTTAAATAATTTATATGCTAGTTTAGGTTTTTGGGATAAGGGGAAGTCTTAGGCTGCATTCACATTTTCACGTAGCGAGAACAAGCATTCCCACTCGCGACATTGTTTGAGCGATTTGCACATGATTTTGCTTGTCGCATAGGGCCAGCCCACTCACTTGAATGGGCTGCTCTATGCGCATTTGACACCGAAAAGAAGCTTTCCTTTTCAGGTGACAAGCTTCATGTGATTTTCAAAGGAGCGGTTTGCTGCGATTGCCATGCGATCCTGTCTCACAATAATTGTGGCAGAACCGCATCATGTTTGGGGGTGCCATTACAGGATAAGTGAGAATGGAGCCTTAAGAGTTGTTAAGTCTTAACATTTAAAGTTTAACTCCACTTTTGTTGAGAAAAAAAAATGTATGTTCCTCTGTGCTGAGTGGGTCTATTGGGAGTGGTTTCAGAATTATTTATCAGGTGTACACCTGCAGAGCACTAAGGTGTCCGTTTATGAAGCAGTGATAAGCTGTGATCCTGGGGATCACAGCTCATCTCTGACCATTAGCGGTTTATCAAAGTGTGAAGATCAACGGAGAACTCGTTCTCCGTTGATCTTCACAGCCTGCAGTGAAGCTCTCATTAATATGCACAGAAACGGCCAGTTTATGAAGTGTTGATGTCAGCACTTCACTGGCGATCTGTGCTCAAATTCACACTCCCCAGTTCACCAGCCCAGAGCTGGTGAACTGGAGAGGGAGGAGAGAATTCACCCGAGAAGATAGGAGGAAATAGGAAGTTTATTGACTTCCTCCTTCGATCTTGCCGCCAAGAGAGATAGGAATTTCATCTCCCCGTGTTTCACCAGCCCCCACCTAAGCTCTACACCAGGTTAGACATATATATATATATATTTGTGTGTGTGCATAGCTCTATATATGTGGGCATATATCTATATATATATCTCAATATATATATATCTGTATATATATATATAGATAGATATAGATATAGATATATATATATATATCTATATCTATCTATATAGATATATATATATATATATATATATCTATCTATATATATATATAAATAAAGATAGATAGATAGATATCTATATAGATATCGATCGATAGATAGATATATCTATATATATGTATGTGTATATATATATATATCTATGTATGTGTGTATAGATATATGTATGTGTATATATATATATATATATATATATATATATATATATATGTGTGTGTATATATATATATATATATATAGATATATATATATATATACATATATACACAGTGGCAACCTATCCATATGGGGTGCAGGAGCGCCGCCCCCCTAATCTACATGCAGGGCACCGTACACATGGATTCCAACGGGTTTTTTTTTGGAAGCACAAGAATAGCAAATTGGTTTTAATTGTCTTCCAAAAAGGGTTGGCTCGGGACACAGAGCACTGATCAATGCGCCCCATGCCCACCCACTTATGTGACAATAGCAAAATAATATTCGCTATTGTCTTCTTTATTCTCCTCTCAGCCAATCAGGAAGTGGGTCCTGAGACCCATCACCCAATTGGCAGAGGGAAGAAGAAATCCTATTGTCCGCCGAGGAAGAGGAAGCTAAAGACCCAAGGGAAGTCGAGAAGGAGGAGATGCAGGGTGAAGCGCTGCACACAACCTAGATGGGGTAAGTGTAGGGCTGGTGACCGACCAATCGGGGGGGGGGGCTACCTGTGACCTGACCGACCAAGTGGGGGGGGGTGGATTGTTTCCCGACCCCCAAAAAAAGATGCCACTATTTTAATATAGACTGCCAGCACCCAGCTCCAGTCACATAAAGAAATGTGTGGTTCACACTACACAGGCCACAGCACCCTTGTGAATGAGCCCCAAGACCTTCTCCACACAGAGCTTTATTAACTTAATATAGTTTTGGATTTTAAAATCGTTTTATTTTTGTTCACTAATAATGAGTTTAGTGTATTTAATTTAAAAAAAATGATATTTTTATAAAGGGGGGGGGGGTGGACCCTCTCAGCTAGGCCTTACAGGACCGCTTACATCTGTTACGTCTCTGTAAGGATCCTGACACAAATGTCGGCATCTGGCTCAGTCTTTCATGGCACTGCTGAGAGCCAGAGTAGGCAGCTCACTCCCACTCTATATCCTGTTGCTCCAGTGAGCACTGGAGGGGACAGAGCAGAGTAAAGTGATTGGCAGTCACAGCTTTATTTTCGGGAAGCGTGTGAACTTAGCGATCAACTGTCACATGATCACTCACTATTATGCATTAGAGCCATTGAGGGATTGATGCAACACCAGATCGATGCTTCAGCAGGAAAGTTGGCATTTATTTTCTTTTTTTAACCACTTACCGACCGCCGCACGACGATGTACGTCCAAACTTTGGCGGCGGATATCGTTGTTATGGCAGCAGCTAGCTGCCATACCCCGGTATCCCCGTTTTCGTGCGGCGGTCGGCTTTCAGATAAAAGTGGTCCCGCCACGATCCGGTGCCCTCCGCCGCTTACCGGAGCCGTCGGTAGCGGCGGAGGCGATCACATCCGTCTCCGTCCTGTGTCTGGAGAAGAGTGAGGCTAAGATGGCGCCCACTCGTCTCCATGACACTGCTGGGCGGAAGCGACCTCAAAACGTCAGTTCCGTCCACGCCATTTAAAGGCACTTTTTTTCAAATGTAATTTTTTTCAATGACTTTTTTTTTTGGAATTGCATTTTAGTGTAAATATGAGATCTGAGGTCTTTTTGACCACAGATCTCATGTTTAAGAGGTCCTGTCATGCTTTTTTCTATTACAAGGGATGTTTACATTCCTTGGAATAGGAATAAAAGTGACACAATTTATTTATTTTTTAAAACAGTTTAAAAATAAATAAAATATTGTTAAATAAATAATAATAAAAATGTAAAAAATTTAAAACCCCCCCCCCGTCCCGAAGAGCTCGCGCGCAGAAGCAAACGCATACGCGAGTAGCACCCGCACATGAAAACAGTGGTCAAACCACACATGTGAGGTATCACAGCGACCGGTAGAGCGAGAGCAATAATTCAAGCCCTAGACCTCCTCTGTACCGCAAAATATTCAACCTTTAGAATTTTTGTAAACGTCGCCTATGGAGATTTTTGAGGGTAAAAGTTAGACGCCATTCCACGAGCGGGCGCAATTTTCAAGCGTGACATGTTGGGTATAAATTTACTTGGCGTAACATTATATTTCACAATATAAAAAAAAATTGGGCTAACTTTACTGTTGTCTTATTTTTTGATTCAAAAAAGTGAATTTTTTACAAATAAAGTGCGCTTTTAAGAACGCTGCGCAAATACGGTGCAAAAAAAAGTATTGCAACGACCGCCATTTTATTCTCGAGGGTGTTCGAAGAAAAACCATATATAATGTTTGGGGGTTCTAAGTTCTAGCAGAAAAACCTGTTTTAGACATGTTTTTATTATTTTATGTTGTTAGATAGATTTAACAGTACACGATGTACTGCCATATAAGTATAAAAAGATATGCACACACACAAATATATATATTATATGCATAATAGTTAGCAAAATGAGCCAACATTTGTAAATCTTATATATATTATTATTGTTTATTTCAGACATGGATATTGAGGAGACCACCCTACTATTAGCTGTAACAGCTGTCGCAGCAGCAGCTGTTCGCATTGCACAGGATAGGATCACAAATGTTAGGCTCAGACAGCCTCGTGTGTTCCGTAGACGCACAGTCCTGGATGAGCTGTCTGACAATGATGTCGAGGACATGTTTCGGCTGAACCGTCAGGGGGTCATGGAGGTTTACCACCTCATATCAGATGAAATTGAACCCCTGACGAGGAGAACCCATGCAATCCCTGCCATTGTCAGGCTATTGGCTGTCCTAAATTACTTAGCGACGGGTAACTTTCAGCCGTCATGTGCTCGGATCATTGGAATTAGTCGTCCCAGTCTTTCTAGATTCCTGAAACCGGTTCTGAAAGCTATCAAGAGACATATGGATAGGTACATCCATTTCCCTAGAACCGATGAAGAGTGGCAAGAGGTGAAGGTTGGATTTTTCCGACAAGGAGGGATGCCAAATTGCCTGGGAGCCATAGACTGTACTCATATTCCGCTGATACCACCACATAATAGGGAGGAGCAATTCCGTAACAGGAAAAGCTACCACTCGTTAAATGTGCAAGTGGTGGTAGACTCCCACCAGCGCATTATGAGTATCAGATCTGGGTTTCCCGGAAGTTGCCACGACAGCCATATCCTGCGGCAGTCAGCTCTCTTTGAACGATTCGAAAGAAGACAAATGCCAGAGGGCTGGCTGGTGGGTAAGCACATTTATATTTCTTTATTATCTATTTTAACTAATTGTTAAATATTACTTATGATATTATCATTTGTTATTCTAGGAGACGCAGGATATGGATGTCGATCTTGGTTGCTGACGCCTCTGTCGAATCCCCAGACTGTGGCCGAGGTTAGATATAATAGTGCACATATCCGTACCCGTTCAGTTATCGAGAGGACATTTGGAATGTGGAAATCCACATTCCGATGCCTCTCCAAAACTGGCGGGTTTTTACAGCACTCTCCGGAACTGGTGTCAGATATCATTATTGTATGTGCAATTCTACACAATATTGCTCTTGCAAACAATGTAGACTTGCACATCAATGATGATCTGCCACCAGAAATACCGGCACTCCCGGCTGCCTCTGAAGATTCCTCAGACCTAGGGAATCATGTCCGTCAGAGACTTATTCAGAATCATTTCAGGGTAATTATTTAATAATTTAAATGTAAATGTATATGTTGTTGTAATGTGCTCTGTTTTTTAATTAAAATTTAATATTATGTTTTCTAGGATCTACAAAGAAGGACGACTAATTAGTTTAATGTTTGTGATCCTATCCTGTTCAAGTGGACACCTGGCATTGTATATGTAAGTCGAATATTTACAAGGATTTCTGTATTTCATTTTTTACTTGAGGATGTAGCAAGGGGCAGGATTTAGCTGCTCTCTGTGTGTCAATGGACACACAGAGCTAGCTAGGGAGCAAGCACACGAGTCACTCCATAGCAAGTGACTTGCTATAGGTGCACTCAGTAGGGGGAAGTGCAAGAAGTGCAAGTGGGGTACCCCACAAGAGGAGTATCATGGCTGTTTTGTGCAAAATCACACAGAGCAGGTAAGCATTACAGTATAGTAGTGAACTTCGTTCTGCCCTCCTGTGACCCGCATTCACCTGACAATGGGCTATAGTCTGCTGTCGGTGAACTTAACTGGCCTGTTCGATACTTTGCCGTTATCCCGGCTTCTTTGTCGGAATACACCAAGATTCAGTAGTCCTGAATCACTTGCAAACAGGCTACAGATTGATGTCAGGTCACGTCACAGACGCTCGATAGCAGGTATGTACAAAGTCCGGCCTGCAGGCCAATTGCGGCCCCGCATTCTGGTTTAATAGGCCCCCTAGTAATTTGGATAAATATATATATTTTTAGGCCCCCGGGGCCACAAAATATATATATAACGTATTTATCGGCACTGTCTTGGAGGGGACAGGGAGAGGGTAGGACGAGTGCTGTCAGATTACATACAGGAGAAAGTCCTGTTTACTCCGCAGCATCTGTATTAGGAAGTCTCATCTCCTTGGCTGCCATTAAATTACTGTCCTGTCTATCATAGAAGGCGGGACTTTGTATTAAAGAGGACTCCGAGTAAACTGGGGATTCTCCTGTATGTAATGTGTCAGAGCTTGTCCCGCCCCCTCCCTGTCCCCTCTGAGGCTGCAGATGGCCATCGATCAGACTGCACTGATGCCAATGGTAAGGCTGCATTCATGGCAATAGTGAGGCTGCAGATGGCCACTGATTAGGCTGCATTGATAGGCACTGACCTTTATTTTGCTTCACAGTTCTTTATTTAAAATTTTAATATTTTTTTTTCTATAAAATTCCCTCTTAAAGTGAAGGTGCGTGATATACGCCGATAAATACGGTATATCCAAAGAACACGCCCAAGCTCATCACCACTCACAGCCACAAAGGCAAGATAATTCTTGTTGGGCAGTGTATTAGTGCTTGTACGAACACACTTAGACTGAATTTAAATGGTTAAAAAGAATGTCAGGCAAAATGGTTGGCCCACTCGCATGTTCACTTCATCAGATCTGGCCCTAAAGGAACAAATTATGGACACCCCTGCTCTATAGCCTCTGTATGCATCCCGCCAAAAAATGTTTTGCGTCCTTCCAGAGGCTAGATCACCAGCTGGATTAGCCCCTTCACTTGACAATTAAAGAGGAAGTAAACCCTGATGGGTTTACTTCCTCTTTGTTTCCCTGCAAACATAAAGCATAATGGGCTACTATGCATCGCATAGTAGCCCATTATGTGTCACTTACCTGACACAGGAGCCTGCGATGTCACCGCTGTCCCCTCTGGTACGGCGCGTCCATCTTCTTCCGGGTATCGTTGCTCCGGCGCTGTGATTGGCCGAAGCAGCGATGACGTCACTCACGCGCATGAGCACGGGAGCCGCCACTAACGGCGTGTTGCCGTTAGCAGCTGTGCGCTCAGTGCGCCTGCGTGCCGCTGTCCACGATGCATGCGCCATAGACAGCGGTGCCTGTCTTTTAGCAAATATCTTCTAAACCGTGTAGGTTTAGGAGATATTTCTTGGACCTACAGGTAAGCCTTAATCTAGGCTTACTTGTAGGTCAAAGTAGTCTGTAAGGGTTTACAACCACTTTAATAAGCAATGAATTGTCATGTCAACATTTATTTCTTGACCATGGAGCTTGTGGGGAACAGATGATATATTTAACAGATGTTTCAATATGCAGAAGAGTATAAATGTCATCTTTAAAATAAAATATTTTCCATTAATGTTAATATGTATATTATGTTGTTAAATTTACAGATGCAGAGCAGTTGAGGAAGATGGCAACATCAGAACCCAGGCACATCAGCGACAGCGAGAAGGAGGGCCCTTTACTGCCTGCACCTACTGGGCTTTGCTGCCTGATGCCCATTTCTCCCCTTACTAGGCTGCGTAGCAGGCGGATCGATTTCCACCTAAACCCCGACCTCCTGGAGCACCTCCCAAACCCTCATCCTACGCTTGATTAACTTTTTGAAATAATCAGAGCCTCCAGGTTGATTAGCAACCTCCGTTTACAGGAAAACAGGCTATTGATCTTACCGGACTACTCGGTGGAGACGCAGAAGCTGCAGAAGTCGTTAGACCAAGTGAAGGCGATCATGAGGGCTCACAACACTGAGAGTTGCTTTTACAGTTTACACGTTGTACTGTTTTTGCACCCTAATTGTTAGCACTAGCTACTTACAACTATGTTTCTGTGCCCCCTGACACAACTTACCCGGTACCCGGTTACTCAGAATAAATTTGATAGACCTATCACGGTGGAGGAAATAATAAAGTTGGTAAAGACACTTCAGCCTGGCAAGACCCCTGGGCCCGATGGCATCCCAGTAGAATTATACAAAATGTATGCTGATGTCTTAAAAAGTAAAAATAATTTGTGATGTCTTTACAATAAAAATAAATATGATTTTGATGAGAAAAAAAACAAAACAAAAATGATTCCCTTCAAATAATTGTATTTGGGAATAAAATAAAACAATTTATTTTAAACAATAGTGCAAATTTTTTTAACAATAGTGTAAACTTTGAAAAAATGTAAAATAATATTTTTTAGAGATTTTGGGATTGGTCAGTAGGGGCAAGGTGTTGGGAAATGGACCCCACCACATAAAAAAGTGCAGATGACATTTTTTTTTGTTCTTCCACCATTTGTTTGAGGAGCGCTTGCTGTGATTCCACTAGGTCATTATGCCTTCTTAATTCTGATATAAGGGAATTGCGAAAACTTCGCTCCTCTTCCATCGCCTGATCTTGCTGCTGCTGTCTCTCTTTTAAATTTTCAATCATGGAGTTTAACGTTTGGGACAAAAGCAAAGAGGCATTGCTGGCTTCCTCCTCTCTTTGGGCCAAGAGCTCTCTTCTCCTTCTCCCTCTTGGGACCCGTATGGGACCTGGTGCTGGACGGGGATCAGCTGATGCCTGGTGCCTACCCTCCTCATTATCTGCAACATAATAAAAATACAATTATGAAATGTATTATTCTACAAAAAAAAATTATATTAAATATCAGTATTTTAAGGTGTTTTAGATTTACTATTTATTAATTCCTCCATATCCATGGCATCTCTCTGATCTTCATTGCAAATAACAGGTGGTTCTGAAAAAAAAGTAAGAATTTCTTTTAAAAAGCTTAATCGGAAAATTATACATTTGTAATTCTTCTAATTATTCTAATATATAGTTACCCATATTTGAAGGCCCAGGTTGATTTTCATCTTCAACTGGAACTACAAAGAGAAGAAAATAAAATCAACTAAGAGAGATTGTAAAGGTGACATTTTGTTTTTAAATAACAAGCATCTTTCTACCTACCTGCTCTGTACAATGGAACTGCATAGAGCGGCCTTGAAACTCCTATTCTTTTTCAGAGACCCCACCCCCTTCCCTCCCCCAACGTTGCTCCTGGCCACTCCTGTCTGTCCAGTGCCCCCACGGAAAGCCACTGCCCATGGGATCACTTGTGCTTGCTCCCAAGCCCTGCTGCTACATCCATTACACAGACAGTAGATTTTGCCCCGCCCCAACTTCATTGTCACAGGCTTTGATTGACAGCAGTGGGAGCCAGTGGCTCCCGGTGCCCCAGCGTAGCCAGCAAGTCCCGTAAGTGAGGGGAGACAAGACCTGCAGACATGTTGTACCATAATGCAAGGAATGTATTAAAGAGGAGGTCCTGCCTCTCCACGAAAAATTAAAAGTCACCAGCAACAAATACTGTAGCTGCTGACTTTTAATATATGGACACTTACCTGTCCAGGGAGCCAGCGATGTCGGCACCCCAGCCGATCTTCAGATCATCTGTCGGGTGCAGCTGTCACCATTTCTGTTACGGGAACCCTGCAGTGAAGCCTTTTGGCTGCACAGCCGGTCCCCTACTGCACATGGGCACTGTGCTTTTAGATTGATCTGGCGGTGAAGGCAGGAGGAGGGGGCGGCCCGGTCTCCCTAAAGTGGGGACCGGTACCTGTCCAAAATAGGTACCTGTTCTCCCTCCCCCTGAAAGGTGCCAAATGTGGCACCAGGGGGGTAGACAGATAAGCTGAAGTTCACCTTTTGAGTGGAACTCCACTTTAAGGTAAAAATTGTGTATGCTTTAAAACCACTTAAACATCTTCATATTGTAGCACAGCTTCGGGTATTTTTTAAATAAATTATCAACCATCTACATGACGGGATTTTTCACTTACCATTGATGCTATCATGATTTTCTTCGTTTTCAGGTATTTGAGTGTCATCTGTAAAACACAACAATCATATCAAATTTAATTTGGTTCACATTAATCAGAATATAAACTACTCCATTTTAATATTTATAATAAGGCACCTCTAAAAGATGTGGACAATAACTCCCTATGTAATTGGGCCATATGTGAGACAAATATACAAAATATAGACGATTAATGCCATGTAACACTACCCTCATAGGAGCCACTTATGATATGTTCCTCTGTCAGAATCGAACAGCTCAGCAGATGAGATCACTGTAATAATGTTGTGTTCGTTAGCACAGTGGCTCCCTCAAAAAATTGACAGGTTTTTTTGCTCAATCGACTGGGTTGAATGGAGAAAAACTGTACCAGGCTTTAAACAACAGCCCTCTCAGCCAGCCTTCAGCAGCAAGCAGGTTCAAGGTCAGATTACCGCTGTGTGTCAATATAGAGACACAAAGCCCAGCTTTGGAGTCAGCCAGCAGGTGGGGCCCAATAGGAACTGGCTTCCTATGAGGTCGTACAGAGAAGAGAAGGAGCTGAGAATGTCAGCAGGAGAGGATAGACAAGGAGAGTTGGGGTGCATTTTCGGAAAGCAGAGGCCCTGTGAGATTAAAGGTGACATTTTTGGTCCTTTTTTCTTTGTCCTTTATTAAATGCAACTTTTAGTTAAAAATAAAACTAAATGAATTTTAGTGCAAACGCACACAATTTAATACCCATTGTTTGGTAAAATATTAAAGATGAGGTTGCGTTGAATAAATAGATACCAAACCTGCCAAGTCTTAGAATACAGTGCTGACGTGAAATTACCAAAAATTACAGCACACAAAAATCTCCATAGGTGATGCTTTAAAATTCTTCAGAGCAGGGGTCAGCAAAGAGTAGATTGCGGACAGTTGACTGGTTGACTGTGACTAGTAGATCGTGGTCTGGGCTTGCTGACCCACCATACAAGAGCATCAAAGTGCAATGCAGAGGGACTACTTGTAAAGTTGGAGCTGTAGCAGGGAGCAAGAGCTGCATAAGCTGGTGCTTCCTCTGTGGTGCCGTCCCCTATCCACTGCGAACTGATACCAACTGTACTCCATCTCTTATGCCAGCTAGCAGTCTCCAGAGTGGTGCCAGCAGAAGGAAATAAGAGATCTCCAGTTCAGTGTGAAGCAATACACTGGGCATAATAGTATATGCTGCCATAGCTGCTGGGTGTAGCACCTGCCAAGCATGACCCATTCAAGTGAATGAGGCCCACTCTGCAAGTGCCCTGCAACCTTTTACAGTACAACAAACAAGGGGTTAAAGCAGGCAGCATTGTGTTGCTTTGTCAGTACATTCTTTAACCCCTTGGACCCCGCAGAAGCATGCAGTTGCAAGGCGCTTGCAGAGTGGCCCCATTTACTGGAAAGGGTTGCGATGGCCAGGCTGTAGCAACCTCCAAAAGTAACATGGGGCTGAATTCCTGCCGCGGCATGTGTACACCTTTGAATGCTGCCTCAGCAGCTAAAGGGGGTAGAGATTGGGGGTGATAAAACCATGACTCAACCGCATGGTTTTACCACCCATGAACTTTATGTGTAAACAACTCTTAAGGGTGCCATTGCCGAATGCAACTAAGGGCCCTTTCACAAGTGCAGCAGGCACTGGTGCTCCTCTGAAAAGCGATCAAAGTGTGTTTGACAGGTGATGAAGAGGTGATATATTGCCTCCTCTCCACCTGATTTAAACCCATAAGTGCCGTGTAATGCACGCGATTGTGACATGGTAGTATGACAGATTTAAATCAGGTGGGAGGAGGCGACACTATGCCCGATTATCTTTGACTTCTCCCATGTTGTTCGGGTACAAATGCTTTAATACTGCTGACCTTTAATATTAGGGCACTTACCTGTCGAGAGAGCCCACGATGTCGGCACTCAAAGCCGATCTAGGATGAACTCCAGGGTGCTGCCGCCAGCATTCCTTGTAGGAAACCCGGCCTTTTGGCTTCAAAGCTGGTTAACTACTGCACATGGGCACTGAGGGTTCAGCATTGGGGTCCGAATTTGGGGGCGATTTGAGAGATATCTGTGCGGGTTGCACAGATGTCTATTCAATTCGCACCCGAAATCACCAAAAGTAGTGTAGGAACTACTTTTGTGAATCGGTGTGGTGCCGCAAATACAGCATCGCAAGAATTATGACAGCACCATTGCCAGCAATAGGCGGGAATTTGGCATGTGATTTTACATGTCAAATCGCATGTCAAATTGGCCCGATGTGAAGGGGGGCAAAGTGAGCAGTTGTGGTCCGGGCTTCACTTTCAATTTACAGCTGGGTGTTTGCTGAACAAAACCAGCATAGGCTGATTACCGCTACTGTTCAAAGCGGCCCAGTACTGGGACCCAAAATCTGCTGTGTCCAGTGTCGTGGGAGGGGCGTGCTGCACACCATAATGGGCGTGCAATGTGTTATTAAACAGGAGCGGGCTGGATGACGTGAATATACGTTATTCAGCCTACCCATTCCGCCCGCCCACAGTAAATGATCTGTGGGTGGGGGACAAGCGGTTTTAAGAAATTAATATAAAAAACTACTTACCATCATCTTCAAAGAGGAGCATTGTCTCATTGCCCTCATATACTTCGGCTACATTATGGTCTGTACCCGATGGTTCTCCTAACACTGTGAAAAAAAAATGTTTCAATTAGTTTATAAAAATTTTTTAATTTATATTGAAAAAAAAAAAAAAAATTTATATTGAATTGAATTTTATAAAGAATTACTTACTATGAGCATCAGAATCATGTTCTCCCGGTAAACCACTGACAACGTCAGGCCCGAGGCACCCCTTCAATTCTTCCTCATAGCAGGAGAAGGTGATATTCGCTGGAGGTCCTCCCCCGGTACCACGTTGATGTCTTGCTATGTAGGTCAGTTTTTTCTTTATCTGAACTTTAATGTCATTCAATCGACGCCTACACGTATCGACATTGCGGGCAATGTCCCCTGCGGCGTTGACTTCCAGGACAATCGATTGCCAAATTTCGGCTTTCCTCGAACAAGAGAGTCTTTTAGACTGGGAACCAAACAATCGGTCCCAGTTACTCACCGCCCTTGACACCAAAACGCAATTCTGCGCATGGCTGAACTTTGCAGTTCTTTTTTTGCTTACACCCTCCATGCTCTCCTTACTCTCCAATCACTAACCCCTCAAATGATTAAAATATAATTTTTCACTTAACTTTTAGAAGAGTGTACCATGTTTCTATTATTGGGTGGTTTTAATTGACAGTACATATATATTTATTGAATCAATATGTTATAATTTATTTATATATATATATATATATATATATATTTTTTTTTTTAATCAATATATAAAAAAAAAAAAAAAAATATGAACATATTTTATATTTTATATATATTATTTATTTATATATATATTTTGGCACCCAAAGAGATGGTTTGAACCCATGGACAGGTCAATTTTATTATAGAGGGGAATCTCATTTCACTTTTTTAATTTATTTTTTTATTTTTTTATTCAATATTTGTATTTATATAATTTTATTTTAATTATTAATTTATATTAAAATTAAATTAAAATTTTCATCAACGGTGTACGGATGGTTGACAGATACAGGATAAACCATTTTATATATACACCATTCATGAGAATAAAAGCACATGTTTAATTATTGTGTAAAATGTTAATATTAGTTAAGTTTTACAATAAGGGGGGGTGTATATGTGTGAATGGTGGACTTATAGTTTAATTTTTTCATTTTATTAATGAAGTGTGCTGTTTAATACTTTACTTTCACTTTGTTTTACACTACCGTAGTCTCGGGATCTCTCCCGAGACTACAGCCTCCCATTCACAGGGAGCGTTGTGAACGTTTGTAGATCGCTTCTCTTCACCTGAAGAGAAGCAGTCTACACAGGATGATAAACCGGCACACTCCTGTGAAGAATTTACACAGCGAATGCCGGCGATCTCTGCAGTGATGATTCATCACTGTTTCATAAACGGACACCTAAGGAGGAAATCTGCTGGGCCTGCATCCCTTTAGACGTGTTCCTATTGGGAGTATCTCACCAAAAATAACATTTTTGTTGCAGGGGATGCCTGATATCTGACTTGTATCTTAGTGCAGACTCCTGGGAAAATTGGTGAGCCAATCATACAAGCAGGAAATTATGATTCTGGGGGGGTGGTCAGTACACACTCTGTGTACAGAAAAACTCCATGTAGCCATATTGCAATGCATTCTCAGAAAATTACAGCGGCTGCAGATTGAAAAGGAAAGGTAATTTTTAATAACATTCAATTACAATATGACTTGTGTCGCAATTGTATACGCTAAATTATTTTTTCTTTATTTGCAATTTTTTTCCCCCATGAAAATGGAGTTACCCTTTAAGATAAGCGTTAAGTTAATAGTTAAGGTATGGGTGACGGTTACAGCTATGTCACCTTCCTACTATTTACAGTGAATCAAGAAGAGCATTGAACAAATTCCATAAATCCCTGAAAAGATGAGTTCCCAGGGATCTATTTGATATGTTTGGATGGGGTCCTACTTTAAAACAGAACTACAGTTTTTTTCTCTTGTAAATTAAATTGCCCATGAGATTTTAAAATAAAAAATGCAGCTCTTGCTGCAATTCTCACCTTTGCTTTGAGACTATCCCTCAAAGAAATTTTTCTCTGCACCTTGTCAATCATTTTCTAGGTTGAATGATGGCAAGCATTATTTGACTTGCTTTCCGTGGGTCGTGACTGTCATAGGATAACCCTGTAGGGGTATGTCATTGTCTTCACACCTGCCTGTGCTCACAGAAAAATGTTGCAGAGAACAGCTCTGATATCATTACATGAGTGCTGTTCTCTGCAAAATTTAGGACTGCCCAGGATCAGAAAATGAAAGAATGTCACATACCCTAATAGAAGTCATTTGGATTCAAGATATGTACAAAGAAATGTTTAAAAATAGTTGCAGGTTGGCAGAGATGTTAAAGTCCAGTTTAAGTTTATTAGCCCTGGACTGTACCCTGCACTTTTATTCAGCAAAGCAGCAAGCAAACAGTTCCAAAGCAGGAGGGCTTTATACAGCATGTCCTCTGCATAAAACAAACAAAACACCTGCTTGTCTAATCCGCTAACTAAACTAAGGTCAGTTCCTGACTAAGTCACTGTGCCCTCTGTTAGTGTTCTGTCAACATTGGGCCTTTACAACCAGCAGCAGGCTCACAGAGCAGGGAGAGCCTCCAACGTTATGCAGCTCACGTATATGCGAAGGCCTGTGCACACCTAATAATGCGATCTGTCTACCAGTGGACCTAGGAAGTCTCTGGGGCTTAAGGACCCAGAACAAGTTGTTTTCTCCAGTCATCAGCCCTGGAACCCCTCACGATTTATAGATGAGAAACTCAGATGACACATACTGTATATACTGCCCACAAACCTGCCAGATAGTGCCTCACAATACATTCATTTTAGGTGCTTAGGTGTTACACCACAGTCCATATTTGGTATTAGCCAAAATATGGGCACTGCTCTTGAGATATTTGGACTCCACATATAGCCAGTGATAACACAGCGAAATGGGGCACTAGCAGGTACCCCCTCATCGCTCAACTCAGAGGTTCAGCAGTGAGGAGGAGGGGCCTGTCCACCAATGAGAAAGTGACTACCTGGCAAGTTGGTGGTACATACAGTAATCACCCCCATGGTAACCCCCCCCCCCCCGGTTACTGGGAGTGCTAAAGAAACCACCAGCAGTGGGCACCAGTGCTCTGGGAGGGGGTCCCTGTTTTTATGGTGACTTTTCTCAAAGCACCCCCTAGTCCTAAATGGCACGCAAGCTGGTATTAACAAAGAAAAGGAAGCTGCAAGCTTACTGCCCCCATGCTATGGGGATACCAGCCTGGATGTCTGCTGTTGTATGTTAATTCTGGTGGGAAGAAGGGTGGCACACTGTTAACTAGAAGTCACAAGTTCAGCAGGGTGATGACAGTAACCACTTAAGCTGCAGACCTTTTCTGGCACCTTTTGATTACATGTAAGAATTAGTATTTTCTGCCAGAAAATGTACTCAGAACCCTCAAACATATATATATATATATATATATATATATTTTTTTAAAGCAGAGGCCCTAGAGAAAAAATTGGTGGGTTTTGCAGTTTCTTATGTCACACAGTATTTGCGCAGCCGTTTTTTTCAAACGCAATTTATTTGGGAAAAATACACTTTTTGTAATTTTAATGAATAAACAAACACAACATAACACTTTTTTTTGTAAAAATATGAAAGATGCTGTTACCCTGAGCAAATAAATATCAAACACACCACGCTTTGAAATTGCGCATGCCCGTACATTTTACTATCCATAGATGACACTTTAAAAGCCTTTTCAGGTTACCATCTTAGATTTACAGAGGAGGTCTAGTGGTACTGTCAATGATCTGATGTTCACAGTGATACCTCACATGTGTGGGACGATCGCTGTTTGTGTGCATGCCGGACCAATGTGTATGTTTGCCTTTGTGAGTGAGCACAGGGGGCACGTAAAGTTTTTTTTTTTCAGTTATTAATTTATTTAATTTTTTTTTTAGTATTACACTGTTGCTTTAAAAAAAAAAAATTGATCACTTTTATTGCTGTCACAAGGAATGTAAACATCCTTTGTGACAGCAATAGACATGTAACAGATACTCTTTATGGAGAGATCTGGAGTGTATAAGACCCCAAATCCCTCCTCTGCCCTTAAAAGCATTCTCAAAACACCAAGATTGCTGTTTTAGAATGCTTTAGATTTTTCAAAAATGGCGACATTGACATTCGGGTAAACCGTGTTACAATAGCTGAGAGCCAATCAAAGCCGATCCAGACTTTGGCTTTCTGGCCAGCTGGCAGATGCACCAGCTGGTTGTTTGAGTCTCCATGTGAGACAGTAGAGCCCAAGAATGTCATGGAAGGTGGCAGGAGGGGGGACCTCTTCTCACGTTGCTTGTAAAAGAAATGCAGCGGCTAGTTAGCTGCTAGGATTACTTTTACAAGAGAGCAGATTGCTGGCAGCCAGCATCATCCCAGTACAAACACTTGAAGTCCAGCAAAGTGTGGGTATGTTGCTGGTCTGAAAGTGGGTAAAGAGCTTTTCTTATTGAAGAACAGATGTTGAAGAATTTCTGAAAATGTAATTATCACTGAGAAAATGTTAGGTAAATGATTAATCTTTAGACATTGGACTTGGGTTAATGCTTGCCAATGAACTTTGGGTGATGTTGGGTGAAATTAATAGTGTTCAAATAGTGATTTTCTTAACCATTGGTGTGTTCAATAACCATATAATTCACTCCAAAAACTTTCTGCACATCAGCTTTCATGTGTTTGTGCGATATATTTTTTTGCTTGCTCTAGGTCCCTGCACAATTGCTAACCTCTGTATTCTTGCATTATGTTATTAAATAAGCTCATTAGTGATCTAAACACTAAGAAAAAGTTAATAAATGCACAGTGAAAGCTATGATTTTTATGTCTTTGGTTTTTAAATGGTTGCTTGTTTATAACATTTTTTTTCAGATATGTAGCCCACTTTTGCAGAGAAAATTCAAATCTACTGAATTTCTTTTCAACGCATTGTTTTGGGTAATAAAATAGATTTGTAAGCTGCTCGTAGGAAGTTTTTATACACTTTATGCAAACTCTCTAAGTACATTTGCCAAGCTAACTGTAACTGTGACAGAGATAATGTGATTGCAGAGAGACATTATGAGACTGTACAGATTTCAAATGAATGCAGCTTTTCCAGTCTTCACCAGCAGCTGCTTCCCTTGAGAAGTTTTCTGGATGTTGTCCCACTGAATGTGGGATGATGGAATGTAGTGTTGACCCAAGAATGCCAGCAAACAGCTTGCACACACAAGCTGCATCCACCCTTGTCTGCCTTGTGAGGCCCAAGCTTAACATCTGAAGCAAACGGTGGAACACAGTTGCCCCCTAGCACGAAGCTGTGGGAATACAGTCTAGCTAGATGAATGTAAGCATTTGTTTAAAAGGATTAGAAGAAAAATATAATTCTGTCATACCATACCCAATAGCCTTAAATAGCAGTATAATATAATATACATTGTCATGTCACAGGAGCACTGCTGGACTTTAGAAAAATATAGATACACTTTTCTTTAATCACTTGAGCTCCGGAAGATTTTATCCTCTTCATGACCAGGTCATTTTTTGCTATTCAGCGCTGTACTACTTATGGTCATGCAAGGCTGTACCCAAGTGACATTTATATAATTTCTTTCCCACAAATATAGCTTTCATTTAGCTTTCATTTGATGGTATTTGATCACTGCTGGGTATTTTATTTTTTGCAACATAAATGAAAGAAAACCGAAAACTTTGAAAAAAAAACAAAAAAACACAACAATAATTTTTACTTTCTGCTATAAAACATAACCAATAAAAAATCTAATTTCTTCATAAATTTAGGGCAAAATGTATTCAGCTACATGTTTTTTGCTTAAAAAAAAAATCCCAATAACTTTATATTGATTTTGCATGGAAGTTATAGTGCCTACAAACTATGGTGTATACTGTATATACTGGAATTTTTATTTGAATTTTTTTTTTTATACTACTAATGGCGCAGATTAATGACTTACAATGGGACTGCGATAGTGGGGGAGAACTGACCAACTGCCACTGACAACACCAGTGACATTAACACAGTGATCAGTGATAATACTATACATGGTCACTGTACTGACACTGACTGGGAAGGGGTTAACATCTAGGGTGATCAAGGGGTTAAACGTATGCCTAACTATGTGTAATGTGTGTAAAGTGTGCTGCTTTTACTAACATATGTCTCAGTTTCTCATTCCTACCTTGCAGGGATGAGAAACCAACAGATCGCTCCTTCTGTACAAAGCTCTGTGTTTACCAACTCAGAGCTCTGGGGTGTGATTGCACACAGCCAATCAGCAGGTTTAGGGCATGAATAATTAGCAAGGACTTGCTGACAGTCTCCCGCTGTGTACAATCACAGCGGGTGCCTGGTGGGGGGTTGCACATGCGCACACCCTAAACTCGAAGTACCAGTACATCGCTTTGCCTACAGCAGCGGCTCACCCACAGTACATTGTGGGCAGGCAGGCGCCAAGTGGTTAAAGCATGTGCATATTTGTTTGTGTATATTTTCTATCTATTTTTTTATCATGCTCAGAACTCAAGAAATTTTCTATTTTAGTCAAGTAAATATAAAATATTATTATTTACATAAAGTAAGGGGGTCTTTTCACATGTTTTCCTAGCTAACCTTCTCAGCTCTTTGGAAAAAACTATTGTTTATACAGCTCAATAGCTCAAGCTTAAAAAGTCAGAGCAGGAAAAAATTGTTCCGTATCATCCCCCCCCCCCATTCTGCATTCTTCAGACAGCTCCAATTTAGAGACTCTCTCTGCTCACTGAAGACCTAGAATCAAGCACTCAGTGGTCTTTGATCACTTAGGGCTCAGTCTTAGAGACAGCGGGGGACAGATGCAGCAGACAGATACAGCATCGGACCGATGTTGCGTCCACCCAGGTGAGTATAAATGTTTTTTTTTTAATTCCCATTTTTCTCTTTTAAATAGAATCTGATCCTACTCCTATTATACAGCACACACATTTGGCACAGTCCTTGCATCCACAAAATGCCTTATAATTACTGTGCTGCGTCAGATTCTCGTAGACACACTTAATTCTGAAGGATAAAACATTTTTAAGCAAAAAAGATATAGTAATATCAGCTGTACCTCAAAACTTTATATATTGGGAAGTGTCATACTGATTGAAAGAAAGATGATAAAATGATGGGTGGGCTCAGTCAAAAACTTTGCAAAACTGATCTGCATAAATGAAGTATGGAAACTGTCTGTAAGAAGCATGATAAAAAAGAGCAATAATAGGAGAAATAAATATATTGGGACACAGAATATCATCTACTTTTATAAGTTTTTTTATAAGGATTTTTTGTTTTCCCTTTTATTGGTGGAGCTAGATGGACTCTTTTTTCAACCAGGCTAACTATGTACCTAACTTGTATCTGGATAAGTCAGAAGGAACAGTAAAGTGATGTACAAATGTTAATGGCTAGCAAAATGAAGCCGGCAGTCCCATTTGCGTCTGTTTTAGCCGCTTGCTGACCGCCTTACAGCATGTTTACTGCTACAGGGAGGCCGCACTGTATATATAGGTGATCCTGCATTTCTGGGTATCAGGCATGCCACCGGAGGCTCGCCTATGCACAGCCGAAGCCAATCAGCGGGTCTGGCAGACTCGATCCCCGCTGGCACCCGGCGATCATTCGTAACACAGATGGAACAGCAGTCTGCCTGTGTAAACAAGGCAGACTGTGGTTCTGTTAGTATGGAAGGTATTGATCCTGTATCCCTGCAAAGCAGGGACATGAATCCTTGCCTTCCATTAGTAAAAGCACCTCCCCCACAGTAGTAAAACACTGGTCAGGCACACAGTTAACACTTTGATCATCCCTGATGTTAACCCCTTCCCAGCCAGTATCATTAGTACAGGGACAGTGCATAGTTTTAGCACTGATCACTGTATTAGTTTCACTGGTTCCCAAAAAAGTGTCAAAAGTGTCAGTTAGGTGGCTGGTTTGTCCACAGCAATATTGCAGTCTCACTATAAGTCACTGATCGCCGCCATTACTAGTAAAAAATAAATAAAAATTCCATAAATATATCCCATAGTTTGTAGCTATAACTTTTGTGCAAACCAATCAATATTGGGATTTTTTTCACCAAAAACATGTAGTAGAATACATATTGGCCTAAATTAATGAAGAGCTGATCAAATACCACCAAAAGAAAGCTCTATTTGTGGAAAAAAAGAACATACATTTTATTTGGGTACAGCGTCGTACGACTGTGCAATCGTCAGTTAAAGTAACGCAGTGCCGTATCCAAAAAATGGTCTGGTCATGAATGGGGTAAATCTTCCAGAGATCAAGTGGTTAAAGGGAGAAAGGGTGCCCGGGTGATTGGGCAGGTGGAAAGGGGTCTGGGAATGTACTTGGATTGACAGGTGCATACACATCAGTACTACACCAACAGTAATGAGAACTGAGGCTGAGAGGAGGAACTAATAGGTGAAGGCGTGTGACAGGCAGAAGGGAGGAGTTGATAGGGGAAGAAGTGTGACAGGCAGAAGGGAGGAGTTGATAGGGGTAGAAGTGTGACAGGTAGAAGGGAGGAGTTGATAGGGGTAGAAGTGTGACAGGCGGAAGGGAGGAGCTGATAGGGGAAGAAGTGTGACAGGCGGAAGGGAGGAGTTTATAGGGGAAGAAGTGTGACAGGCGGAAGGGAGGGGTTGATAGGGGAAGAAGTGTGACAGGCGGAAGGGAGGAGTTGATAGGGGAAGAAGTGTGACAGGCGGAAGGGAGGAGTTGATAGGGGAAGAAGTGTGACAGGCTGAAGGGAGGAGTTGATAGGGGAAGAAGTGTGACAGGCGGAAGGGAGGAGTTGATAGGGGAAGAAGTGTGACAGGCAGAAGGGAGGAGTTGATAGGGGAAGAAGTGTGACAGGCGGAAGGGAGGAGTTGATAGGGGAAGAAGTGTGACAGGCAGAAGGGAGGAGTTGATAGGGGAAGAAGTGTGACAGGTAGAAGGGAGGAGTTGATAGGGGAAGAAGTGTGACAGGCAGAAGGGAGGAGTTGATAGGGGAAGAAGTGTGACAGGCAGAAGGGAGGAGTTGATAGGGGAAGAAGTGTGACAGGCAGAAGGGAGGAGTTGATAGGGGAAGAAGTGTGACAGGCAGAAGGGAGGGGTTGATAGGGGAAGAAGTGTGACAGGCAGAAGGGAGGGGTTGATAGGGGTAGAAGTGTGACAGGCAGAAGGGAGGAGTTGATAGGGGAAGAAGTGTGACAGGCGGAAGGGAGGAGTTGATAGGGGAAGAAGTGTGACAGGCAGAAGGGAGGAGTTGATAGGCGAAGAAGTATGACAGGTGGAAGGGAGGGGTTGATAGGGGAAGAAGTGTGACAGGCAGAAGGGAGGAGTTGATAGGAGAAGAAGTGTGACAGGCAGAAGGGAGGAGTTGATAGGGGAAGAAGTATGACAGGCGGAAGGGAGGGGTTGATAGGGGAAGAAGTGTGACAGGCAGAAGGGAGGAGTTGATAGGGGAAGAAGTGTGACAGGCAGAAGGGAGGGGTTGATAGGGGAAGAAGTGTGACAGACAAAGGGGAGGAGTTGATGGCTGAGGTAGTGTGACAGACAGGGGAGGGGCTCATGGATTGACAGGAGGATACACATCCATAATGCACCAACAAGAGCAGAGGCTGAAGGGAGTAATTAATGTGTTAAGGAATGTGAGAGGCAGAAGGGAGGAGCACAGGGATCACCCAGGTTGTAAAGAAACAGCACTGGCGAGAGAGACTGTGCAGCAGTAGCTGTCAAGCCATGTACCGGCAGGAAGGAAGCTGTGGCCTTGTACCAGAAACATTGGGTGAAAGAAATGCAATCGCTGAAAAATGTTTTCTGCATTACTCTGTACAAAATGTTTTAGAAATATATGAATCCCATGAAAGTATTGGACATATGGTGTAGCATATAGAATGATAAAATAATGCATGTTTAGATGGATAGATAACTAATCTACTAATATTAATAAAACCACGTTGAAAATGCTGCTAATTAAACACAGCTTGAACAAGGGAACTTGAGGAAGATGCTCTTTCTCCCATGTGTCCTCTATAATTGTTATGATGATATGCGCTGATACGCATGTCACAGTGCTGGACCTTTCATTTTCACATGAGGATTGCCTTCCATGCAAAACACATAATTATCTCCTAATAAGACACAAAGATGTGCATATCACACACACCAAGATTGCTTTAATAGCCATTAAAACTGTTTTTCCCTGCTGTTAAGTTCATAATAAAAATGAGGCCAGACCACTGCAGAGATATGAGACCAGTGTTTTGATATAGTTCTCACCTTTGTATTTATGGTGGGTATGACATTCCTGGGTCTTGCTTCATTAATAATCTGCTTCCATTAATACTGATGGCTATTTAACACATCCTCTTAGAGTCAATAAATTAATTTGACTATGAAGCCTCAATAGTGTTCGCCTGCATTCTGCTCATTAAGTTAATGCCATAGGCTTAAATATTCAGAATTAATAGAAATAATACATGAGCTAAATTAGGTACTCTTTCTCTGCAAAGTGTCACAATGTCATGTATGATTAAAGGAGAAGGTAAAAGTATAGAATATTGCTTCTTGTATACTAGTATCATATAGTGATTTTAACCTACCAACTGCAAAGCATGAGCTATGCCTTGTCTGTATTTTGCAGGCAAGATTGGTACATTTTCTTAATTTTTCTGGGAGGAATTCAATACTGAATAAAAAAAAAATAAAAAAAATAAAATAAAAGTTAAGTAAATTTATATGCTTCAGTTTAATCTATAAATAAAAAAAAATATATAAGTTTGTATAAATACAGTGGGGATGGAAAGTATTCAGACCCCTTCACTCTTTGTTATATTGCAGCCATTTGCTAAAATCATTTAAGTTTATTTTTTTTCCTCATTAATGTACACACAGCACCCCATATTGACAGAAAAACACAGAATTGTTGACATTTTTGCAGATTTATTAAAAAAGAAAAACTGAAATATCACATGGTCCTAAGTATTCAGACCCTTTGCTGTGACACTCATATATTTAACTTAGGTGCTGTCCATTTCTTCTGATCATCCTTGAGATGGTTCTACACCTTCATTTGAGTCCAGCTGTGTTTGATTATACTGATTGAACTTGATTAGGAAAGCCACACACCTGTCTATATAAGACCTTACAGCTCACAGTGCATGTCAGAGCAAATGAGAATCATGAGGTCAAAGGAACTGCCTGAAGAGCTCAGAGACAGAATTGTGGCAAGGCCCAGATCTGGCCAAGGTTACAAAAAAATTCTGCTGCACTTAAGGTTCCTAAGAGCACAGTGGCCTCCATAATCCTTAAATGGAAGACGTTTGGGATGACCAGAGCCCTTCCTAGAGCTGGCCGTCCGGCCAAACTGAGCTATCGGGGGAGAAGTGCCTTGGTGAGAGAGGTAAAGAAGAACCCAAAGATCACTGTGGCTGAGCTCCAGAGATGCAGTCGGGAGATGGGAGAAAGTTGTAGAAAGTCAACCATCACTGCAGCCCTCCACCAGTCGGGGCTGTATGGCAGAGTGGCCCGACGGAAGCCTCTCCTCAGTGGAAGACACATGAAAGCCCGCATGGAGTTTGCTAAAAACACCTGAAGAAAAAAAAGTTTAACCCTGCGCTTACCCAACACATCAGCAGCTCACACAACAAATAAGGATTTTGTCTAAAGTTATAAGTGCACAAACAAGTGTAGCGCTAGAGATTTTACAAGCTTATGATATAACTTATATATAAGGATATGAAAAGAAAACATCTATGTCAGTCCAAGTCAAGTCAGTCAAGTCTGAGCGCTCAGACTTGGAGACAGCTCCGCCCGGCAGACAGGAAGTCTGGTGGGTCCCAATAGGAGACGGCTCCAGGAGAAAGAGACAGGAGGTCTCGGAGTCTAAGGCTGCGGGTGGCCGCCTGTGTGTGCACATCTGTAGCAGGCAGATGTGGCCTGCGACCAAAACAGCACGACGCTGGCAGCTATTCTTCTGAGATGATCCATTGGAAGGTTTGCCATCCACTATAAAGAAAGTTCCCTCACGGCTCTGGATACGTTTGGAGTTTTGCTGCCATCCAATTGGGAGGTCCTTCCTTTTATTGCCTGTTGGTGATACAAGCTAGATTGACTCATTGAATATATGTTCTTATGAGTTCAATTCCTCTGGTAAGCCTTCCCTCTTTCTGTGTGGAGGGTCCATCACACCTAATTTTTTGCATGTGTTATCCACGTGGTGATTAAGGAATTCTATATACCCTTTGGATTAACAACAGTCTTCTGTATCTGAAGGGACATCTGAAGAGCACCAGAGACTGTATTTTTGCACATTGTGGACTGACATAGACTTTTTCTTTTCATATTCTTAAATATAAGTTATATCATAAGCTTGTAAAATCTCTAGCGCTACACTTGTTTGTGCACTTAAAAACACCTGAAGGACTCCAAGATGGTGAGAAATAAGATTTTTTGGTCTGATGAGACCAAGATAGAACTTTCTGGCCTTAATTCTAAGCAGTATGTGTGGAGAAAACCAGGCACTGCTCATCACCTGTCCAATACAGTCCCAACAGTGAAGCATGGTGGTGGCAGCATCATGATGTGGGGGGTGTTTTTCAGCTGCAGGGACAGGACGACTGGTTGCAATTGAGGGAAAGATGAATGCGGCCAAGTACAGGGATATCTTGGACGAAAACCTTCTCCAGAGTGCTCAGGACCTCAGACTGGGCTGAAGGTTTACCTTCCAACAAGACAATGACCCTAAGCACACAGCTAAAATAACGAAGGAGTGGCTTCACAACAACTCCGTGACTGTTTTTGAAGCCCTGACTTAAACCCTATTGAGCATCTCTGGATAGACCTAAAATGGCTGTCCACCAATGTTTACCATCCAACCTGACAGAACTGGAGAGGATCTGCAAGGAGGAATGGCAGAGGATCCCCAAATCCAGGTGTGAAAAACTTGTTGCATCTTTCCCAAAAAGTCTCTTGGCTGTATTAGATCAAAAGGGTACTTCTACTAAATACTGAGCAAAGGGTCTGAATACTGAGACCATGTGATATTTCAGCTTTTCTTTTTTAATAAATCTGCAAAAATGTCAACAATTCTGTGTTTTTCTGTCAATATGGGGTGCTGTGTGTACATTAATGAACTTAAATGATTTTAGCAAATGGCGGCAATATAACAAAGAGTGAAAAATTTAAGGGGGTCTGAATACTTTCCGTCCCTACTGTATATGAACAATTTAAAGGAATACATATAAGGGGTCATTTACTATATCGCTGCAACGCTAATTAGCGCTAACTACCGGTGATTAAAACAGTATTCACTATAGCGCTGGTAAAAAAATACTCCCAAGATCGAATTTACTATAGTTCCCTGAAAACAAATAGCGCCCAAACCCTAATGCCCTGTACACACGGTCGGATTTTCCAACGAAAAATGTGTGATAGGACCTTGTTGTCGGAAATTCAGACCATGTGTGGGCTCCATCACACATTTTCCATTGGAATTTCCAACACACAAAGTTTGAGAGTTTGCTATAAAATTTTCCGACAACAAAATCCATTGTCGGAAATTTCCGATCGTGTGTACACAAATCCGACGCACAAAGTGCCACGCATGCTCAGAATAAATTAAGAGACGAAAGCTATTGGCTACTGCCCCATTTATAGTTCCGACGTACGTGTTTTACGCCACCGCGTTTAGAACGATCGGATTTTCCGACAACTTTGTGTGACCATGTGTATGCAAGACAAGTTTGAGCCAACATCCGTCAGAAAAAATCCATGGATTTTGTGGTCGGAATGTCCGATCAATGTCCGACCGTGTGTACTGGGCATTACTCTGCTAAAACCTGGAGTAGTGCACATGGAAATAATGTTTAGAACATGTTATAATTGCCTAAATGGTACTGAAATATGCAGTATTTTATTTAAAGATAATCTGCTTTTAAACTGTGAAACTACACTGAAATATCTTTAAAAGTCTGAGAAGAGATAAATTCCCCACTTTTGTACAACTAGGTGCCAGCACAACTGAGCATGCTCAGACATGCAAACTACTCTCATTTTAACTCCCATGGCTTTTTCAGATGGCTCTATAGTAAATACCAAAATTAGCGCTGGGCTGAAATTCCTACGGTACTAGTTCACATCTATGCATTTTGCGGCCAGTGCATTTTTGGAAATGGTCGGGGACTTTTTTTCACGCAATTTGTGGGTAATAGATTTAAATGGAACCGCACCAGAAACGTAACTGTTGCGTTTGTGATGCAATTTTTGATGTGTTTTGCGGTTATTATTTTAACACTGTATATAGCTGGTTGCTAACTGGGGGGCTGGGAAGCCAGCTGCCACATCCTTAACAACCATTGAGTCATCAGCTGTTAGCGGCTTCCCTACTGAAAGGGCCTCATCCCCATAACCTTTGCCCAGTGGTTGTGGGGGTCTGTAGATGGGGGGCTTATCGGAATCTGGAAGATCCCGGCCCCCCCTATGTGAATGGGTATCTGGTACATTGTACCCCTACACGTTCACCAAAAAAAAAGCAGTGAAATGTGACAAAAACAATAGCCGTTTTTTGACAATTCCTTTATAGTAAAATAGCTCTGAGTGGTCTTCTCCCCCAAGCCGTGTCTCCCGCCGTCATCTTCTCCTGGTGCTGTCTCTTTTGCCACCATCTTCTGTCGCCCTCTCTCCCACCACCGCCTATTACTCCCACTGCTGTGTTCTTCCGTTCCACAGTCTTCGTCCGTTGTGTTGTCCCCCGCTGTCTGGCGTCTCTTACACAGCCATGGGGCGTGACCATCCGTTGACATCACACAGAAAGCCTGCCCCCTTTTTTACAGAAAATAAATGTGAAGGGGGCTTCCAGATTCCGATAAGCCCCCTGCCCGCAGACCCCCAAAACCACCGGGCAAGGGTTGTGGGGATGAGGCCCTTGTCCCCATGAAAATGAGGGCATGTGGCCAGGTACGGTTCAGGAGGGGGGGCTCTCTCTCGCCCCCCCTCTTTTCCTGCTGCCTGCCAGGTTACGTACTCAGATAAGGGTCTGGTACGAATTTTGGAAGGACCCCCACGTCATTTTTTTTCAAATTTTGGCGCAGTTTGCATACAATTTTGGCCTGTTTGCAAGTTCTGGTGCGAACCGAACCGGGGGTGTTTGGCTCATCCCTACCCAATAGCCAATGGCACATGAACATGGTTGGTACCATAATATTAATGACGCAAATGTAAAACATTGTACAAAAATGAAAAGAATCAAACATTAGTAATAGTATTTTCTATGCATTGTGCTCAGCTCCATAGCGTAGTGGTATGCCCTGCTACCTTCAAAGGTTCAAGCCATGGGTTTGACTCCCATCAATGGTATCACTTCCTGAAAATGTACATTGTACTCAGCAGCATTATTAGCGAATGCACATCAGTTTGGTTTATTCTATCATTTTAAATGCATGCAATGGTATGTAATTATTCAATAATATTATGGTGTGAAATTCCAAAAATCCGGCTATTCAAAAATCAAGGAAAAAAACAGCGTAGGGTCCCCCCCCCAGTACATACCAGGCCCTTTGGATCTGGTATGGACTTTGGACTTAAAGGGGAACCCCACGGCAACATTTAAAAAAAAAAATTACAAGGGGTCCCCCCAAGATCCATACCAGGATTTTAAGGGGAACCCTGCGCCCAAATAAAAAAATGGCGTAGGGGTCCCCCCAAAATCCATACCAGACCCTTATCCGAGCATGCAACCTGGCAGGTCAGGAAAGGGGGGCGAACGAGCTCCCCCCCCGAACCATACCAGGCCACATGTCCTCAACATAGGGAGGGTGCTTTGGGGTCCCCCCAAAGCACCTTGTCCCCATATTGATGGGGGCAAGGGCCACATCCCCGCAACCCTTACCTGGTGGTTGTGGAGGTCTGCGGATGGGGGGCCTTCAGTGAGAATTTTGGATTTTGCAGGTTCAAGCCCCATTAACTTCCACTATTCCCGCACATGTGATCTGACAGGCATGTTTGCCGGCAATAACACTGCTTTCCATTTACATTAGCTCCCAGTTTCTGAGAGTTGAAGTCTTAATTGGCCTTAATTGGGAGCTATTTTCCGGGACTGCAGGATCATTTATCGGCGCTCTAGTAAATGACGCCCATATTGTTTTTGGACCAGTGGCGGTGCCTCCATTATTGGCCCCGCCCCCTCTCTCCAGCCATCAGGGCTGTGTACTATGGATAGATTCAGTCACTGCACGAATCTATCCATGGCCGCTGTAGACACCCCCTATTCAGGCGCCCAGCCCTTTTTCGGACACCGGGCGCTTGAATTCCAGCGGCGGCGGGTGTTTTTGAAGCACCTGATTAGAGCCATAGGCTCTAATAGAATAGAGTATTCCCACGCTGCCTACAATTTGTAATAAAAAGTATTTGGTTGCAGCAAACACCGACAGGGGTCAAACACAACCCAAGGGGATAATATAAATAAATCAATGTATGGTGCTGCACTCCAAATAAATATTAAAGTGCTGACATGATCAAATAAAGTGCTAAATATATAGCATCACAATCATACAGATAATTATACAGATGTCATGGACTGTACTAGTGAGCGAACACAAACAAATATATAATCCTGTGAAATTGACTGAAAATGAAAAAATTCACTGTGCAAAATTGCATATATAAAACACTGTGGATAAGTCCTTAATGCAGTGCAGAGAAAGGTGTAAAACATTTATGGTGGACCAAAAATTGTATAAAGTGATAGTTCCAGAAAATTAATTATAAATAAAATGAATGGTGTCTTCAAAGAATAGTGCTGGTGTTTTAAAGTGCTGAGATTACATCTAACAAAAGTGACAAGGTGACTTTGGTAAATATATCTTCAGTGCACTTGCACCCACAGGTGTAATGGCCCCTTACCTTACTGCTGTAAGGTAAACAGCATAAAACAGATAGCCAGGGATAATCCAAAAAGATATGTCATATAGGCGATCTCTCTGCGTGTATGTCCTCATTAATTTCAAAGTAAGTATAGCCCAATAATGGTATCCTGTATGTTTTCTTTCCTTGGATCAGTTATGGCCAAATATCTTCATAAAGGCGAATAGGGCAAGGTACAAACAAACGAGCAGCGAGCTCGTGATAAACAACGTCACGGTCGCATGACTTCATCAGGGAATCGTTCACAGAGGCTACATATGATGGGCACACAGGCGATATATGATGGGCACAGAGGCTACATATGATGGGCACAGAGGCTACATATGATGGGCACACAAGCTATATGTGATGAGCACACAAGCTACATATGATGGGCACACAGGCTACATATGATGGGCACAGGGGCTACATATGATGGGCACAGGGGCTACATATGATGGGCACAAAACTATACATGATGGGCACACAGGCTACATATGATGGGCACACAAGCTACATACGGGCACACAAGCTACATATGATGGGCATAAGCTGCATATGATGGGCACAGAGGCTGCATATAATGGGCACAAAGGCTGCATATAATAGGCACAGGCTACATATGATGGGCACAGAGGGTTCATATGATGGGCGCAGGCTGCATATGTTGGGCATAGAGGCTGCATATGATGGACAGAGAGGCTGAATATGATGGCACAGTGGCTGCATATGATGGGCACAGTGGCTGCATTTGATCGGCACAGTGGCTGCATTTGATGGGCACAATGGCTTAATTTTATGGGGCACAGTGGCTTCATTTTATGGGGCACAGTGGCTGCATTTGATGGGCACAGTGGCTGCATTTGATGGCACAGTGGCTGCATTTTATGGGGCACAGTGGCTGCATGTGATGGGCACAGTGGCTGCATGTGATAGGCACAGTGGCTGCATTTGATGGGCGCAGCGGCTGCATTTGATGGGCACAGTGGTTGCAATTGATGGGCACAGTGGCAGCATTTTATGGGCTCCGTGGCTGCATTTGATGGCACAGTGAGGCTGCAAATGATGATTTTTTTCAGAATTTTTCAGTTTGTTTGCGCCCCCCCAAAAAAGTTTGAGCACCAGCTACCACTGTTTTGGACTGTATTAATCACTGCTAGTTTTTAAAAAAATAATGTTATTATAGATACAAGTCTAAATTGTATTCTATAATTTTTCCAATTTATACTGATGCTAAAATTACAATTTTGGTACAAAGCATTGCAAAGTTATTTGCAAAAAATGCCATTTAAAGAAATGTGCAATTTTTAAAGCAACTCTAAGAAAAAAAGGATTGGTAAAATAAGTACGGAGCAGAAAAATAGCTTTTTCTAGGACCTGCAAATATAAAGGTGGATATAAAACAGCAGAATTTTCCCTTTTGAAGAGAACACTCATCACATTTACTTGCAATTCCCAGCTTTAGAAATCACGGGCAGGACTTGCACTCTAACCGCAGCCACTGCTATGTACCACAGATGCAATGAACAGTGTTTGTAAACACTGTTCAGGAGCTCAATAGACAATGCAGGATTAAACTCTGTGGAGGCCCCTAGGTAGACAATGCACTTCCTTTGCATTGCTCTATATTACTTTGCCAGTATAGAACATCAGCATTCACCTAGAGCATCCTGTGATGCTTTAAAGTGTAATTCTTTTTTTTAGTAAATCTTTTTATGGAAAAAGTTTATTTATATATAGCGGCAAAAATACATATTACTTATTCAGTATAAACAGATGCACAGTTGAAAACATTAGCACAAGGAAGATACAAATAGGTAAAAATACATAAAAAATAATACATAAAAAATATAAATAAAATAAAAATACATAGAAATCATACATAAAATAACTGATAAAAATAAATAAAAAATACATAAAAAATAGGTTAAAAAAATGTTAATGATACATTGGACATAAGGAATAATACATAGATAAGCTGTGCTAGGGCTAAGCTTATAGTGCAGACTTATGCCTCGTACACACAATCACACATTCTGACGACAAAATCCATGGATTTTTTCCGACGGATGTTGGCTCAAACTTATCTTGCATACACACAGTCACACAAAATTGGTCAGAAATTCCGTACGTCAAGAACACGGTGACGTATAACACATACGACGAGCCGAGAAAAATTAGGTTCAATAGCCAGTGCTGCTCTTCTGCTTGATTCCGAGCATGCGTGGCGTCGGAATTGTGTACACACGAACGGAATTTCCGACAACAAGCTTCTATCAAACATTTTCCGTCGGAAAATCCGACCGTGTATACGGGGCATAAGAGCTTCATATCTAATAAAAATATATAATTATTTTTATTATAAATATATTATTTTGTGCCACTTATACTGTATTGTACACAATGAGACATGGAACCTAAACTTAATGAATATTTAGAAAACATCTATTTATTAAGCCTGGCAAATACAACCTTTTTAGGGTAATTCCTTGGTGATTAACTGTGTGCAGTAAAATTTTTTGCTAAGCTATTAAGAAAAAGCAAAAAGTATTATAGCATTTTTTGGGTGTCATTAAATAGAAAAATCAGTTAATAAAGTAGACCTAAACTTTAACTGGATGATATTTAGTTTGCTAGAGCACTGTGTATAATAAATGATTGTCACGCTTTTTATTTTCCATAAAATATCGATGATCACAGGTGGAAGTTGAACAACTCCTGCATACGTCCTCCAATTCCGGACCGGGAAAATCCAAAGACAGTAGTTCAAAATAGGGCCATGGAAAAAGAAAAAAGGAAGCTCCACATAGTGTAGGCCATGCCCTTGTTGAAGACTACTCAGTCAAAACGCGTAGAGCTAGCATTTTCAGCTTCCCCCATTTTTAATCTTTTTGTGATCACTTTTATTTACATGGTTTTTATCCAATAAATTCAATTTTTTTTTACCTACACAATGTGGAGCTTCCTTTTTTCTTTTTCCATGGCCCTATTTTGAACTGCTGTCTTTGGATTTTCCCGGTCCGGAATTGGAGGACATATGCAGGAGTTGTTCGACTTCCACCTGTGATCATCGCTTCCTTTCGGTGACCGTGGCCTGTGGGATACCATCCGGCTGGAAATCACGGGAGATCATCCCCTTATGCCTATTTGATGCACTGCTATACGGTATGTGCATCCTACAGATCCAATATTGGTATCCATTTATACTCATTGGAGATCTATGTGCTGTGGTATCTGCTGTTGCCTTCCCATTTGAGTGTACACACGCCTCCCAGCGTCTACTGTTACCCTCCGTTTGGAGAAGACACCTTTCTTTACCTCATATGTTATGGACTTTCACTATTTGCTGTCCTGGTTTTTTATTTGGACACTCCAATTAAAGCAGGGCTTTTGCCTGGCTTTTCACATTTGATGGTGTTATATGTATATGTTCAATAATTATTTTATTTGTTTTTCACATATGTGTCTAGTATATACTGGATACTCCTAGCACTGCACTTTGGTTTCTTGTATACTTAGTGGGCTTGGTTTGTTTGTGTGTCAGCTGCTTTGGTCACTTCATTGCATTTATTATTTTATTTGGTTTAGCGCAGCTCTTTCTTCATTTCTAGTTCTGCTTTAAGAGCAGATCAAGCCTTTGACTATTTCTAGCACACAGATTCTCTGAAAGAGCAAAAAGCCAATTTAGAAGATTTGTATAAAAAAAAACGCATGTCATTATTAATCGGTATTTTTTTTAAATAAAAATAGGATTTTTATAAAAGCTTACCTGTGATCTCGGAGGCTAAGCAGGGTCGGGCCTGGTTAGTACCTGGATGGGAGACCGCCTGGGAATACCAGGTGCCGTAGGCTATAAAAAAAAAAAAAAAAAAAAAAAAAAAAAAAAAAAAAAGCCTACGGCTACATCACCCTGAAAGCGCCTGATCTCATCTGATCTCGGAGGCTAAGCAGGGTCGGGCCTGGTTAGTACCTGGATGGGAGACCGCCTGGGAATACCAGGTGCCGTAGGCTAAAAAAAAAAAAAAAAAAAGCTTACCTGTAAAATCCTTTTCTTTGAAGTACATCACATGACACAGAGCCATAGTAGTTACTATATGGGTTAATAGGGAACCTTCAGGTGATGGACACTGGCACGCCCTAAGACAAAAAGTGCACTCCCTATATAACCCCTCCCACTGCTGGGAGTTCCTCAGTTTTGTAGCAAAGCAATACATGTGTATACCAAAGAAGGGAGGGACCTCTGTGTCCCGTGATGTACTTCAAAGAAAAGGATTTTACAGGTAAGCTGTAATAAGCTGTGATAAAAATCCTATTTTCTTATCGCACATCACGGGACACAGCGCCATAGTATACAATAAAAGAAAACCTTGCGAGCCACAATGATCTAATGCCTCAAGAGTAAAAAACACACCTAGCTGCCTGCAATGGCAACTGAAGGGAGGGAGATACAACAAAAGTAGGGCACTAAGACTAGAGGATTTATACTGCAGCCTGCAGTACACTGCGCCCAAAGGCGATATCAACAAGACGTTTTACATCTACTTGACAGAATCTGGTAAATGTATGGACTGAAGACCATGTTGCGGCCTTGCAGATCTGAGCCATAGAGGCTTGATGATGCACTGCCCAAGAAGCACTAACAGCCCTGGTGGAGTGCGCTTTAATATGAAAAGGAGGAATTTTCCTCTTTAAACCATAAGCTTGAATAATCACTTGACAAATCTATTTAGACATAGTAGATTTCGATGCTGCCTGTCCTCTTTTAGGACCGTCTGGCAACACAAACAAAACAACCATTTTACGAATCTGAGCGGTCACGTTCAAATAGACTTTGACTGCTCTCACCACATCAAGAGAATGTAGTGACTTTTCTTCCACAGAACAAGGTTCTGGAAAAAATGAAGGCAGAACAATATCCTGGTTTAAATGAAAACCTGATACTACCTTCGGTAGGAAACTAGGATGAGGTCGCAATACAACCTTATCCTTATGAATAATCAAATATGGCTCTTTACAAGAAAGAGCAGCCAACTCTGATACTCTTCTTGCAGAAGATATGGCAACCAAGAAAACTATTTTCCTCGTCAAGAGGACCAAGGGAATATCTTGAATTTGGCTCAGACTGTTTTTGTAAAGCTGACAGAACTAAATTTAAGTCCCAAGGGTTCAGGGGTGACCTAACTGGGGGATTAATCCATGTTACCCCCTGAATAAAGTTACGAACCAGAGAGTGTGAAGCAAGTGGACGTTGAAAAAATACCGATAAGGCCGACACCTGGCCCTTGATAGTTTTCAAGGCCAGCTTCATCTCTAATTCCATCTGTAGGAATTCAAGGATCCTACCTATGACATATTTTCTGGAGTGCCACTCCCTGGATTCACACCAGGAGACATATGCCTTCCAGACTCTATAGTATATGATTCTGGAGGCTGGCTTCCTAGCATTAACCAAAGTAGAAACTACTGAAGCTGACAGCCCATGGTCCTTTAGAATGTGGGTCTCAATAGCCAAACTGTCACATACAGGGGGCTGCACATACAGGGGGTTCTTCCAAAGAAGTGGCGTTCTTAAAATAAGTGGCACTTCTGCTCTTGCCCAATCCACCTGAACATCTTCTTCTCTCTTCACAGGTAAACCTGCGTTTATATCTCCACATACCTTAAAACTGAACATTGCATGACTGCAAAAAAGCTTATTGGGTAAACCTGCGTTTATATCTCCACATACCTTAAAACTGAACATTGCATGACTGCAAAAAAGCTTATTGGGTAAACCTGCGTTTATATCTCCACATACCTTAAAACTGAACATTGCATGACTGCAAAAAAGCTTATTGGGTAAACCTGCGTTTATATCTCCACATACCTTAAAACTGAACATTGCATGACTGCAAAAAAGCTTATTGGGTAAACCTGCGTTTATATCTCCACATACCTTAAAACTGAACATTGCATGACTGCAAAAAAGCTTATTGGGTAAACCTGCGTTTATATCTCCACATACCTTAAAACTGAACATTGCATGACTGCAAAAAAGCTTATTGGGTAAACCTGCGTTTATATCTCCACATACCTTAAAACTGAACATTGCATGACTGCAAAAAAGCTTATTGGGTAAATCTGTTTGTCACCACTGTTTCAACTCCATCTGTAGCCATGCTCACATTATTTCAATGTTTATTTAGCCATTAAGTCTTACCTAAATCATGGGTTGCCTTATCTTTACAATTTTGGCCTTTTAGTCCCCTTGCAGTTTGATTATGGTGTGAAAGTTATGCCCTGCTAGCTGTGTTGCTAATATGCCCTCCTAATTGATTAATTGCCAGATTCAACCCACACCCAACACACAGTATAAAAACAAGGCCTTCCTTACGGGGGAACACATACAGGGGGCTGCACATACAGGGGGTTCTTCCAAAGAAGTGGCGTTCTTATAATAAGTGGCACTTCTGCTCTTGCACTTCAGCGATTTGCACAAAGCAAACTATAAAAGACTGCAGGTGACCCCATTTCCTAATTTTATCATCTTCCTCTCTGAAACATGCACTCTTTACCTCTCCTCCTTTTCACAATTGCTGCCTCTCTCCTCAAACTCTCTTTTCTACATCCCTCTGCTCCACCCCACAACCTGTACATATCACCCTCACTTCTCCCCTCCCCCTATTACTGCACTCATCACCTCTTTCTAACTCTAAGCCCACTTGCTAACATACCCCCCAGGATACTGAAGCATGTCCCCTCATACAAATCATATTCTCATATTACCTCCCTCACTCTTCTGTTTCTCCTAATCGCTGGAGATATTTCCCCAAACCCTGGGCCCACTTTATTTAACTGTGCCCAACACACCCATCACCATCACCCTACACCCTCCGGCAGTAGTCGCAATCTACACAATCTAGTCTCCATTCCTCTTCTTGCCAACACCAGCCTCACTCTCTCCTGCGCCCTCTGGAACGCCCGCTCTGTCTGCAACAAACTCACTTCTGTTCATGACCTCTTTGTCACTAATTCCTTTAATCTACTTGCTCTCACAGAAACCTGGCTCCACGAATATGACACCCCTTCTCCTGCTTCCCTCTCCCAGGGTGGCCTTCACTGGACTCACTCCCCCAGGCCTAATGGACGCAAGGGAGGTGGAGTGGGATTCCTCCTATCCCCCCAGAGCACCTTCCAGGTTATTCACCCTCCTCCCTCTTTTTCACTCTCATCATTCGAAGCCCACTGTATACGTCTATTCTCTCCCACTTCCCTAAGAATTGCTGTGATCTACCGGCCCCCTGGACCATTATCGACTTTCCTTGATGAGTTTTCTGCCTGGCTACCCTACTTTCTCTCTTCGGAAATTCCCACAATCCTTCTCGGTGATTTCAACATCCCTGCTAATACAAACATTCCTGCTACTTCTAAACTTCTTAGTCTAACCTCTTCATTTGACCTGAAGCAATGGGTACAGGCTTCTACTCACTCTGATGGCAACACCCTTGACCTTGTATTCTCTTACCTATGCACTCCATGCAACTTCTCAAACAATCCTTTTCCTCTCTCCGACCACCACCTTATTAGTTTCTCTCTCCCCCTGTCTTCCACCACCTTTCCCTCCAATCGCCTAACCGTCACCCGTAGAAACTTTCGCAACTTCAACTCCTCTCTCCTCTACTCTGCTACCGACCACCTCTATGACAAAATCTCCCCCCTGTCCTGCCCCAACCAAGCCATATCCATCTACAATAAATCTCTGTCCTCCACCCTGGACAAGCTCGCTCCCCTCACTACACGCAGAATCAGGCCTCGACCCCTACAACCCTGGCAAACAGATGACACTAAAATTCTCAAAAAACGTAGTCGCGCTCTTGAGCGTCTGTGGCACAAGACCAAGTCTCTCAAAGACTTCAACCAATACAAATCTGCCCTCCAAAAATACTATTCTTTCCTCCACACTGCCAAGCAAACCTATTTTACAACTCTTATTAATACCTTCTCATCCAATCCCCGTAAACTCTTCTCTACCTTCAACTCTCTACTTTGTCCTCCACCGCCTCCCCCCACTGATTTACTCACTGCCCAGGAAATCGCTAATCACTTCAAAAACAAGATTGATACAATCCGTGATGAAATCTCCACTCTACAGGTATCTCCCCCAGCTAAGACCCCATGTCAACAGATACAACTGACACTACCTCTATTCAAATCTACTACTCCAGACGAAGTTGCTAAACTCCTTTCTATCGCCCACCTAACTACCTGTCCCCTGGACCCTGTTCCCTCTCAAATGCTACGGTCACCCTCTGACCCCATCCTACACTCTCTAACCCACATCTTCAATCTCTCCCTCACCTCTGGCGTCTTCCCCGATGCTCTAAAACATGCACTGGTCACTCCCATACTCAAAAAACCATCCTTGGACCCTACCAATCTTAACAACCTACGCCCTATCTCCTTGCTCCCCTTTTCCTCTAAACTCCTTGAACGCCTGGTTTACAACCAACTGAGTGACCACCTCATTAAAAACAACCTTCTTGATCCCCTTCAATCTGGATTTCGCCCTCAACACTCCACAGAAACTGCTCTTTTAAAACTCACAAATGACCTACTAACTGCAAAAACCAACGGACACTATTCTGTACTCCTACTTCTGGATCTTTCAGCTGCCTTTGACACGGTTGACCACCCCCTCCTCCTCAAAAAACTTCACTCCATCGGTCTCCGTGACTGTGCTCTTCAGTGGCTCTCATCCTACCTATCCCAACGCACCTTCAGTGTCACTTACAATTCTACTTCCTCCACTCCTCTTCCCTTCTCTGTCGGGGTCCCCCAAGGTTCTGTTCTTGGACCTCTTTTATTTTCAATCTACACCTCTTCCCTGGGTCAGCTGATAGCCTCTCATGGCTTTCAATATCATTTCTATGCTGATGACACACAAATCTATCTCTCCACCCCTCAACTCACTCCATCAGTCTCCTCACGCATCACTAACTTACTAACCGACATATCTGTATGGATGTCACACCACTTCCTCAAACTCAACTTGTCCAAAACCGAGCTTATAATATTTCCTCCCCCACGTGCCTCTTCCCCTGACTTCTCTGTGAAGAGCAATGGCAAAACCATCCACCCGTCCCCACATGTCAGGGTGCTAGGTGTTATCCTAGATTCTGAACTCTCCTTTCAGCCCCACATCCAATCACTTTCCAAAGCTTGCCGCCTCAACCTCCGCAACATCTCTAAACTACGTCCCTTTCTAACCAGTGAAACTACAAAGCTCCTGATTCACTCCCTGGTTATCTCTCGCCTTGACTACTGCAACTCACTCCTCATTGGCTTACCTTTAAATAGACTATCCCCCCTTCAGTCCATCATGAATGCTGCTGCCAGACTCATCCACCTTACAAACCGATCAGTGTCTGCTACCCCTCTCTGCCAATACCTCCATTGGCTACCACTCGCCCAACGAATTAAATTCAAAATACTAACAATAAGTTACAAAGCCATCCACAACTGTGCCCCCAGCTACATCACTAACCTAGTCTCAAAATACCAACCTAAACGCCATCTCCGTTCCTCCCAAGATCTCCTGCTCTCTAGCTCCCTCATCACCTCCTCCCATATCCGCCTCCAGGACTTCTCCCGAGCCTCACCCATCCTCTGGAATTCCCTACCCCAATCTGTCAGACTGTCTCCAAATTTATCCACTTTTAGGCGATCCCTGAAGACTTTCCTCTTCAGAGAAGCCTATCCTGCCTCCATCTAACAACTGCATTATTTTCTCCATTAGCTCATCCCCCACAGCTATTACCCTTTTGTATAACTTGACCCTCCCTCCTAGATTGTAAGCTCTAACGAGCAGGGCCCTCTGATTCCTCCTGTATTGAATTGTATTGTACTTGTACTGTCTGCCCTAATGTTGTTGTAAAGCGCTGCGTAAACTGTCGGCGCTATATAAATCCTGTATAATAATAATAATAATAAATAATAACTGTCAAATTTAGTGTTTGTAAGGTAGGATGGAATACCGGACCTTGTGAGAGAAGGTCAGGCCACAGTGGTAGGGTCCCCTACTGCCATTTTTATGATCTCGGCAAACCAAGATCTCCTGGGCCATGCTGGGGTTACAAGAATCACCTCCTTCCCTTCTTGCTTGATCCTGCAAACAAGACACGGAAGCAACAGAACAGGAGGGAACGCATAGATCAGTGAAAACTGATCCCACGGAAAGACCAAGGCATCTGTTCCGCATGCCACCGGATCCCTTGTCCTTGACACAAAGTTGTCGATCTTGTTGTTGAACCTGGACGAAAACAGATCCACGTCCAGAACTCCCCACTTTTGACATATTGACAGAAAGATGTCGGGATGAAGGGACCATTCTCCCGGGAACAATTGTTGGCGACTCAAGTAGTCCGCCTGCCAATTCTCTATCCCTGGAATGAAAATTGCTGATAGGCAAGAAATGTTGCTTTCTGCCCAAAAAAGAATATGATTCTCTCGGGGCGGCACGACTTCTCGTGCCCCCTTGGTGATTGATATAGGCCACTGCTGTGGCATTGTCGGATTGGATTCTGACAGGACAATTTCGTAGTCTGAGCGTCCAGGCCTCCAGGGCCAGGGGTACTGCCTGAATCTCTAGAATATTGATGGGCAAGGTCCTCTCTGATTTGGACCATTTCCCTTGGACAGATGCTTCTTCCAGAACTGCTCCCCAGCCCAGAAGGCTGGCATCTGTTGTTACCACCTTCCAGGTAACTGATAGAAAGGATTTCCCTTTTTGAATATTCTTGGATATCATCCACCAATTGAGGCTCTAACACACATTGGGGGATAAATGCATTGTGAAGTCCAGAGCTTGGACCTTCTTGTTCCAAGTTGACAGGATACTGTTTTGCAGCAGTCCTGAATGAAACTGCACATAAGTAACGACCTCGAAAGAAGCCACCATCTTTCCCAACAATTTCATGCAAAGTCGAATAGAAGGATTCTTCTTTGTTTTGACCAACTGAATCAGTTCTTTTATGGAACTGATCCTTTCCTGGGGCTGAAACACCCTCTTCTGAGCTGTATCTATGATCAGCCCCAAGTACTGCAATCTCCTTGATGGTTTTAAGGAGGATTTCTCTAGGTTCAGAATCCAACCTAGGTCTTCCAGGTAGCTGACTGCGGTGACCAAAGTTTGGTTTAAGCGGGCTACTGATTGCTGATTGATCTGTCAAGAGTAGATCATCTAGGTAGGCTAGTATTGTTATACCTTGAGCCCTTAACCTGGCTAAAGGAGGAGCCAGGACCTTTCTAAACACTTGAGGTGCAGTAGCTAGACCGAAAGGTAGAGCTACAAACTGAAAATGAAGATCTTCTACCTCAAAGCGTAGAAATTTCTGGTGAGCGGGGAAAATCGGCACATGGAGATAAGCATCCTTGATGTCGATTGACGCCAGAAGTTCTCCCCCTTGTAGGATGGAGACTACTGATTGAATTGACTCCATGCAAAAAGAGCAGATATTCAAAAAACTGTTTAGATCTTTGAGATCTAAAATGGGTCTGACATCCCCGTTTGGTTTTGGAACTGTGAACAGGTTTGAATAAAACCCCAAACCTCGCTCTTCCAAGGGGACCTCCGATATCACTGTTTGAGACAAGAGATGATCCAAAGCTAGAAAGTGAGACTTCTTTTTCACTGGATCTCTGGGAACGTTTGATCTGAGAAAACGAGGAGACGGGAACTCTCGGAACTCTAGTTTGTAACCTAGAGAAATTGAGGAAGCCACCCATTATTCTTGACATTGTTCCTGCCAGACCCTTGAAAACTCTAGAAGCCTTCCCCCCACTCGAGCGAGCAGGGACGCCCCTGCATAAGGAGGCTTTAGAATTCTGTTTTGTGGGTTTCTTCCCCCAGGTCCTCTTTTGACCCTGGGACTGACCCTGAGGTTGACGGTGGAGGCCGTCGTGACTGCCTGGAGGCTGATGCACCCGGCACTGGAGTAGAAGTACGTTTAAAAGAAAAATGCTGCCTTGAGCCCCCTTCCGCCGGAGTGGGCCCCAGGCAGTGGCGGTCCCGAGGTGCCGCGGCTTACTTCTCCCTGGTCTGGGAGACCAATATGGCTCAGGTTGTGGGATCCGCGGTGGGTGGTGACTACAGCTGGTCTCCGCCCCTGTGGATTCGAAGACCTTAAAACAACTTGTACTGGTATCACTAAAGGCACACATTCTCAAGGCCTCAACAGATATCTTAACGCAGCACTAGTTTATTTACCTCCCCTCCTTTCTTCTTTTCCTTTGTTATTTCTTCCCACCCATTACTTATGTTATCTATACATATGCAGGTTATTGCTAATGTTGAAATGAGAAAACGTTTGTCATCAACAAGCTTGTATTGAAATTTGCATGTTAAGATGTGATGGACAACAATAAAGAAAGTTTAAACAAAAGAAAAATGCTTAAACTTCTTCTTAACTGGTAAAAGGGAACTTTTCCCATTAGTAATTCTTTGGATATACTTATCCAGAGCATCTCCAAACAACCGTTCACCATGAAAAGGGAAACTGGCCAAGAGCTTTTTGCATGGAGCTTCGGCTGACCAATTTTTCAACCATAGGATTCTACACACATGTACCAGGCCTAGCATGAGCTGTGAGGCCTGGAGAATAGAATCTTTCATAGCGTCTACTGTAAAACACAATGCTTCTGATATTCCGGTGAAATCCTGGGCCTGCTGATCAGCAATAACTTCTATAATCTATAAACTATGATCTATAAACTGGTCATTTAAGGACTGAGATACTCAGATCGCTGTCAGCGCAGGTTGAACGACTGAACCTACGAGCGAAATATAGTTTTTAAAAGGGAACTCCAACTTCTTATCCATTGGATCCTTTAGCATATGAGCATTGTCAACTGGACAAGTCAGATTTTTATTTACAGAGGATAAAGCAGCGTCAATTGCTAGAATTCCCCATTTCTTATAAAACTCTTCCTCCATAGGATAAAGAATTGAAAACTTTTTCGGAGGAAAAAATTGTTTATCTGGGTGCTCCCATTCAGAATACATAAGCTTCCTTAGCCATGAATGGATAGGAAAAGAATGAACAGATTGGGAAGGCTTTAGTGAACCCAAACCAGAAGTGGGCTCATCAACTGACTGCGCTGCTGGCAGTAAAAATGTGAAGTGGACCAACTCAGTGAGAGATTGTACCAACAAACTTTCCTGCGAACCTGATATCTCTGTATCAGGATCTTTGGAAGAGGAGGCATCAGCCTCTTCCTGGTCCTTTGAAAGAAAATTGTCACCTCTTGCTCCTTGTTCCTCGGCATGAGGCTCCTGAGCAATGAACAGGGACCTGCTACGCTTAGTCCGACTCTGGGATGCAATTAAAGCATCAATTTTTTGCTTCAAGCTTAAAATGGTTGAAGAAAAAACCTCCTTAGTAATATATACAGGGGTTGTAGTGTTAAGAGCAGCTGCAACACTTGCCCCTCCTGATGGCTCACTCTGACCGGCCATATTAGTCTCAGGGGAGGATGCCATCTCTACTGGGATGGATCTAGGCTTCCGTGTGACTGTAGTATTTCTAGAGCTCTTTTTTGAGGTGTTTTTCACCCCCCTTCCGACCATAGCAGATGCACAAAGCAGAGGTACTACCAGGAGGAATGCATCCACTGCATGAGCAATAGTCCAGTACTGTCACTGCTATTAATGCTCAGCCTGATGCAGTAAATGTGTCAAAAAAGGAATGCCTGTGTCACCAAACCTCTTAATACCACCTTTGCTCTTGTGTCCCTCCTGCAGCATGAAACAGCACAAATGGTGCCTTTTTAAACCTCCCTTCCTGCTCTGAACATTGGGGGATGCCAACGCAATGCTAAGCCCCGCCGTCGCCTATGGCCCTTCCCCTCTATCTTTAAGCCAAGCTTTTTCCCCGCATTCCTGATCCTATGGGATCCCAGGGAGGAAGGATGAATGGTGAGGGGGGGGGGCTGGAAGCCGCGCCATTCGCGCCAGTAATTTTTTTTTTTAATTTTGTCGCTCTTTCCCCGAGGAAGAGGGGAAGAAAAGAACTGCACATGGGGGCGTCTGGTGGGGAGAGGGAACCCCCCCACAGGCTTACCGGAGGTCTTGCTACTGGCCGGAGGTGGAAGAACTGCTGCTTCCTGGACACAACGTGGCTTTCTGAGAAGCATGAGACATAAGTGCTCAATACAGCCCCCAGTGGTGACACATAGGCATGACAACACTTACTAATTTAAAGGAGACATTCATAAGAAAATTTTATAAAATTCTTAGAAAACTCCACTTACCTTTCCCGCCGCAGGGTTTTCTGTGGTAAACCAACAGACCCAATCTTCACCCTTCACGGTGGGTTCCGCTAAACTTTCAGGAGCTGGAAATCCTTGAGGAAACCCACTATCCTGGACCTTTAATAGCACCTCCGCCACTAAAACTTTATGGCCTTAGTACCAAAAAGTACTGGATCCCGGGGTCCAGCTCTCTAAAAAGAGAAGCGTTACAGGCAAGGCCTTGTTTCTTCGGATATGAGGTACCATTCAATTTGGCCAAAAAGACACTTTGAATGGATCCGGTCTGCATGGCTAGCCCCAGCAAGGATTGCTCCAGTGGAGCCCAGCACAGCACATCTTCACTCGTGACCAACACCTTAGACACTGGCGAAAAAACTGAGGAACTCCCAGCAGTGGGAGGGGTTATATAGGGAGTGCACTTTTTGTCTTATGGCGTGCCAGTGTCCATCACCTGAAGGTGGCCTATTAACCAACGTAGTAACTACTATGGCTCTGTGTCCCGTGATGTACGATAAGAAACCATTATTACGCTTTGTAACTAAATACACAAACATATCAGAAGTATAATAGCAGTTTTACTTGCCAAAGGATTTGTATTTCTGTTCATATAGTCCTGAAATGTACACAGCTATGCCACACAGAACAGTAAGATCTCTTTCATACTACAGCACCGCTAAAACAGCACTAAGGCTCTGGTCGTTTCTGCCGTGCTTTGGCACCATTTTAGCTGCGCTTTTGCGGCGCTTTTCACCCACTTAAAAAAAGGTAAAAAGTCCCAATTTGTGGCACTTTCAAAGTGCTTTTAAGGCACTTTGGAAGCGCTGCCCATTCATTGCAATGGGCAGAGGCATTTTGGGAGTGCTATTTACAGCACTCCCAACCCACCCCAAAGATGCTGCTTGCAGGATTTGTTATAAAATCCTGAAAGCAGACACTGCAAAGAATGGCAGGCAGTTTTCAGGCGCTTTTTAGTGGCTATTTCTAAAATGCCTGAAAACTGCTACAGTGTGAAAGGGGTCTTAGACTCATGACCTAACATTTCTCTGCTGCAGTAAAACAACACAGCTGGGCTACCTCCCTGCCCCAGCCTGTAATAGGGCAGTCTAGGAGCAGAAACAGCCTGATCAATATTCCTATCGTACACATTCCTGGTAAAAATGGCTCATAAAATGGTGGGTGCTGCAGCGATTACCAGTTGGGTCCTGGAAGCATCAAACATACGTACATATTCGCCAGCACACGAAGGATCAGCAATTAGTCGTCCAGAAGGTTTTAACGAAAAGAAGTCACATGACAAAGGAAGGTGCACCTTCCTTTGTCATGTGACTTCTTTTCATTAAAACCTTCCGTACAACTAATTGCTGATTCTTGGTGTGCTGGTGTGCTGGTGAATATGTACGTATGTTAGGAGCAGAAACAGACTGGTAAGTAAGGATGGGAACGGTTCGGCCCGAGCATGAGTTTGGGCCAAACTGGCTATTCAGAACAACCGAATTATAGGGTCATTTGACCGTTTGTTCGGCCCGCCGAACGACCACAATGCACTGTGCCACCGCACAGTGCATTGAAAGCCTTGATTGGTCGAAGCAATAAAAACTTTGCCCAATCAGGGCACAGAGCACTGTCAGAGTCATGACTGGATGTGGTCATGATGACTGTATTTAATCATGGCTCATTGTTCTTAATCCCGCCCTACACTATAAAAGTGTTCTTTCCATAGTGACCATTTGTATTGTGATAGGGACGTGGAGAGAGATGGAACAGGACTCTGTTCAGTGCTGTTAGACAGTTAGTGTGCTATAGTGTGCTATTCTGATTCTATTGTCAGTGTAGAATATCAGTTTAGTGTGCATCTAGGGATAGTTCAGTGTGAGTGTAGTGCGACCATTCATCTTTACATTAGTGTGAATGTAGGGATAGTTCAGTCATTGTGAGTGTAGTGTTACCATTAATCTTTACATTATTGTCAATGCAGGGATGGTTCAGTCATTGTGAGTGCAGTGACGATTTAACACAGCATGTTTTAGTTCTGTGCATTGCTGCAAGTTTAATGCTGTATATTTCATTGTGTTACTGCAAGTTTAACGCCATACAGTTCTGTGCATTACTGCACATTTAACGCCCTATACTTCATTGCATTACTGCAAATTTAACGCAATATAGTTCTATACATTACTGCAAGTTTAACGCCATATAGTTCTGTGTGTTACTGCAAGTTTAATGCCATGTAGTTCTGTGCATTACTGAAAGTTTAACGCTGTATCATTTCATGCGTTACTGCAAGTTTAATGCAGTATAGTTCTGTGCATTACTGCAAGTTTATCACCGTATATATTTCATTGTGTTACTGCAAGTTTAACGCAGTATAGTTCTGTGCGTTACTGCAAGTTTAACACCGTATATATTTAATTGTGTTACTGCAAGTTTAACGCTGTATATTTCATTGCGTTACTGCAAGTTTAGTGCCATATATTTCATTGTGTTACTACAAGTTTGATGCCATATAGTTCTGTGCATTACTGCAAGTTTAATGCCATATAGTTCTGTGCGTTACTGCATGTTTGACGCAGTATATTGCAGTATATTATAGTGTATATGTGGAGTGTGTCTGTGTCATGAATACTCAAATGAAAGTACACCAAACACCACTTTCCATTGATTAAAGTGCATCCACCTACATATTTACACATCTTTATTACATTTTGTTAATAAGCACCCCCACTCCCCCCATCATGTCTGGGAGGACAGCAAGGAAAGGTAGACGTTCCCATGGCACTGTAAAGGACAGCAGCGTATGTGTACACAGGCAAAGGTGGTCAGTCCTCAGGCAGGGCACCATTTCCTCTGTTTAGGGATGTTGCCCATGCTATCCAGCCACAGAATGCAGAGGAAATGGTGGACTGGCTTACTAAACCGTCCTCATCATTCCCATCCTCCTTCACCCAAGCAGAGACTAGTGTGCAGTCCACTGCAGCTGCCAGAGTGGCAAAACCTGCCTCCTTGTCCACAGCTTTTCCTGCCTTAGCCCCAGCATCAGGCATGGAGAAGTCAGCGGAGTTATTTGAACACAGCGTCAGCCATTTGCTCCTTGTCGATGCACAGCCATTACTCGTATCAGATGTTGGTTCTGACTCTGAGGTTGAGGAAGGCAGGAACATGAGCCTATAGAGAGGGGAGAACACTGGTACACAAATTGGCAGTCATGTTCCCCCAGCCACAGTGTATTGCCAAGTTGTCTCCAGTGGTAATGAGGATGGAGGAGATGATGATGATGATGAGGTCACTGACTCGACTTGGGTGCTGGATAGAGCAGAGGAGGAAAGTGAGAGTGAGGCACAACCCCAACGAGGCAGCCATCATGGAAGAGTAGAGAGCAGCCACCCTATTCCATCACATTGTGGAGCCGTTATCTCCCGAGCCCACTTCCCACAGCTCAGCTGTCTGTGCCTTTGTTAGTACATGTGCAGCTGATCACACTGTTGCTATTTGCAAACTTTGTCTCAAGTGCATCAAGCGTGGCAAAAACACCAACCATTTAGGTACCACATGCTTGACAAGGCATTTAACCTCGACAAGGCATTTAACCCCCAAGAGCACCTAAAAGCCACACAAAAGTGGCATAAATCTGTCCCTCCTCCTTACTCACGGCTATACCTCATGACCTCTCAGCAGCCTCCATTTACAGGGATGATGGTATAGTGCAGGGTGTCCCAGGTCATTGCAGCACATCTGCCAGCAGCACACCATCAGCTGTAAACTATAGCTGGCAAATTTCTCTGCCCCATCTGCTGCAATGGAAAAAAAAAATACAGTCCCTGCCACCCACTTGCCCAGTGTCTAAATGCAAGCTTGTCAAAGCTGCTGACTCTACAACTTCTGCCTTTCTGCCTGGTGGATTCTGCCCCCTTCTTTGAATTTGAAGAAAGTGCTGTACCACAATGGCAGGTTTCCAGTTGCTATTTCTTTTCACGTAAGGCCATTCCATCTCTCTACCATCAGGTGGAAGGCAATATTGTGCCATTATTGGGCAAGGCAGTCAGCCGCAAAGTCCACGTTACTGCTGACACGTGGTCCAGCACACTGGGTAACTCTGCTTGCAACTCGGAAGGATGCAGGAGAGGGCTCAGTGCTGCAGCTTGTTGTGCCCCCACATCTCAATACAGCTGGTGATAATGACAGATTTGTCAGCTCTACCCCCTCCTCCTCCTCCTCCATGCCCTCCTATGCTAAATTGTACCATGAACCTCAAGTATCCCCTAAGCGTTCAAAGGGCTATTCAATGAGTCAGGCTAAAAGGTGCCATGCAGTGCTGCAGTTGGTGTGTCTAGGGGAAAAGAACCACACCGAAGCAGACATTCTTGCAGCTCTGCAGGGACAGGCCCAGTGGTGGTTCACGCCATGCCAGCTGGAGCCAGGAATGGTGGTGTGTGATAAATCTCCTGTCCGCCCTTAGACTGGGGAAGTTGACACGTGTGCAATGCCTGGCACGTCCTCAGTTTGGTGGTGCAGCTTTTCCTAAATAGGTATCCAGGGTTGAAAGATCTACTAAAGCAGGCCAGAAGAGTGTGTAGCCATTTTAGGTGGTCATACACAGCTAGTGCTCGGTTGGCTGAAATTGAGCGGGAATTCCACCTGCCCATAAACCACCTGATTTGTGACATGCTCACCAGGTGGAAATCGACTTTGGCAATGCTGCAGCGGCTGCACATGCAGCAGAGGGCCTTCAACAAGTACCTGTGTGAGTATGGCACAACTACGGGCTCAGGCCTGCTCAACTTTTTTTACTCATGCTAATGGCTACTCATAAAGGATGCATGCACTGTACTGTCACCATTTGAGGAGGCCACAAGGATGGTGAGCTGTGACAATGAATGCATCAGTGACACAATCCCTGTTGTGTTCCTGCTGGAGCAGACTCTCTGTGGCATTATGGACAGGGCACTCAAAGCAGAGCAACAGGATGAAGAGGAGGACTTCCTTTCCTCTCAAGGCCTACTTTATGCAGACACCATTGTTCCTATGCCACAGAAAATACAAGAAGAGAGAGAGGAGGATGAGGAGGATTCTGACCATTTCGGAGGCATTGAAGCAGAGGAAGACATACATCAAACAGTAATGCCGCGTACACACGGTCGGACTTTTCGTCTACAAAAGTCCAACGGACGCTGACGGACTAAAGCTGGCTGGTAATCCGATCGTGTGTGGGCTTCTCCGGACTTTCAACTGACTTTTTCAGCCTCAAATCCGACGGACTTTAGATTTGAAACATGCTTCAAATCTTTCCGACGGACTCGAGTCCGGTCGAAAAATCCGCTCGTCTGTATGCTAGTCTGACGGACAAAAACCCACGCTAGGGCAGCTATTGGCTACTGGCTATCAACTTCCTTATTTTAGTCCGGTGTACGTCATCACGTAAGAATTCGACGGACTTTTGTGTGATCGTGTGTAGGCAAGTCTGTTCGTTAGAAAGTCCGCCGCAAGTCCGCCGCAAGTCCGTCGAAAGTCCGTCGAAAGTCTGTCGGACAGGCTGTCGGACTTTTGTAGCTGAAAAGTCCGACCGTGTGTACGCGGCATAAGAGATGGTTTTCCATCCGCAGAACCCTTGGGAGTAGTACCTGGCTGGGAGGAGGCAGTTTCAGATACTATAATCCTCAGTGACCCCGAGGAGTCTGCTTCTCATGCCTCCGCAAATTTGCTGTGCATGGGCTCCTTCATGCTTCAAAGCTTGAGAAAGGACCCAAGAATATGTGGCATAAAGGAAAAGGATCACTGTTGGCAACCCTCCTAACCACCGTTATAAGAGGAAAGTCTCAGAACTCATCCCCTCCCCACAGAGAGTGCAGAAGATGAAATCTCTTGAGGACACCTTAAAGAGAAGTTTATCGAACGCTTTCCCCTACTCTGGTAGGTTACAATGTTGTGGAAAACAAAGTTTTGAGGCTTCTGTTGGACAAGAGAGGAGTGGTGGAGAAGTGATGCATTTCTGATTTTTTTTTACCCTCGCCGCCCAGGGCTGTCAGTTTCCACTTTCTAGGGGCGAAAACAGAGATGGAGAGCTTTCCAGTTGACAATCCACTGGCTTACTGGGTCATGAGAATAGACCACTGGCAAGAACTTGCCCAGTATGCTATTAAGCTTCTGGGCTGCCCTGCATCCAGCGTGCTTTCCGAACAGGTATTCAGTGCTGCTGGAGGTTTTGTTACTGATCATAGAACGCGTATGTCCACAGACTCCATGGACCATCTGACTTTTATCAAAATGAATCAGTTCTGGATTACCAGCAGCTATGATGCTTATGTCGCCGATTAAGTGTTTTTGTGATGTGGAATCCCTGCAGGACTTCTAGGCTGCCTAGTGTTGTGGGTGTTGATTTTATCTGGAAGAATGTTTTTGGTGTAGGTTTCATGGGCACAATTAATACCCAAAGACCAATTTTTCTGCACCTGTCTGACAAGTGCATATCATTGCAATTTTTGACAGCAAGGCCAATTCTTGCTTTCATCAAGAGTACCTCTATAGGGTTACTGTGTGAAGGTGCCACCGACACCCAAAGAACAATATTTCCACACCCATTACAGAAGTAGAAATCCAAAGTCTGTGGTAGAGATACCAGAATTTATCCAAAAAAACTCTAATCTTGTTCCCCATGCACTACATTGTTGCCTCATCATACAGACTTGCTTCCCAAGCCATTGCTTACAAAATAAAGAAAGCTTGGAGGGAAAATTTATTTTTTTGGGCTTTTTAAATGCAATTTTTGCTGCAGCAGCTTCTATACACAGTACAGATGTTACACTTTACAGGTGGACTAAGGGGACCCCCCAGGCACTATGTTGAAAGGAATTTTTCATTTTTAAGCATCAATGAATCACTGCTCATTTGAAAATTATGTTGTTTACAAACTTTTTTTTTCATTGATACATGTCCCCCAGGGCAGTACCCAGACCCCCATAATCATTGTATGCCCAATTACTTGCATATAAGCCTTCAAAATGGGCATTTTTCACAGTCAGGTTCCATAGACTTCAATGGGGTTCATTATTCGGTTTCGAACTTTCCAGATGTTCGAAAGTTCTGGTGTGAACTGAACAGGGGGTCATTCGGCCCATCCCTACTGGTGAGGTCATCTATCTTCTCTCATCTCCTATTAGCTGGTGCCTTGTCCGAACATGTGAATTTACCTGCTTGCTACTGTACAGGAGATTACAAGAGACTGAAATCAGATCAAATTCAAATATTTATACCATGTCCATTTAAAAATAGATATAATTAAAAAAAATACAAACCTGCATTTATTTATGTTTTATATCTGCCTGGATAACAGCTTTTTTTGAATATTTTTAAAATATAGCTGTTCCTTTTAATAAGCATTATGAATTTAAACTTGCCCCTGTAGCCTATAAAACAACAATATGATAGTTCCCATTTTCTCTAGGTGAGTCATGTTTCTAATACCATAGCCTAGTTATAAGTTTATATCAATCTTTGTTATGAACAACTGTTCCTGTTGACCACTACAGGGCGTGGTTTGGAGATTGGAGACCTGCATTGTTTTACGCTGAAACGTCAGTGCTTCTTTCAGGTTTCATAGCACAACAGGATGTACTCAGAGCTATAAAGATGCAGGCAACATTGCGGGAAACAATATTTCTCCTCAGAAAGATTAACTTTTTAAAGTTGGTTTTTGTTTGATTTTTTTTTCTATGAGATAAGGACAATATTAATTTTGAAACTTTTCATGTACTGCAGCTATGCTTTGAATGGACTGTGCCACTTAAACACCTTGACACTTTATAATGAAATTGGGAACAATAATATTTCTTTTTTTTTTTTATTTGTTGACCATAAACATTTTGATAATAATTTGGGTAACTGCTACCAATGACAGAAAAACCTGAAAAAGAAATCTACATTATAGTATCTTTATATAAAGCATTAGTGGCAATTAATTAAAGAAAAAAATATTGATTATGTAGAGATGGGAATTTGTAATTCTTACAGTGAACATTTCCAGATTTACTAATGACACTATAAGTACATACTCATGACACTTCCTGTATAAAGGTAAAGTGCTCTGTGGGGACACATGAGGACCCCTATGATAGATGCCTATATCAGACAATAAAAAGGGTCTATGTAATATAGAAAACAATGTTGGTGCTACAAAAAGGACCCTCCCACACTAAAGACCAGAAGAAATTAGATTTCGGACTCACTGTCGTATATGCAGGTAAGCAAACAAGCTTTTACTTGAAAAAAATAAAAAAATTAAAAATAAATTAAGGACGGTAGATGATATTGCATTGAAAATATTTTTGGAATAGGCATTACACGTTGAATACTATCTATATGAAGAGCAATAGCCCTTGACTACAGTTATAGTTTGCTTGTCCCACCTAAGAAGACTAGAATTCAGCAGCAAAGGAAGCTTTGAGTTTGTAAGTACACACTACTGAGTACACACTGTATGCATTATGTGCATGACTGAGTGTGTACTAAAAAATTGAAGAGATGTGAGCACCACACTAGTTGTACAGTCCATAAAAGATACTGATGGGCCTCGCACGTCAGTTGGAAAGTGCATAAAATATGAAATAATGGTATGGTGAGGTGAGGAACTTGTCCTGAAATTCAACAAATAAGTTCTATGCTTTCATTAAAATGATTGGGTTTTTGAGTGTTATGTTGGAAGATCCAAAAAGTTTTTCCTTGGCATGTACTTGCTTAATGATGGTCTCTGTACATAAATCAAAGTCTCTATTGTGCATGCTTGCAAAATGGTGGGGCAGACTGTGGCCTTGGTGTTCAATTTTGATATTGTAGCTGTGTTTGCTAAAACTCTTCCTGAGGGCAAGTGATCACATAGATGACATAATCAGAGGAGCAATGCACTCGGGATTTGATGAGCCAGGACATTCCATTGCTTTTTGACACTAATATGTGAGTTTTATTGGAGATTGTCTTAGAGCAGAGACAATTGTAACATACTGGTGCTGGGTCTAGGAGGGACGTTTCTTCTTTAATAATGGATCCACCAGCAATATATGTGAGTGTTTGTCTAGTGTGTTGCAGATGTCCCAATGTTCCACTTCTTGCTGTACAGAGTGATGAATGCCAATTACTTGTTTTGTCTCTCAGTTGGTTCTCTTTGAGTAAACTTGAGGCAATTGGCTTCTGTTAACTGTAAAATGAACTTTTGGGGTATTTTTTGCAAGAAACCAATCTTTGAAGGCATCGGTTTGTACTTTTTGTGTGGTACAATTCCTTCTTAGTTCTTTAAATTGCCCAGATGGAATGTTTCTTAACCGAAGTTTGTGGTGGCAGCTGGTGAAATCTAAGTAGCTATTACTACCTATTGATTGAAATAATTTTGGTTCCATCTCCATTGCCAACCAAGATGATGTCCAGATAGTGGATCTGATCAGGATGATTGTTGCTGTTAAAAGACAGACCTTACTTGTTGTTTAAATGTTGGATAAATGTACCAAGTTTTTTAAACACATTTAAGGAAATTTTTAATGTTTTTTTCTCTCTTCCTATTGTCTTAATTTGAATCACCTGATGAAGGGGAGTGCTGAGCCCCCAAAATGTATTGCCTTTCATTGCAGAATAAAATCTTTTATAGACTACTAGTGTGGTGTTCCCATTCAATTTTTTTAGTAATCTCTTCCTTCAGGACTGCACACCACATGCATCGTTAAAACAAATCATCACAGGGTTCCCGCGATTCTATAGCACAAAAAGACTGAGAGTGTGTACTAAGAGACATTCACTGACTTTATGTGGGCACATTCAAATCCACAATAGGTTCCTTTTTATTAAAAGAAATTCAAATAAAGAAACCCAGAGAAAAATTGCAGCTTCTACATACAGTATACAACCAATGGTAGCCCATGCTTAACTGAAAGAATAGCCCTAATTGGTTGCCTTTCATTGTAGTATAAAATCTTTTACGGACTACTAGTGTGGTGTTCCCATTAATTTTTTTAGTAATCTCTTCCTTCAGGACTGCACACCACATGCATTGTTAAAACAAATCATCACAGGGCTCCCGCGATTCTATAGCACAAAAAGACTGAGAGTGTGTACTGAGAGACATTCACTGACTTTAGGTGGGCACATTAAAATCCACAATGGGTTCCTTTTATTCAAAAAAATGTAAAAAAGAAACCCAGAGAAAATTTTCAGCTTCTACATACAGTATACAACCAATGGTAGTCCATGCTTAACTGAAAGAATAGCCATAATTGGTTGCTTATGGACAACATTTGCACTTTTTTTTTGCTACATACCTTTTAAAGCACAATCATTATTTTCACATTGATTTTCACAAGTATGAGATTTGGATATCTCTGGCTAAAAAAAGCCCAGTGTTACAGTATATTTTCACTTACAGCCACAATTTCTGACATGTTTTCTTGTGACACCCCAGCAGGAGAAATGAACAACTACTTTCTCACTACAAAAGCTCTCTGGAAAAAGTAATAGGGCTCTCTAACCATTGTACAAGACAATGGGAACTCATCTTGAGGATCTTACAGTCCTTAACAGAAAATAATCATGAGAATAAAGAAGAAAAAGTTATGAGAATACATTTGTTTTAATTAGAAACCTATAAATCGTAATGTTTTCTAATTGATAACACTTAATGATGTTCAAGGTGAACATACCCTTGAGATGCTCCAAAAAATCTGAATTACATTTGAATAAACTAGAATGCAATTAAAATTAATCTAATTAGGGTGGAGTATAAAAGATGCTCCATCAAATATACTTCAGTAATTTATCAAAAACTTGATTTGCTCAGGACATTTGAAAGCAGTAGTGTATTTCACTGTTACTGTTATATTTTTCTAACAGGCATCATTTATCAAGTTGCAAATTGGTAGTCATTTCCAAGATCAGCGCAATGAAGAATAAAACGAGAAAATGTCCAAGTTTTAGAAAACTGCTCATTTTTATATTCTTAATGAGAATTTAATGTGCAGTAATTGACATATTTTAGTACATGAATGATTTCCTTAATTTATACTTGCAGTGGTTGGAGAAGCAAGATTTTTGTAATAACAGATAAATAGAAAACAGACATATATTTGTGGGAGAAAGCAATAGTCTTTATCTGTATGTGATGTATTCTGTATGTAATCCCTCTAGTATGCAAAGTTTCTGCTGAGCATTGACTTGTGCTAGTGTGGACTACACTGTGGAGGTTATATACTAAAACTGGAGAGTGCAAAATTGGGTGCAGTTCTGCTTAGAAACCAATCAGCTTTCGGGTTTTATTGTCAAAGCTTAATTGGACAAGCTGAAATTAGAAGCCGATTGGCTACCATACACAGCTGCACCATATTCTGAGTGCACCATATTTAGTAAAGCTCCCAACCCACTGTACAGACAATGATGGAGGTGGGAAAAATTAAAGCTGCAAGAAAACATCTTCTAGGAGTAGTTCTTTTGCTATAAAATTCTCCTTGAAGACACAATACTTGAAAAAAGGTAAGGCAAATATATAGTTCTCAAAGGAGTTTATATAAAAAAAAGGATAGAAAATCTTACAAGGTTATACAGTAGTTGCCAAGTTGTCCATGTTAATCTTTACGAATTCATGGCAAAGAGCAGACACCTGCGGTACCTGCTAATTTAGTTAGCCTTTTTTTTGTCCATCTTACTGAACCTAGTTTTACTTCATTTGTATTTGCCTTCTTAAGTCCCATCTCTGTAGCTAAGCCCCATTTACCTGCCATCACATTATAGTGCCTGCTCTTAGACAGGAACTTTCAAGGTTTAAAATGGCTGGAAAGTTCACTCTAAAGTGCAGTGTTTTTACTGTTTTAACTTCACTAAAAAGAGTATGTGCAACCAAACTGTTTGTCATATTGATTAGGGTTTCACCACACCGGAAGTGAGGGAAATCCTGTGCACAGACAAAGTAGGATTTTTGTACTTACCATTCTTGGAGTCTATTGAGGGTCACAGGAAAAGTAGAAATCCAAATACAACTGGGTTATACTACTGCATTTCGGAGGCCTGGACGCTGGCAAAATAAACAGGGTTAAACGAGCTCACTGTACAACCCTGCCTCCAATTTCAATGTCTAATTTTTGTAGAACAATGGGAAACTGGAACCATTCTGAGCTAGAAAACCCATAAAGAAAACAATGTGAGCCTCAGGGAAAAGCCTAGAAGTGCAAACTGACAAGAAATCAACTATTTTAGAAGTGCAAACTGACAAGAAATCAACTATTTTATTTCCCATACAGGGATATTTAAAAAAAATTAAAGACACTGACACCTACACAGGTTGAACTGGATGGACTTTTGTCTTTGTTCAACCTTACCTACTACGATACTATGATACCCAATAAAATTTAAAAGCAAATTTCAACAACCAAATGGAATCGCTTTTTATTCAAGTAAGAGTAAATGGTTAAGAGTTTTATGGCTAGCGAGGCTAGATCAAAGCTAGAGGCTTGGACATTCTCTTTTCAAGTGACTGACCAAAAAATGCTTGCCTTCATAAGACAGGTTCATAATATTTCCTTAGAATGTATCTTAATCATTCTAAGCATGTAGCCAAAGAATTCTACACATAAGAACAGATATAATTGTCACTTAAGACACTAATGTAAATGCATTTAAAGTGGTTATAAAGATACAAGGCGTTATACCTTAATGCATTCTCTGCATTAAGATAAAAACATTTCAGTAGTAGCACACCCCCCCAGCCCTCCCTTAATACTTACCTGAGCTTGATCTCAATCTAGCTCTGTGCATGTCTGCAGCAGCTCTTCTTCCCTCTCCTCTGTCTCACAGGCTTGGCTGAGAGCAGTGGGAATCTTCACTTTGCGAATCTTCACTTTGGGACGAATACCCAATCACATGCAAGGAAATTTATAAAACAGTATTTTTGCTTGCACATGATTGGATGCCAGCAGAGCTTTAACTCATTCATTAAGCTCTGTGGATTATTATCTTACAGAGTGCATCTGCACTTGCAAAGTTAACAGTCTTTTTTGTTTTCAGTAAATTAACCCCTTATGCGTCCACAAAGTCTGTTTCTATCTTCTTCATATGATCAGGCAAAGTTAATGAATGAATAGAAAACTTCCAGTTATCCTTTAGGCCCCATTCACACGTAGTAATTTGTAATCGCAGGCGCATGCCTTCAATTCTAAATCGCATGGCAATCGATGCAAAATGCTCAAAGTGCGTTGTGGTGCCATTCATTCTAAATGGTACCCTAAAAGCATTGCGATTTTGCTGCGATTGTCATGCGACAGAATCGCGCTGCAATTGCTACAAATGCATCTTTAAAAACCTTATGAAGTTTGTCACCCAAAATGGAGCAGGGGCTTTGTTTGGGTAACAAATGCACACAGGGCCACCCACTGAGTTAAATGGACTGCCCTATGCGTGACTTGTGGAATCACTTAAAATCACTTAAACAAATTCGCAAACGGGAACACTAGTTCCCGCTACATGAAGTGCGAATGGGACCTTAGGATGTTTACTAGATAAAGGGTATAGTAAAGGCCCTAGCATCTAAAGAAGCATCAAAAGGAATCTTGACCATCAGGTTGATCCCATTTGTCCAGGGCAGAGTGTATTGCATTAACCAGGTTGGGAAGAATACTCTGCATATGAAATTCATCTATAGGTTGGTTAAATACAGTCGTAGCAGGAGAAGACTAAGATGTTTCTGAAATAATAATCCAACATGGCAAAGGGAGTGGACCAAGTATATCTGCTAGAAGAACACACCATTAAATGTGCACAGACTCAAAAAAAAATCAGAAAGATAAACACGGAGCCCAGAAGACCTAGTGTGCTAATGTGGGTAACAGACTCAGGTAAGGAAACTGGAGAAGCTGGAGAAAAGGCTGAACTAATAATAAGGGTCCTACTTGAAAATTTCCTTTGACTGCTCACCTGATGGTACAGCATTGATGTCCTTTCCAGTGTCCAGCCTTTTCTATACTGTTTGCTTTCATTGGTCTGATTACCTCTGGTCGCCTGTGATCCTCACCTGCACCCTCTGCCTAGGTTGCGAGTACATTGGACTTACCTCATTTTTCTAGCTGCCCTTATTACACTATATATTATTACATCATTTTGAGGAGGTTGTGTTTTAAGATAGAAAAATAAATGATGACCCAAACAAATTTTTTCACTGCTAATCCAAAATAGTGTGTAAGAAAAGTTTGACAATTGGAAAAGGGGAGGAGGGTGGCAAGAACTTGGGACGGTTTGTTGTTACCCATTTATGTCCATTTTTAAAGCTTAAATAAAGAAGAGGAATCAACCAGCAGCTCCATTTGCATCGTGGTGAAACACTACTTCTCAGGAGCTGTATCTGGCATACATGTGCTAGGGCTATTTTTATACATACCTATGTATTGGGTATGTTTCAAGTAACAGTGAATGAAAAATGTTTGCTCTACATGCTATTTCTTACATTTGGCTCATTTTTTTTATCCGCTGAATGGTGCAGAGAACGAAAAACAAAAACTGTTAAGTGTACAAAAAATGTGCATATGAACACACACTAAAAAGTGCATGTAAGGGTGTGCTTTTGTCCACCCTCTGAAGGGGTAAGACCTTTCCCTGATCCTGGCACAAGGCTCCTGACAGGGACAAAGTGCATGACTTGTTCCACCTAGCCAGGAGGCCAGGCAGACCCTTCTCCGTGTGGCCAACCAAAGCTGACCACCGAGTACTAGGTCGAGGGGCCATCCCGAAGAGATACCCCCAGGTTTGGGGGAGGAAGGAACCTTAGGGCCACACATCCTCCCCTTAGACTTCAGGGCAAGCCCAAAGGACTCACACCCTCCATCCAGGGAGAAAAACACACACAAAAGTGAAAGGTGACAAACATCAGGAGAAAAATAAATAAATAAATGCCCGTGCAAAGTGCACTGGCTATGCCCTGAGGCCTGGAAGCAAAAATTGTCCTGGACTTATCCAAAAGGCCTAGCCCATAAGGACGCAGTGCAGAAAAAGTCTTTAGTGCTGTGACTATGTGCCTTTTCACATCGTGGGGTCCCACACCCAAGTGTTACTAAGAGCACCCCTAGGACGACCACTCCCAGGGTACACAGACACCACAGACTCTCTGCCTTCCCATCACAAGGTATATCTATTCAAACCAGGAGGAACTGGGCCCATCCAGTTTTCCAGGGGGAATTACTCCTGTGCCCCAACTGCCTGTGGGCACCCCAGTTTCTGTTCCAGCCGGTACTGGCCTTTAGAGCTCCCAACATACCAGCAGGGACACTATATAGCCAGCCATTCCAGCCCCCAGTCAGGCCAGATTGACAGCATAGCACCCCTACTGGACACTGATAACAACAGATACTACACTTGATCTCAGCCAAAAGGCTGAGAAGCTCATTATTTCTATTGGTTAATCTATTTACTGCACGTATTTTGTGGAGGGAATCCTTTTTGGATATTATGAACAAATGTTAAATGATTTTCTGGGTTATGGTTGTTTTAATAGTTCCTGTTTGCTATGGCTATGATTTAATGTTTTAGTATTTAATAGAATTGTTAAACTGTACACGTGAGCAGAATAACAATTTTTGGTGTGGGGTCTAAGTGATGTGCGAACACATAACATGAAGGGCGTGCAAATGCTGTGTTTATGCTCCAATTGTCCTCAGCCTGTAAAAGAGTAGCATTTTTGCATAACTTTTCAGTTGTCCATATCTTCAAATGGTGCACTTTGTTGCTCCCTGGCCCATGATGGTAGTGAAACACTAGGTGTGTCGAAGACCTACTCATCCTTTGCTACATTTTGCGGTTCCTCAACTAATAGCTGTACATTCAGCAAAGCTAATGGTTCCTGCTAATTGCAAAGCTAGAGGTCTGAGTCAGCAGGGGGCATGTTGGACTCTAGAAAAAGACCACCGCTTCCACGAATGCAAGGGTCTTTCCCTGCAGCATGTTGGCAGGGCATTACTAATCTGTGGCTGCTTTCTAAACGTTACCCATCTTTTAATGCACCTGTAATGTATTCAGCTGTTTTAAACTGAAAGTTCACTAGAGATTTAAGAGTTATTTGTCCAGTATTGAATGAAAACACTTGTGCAATCTATGTTTGGGGGGCAATATCCAGGATAAAATAGGTCACGGTATACTTTGGCTTCAAAAAAGGCAAATAGTTTATCCTCTTTTACCCTGTCTCAATAATTATGTGCTGCTAATTTTGTTCTGATAACAAAGAGAAGCAGATATCTTCAGGATAATTATATGTATGGCATGTTTCAAACTGCTTTTGAAAGGTCAGTAAAATTAAAGCTACAAGGTACAAACTGAGCAAATCAAAAAGTAGGGCAACAAACCTAAAGCATGATTTTTTAACTATGCAATAATAACATGAATCCTAAATACACTTTATCTGCTTATCTGGCAGGATGGCATTGGGAAACATTACATATGTTTTGTAATTTGCCTTGTAGAATTTTGTTAATTTATAAGTTAAATGACTCAGCACCCCCTGCAAATCACAAAAAATCTAATTTTGTGAACTGGAGTCATCAGTTACCAACAGAGCATTAACAAAACCAAAAATCTACAACCCTCAATATGTGATTACTACTTAATAAATATATTTATCAAAATATGAATAGAAACATGTTGGATTTACATGGACACTTTATTCCACAAAAAGAGAAATTCAAAATGCTTAAAATGTTCCTTCCCATCTCCACATTTGTGTTTTATAGATCCCAATAAAATAACTTTAATAATGTATAAAGAGGTGCAGAAGTACCACAATGTAAAAATTCAATGCAATAGCAACATTTTTATATCCACCAATCATTTTAATATAACAATACACAGTGTTGTCCTTGGAATACAGAACCCTCCAGGAATTGAAAGGCATTTTAGTCACTGTTGTTATGTCAGAACTAAATATTCAATTGGCTTAAAAAAATTATCAGTGTCCAATCAGAAAAAGCATTCTCACTGGACACTGAGCCAATTGCAAATTTAGTTCTGATATAAGAACAGTGACTATTACTATTATTATTATTATACAGGATTTATATAGTGCCAACAGTTTGTGCAGCACTTTACAACATGAGGGCAGACAGTACAGTTACAATACAAATCAATACAGGAGGAATCAGTGGGCCCTGCTCGTTAGAGCTTACAATCTAGAAAGGAGGGTAAAATCACTTCAGTTCCTGGAGGATTCAAGATTCCAAATAAAAAAATGTGCCACAATGAGTGGAATTTGGTAAAGCTTGAGCAGCCAGAATCTGGAGCAGCTGTACATGGCAATCAATCAGCTTCTAGTTTCCATTTAGCAAAGCTTAACTGAACAAGTTGAAACTAGAAGCTGATTGGTTACTATGCACAGCTGCTCCAGATATTATCTGCTCCAGTTTTTGTAAATTCCCTACAATGTGTCTTTGTTACATTGCTAAGTTTGGTGAATATAAATATGTTGCTATTGCAATGCATTTTAAAACTTCTGAACCTCTTTTTACATTAAAAAAAGTTATGTTTGTGGGATGTATAAAATGCAATTATGCAGCTGCGAAGTAACATTTTAAGTGTTTTTAATTCCTCTGTTTGTGAAATAAAATCAGCACGTTCCTAGTTATAAATTGGTAATTTATAAATTTGTGAAACTGTGGCAGTCACATATTGGGGATTGTAAATGTTTGTTTTTATTAATTTACAATACAATTTTCCTGTTAGTCTACAAAATGGTTTGGAGAACAATTAATTGAATAATTTTGTGTGATATTGGGCCCATAGTATGTGCAAAACACTAACACCCACAGCTGTTTAGGATATAGGTGTTAAGACTGGTTCACACTGGTGCGACACGACAGCCGTCCTACTTTGGATCCGACTTTGCCCTGCGACATGAAGCCGGCATGTGTCCGACTTTCAATGAACGGGGATCCGACTTGGATCCCCGCCAATGCCGGCACTGTGTTTGGTATGAATCTTTAGGGGGGAACTCCGCGCCAAATTTTAAATAAAAAACCGGCATGGGTTCCCCCTCCAGAGGCATACCAGGCCCTTGGGTCTGGTATGGACCTTGAGGGGAACCCCCTACGCCGAAAAAACGGCGTGGGGGGTCGCCCCCAATCCATACCAGACCCTTATCCGAGCACGCAGCCCGGCCGGACAGGAATGGGGGTGGGGACGAGCGAGCGCCCCCCCCCCTCCTGAACCGTACCAGGCCGCATGCCCTCAACATGGGGGGTGGTGCCTTGGGGGAGGGGGGCGCGCTGCGGCCCCCCACCCCAAAGCACCTTGTCCCCATGTCGATGAGGACAAGGGCCTCTTCCCGACAACCCTGGCCGTTGGTTGTCGGGGTCTGCGGGCGGGGGGCTTATCGGAATCCGGGAGCCCCCTTTAATAAGGGAGCCCCCAGATCCCGGCCCCCCACCCTATGTGAATGAGTATGGGGTACAGCGTACCCCTACCCATTCACCTAGGAAAAAAGTGTCAATTTAAAAAAAAAACACTACACAGATTTTTAAAGCATTTTATTAGACAGCTCCGGGGGTCTTCTTCCGACTTCGGGGGTCTCTCCGGTTCTTCTCCACGCTCTCCGGATCTTCTGCCGGGCTCCTCCGCTCTCTTCTGCTCTTTTGCCGCTCTTTTGCTAAAGCGGAGGAGCCCGGTCTTCAATCTTCTGCCTTCTGCCTTCTGCCTTCTGCCCTCTTCTCCTGATGTTGACACGACGCTCTCTGGGGCTAGAATGCTCTCTGTGCGCTCTGCTCTGACTTATATAGGCGGTGACCCCGCCCCCTTATGCCGTCACAGTCCCTGGGCATGCTGGGACTGTGACGTTTTAGGGGGCGTGGTCATCAGGGACAGGGTACAGGGAGCATTTCTAAAGTCGGAACGACTTGTGTCGGACCAGTTAGGACGGCTCCCATAGGGAAACATTAAATTTCACACGTCATGCGACATGAGCTCCCAATGTCGGAGCGTTTGTCGGACCAGTGTGAACCCAGCCTTAGTGCATGGTGTACTTTGTTATACAAGAGGTGTTTAATGTCATTAGCAAGCAATTATTACCTTACAACACACTGTTCACATTTTTGGCCATGCAAAGAGGTTTTCTTTAAAGGCTTAGTGCATAGCTACCGAACAGACTACAATTTAGAGTTTACAGGAGAAAGCTAGCTTTTACAAGCATATTACGAGTGAGGATGATGCCATTATAAAATATCAAAAGTGCTGTGAGATACTTATTTATTAACCACTTGCTTACCGGGCACTTAAACCCTCCTCCTATCCAGACCAATTTTCAGCTTTCGGCGCTGACGCACTTTGAATGACAATTGCGCGGTCATACAACACTGTACCCAAATGAAATTTTTATCATTTTTTCACCACAAATAGAGCTTTCTTTTGGTGGTATTTGATCACCTCTGCGGTTTTTACTTTTTATTAAAAAAATTTTAAAAACTGATTTTTTTTTTAAAAAAAATTTTATTTTTTTATATTTTGTTTTAAAAAATTTTAAACGGGTAATTTTTCTCCTTCATTGATGTACGCTGATGAGGCGGCAGTGATGGGCACTGATAGGCGGCAGTGATGGGCACTGATGGGTGGCAGTGATGGGCACTGATGGGTGGCAGTGATGGGCAGCACTGGCAGGTGGCACTGATTGGCACTACAGGTGGGCATTGATAGGTGGCACTTGTGGGCACTGATAGGTGGCACTTGTGGGCACTGTTAGGTGGCACTGTGGGCACTGTTAGGTGGCACTGTGGGCACTATTAGGTGGCACTGTGGGCACTATTAGGTGGCACTTTTATTGGGTACTGATGAGGCAGATGTGCCTCTTCCACTTGGGGACCGATGTCCCTCACATCCGATCCGGTGATCGGCTTTTTTTTCTACTCGCGCTGTCAGCGTGAGTAAAAAAAAAAAACGATTACCGATCTTTTGTTTACATCATGTGATCAGCTGTCATTGGCTGACAGCTGATCACATGGTAAGGGGCCGGGACCGGCCCCTTACACAGATCGGTGATCAGCCGAGTCTCAGTGACTCGGTGATCACAACGCGCCCGGCGCGCGCCCTGCAGGGCGCGCGCAGGGAGCGTGCACAGGGGAGGACGTCATATGACGTCCTCCCGGGAATGTAGGTCCGCGCTGTAGCCGTCATTCGGCTATAGCGCGGATGCCAGGTGGTTAAACGGCTGCAATCTATTAAATCAACCTTTAATATACATGTGATGTTTGCAAGTTAGGCATGCATGCAGAACACCCCACCTTTAGACTCAGACATAGTGATTTCAAAGTATACGTAGGAATAAAAACTTATGTAATCATTGCTACCTTCACTTTAGTGTGCTACTCAGGGGGCTATATTTTCACCCGTTACCAGGTTTTGTTTGATATGGGTAACTGCACTTTGTACATTGTTGTTGCTGTTTTTCATCTTTTATTAAAAAGGTTCTCTAGGAGGTAGATATCTTGATTCATATGTATATGCTATGATACTAACACACAGAAAGATGATGAGAAACTACTATTCAAATAGCTTAAAAAAATATATAACGATGTCCCAGCCCTATGAATGCTGATTGATATTTACCATGCTTGTGTAGCCACAATTCTAGATGATGAAATCATGTCCTGAATTACTAGTGATGCTCAAAGATTTATAAAATTTGCATTGCTTCAGCCCTGACCAGCTACACAATAGTGTTGCTGTTTATGTATATGCTAGACTTGTTAGGAGGTATGAGCTGTGGAGGTATCATACACTGGATGTTAAAATCCAGTATAATGCAATTCATTTTCGATTTGTGAAGACAGTGTAGACATGGAAACAGATACAAAAGTAGTAAAGTGCCCTTAAAGATTGCTTTAAAATGTCATGGTTGTTGTTACTTGGACAACAATGTTAATTTTTCTCTGTGGTCACTAAGCATACTATAAATAAAAATAAAAAAGTACTATAGCTAAAAAAAACTTGTATCTTCAATTTAGTGATGCAAATGGTTTCTGCATTAAAAAATAAATAAAAACACATTTTACAGTTCACATTTTGGAGCAATCTCCTAACATCACAACTACAGGACAAGTTGGCTCTTTTGGTTAAAGCATGCACAAAATACATAAATACATTAATAATTCGAACTAACCTCACTCATGATGACATGTTCGGAGCAGCCCTGATTGTTATGGTTGTGCTGTCCTGTTACAGTTCTGTTCAGTCAATGGTCTGAAAATGCCTAAAGCACGCCTGCATTCCCTAAAAACTTGCATTCTGTAATGAATCTGCTACTATGGATGAATTGAAGTGCTATAGAGGCAAGGACATGTAATACAGTGGTTTTCAGTTTCAGGGTTAAAAACCTGTTTGACCAGTTATACACACAGGCCACCTTTCATTTAGAATTGTGCAGAGACTTAAATTATAGTTGGATGTGCAGAATTTGTTTTCCCACCAATTTGTTTTCTGGAATCAATTTATACCATGAAAAGCAGTGCTGGAATATTAGCATTAATTGTATGACTATTCCTTTATTATTTCACTGTTTCGTCATGCTTTAATATAAGTGTGTTGTAAAACTCAGTGTAATATGCAAAATCTGAATAAATTAAGGTCGAATCTGTCAATTGAAGGCTTATGGTGTCTGTCGGATGTTCTAAGAAGATTTGACGAAGCAGCTACGAAGCCGCGATCAAACATTTCCAGTTGAATGCTCCGCCATCAAGCTATAGTAGAATTCTAATGTTGTATGACTAGTAATAATTCTTATTATTGATTAATATTACTAGTCAAACAACATTAGGATTCTTCTATAGCCTATGAGCGGAACATTTGACCGTAAATGTCTGCCCGCGGCAATCGTATGTTTTTAGCTGCTTCGTCAAATCTTCATGTCGAACGATATTGCTATCTTACTGCTCCTCCTCTTTGGTTACAATCGGCCAATAACATTCATCATCATCATTTTACTTCCTCCACCCATTCCAGCAGCTAAAAAGAAAACGAAAATCCACGAAATTCGGAAGAAAATGCATTAGGACGATAACGAATGCACATGTCTAGTAAAGAACCTGCCTGCCTGAAATGTGTTTCATTTAGATTTTAGTTCCATGTTAATACATTATGCAAGAAGGATGGGCAGGATAAGCTATGTTCGGAGTTATTTTGATTAAAACCAATTTCATATCACCAAATGTTTCTCTAAATTATTATTTGCCACCTGGTTGCAAATACACTACATTACAGTAAAAATACCCATCTTCATCATGCCCTTTTCTGTATAGTTAGTACTGGAGTGGATAGTAACTGGCTGGAAAGAAACTGGACATTCTTAATAAAAGCAACTGTTAATTCAATATGCATGGACCATCTGGTCACCATAGGAATCCATGCAGGATGAAAAGAACTCTCACCCTACAGCACATCCAAAAATGTAGTTGTTAACATCCTGTCAGCTTAATGTGCCACTGTACTTCACCATAAAATAATGTGTCACAGAGCTAGCCATAACAAAGAGGAGATGGTGTTTTACTAAAGATCTGATTATGGTTTAATATAAGAATTTTGTTTTGCTTTTATGTGGAAATTACTTAGTTTTGTTTTAGAGATTCTTTTCTCCTTTTAGTAAAATCTATAAAAACCAAAACATATTCTCTGTATTGCTACTTTTGTCCCAAGAAGGAATGATCTATTGTGATGTTGAAGATAAAATCAGATATAAGATGATAAAGACTATGGACAGGGAAAAAAAACATGTCTGATGTTTGTTGCCATTAAAAATAAAGCTGCTCACACCTTGGCTTTCATCTCTAGCCCTCAGATGTTCACTGCTTTGGGGTCTGTTCCCCTTACATTTTTTCTTTTCATTTTCTTTCATTTTCCTTCTTTTTTTCTTGCTTGGCCACTTCCTCAGGAAAAGTTGCACAGTGCATATGACAAAAATTTTTTGAATGCAAATCCAAAGGGTGGAAAATATATACAATTAAAATATATGTGATTATAATGGAGGGGAAGAGTTATGGTAATTGTAAGTAAAATTTATACAAAATGTAAGAGGTTAAGTATTTAAAAGTTAAGACGTATAAAGAATGTATATATAGTATATTAAACTAGGCATAAAATGTGACTGTAAGTTGTAATTAAAAAAATGAACATATGGAGGGTGCATGCACGGAGCTGAAGGCGACGGACATGTCCCGCTGAAGCTCTGCTTTTCTCGGGACTCCATGGCTCTAACGGACACATGAACGGCAGGGTAAATACTATAAAATCATTACCCTAAGCCTCCCCAGTGACCTGGGAACATTTCAAAATGGTTTTGGGAGCCACCCGTGGCAAAAATAAGCCTAAGATCCCAAAGACATAGTGCCCAGAGGCTCCTGTAAAATGGCACTGTCTCACTCTCCTCACACAATCACATCTCATACTGACAAGCAGCTGCATCTACCTCAGGAGAATTATGATACTGACTGTGAACACAGCGCCACCTCCCAGAGAAAACAGGCCGATATCTTACACCCAAATATAATTAGACAAATAGAAAAAATGCTTCAGAAAGACTTAAGGCAGACCTCCAACCATATTACTGAAAGCCTCTTTAAAGAAATCCGTGACTTAGGTCAGCATACTGCTGACTTAGAAAATAAAATGGATGACATTGAAACTAATTTACTGTCTCAACTTTTACCTCTCTAATACCTAAAGCACAAGATTCCATGTGGTATATTAATGATTCAATCCTATCCCACCCATCACACTCCTCTGATCTAGAAATAGCCATAAAAGACTATCTAGCTCACAATAAGACTCCTAATATAGCTCTATTAACATTATGGGAAGCACATAAACCAGTTCTCCGAGGGGTCTGTTTATGCCAGGCATCATTTATTAAAAAAATAAAATGACAAATGCAACAAAAATTAGAAATGGAATTTAATACTTGCCATGAAAATGTTCAATCCTACCCCTATAACTAAAAAACAGCTTGATTAGGCATGTCTAAATCTCAACCTTTTTTTATCAGAATCTGCTGACAAATCCTTGCATAAAACTAAACATAAATTCTATCTCAATGCAAATAAACCTGGTACTCTTCTTGCCCGAGCACTTAAATTAAATCGCCCTTCTAAACCAATTTGACTAAAATTACCAGATGATACATACGCTAGTAACCCAATAAAGATCCTTCATACCTTTGACAAACTTCTCACTTCCCTATATAAAAAAGAAGGATCTTTTGATCAAACCTCTTCAGAATCATTTTTCTCACAATTTAAACTCCTGACTGTTCCCTTAACACAACGTGATAGCCTTGAAAGCCCCATTATATCTACAGAAGTTGAATTAACAATTAAATCTCTTAAACCTTACAAACGTCCAGGTCCTGACGGCTTCTCCACCCTCTATTATAACAAATTTACTCATATCCTTGCTCCAATGTTAACAAATGCTTTTAATTCCCTTCTCAATAATCAATCCTTTCACTCTGAGACATTAACAGCTATAATTACAATGTTTCCCAAACCTCAGTCAGATGAAACATCTTGTACTAATTACAGGCCTATAGCTTTACTTAATCTCAACATAAAGATACTAGCGAAAGTTCTAGCGACCCGCTTAAATAATATCAGAGGTTCTTTAATAAGGAAAGATCAGGTAGGCTTTATTCCATTACGCCAAGCTATAGATAACATACGCAGGACTACTCTATTGATTCAAGCAGCCAAAACACAACGCATACCCATGTGTCTTCTATCTCTAGATATCATAAAAGCATTTGATACAGTATCATGGTCATACCTAGATTTTACCCTACAAAGATGGGGACTTGGTCCTCATTTTCTTAAATGGGTTTCGTCATTATACAAAAACCCCAAAGCCTATATTAAATATCCAGGATATAAATCAAACATGTTTGACATCTGTAGAGGAAAAAGTCAGGGCTGTCCACTTTCCCCACTTTTATTTGGCCTACTTATCGAGCCTCTTGCCCAAGGAATCCGTACCGACCCCTCTATCAAATGTCTAAATTTAGCTGGTCACAAGCACAAACTATGCCTATTTGCTGACGATATCTTAATTTTCATGTCATCCCCCATATCTCTGCTCCTAACCTTATAAACAACCTCGATCAATTCAATTTCAAAATCTACTGCCTTAAATATTTCCGTAACCTTCTCATATCTTACAACAAGCACAAACATCCCTCCCTTTCTCCTGGTCCACCTCGCGCCTCCCTTATTTAGGAATTACTCTCACACTCAATCTCTCAGACCCTTTCACTGCTAATTTTCCTCCAATACTGCGGCAAATCTCCAATCTCTTTAACCACTTCAATACCAGGCACTTAGACACCTTCCCGCCCAGGCCAATTTTCAGCTTTCAGCGCTGTTGCAATTTGAATGACAATTGCGCGGTCATTCATCACTGTACCCAAACAAATTTTTTATCATTTTGTTCCCACAAATAGAGCTTTCTTTTGGTGGTATTTGATCATCTCTGCGGTTTTTATTTTTTGCGCAACAAATAAAAAAAGACCAAAAATTTTCGAAAAAAAAACAAGTTTTTCTTTGTTTCTGTTAAAATTTTTTGTAAATAAGTACGTTTTCTCCTTCAATGATGGGCACTGATATGGCTGCACTGACGGGCACTGATACGGCGGCACTGATGGGCACCGATGAGGTGGCACCAATGAGGTGGCACTGATGAGGTGGCACTGATGGGCACTGATGATGGGCACTGATAGGCAGCACTGATAGGTGGCACTGATGGGCACTGATAGGTGGCACTGGTATGTGGCACTGATGGGCACTCATAGGTGGCACTGATGGGCACTCATAGACGGCACTGATGGGCACTCATAGGCGGCACTGATGGGCACTCGTAGGTGGCATTGATTGGTACATATGGGTGGCACTGATGGGTACTTATGGGTGGCACTGATGTGTGGCACTGATGGGCACTGATAGGTGGGCACTGATGGGCACAGATGGGCACTGATGGGCACTGACAGGTGGCACCGATGGGCAATGACAGGTGGCACCGATGGGCAATGACAGGTGGCACTGGTAGGATGCTGGTTTTCCAGCATGCACAGCATACACATGGGTCGAATGTCAGCCTTTTTTTTTTAAACTGGCTGTTGTCTCCCGACATTCGGCTTGTGTGTGCCTGGCTTAAGTCTGTCATTAATTTGCCCAATTCTTTATCTACTCTTAGCTACCTCCTGGCCTAGACAATTTGTCTTTCTGTCTGCTGTCACTAGTAAGATATTCTGTGACCATAGCCTGTATGTAATCCTTGTCAATTTAATGTACTTCTAAGCCCTTACCCTAGCCGAGAGCCCTTTGCCACCTACTGGCGATACCAAGGATTGACCAAATATTAGCATAGCAGGTGGCAAGCATTTGACTCCAGGCAGGATGTTTACAATCATAGTTTGCAAAATTGAATGGAAAGTAAATACAGAGATGGCAAAAATGTATGTAAATACCAATCAGTTCATAATTGAAAATTAGGAAAAGGTAGTTAAGATCCAATCTCACCTTGCTTTACAATTGCTAAGTTGCTAAGCACATTACACCAGTAATCATCCTGGAAATAAATGAATGCTGCATGTGATTGTCAAAAAATAAGCACATGTTGTTGGCAAAAGCTGAGGTACGCTGCAGTGTTATTGTTTAATCAAATATGACGCAGCATGAAATTTTGTCCTCAGGGTAGCATTTATATTCCATGTACAGTATTTATGTTAACAACTATTATTTATCTCTCTTTCCTTTTACCTACATTGATTAACAGGCAGCAATACAAAAAGCCAAGGGCAAAGACAACAAATGATTGACACTTTTACAGATAATTGCTGTGTGTAATTACTCTCTATAACAACACCTGAAATGTTTTGCTATTTTTTCATGGAAGAGAACAGTAGATGCGTTTTTCAGCGTTTTTGTCTTTCTTGGCTTGCTACCAGTACTGTATTTGTGACATACAGTAGATTATAAAGAAACAATTAAAACACTTTTTTTTGTAGCGTTCCATTTTTGTAGTTGATGAACAAAAATGTGCTACAGTAGAGGTAATGTTAAAATGCTATTGACACTTACACAGACTAGTTAAAATGTTTGTGAAGCTGTGCTACTGTGGCAGTGAGGGCCAGAGACCTGGCTGTACTATCAGACATTTGTGAGCAACCTTGAGCTGTGCCCATCTTCTGGTAGTTACTCAGTACTGCAGTTTACTTATGTGCAGTGCACACCTGCTGTAATCAGGAATGGTTAAGTAGACTGCTAGACATTTATACTGCATGAAGCAACAGATTAGCCTGTCTGCTCTTCGCATGACCTGGATTCAAGCCTGTCTGTTAATGCCCTGGATTGCTCTTGCAAATTGTTTGGACTGCATTTATACTCATTTTGTCTATGCTTATTCTGATCATCAGCCTGTTTTCTATGGTATTGTCAGTCTCTGCTCTGTCTACATTTCTGAAATTTGGACTCTGTGTAGGATTCTTTTGTCTGTGCCGGATCTGACCATCGGCCAGCTGAGTTTGCTGTTTTCTTTGGTCATCAATCTGAGGGCTTAGACTGTTCTAGCTTCTGTACTGCCTTTTTGATGGCTGTTGCCCCTGTTGACTGAGTGGATCCACAGAACTCTGATACTGCTAGGGTCAGCTGCATTACATGACTGGCTGAACAGAATACCAAATGATGTGGCAGATATAAATGTTTTAATATGTCTTTCAGCTTGTATTTAGCTGCCTGGAGTCCAACTCTATGGCAGTATGTTATCCAATATCAATAGTTTTCCACGTTTATATTGCTCCAATTTACATCCTCTCATGATTTTTTTTTCATTGCTCTATCACTTTCAATACTGTTGTCAGAGAAACTGCTGAACCCTGGAGTGTTTCCCCAAGCGTTTGCACAACAGATCTATGACCCATCCCAACAGGGACTGTGAAACCCAACAAAAACTGTAACAAACTCATCTTCAAGACATAAACATATTACTTTAAAATGGTGAATTATATTGCATTTTCCACACAACTTTTGCTATTTTTACCACATATGCAAACCTGATAAGATTTAGTGTTTAAATGGAATTGAATATAACCTTATTCTACATGTCCATTGCACAAATAAATTTAATGGGATGTGTGTTTATTAATGTGTGTTTATTATTATGCAGCATAGATAAAAAGGCAAGCCAGAATATCCCTTTTTCTATTAGTATTGATATCAATCTTTGGTAGGCTCAGGCTAGTATACTTCTAATGCCGCGTGCACAGGGGCGGACTTTTCGGCCAGACTGGTCCGACGGTCTTTCGATGGACTTTTAAAGGACTTCCGACGGACTTTTGAACGAACGGACTTGCCAACACAAGATCACACCAAAGTCCGACGGATTCGTACGTGATGACGTACACCCGGACTAAAATAAGGAAGTTGATAGCCAGTAGCCAATAGCTGCCCTAGCGTGGGCTTTCGTCCGTCGGACTAGCATACAGACGAGCGGATTTTTCGACCGGAATCGAGTCTGTCGGAAAGATTTGAAGCATGTTTCAAATCTAAAGTCCTTCAGATTTTTGACTGGTCTGCTAGTCTGCTGAAGGTCCGATGAAGCCCACACAAGATCGGATTGTCCGCCGGACTCGGTCCGGCGGACCAGTCCGGTCGAAAGTCCGCTTGTGTGTATGCGGCATGAGGCTATTCAAGAAGCAGTGTAACACAAAGAGTATAACGTAAACCTAAAAACCATCAAATTGTGTTTTTTTAGCTTTGCATAAAATAGGGAAGAGTTAAAGTGTTATTAAACCCACAACAGTAAGATCAGTCTGTATATGCAGTAAAGCAGTGGTCATCAACCCTGTCCTCAGGGCCCACTAACAGGCCAGGTTTGCAAGATAACTGAAATAAATCATAGGTGATATAATTTGCTGCTCAGTGATTTCAGTATTCTAGTCTGCATCTCCCCAAGGTAATACATAAAACCTGGCCTGTTAGTGGGCCCTGAGGACAGGGTTAATGACCACTGCAGTAAAGCATGCTTGTTATGCTCACTGTGGAACCTAAAGGGTTAACCCTCTGCATTGTGTAAAAAGGCTGTTTGATCCTGTCTTCTCTGATCCTCCCCTTTTTTTCATGTCCTCAATCCATCTGCTGATAGAACAGAGCCCTAGGAGGCAATCCACACATGCTCAGTTTTGTGTGTATTGCTAGTGAGTTTTTTTTTTTTTTTGGAGGGTGCATGTGATCAGCACAGGGCCAATCAGCACTGTCCAGACAGAGGGTCAGGGGTCCTGCAGCCTCATAGGACCGTCAGAGTAGGACAGAGTAGGATGAAAACCCCTCCTACAAGCTTTAACCAGACACTGATAGAAGTCACAAGACTGCTCTAATTGCTGATGAGAAAAGGTATTTAGCAGTTTAAATTTACTAAAATAATTGCATTTCCCTGTTCTGTGTACTGTGAGAGACCAGATATAATGAATGCAGGGTCCTGGGTTTAGTAACACTAACATTTCTATCAGATTGTGTTTTCTGTCTGTGGTCCTGTTGGGGAGATTTTCCCTAACCTCCTGTGCCTGTTACTCTCATCTAGGAAATGGGGGCAGCAGTTGTCAATTAGATCAGGGCCATCTTTAACGCAGGGCAAATGGGGCAGTTGCCCTGTGCCCTGTCTTTGCTGTGGGGCCCAAAGCAGCTTTCCCTTGAGCAAAAGCTACCCGCAAATTGGGGCCGTGATGATGGCACTGCTGAGTGCATCGGGGACACGGGAGGCAGCGCTGTAATCATCTTGCATCAGCAGAGAAGGGAAGGAGCGGGAGCTCCACTGACACTCTGACCCTGCCCCAGGCAGTCTGTATACTCTGGAGGGAATGGCTGTAGTAAGAGCAGAGCTTGGAGTGGGAGCTCCACCCCCGGACTTCTGAAAGTGCATGGTGAGCCCAGCTGGCCAGGTATGTCCTTTCCCCATAGAATGCCTGACTGCTATCCTAAACCCTGAGCTGTTGTTCAGCTGTAAAGCTGTGTATTTCTGAAAGGTCTCAGTTCATCTCCTGTAGTATGTGCACAGTCTCTGACCATCTCCTACAATACAAAAATTGTCCCAAACAGGAGAGGGACCAAGAAAAAGTGGGGCTCAAAGGAAAGGCAATCCGACTACATGTGTGTGCATACAAAATAGTGTTTATTGTGGTACAAAAACATGTAATACATGGGGATAGGAGAGCATAAACCAATAGTTAATTAGCCCTGATAAAAATTGATCGGTAACGTGAAACCGACCAACACAACTACACAGACAGGGGGGACATATAACATGTAGTCAAAAATACAAACAAAACGTATGGACGTCTAGGCAATTGATGTCTGCACAGCCTACTGACAATGAGGAGTATTCAGCAATGCTGAGTGAGGCTGCTGAGCAGACATCAATCCCCCCGGGGGGGGTGGCTCAAACCTGGATAGATGAGGAGAGAGGGAAAAGGGGGAGAAAAGGGAAGGGGGGTGGGGTGAAGAAAGGTGGAAAAAAGGGGATGGGGTAGGACAGAGGAGAGAGTGAAGAGCCATGGCGTGGGGCGCTGTTGTGGGTCCTGAGATAAACCCCAATCAACCTGTAGATGGAAGATGTGTGGCCATGGATATATGAGGGTGGAGCTGGAATGGCAGGAAGTCCAGGTATATATATAGCAAAAATGCTTCAATGGGCGAGATTATGCTCTGGATATAACCAGGTAAGTACTGATGCAATAGATGGAATAGTGGCTGGCGTATTATATGCTGAGCAGAAAACATGCAGTTATGGTGGTCATGTACGTTACCACTTCCGGGTCCTGTATGGAAGTCCTCAGGTACTGCCGAAGCGTACATCACCTGTGCTATGATCTGCACCGCTCGCCACTGCATATGGTATCGGGTACTTTCTGCGGAGTCTCCGTGCTCCAAAGGGCACTCCTCAAGTAAATGGATGGCCGGCCATCTAGGTGCGCCTATTTCCTCCTACACGGTTGTTCCGTACACAGTCGGAACACTCCCTCATTGAGTGAGCCGGCTAGCCCCAACGGGGGATGACAGCGGGTGTGACGTCCGGACGGAGTGACGTCAACGCGTTCCACAAGACAAGATTGTGTAGCTTCATCTGGACATCTAGGTGGCGTGCGAGGACTCCTTCTTATTGTCGTCCATTCCTCATACACGCCCACCCAGCTGATCTGTGTGAAGGAGATTCTCCCCGTCTATGTGTGTCCACATTATCGCCTGCTGTTGGTTTGCTACTTCGTGTATATAGAAAGTTTCAATTATATATCCAGGAAGTCCTTAGCCCACAATCTCTTAAATATGCAGCCCATAGGTTTGGAACATTGATGAAAAAATACGTATACACGTACAGATATTAGATACGATTGGCTTCCCTATTTCCTGCGATGTAATATCTGATCAGTGTAGATAACATTTATGTATGTCGTTATTTATTCCGTTTATATTATATAGCAGACATCAAAGCAACAAAAAAAAAAATCGGGAATACATTTTGAACATCAATCGACTCCAATGGGGAAGCAAGAGAGGGGGGGCTAAAGGGAATATTAGGAAAGGAAGAAAAAGAGAAAAAGAGAAAAGGGGGGGAGGGAAAAATAAAGAAGGTATACATCCACATAGTGATTAATCTCTATAGGGCAATTATCAGTGGTGGCCCATATTAGCCTAATGCATTTTTAGATAAACCACAGGGAGATTTATTGATGTGGATCGCAGGAATAGCTAGTCTGCATCCACAAATCCTGACCACATATGTTTATCTTTGTCGTATCAGTTAAAGGAGTTCAGGTAAAAGATGCAGACAAGGTACTACCTATAGTCTATAGTACATGCCATACACCTTTATAATTAATAGAAGAGGGTAAGTCATGATGACAATGCTCAGATATAGTTCCAGTGTAGTAAAGGGGAGCACTATAAGGACAAAAAGATGGATAATTAACAAATTCTTCATAAGGTATATATCCATATTATTTATGCTGCTAAGAAGGGCTGTAAATTCAGTTCCGTCTTTAAGCCTGACGGAACCAGAGACCCCAAACGGAAAATCCATCTTTTTTCTTTTTGTTGCAGAATTTGGTTGAAGTCCCCTTTTCTAGAGGAAAGATTCAGGGCATAAATCCCCTTAACCAGCATGCCAGACAGCTTGCCCTGATGGTATTGGGCAAAGTGTCTGGCCACCGGTTTCTCTGGATTTTTCTCCAGGATTTCCCTCATGTGTTCTCCCAAATGAATCCTGAACTGGCGTTTGGTCTTACCAATGTAAATTTTTTTACATGAACAGGTCAACATATATATGACCCTTGTAGTTGCACAGTTGATGAGGCTTTTAATCTCAAAGTTCTTTTTGTTTAGAGAGTCACTGAAGGTAGTTGTCCTATGTACATACGGACATACCTGACAGTGTCCACAAGGGAACATGCCCTTGCTTCTGGGGAATTGGGATAGCCAAGAACTATCCGTGCTCCTAACATGTTCAGAGTGAACTAGGCAGTGACCTAGATTTCAGGCCCTCTTTGCCACCATTTTTGGGGCAGATCCAACTATTTGAGCTATGCTTGGGGTATTCGTGAGTATGTCCCAGTGTTTGACCAATATGGATCTGACCGTGTCCCATTGGGTCCCAAACTCGGTGATGATTCTCACCGGGTCTGGAGCAATGGGGGAAGGGGGAACATGTTGAGGATTTTTTATTGTTCTTTTGTTGTCTAGAAGAGAAGGACGATCGCGTCCTGCTGCTTTCCGCTTTGCTCTCCTTAGTTGTTTATGGGAGTATCCGCGTTCCCGGAAGTGTTGATATAGTTCATCGCTTTCACGTCTGTAGTCTTCTCTGTTGGAGCAATTCCTAATTCGGAGAAATTGGCCAACAGGGATACTATCCTTGAGCCATTTCGGATGATGGCTGTCTGCCCTTAACAGTGTATTTGCAGACGTCTCCTTTCGAAAAGTGTGGGTCACTCACCAGGGATAGGTCCCTTCTGCTAATTGATAGGTCCAGAAAGGAGATTCTCTCTCGGTCCCATATGTAAGTCAGTTTGATGTTTCGGTCGTTGAGGTTCAGATAGTCTATAAATAGCGCCAGTGAGTCCTGATCGCCCTTCCAAATAACAAACACATCGTCGATGTACCTGAGCCACGTGTGTACATGGCTCAGGTACATCGGCAAGGTGTAGACCACATCCTCCTCCGATAGTCCCAAGTGAAGACAGGCATATGCTGGGGCCCAAGGTGCCCCCATGGATGTGCCATTGATTTGCTGGTAGTTAGTTGATAGAAATTGAAAGAAGTTATTCTTTAGGGCAAAAGTCAACAGGTCCACTAAAAATTCATTCTGTGGTCCGTAATTGGGAAAATGTCTATCTAAAAAGATTTCAACCGCTTTGATCCCCCAATCATGGGGGATCGACGTGGAAAGAGATTCCACGTCGATCCCCACCCCAGGACCATCTCCTGTAGTATGTGTGCAGTCTCTGACGTCTCCTGTAGAATTGTGCGCAGTCTCTGACCCTCTCATGTACTATGTCTACAGTCTCTGACTATCTCCTGTAGTATGTGCACAGTCTATGACCCTCTCCTGTAGTATGTATGGATCTTGTGGACAGATTACTGGGAGGGGCTGGGGAAGACCACGTTGGGATCAATGACAAAGTCAGAGGCAGCTGGAGTGTCCTAAAGAATGATTTTAGGGACTTGGGAGCTAAATTGAGGAAAAGGACCTCCAAGGTAGTATTCTCAGGAATACTACCAGTACATTGAGGCACACCAGAAAGGCAGAGGGAGATTAGGGAAGTAAACAAGTGGCTGAAGAGATGGTGTAGTAAGGAGGGGTTTGGGTTCCTGGAGGACCGGGCTGACTTCTCAGTCGATAACCAGTACTATAGAAGGGATGGACTGCACCTAAATGAGGAGGATGCAGATCAGCTGGTAATGAAAATGGGCAAAAAGTTAGAGGGGTTTTTAAACTAGGTGACGGGGGGGAGGGTCCAGAGGTAGAGATAGTCAGTGCAGAACATATTTCAGAGGGTAGTATTGGGGGCATTAGTGATAGGTTGACCAAAGCACATAAACCCAAGGTAAGTATAGTAGCAAGTCCTACTTGCAATCTTGGAACAGCCAATAAGAGAATAATATGTGACCGGTCTAAACTATGTGGCATGTTCACCAACGCCGGGAGCCTGGTGGACAAGGTGGGTGAACTAGAGATACTGTTGTATGAGGAGGATTTGGATTTTGTGGGAATTTCAGAGACCTGGTTCAACAGATCTCATGATTGGCTGGCAACCAATCATAAACTAGAAATACTGTTGTATGAGGAGGATTTGGATTTTGTGGGAATTTCAGAGACCTGGTTCAACAGATCTCATGATTGGCTGGCAATCAATCAGGAGGTGGAATTCTTATGGGTAGAGCTCCAATGGAATGAAGCCAAGGGGAAAATAATACTGGCAGTATGCTATAGGCCCCCTAACCTGAGGCAGGAAGGGGAGACAGATCTCCTATCACAAATTGGATTAGCAGCAAGGATGGGAAGTGTTTATCATAATGGGGGATTTTAATTATCCAGACATAGACTGGGCAGAGGCAACCAGGCATTCATCTAAGGCTCGCCAGTTCCTAAATGTCTTGCAGGACAATTTTATGGGTCAGATGGTAGAAGCACCAACTAGAAATAAAACGTTACTGGATCTACTGATTACCAACAATACAGACCTGATCACAGATGTGGCAATACGGGGCAGTTTAGGTAACAGCAATCACAGGTCAATTGGCTTTAGTATATATCACACAAATAGAAAACATAAGGGGAATACAAAGACACTGAATTTCAAAACAGCCAACTTCCCTAAACTACAAACCTTGCTAGAGGGCATAAAAATTTGGATAAAATCTTAGGGACAAAGAACACAGAGGAGAGATGGGTTTGTTTCAAGAGCATATTAAATAAGGGCATTAGCCAATGCATCCCATTGGGTAATAAATTTAAAAGAGCGAGCAAAAGTCCTGGATGGCTTAACTCCAATGTAAAAATGCATATAAAAGCAAAGGAGAAGGCCTTCAAAAAATACAAAGTTGAGGGATCATCATCAGCATTCAGACTTTATAAAGAATGCAACAAGAAATGTAATGGTGCAATAAGGACGGCTAAGATAGAACATAAAAGACACATAGCGGAGGAGAGAAAAAAAATCCCAAGAAATTCTTTAAGTATGTTAACAGTAAAAAAGGGAGGACAGACCATATTGGCTCCATAAAGAATGAGAAAGAACATCTGGTAACAAAGGATGGGGAGATGGCGAAGGTATTGAATTTATTCTTCTCAGTCTTCACAAGGGAATCGGGGGGGCTTTAGTAACCAAAACTGCAGTGTTTATCCTCATGACACATCACAGGAAGCACCTCCATGGTTAACAGAGGACAGAATTAAAATTAGACCTGGGAAACTTAACATTAATAAATCACCGGGACCAGATGGCTTGCACCCGAGAGTACTTAGGGAACTCAGTCAAGTAATTGCCAGACCATTGTTCCTAATTTTTACTGACAGTCTACTGACTGGAATGGTACCAGCTGATTGGAGAAAAGCCAATGTAGCACAATATTTAAAAAGGGTCCAAAATACATCCCTGGGAATTAGACCAGTTAGCCTATCATCAATAGTGTGTAAACTCTTGGAGGAGATGATAAGGGACTATATACAAGATTTTAGTAATGAGAACTGTATCATTAGCAGTAATCAGCATGGATTCATGAAGAATCGCTCTTGCCAAACCATTCTATTAACCTTCTATGAGGAGGTCAGTTGCCAACTATATAAAGGAAGGTCCGTAGACGTAATGTATCTGGATTTTGCAAAAAGCATTTGACACAGTTCCTCATAAACGTTTACTCTACAAAATAAGGTCTGTTGGCCTGGAACATAGGGTAAGTACATGGATTGAAAACTGGCTACAGGGGGCGCATGCGCGGCGGCACCTAAGATGGACGCGTAGTCCGGGAGCTCCGTCCCGCCTCAGCAGACCGGATCGAAATTCTGCCACTTGGACCGGCGATCGGCACCTGGAACTGCCCCACACGGCCACCAGAATCCCCGGGGACACTCCTGATGTACTCGGGAGCGGTAAGGAGAAACTTAAAACCGGCCTTTGAAGCCGCCACACCGCAGGCCGAAACTGCCAAGATGGCGACCGCGCCTCACAGCTCTCCTCAGGCAGCACAGCCGAATCCCCCATACTCGGCCTCCCCCTCCCTGCTTCAGCCAGAACACCCTGCAGGCAACATCCCATCGAACCCAGCCTCCCCAGCTTCCACCGCTTCTCTCCTGGAGCATAACCTGACAAGCCTGGGGTATTCCCCAATGGATGCAGGCCCTCCCCAGTCTCACCAGCTACTACAGCATGGGGATTCAGGCCTACTCCAGCCAGCCTCAGTAGCAGACCTGTACACCAAGTTTGCAGAACTACTGGACAGAGGCCTTCATAATACTGCACACAAAATAACCAGTGACATTAAAGCAGATCTCCAGAACATTGGCACCCGCATGGAAATCATTGAATCTAATCTGGACTCCACGATTTCCAGAACGAACCAAAATACGGCATGTATACAGACCTTGCAGGAACAACTAGAGACTGCTAATGCCAAGATCGATGACCTTGAAAACCGTAACCGAAGATACAATTTTCGGGTCAGGGGGCTCCCTGAATCCTACAAGGACATCCCTGAAACGATACAATTGTTTATTAAAGATTTGCTCCCAGACACCCCACAGCACAGGCTTGAGCTGGATCGGGCCCACAGAGCACTCCGACCTCCTAGAGCAGACAGCCTCCCCCGTGACGTCGTGGTGAAACCACATTTCTTCTCAATCAAAGAAGAGGTCATGAGGAAATCGAGATCCATGTCTGAAATATTATTCCAGGGACACCGTCTGCAAATATTTGCTGACTTATCCCCCTCAACTATACAAAAAAGGAGAACCCTAAAGCCACTTCTCCGAATCCTGATGGACAGAGAAATCAAATACTGGTGGCTCTTCCCGTTTCAACTTAAATTGCTCCACAAAGGCAAGGCATATACCTGATCCCTGCAGGAAGGAGAAAAGCTTTTTCTTCAATTAGGCTTCATCAACCAGGACCCGACTGCACGCCACCCAGGAAATCAACCCAATGCGGCAAAGAGACACTTGCCAACGAGTCCCCTGAATCCGGTTTGGGAAAAAGCAAGATCCAAGATCCAAGAAGTCTAAGGAAACTAATCCTCCGTGAACTCCAATCCCCACTTTTTCCTTGGAACTCAATTCCTTTGACATCCACTCATTTTTAGTAGCCCCCTTTTTCCCACCCCTCTTCGGATGTTAGCTGAGGGGGTGGGGTCTCCCCGTTTGTGACCCCTGAGATGAGTGTCAAGTAGGGACACCCTTACGCCTCTTTTGAGGCGATCTCGGGGGACATGATCCTTGGAGACGTTGTTATCCCATACTTTTCATCCTACACTGACTTTGATCTACGCCTTCACAGCTTTTGGTCGGTCCAGGTGGGTTGAGGGGAGGGCGGGTAGCCGTCCTGCTAGACTGACCTTGGGAACTATTCTCAATAAACCATGCTAACTCTGAAGGTCTCCTCGTAATGCCTTTCCCTGGCTGAATGGGCGTATTCCCCAATTTCCCTTGCTATTCCAGGTCCCTTTGCACAGTTCTAATACTAGTTTATTAGTTTGATCAATAGTATGTTGACCTGTACATCTTCTCCTCCGGGCTCTACTTAAAGTGAATGCTTAACTTTGCTGGAGGTGGAGGTGTATGTGTCGGGCCAAGTGCCTATCTCTAGGATTTTCTTTTTAAATACTCTAATAGAAGGTCCCTCTGCTGGGGCGGTGTTCATGCCCCCTTTTCTGCCTAGTGGTCTTTGGTTCTCCAACTGCCACTGGACAGGACCAATCTCTTCCTACTAGTGAGATTCTTCTGTGACTCACACTTCTTGATGGAGGACTCTGTCCCCTCCATCCTCCGGGGATCTCCCTTGCTCCCTGTCTTTCCTCTTTACCTTCCCACTTCCCTTTTCTGCTCATGTTCTAATATGTTTTTCCCCACAGGAGTCCTCTGGGGGGACTACTTTAGACATTTACGGATGCTCTCACCGCTCTCCGCTCATCGCTTGAGGAACCTTGGAACCCGTGGACACAGGATGGTGAGTGCTGTTGATTGCCCAGCTCTGCTCTTACCTCTGCTCAATGGCTAATGACACACCTGTAAACGCGGCCCTTAAAATAGTGTCCCATAATGCTCAAGGCCTGAACTCCCAGTCCAAAAGACGCAAAGTTTTTCAATACTTACATTCCCAAAAAGCAGATGTGATCCTTCTACAGGAAACTCACTTTCCTAGAAGTTTCAACCCTTCATTCATCCACTACAAATTTCCCTTCTTTAAACTTGCCAATGCTGAGAACAAAACAAAGGGGGTGGGTATTTTTATTTCCAAACAATGCAAATTTACCCCCAAATCTGAATTTAGGGACCCGGACGGGCGCTACCTTCTCTTAGTGGGGGAATTAGACAATCAATTATACTCTCTAATCTCGTATTATGCTCCCAATAGGGGCCAGTTTGCCTTCTTTCAAAACATGTTCACAACATTAACGCCACTATTGGAAGGCACAGTGATCTATGGCGGCGACTCTAACTCGGCCTTTGACCAGGGCATGGACAAATCACGTCCCCTGGGCAAGCGCCTCATTAGACCAACAAAACAGAGCCTACGCATAGCCAAACTTATCTTCCAGCAGGAACTAATAGACATTTGGAGGGAAGTAAATCCTACATTGCGAGACTACACCCATTTCTCCAACCCCCATAAGTCTTTTGCAAGAATTGATCACATCCTTATAGCCTCAGCATCCATTCCATTAACGCACAGAGCATATATTAAAGACGTAGTCTGGTCGGACCACTCGATGGTGATTCTTGTACTTCAGCGCCTGAGGGGCCATAAACCTACCCGAAGATGGAGGCTTAACGAGTCCATCCTGAGTGATCCGATCAGATTGAAAGATATTGAAACTAACATACGCAACTACTTCCTCATTAATGATACTGCAGACACTAGCCCCTCTTGTCTCTGGGCGGCTCATAAAGCAGTGATAAGAGGACACCTGATCCAAATAGCTTCTCAAATCAATAAAGAAAACAAAACCGACATAGAAAAGCTGGACAGGGATTATTCAGCCTTAATTAGACAACACAAAGCGGACCGAAATACAGTCCCTATAACCCAGCTGGATGCAGCTCGCACAGCCCTAAACCTCGTTCTAACCACTAAGGCTGAGAAATGGCTTAGGTGGAATAGAAACAGATTCTATAGCAATGGTGACCGCATCGGTTCTATGCTTGCAGGAAAATTATCCCCGAAATTTCGATCTCCGGCCCTACCAAAGATCAGGATTCAGGGTGGCACTTTGTCCCAAAACCCCCAACGGATAATGGGGGAATTCCTAACCTTCTATAAATCCCTATACAGTAGTGGAACCAGCCCTTCTCCAGAGGCCATGGACCTCTTCCTAAACAACATTCCGATTCCCAAATTAGAAGCTAGGCACCGCCAGATTCTGGATTCTCCTATATCTGCTGAAGAAATTTGCGCGGTCATCAAAAACCTGAAATCACACTCAGCCCCAGGTCCAGATGGTTTCTCCATACCATATTACAAATCATTCTCCACCTTACTCGCCCCATACATGGCTAGATTCTTCAATGCTCTTAAGAAGGGGGATCCCCTCGATACCTCACTTAACACGGCCTACATCACGGTCCTCCCCAAGCCAGATAGAGACTCCAGCTCGGTCAGCAACTATAGACCAATATCTCTCATCAACAATGATCTAAAGATTCTGACTAAGATCTTTGCTGACCGCCTGGCTTCCTTCATCAGCATATACATTAATAAAGACCAAGTGGGCTTCATACCAGGGAGACAGGGGCCCGACCAAATACGAAGAGCGATAGACATAGTTTCCCTTATAAACTCCAACTGGGATGGGGGCTCATCCAGGCAGGGATGTCTTCTATCTCTAGATTTACAAAAAGCGTTTGACGCTGTCCAATGGCCCTACATTTTCCATTTACTACAAAAATGGGGATTTGGAGATTCTTTTCTCAATGTCATTCACGCATTGTACTCAACTCCCTCAGCTCAGGTGCGTCTGCAGGGGTTCTACTCAGACTCCTTTCCCATAGCTAGAGGTACAAGACAGGGGTGCCCACTTTCCCCGTTGATCTTCGCCATAGCAATCGAATCCCTGGCGATCGCCATCAGAAACAACCCAAACATTCAAGGCATCCACAGTGGCCCCAAGTGTCATAAATGTGCATTATTTGCCGATGACATCTTGCTATTTGTATCTTCTCCGCTGACATCGCTCCCCAATATCTGCCGTCTCTTGGATGATTTTGGGAAGATCTCAGGCCTTAGAGTCAACTATGACAAATCCCAGGCACTTAATATCAATATCCCAGATCCTCTCCTGGCCAAACTCAGGGACAGCTTTCGGTTCTCATGGAGCAACTCTTCCATTTCATATTTAGGGATACAGCTGACTCCTAAGATTGAACTCCTTTATCAAGCCAATTATCCCCCTCTTTATAAAAAACTGGAGGAGGACCTATCTTGTTGGTCCAGGCTGTCCCTGACCTGGCTAGGCAGGATCAACACGATCAAGATGACACTACTCCCCCGCATCCTATACTATTTTAGAGCTCTTCCGATACCGGTAGATACTATCCGCCTAAAACGCTTCCAGGCCAACATTGTTAAATACATATGGGGTAAAGGGGGACACAGATTCTCTAAAACGATCCTGTTTAGACCTAGGTCAGAGGGAGGCTTGGGTTTACCAAACCTACTCTGGTACCTACAAGCGGCTCAATTAGCCCAGATTTCTACAGTCTACTCTCGATGGGAACATCCTGATTGGATTCACATAGAGAGGCAAGCAGTCCCCCACCACACCCTAGACTTCCTCCTCTGGAGCCCAAAGAAACTCAGACCCCCCATCCTTTCCCCAACATTGTCACATTCCTTTACATTATGGGACAGAATGAAAAGCAACAACCGCTTAATATCTCCCACGACACCACTACAGCACTTGTTCAACAATCCTGGTTTCCCCCCAGGCCTCAATATCTCTGCCTTTAAATGGTGGCTCGACAAAGGGATGTACAGAATAGGACACTTCCTTAGACCTTTAGGTCCACTCTCTAAAGCTTTTTGTGTCAGCAAACTCGATATGCCACAGTCAGAATCCTTTCGATTCTCCCAAATTTCAAGCTACCTACACAATAAATGTAGGTCCCTACCAAATGGACCCCAAATGACTCCTTATGAAATATGGTGTGGCCAGGCCTGCGAGCAGAGGGGGGGCATCTCGGTGATCTACAAGGCACTATCCTCTGCACAACTCAAGGCACCTTACATGCTAGCCTGGGAAGAGGATCTTTCTCAAAGTTGGCAGCTAGAAACTTGGCATAGGAATTTCTCCCAGTCTTACAAAGGCATTTTAAACACTGGTCTAGTAGAGGCTAACTTAAAAGTGCTCACTAGATGGTACCTGGTACCCTCCAAATTAGCTTGCTTCTACCCTTCGGCTTCACCCCTCTGTTCTCGGGGATGTGGCCTGAGGGGAGACATGCTTCATACATGGTGGACCTGTCCTAGGATCAGAAAATTCTGGCACAGGATTTTCACTTGGATTAGTAGGATAACCGAAAGGCCTGTGCAGTTGTCCCCGCTGGTAGCACTCCTCAACTTCCCAGTAAGGGAAGTCCCCAGGGTTACACAACACCTCATCTTCTTCATCATTCTAGGAGCTAAACTCACCCTAGCCAAAGCCTGGAAAAAATCCTCAGTCTCAACAATCCTAGCCAAAAGAAAGATCTCTTGGATTATGAACCAAGAAAAAATGGCTAGTGTGATCCTGGAATGCTCGACCAAGTTCAAACAAATTTGGGAACCCTGGGCAAACCACATTGGCATCATACTTTGACCCTTCCACAGAGCAGCCACATCTAGATATGTCTATACCCCCCCAGTCGACTCTTATGCACATCTTTCAACCTTTTTCTCCTCTGCCTTCTCTCCCCCCCTCTTCTTTTCTCTCTTCTTTTCTCTCTATACGCCTTTCGTCCTTTTCTCTTCCCACTTTCTCTCCTTACCGATGGTCTTGGGCATCGGCCTGTTCTCAGATGGCCATGACCTGGGCCTCGGCCGGGGGCCATCTTGAGCTTGCCTCCGACCCTGGCCCAGATTTGATCAGCCATATTGGAGTCCATTCCCCCTGCCTCCTAATTCTTTTATTTTTATTATCAACTATTTAGTTATTAATGTTGAACAGTTTCTAAAAAAGCTCTAAATTGATCAGAAGACATCAGATCAACTCACTCACCCACTGCGGTGAGCATAAATTTGGTAGCCTCGGGTAATATCACCTTCATCCCTCTCAGAGAATTGACGTTTTTCTTTCTCTAGTTGGAGGGATGTCGGGGGTGGGGAAGCCCCGCCACAGTGTGTCCCCAATTGGGGTGGCGGACCTCTTCCTCCCAATATCGCATATATCATCTACAATATCTGATCATATGTCTTTTCATGATTAACACTTACAAAGTTCATGTCTAACTTTGTTTACTCTGTATTACGATGTTTTGTACTCCAAAACCTCTTTAAGTTGTTTGTCATGCGACCATGTTGGTCATCTGTATTGCGTTGACTCGAGATATAGTCATGTCATGCACTGTTTCCCCCCCCCCCCCTCCCCCTTTTAATTTTTCTTTTTCGAAAATAAAAATATATTGAAACAAGAAAACTGGCTACAGGGGCGAGTTCAGAGGGTGGTGATAAATGGGGAGTACTCGGAATGGTCAGGGGTGGGTAGTGGGATCTCCCAGGGTTCTGTGCTGGGACCAATCATACACAAACTGGAGGATGGGGTAAACAGTTCAATCTCTGTGTTTGCAGACGATACTAAGCAAAGCAGGGCAATAACTTCTCCGCAGGATGTGGAAACCTTGCAAAAAGATCTGAAAAAATTAATGGGGTGGACAACTACATGGCAAATGAGGTTCAATGTAGAAAAATGTAAAATAATGCATTTGGGTGGCAAAAATATGAATGCAATCTATACATACACTGGGGGGAGAACCTCTGGTGGAATCTAGGATGGAAAAGGACCTGGGAGTCCTAGTAGATGATAGGCTCAGCAATGGCATGCAATGCCAAGCTGCTAACAAAGCAAACAAAATATTGGCATGCATTAAAAAGGGGATTAATTCCAGAGATAAAACAATAATTCTCCTGCTCTACAAGACTCTGGTCAGGCACCTAGAGTATATTGTCCAGTTCTAGGCACCAGTCCTCAGGAAGGATGTAATGGAAATGGAGCGAGTACAAAGAAGGGCAACAAAGCTAATAAAGGGTCTGGAGGATATTAGTTATGAGGAAAGGTTGCGAGCACTGAACTTATTCTCTCTGGAGAAGAGACGCTTGAGAAGGGATATGATTTCAATTTACAAATGCCGTACTGGTGACCCCACAATAGGCATAAAACTTTTTTGCGGAAGGGAGTTTAACAAGACTCGTGGCCACTCATTAAAATTAGAAGAAAAGAGGTTTAACTTTAAACTACATAGAGGGTTCTTTACTGTAATGCCCTGTACACACAGTCGGATTTTTCAACTGAAAATGTTTGATGGAAGCTTGTTATCGGAAATTCCGACCGTGTGTAGGTTCCATCGGACATTTTCCATCGGAATTTCCATCACAAAAAATTTGAGATCTGGATCTCAAATTTTCCGACAACAAAATCTGTTGTCATAAATTCCGATCGTGTGTACACAATTCGGACGCACAAAGTTCCATGAATGCTTGGAATCAAGCAGAAGAGCCGCACTGGCTATTGAACTTAATTTTTCTCGGCTCTTCGTACGTTCTGTACGTCACCACATCCTTGACGTTTGGAATTTCCGACAAGGTTTGTGTGACCGTGTTTATGCAAGACAAGTTTGAGCCAACTTCCGTCGGAAAAAAAACATGGATTTTGTTGTCGGAATGTCCGATCATGTGCACGGGGCATAAGAGCGGCAAGGATGTGAAATTCCCTTCCACAGGCGATGGTCTCAGTGGGGAACATCGATAGTTTCAAGAAACTATTAGATAAGCACTTGAACGACCACAACACACAGGGATATACAAGGTAATACTGACATATAATCACACACATAGGTTGGACTTGATGGACTTGTGTCTTTTTTCGACCTCACCTACTAGGTAACTATGCAGCTATGTCTCTGACCCTCTCCTGTAGTAAGTATGTAGTCTTCGACCCTCTCCTGTAGTATGTGTGGGGTTTCTGAGCATCTCCTGTAGTATGTGCGCAATCTCTGACCCTCTCCTGTAGTATGTGTGCAGTCTCTGACCGTCTCCTGTACCATGTCTGCAGTCTCTGACCGTCTTCTGTAGTATATGCGCAGTCTCTGACGTCTTCTGTAGGACATTTACAGTCTCTGACCGTCTCCTGTAGGATATGCGCAGTCTCTGACCGTCTCCTGTACTATGTCTGCAGTCTCTGACCATCTCCTGTACTATGTCTGCAGTCTCTGACCATCTCCTGTGGTATGTTCGCAGTCTCTGACCATCTCCTGCAGTATGTGCGCAGTCTCTGACTGTCTCCTGCAGTATGTGCACAGTCTTTGAACATCTCCTGCAGTATGTCTGCAGTCTGAGCGTCTCCTGTAGTATGTGCGCAGTCTCTGACCGTCTCCTGCAGTATGTCTGCAGTCTCTCACCATCTCCTGCAGTATGTCCCCAGTCTCTCACCATCTCCCACAGTATGTCGGCAGTCTCTCACCCTCTCCTGCAGTATGTCGGCAGTCTCTCACCCTCTCCTGTAGTATGTGTATTAATGTGCTGCTTTACTTGCTCAAATATTTGGAATTGCTTCACTGCTCATGGAGTGGTAATGATGTGCAGTTACCTGTGTCAATCAATCGGTGAACAGTAGTGATCTGCTGTAATCTCTAGCAACCAGTTAGCAGTAATGATGTGTAGTAACCTCTAGCAGCCAATCAGTGAGCGGTAATGATGTGGTACAACTTCTAGCAACCAATCAGTGAGTGGTAATGATGTGCTGTAACTTCTAGCAACCAATCAATGAGCGGTAACGATGTACTGTAACCTCTAGCAATCACTGAGCGGTAATGTTGTGCTGTAACCTCTAGCAACCAATCAGTGAGTGGTAATGATGTGCAGTAACCTCTAGATTTTGAGTCTACTGGCTATTTTTTTTTAATGTCAAAGAATGGGGGGGGCAAGAAAATGTTTGCCCAGGGTCCAATTAATATTACAGACGGCCCTGATTTAGATGGCACAGTGCAGTTGACAATAAATACAGTCAGAAGTTCTAATGTATTGTGTTGTTAATTTCCCATCAACTTCTGTTCTGGCATGAAGTGATGGGAAATCTCTAGGGGTGTAGTAGGGACTAGGGGTGAGCATAGGTATGTTTGAAACTTGTTCAAACTCACCTGAGCAATCTCACCCAAAAGCTGTCACTGTACTTAGGCAATCATAAGGGAGTTGAAAAATTCCCCTGCCCACAGTAGCACATTGTATACACCACTTGTATATGTGTGGCAGCAGAGTGGGTAATGCCTAAGCTGCCTATGATTGGTCCAGAACAGATGACAGCTTCCTGGTGGGATCACTCAGGCAGGTTCAGACTGTAATCCGAACATGCCTTGGTTCATCCCTAGTAGGAACACTAACAGCAATAAAAACCTGAAAGAGACCCTAACCCTTCCCCACTATGAAAACATTAAAGGAAGAAGTTTTGGCTGGAGTTGGGCTTTAATTAATAAAAGTAAGTTTACATAGTCCAATATAGCTACAAATTTTCCTAGTTTAAAAAAGTGGAATTAATCAAATTACTGTGCAGTATACAATATAATACCAATAGTATTGGGACGCCTGCCATTACATGCACATGTACTTTAATGGCATCCCAGTCTTAGTCCGTGGGATTCAATATTGAGTTGGCCCAACCTTTGCAGCTATAACAGCTTCAACTCTTCTAGGAAGGCTGTCCACAAGGTTTAGGAGTGTGTCTATGGTAGAGTTTGACCATTCTTTCAGAAGCGCATTTGTGAAGTCAGGCACTGATATGAACAAGAAGGCCTGGCTCGCAGTCTCTGCTCTAATTCGCCCCAAAGTTTTTTTATCGGGTTGGGATCAGGAACTTGTGCAGGCCAGTCAAGGTCCTCTACCCCAAACTCACTCATCCATGTCTTTATGGACCTTGTTTGTGCACTGGTGCACAGTCATGTTGGAACAGGAAGGGGCCATCCCCAAACTTTTCCCACAAACAGAGCATGAAATTGTCCAAAATGTCTTGGTATGCTGACGCCTTAAGAGTTTCCGTCACTGGAACTAAGGCGCCAAACCCAACCCCTGAAAAACAACCAACGCCATAAACCACTCTCCACCAAATGATTTGGTCCATAAAGACATGGGTGAGCGAGTTTGGGGTGGAGGAGCTTGAATGGCCTGCACAGAGTCCTGAACTCAACGCAACACCTTTGGGATGAATTAGAGCAGAAACTGTGAGCCAGGCCTTCTTGTCCACATCAGTGCTTGAGCTCACAAATGCACTTCTGGAAGAATGGTCAAATATTCTCATAGACACACTTCTAAACCTTGTGGACTGCCTTCCCAGAGGAGTTGAAGCTGTTATAGCTGCAAAGAGTGGGCCAACTTAATAGTGAACCCTACGGACTCAGACTGGGATGCCATTAAAGTTCATGTGCATGTAAAGGCAGGCATCCTTTTGGTAATATAGTGTATATAACAAGAATTATTTTATAATGCTGTCCATTTCTGGGCACCAGTCCTCAGGAAGGATGTACTGGAAATGGAGCGAGTACAAAGAAGGGCAACAAAGCTAATAAAGGGTCTGGAGGATATTGGTTATGAGGAAAGGCTGCGAGCGCTGAACTTATTCTCTCTGGAGAAGAGACGCTTGAGAGGGGATATGATTTAAATTTATATATCCTGTACTGGTGACCCCACAATAGGGATAAAACTTTTTCGCGGAAGGCAGTTTAACAAGACACGTGGCCACTCATGAAAATTAGAAGAAAAGAGGTTTAATCTTAAACTACGTAGAGGGTTCTTTACTGTAAGAGCGGCAAGGATGTGGAATTCCCTTCCACAAGCGGTGGTCTCAGCGGGGAACATCAATAGTTTCAAAAAACTATTAGATAAGCACCTGAACGACCGCAACATACAGGAATATACAATGTAATACTGACATATAATCACACACATAGGTTGGACTTGATCGACTTGTGTCTTTTTTCAACCTCACCTACTATGTAACGATTTGATTTACAGCCATATATGTGCGCAGTCTATTGCATTAGTGTGTGCATCCCAAAGCTTAAACACACATGCATGTGTGTGTACAGTATGTATGTGTGAATGTGTATATATGTATATACAGCAGGTAAAACAAGTATTGAACACGTTAACATATTTCTAGGTAAATATATTTCACCACATGTCGGTAACAACCCATGCAATCCATACAAACAAACCAAAACAAATCAGTTCAGAAATTAAGTTCTAAATTTAGCTCTAAAGTAAAAAAAAAGGCTTGCTGGGGAAGGGGGCCGATACAGTACCATTCCCATTGGCTAAGGAGGCAGCAGAGAGGCGGAGCAACTGTAGTTTCAGGATTTTTACATACACTACACGGTTGGCAACCCTGGGGATTAGGGTGTGTCCAGGCACACCCGACACACCCCATGTGCACGCCTATGTCTACAGCTTAATGATCCAGGGACTTGTCTCTTTATCTGGTAAAGTAAAAAAAGATAATCACTGCAAACAGTATATATTCAATTTACATGAGAGGTTGATGTAACATGACACCGCCCTGACCCATCTCTAGAAATCACCCGCAATACACCCACAATACTATTTTGATGCCCTTTTATTTGCACATTCATATATCTTTTATGATAAATGTAGAAACTGCTTCTATTTGATGATCACATAGCATTCATAACCCTGAAAGCCCAGTAATAATTCTGAAACATTTTCTTATTCCATTTGAGTAAAAGTAATAGAACAATTTCTTTTCCTGGACAGGGACAAGAGGAGTTAGATGATTGTGCTACCAAGATACTATCTAACAGGCCACTGAGCGCGGCAAGTTATCAATAAAATGTCAAATCAGTGAATTGCGTAGTAGTTAAGCACTGGGGATATAAGGCAAATTGCCTTGTAACCTACAGATGTACTCATGCTAACATGGAGGTAACTGACATTGATAGATCACCATATTATATATAGTGATAGAAGAAGCAGCTCTTTGGGAGAACTACACTGGAAGAGTTGTAAGATAAATGACCCTAGGTGGACATCTGTAATGTTTGTTAGAAACAGTGACATCGGCCCTCAATAGATAAGGTGCATATTGCAGAAAAAAAAATTCACATGTCTTAAAGCTGAAAATCTCCTGGATGAGGTTTATTTCAAGTATATGATTAAATTCCCCTCTGGTCTAAATTGCTCCAGTCTAGTTGACTGAATGTGTGAACATCAGCAGCAGCGATCATTTTGTTTGATGGATGACTGGCCAAGAATCATCACTATAATTACCAGAAAAAGAGGTCATTGCATTAAAACCTAATGTGAAATTGTGTCAATGCTGAAGAATAATGGGTCTTTACAAGTGTTTTGCCAAAGTCAAGGATTACCTATTACACTTGGCTGCCCTGTCATGTACTGGCAATAAGCGAGCCATTCCTGCTTAAAGCATGATATTCAGCGCATAAGATGCGATACAAACAATCAAATAAGGTGGAATAACAATTGCACATGATAATTTAGAAGTTACTCAGTATTAAACCTTTTACTTTTTTGGTTGTCATTTAAATTAAACACCAAATGGCCCCAATTTATTGATGTAGAAACATAGCTTCCTCCTAAGGAGGAATAGAAAAATTATATTATTAATAATAATTTAAATATGTATATGTATGAGAAAAGATGAAACATGAAAAGATATAATAAAATATTTACAAAAAATTGAGGGGTGTACTCTCTTTTGTGAGATACTGTGTGTATATATATATATATATATATATATATATATATATATATAAAATTTATTTTCATACTTTTGGCTCTGTATACCACCAGATAAAAATTAAAGCGAAACAATCCAAATTAATTTGAAGTGCAAACTTTCAGCTTTAATTCAAGGGGTTGACCATAAATATCAAGTACAAATTTTAGAAATTGCAACCATTTTTATACAGTCCCCTCATATTCAGGGGCTCAGATATAATTGGACAAATGAATAATCATAAATAAAATGTTCATTTTTAATATTTTCTTGAGAATCCTTTACTGGCAATGACTGCCTGAAGTCTGGAACCCATGGACATTACCAAAGACTGGGTTTCCTCCTTTCTGATGGTTTGCTAGGCTCTATCTGCAGCTGTCTTCAGTTGTTCTTTGTTTGTGTGTCTTTCTGCCTTTAGTTTTACCTTCAGCAAGTGAAATGCATGCTCAATTGGGTTGAGATCAGGTGATTGACTCCACATTGCAGAATATTCCACTTTTTTCCTTCAAAAGCTCCTAGGTTGCTTTTGCAGTGTGTTTTTGGATCATTGTCCATCTGTACTGTGAAATGCCGTCCAATCAACTTTGCTGCATTTGGCTGAATCTGGACTGACAGTATATCTCTAAACACTGCAGAATTCATCCGGCTGCTTCTGTCTTCTGTCACATCATCAAAAAACACCAATGACCCAGTGCCTCTGGAAGCCATGCATGCCCATGCCATCACACTGCCTCCACCACGTTTTACAGATAACGTTGTGTGCTTTGGATCATGAGCTGTTTCAAGCCTTCTCCGCACTTTTTTCTTCCCGTCATTCTGGTACAGACTTAATCTTAGTTTCATCTGTCCAAAGAATGCTTTTCCAGAACTGGTCTGGCTTTTTTAGATTTTTTTGGCAAAGTCTAATCTGGCTTTTCTATTCTCCTGGGTTATGAATGCTTTGCACCTTGTGGTGAACTTGTATTTGGTCTTGTGATGTATTCTGTTTATTGTAGAATTTGACAATGATACGCCCACCTCCTGGAGAGTGTCCTTCACTTGTCTGGATGTTGTGTTTTAGGTTTTTCTTTACCATAGAGAGGATCCTGCGATCATCCACCACTGTTATCTTCTGTGGACGTCCAGGCCTTTTTTTTTTTTGTTGCTGAGCTCACCAGTGCACTCTTCTTTCCTCAGAATGTACCAAACTGTTCATTTGGTCACGCCTAATGTTGCTGCTACCTCTCTGATGGATTTGTTTTGTTTTTGAAGCCTTACAATGGCCTGTTTCACTTCCATTGACAGCTCCTTTGAACTCACAATGTCGGTTCACAGCAATAGATTCCAAATGCAAATACCACACGTAGAATCAACTCCAGACCTTTTACCTGCTTAATTGATGAAGAAATAAGGAGTAACTCACACCTGGCCATGAAACAGCTTTTGATTCAATTGTCCAATTACTTTTGGCCCCTTGAAAAAGGGGGTGACTATTCTCAAGAACTGTAATTTCTAAACTCTTCCTCCAAATTGGATGTACATACCTTCAAATTAAACCTGAAAGTGTGCATTTTCAGTCCATATCGATTATATAACTATAGGTTGAATATGTTTTGGTAAATACCTGAACAAATCTAAAATTGTGCCTGTTTCCAAATATATATGGACCTAACTGTATATATTAATTATAATAACTAAATTAAATAATTTATGCTGGTAACCCTTGTATAAATTGTTATATGCCCCATTTCTGGTTTGTTGCATACATAAAATACACTGATGACAGTTGATTGGCAAGTTCCCAATTACATCCGAACTGATTGATTGTACTAAGCAGAACACAACAGGTGTTGATAAGTGGCAGTACTGCACAACATTAGGCTGTAGCTGCTAAATGATTTGTTCTTCAGGGAAGGGGGTGCAGCCTCCACTTCAATGAAGGATACAATTGAAGGTGGAATGTTGTTCCAGCCGTAACAAATGTCCTGTCCTTTTCTTTCAGCTCCCATGTAAACTCAGACTGTTTGCTACAGATTATAATCATGTGTACATCAATGTGCTTTATGAAATGAATTTGAATACACTTTTTGTCAACTTGTGAATGTACTTGTCAACATAACAAATGGATAGAGTTACAGTGCCTTGAAAAAGTATTCATACGCCTTGAGATTTTCCATATTTTGTCATGTTACAACCAAAAACATAAATGGATTTTATTGGGAATTTATATGATAGACCAACACAAAGTGGCGTGAAGTGGAAAAAAAAATTACAAATGGTTTTCAACACTTTTTACAAATAAATATGTGAAAAGTGTGGTGTGCATTTGTATTCAGCCCTCCCTGAGTCAATAATTTTTAGAACCACCGTTCGCTGCAATTGCAGCTGCAAGTCTTTTTGGGGATGTCTCCACCAGCTTTGCACATCTACAGAGTGACATTTGTGCCCATTCCTCTTTGTAAAACAGCTCAAGCTCTGTCAGATTGGATGGAGAGCGTCTGTGAATAGCAATTTTCAAGTCTTGCCACAGATTCTCAATTGGATTTAGGTCTGGACTTTGACTGGGCCATTCTAACACATAAATATGCTTTGATCCAAACCATTCCATTGTAGCTCTGGCTGTATGTTTAGGATCATTGTCCTGCTGGAAGGTGAACCTCCACCCAGTCTCAAGTCTTTTGCAGACTCTAACAGGTTTTCTTCTAAGATTGCTCTCTATTTGGCTCCATCCACCTTCCCATCGACTCTGACCAGATTCCCTGTTCCTGCTGAAGAAAAGCAGCCCCAAAACATGATGACAAAGGCCAGATTTGTGAAGTGCACGACTAATAGTTGTCCTGTGAACAGATTCCCCCACCTGACCTGTGGATCTCTGCGGCGCCTCCAGAGTTACCATGGGCCTCTCGGCTGTTTCTCTGATTAATGCTCTCCTTGCCCAGCCTGTCAGTTTAGGTGGACGGCCATGTCTTGGTAGGTTTGCAGTTGTGCCATACACTTTCCATTTTCGGATGATGGATTAAACAGTGCTCTGTGAGATGGTATAAGCTTGGGATATTGTTTTACAACCTAACCCTGCTTTAAACTTCTCCACAACTTTATCCCCAACCTGTCTGGTGTGTTCCTTTGACCACAACATACAGGGATATACAATGTAATATAAACATAAAGCAGACACACAGGTTGGGCTTGATGGACTTGTGTCTTTTTTCAACCTCACCAACTATGTATGTAACTATGATGCTGTTTGTTCATTAAGGTTCTCTAACAAACATCTGAGGGCTTCACAGAATAGCTGTATTTATACTGAGATTAAATTACCCACAGGTGGACTCTATTTACTAATTAGGTGACTTCTGAAGGCAATTAGTTCCACTAGATTTTAGTTAGGGGTATCAGAGTAAAGGGGGCTGAATATAAATGCATGCCACGCTTTTTAGATATTTATTTGTAAAACAAAAAATTGAAAACCATTTATCATTTTTCTTCCACTTCACAATTATGTGCCACTCTGTGTTGGTCTATCACATAAAGTCCCAATAAAATACATTTACGTTTTTGGTTGTAACATGATATATACAGTATCCCACAAAAGTGAGTACACCCCTCACATTTTTTGTAAATATTGTATTATATCTTTTCATGTGACAACACTGAAGAAATTACACTTTGCTACAATGTAAAGTAGTGAGTGTACAGCTTATATAACAGTGTAAATTTGCTGTCCCCTCAAAATAACTCAACACACAGCCATTAATGTCTAAACCGCTGGCAACAAAAGTGAGTACACCCCTAAGTGAAAATGTCCAAATTGGGCCCAATTAGCAATTTTCCCTCCCCAATGTCATGTGCCTCTTTAATGTTGCACAGTCTCAGGTGTGAATGGGGAGCAGGTGTGTTAAATTTGGTTTTATCGCTCTCACTCTCTCATACTGGTCACTGGAAGTTCAACATTGTACCTCATGGCAAAGAACTCTCAGAGGATCTGAAAAAAATAATTGTTGCTTTACATAAAGATGGCCTAGGCTATAAGAAGATTGCCAAGACCCTGAAACTGAGCTGCAGCACAGTGGCCAAGACCATACAGCTGTTTGACAGGTTCCACTCAGAATAGTGTTTGTAGTGGTCCTCTGCGCTACTATTAGTGAACTAGAATAAATAAAAATACTAAAGTGGAAATGCAGCAAAACCTAATAATGTTCACAACTACACCAATAAAAATCAATTAAAGTTACAGTGATCTTGCGCATAACCTAGCAATCCAAAGTAGATGATTATTGAATTATTGCAAGAATGTGAAAAAACAAATATGTAAATAAATGTTCATAAAAGTAGTGAATCGTAATGTGGATCGTAATATCGGTTACGAGGGGTGGAATTTCTTGATCTATAATATCTTGCTGGTTTTCCTGGATCCTGGAAGTGAAACTTACCCTATTGGATTTCTAAAAGGCACTTGACCTATGCCTGTGAGGTGAGAGTTCTGTGAGAACTTTGGTGTGGTGTTAGCGGTTTCACCCATTGGATAAATTGTCAAGTCTATTGATACTTCATCTACAATATCTTGAACCACCGGATTAGCTCTATTGATGGACTTTTTTGCATTTATTTAATTGAACTATGTCACTACTTTTATGAAGATTTATTGAAAGTTTTTTCACATTATTGCAATAATTTAATAATCTTCTATTTTGGATTGCTAGGTTATACGTAAGATCACTGTAACTTTAATCCACTCAGAACAGGCCTCGCCTTGGTTGACCAAAGAAGTTGAGTGCACATGCTCAGCATCATATCCAGAGCTTGTCTCTAGGAAATACTGTAGACATATGAGTGCTGCCAGCATTGCTGCAGAGGTTGAAGGGGTGGGGGGTCAGCCTGTCAGTGCTCAGACCATATGCCGCACACTGCATCAAATTGGTCTGCATAGCTGTCGTCCCAGAAGGAAGCCTCTTCCAAAGATGATGCACAAGAAAGCCCGCAAACAGTTTGCTGAAGACAAGCAGACTAATAACATGTAGTACTGGAACTATGTCCTGAGGTCTGATGAGACCAAGATAAACTTATTTGGTTCAGATGTTGGCAAGCCTGAGTGGCGGCAACCAGGTGAGGAGTACAAAGACAAGTTTGTCTTGTCTACAGTGAAGCATGGTGGTGGGCGTGTCATGGTCTGGGGCTGCATGAGTGCTGCCGGCACTGGGTAACTACCGTTCATTGAGGGAACCATGAATGCCAACATGTACTGTGACATACTGAAGCAGAGCATGATCCCCTCCCTCCCTTTGGAGACTGGGCTGCAGGGCAGTATCCCAACATGATAACAACCCCAAACATACCTCCATACAACCACTGCCTTGCTAAAGAAGCAGAGGGTAAAGGTGATGAACTGGCCAAGCATGTCTCTAAACCTAAACCTTATTGAGCATCTGTGGGGTATCCTCATACGGAAGATGGAGGAGCGCATGGTCTTTAACATCCACCAGCTCAGTGATGTCGTCATGGAGGGGTGGAAGAGGACTCCAGTGGCAACCTGTGAAGCTCTGGTGAACTTAATGTCCAAGAGGGTTGAGGCAGTGCTGGAAAATAATGGTGGCCACACAAAACTGACACTTTGTGCCCAATTTGGACATTTTCACTTAGGGGTGCACTCGCGTTTATTACCAGCGGTTTGGACATTAATGGCTGTGTTGAGCTCCTTTGAGGGGGCAGCACATTTACACTGTTATATAAGTTGTACACTCAATACTTTACATTGTAGCAAAGTGTTATTTCTTCCGTGTTGTCATATGAAAAGATATAATAAAATATTTACAAAATGTGATGGGTGTACTCACCTTTGTGAGATACTGTGTGTTAATTGTTGTAATAACTTCTATTTTTAAATTAATTACTGCAAGAACTTTTATTTAAAATATTTCTTCTTTATGTAATGTAAGTGACTGCAGTGAATTATCTCAATGTTTTTCATTGGGATTAAGCAGCTGTTAGTGTTCATATCAGTGCATGCCATATGGCTTGGCATTGAGTCTCCTACTGGAATACACATTGCCATTCCTAACAATTGCATGTAGCAATATGCTTCTTTCCTCCAGAGGGAGATGATGTATTACAACACTCGCTAAGTTAGTGAACTCTCAGTCAGTGTATTAAAAGGGACCTTTTCTTTAAGAACAATAAGATACAGTAGGTTGGCAAATTTGTACATCTTCTGTATGTACAGCATCTTAAAATAAAGAGAATAGCACATGCAGTCCCTTGCATCAAAGAAAAAAATCATACATAGTACATCACATAGAATAACACTTGGATTATAAACAGTACATTTTTTTGCAATGTTAGTAGTGATGGAGCCATGTTTTTTTCTAGAATGTTTGAAATGCATTCTTTACTTTTATCATTTTAAAGTAGCAGAAAACAGTATAGTGCACATTAGTTGAGGGTACACATAAGAGGGAAACATAGTGGTATAGAAACTGACATAAAGTCCAAAAGACATTTTCTGGAACTGTTTAAAAAATATGTAACAATAAAGCATGACATAAATAGTGCGAGGTATACCATGCTCTCTAAGTTGTGGTGATATTTACAATACTACCTGAATTGTTGCTTTAAAGCGGTTGTAAACCACTGGACGTTCTTTTTTTTTTTTTGCCCTGCAAGGTAAAGGCATAATGTGCTAGTATGTCACTCCCGCGCATGCGTGTGGGAGCCGCCGGTCACGGCACAGGGCGTTTCTTCAGAGCGAATGCACCAGTGATGTTATTGGCTGCATGTACACTAAATATCTCCTAAACGGTTCATGTTTAGGAGATATTTACATTACCTATAGGTAAACCTTATTATAGGCTTACCTATAGGCCAAAGTAATGCATGGAAGTTAACTTACATTTGTATACATGACAGCTATGTAAGATTTGAATTACTTTATGAGAATATAACATTATTAGTGAAATGAGCACGTAGTTAGTGAATAGACACGTTCCATAAACCTAACACTTAAAAAAAATCTGCAGTACACTTTCTGTCTTCCTGTACAGATTTATTTAAAGTGTTACTAAACCCACAACAGTAAAAGCAGTCTGTAAATGCAGTAAAGCATGCTTGCTATACTCACTGTGGAACCTAAGGGGTTAATCCTGCACATTGTGTAAAAATTATGTTTGATCCTGTCTTCTCTGATCATCACCTTCTTCCGCAGTCCCCAATTCATCTGCTGAGGTAACAGAGCCTTGGGGGCACTCTGCATATGCTCAGTTTGGCATGTGTTGCTAGAGAGTTTTTGGGAGGGTGCATGTGATCAGCACAGGGCCAATCAGCACTATCCAGACAGGGGTCATGCAGCCTCATAGGACAGTCAGAGTAAAATGAAAATTCCTCCTACAAGCTTTAACTAGTATTCGACCAGACACTGATAGAAGTCACAAGACTGCTATATACTGCTGATGAGAAAAGGTATTTAGTAGTTTATCCTTACTAAAATAATTGCACTTCCTTGTTCTGTGTACTGTGGGAAACCAGATATAGTAAATACAGGGTCCTGAGCAGTGAGTGTGACTATTTTAGGAGGAACTGTACTGTAGATATATTCACACATTACTGTTATCACAGGGGGTGTTTGACCCAAAAGTCTAAGTTATAAATCCTGGCAGTTGGTTAATGTAAACCTGTTACTAAATATTTAAGATGATATGTAAAAAAACATATTTTAGATTTTGGCATCCTTTCCCAAAAGATGCAGTAAAATTTGCTGTAATGTAAGTTCCCCCAGAAGAACTGAATCATTCTAAATTAAGCTCTTAATTTAATTTTTTTTTTGGTAGAAAGATTATATGGCTGTTTGTGGTGGTACCACATCCATTAAGGCAATATACTATAAAGAACCTAAAAAAGTTTGAACTTTACTTTTACCAAAGAGGAACAACCACAATTTAAAAACTCCATGTGGTCGTTCCTCTCTGGTATCGGTAAAAATCCAAACTTTTTCAGGTTCTTTGTAGTTCATTTGTTTGCTGTATGGTGAAAAGCAATGTTTTGTTTTTTTTTTGGACCTAAGCAAAATTTAGGTAGGTACCTGATCAAATATTTATATATCTGCTTGAGTGTCCCAAAGGTGCTATAACCTAGAATGATGTACTATGTACATCACAGCTTCACAACAAAAAGGATTAAAGCAGAACGTGGCCCTAGGCAAGGTAACAATTTTGGAACCCCATCTATTCTAAATTGATAAGAATTACAATAGGCACAGACATGCCATCCAAATTTGCATTGTCTACACTGGCATTACCTGCCCCATCAGGCACCAAGTGAAGTGACATGTAGGTACACAGCTTTGACCAATTTGCTATCCACCTCGATTATACAGGAACATTAAGGCTGTAGCTGGGCCCCCTGGCCCTCCTGCCTAGGTTGCCTTGTAGATAATCCAGCTCTACAACTTCAACAAATATGGTGAGCTCATGCTTGCCCTTTCCCACCTCCCATACCTAACTCTTGGCACTTCTCTATGATGGACAGGTCTCAAGCTCCCATCAGAATCAATATATCTAAAGATAGATTCACACACTCTTACTAAAATTCAAAAACAATTTCAGACACTCCTCACTTAACAACCTACCTGTTTAACCACTTGCTTACAGGGCACTTAAACCCCCCTCCCATCCAGACCAATTTTCAGCTTTCAGCGCTGACGCACTTTGAATGACAATTGCGCGGTCATACAACACTGTACCCAAATGAAATTTTTATAATTTTTTCACCACAAATAGAGCTTTCTTTTGGTGGTATGTGATCACCTCTGTGGTTTTTACTTTTTGTTAAAAAAAATGTAAAAATCTTAATTTTTAAAAAAAAAAATTTTTTTAATTTTTTTATATTTTGTTATAAAAAATTTAAAACGGGTAATTTTTCTCCTTCATTGATGTACGCTGATGAGGCGGCAGTGATGGGCACTGATAGGCGGCAATGATGGGCACTGATGGGTGGCAGTGATGGGCACTGATGGGTGGCAGTGATGGGCAGCACTGGCAGGTGGCACTGATTGGCACTACAGGTGGGCATTCATAGGTGGCATTTGTGGGCATTGATAGGTGGCACTTGTGGGCACTGTTAGGTGGCACTTGTGGGCCCTGTTAGGTGGCACTGTGGGCAGTGTTAGGTGGCACTTTTAGGTGGCACTGATGAGGCAGATGTGCCTCTTCCACTTCGGGACCGATGTCCCTGACATCTGAGCCGGTGATCGGCTTTTTTTTCTACTCGCGCTGTCAGCGTGAGTAAAAAAAAAAAAAAAACGATTACCGATCTTTTGTTTACATCATGTGATCAGCTCATCAGGTCATTGGATGACAGCTGATCACATGGTAAGGGGCCGGGACCGGCCCCTTACTAGGATCGGTGATCAGCCGAGTCTCAGTGACTCGGTGTTCACAGCGCGCCCAGGGGAGGCCGTCATATGACGGCCTCCCGGGAATGCAGGTCCGCGATGTGGCCGTCATTCGGCCATAGCGCGGATGTCTAGTGGTTAATGACTGTTCAGATTTATGACCAGCTCTCCTGCTATTCAGTATTGTATGCTGTATGAAAACTTTGTGGAAACAGTAGTACACAATACACTACTGTATAAACATTTATACATATTCCAAAACATTTTATATATGGTGCAAAGGTGACAAACCAATATCTAAAGATGGTTCACACAAACCCTCTACCAGGCCAGTATGCTTGACATGTTGGTAAGGGGCTGCTCCCCACTTAATGACCAATTCACTTAATGACCTAGTCATGGGAACAGATCTTGTTCATTAAATGAGGAGTGTCTGTAGTTATAATGGGTTTACTTTATGATCTTTTTTTTCCATCTTCCCCAATTATGAGATGGCACTTATTATCTTACTGGTAATTTGGTACTTACCATTAAGCCTTTTTCTTGACTTGAAGCCAGGGACAAAGGATTGTAGAATAATCTGTGATATTTGGGTTATATGCAGCATGCTCAGTAGACAGACACTGGCAAACAGAAAAAATATTTTGAAAGCCAGCCCGTAGATAGTCTCACTTCTAACTGCTATGCTTTTAGTTTTGTTTTGAGTTACAGTTATGGAGAAGGATGTTTTCAGGGGGAGACAAGTACAATTACCCTAACGTTCCAAATATGGATTGAATAAAAACTCCAAGAGGAACTGGCACTTGATGGAACAAAGACCAGCAATAATTTGGTCACCCAAAAGAAAATTATTAATGTGAATGCCTAATCTTAGCATACCAAACCCTTGAGTTTAAAGAAAAGAGGCTAGGACAGAAGAAATATGTTTGGAAGCTTAGCTTTAGGTATCCTTAACCTTTATATAACATTTATACAGTAATATGAAAGGTGTGTCTAGATAAAAAGCTATTTCTAAATGAGGTAGGTCCCCTTAGTGGAGGGTTCAAAACAGGCAGCGAGGAGGCAACATAATATCTCCTCACCGCCTGTCAAATGCACTCTGAAAATACATTTTGTGTGGATCATTTTCAGTGGGCTACGACAGGTATAAATGAGTCCTAAGGAAGGGAAGAAGCTAAATGGCCCATGGTGGAGTTTTGAGGAGGAGAGGAGAGATCTAGGGCTGAGTTGTCCCTCCACCTTCTGTGTACTCTCAGTGTGACATCCATCAAAAATGCAGACAGCTTCTCCTTCTCATTTTGGGTTATGTTATATGTCACATGACAAGGGGAGACGGTAAGAAGGGCAGTTTGCCTTACTTCCCAGTTGTGCTATTCTGAGACTAAGGTGTGTTCTCAATGCCTGCTACCTTCTGCCTACAGCAGGAGGATACTGGAGGAAGGAGAGAGTTGAACTCTCCCTCCAGCAGCTATCAAGCATATGCTTCTTTTGTCAGGAGTGTCTCTGCAGTCTTCCCCTGTCAGTGAGGCAAGGGAGAAGCAGAGGCATATGATAAGCTCCCAGTGTGCTCCCAGCAGCATTGCTAGAATTGTAAAAGACCTGGGGAACCTTTTGGCACCCCAAAGATAGCAGTAATGTGCTGCACTGTGCATGCTGCAGCAAACAAAGAGTGTGGTCAAACTGCTAACAGTGGGAGGGGCTTAGGGTGCATGGTTGCAAAAAACTTGAGCCTCCTTGTATTTATAAAATATGCATGATTGCTGTGCCACAAGCAAGAATCTCAGAGACATGTATAAACCTCAGCACTATAATAAAAAACAAAAAAACTTTCATTGCATTTGCTTATTATGCTTTTGTGCATACTGAAACCAGCAACTGCTTAGACAATGTAGTGTATATAGTGTAGTGTATATAGTTCCCCTTCCAATTCCCTAGCACAAATCTTGCCCCCAACCCACCCAGAATAAATCTTCTCCTTTCAATCCTTCCTCCCATCCTTTTCCACGCCCCTAAATCTCCCCTCCCAGCACAATGGCCTCATTCCTCCTCCCAGTACTAATCCCCCCCTTTTAACACAAATTGCCCCAAATCTTACTTCCCACAATAAATGATCTTCCCCTCTTCCCCTCCAAGCTCAAATCCACAAATCCAGCACAACCCCCCCATCTACTCTTCTAGAACAAATCCTGATCCACCCCTAATATTTTCCCCCTGCTAGCACAACTTCTCTCTCTGCCAAACTGACCTCTCCCAGTACAAATCTCCCCCAATCCTCTTTCTAGTAAAAATACTCTTGCCCCCTCAAGTTTCCTCCATCAGCACAAATCCTCTCCCCTCAATCTCTCAATCTAGCACAAATTCTCATATCCTCTCTCTCAAATCCCTCCTTTAAGAACAAATACCTCCCCCCAAACCCCCCCTTTCAGCAAAAATCCCCCCCTCATCCCCCTTTACAACATAAATACCCCATCATGTATCCTGTTATCCCCCAGATCCATTATTCAAGCACAAATGCACCTCCCTCCAAATTCCACTCGAGCACAAATTCTCCCCTCCTAGCACAGACCTGAGATTTTCTTCCTCCCAGGGACCCAGGGAACCTGGTCGGAGATGCGGGGCACATGTATTGGTTATAAGAACAGGTATTGGTTGACTAAAGCAGCCAAGTATCAAGTCAAGTGTTACTTCTGTCAACTAAAAACAGGTATTGGTTGACTAAAGCAGCAAAGTATCAAGTCACGTGTTACCTCTGTCAACTAAGAACAGGAAAATGAGCCACAGTGGTCATGGAATCACCAAAACTGAACTAGAAGCATGGGAAAATGTTCATTGATGAGATGCATTTAAATTTTTGCTGTGACAATCATATGACTGGGTCAGAATTTGGCCTACACTGCCTGTATCCACAGATTTGTATTTTTATATATTATTTTAATTATTATTATTATTAGTGGTAAGACTGTAGTGTTCTAACATAAGGTGGTTTCAAGCATGTTATGTGTTTTCTTATGCAAATCTTCTCTCATTCTTGTCTCCGACAAAGTGGCGTTTTTCACATAACACTCAAGATGTTTTTTTCTTGCCCATGAAATTATTTTTATATTTCCCTACCTCGAGTAGAATCCTCTTTAATTATTTGCCCTTTATGCTATCTGTATGCTGTGCTCTATTAACATTTTTTGCCTTTTAGAATCATTGAAATATATTTGCTCTGAGGTATTATTCTATCTTCATTCATGTTCTTCACCATTGGTTTGTCAGACCTGGGTCTGTATATATTGTGGGGTATATTATAATATAGATTGAGACTAGGTAGAGGTTCTTGTGCATACATTATGGGGTTTCTATGTATTGAATACAATACAGTTTTACACAATATACATTTTAATATAATACATTTACTGTTTATAGAACTTGAGTTCTAATTGCTTATACTCTATGGTTTCTTTATTAGACATTTAGATATTCGATTTTAACATTGTTACAATTCACTGTGCAATAACATATTGCAATGCTTTTACCTACTGTATTTTAGGTTTGCGATCTTGTCAGTGCATCTTGAGCTAGAATAAATTTACAATTGTTTCAGTGGTTGTTAACTACTATTCGGAAACCAGTAGGAGTTTTATTGTCTCCAGAGTTGTCTTTAGAACTGGTGATTTAAACCCAAAATCCTTGAGATCCCCTGGTTCTTAACTTATATCGAGCAGAAATCCCCTTTGACAAAAAAAAAGTTGCACAAAAGAATCATATTGTGTTTGAGTGTAATAAAACTAAGTGAAGAAGTTTAGCTCTTTTCGAAAACAAAGTTGAAACAGTCCATATTATATTACATTTGACACTTCTCTGTGCTGCAAGTGCTAGCTGCTGAGTGTTACATTAACATAGTCCTTAGTACGAGTGCCAGCTTTTCATTAACACTTTCCATATGAATTATTTTGCATAGATATTAAACATCTTGATGATAAGGACAACTATGTAATACAGAAGTACTTACCACAGGAAGGTTTTTCTTATCATAAGAATAAAGCTGTCCGCTAATCACATTCAGGTAACTGTGGTGGTATAAGTTGGTCCAAGGCAATCCTTCACAACTGCATTTTGTACTGGCTCAGTAGGTAATGAATATGCCTAGCTCCATGTCTTTATTTGCACTGACATCCCATACTCCGGTGATTTAAATGATATCCCATCGTGCACAGAGGAATGTCAAAGCAGCATAAATAGAATGGTAGCCCAGGAATACATCACATTTAAAATTATTGTTTAATATGAGGCTATGCAATGCAGGCTGCCTTGAATAAATCCACCACACCTTACAGACAAGCCAAGTGCCAAGATTGGCATGCCAATAAATTGTCTCCAGGGAAATAAATGCGGCTTTGAAAAGACAAAAAGATGATTACACAGTGCCTGTTTGTTTTTAAAAGTCAGGCACACTGTGCTCTGCAAATATAGCATAGTAAATGTGTAGTTATATTTATTTATAACAAAGAGGAACTGCTTGGGAAACAACATATATGATTATACTCTAACAATAGCATCGCTCTTGTAACTTAGTATGCCAGCACTTTGGCACAGTTTTATTCATTTTTCTGCATACAAGTTACGTATTTCATATAGCATGACATTCCTTGTAATGTAAATAATGTTGGAAAATGTGTTTGATCCAAATGAACATAATGTAAGTACATTTTGCAGCTATAAATATTTATTAATTATTTCAAATTGTCACTGTGGGTGCCAAGTGTACATGGTTCTGCCTGGTAACCATGTGCTAAACACAGCAAAAGACTGGCACATTAAGAACTAAATCCTACTTGCCAGAGAATAAGCAACTATTCATGATATGAAATCTGAGTGGTTACTATGAGAAACAACTCCACAATTCCTTTATTGTAAAATAACCCCCTCAATAAGCCAGCCACAGTGCACTGTGATTGTGCATTCTAAAGTTACAATATAATTTCATATTATAATTATTACATTTTTCATATTAATACAATGTTGTGTATATACTGTGTGTGTGTATATATATATATATATATATATATATATATATATATATATATATATATATATGCAGAATGTAATAAATGCTCACTTGTATAACCAAGTGCAAAAATTCACATATCACATTACTCACATATTATTATCACGCTCTTTATTCTCTTGGCAAGTGTAACATACTGTTTCAAGCTTATGCTCTTGACAAGTGTAACACACTTAACTAAAAATGTGGCTCAACAGCCTGTTTTTACCACCCCCAGCTGCAAGTGTAAATTAGTGCTGGGGTAAATTGTTTTGTAGTTCCATTAATACTGCACCAGTTTGCCTCATTTTCTCCCCCATCTACCAACAGAACATTCTTTGCACCTACTGATTTTATATTAATGTTGTTTTATAGGTTCCATATTGGTATGTTGGGCCCATTTGTCATATCGGCATTCTGTTGTTCATCTATGGACACATATTTGGGTGTTAATGGTGTGAGCCGTGTTTGCAAGAATATTTACATCACCACCAGTTCCTAACATGTAATCCTGATTTTATTTAAACAAAACAAACTTCACAGAAAGTCTTCCCTCGAGGGGGGCTCCACCATCAGTGTATAACAGAAAACTTCAGCCTCCCGGCTCACTCACTCTTACTTAGTCAAACTCCCTCCTGGAGCCCTTACTTGCTCAGCTGAATGCTACTTGGTCCCGGGCCACATCTGCCTCCTGCAGACATACATGCTCAGACTCCTAGAGACCGCCTTTCTCTCTTTCGTGGATCCGTCTCCACCTGAAAGCCCTCCCGACTCCTACACCAGGCCACCTGCCTGAAGGGTGGAGCTGTTCCCAAGTGTGAGCCCTGAGCTCTCTTCTTAAGGGGAATATAAACCCAGATCACAGGTGTGCAATCATGTCCGTCTTTGCAAAAACCAGGTTCATACACACTGACCTGGGGTTGCCTCTCCACAATATATATATATATATTTTTTCTGTCATATTCAGGTTTTTTTTAGGATAAAACTGCCCATGACAGAAGCTTCATTCCCTTTACTCTAATAAAAAAAAAAAAACAGCTTATATTTACTTTTACTGCTGACTTAAGCTGTGTTTCGGCATTCCTCCCATAGCCCATTAATTATGTCTGTACCAAAGTCAACTGTGCGAAAAGCTCATCTCATCCCTGTGTGAAGATCAGTAAATATTCAAGATTCCAAAAGTAAATACTGTATTTCATGTATTGACACATGTTTGGAAGTTACCACATATTTTCTGCTAGAGATTTTAATAAAGAAATTGTAAAACAAAAGTTATGGTTTGCTCATTGATGGAGGTTGAATTACTAAAGCAGTGCATTTTTTTTTATTTAGCCCAGTGATGTTGTATGTACTTCAATCTTGCAATTTTGTGCAAAAGAAATCCCATTTTTTTATTTATATGTGCATGACTTTGTTGTTCAGAGTAAATACAGGTTCACGTGACTAAGCAAAAATTTTTTACTTTAGTAGAGATGGGGCTTTCTGAAGTGCCATACACTATAGCGCCGGGAAGTACTGGGCGCTATTACATGTAATAGCACCCATTTTAGGCAATTAAGATTTCAACAGGCAAATGTGCGAATGAAAAAGAGCGCTATTAGCTGCGAACATACGTTAGTAAATTTGGAAAAATCAGTGCTAATTAGCGATTCTGCGGATATGCAAATGCAAATTTCTAAGTTAATATATAGCACTGCACTGCAACCATGATCCATGTATGTGAAATAAACATTTTTACGTGAGATGTGCTCTACCTTGTGTGCATCTATTGATGTACAGTATATTGCAAAAAGTATTCCTAGATTTTTTCCTTATTTTGCCAATGAATGCAGTTATGAATGATTATTACAGAGTAATGTCTGCTATTCTGAAAAGTTACATGTATTGAACATTTAGGTTACCTATTTCTTGTATGTTGTTTCAAATTTTTTTATTTTTTTTTATTTAGGTGGCTATAAAGCGGTAATTATTTATGTTCCTTCTTAATCATAATACACTACTATGCAGGTCTCAGCGTACTTAGCACAATGGCTTGGTGGTCTGCTCAGATGTCTCCACAGCACTCAAGATATGAGTTCATAATACCATCCACCAGCTGTGTTTATATTTTCAGTGCATAAGCAAATTAAAATAAACAAAGAAATGTAAACTACCCGTTAACTAGTTTGTGATGTTTGGAATTCCACACCATAATAATATTGATTACTTACATACCATTGCATGCATTTGAAGAGTTAATATAATAGAATCAGCCAAACTAAAGTACATTGGCAATCACCTACATTCAGTATATGCTGCTTTGACTAATTGTCATTCACCTTTTATTAACCAATACAATCTTTTAGTATCCCTCTGTGGGATTTGAACCCATTAGTCTTTGAAAGCCTAGGCTTTTCAAGGTAGAAGCGCTGACCACTAGCCTATTGGGCTTAGCACAATCATACATAGAAAATCAATTTACTAGTGTTTGATGTTTATTCTCCCTGAGCTCTCTTTTACCTGAGATGTCTCTCCTGCCGCCACCATCTTCTCCCGCTGCTGTGTTCTTCTGCGCAGCTGGTTACCCACTAATAAAAAAAAGCAGCTCTTCTGTGGCCATCCGATGACGTCACCAGGAGAGCCCGCCCCATGGCTATGTAAGAGTCGCCATACAGTGGGTTACAACACTGCCACAGAAGAAGAGCAGCTTTTTTTTACCGGTGGCGTGGAAGAACACAGCAGGTGGAGAAGATTATGTAAACGGGTGACCCCACCTCCCTCTGGCGCCACGGGGAAGCCATAGGAAAGTCCCCCATGGCATCAGAGGGGGGTGGGGTCACCCGGTTTACGTCAGAGTGGCCCTGCCCTCAGTTATATAAGAGCTGTCAAAGTGAAGATGAGTCAGAAGGCGGGAGCCTCCCATGGAGGCAAGTCGGTCGCGTTTTTTTTTTTTTTCCGGTCCGTCGGGCAGCGTGAACTTACTTCGTGGGACATTTTAATTTTTTTTATTTTTTAATAAAGGACTTGTCCCAAGCTGTGTCTTGTCTTTTTTTCTATTTTGACACTTTTCTTGTGAAATGGTAGGGGTACATTTATACCCCATTACCAATTCACACAGAGGGGAGGCTGGGATCTAGGGGTCCCCTTGTAAAGGGGGCTACAAGATTCCAATAAGCCCCCCACCCGCAGACCCCCACAACCCTTCCTGGTGGGGGGTTGATGATGCCCTTGTCCCCATCAAAATGGGGACAAAGTGCTTTGGGGGGCTACCCCAAAGAACCCCCCATGTTGAGGGCATGTGGCCTGGTACGGTTCAGGATGGGGGGCGCTCTCTCGTCCCCCCTCTTTTCCTGCGGCTGGCCAGGTTGCCTACTCGGATAAGGGTCTGGTATGAATTTAAAAATTTTTAATTTTTTTTTTTAATTTTGGCGCAGGGTTCCCCTTAAAATCCATACCAGACCCTCAGGTCTGGTATGGATTTTGGGGGGACCCCTGTGCCATTTTTTTTTAAATTTGGCGCAGGGTTCCCCTTAATTTCCATATCAGACCCAAATAGCTTGGTATGGATTTTAGGAGGAACCCCGCGCAATTTATTTTTTTCAAATTTTGATTCGGGGTTCCCCTTAATATTCATACCAGACCCAAAGGGCCTGGTAATGGACGGGGGGGGGGGGAATCCCATGCTCTTTCAATTATCTATATCTATATTGCCGAGACCTGACAATTCATTATAGCCGCGATCAGTTTTAAATGACAATTTTTCCTTTAGAAATGTCATTTTGCTGTGGTACTGTTCTAAACATGGGAAAATACGTCACTTTACAGGCATACTATAGACACCCCTCAGGCACGATACTTAAAGGAATATTTCATTGTTATTGTTTCACTTTAAGCGTTAAAAAAAATCACTGCTCCCAAAAAAACTTTCATTTTTAAAAAAATTTTTTGCATTGATACATGTCCCCCGGGGCAGGACCCAGGTCTCCAAACACTTTTTATGCCAATACCTTGCATATAAGCTTTTAAAATTAGTACTTTTGATTATTCATGTTCGTGTCCCATAGACTTTAACGGTGTTTGTGTGTTCTGCCGAATTTTTTGCCTGTTCGCATGTTCTGCTGCGAACCGAACAGGAGGGTGTTGAACTCATCCCTAATTGAGAAAATATGTTTACTAGTGTTTGATGGTGGGACTACTTTATATTCTAGGTATAATAGTACTCAGCACAGTGACTTAGGCCTCTTTTAAACTTCTGCAACCTGAAAGTCGCACGATTTTGCAGTGCTTTTTTGCCACGATTTTGATGCAACTTTAAGCAATGCCTGTGTAATCTTGAGGTCTATGGACACAGGAGTCGCAGGGAAAGTCGTGCAATTTTGCTATAATTTCCAGTGATTTTGCAGCAGCAATTGTGCCACGATTTCAGGGAATGCCTGTGTAATCTTGAGGTCTATGGACCTCAACTCGCATCAAAGTCGGACCAAAGTAGTGCAGGGACTACTTTGAAGTCGGTGTGACTTGAAGTCGCACATATATGAATGGTACCCATTGAAAATCATGGGGTATGACTTGTCATGCGACTTTGATGTCCAAAGTCGCAGGAAAAGTCACACAAGTGTGAAAGGGGCCTCGGCTCCAACTTTGTGAGCAATTTCAGAGACATCAGTGCACTTTCCTGCACAGATGTCTAGTGAAATCGCATAGGTCCCAACTGTCCCTGATTTGGACCAAAGTCCCTTCCCTCTTTCATCCTCTTTTGTCTCTCATTTTGTTCTGATCTAAAATGCACTTTTTATCTTTCAAAAAGGGTTTCCCAGTGCTAAACCTTACATGTAATTTCTAAATTTAATTTTTTGTAAATTTCCAAAGCAAATTTAAAGGAATATTATTGGTAAAAAAAGCACTTGGGGGTTTAACTAATCATTTTTTTTTATAATTCTCCTTTAAGGAGGTGTGTTAGGGGGTGTGTCCTATGCCTACATACTTTTGCTAATAGGTGTCCCTCATTCCCATCTTAAAAAGTTGGGAGGTAAGAAATCGCCCCCTGAAGTCACCCAAAGTAGTGCAGGAATTACTTTTTGGAATCGATGCGGCATTGCATCATTGCCGTCTATAGGCGCCGATTTGGCCTGCAATTTGACATAACAATTCAGAGCAAACATGGTTGTACAAACATGGGTGAAGTTGCATAGATATGAATGGAAATCATGGGGGACAACTTTTCATGCGACTCTGAGGTCCAAAGCTGCATGAAAAGTGTGAAAGTAAAATAATGAGATTAATTGATAACACCTTTGAATGAGGCCCCATTTGCACTTGTGCGACCTTAAAATTACACAGCTTTGCCATGACTTGAAGCAATGTCTGGGTAATCTTGTGGTGTATGTACCTCAAATCATCAAGGTAGTGCGGAGACTGACCAGCACAGGAACTTCCGGGTGACAATGACTAATTAATAGGTCAGAAGGAGAAACCACTCTCTTTTGATCGCAGCTGCGAATATTTGATCGCAACCATGATTAGAATTTTTCATTTATTTGCAGATATGCAAATCTGTATTTCTATATATAATGATATTTGAAGGCAAACGGAAAGGGAGTTTGATAAGAAGTGGTGTCCCTGAGATTGCAGCAGGTGAATTACAAAGACAAAGGCCCAGTATGAGCCCTGGTTCACACAGACAGTGGGAGGAAATCGTGCAAGTTCAGCTGAACTCTAATGATTTCATTCCCACATGTCAGTCCCGGGGCAATTTCAGAGACATCTGTGCAGGTTTCTGCACAGATGTCAATGGAAATCACACCCCGAAGTCGCCAAAAGTAGTACAGAAACTGCTTTGGAAATTGCGGCGCCGCACCGATTAGGACTGTGCAATTGCTGCCAATGCAGCATGCGATTTGACATGTCAAATCGCACCAATGTGAACCAGGGCTGACACATACAACACTGCCTATCCTCCAGCTGAATTCATTACCTGCAATTCGTCACAGCTGTTTATATATAAAGACTCCACCTAAACACCTTTATTATTTACTTGCAGGTGTGCTGAAGAGAGAGGCTTTTTGGTGCACAATTATATCTTATAATTTCTATGGGTATAAGAAAGAAAAGAGAAAAAAAAAGCTCAATAATGTACTTTTATTTTGCCAGCAGAAACCAAATTATGTACAATAATTTACTAGCTTAAAAGAAAAGATACAGTATATGGTCTTACATTTATCAAAACAGTTAGCAATTGGGTTTTAAGGGCCCTGCTCATAGGAGCTTACAATCTAAAATGTGTCTAAACCTTAGAGTGGACACAGCTTTACTTTCAGTGTATAATGGGCAACACATTTCACAGTGACACTACTCACCCACATCACATTTTTATCTGCAAGATTATAGAAACATACTTAACAGTCATTCTTACAAAGCATTCCAACTTAATATTAAAAAAGGCACATATTCAAACTATAACACCCACCACCACCCCACAATCCACACACATAGATTGGTGACCATGTTCTGCTGGAAGCTGCATTTCTGTGTACATGATTAAACAATGAGATCAAATGGTAGAAGGTCAACAGATGCTCCCAAACCAATTAATGCATGGTCAGACAGGAACAATATATACACGACATTGACAGCATGGCCACATAAACCCACTTTTGATGGCAAGAATGCACAAGAATTTAAGCAAACAAACAGCTCTAGCGTTTGTCATTATGCACACTATCATTCCTTCTCCCCCACAAATCACAGCAAAAAACCTAGCCTTCTCAGGCCACCCACCCCCCCCCTGCAGTCCTTTATATAAGATTGGTTGTATTGTTAGCACACTAACAAAAAAAAGTACACACCCACCAGTATCTTTCAATCTGTCTCTTCATGTATGTCTAAAGTGATTGCACCTGATGAGCAGGAACACATAATACTATTTGCAACTGTGTTAGCCCTTGGCAATGTGCATCAAATCTCCAACTACAGGCCAAAGATCGAAGTCCATTTGCATGCATATAAACAAAGCAACAGTTTTCTAAGCATATGTACTTGTGCAGTGTAAACCCTACAATTTTAAATGTCCAAGTCCCTGGGCACGATTAGTGCTAACAAACATTAACACCAGTCCCTGGCTGCAATGAGCTTCCAATCTAAAGTCCAAAACTAACTTTCTTACATTAGAGCAGGGGTCTCAAACTGGCGGCCCTCCAGCTGTTGCGAAACTACAAGTCCCATGAGGCATTGCAAGGCTGACAGTTACAAGTATGACTTCCAAAGGCAGAGGCATGATGGGACTTGTAGTTTTACAACAGCTGGAGGGCCGCCAGTTTGAGACCCCTGCATTAGAGACTATTTCGACAGGAGACAAATAGAAATGCCAGCATGTCTTTGGATTGTTGTGAGAAACCCAAACAGGGAGAACATATAAACTTCAACACAAGCGTTAGCATGTTGGGGAATTGAACCAGCAACCCCAGTGCTGCTAGACAGAACTGCTACCCACTTAGCCACCAGGCAGCCTCACACATGTTCTCTGCACCTCTGTAGTGTGAACCAGCCCTAAGTTCATAGCCATGCTCAGTGTCACAAGCAATATACAATATATTGTCCTAAGTATTAGGACACCTGCCTTTATACACACATGAACTGTAATGGCATCCCAGTCTTAGTCGTAGGGTTCAAAGTTCATTTGGCCCACCCTTTGCAGCTATAACAGTTTCAACTCTTCTGGGAAGGCTGTCACAAGGTTTAGGAGAGTGTCTATGGGAATGCTTGACCATTCTTCCAGAAGTGCATTTGTGAGGTCAGGGATTGATGTTGGATGAGAAGGCCTGGCTTACAGTCTCCGCTCTAATTAATCCCCAAGGTTTTCTGTTGTGTTGAGGTCAGGTCTCTGTGCAGGCCAGTCAAGTTCCTCCACCCCAAACTCACTCATCTATGTCTTTATGGATTTTCTTTGTGCACTGGTCCAAATCATTTGGTGGAGGGGGGATTATGATGTGGGGTTGTTTAGTTCCAGTAAAGGGAACTCTTAAGGCATCAACATACCAAGACTTTTTTTGGACAATTTCATGCTTCCAACTTTGCGGGAACAGTGTGGGGACAGCCCCTTCCTGTTCCAACATGACTGCACACCAGTGTACAAAGCAAGGTCCATAAAGACATGGATGAGTGAGTTTGGGGTGGAGGAACTTGACTGGCCTGCACAGAGTCCTGACCTCAACCCGGTAGAACACCTTTTGACAGAATCAGTGCCTGGCCTCACAAACGTGCTTCTGGAAGAATGGTCAAACATTATCATAGACACGCTACTAAGCCTTGTGGACAGCCTTCCCAGAAGCTATTATAGCGCAAAGGGTGGGCCAAATCAAATTTTAACCCTACAGACTAAGACTGGGCTGCCATTAAAGTTCATGTGTGTGTAATGGCACACAATACTTTTGGCTAGATAGTGTAGCTAGCAAGATTTACAATTGTGGTGGAACCCTCCTACACATAAATAATACATTTAGACATGGTTTTAGGACCTGAGTCAGGAGTTATGTTTAACAACATAGGGAGATGTGACAACTTCTCTACACGAAGCAGCATGTTTTGGATTAGAACTCAGACCCTAAGAGATGTTAAGCAGACGTTCGAACCTCTAAGCCACAGAGTTGCCACATGTGGAAACCTCCTACACATAACTACACATAAATACACATATACTGCATTTCTTTGAACATATAGGTGGTGGAATTACATTACTCAAGAGTTATTCTTCTTGATTTATTCTGTGATATTTGGTGGTTTTTGGAGGGTAAGTGTAAAATAGTGATGTTACCCTCTACTCTAATTTTTGGGAATTATATTTTTTATTTCTGATGTTGGTACACATATCACATTTTTTGGCTCAAATTATAATTATTTGAAAATAATAAAAAAACACACAAAATTGTGACTCATTTTAAATTTGCATCAGCAATAGTATTGTTTGTAGATTGTAAAGGCACCTGTGTGAGTTTGGGTAAAGATGTTTGTGAGATGGAGAGTAACAAGTGAAAGTGAAAGTGACAGAGAAAAATATATGTTACCAAAACATCAAAACATTCCACATTCTAGCATTCTTAAAAACAAAATAGTTGAAGTAGAAGCAACATTATTGCAAAGAAAAATGTATTTCAGAGAAAGATACATTTCATCTCAACATTAGGCTTCATGCACACGAGACGCCGGTGCAAACTCTGCTAAACACATGTTTTTAAAAGCTGAAACCGGTGTTTAGAAACGCCAGTTTTGCCGCATTTGCATGCCGCGTTTAGCCACGTTTAGCTGCGTTTTACCGCGCTTGCGCGCCTGCAGAGCAGAGAATGACATTTTGTGACCCAAATTTGGGGCCACGTATCTCAGGGCCACTTGGTGCTAGGAACATCAAATATGGTGTGCTAACACAGTGGAACTAACACTACAACATATCCAAAGCTAGGGTTTCTAGCACCAAGTGGCCCCCGAGATACAGGGCCCCAAAGTCGGGTCGCAAAATGTCATTCTCTGCTGCAGAAGAGTGCTTGACATTTTGCGACTGGACTTTGGGGCCCCATATCTTGGGGCCACCTGTTGCTAGGAACGCCAATTTGGATATGTTTTAGTGCTAGTTCCACTGTGTTTGCACACCAAATTTGGGGTTCCTAGCACCAAGTGGCCCCGAGATACGGGGTCCCAAAGTCGGGTTGCAAAATGTCATTCTCAGCTGCAGAGCTTGGTGCTAGGAACCCCAAATTTGGATATGTTGTAGTGACCCCAAGATATGGGGCCCCAAAGTCAGGTCGCAAAATGTTATTCTCTGCTGCAGTTTACCATCATATTTCTGTGTTTTCTGGTCCAAAAAATAGGGTTCCTTTAAAAACACTTATAAACGCAAACGTGGCTAAATGTGGTGCCAGCGTTTAGCTGTGTTTGGCATCTGAAATGTGGAAAACGTTTGCGTCTGAACCCATTTTTTTGCTTCTGGAAAAACGAGGTTAAACACAACTGCCTAAAAACGCCAAAAAACGAGACAGTGTACATGGACACATAGGATAACATTGAATGAGTTCAGGGGCAGTTGAAAAAATTGTCCAACTGCCTCTGAACGCGCGTTTAACAGCGTCTCGTGTGCATGAGGCCTAAAAGTATTTATTTGGGGAAGTTACAATTGTACCATTAGAATCAGTGGTTGAAACTTGCATTGGACTACATAGCGCCTATTTTCACTCTCAAAAATGCATTTTAGCCCAGTGCTAATTTTGGTATTTACTATAGCGCCATGTGAAAAAAGCCATGGGATTTAAAATGCGAGTAGTTTGCATGTCTGAGCATGCTCAGTTGTGCTGGCACCTAGTTGTACAAAAACGGTGAATTTTTTTCGTCTCAGACTTTTAAAGATATTTCAGTGTAGAAATCATTTTTTTACACAGTTTGAAAGCAAATTATCTTTAAACAGTATACCACATATTTCAGTACCATTTAGGCAATTATATCATATAGGACAAGGACCCTACTTTGATCCGACTTCAATGATATTCAATGGGCTGAAGTGGGATCCGACTTTGCCCTGTAACTTGAAGTCCGACATGCGTCTGACTTCAATGAACAGGGATCCAACTTTGATCCCCGACAATACCAGGCACTGTCTGGTATGAATCTTTAGGGGGACCTCCACGCAAAATGTAAAAAATAAAACGGCATAGGTTCCCCCTCAAAGAGCATACCAGGCCTTTTGGTCTAGTATGAATTTTAAGGGGGACCCCCATGCTGAAAAGATGACATGGGGGTACCCCCAAAATCCATACCAGACCCTTATCCGTGCACACAGCCCAGCAGGTCAGGAAAGGGGGTGGGGATGAGCGAGCGGCCCCCTCCCTGATGAACAGTACCAGGCCACAAGCCTTCAACATCGGGGGTGGGTGCTTTGGGGCAGGGGGGGCCTGCTCTCCCCACCCCAAAGTACCTTTTCCCCATGTTGATGAGGACAAGGGCTTCTTCCCGACAACCCTGGCCATTGGTTGTTGGGGTCTGCGGGCAGGGGGGCTTATCAGGATCTGGAAGCCCCCTCTAACAAGGGGGCCCCCATATCCTGGCCCCCATACCCTAGGTGAATGAGTATTGGGTACATTGTCCCCCTACCCATTCATCTGAAAAAAGTGTCAAGAATAAAACACAGCACACAGGGTGTTAAAGTAATTTATTAAGGCAGCTCCGGCGTCTCTTCAGACTTCGTCTCCCTTTTCCGGCTCTTCTGCCTCCTCTGCTGTTGTCTTTTGCCTCTGTTGGTTCTTCTCCCCTCTCCAGTTCTTCTCTGCTCTCCGCTGATGTTTTCTAGCCTTCTCCAGTTCTTCTCCCTCTGTCCGCTGTCTTCTGCCTCTGCCGGGTCTTCTCTGCTGTCTTCTTGCTCTTTTGCTGGGTCTTCTCACTCTTTTGCTGGGTCTTCTCCACTGTCTTCTGCCTCTGTTCTTTTTCTGATGTTGACTCGACGCTCTCTCCCGCTCTAATGTTGGGGATCGTGGTGTGCCACTACTTATATTGGCATGAGGGTGGGTCACCGCCCCTTATAACGTCACTGCCCCATCATGCCCCGGGTGGTGACATCATATGGGGCGAGGCCTCCAGATGCCATCACCAGGTGAGTATACAATACTCACCAGTATACAATACAGTGCAGCCATTGTACAGTTGCTAATACAGTGCAGGTGGTGTACACAGTATCTAATACAGTGTATACAGTTTCTAATACACTTCTGGTGGTGTACACAGTATATGATACAGTGCAGATGTTGTACAGTTGCTAATGCAGTGCAGGCGGTGTACACAGTATCTAAAACAGTGTGTACAGTTATAATTAGACGTCAGGTGGTGTATTAATATATATATATATATATATATATATATATATATATATATAGTCTAGTATACTCTAATAATATACTCTGCATTCAGTGTAGCCTATATCTACAGTGCATTCCGTGGTGTACTGTTTCTAATACACTTCAGGCGATGTATTAATATATATATATATATATATATATATATATATATATATATATATATATATTCTGCATTCAGTGTAGCCTATATCTACAGCGAATTCTGTTGTATACTGTTTCTAATACACTTCAGGCAGTGTGCACAGCATCTAATACAGTGTGTACAGTTTCCACTACACTTCTGGTGGTGTACACAGTATACAATACAGTGCAGCTGTTGTACACTTTCTAATACACTTCAGGCAGTGTACACAGTATCTAATACAGTGTGTTTGGTGTTGCAAAACAAAAAATACATCATGTCCCGAAGGCCACCAAGGAGAGGCAGATGCTCACAGGCCACTAAAAGAAGGTAAGCAGCCTCTGAATCTACAGTCAAAAGTGGTGGTCGTGGACATGGTGCATCCTCTGCAGGTGGCCGTTGAGCACACTTGTCCTTTCTTGCTGCTGCTGGCTGTGTTATTGAGCCACAACATGCAGAAGAGTTGGTGGAGTGGATAACGAAGCCGTCCTCATCCTCTGTCACCCAGGCTCAGAGTAGTTTGCCTTTCAACGCAGCTGCCAAAGCAGCCTATTCCACCGGCTCCTTGTCCATGGTCACTCCTTCCGTAGCCCCACCATCATGCACGGAGGAGTCCCCAGAATTATTCAACCACAGTGTTGGTTATATGCTGCTGGAGGATGTGCAGCGATTTGAAGGCTCCAATGTTGGTTCCCAGGTTGAGGAAGGGAGTAACATGAGCCTAGAGAGAGGGGGTGTCACAGAAGGACAGGAAACTGGCAGTCATATTTCACAACAGGGCCAGTTCCTGCACCCAACAAGAGTAACTGTGAGGGCTTACAGTGTTCTGGCGCCACCGAAACCAAAGGCCCAATTTTTTTGCCCCTGTTTAACAGGGGCATGTAATTACAACTTTTGATATAATATTTCACAGCAGGGCCCGTTCCTGTGCCCAACACGAGTATCTATGAGGGGTTACAGTGTTGTGGCACCACCAACACCTAAGGCCCAATTTTCTTCAGAGAATATAGGGCATGCCATATAGTATATATACTGCTGTTCAGAGTATATAGTGCCTGGGGGCCTGGGGGACCCTCACGCCAAAAAAAAAAAATTGGTGTGGAGTTCCCCTTAATATCCATACCAGACCTGAAGGGCCTGGTATGGATTTTTTTTTTTGGGGGGGGGGAACATCTAAGCCATTGTTTTGTATGTTTGGTATTTTTACCTATATTGCCGGGATCCAACGATACATTACAGTTGCGAGCAGTTTTAAATGACATTTTTTCCTTTAGAAATGTCATTTTGCTGTGGCACTGTTATAAACATGGGAAAGAGGAGCTACTTTACAGGAATACTAAGGACATCCCACAGGCATGATATTTAAAGGAATATTTCATTTTTATTGTTTCACTTTAAGCATTATTAACATCACTGCTCCCGAAAAAACGTCCATTTTTAAAACTTTTTTTTTTGCATTGATAGCTGTCCCCAAACACTTGTTATGGCAATAACTTGCATATAACCCTTTAAAATTAGCACTTTTGATTTTTCACGTTCACGTTCCATAGACTTTAACATTGTTTGCGTGTTCAAACAAATTTTTTGCCTGTTCGCATGTTCTTCTGCGAAACAAACCAGGCGGTGTTCGGCTCATCCCTAGTTATAAATTTGGAATATATTTCATGTAAACTTTTTTTTTCCTGGGTTGTAGGATTATTTTATAAAAGGACACCATTTATGATAAAATGAAGCCACCTCTTTAAATTATATGGCAGACATAAAAGTTAGTGTATTACACTTTGGTATCATGTATTACAATAGTATTTTTAGGAGATATAAATAATACATTTTTATATTATATTCTAGCTAAATGTTGCTAACAATGTTATAGTGTATCATTGCTGTAAATTGAGCAAGGATAGTAGGTGGTTTTAAGCGCTTTATGCGTTATATGCAATCAAAGTTGTATTTTATACCTTAATTGCAGATTTCCTTGTCAAGTCTTTTTTGATCGCTTTAGACATTATATTTATGGTTGCAATTATTTCATTCTATAGTCATTAAAACTATCTGTATTATTTACAAAAATAGTTTTGCTGTGTATTTTTTATTTGTTACATGCCTGCTGTACAGTTTTTTTTTTATTTTGAATAAAGCGTTACAGCATTTTTGAAACTGCATTTCTATAATGTTAAATTTTCATCCTACACATTATTATGTGCATGTTTGTGTTTGTGTGTTCTACAGTGCGTAAAAGAAACCTGTTCCCAGACTCTGCAAATTATTGTATTTATTTGGAAAAAGCAAACAAGCAGTAAAAGCCTGTTTAAATAAGCTCCCATTCATCTCTGTAGGTAGAGTCACTGTGGAGAAATTCCTCTACAAATTTTACAACCGAGGCACTGAAATCACCACTACTCTCCATTATTTTCTGATATCAGAAACTTGGCAACCTGAGAGATGTTTTTTTAATTTTTATATCCAAAAAACGTTTTTATTGAAAAACGAATACATACAGTCCACAGAACTTCAGGTAAGACATACAAAATAAATGACTACATATCCTGAAATGGTGAAGACATAACATAATACATTTTGATATTGATATAGTCCCCATCACCATACAATATGTGCTCTATGTCTAGTTCCACAGCGCTCCCCACCCACTGTCCATAGCAGCCTGGCCCAACAACCTTAGTTCGATACTAAAGCAGAATGCATAATGCATTCAGCCACTGTTAAATCTCAATAGTCTGTCCATGACTAGGTCATCCGGGGCAAGCCCAGGTGTACCAAGCCATGGCTCCCACAGTTTTTCAAATTTTTTTGAACATCCCCTATGTTGATATATGACTTTTTCCATTCTCAATATATTGCCTAGTGCAGTAATCCATTCCTTAACCGAAGGAGGTGCCTCAGACCTCCAGTGCATCATTATCAGCTTACGGACCACAAAAAGGGCCCTGGTGAGGGCTTCTCTGACTTGAGGGTCCCATTCCAGTTCATCTAACAAGTTCAAAATGCAATGTCTAGGGTCCAATGGAATTGACACCCGAAACACTGCACCCAGCGTATCTGTCACCCCCTTCCTGTATACATGTAGTTTGGGGCATCGCCAAAGGATATGTAGTAAATCCCCATGGTCCCTTTTACATCTAGTACATGTTGGTGTGGATAGCAGTCCCATACTATGCAATCTGTGAGATGTGTAGTATGTTCTCAGGAGTGTATATAGTTGTGTCAGCCTTTGCGATACATTCAGGGAACATATGAAAACTGACTGTAATACTTCCTCCCATTGATCTTCATCCAGGGGTCCTACATCCATTTCCCATTTTCTTTTCACTGTCAGGGGGTGTTTTGTAAGGTATTTGTGTAGTAATGTGCTATAGCTCTGGGAAATTAATCATTTAGAGGTCTCTGCTGCTTTAAGTTGAGCGATAAGGGGGAGGTCGAATCCACATGCCATTCAGAGGTTTTTGATTGGGCTATAAAAGCGTGTCTAAGTTGCATATAATAAAAATGCATGTGTGCAGGCAGCCTATAAAGCTCCCTCAGGGAGTCAAAAGGCCGCAATTTTCCATTACTTATTATTTGCGTTAGGTAGAAAACACCAAACCTCTTCCACCTCTCCGCATGTTGCAATTTTGCCAACTCTGGATAGGAGTAATTTTCCCATATGGGGCTAAACTCGCTGATACCTGTCGCCTCCTGCAAATACTTGGTTTTGTTCCATATCTTCTGTATTAGGGTATATGTGGGGAAGCTTTTGTGAGGTTTACTGAAAGCTAATGCCTCAAGGGCGGTTGGAAAAGATTTTCCACCTACCGTATGGAGCATTATATATTCTGAAGCACTGGGAGTTCTGTCTGCCGGGTCTCCCTCCAGAGCCATGGTACCTATCAGATGTTGCAGTTGCGATGCCAAATAGTAAAGCCATGGATTCGGCAATGCAAGACCACCTTCGTCTTTTGGAGGTTGGAGATGTTCTAATTTTATCCTAGGGGATCGGTTTTTCCATATCAGCTCACGAAAAATGGCATTCACTATCCTAAAGGTCTTTAGTGGGATCACTACAGGTGAATTGTGTAATATGTATAGCAGTTGAGGCATAAGAATCATTTTAACTAGATTCACCTTGCCTGCAACTGACATATATAGAGCATTCCAAGTCTTAACTCGCGAGCGAAATCTGACCAACAACGGGGAAATATTGAGCTGGCTGTATTCCCTGATCTTTGGGGATACCTGTATCCCCAGATATCTAAAGGAGGTAGCTATAGGTATATCACCCACTCCCTCTTCATTTTGCAGTTGTATGTCATCTATCGGCATTAGAGCTGATTTGGTCCAGTTTATTTTTAGGCCTGAAAATTTCCCAAAACGAACCACTGTGTGCATACGCAGGGATTGGTCTGTATCACCCAATAGAATCATGGTATCATCAGCATAGAGCATCACCTTCTCCTGTCTATCTCCATAGCAGAAGCCGGTGATATCCTTGTGATCTCTAATCCGGATAGCCAATGGCTCTATTGCCAGGGCAAACAGCAGGGGGGACAAAGGGAACCTGAGAGATGTTTAATGTAAACAAATACCAGGTGCTGTAAGTTGTTAGAAACTGACTGAAACATTACTTTTGAGTTTCTGTAGTGATGTTTGAGGATTAGCTACTTCACAGTACAGGCAGCTAGAGAAGTCAATAATGTCTTTTTAAAGGTTTTTTTTTTTTTTTGAAAATAATTTTTATTCAGAATTTTGTCAGTTTACAAAGATATACATCACGTTTACATGTTGCAGAAGGTATCGTAAACTGGAATAATAAAATTAAAAAAAACAAACAATAGAGGCTAACAGATACATATAACTTTGCAGGTTCAGTACAATACATTTAATTATGAGGAATAGAGCAGGAGAGACTATATACCTCTGCCGGTCACCCCCTTGGGAACTAAGTGTGGCACAGCGGAGGTACAGCCTACACATGCCTACATGTCCACATTAGTATTAATCAGTTTATTTCTGTTAACATTTATATAACAAGAGCATATAGCTCATAACTAGAAAAAAAAGTAACTATTGTGTGAATTAGACAGGATCAATTCAGAAGCCATATGGAAAGGGAAGAATCAGGTTCTTGAAGGGCAGAAAAGTTTGAAATAGCATACCTGAAGTGTATACCCGGGGCTGATGGTGAAGTATATAGAGATAGTATGGTAGACAGTATGTGGCCTTTAAAACCAAATTTTTCCAAGGTGCTTGCAAGATATGTCCAATGTACTCTGTCGAACGCCTTCTCTGCATCCAGAGCAAGAAGCAGAGAAGGCGTCCCGAGTTTCTTAGCTATATGAATCACATCTATTAATCTTCTAGTAGCGTCAGATGTTTGTCTGCCCTTAGTAAATCCACATTGGTCTGGGTCGATTATAGTAGGGAGAATGTCAATGAGCCTTAATGCTATCATTTTAGCATAAAGCTTTAGGTCAGTATTCAATAATGAAATTGGTCTAAAGTTTTGAGGAACATCCGGTGTCTTCCCTGGTTTAGGCAGCGTAACTATTAAAGCTTCTAACATCTCTGAAGGAAAAGAAGATGAGACAGCAGCGGCTTCAAACACCTTAAGGAGGTATGGTCCTAAATAGTGTTTAAAATTCCTAAAATATCCCCCTGTCAGACCATCCGGTCCTGGTGACTTATTGGTGGGTAGAGTGTCAATAACTTTCAGTAATTCAGATAGTGTCAAAGGGGAATTCAAGGCTTGGATTTGAGAAGTGGAAAGACTAGGTAGATTAATATCTTTTAGGAAATCATTTATGGCTTTTTGTGAAGGTTGGTTGATAAGATTGTCTTGATTTAAGTTGTAGAGGGAACCGTAGTATTCGCTAAATGCATTGGCAATGCTTTGAGGGTCAAATATTTTTTGTTTGGAGGAAGGGCTTATGATGTAAGGTATTTTAGTTTTGAAGCGTTGACCTTATAGTTTGCGAGCCAATTCTTTCCCAGCTTTGTTGCTGGTCGAATAGAATGACATTTTGAGTCGTCGTTCCTTTTGCTTAAAGGAGTGGAGTAGTTCTAATCTGAGAATGTGTCGCAGAATTGTCAGTTGTTTACTAATCTGGCGTGTAGGGTTTCTTTTATCTAGATCCTCTAGAAATTTGATATCTGCAAGTAGGGTATCAAGCCGCTGCTGTCTCTGTCTCTTAAGTTTTGTGGCCAATTGAATAAATATACCTCTAATGTATGCCTTGTGAGCATTCCATAAAACAAACGGATCATTTGTGGAAGAGGAATTGATCTGGAAGTAATCAGACAAGTGGTTTTCTAACAATTTCTTAGTGGCTGGTGTTTGTATTACTTGAGGGTTTACGCGCCAGAGGAATGCCCCATTAGTAGGGTATTTATCCCCAAGTGTCAGGAGGATAGAGGCGTGGTCCGACCACGTGATGTTATTTATTTTAATTTGAGATACCTTTTGTAGCAACCACTTGTCCATCAAGACCAGATTAATCCTCGAATAAATACAATGTCTATGAGAATAAAATGTGAAATCTCGTTCACTAGCATGCGTGCAGCGCCAGCTGTCGAATAAATCATGCGATCGTAGGAAAGCAGTTAGAGAAGGAGATTTTTTGGAATAGGTCGAGGTAGAGTCCATGTGTGGGTCAGGAGTAATATTGAAGTCCCCACAAATTATAAGAGAACCTTGTTGGATTCTTTTCAGCTTTTTCATCAAACTGTTGAGGAAATGAATTTGTTTGGTATTAGGAACATACACATTCACAAGAGTATAACGGGTGGAATTGATGTTGCATACAAGTATGAGGTACCGGCCCGCTTCGTCAGATATTTCGGAGTGAAGTTGAAACGATATAGAGTTTTTAATAGCCACCATAACACCTCTCTTTTTCGCTTTCATACTGGAGAAGAAGTAGTGTTGGAAATTTCTATGAGAGCATTTTGGTGAGGCTGCGTGATGGAAGTGTGTCTCTTGAGCGCATAGAATATCGCATTGGGAAGAGTCAACTTCTTTCCAAAGAGATGCTCTCTTGGCTGGGTGGTTTAAACCGTGGGCATTGATGGATAATATTTTAACTGGCATGAGGCATGTTGGAGCGTATGCTATATGTCAAGGGTTGATAGTACTCACGTTCGATGAATGACTTCTGTACCAGGTTGGCTTTGCCTCTAGAATATGCCTTGAAGCACATCCCAGAACATCTCTGGATACATCATCGGGCAAAAAGGACGGTTTCGGTATTCTGTGCACCCTATCCACCATGAGCTCCAGTGCAGACATTGCAGGGAGCAGCGCTGTGAATAATTCTTGGACATATACCGGTAGTTGCAGTGCAGAGACAGATTCAGGAATGCCTCTTATTTTGAGGTTATTCCTTCTGGATCTGTCTTCAAGGTCAGATAATTTATCTTTGATCCAGGAAATGTCATCTGAGTGAATGGTATGAGCATCCACCATTTTGTTGAAAGAGGATACATGTGAGACTAGAGTATTCTCAATTTGATCCACCCTTCCTCCCAATGCATGTACTTCAGCCTGGCATTTTTGTACTGTCATCAGCATATCTTGATGTAGAGATGACCTTAGGGACATTAGCATCTCTTTAAGTACAGTATCTGAAATAGGTTGTCCTGAGGTGGGGAATCCCTCTATGGGATCTGAGGTTGCTGAGGCCTGAGAATGTGAGGTAGTGTGTGCGCTCACCTCCATGTCTTGCTGCGGCCGATTTCCCTGTGGAGAAGATGTCCTCTGTCTGGATTTAACAGGGCTCCTTGTAGTGGGAGTGGATGCCGCTGAGGACGATCCGCTGCGCTGGGTCTGTGGATCGGCACTGCTTAGGCCGGGCGGACAGCTCGTGGATGTGGCCTGCTTCTGCTTTCGCTTCGGCTGGGCGCCATCTTGGTGAGGCCGTGCTGAGGCGGAGAAGTACTCTGGCAGCTTGCTGAGCTGCGGCTGAGGGTCCTTTCGTCTCCGCGGCATCCCTGGCGGTATATGAGACTCCGATGGGTCGGATGGAGGAGGATGGCACTTTCGATCGCCCCGATGGAAGCGGATTCCCCCAGTGGTGTGGTGGAGCTTGGAAGCTAAGCAGCCATCTTCGGGCTCGGACGCCATGCCCCTCTCTAAAGTTTTTTTTTTTTTTTACTGCTAATTAATGATGTGTAAAAACTTAAATGTCAAGAATCTTGGCACAGATGCACTTTAACCCTTCTACTGCCACAGCATAAGGCTTAAGTTTGTGGTAGTGATAGCCTTCACACTGGACCTCCCCCATGGGAGGCTTTGCTGCCACACCTGGGGCCCTGGGCCAGCATGGTAGGTGTCTCCGGATAGGGCAGAGGGAGCTCACTGGGAGCAATAACTCTTATGCCACCTACACATGATTGGGATTTTGGTCAGAAAAAGATATGATGGCTTTTCCGACAGGATTCCGCTCAAGCTTGCCTTGCATACACAAAAAGTTTGCTGCACTTTCGACCATCAAGAACACGGTGACGTATAACACTAGGACGAGCCAAGAAAATTAAGTTCAATGCTTCCGAGCATGTGTCGAATTGTTTCCGAGCATGCATAGGAATTTTGCGTGTCGGAATTGCTACAGACGATCGCATTTTCGGATAAGAACTTTTTCCAACCGAAAAATTGAGAACATGCTCTCAATCTATTGCTGGCTGGAATTCGGCCAGCAAAAGTCCGACGGAGCATACACACAGTCGCCTTTTTCAGACCAAAAGCTCTCATCGGTCTTTTGCTGGCCGGATTTCCGATCGTGTGTACGCGGCATAAGCCTAATATTCACAATAAAGTCTGAACTAATGACCTACCAGACCTTTTAAAGTATTGTCTATGGGTCGTTTTGGGTAGTGAAATTTGTCGACACTTCATGGGCACACGCAATTTTAAGATTTGACATGTTGGGTATCTGTTTACTCAATACAACCCCAACTTTTAAATTTGATCAAAAACTGGGTAATATATTGGATTTGTGGTCACTAAAATTAACAGTGCTTGCGCAAAGCTGATTCCTCCCCCATGACTCACTCATACTCACCTCTCCAGGGCTCCTCTGATGCTCCTTCCTGCTAGCCTAAAATACTCTGTATTTCTCAAGATGGGGGTGCATCCCCCTATGATGCAGTGCATGGAACTGGTGGGCAATCACTAGGCTGAAGCACTGTCACAAAACAGAGGGGTGACATCACAGTTCCCTCTAGGTTCTAACACTGCAAAAACTGGGTATTTTACTAGTTGTGGTGGAGGAAAGAGGACGAGGTTCTTGTAGTAAATAGGTTATGAGTGAGAAGGTGAGTTGATCATGTACAGCACAAAAAGCTGCAAGCTGACCTCCAGTTTCAAAGGATGCCCTTTAAAGGTCTTCATTTGCGCTTTATAAAACTCAGATTAAGCTATATTTGAATAAACCTTAACATTGTTTCCTAGATAGATTTTAACAGTCAGTGATTGATTTTATTTGTTTCCTGTAGTTGCTCTTCTAAGCCTTGTTAGGTAAGCTGAGGTTATTGTTTATATAGTAAGATAAATCAGCTCAAATCTATTTTTGCCATTTGGCAGTTACAGCTCAATCACTGCATGAAAAAGTAGAATGCTACAGATGCCAATATCTAGTTACATTGGATTTTTTGTAACCTTGGAGGAAATCAAGTTTAAAAATCACTTGCTCCTTCTGTTGCTAATTATCAACCCAAGAATCCAAGTAATTTGTCTTGATAATTTTGTTTATGCTAGACTCCCTATTGTGTCTTTAAAATATCACTGCTTCAATGAACACATTCTTTTAATCAGCTTTTGAGAAAAGCTTAGAAATTCCCAGGGTTTTGTGTGCACATTTGATTTTCTCTTGTTTTTTAAGCTGCGTGTATCTGTGAAAGCTAGAAGTAATAAACTGGTAAGTTGGTAAATTGTAACCCTGTTTTCTCCAGACTCTTTTTGGTTTTATCATGTAAAAATATTTCAAGGAACTATATTATATATAGGCTATCAAGTAATGCAGTAATGGGTCTGCAAATCAGGAAATATGGCAAACTGAGATTGTGTGCAATGCAGATTAGCCCAATCTGAGATTGTTCACTTTATAAAACAAAAGCTATATCTTTTGTACTTTTCCTTTACAAATAATTGGGTTCACAAAAAAGCTTTACCTTATTCAACAAGATACATGAACATTTGCTTTGATACCAAATTTATCTTTATTTTGCCTTTCTGGTACATTCATGGATTGGTGTGTTAGTAGAACACTAGAACCAATGATGTGCAGAAAAAACATTCGTTTTAATATGAAGGCAGCGCTCTGTCAGCCAGGGTACCTCAAGGGATCCCTGAAGTAGAGTGAATAGAAAAAAGAGGAGAGCACTACAGGTATGGTATGAGTCCAGTAAGTCTTTTTTCAAAACAACAAAAATTCATAATAATATCTAACACATTTCAGAGGCTCAGTATGCCTTCATCGGGGATGAGAAATGTAATAACATAAAACAAGGATTCTAAAATAGTATAATACGTAACATAACTGTGGTATGATATTTACAGAAGATGTTCACCTTTCCAGGGAGTGGAAGGGTGGAAAGTAGCAGACATACAACACAAAGCATGTTGTTAATTGAGGCCAGTAACTTATAAAAATCAGGCCTGGCCTTATATCCCTCTGTGAAAGTCATACAGAAAATCTTTGCTATACACCTGGCTATTTGGGGTTATACTATGAGATGCTATGTGAAAAACATTTTTACATACCTTGCAAAATCAAAGGAATTATAAATATATACAATGGGATTATACTGTAGATATATACAACTTAAGCCCGTACACATGGGCTGAATGTCAGGAGACATTAGTTACATAGTTACATAGTTACATAGTAGGTGAGGTTGAAAAAATACACAAGTCCATCAAGTCCAACCTATGTGTGTGATTATATGTCAGTATTACATTGTATATCCCTGTATGTTGCGGTCGTTCAGGTGCTTATCTAATAGTTTTTTGAAACTATGGATGCTCCCCACTGAGACCACCGCCTGTGGAAGGAAATTCCACATCCTTGCCGCTCTTACAGTAAAGAACCCTCTACATAGTTTAAGGTTAAACCTCTTTTCTTCTAATTTTAATGAGTGGCCATGTGTCTTGTTAAACTCCCTTCCGCAAAAAAGTTTTATCCCTATTGTGGGGTCACCAGTATGGTATTTGTAAATTGAAATCATATCCCCTCTCAAGCGTCTCTTCTCCAGAGAGAATAAGTTCAGTGCTCGCAACCTTTCCTTATAACTTCTATCCTTCAGACCCTTTATTAGCTTAGTTGCCCTTCTTTGTACTCGCTCCATTTCCAGTACATCCTTCCTGAGGACTGGTGCCCAGAACTGGACAGCATACTGTAGGTGCGGCCGGACCAGAGTCTTGTAGAACAGGAGAATTATCGTTTTATCTCTGGAGTTGATCCCCTTTTTAATGCATGCCAAAATTCTGTTTGCTTTGTTAGAAGCAGCTTGGCATTGCATGTCATCATCTACTAGGATGCCCAGGTCCTTTTCCATCCTAGATTCCCCCAGAGGTTCGCCCCACAGTGTATAGAATGTATTCATATTTTTGCCACCCAAATGCATTATTTTACATTGGCTGGTTAAAAAAAAATTTGGCCCGTCTGTATGTTTTGACCCAGTCTGCCTGACAGAAGCCGGCCGTTCGAGCTTTCTGGAAAACCAGCTCTTGACCGAATCCTGATCCGCTGTCAGAACCCCCCCCCCCCCCGTCAGAACACAACAGCTCAGCGGGGGGGAAATCGCGGCACTTACTTCGCATAGTTAGTACAGCAGCTCCAATAGGAGCTAAATGTTTTTTACGTTGGAGTAGATAATGACTCTGACCCCTAAACGTATTCTAATCCATAGGCTGATCCCAAAACTTCACTCCCCTCTTCAGCCAACACTTAACCTTAAACCTAAAACTTAATGTAACACTTTACACATGAAATCCTTATACCAATCATTAACCTTAAAACTTAACCTTAAAGTATATTTAAACACAAGAGCAAAAATTTATTATTTTGCAGCTTACCATTAATTAGATGTGGTGGATGCATTAACTTTTTTTTTTTCAGGTTAAGCATTGTCTGCACTTACAGAAAATACCTCTTGATCTTGCTAAAAAGCATGTGTCCTTGTAACATCCTGTACACTGAAATTAAATCTCTAACAATGTTATAAATCTTTTTTACTATCTTCTGTAAACTACAGAACATCTCCCCCTATATTATGGAGAAGAGAATATGTTTTTAGTAAAGATTATGAGAGCTACCAAGGGTGACAATGTTACGCTTTCATAGATAGAGTGCAGTGAGTGACTGTCCACCTTCGGATAACAAAAGGTGTTACTGCCAGGATCATTAGATAAAAATAAAGTGGAAAACCCCCCAAAAAAGGAAAATGAATGTAGCCACAAAATCTAAGGACTGATATGTGCCCACCCAAGACAATGAATGTGCTTATGGCCCCATTCATGGATGTGTATGGACCAAGCGCTGTAGCTGTACACACAGGACTTCTCGCTCTGCTCACCTGACAACCAGGAACCTCTTCTCTGTGCTTTACTTGCTGCCCATGTGGACCTGAAGCTGGATCCAGGACTATCACCTCATCTGGTCCAGATTGCTGGATGCTTACAGTGTGAGTCTTTTAGCCTTTTTATTGTACCATAATGCTGCTCTTTGACTCTGGACTTATCCTTGAAGTGCCATATTTCTGACCTGGGAACTTACTGCTTGTTCCTCGCTGTGCCTGGATTGCTACAATGTAACTCTGGGCTTACCTATCTGTGTAGTGTTGCTGCCCTTTGATTCTGCCTCTTTTTCTTTGCTCTTTCTTGATTTCAGGCCTTTAACTGTGGAGCTTGCCGTGACTGTAGACTTTGCTGTGCTATTTTGCTGCTTTGCTGTATGTCCCTTGCTGTGCCCTGGATTGTTACCCCTGGACTCACACCTTTTGCTGCATCCTATTCCTGTTTTGTGATCCTGCTGTTTGTCCTTGGCTGTACTATACTGTTATCCTACCCCTCCTGGACATAACTCTGGCCCAATCACATTGTCTCTATATGCTGAAATACCCTCATTAAACCCCTCAAACATCAGAGCTCTGTAATCTCCGTGAATCTCTCTCTCTGGGCACCTGGTTCATCACAGGCAATATATGTGTGACGTTTAAATACTCTCCCAGCAGTAGAGAACTGTCAAGGATGCAAGGAAAAGGAATGGGTACTTTGGTGTCAAGGCTGCCATATACTTTCAAAGTGTAGCGCTGGTAGATTTTTTAATCTACCGCTTATATGTAAATTTAGTGGGTCATCTGTTCTGTACATAGTTCAGATTCAATCTATTGTTAAATTAGCCTCTGTTCCAGTTTTGGCTGTGTTGCGTACAGTTCCACATTGTGCCTGCGGGTGCCGTTGTCACCATAGGTCAGTGTTGGAAAGCAACAAGCTGAAGTGTATGGGTGCTCTTCTTTCCCGGAGACAACTCGGCAGAGGTGGTCCTCTGTGGTGCATTCTGGGAGAGGGTATTTATGGGACAGACACCATATTTCTTGGTCTCTTTCTTTACACATGCTGGCCCTCCTGGCCGACAGGGATGTGCTAGAAGTCCTACCTCGTGGTCCTCCGGGCCGGAGGGCTGCGTTGCTGCAGCGCGTGGGTGGGCCCAGAAGTCTGTCGGGGGCCTACCACTGCTGAGATTGTCCTGTGCTGTCTGTCCTGCGGGAAGAAGCCGGACAATTGAGAAGATCCAGGGGAGGACCCATCTTGGAAGAGAGCCAAGGGCCTGGTGACTCGATTGGAGGACGCATCTTAATCTAATCTACCGCACAAGTACTGCTGGGTCGGCTTAAAGGTTCTGGTACTGTGTTTGCTGTTCATCGAAAACTATTACATCCTGTGGCAGAGGATCGTACAGTTTTGTTCTACTCAAGTCTGTGGCAGAGACTTTTTGTTCGTGCTACGCTCCGGCTGCTAGGTCAGTGAGAGAGGCCTATCTGGGCGGGCAAAGATTTAATCCTGAACTGAAGATACATTCATCCCCAAGATTTCAATTCCTTAGTGCTACACCAAGAAAAGGTATTTGAACTTCCCTGCAACTCTTCTTCTACCTCTCTCCTGCTACTTCTTGCAGTTATCTCCCATTAAAGCATTGGAAAAGTACTAAAGTGACTGGTGCCTACATTGTCAGATAATACTCTCAACGTGGACTCTGAGTCTGGTATTGGTGAAACTACAGGTAAAAAGGTAACGGTAACAGCCTGCTTTAAATCAGCAGCTCCACCGTGAGTTATTGCTACAAAAGTATTGGTGTGTATTGAGCTGACTGACTCTTTTTTTATATGTATTGAGCTGACTGACCCTTTTACCTCTAAAAAGTACTCTCAAGGTCTGTGGAAGGCATACTCTGAACCCTCTCCTTACGCTTTTGAAACCCTTGTAAACTAGGACTGAGGGTGAAGGATCATAGCAATGCATCATATTTTATATATCACCTGCTGGAAAGCCTGTTAAGCCCAGTGGGACCATTAGTCCCACTGGGTTGAACGAAAAAAACTGACTCCTCCAGTCGGAGCCGCTATACTAATGAATGGTGTGTACTAGGCTAAAACAGTCCTTTCAACAGGTGACAAATTGAAATATATGAAGCTGTGATCTTTCACCTTCAGTCCTAGTTTACAGGAGTTTCAAAAAAATAAGGAGAGGGTTCATAGTATGATCTTATTATCAGAGGGGGCTCTGAGCTATTGTGTGGGGGAGGGCCCCCAGAACACTTAAGTCAGCGCTCTTAGCCATTGGCTGAGAGCGCTGATCAGGAGCCGGTCAGCTGCTGGTTTTCCAGCATGCACGACCGGCTTCTGTTGGACCGGCTGCCATACACACAGGCCGAATGTCGACCGGTTTTTGTTAAACCGTCTGAATGTCGCCTGACATTCCCGTGTGTACTAGGCTTAAGTTACAGTCTGGTCACAGACTGCGTACACCTTTGTGTATATTTTTGCAATACTGGTCTAAGGAAAACCAATTTAATTAAAAGCAAAGGAATACATTATCAGAGCTCAGATCCAAAACTAGTTTTCATTAAAGGGTTAAGAAAGTAACAGTATATGTGTTGGGCACAAAAACATTGCCATGCCTTTTCCAATTACATGTTATATAAAATGTGTAAAAAGGATAAGTTTTCTTTTGTATATTAAAAAACAAAAGAGTCCTCAACAATAATTTACCACAAGGCTTAACAAATGTGTAAATGCCTGAGTCTCTATTAATTATGTTAATATCTGCCAATAGAGTTGTTTTATAGCATTAGCTATAAGAATTCTAAAAATGCTAAGAGCACCATTGTACAGCACGATCACCACATCTGCTCAATGCCTAAAGTCATTAGGAATAAACACTCTCTGAGGCAAGATCTTTAAATGGTTTGGATTCATTAAACCCCAGTGTAATAGGGTGTACTGTACATTTAGTTGTAGCAGTATATAAAAGGCTCAGCTAAAGGTAGGATATATCAAAACAGTTAAAAGGAAGTGATGCAAACGGCTTTAAAATGAAACATCTATTCAAGTATCAATAATGGTCCCATTATATAGTAGATGTCAGCATTAAATTACTCCTGATATATTACCGTTTTGGTTTAGTTGCATATAACTTACGCATCCTACATATAGATTTTTTCTAAGCCCAGTTCACATTGTTCTGAGAGTCATTCATTGGAATGAAAGTATCACTTGAAAAACTGTAAAAAAATCATAATGGATTCAAAATGGTATATACCCATAAACTTAGAAAAGTAAATTGGTGAATCCATGAACAGACTGAAGAAATTGAAATGGAAAACAGCCTTCCAATTTGCTTATAATACCCCTTGGTGCCAGCTGCACACAAATATGTGGCCTCTTGGTGGGTGGGCCTTGGCGCCGAGCGGCTGAATATTTGTGTGAATTAGGGTGAATGCAGCTGTGCCGAGAGAACGCGCCCTGTGCGCTCCCAGCACAGTTACCGGCGACACTTGCGATTGGGAGCCTTCCAATCATGCGACTGCTGTGACAGCCAATCACTGCGGTCACATGATCATGAACCCCGCCTCGTCTCCTGGCATCTGAAACCTCTTAAGAGGCCGAGAGACGCCGGCGCATAGAGGTTAAATCTCACACCTCAGCAAGCCACCCAAATGTAACAAGTAGGCTCAAGTGTTCAATACAGGACTTATAGGCCTTTGAGTATTGAAGCAGCTTAAGGAGATAGTTCAAGCAGCTAATGGAACTTTGAATACACAATCATGCGCTATCAAAAATACATTTTTTACATGCCTCACATGTTGTTGGGTGTTTAAAGTGAACACAGACTCACCCTGTCTACCAATATGTAATTTATAATTATATTTTTATTTTGCTAAGTAATCAAGTGAATGTGAAGAAAGTGATTTGTTTTTATAGTGAAAGATTATAGCGTTTTTGTGCCATACAGATGTAATTTACAGAGTAGAAGGAACAACTTCCTTAAAATGTATTTATGGAATAACAAGGCATTTGTACCCAAATTAAATAGTGGGAATGTGAAGAATGAAATGTACAAGGGTGAAATCCGGACCATAACTACAGATAATGGGGTCCCAAAGAAAAACTTGTTAATGGGACCCTGCTGTTGTTGATCTTAACATAAAGTATGGTTAATCAAAGACAGGCAGCAGTACAGCTATCAGCATAGTCAGTACACTACAAGGGACCGGTGCTGTGGAATACAAATGGTAAAGCACAGTACATATAAGGCTACTTTCACACGGCTCCATTGTAAGGACTGCAAACGTGCAGTTTTGATGCATTTTTGCCACTGAATGAGGCAATGCAGAATAGGGAACTTACAGCATGCCATATGGAATGAGGTGTTGTGGAATAGGGAATGCGCAGCATGAGATACAGAAATGAGGGGGTGCATGTCATATGGATTGAGGTTGTGAGAAATGTAAATACAGTTTGAGGGGGTGGGGAATGTACAGCATGGCATAAGGAATGAGGTGTTGCAAAATAGAGAATTTACATCAATGACAGTGGTGAGTAGGTACAGAATATTAGGATTATTTTATTACCTCAGTAGAAATGTTCTGCTGCTGCTGCCCAGTGCCCCACTCTGTCCACCTCTCGTGCTGCCTGCATGGCAAAGAGGAATGATCCCAGTCCCATCAGCAGGACTTGCACATACTGTGACAGCTCATCCAATTGCTCACTTCCTCTGCTGGACTCTGCATTAGATTATGTCATCTACCATAGCCACAGAGAGGGCTTCCTCTGCCCTACTGTTCTGTGTTTGCAAATGACAGCAAAAACCAAGACAGCACTGAGCATAGCGCACTGTTCTCAGTTTAACTGCAGAGGTGCCCACTGCTCTATATTCCTTGGGCCTTGATCAGCCACCCCATCATGGTACATGTGAGCTGCTAAGGTAGTAGTACGGCCACTGTATACAGCATATCTACAAGGATCTAATGATTGGCATCCAGTCTCAGGGGGTTCATGCAATATTTCTAAATGAATAAAGCAATAAATGTGATTCTGTTCTACTTCCAGTTAGTGAAACACTTGCTATATGCCCTTAAAGCCTAACCCCAGCTGAACATTATTATTATACAAGATTTATATAGTGCCAACAGTTTGCACAGTGTTTTACAACGTGAGGGCAGACAGTACAGTTACAATACAGGAGGAATCAGAGGGCCCTGCTCATTAAAGCTTACAATCTGAAAAGGAGAGTGAAGTGATACAAAAAGGTAATAACTGTGGGGGATGAGCTGTTTGAGAAAATAAAAGTACCGTTGTTAGGTGGAGGTGCGATAGGCTTCTCTGAACAGAAAAGTTTTCAGGGATCGCCTAAAAGTGGACAGAGTAGGAAATAGTTGGACAGATTGGGGTAGGGAATTCCATAGGATGGGAGAGGCTCGAGAGAAGTCCTGGAGGCAATCATGAGAGGAGGTGACAGAAGAACTAGAGAGCAGGCAGTCTTGGGAGGAACAAAGAGAATGAGTTTGTTGGTTGGTATTTTGAGACAAGGTTAGTGGTGTAGTTGGGGGCCAAGTTGTGGATGGCTGTAAAAAGTAAGTGACAGCCAATGGAGGGATTGGCAGAGAGGGATAACAGACACTGACCGGTTGATAAGATGGATGAGTCTGGCAGCAGCATTAAAGATGGACTGAAGGGATAGCCTATGTAAAGGTAAGCCAATGAGGAGGGAGTTGCAGTAGTTGAGGCGAAAGATAACCGGGGAGTGAATTAGGAGCTTTGTGCTGTCATTGGTTAGGAAGGGTATTTTGGAGACATTTTGGAGGTTGAGGCGGCAAACTTTGGAAAGTGATTGGATGTGGGGCCGAAAATCCAGTTCAGAGTCCCGGATTACACCTTGCACCCTGGCATGCAGGGATGCATTGATGGTTGTGCCTTTGATCTTGCATGTTCTCCCAATGCCTGTGTGGGTTTCCTTCCACACCTCAAAGACATGCTGGTAGGTTAAATGGCTCCTGTCTAAATTGGCCCTATTATGTATGAATGTGAGTTACGGACCTTAGATTGTAAGCTCCTTGAGGTTAGGGACTGATGTGAATGTACTATATATATTAGTGCTGCGTAAATTGAATAACTATAATAAATAAATAACCTTGTTTTGGTTGGAAAAAAAAATAATAATAAATATATATATAAATATAAATAAAATACATATAAAGTTCCAAAGGTTGTTGCACTTAAAAATGTGTTGCTTTATTCCATCAAATCTTTAGAAAAAGATTACAAAGCAAGCAGAGTCATTCTAAACAAAATCGTTACAATCATCTGTTCAGACAAAGATTACGTTTCGGGCTGATTTGATCTGATAGGGTTTGTGTGTACCTTATAACAGTTCCTTTCAGGAAAACAAAATAAACATTTAGCATCATTGCCTCACTCTCTTTTATCTCCCCCCAAGACAGATTACATTTACTTTATTTGCAGTATTTTTCTTTTACGTAAACATATACACATATCCATACCTGAAATCTGAATACTTTTTGTACTTGAAGCCTTCCCTATGACTGTTTTTATAACTGAGGATATAAAATCTCTCTTTAGCTTCAATCGACACGCGAGGCAGTCAGTTACAAAATAAATAATAGGCCCTCACGGCTTCCATGGATGGAAATGTCAGATCGAGTTAGAATCAGATAGAAATAAATCAAAAAGCACTGTACTTTTCTCACTGCCATTTTATTAGGTTGACAAAGTTAATTTCCACTTTACACCCTGTACCCACATCCCCATTCCCAACAATTTCGCCTTCAATTACAAGCAAGAACACTTTACTTCTAAACATGTTTAGCATGAGTGACAGTCAAGAGGCAACTTATCCCACAAAGTCCTGCTCAAGTATTAACTTGTCACATAAAATCAAACAATGTATTCCTAGAAACAGGTTACAGGTATATGTTCACTTTTGTTCAACAGTAAACTATTGGAGATTTCTGTTAATAAACAGACGTATTGCAACAATTTCAGATTGACATTAGCAGCTGTATGTAGTAAAATCATGAAAAAGCTGTTCACTTTACCTGCTAGATCTGGTGGAGCTTAATAAGAATGAATAGTGGGCACAATAAAGCGCATCATGGGATTGTTGTCGCCAAAAAAGAAAATTAATTATAAAGTTTTTTAATTAAAAAAAAAAAAAAAATCCAAAAAAAAAAAAGAGGGCGGGCTGGTCACGAGGCAAGGAGCAGGAAAAACGTTTTTTTTTTTTTCTATATAAGCCTCTGCGTGACAGACCCGCTCACACTTGCCCTGAGGCGGCTTAAGCTTGAGCTCCCCTTCCCTCCCACCCTTGTCGCTGGCACCATTATGTGGTTATGTCACCCTTGAATCAAGGGGGGACTTGGTTTTATTGAAATGATTTATTTACAGCTCGAGTCCTATGACTGAGCGAGTTAGAATTGGTTTGAATTTGAAAGAATATTTATTGATATTTCATTATTTATTTGAATAAAGTTATTTGTTTTAATTCTAACACCAATAAAGTTTCCGCGGCCATTTTCAACACCAACCTGTTGTAGTGTACTTATTTATGAATATATAGTGCGACCTACAATCCCATGTACCTAGTATGCTTATAATGCATGTGTTGTGAATGTCGCTGCCTTTCTCTCCAGCACATAACACCAATTAACAACACTTGTCTTCCTCTCTCTTTTTTTGTCTTTTTTTGAACAGCAGGTTATTTAACACTTTTGTAACCAGAGGTCGTTAATAACTAAAAGTTAAAATATAGCAGCTTCAGACGGGGGCTATTTTTTCAGTTATTTGGGGTAGAGAGTCCCCCTTACATCAGGGTCCCCAGAGAGCCCCTCCTTACACCGGGGTCCCCAGAGAGCCCCCCCCATTGTCTGCAGCAATTATAAAAAAAGTCTGCTCAGCTGGGGGCCAGGGGAAGCAACAGGACTGTTTAACCCCTCAGCTCAACATAACAGGGGAAACCCTCCAAATTCCATACCCCTAATCCTGAACCATACCAGGCCACATGCTATCAACATGAGGAGGGTACTTTGCTGTGTTGATAAGGACAAGGGCCTCATCCCCACAACTCTGGCCTGGTATTTGTGGTGGTCTTCAGGTGGGATGCTTAGCTGAATCTGGAAATCCCCTTTAAAGTAGAGGGGGCCCCAGATACCAACCATCCCCTATGTGACTGAATTAGGAGTACATAGCACCTACTCATTCTCATAAAAATGCAAATAGTTAATAAAGTCCTTTATTGAAAAAAAAAAAAAAACTATGTCCTATTATTATTATTTAAGGTACTTATATAGTGCTGTCAATTTATGCAGCGCTTTACATATACATTGTACATTCACATAAGTGAATGTACAATGTATATGTAAAGCGCTGCATAAATTGTAAATCAGTGAATGTACAATGTATATGTAAAGCGCTGCGTAAATTGACAGCGCTATAGTACCTTAAATAATAATAAGACTTTTTTTCAATTGTAAGCTCCCCCAAGGGGCTTACAATCGAATGTCCTTAACTCACATACGCATACTAAGGCCAATTTAGACAGAAGCCAATTAACCTACCAGCATGTCTTTGGAGAGTGGAAGGAAACCCACGCAAGCACATGGAGAAAATGCAAACTCCAGGCAGGTAGTGTTGTGGTTGGGATTCAAGCCAGCGACCATTTTTACTGCTAGGCAAGAGTGCTACCCACTACACCACTGTGCCGCCCATGTAAATCTATTGTCCATGACATCATATAGCAACACAGATCCGTATCAATCATAATAAACAATGCCTGCTAACCCACTGAAAGAAAAAGCCAAATAACCACTGACAAGATCCAATCCTGATGATTGCTCGCCTCAAATAACAGCTCCTGGTCCCCACCACAGAAAGTAGACATGACCATATCTGATCAATAACATCATGGGGGTCGGGTTTTTATTTCAGCCTGTGTCCCCACAGTGAAGATTCACCCTCTCTCTTTGCCCTGGTGATGCTAGGACTAACAGGACTTACAAAAGAAAATTTTGAGATGACATCAGAACAGGAATAGATGGGAAATGAATGGGGTCATTTGCTCTTATATAAGGTTCACACCTAAATCCAACAGGAACACGGTCCGCGTCCGCACAATTCCCAAGCAAATCAGTGTGGTGCAATTTTCAGCCCATTCACTAGAATAGGCTGAAATCCCACTGGATGATGTAAAAAGTAGTGCATGCAAAAATTCACCTCACCAAATCGCATGGTACTGCGGTACCTGGAGATCTGGTGCAGGCATATGCATTTTGTTTGAGATCTCTGATTCATATAACCTTAAAAATATATTGACACCTGCAGCAGATTGCACACCCAGTGTGTTTTGAACTTTCCCGCACTGAGTTCTGGTGTGAACTGGCCCTAAGAGGGAATTTTAATTTATTCCAGGGAGATTTTCCTGTTGTGTTTATGGGAAAGGACTTAAACCATTCCTACTTTGGTCAAAGCAACAAAATGTCTTTTGATCTATCTGTCCAGGCATCCGGCACTGTCCTCATAGGGGCTGGATCTTCGCCAGTCTTCATGTCTTTAATGCCACCATGCTAACCGTGGGAAGCTGGCTGTGATTCCTTGTGGCTTCACAGCCGGCTCTCACAGCCTCCCAGGTCATGTGATGTGTTCCAAGAGGCTGCGGGCAGAGAGGGAGGGCAAACTCCCACTTGGATCACCTAGGTGATAGCAGGATAGCAAGAAGAGACAAAAAGACCTTCTTAAACAATTAATGCAAAGATTTAGAGGAAAACAACAAAATGGGGAACACTAGAGAGCTTTTCAAGAAAATTGGAGATATCAAGGGAAAGTTTTGTGCAAAGATGGGCATCATAATAGGCAAAAATAGCAAGGACCTGACAGAAGCAGAAGAGATAAAGAAGAGATGGCAAGAATACACAGAAGAACTATACAAGAAGGACTGAATGTCCCATATAACCACGCTGATGCAGTAACTGACCTTGAACTGGATATCCTGGAGAGTGAATTCAAGTAGGCCTTAGAAAGCATTGCTAATAACAAAACCAGTGGTGATGGTATCCCAGCTGAGTTATTTGAAATCCTAAAAGATGAAAACTTAACAATGGCCACAGGACTGGAAGAGGTCCAGTTACATTCAGATACCAAAGAAGGGCAATGTTCAAACTACCGTATAATCGCACTCATCTCACGCTAGCAAGGTTATGCTGAAAATTCTACAAGCTAGGCTTCAGCAGCATGTGAACCAAGAGCTACCACAAGTACAAGCTGGATTTAGAAGAGGCAGAGGAAATAGAGATCAAATTGCCAACACTCGCTGGATCATGGAGAATGCAAGGGAGTTTCAGAAGAATGTCTACTTCTGCTTTATTGACTACTTTAAAGCCTTCGATTGTCTGGACCACAACAAAATGTGGCAAATACTGAAAGAAATTGGAATACCAGACCACCTCACCTGTGAAAAACATATATGCAAGTCAAGAAGCAACAGTTAGAAGAGGACATGGAACAACTAAAATTTGAGAAAGGAGTGCGGCAAGGATGTAAATTGTCATCTTACTTATTTAACTTATATGCAGAGTACATAATGTGAAATCCCAGGATCGACGAATCACAAGCCGGAATTAAGATCGCCGGGAGAAATATCAACAACCTGAGATATGCAGATGATACCACACGGTATGGCATGGCAGAAAGTGAAGAAGAACTAAAGAGTCTCTTAATGGAGGTGAAAGAGGAGAGTGCAAAATCTGGCCTGAAATTGAACATTAAAGCCTTGTACACACTTAGATTTTCGGACGACCGAAAGTCCATTTTTGGTGGCATGCTAGTTTTATGTTGAAAGTGAAGAGGATACTCATAATACGAACATTTTCTGATGACAGAATACAACGTCACAAGTGACATAATGTATTGAATAGTTTTGTATGTATTCTTTCAATTCTGAGCATGCTTAGTCTTACGATTTTTTTTGTAGGAACACCGTACTGATGAAACGAAAATCAGATGTTGAGTTCACATCCGACAAAAATGTTATAGTCTGCACAACCAGCTTTTGTCTGACAAAAAAGCGAAATCGGCTGTCGAAAGCACCGTACTAATGATCCGACAGCTCGTACGAAAATCTCCATCCGATTTTCGTGTGTACGGGCCTTTAGAAAACAAAGATCATGGCAACCGATCATATAACTCCTTGGTAAATAGAAGGAGAAGAAAGGAAACAGTGACAGATTTTATCTTCCTAGGCTCCAAGATCACAGCAGACGGTGACTGTAGCCATGAAATTAAGAGACACTTGCTTCTTGGGAGGAAAGCAATAGCAAACCTAGACAACATTATAAAAAAGCAGAGACATCACCTTACTGACAAAGTACCGTATAGTCAAAGCAGTAGTAACCTATGGCTGTGAAAAAGTTGGACCATAAGCCCTCATTCACATGAGACGGACTCCGTTTCCACGGAGCCCACCTCGGTCCGCCGGCTCAGCGGGAGATCAGTCTGTTGATCTCCGCTGAGCCGGCGGATGACAGGTCCCTCTCTGCTCACTGAGCGGGGAGGGGCTTGTCAGGCGCCGCTGCCGCCTATGGAGGGATCGGATGAAAACGGACAGCGACAGATCTGGACGTAGGGCCATCCGTCTGTTTTTTGCGGATCGGACCGGGTTGGATGTCAGCGGACATGTCTCCGCTGACATCTGTCGCTCCGTAGGCTAATATGGAGCGCCCGTTCAGGTCAGCTGTCAAAACTGACAGGCGGACCTGAACGGTCCGATCGTGTGAAAGGGGCCTTAAGAAAGGCTGAACGCCGAAGAATTGATGCTTTTGAACTGTGGTGTAGAAGACTCTTGAAATTCCCTTGGATGGCAAGAAGATCAAACCAGTCAATCTGGAAAGAAATCAACCCTGAATATTCACTGGAAGGACAGATCCTGAAGCTGAAACTCAAATACTTTGGCCACCCAATGCGAAGAGAGGACTCATTGGAAAAGACTCTGATGCTTAGAAACATGGAAGGAAAAAGTAGAAGAGGATGACAGAAAACAAGATGGATAGATAGCAACACCAAAACAATGAATATGAAGTTAAGCAAGCTCAGGGAGGCAGGGGAGGAACAACAACATACTTGTTTGGCGTTGATTTGCTCTGCCTAGCTGTTGTCATTTTTACTCTATGCTGTCAATCTTAGTTCCTTGTGGTGATGAGCTATCCGTCCTTTGTTTGTACAACTGTGCATTATATGTTTTTTGCATGTATCTTTTCACTAACCTTTTCATCCTGAGAATAGTAGTATACGAGATTTAAACCATAACTTTTTTGTGTCACTGACTTTCATTATATACAATAGGCAATAATGTATTTTTCTCATCAATGCCTCGTTCCTCACCTTGTATATTTAATATCACAGATTTCAGCGTCAACCATCACATTTTGGATTTCCCATTACTTTCTGTACCCATGACAGTGGTCATCTGGACAAACAAAGAGGATGACTCTGCCCACCAGGACACAGAAATGAAATATACAAACAGCACAATTCTGCACAGATACACTATTCAACACTCAGTTGTGACCATTCCTCCTTTAATGTGTGTGTCCTGAGCTGATTTGCACCACATATATATTACTTTTGGATTCAGTGTCTAGCTGTTCGGGCTTGTCAACTGTGAATTTGCAGCCTAATTTGTACTTTCAGTAGAACAATGGGGCAAGCTGGAGTTGTAAAGATTATTGTTAATAACAAGAATAGGAATAATCATTTTGAGGCATGCTAACCCCCTAAATACCCTTTCAAAACTGTAATCTTTCCTGAAATGTAGTTTGTTGTTAAGCATGGTGATTTATAGCACTAAGGAAACATCTGTACTTTCAAGACAACAGAATTAATTCTAATAAACCAGGTGCATTACTCTGATGTGACCACACTACAAGTCCTCACTATGTGCCCATGCTGAGCATAAACACATCAAGCTAAATCTCACAACAAATAAATGGCAAGAACACCCTTGTGTTGATGAATCCCACAGAGCAGAAAATCTGAGTTTTGGCACAGGTAGCTGAACCAAAGTTTGATTTGTTTAATGTCCTGTGAGCTAAGCAGTGCTTTCATCAACTCATCTTACACAGACTGTTAAGTAACACTGCAACTGGCCTGCCATTCTTCTCTTCCCAAATTATTTTTTTTTTCCTCTTGTTAGATGAAACAATATCTTTGAAAAAAAATGACAGAACAAGACTGCCCAGCTAGCTGTATAATATAGATAAAACTTTATGTGAAACACAAGTAAAAGTCAAGTAATAAAATACTGTACTTTGAGGATAGAATAAAATTAGATAATTAAGCACAATAAAAGTTGTCAAGCATTAAAAAAGTAAGTAAGATAACTAATAATTTTAGCTTAACCACTTGCCGACCAGCAAAAATATGTAGAAGAATACATATCGGCCTAAACTGAGAAAAAAAATGTTTTTTGTCGCTCTTTTTTTGTTTATAGCGCAAAAAATAAAAACCGCAGAGGTGATCAAATACCACCAAAAGAAAGCTCTATTTGTGGGGAAAAAAGAATGTCAATTTTGTTTGGGCGCAATGTCGCACGACCGCGCAATTGTCAGTTAAAGCAACACAGTGCCGAATCGCAAAAAGTGCTCTGGTCAGGAAGGGGGTAAAATCTTCCGAGGCTGAAGCGGTTAAATACATAATAGTGTTTTAAAACAACCTTCCTTGCTTTCCCTGAAATAGCAGAGCCTTCAAAATATTGTGCTGAAGGACAGCAGTGTAGCTTAAACAAATAGCTAATGTTTTTCAGATAAATAACAAAATTATGATGGTATTATGGGCCCACTTCAATGGCAAATAATATTGGATTTTTAATAAAATAGCGCAAAAAAAACACAGCAGCCAAGAAGAAATGATCTCTTAGGGTGAATTCGCTATACCCGGTGACAAACATTTTTCTGCATTGTAAAACATGTATTCCCACGGGGACACACAGGAAACAATTGTTTTCTATGTGTTCCATTCACATTGCAACACAGCCTAGGGTTGTGCTGCAATTAAACGCAGATGTGCTGCTTTCTATTGTAAGCGCATCATGCCAAATCGCATGGCAATTTACAGCAACTCAATAAAGTGGAAAGAATTTGGGACTTTATATGAGGCCTCTGAAGTAATTATCTAGTATTACACTGAACACACCAAAAGAAGGGGGAGGGGGAATGGTAGAACATTCACCCATACTTACAGGTTACCAATGACCAATGAGCATGGGGTGCGGCGGTGGATGTCAGGGCAAAGCTGCGGACAATTGTCTCCCCTGGGAGCAGAGACGGCAAAAACAGTGGCAAGGCGACAGGAAATCCTGAAGGATAAGGTGTGGCTGGGGAGCTTACAGCAACTCAGTGCATTGCACTGCTGTACATTGCCGTGAATGAAGTGTAAGTTTTATATATTTCAAATAAAGTTCATAAAAAAAAGAGAGCCATGTGATGCGCTAAATCGTGCACCACATTGCCTCCTACCGCAGCTGGTAATGAAGAGCTGTCACAGTAGTAAAGCGCTGTGGCAGCTCTCCGTTGTGTGTGAATTCACCCTTAACCACTTACCGACCGCCGCACGACGATGTACGCTTTGAACGGGGATATCGTTGTTATGGCAGCAGCTAGCTGCCATAACCCCGGTATCCCCGTTTTCGTGCGCCGGCCGGCTTTAAGATAAAAGTGGTCCCGGATTTGCCGCGAGATCACTTTTATCAGTGGCGGGAGAGGAACCCCCCTCCCGCCGCGATCCGGTGCCCTCCGCCGCTTACCGGAGCCATCGGTAGCGGCGGAGGCGATCGCTTCTGTCTCCATCCTGTGTCTGGAGACGAGTGAGGCTAAGATGGCGCCCACTCGTCTCCATGAAACTGCTGGGCGGAAGCGATGTCAAAACGTCACTTCCGTCCACGCCTCTTAAAGGCACATTTTTTCAAATGTAATTTTTTTAAATTACTTTTTTTATTGCATTTTAGTGTAAATATGAGATCTGAGGTCTTTTTGACCCCAGATCTCATATTTAAGAGGTCCTGTCATGCTTTTTTTCTATCACAAGGGATGTTTACATTCCTTATAGGAATAAAATATAATAGGAATAAAAGTGACACATTTTTTTTTTAAACAGTGTAAAAATAAATAAAATAATGTAAAATAAATAATAAACATAAAACATTTTTTAAACTCCCCCCCCATCCTGACGAGCTTGCGCGCAGAAGCGAATACACAAGTAGCGCCCGCAAACCACACATGTGCGGTATTGCCGAGACCGGTAGAGCGAGAGCAATAATTCTAGCCCTAGACCTCCTCTGTACCGCAAAATACGCAACCTGTAGAATTTTTTCAACGTCACCTATGGAGATTTTTGAGGGTAAAAGTTTGACGCCATTCCACGAGCGGGCGCAATTTTCAAGCGTGACATGTTGCATATCAATTTACTTGGCGTAACATTATATTTCACAATATAAAAAAAAATTGGGCTAACTTTACTGTTGTCTTATTTTTTTATTCAAAAAAGTGAATTTTTTCCAAAAAAAGTGCGCTTTTAAGACCGCTGCTCAAATACGGTGCAAAAAAAAGTATTGCAATGACCGCCATTTTATTCTCTAGGGTGTTAGAAGAAAAATCATATATAATGTTTGGGGGTTCTAAGTAATTTTCTAGCAAAAAAACCTGTTTTAAACATGTAAACACCTAAAATCCAAAACGAGGCTGGTCCTTAAGTGGTTAAAGCAGAACTAAACCCATCAATTTAGCTGTTTTAAAAACAGTTTTATTCCTGACATGCTGGGAATGCTAACTCGCATTTGCTTGTGCCTTCAACCAAACTGTTAAACCATCAAATGATTGGTGTTATAACTGATCATATGTGCAGCATCATGCCAGTTACAGATCAGAGTCCAAGATGGCAGCTTTCTTGGCTGAGAAGGATAGGAGGAGTTTTTTCCGCTATAACTTATCTGAGCATATTAAAACTGCATTAGTTGCTGTTGTTAAAGCTGGCCATAGATGGATCGAACCAGACAAATTGTGATCCATCTATGGCCATTCCTGCTAGAGAGAGCTTGATCTAATTATCAGCTTCTCTCCAATGGGAATATTGGAAAGTTTTCCTTTGATCAGCACTGCAGCAAAATTAGCTGCACCACTGATCAGTGTATTCTGACAATGGAGGAGTCCCCACTCTCAAATCACAATAGTGCAGTGGGGAGGATTCCTCAAATGTGTGGATGGGGACATTTTTTAAAAAAAGTTTTATTTATCAGCCAGCTGGCTAATTAAACAAAGATGATCCATGTATGGCCAGCTTCAGTGTACTTTGTACATAGTCATTGTATTTTGCACTATTCAGCAGTGCTTGCTGAGATAATATTGTTAACATAGAATTTTAGTTAGAAAATTAAACCTGATAGACTACTTCAGGCTGGCTCCTTTTGCAGGTATAGCTATGAATAACATAAAAAATAAGTGCCTGTACTGTTTAAAATCCAGTAATACACTGCCTCACTCTGCTCGGCACAGCCTCAGTTTCTCCTTATTCTTTGTACTGTGCCTAAAATCAGTCACTATAGGCTGATCTGGCAGATTTGAGATTTACTGAGTCGGGAGGAAACAACAGGAATAACAAATACTGTGCCAAGGAAAAACAGATAAGAGAGGGAGAAAAGAAACCCAGAAGAGTTGGAGACTCAAGTTGGAAACTGGAGACTCAAAAGAGTTAAAGCGGAGCTCCACCCAGAAGGGGGAGCTCTGCTTGTTTTCTTCCTCCCCCTCTCCACTGCCACATTTCACATCTTTCAGGGGGAGCGACTACCTGTTTTTGACAGGCGAGGTCCCCCGGGAAGTTTGGCCCCCCTCCTCCTTCCCCCACCACCGGGCCATTCACAAAGCGCAGCGTGGTTGCTGACATTGCAGGATTCCTGAAGCTCTGCTTTAAATATACAAGGATAGCATTTTATCTTATCTCCCTGATATTCTCTCCTTTCTCCCTTGGCATCAGCAGCTGTGAATCTGAGCACTGTTAGCTACTATAACCTTCTCCTCTAGCTGAGCCAAGACATACAATCAAGTCTGGAAATGCACACATTGTTATTACAGAAAGTGCCATGTAGTTTTCGAGACCAAGGAGAAGGGGGTGTTCCCAATAGGGAAGTGACTGCTTTGGGCTTAAACAAAATGGCGGCCTCCAGAAAGAAGAGACAGGAGCAATGCTGGAGGCAATTTACAACACACACTAATTTTGGTAGCATAATTGTTAATGTGGAATATATTTTCCTTGCTAAAGAACATAATATTTTATCAAGCTGTTATGGGTAAAGTTCCACTTTAACTTTTATGTACTGTACACAATTAGGCTCCATGCACACTGAAGCTCATAAACGGCTGTTTTTGGGAGTTTGGGCGTTTTTAAACTCCCCCCCTATGTTATCCTATGTGTCCATGCACACATGGACGTTTTTTGATTTTTATCAGCAGTGGAGTTTATGGGCTGTTTTCTGAACGCCATAAAATCACGTTCAGGAGTCGTTTTTCCAACCACAAAAAACGCCAAACGCTCATAAACGCTAATGAATGTCGATAAACGCTCAAAAAACTTGGCTCACCAGCATTTAACGTTTTTGATCCATTGAAAAAAAAAAAGAAATTCAATAAACGCTATTGCAAAAACGTTAAAAAACGTTGAAAGACTCACTGCAAAGCTACTGGCATTTTTATATTTTAACGTCCAGTGTGCATGGAGCCTTAGCTTGCAAATGTAAAATAATGAACATATTTTATGAATTATTTTAACATTATCTGCAAAGTGCAGTGTAGACATGAGGCTCTTTCTTGCATTGAAGCAGAAAGTTTGTAAATGACTTTAACCCCCCTGGCGGTATTCCCGAGTCTGGCTCGGGGTGGATTTTCAGTACCAAAAGCGGTATCCCCGAGCCACACTCGGGATTGCATCGCAGGATCCAGGCACATGTTACTTACTTTGTCCCCAGGATCCTGCGATGTCTCCCTGCTGTGTGAGCAAGCCGTCCTCCGCTCGATCTATCACAGTGCCAAGCTCCGTTCCCTGCGAGCGTTGCGACGCACGGGGACGGAGAACGGCACCAAATTCAAAAAGTAAAACACACACTATACATACAGTACACTGTAATCTTACAGATTACATTACTGTATCAATTTATTTCACATCCCTTTTCTCCCTAGTGGTCTGTCCAGTGTTCCGCATACAGTTTTATATTATAAAATAAATAAAAAAACAGCATTTTAGCTCGCACATGATTGGATGATAAAATCAGCAGAGCTTCCCCTCATTTCAAAACTACTACTCAGATTTAAATCGACTGCACTTCCAAGTGCACTTGTAGTGCAAAGTGGATTTGCCTTTTGTAAATAACCCCCAATGTCTTTTGGCATGCTGACTTATGAAAATTGGTGCCCCCTGTTACTGTGCATGCAGCCTTGTGCTGCCGTCTGTTGGCATGTTACAAAACTTTTTGATACCACCTTGTATACAAAAATTGGGTATTATAACATGTTAGTTGCCCCAAAAAACTCAGTTTATTTATTTTTTTTTTTTACTGAAAATTTGTTTTAGTTTTAAGTAATATTTGGGCCTAAAATGAATTTTTAAACATGTGTGCAAAAAAAAAAAACACAAAACAAAACAAAACAAAAAAAAAAAAACACACCCAAAACCTCTCTAGCAGCAAAAGGGTTAAACGCTTTTTTTTCAAACAAAAAAGCAAAAGCTGTTGTTGTACCTGTTTATGAATTGTTAGCTGGAGGTATCCCTTAAATTATGTGTCAAGCTCATTTAAACTCACATGTCCATTAATGACTATCCTGTGTACAAGTTGGCAACTCTACTGCGCAGTTTCTTTGTCACCCTTATTTGTCCACCTACTCTAAAACAGATGCAAAATGAACAGTTAAATGTACTGTATGTTAGAGGGGAGATTCAGAAAAACAAAAATTTCTACATTAATGTCAGTGACAAACTGCATCATATACTGTATGTATTTTTTGTTATTTACTACCCTCTTATTGTAGCTGCTCACCTGGAGTTCAGCTGGACTTCTAAATGCAATTACTAATACATCTTTAATGGTTAGAAGCAGATCAGGTTATCTATAGGTTTTGTTTAGCAGTGATTATAATTATGACAATACCAATGCTAGTTCAAATACTGTATTAACAATTTATTCTCTATTATAAACTATCCTTTTGCTCAGCCTTTTTCTAGGTGCATTTTTTTCCAGTCACCTGAGAGACTGATTGCAGTATGGATGTTGTATGATTTGTTATTTCCAGACTCTAGCTGACACAATTAATTATTGTCCCTAGGCTTTGCTCCCCTATTGATCCCAGAAGTGAAAGCACTTGATAATCAATAGGAGGCATTCTAATTAGAGGCACATAGTAAAATGTTCACACAGACTTACAAACAATCTTACAAAAAGAAGTTCCCATTTTATGTTGTTTTCTCTGGTATACAAGAGAAAATGATGGGTTTTTTGGAAATGTTGTTTGCAGAATGCAGCTAATTAATCTGCCTTGTCTATCATCAAATTGTCACTGTTGCTAAGAACAGTAGGAGAGGGAGTCTAAGCACTGTTGATGAGATTGACCTGTCAGTGCTTGCTCTGGTCTTGACAGCATGTGTGCCAGGATCTGCCTGATAGAAATCTAGCCCTTTAACTCCTCTATTACTGCACAGGCCTGAAGTGAATTAAGATAAGGGCGATTGCATAGATCTCTCCATGGGGAAAATTAGCCATGGCTTAATTACTGTACATTCATTGCCAGTGAAGTAAAGATAAAGTATGTCCAATTTTAATGCTGCTAATTTAGAGATTCTCTTTAATCTTTGTAAGGAACCAATTGCCAGGAAATGCACATATTAAATCTACTTAAGCAGATTTTTTTATTAGAATAAAAGGCATGCTATTGAGGACAAAAAAAAAAAAAAAATCAGTACATGCCAAAATGTTGTCTAAAACAGCACCCAAAAGTAAGAATTACAACAGTTGCTGTGAATTTCACCATACACTTCCTAATGACCTGTGTAGTGATTTATAAATATTCTGCTTAACCACTTCAACCCCGGAAGATTTTACCCCCTTCCTGACCAGAACACTTTTTGCGATTCGGCACTGCGGTGCTTTAACTGACAATTGCGCGGTTGTGCGACATTGCACCCAAACAAATTGCAACCCAAACAAAATTGACGTCCTTTTTTCACCACAAATAGAGCTTCCTTTTGGTGGTATTTGATCGCCTCTGTGGTTTTTATTTTTTGCACTAACAAAAAAAGAGCGGCAATTTTGAAAAAAAACGCAATATTTTTTACTTTTTGCTATAATAAATATCCCCCAAAAATATATATATATATTTTTTCCTCAGTTTAGGCCGATATGTATTCTTCTATATATGTTTGGTAAAAAAAAAAAAAAAAAAAATCGCAATAAGCGTAGTGTATTGATTGGTTTGCGCAAAAGTTATAGCGTCTACAAAATAGGGGATAGTTTTATAGCTTTTTTATTATTAATTTTTTTTTTTTACTAGTAATGACGGTGACTGCAATTTTTATCAGGGCTGCGACATTATGGTGGACACGTCAGACAATTTTGACACATTTTTGGGACCATTGGCATTTTTACAACGATCAATGCTAAAAAATTGCATTGATTACTGTAAAAATGTCACTGGCAGTGAAGGGGTTTACCACTAGAGGGCAGAGAAGGGGTTAAGTGTGTCCTAGTGTGTGTTCTAACTGAAGGGGGGAGGGGACTGTGTAGGGGAGATGACAGATCGCTGTTCATACTATGTATGAACAGGCGATCTGTCTGTTCTCCCCTCAGAGAACCGGAAACTGTGTGTTTACACACACAGATCCCTGTTCTCGGTGTGCCCGAGCGATCGCGGGAGCCTGGCGGTGATCATGACCACTGGGCACTCTCATTGGCAAGCGCCCCCCCCAGTGGCCGTCTATGTTACTGACGTAACATGACGGCGATTCGCGCAGCTGAGCCATGTTGCTGCAGTACAACTATTTGAATTTTGTTTAATGGGTGTTCCTGTTGGCCCCCTCCCATCCAAACTATTCGGGCAATTATATTCTGATTTTTCTACCAAAAGCTGCTGCTGGTGGCTATCAGAATACAATACCTCAGTGGGAGATTTGGCCATCTGCACTGCATAGTGTGGATAAAGGAATCTGTTAGATGTTTTTCATTTAGCCTAAGGGCTGACATAAAACAAATAAAAGTGTGTATGGCCAAACTTAAGCCTTGTACACATGATCAGATTGTTGGCAGGGGATTGTTTGTTGACAGACTGTTGTACTAAAATCTTACCGTTAGTACGCTCCTTCTGACAATTGTTGTCCAACTTTCAGCCAACAAATGTTGGATGGCAGCCTAGTAAATTTTCAGCGGATAAAGGGTCTGTTGTCTGATTTTCGTATCGTCAGTACACATGCCCGTCACACTAAAGTCGAAAGTACAAACATGCATGCTCGGAATCAATGCTCACCAAACACGAAATTAGCAGAAGGGGCCCAAAGGGTGGCACTCAAGAGCTGAAATTCCTCATAGTACGTCACTACGTTCTTGTTTGGCCGACAATTGTGTACTGTTATGCCACGTATACACGGTCGGACTTTTCAGCTACAAAAGTCCGACAGCCCATCCGACAGACTTTCGACAGACTTTCGACAGACTTTTGGTGGACTTTCAACAGACTTTCTAACGACCGGACTTGCCTACACACGATCACACCAAAGTCCAACGGATTCGTACGTGATGACGTACACCGGACTAAAATAAGGAAGTTGATAGCCAGTAGCCAATAGCTGCCCTAGCGTCGGTTTTTGTCCGTCGGACTAGCATACAGACGAGCGGATTTCTGGGTCCAGCGGAGTTACGACGTAAAGATTTGAAGCATGTTCCAAATCTAAAGTCCGTCAGATTTGCGACTGGAAAAGTCTGCTGAAGGTCCGGTGAAGCCCACACACGATCGGATTGTTCGCTGGATTTGGTCCATTGGCGTCCGTCAGACAAGTATGGTCGAAAAGTCTGACCGTGTGCACGCGGCATTAGTATGCAAGACAAGATCCTGGCACACGCCCTTTGGATAAAAATCAGACGCCTGGTTGGCCAACAATCGGATTGTGTGTACAAGGCTTTAGAATGGATGTACTGATGCAAGACAATATTGGACTGATTCATATGCACTACTTCACATCATTGCCCTTTGCAAAATAAGGCCAAATGTGTTTGATGTATAACCTATTGTGAAAACACTGCAAAAGTCTGCAATAACCCCTATCAGAAAACAAGTTTCATCAGCACGCAATTCAGATGGATATCTGACTGGTTGCTGGAGAGGGTTGTTGTTACAGTGTATAAAAATCTTAGGGCCTGACTGACCGATGTATAAAGCCAGCAACGTATGTATCTATGTTCACTTCCAACATACAGTCAGACCCTTAGTGTTTGGATTGGACTGGGAATTATATCTAGCATAATAATTCATAGAGGTTGATTTTAAAAAAAGTGAAGAAACTATTTATATAGCAATTTTTTTTTTCCACTGTGAATGAATGTGCCTCTCACCCATACTTTGCTATTTTTTCTGATCTTCTGCATTTTTTATAGCTAGGGGCAATTGCAATGTGTTTTTGTGTTTTACAATTTTAGATGTGTCTAGTAAGGAAAAGTTGCTAATGCTGATAATAACACTATTGATCAGGATAGAAAGCGCTCCAACCGAGTCCACGTCCATGCTTAGTGAAGTTCTATACAGTTCATACAGGTAGAACTACTCCCAGAGGAACTGTTGAGTACCTCTGCCCTGCTCCAGTATTGACCTGCCCTGTACCTAGATTTGAGTAACATGCGACACACCTTGAAATCTTTCGGTGGGCTTTATTAACAAGGAAAGCCTTGTAGCAAAGACGTTGACTACAATATGGATATAAGCAATCTAAATAAACTGCACCATATGCAGAAGAATAATTTAATTAAGCATCTCAATCCTTGTCTGAGTCAGTGAAAAATACAATTAAAGTCCTGCCAGTGTTAGCACTTGTCTCATTATAGAGCACTCACTCTCAACTGGGAGTGTTTTCAATCTCAGAGTGAACAAGTGTTCCCATCCTCTCTGGCCAGGATGAAGCCGCCGTGCTTGAGTGGAGCCTACCACTTCAGCCTGCACCTCTGTAGGCATAAGTGAAACTCTTGGTCTCACATGTCAGCATAACACTGGAACAGCAGTACAGTTTCTGGAACATTAGCACTACTCACAGCTCACAGCACAGCAGCATGAGGCTCAGTTCTCTCTGGTCAAAGCAGCCAGCAGCTTGCAGCACAGCAGCACATTATCCAGCACCGTCCTCTCTACCCTGCAACTCTGGGCAAGTCACAGGGCAGATCAGTCCAGCACTTTCCACCAGATAGCCCAATGACTTTTGGGCTCTTGACTGCTTGTGTTTCCTGTATTGAGACCGGTCTCCTGGGTTCCCAGTATATTTTTTGCCATAAGCTCTGACTCCTGAGCTCACTGAAGCTCTCCAGGGGACACATAATCCTCCCTAGCCACCGTACTCATCATGTGGGTCCCATCCATTCTCTCATGCAGATTCAGGGCAGCCTCCCTTCACTTCTGAGCCCTATATACAGGCTCAAAGAGCACCTCACACCACTCTTGCTGCAGGTTCCAGCTGCACTGTCCTCCATTAACAGTGGGCGGGCTAAACCTAAATTCTCTTCCTCCTGGGCCAAGTTCCTAGGGGGGTAGGCTTGTCCAGTGGCAGCCAATCAGGTCCTCACAATCCTACTGTTTAGCTTCCCTTTTTCTTGCTCTGTCTCCAGGCAGAGGGAGAGAAAAATTCTGAGGGTGAATGTGACATTCTGATGGGTGGCTTAAAAGAGACACCAGCAGCCAGCACTACATACATATGTAAAAGAAATTCCTACATTTTTAAATTCATTGTGATTGGGTATTCAAGGTGAACACAGATTCACTTATCTAAATTAATTATGTACTCCTTTAATAAGCAATTCCCATTTCCTTTATCTGGTGCCTTAAAGTAGAGTTCCACCCCCCAAAAAAATCATTAATGAGCATGAAAAAAAAAAAAAAAACATTTGGAGAATTTTTTTTTTTAATCACACCTTTAATGCCTGTTGCTAGGGGGTCCCTCATAATCTGCCTCCTTCGGCGCCTGGGCTCTTGGCGTCACTTCCCTCAGTGCAGGAAGGGAGATCAGCTCTCCCCCCTCCCTCTAGGCAATCATCTGGAACACGTGACAGGTCCCAGATGATTGCGCGGCCAGTCACGGCACGTGACGTGGCTCGCGCATGCGCAGTGGGTGCCCGGCTGTGAAGCCACAGCCAGGCGCCCACAGTTAAAATGCCAGTGCCGCTGAGCGGAGGGGGAGACGAGCGGGGCTTCGATCCCCTGCATTGCTGGATCCTGGGACAGGTAAGTGTCTGATTATTAAAAGTCAGCAGCTGCAGTATTTGTAGCTGCTGACTGTTAATTCTTTTTTTTTTTTCCTTGTCAAAAGAAGTTTATTGAGTATACAATGTTATAAAGATACATAAAGATACATAAAGTAAGTTTACAAGGATCTATAAAGTAAGCTCATTGTTTTACAGTAGGGTTTATATAGGTAAATATCATGAAATTTCAAATATTAAACATTGAGTTCACGTAAACCTAAATTAAAGATATATATAATTTCCTTAGTTACTTTTGTAGGTATTTAAATGATTTATACCTACTATACATATTGTTTACAAGAGTGTATATAGGTCAAATAAATTCTGATAATGAGCTTTAATCGTAAGGTGGAGAAAAGGAAAGAGAAAGAAGAAAAAGGGTTGAAAGGTAGAGGTATGGTCCACAAGGTTGTCCCGTTCGTCAGTTTATTATTCTTTTTAGTTCTCTTTGAAGCCTTAGAATGGGTGTCTCTGTAAGTCATTTAATCTGTTACCATGGCAACAGGACAGAGTCATTGAAATTTGACAGGAACTGTTGTTTTATCCAAGGATGCCAAAGTTTTTCAAATTTTGGAATTTGATTTTGATCGATGGCTACCATCTTAGCATGGGACATTGTATTATTCATTCTGTGAATTGTTTCTGCTAGTACCAATGTAGGAGATTTCCATGCCTTGGCCACTGTTTGTTTTGCAGCCGTTATTAGTTGGATCATAAGTTTGAATTGAGAGAGTGTTAACCATTCCGGTTTTAGATTAAGTAAAGTTAAATATGGATCTGGTTGTATTATTTTTTTAAATATTTTAGATGCAATCACGAAGACTTCCTTCCAGAAGGTTTGGATTACTGGGCACGTCCACCATATGTGTAAATATGTGCCTATTTCTGGGCATCCTCGAAAACAAAGAGTTGAGGTATTAGGTGAATATTTTGCCACTCTAGCGGGTATAAGGTACCAGCGAGTTAGGACTTTATAATTTGTCTCCAGTGCCAAGATGTTGGGTGAAGATGACTTAGATGTGAGCCATATATTAGACCAGTCCGTGTCTTCTAAAGTTCATCCCAGGTCCTCCTCCCACCTCTGAACGTAAGAGGGTCTATTAAGATTTGCTACTCCATATAATTGATTATAAAGTGATGAAATTGTACCTTTAGCAAATGGATCTTTTGTACAGATTGATTCAAAAATGGATAATTGGGATAATGGTGTATCCCCCTTTAGGAATGGTGTATAGAAATTTTTGATTTGGAGATATCTAAATATCTCAGAGTTTGGTAGATCATATTTTTCTCTAAGCGATGGGAATGAAAGGAATGATTTAGATGCTATGAAGTCATTTAGTGTCTGAATGCCTGATGTTGTCCAAGCTTTAAAAGAATTTGGGTAGCTCCATGCCGGATAAAAGGCCGGATTTCTGATAAAAGAAAGGAGAGGATTGTGTGGAGATTGTAACTGATATTTGGTTTTTAGTTTATCCCAGAGAGATAAGAAGTGTTTAGTTATGGGATTATGAATTTTAAAGCGGTCTTTAGGATCAAGCCATAATAAATTTGATATTAATAGAGGGTCGTTTTCTGAAGCCTCTATAAATACCCATAATGGGATTTCCTGTTTTGCATGGTATTTGGACAGACTGGCCAAATGTGCTGCTCTGTAGTAGTTAGTAAAATTAGGGTATCCCAGGCCTCCTTTATTTTTGGAAAGATGTAGTGTGTGTATAGGTATACGTGGTTTAGAAGAGCCCCATATAAACAAAGTTGCTCTTTTTTGTACTATTCTCAAAAAATAGGAAGGAATTGGAATAGGGAGGACTCTGAATAGATAAAGCAATTTGGGTAGAATAGTCATTTTGATTGCATTGATCTTCCCTATCCAGGATAAAGGAAGTTGCGACCATTGTTTTATTAGATTTGTGATCTGTCTTAATACAGGAGGATAATTGGTTGAGAATAAGTCAGAATGAGATGCTGTTAAATGAATTCCAAGATATGGGATTGATTTTTCTGCCCATGTGAATGGGAGTGCAGCCCTAGCCGGGATCAATTCCATGTTTGTGAGTGAAATATTAAGCACTAGGCATTTCTTAGGATTAATCATAAGGCCGGATAGGGCTGCAAATCCATCAAGAGCTGGTATTAAGTTAGGACCAGAGACCTGTGGTGATGATAGAAAAAGTAATATATCGTCTGCAAATATACATAATTTGTGTGTAATACCTCCTACTTCAATGCCAGTTATAGTTTGGTTTGTTCTGATGTATTGGGCCATGGGTTCGAGTATAAGGGCAAATAATAAGGGAGATAATGGGCAACCCTGTCGGGTACCTCTTTCGATATTAAAGGCTTCAGATTTGTATCCAGCATATTTTATATAGGCTTTGGGTTTATTATATAATGCTTTGATCCATGTTAAAAAGTGGGGTCCAAAACCCCATTTTTGTAATGAATATTGCACATATTGCCAGGATACTGTGTCAAATGCCCTCTTAATATCGAGAGATAGAAAACATAAAGGGATTTTCCGTTTTTTAGCAATATGTGCCAATAACACTGCCCTGCGTATATTATCGCCTGCCTGTCTATTTGGCATGAAGCCTACTTGATCTGAAGTGTGTTTCTTGGAGGCATACTATGTGAGCCTTCTTGTTATGGAAAGTACGGAAGGCTTTGGTCCTTTTTTGAGGGACATTTATTCCCTGAACATTCAGGGAAAGTATATTCAGTGGTGCCATGGCAATAGATCAAATAGTTTTGACTTACTTTTTGTTATGCAGAGCTGACTGCGCAGATCAACCTGTGTGGACTGAAGAGATGAATAGATAGAAAAGAAACCAGTGAATTCTGGAGTAAAGAGTAAACAAAAAACATATGAGATTAGATGATACATTGTATAAATTATTTTTTGCAAGTAATCACAATTTACCCGTGAAAGAGAATAAATATCTCTCTCAGGGGAATAAGTGCCTTTGTCACACTCCCACATAATATGGTTGGGAGAATGAGGAGGGCTAATGGGGGTACACGGATCTTCCGCTTACAGGAGAGAAGTGCTATGTCAAAAGACATCAAAATGATGATTCATTAATTGGAGTGCAGAATATAGTTTTTGTTGAAATTATTTATTCCAGGGTGGTTGTATATGGTTAGTCTTGCCCTAGGCTAAATAATTCAGTTAGAAAGGTACTGTTAATAACTTTGGTATTGATGAAGATAGTTTGAATTATTTTGGGATTTTAACCCTTTTAGAGTAAACAATTACATATTTTATTCATATGTAACTGTTTAGATATGTTAACTCATAAAATTGAGGTTGTATTGCTTCAGATTAGAATAAACAAAAACATAATTCTAGGAACTAGTTAGGTAATAATATATTTGTTTTAAGAAAAGAAAGAAAAAGCTTCCATTACTTCTGGATTATTGAACATATTTGTCCTAAAAAGTAATAAATCTATTGTTATTACCTGATAATATATAACTGAACAAGAATTTCCTTATTTCACTTATATATTCTAAGGCTATATGAATCAGAAGTAATAAGAAATATAACTGGAATGTAACATGATCCCACACAGTGTGTGACTATCAGAATGCAGTTACATTCAGTTATAAATATAGGTTTTTTATAGAGAACCATCTCTTAGTATAATAAATGAAGAGATATCAGGAATTAGGATGTCAGTCCGTTGAATCTTCTTGGTCCATGGATGATGTGGCATAACGACCTCTTTTGTGAGAATGATGATTCCCATTTTGTTCTGAAATTTTCTGGGTGCTGCCTGAAGGTGAAGATGACGCCATTCTTCTGCGTGTGGGAGTGTTGCTGCTTGTGGGTTCTGTCAGATTTAATTTTAAAAGGGTTTGTTGTAGTTCATCTGCTGATCTGCTTCTGTAAATTGTACCTTGGTAGTTAAATCTGACTGAAAAGGGGAAGCCCCATTGATACATAATGTTGTGGCGTTGCAGTTCCATTAGTTGGGGTTTCATGGATCGTCTTTTAGTAATAGTAAGTTGGGATAGGTCAGCAAAAATTTGATAATTGTGTCCTTGAAAATTAAGTTCCTTTTTTTCTCTTGTAGCAATTAGTATTTGTTCTTTCGTTCTGTAATAATGAAATTTTGTGATTATATCACGTGGGGGTCCATCTTTCTTTTTGGCTGTGAGGGCTCTGTGTACTCTGTCCAGTTCTAAACGTTCAATAGGGATATCTGGCTTTAGTTCTTGTAATAGAGCAGTAATAGTAGATTGCAGGTCTGTCACAGTTTCAGGTATTCCCCTTATGCGCAAGTTTGAACGTCTGGCTCTATTTTCGTAATCTTCGAGCTTAGTTTGAAGTATTAAATTCTCTTTTTTTAAGTGTTCCAATTCTGTTATATTTTCTTGGGTTGTAATTTCAATTTCATCCATTTTAATTTCTAAGGCTGCGGTGCGGTTTCCCAGCTCTCTTATTTCTTTCGTTAGGCTTTTTGTTATTTGGTCTGAGGTTTGTTTTAAAGCCTTATGAAGCATCTTTTCAAATTGTAATAATATTACTGGGGATACTGAGGAGGCTTGTGGAGAAGTTTGTGAGAGGATTTGTTCTGTATCTGACTCAAATGGAGAGTCTTGCTGTGACATTTTCTGTCTGTGAGAGCGCCCTGATGCTGTATCTTGTGAGGTGACTGGAGCTGCTTCAGCTGCAGTGAGTGCCTGTGAGCTCTTTGTGAGGTGATTTTTATTTCTGCCACGGTTTCCTCCCAGTACCATATTTCCTGCCCAAACTTTCACAGTTTGTTCCCTGGGGCAAAAAGGTTCAAATGGATACCTTTTGAGCCTGCAGGCTCCGCTTTGTCCTTCTCTTCTCTCCTCAGCGGTGTGGAGCTCTAACAATGCATGTCTGCTCTGCTAGGCTCCGCCTCCTGCCCCCCTTTTTTTTTTTTTTTTTTTTTTTTAGTGGGAACTCAGCTTTAAAGAGAATGTGATTTAACCTAATGTAAAATGCCTTAAGAATGTGTATTCGCCTTTTAAAACCTTGTTTCAATATTTGGTTTGCAGTTATGTATGGTACATACTGCTCAGATAGCAAGGATATCTTGCCACAAACTTGTGGCAGTGTTGAATTGTAGGTCTGTTAACTTGCTGCACAATTTCACTGGCAAGTTGTACAATTGCAGAGCACTTCAAGCACAAGTTCTAGCTGACACTTTTCCAATTTGTAGCAAATTTGCATGACAAGTCTTTAACAAGAGCAAAGTTGCAGTGGTGAGTCTACAGCAAGAGCTCTGCAAGTCTACAGCATGAAATTTCAGCCACAATGACCCCTGTGGTGGGATGACTATTGCACAACATAACTGAACCAGAACTTGCAGCAGACCTGCAAAGAAAGTTGATCTGGAGTCATGCAATGCGGACTTGCTGCAATTGTGCAACAAACTTGTGAAGTCTGGCAAGTCTAGCAATAGCTTAGCAAGTCATTTCAAACTTGCAGCTCAATTGCTTGCTATCTGGGGGTATACTGTGTATGTGTATTTTTAAGAGCACTTTATAGCAATTGTGCTTTAATGCTGCTCCATACATGACCCCTATACAGTCTCAAGATGACTTATCCTGTCATTTATTTGAGTACAAAATCAAATGTAAAGCCTGATAAATGTGCTGGCTTTCATACATACTAATACTTTACAACTCTGTTTGTTTAATGCGACTACGCAAATAGCAAAGTAAACAGGTAGACAATGTAATATAAACATACTTTCAGTATTTTTTTTAAATACCTAAAACGACAATAGAATTGTTATACAAGTGTGTGTCCACTACAATCTACAATATTTCAAGGGTTAATGCTAAAACTCTTTTATCTATTTAGTAACTGAGCTTGTTTGTGCATTCACTGATAATGCGCTATAGTTTCCTACTGATTTTTTTTTTTTTCATTTAACTATTCAACATTATACATGTAACACTGAATGTTGTTTGTAAATGCATAGGCAAATCTATGAAAATAAATTATAATAACATATGAAAAGTCTATACTTGTTGCTTAGATATGAATGCATGCTAAACAAAAGCAGAGGATTTAGCAAAATATTTTCATAATAAACGATAGATAACAAAAGGCATTCTTTTGACATTACTATATCATGGTTCAGTGAAAAGTGTAGCGCGGCAGAAACCAGAGAAAAATATATCAACAAACAACTAGACTTACCATAAAGACAAATCAGTAAAACATTAATTTTCATGGGCTATAATTATTTTGTTTACACTATTAGGTAATACATACATGTACCAATTAATGCCATGCTGTGACACACTGTGCATGCAATTTATATGCAAATAAAAATTATGTCTATGTAATGACTAGACAATATGACCACAAGGTGAGAGAATTAGAGTGAACCCTTTTAACATTATTTTGCATTACTATAAATCTTTCCATTTAGCTAATCGTGTATATCCAGTAAAAGAGAGAACAATAAGTGATCAGCTATACACAGGAAAATATTCTGTTATAAATATGTACACTAGATGGCAGTATCTATTAAATAGTTTTGCTCTGTACATGAATGAGGAAAATATATTGGTTTTGCTGAGAATGCACCCAGCCATTTAACGTCTTGTTTAGTATTTACCTTTTGCAGACGCTTACCAATAAACATGTAAAACAGGAAGACAGAAGAGATAAAGGATTAAAAAATATAATCAAAGGTAAGTAGGCTGTTTTTATAGCCTGATTGCAAATACAGAAGGTGAATTCACAAATATATCTATCTATCTATCGATAGATATATATATATATATATATATATATATATATATATATATATATATATATATATATATATATAGATATAGATATAGATATAGATATATAGATATAGATATATAGATATATCTATCTATATATATATTATATATCTCTCTATATATATAGATATAGATATATAGATATATCTATATATCTATATATATAGATATATATCTATAGATCTATATATATATATATAGATCTATAGATATATATCTATATATATATATACTGTATATTTTACTGTATATATACAAAACAAAATGATGTACTAGTATTTATGATCACTATTATAGTTATTATCCCCTCCTCATTTACTGTGAATGTCTAGCCCCTTTGTTTGTGTAGAGTGTAGGCACACAGGCATCTTAACAAAAAAAGCAGGAATAAAGCATGAAATAAAATTTATTTTACTGCATATTTTATTCCTTTTACTAAATGTTTATCAGTTTCAAACCTCCTTAAAGGGCTTGCAGTCTCATTCAGTTTTCATTCCATTTTCAATCCTACTTTTTCCTATTTGTTTTCAGCAGTCAATGCATGCAACAAGAAAAAATAGACTGAAAACAGATTAAAAATGAAATGAAAAAGGACCATGCACTTTTCATCTGCCTACCACTGATTGCAATGTAAGAAAAAAAAAAACAGAAAAAGGAAAACAGAATCCAGCAGGAACAAAACTGCAACATGTTGTATTTTTAGGCCAGGGAGGACAATGCAAAGGAAGAAAATTAAGGTGACACATGTCACTAAAAAAAGTGGTAAAATTGAATTGTGCTGTTGTTTCTATGTTGCTTGAAAATTACAAATTACAACAATTTGACTAAAAAAAAAGACATCAATAGAAGTCTAAATGAAAAGACACCTTTATAAACACATACCCTTATATCCAGTGGCAGCTGGTGCTCCATTTTTTTGGTGGGAAGGGGGCAGCAAACAATCCACCCACCCCCCTTGCCCGCTACCCAGCCCGCCAGCTCTGCACTTACCCCATCCAGGTCGCAAGCGGCTTCCCCGGCTTCTCCTCCCAGCCAATCCGGTCACTTCTCCTTCCGGCCAATCCGGTCTCAGGACCCGCTTCCTGTCCTAATTGGCCGGGAGGAGAAGCAGGAATACAATAGGGAATGTTGATTCACTAATGTCACAAGTGGGTTGGCTCAGGGAGCAGTGCTCTGCGCTCTGAGTCCAACCATTTTGAAGCCAATTAGAGCCTCTGGCTCTGGTAGAACTCAATACGTTTGGTGTCCCGCATGGAGATTAGGGGTTGGCGCATAGAGATTAGTGGGGCAGCGCCCCTTATGGACCGACCGCCGCTGCTTATATCCTTATATAGAGAAATATTTACTACAATTTGAGATTGCATTGTAATTGTTTCTCAGGTATTTACTCTTAAAAGAAAATGTATATTTAGTATAATATTGGCACTAAGGCAACCTTATCATCATTTCCTTTACTCCCCTGATCTGATAAGTTCATTACAGTACTGTTGTGGAGCTTTGTCTACTTACAAATAGGATCCTTTGGCAAAATGAGTGTTCACTGGTGTTAGTAGATAAGGCGGAGCTGTGTTTATATCATGTGCTAGTGAATATCCTGTTTTAATCCTAATAACAATGTATCCTATTAAGATAACACAGTCGATGGCTTCATCTATGACAACTAAGTGGAACAACTGTGCATATTTGCATATATATGTGATGAGGTTAATGCACAAGGCTAATCTTTCCATATCATATTAAGTCACAGTTGAAAACCCTCATATTTCTATTGCCATTCAAAGCTCCATTCCAGGTTGGACAGATCATCCTCCCCCTTGCCCTTTGATCAACCTTGCATTTTGATTACTTTTGGTATATGTACCTTTTTTGAAGCTGTATTTGGTCTGGTCGTGTGATGTTCCCTGTTCCTCTTCTACAGTGCCTTGAAAAGGTATTCATATCCCTTGCAATTTTACACATTTTTCATGTTACAACTAAAAACGTAAATGTATTTTATTGGGATTTTATGTGATAGGCCAACACAAAGTGGCACATAATTGTGAAGTGAAAGAAAAATGATAAATGGATTTCAAAATTGTTTACAAATAAATATGTGAAAAGTGTGGCGTGCATTTGTATTCAGGCCCCCTTTACTCTGATACCCCTAACTAAAATCTAGTGGAACCAATTGCCTTTAGAAGTCACCTAATTAGTAAATAGAGTCCACCTGTGTGTAATTTAATCTCAGTATAAATACAGCTGTTCTGTGAAGCCCTCAGAGGTTTGTTAGAGAACCTTAGTGAACAAACAGCATCATGAAGGCCAAGAAACACACCAGACAGGTCAAGGATAAAGTTTTTTGAGAAGTTTAAAAGCAGAGTTAGGTTTATAAAAAAAAAATATTCCAAGCTTTGAACATCTCACGGAGCACAGAGAAGCAGCCAAGAGGCCCATGGTAACTCAGGAGGAGCCACAGAGATCCACAGCTCAGGTGGGAGAATCTGTCCACAGGGCAACTATTAGTTGTGCACTCCACAAATCTGGCCTTTATGGAAAAGTGAAAGCCATTGTTCAAAGAAAGCCATAAGAAAGTCCCAGCTTGTGCTTGTGAGAAGCCATGTAGGGGACACAGCAAATGTGTGGAAGAAGGTGCTCTGGTCAGATGAGACCCCAATTGAACTTTTTGGCCTAAAAGTAAAACGCTATGTGTGGCGGAAAACTAACACTGCACATCATCCTGAACACACTATAAAACATGGTGGTGGCAGCATAATGTGGGGATGCTTTTCTTCAGCAGGGAAGCTGGTCAAAGTTGATGGGAAGATGGATGGTGCCAAATACAGGGCAATCTTAGAAGAAAACCTTTTAGAGTCTGCAAAAGACTTGAGACTGGGGCAGAATTCACCTTCCAGCAGGACAACGGCCCTAAACATACAGCCAGAGCTACAATGGAATGGCTTAGATCAAAGCATATCCATGTGTTAGAATGGCCCAGTCCTAAATCCAATTAGGAATATGTGGCAAGACTTGAAAATTGCTGTTCACAGACACACTTCATTCAATCTGACAGAGCTTGAGCTACTTTTCAAAGAAGAATAGGCAACAATTTCACTCTCCAGATATGCAAAGCTGGTAGAGACAGCCCCAAAAAGACTTGCAGCTGTAAGACTGGCAAGCAGACTCAAAAGAGCTGAATAAAAATGTACGCCACACTTTGCACATATTTATTTGTAAACAATTTTGAAAAACAGTTATTATTTTCCTTCCACTTCACAATTATGTGCCACTTTGTGTTGGTCTATCACATAAAATTCCAATAAAAGACATTTACCTTTTTGGTTGTTACATGACAAAATGTGGAAAATTTCAAGGGGTATGAATACTTTTTCAAGGCACTGTAGGTGGCATTCAGTTAAAAACAGAATGCAGTGCTGGAACATGGAAAGTGTGCATACTGCATTCAGACTTATTTGTTAAACAGGTTGGGATTGATGATATTTGTAAAAATAAATACTTTAAGTTGGACTTTAATGCAACATTATATTTTTTATGCATCCTGTTGTATCAGTAGGACTAGTGGGTAAGAAGGTTAGTCAGAAGCATTGTATACACAAGCCCCTTAACCACTGACTATGGCCCAGGGAGAGAGCAGAGGGAGAGAGCAGATCATTCTCTAATGATGGACCACCACTTAATGGATACTGAGAATGTGGTTTGGTTTACTTCAGATGGAACAGTAATATTTATCCACAATATCTCCCAGGAAATATATAAAGACTATTCCTGGTTTGCTTGATTATGAACTATACATGTTCATGGAAAGAACTGGCCACTCTGATATCTTCAATGTAGGTGCTGAACAGTCTGCTACTAAGGTCTCCTGCTATAGTCTGTTGCCTACTAGGCTGAGGAGGGGGGAGATCACTGTTTGTATTGTGCTAATTGGAACACCTTTTGTCTCTGATAGCAAACCCTTGTGGGATGTGTTTATACCTGTAATAAGGTTGTATTCACTGTTGTAGGGGCCAAATAGCCTAGTACCCTAGTCTTAAATTGACTAGCCTTGTTCTTGGTTATGACATGTGGCTGTAATATCTGATATCTGAAGGTCCAGACTGGAGGAAGCAGTGTACTGACAGAAGCATTCAGCGGAGTGTGGGAGCGATTCCGTGACAATGCATAACATCAATTTACAATAATCCCTAAGTTTTTATGTATATACTTTTAATGGCCTGAATATGTGTTTTTTACTGATGCTGTACTGATAAAATTTTGTGCTATGGTTTTTTTATACAAATATGTTAGACCCTTGACACCTGTTTTACCACTTGGGGTTCTCTATACTGTACAATCTGTTTTTGGGTTAAGTAAAACTGCTGTTTCCGCTCACGTCTATGTTTTTCCAATACTTTACAACCTTTCCAATCCTTAACATCATAGAGACTAGCCGGTCAACCATAAAAGGCTCAGAGCTAGCATTCCTAACCCATGACATCAGGAAAGAAAGGTTCATAATGAAGAAAGAGGTTACCTGAACAGACAACCAATCTCTCTGTGATGTAGCCATAGGTGTGAGACCCCTCATACCATTATATCCAAAAAAATAGACCCATACAGCTGTTGGAAAGTTAATGGTATTTCAAATAGTTCCCACAATAGTTTCCACAAAGGTCTTCAGATTTACACTATCCCTCCTATTAGGAACTTTTCAGCAGAGTCTCCATGTGTCCTATGTGCTGACCTTCCAGGGAAACAGGAATGTCCAACAATGGTATTCCCATCGAGCAGGAAATCAGGGCATTCATCTGCTGAACTCTCAGTCTTCAGTGTGAAAACCAACAATTAAGGGAATCCCGAAGGCAAAACTTTGACTCTAGGACAGGTAGTGGTCGCAAATGACAAAATGAACTTTGTTCAGAGGCAGGAGCAGGTCACCTGACCTGTTGCAGGGAGAACTACCAATACTTTCTAAAGGTGAAGGCCCTGCAGAACCCAGGTGATGTCCAGCTAAGGTCAGATCAGAACAGAATGATCCCCCAATGACTCAGGAACTATTTATTCCAGAGAACTCAAGGGTCAGGCAGGAGGATACGTCTATCAGAGGGGTCCTCCCAGGGCAGGAGGAAAGAACCATCCTATCCCTCAGCAAAGATTGGCATTTGGTATCTGTGGTATCTTTCTCAGAGTTTAAGATTCCCAAGCCAGAGGTGTGAGCTGCATGAGAAGGGAAGACCACACTAGAAGAACATCTTGCAACAAGCCCACAAATATGGGGATAAGGCCTGCTACACAAAGAGGAGGGGACAAAACACTGCAGGGAGTGAACTTCTTTAGCGAAGACCTGCGCTGAATAGCTCAACACAATGGTGACCCAAAGAAACCAGCATTAGACAGGTGTCATCTAGATGAGGTTTACAGACAATATCAACCTAAGCATTGTTCTAACTTTTAGAATCCAGGAAACTGACCCTCTTCAGTGAGAATATCCTAAGTATTTCACAATAGGGATATCAAGAAAGGCAATAGGGTGGACGCAGAGGCCAGTGCTGTGAAGAGGACTGCTTAAGGTTTCTGAAGGTTCAGGTCTTTACCAGAGAAGAGAACAGTAGGGACAGACTTGTGTCGACATTATAGGTTAGGATGTCACTCAAGAGAGCAATAGGCCTAAGCAGTTTCCAGCATCAGAGGCCTTTGACAGACGGTGAGGAGGTAATTATGCCACCTCACCACCTGTTTTGACTCTTTAATTGCTGAAACAATGTGCCACATCCCCATTTGCTTGAATGGATCACATGTTGTGGTGGTACTTCCCCCTGCACCATACAGGGTAATACATTTTTCCATGGGCGTAAAGCAAAGCATCGCAACTACGGCATGTAAACACCAGTATCTTTTGCCTTTGCAGCAAAAGGGGAAGGTTGGGGAATGTTAAAAATGCCACTCAACCGCAAGTTTACACAAGCCCTAAGGGTAACTACATCAAATGTTGGGCTGAGGCCACCCATTGCAGCAGCACTGTCCCCTGTGCATATTTCAGAAGACACACATACAAAGGAAAACAACTAAGTCAAAGGAGAAGCAAAGGCCTTGTGTACTTACAGATACAAGTAACTAATGCTAATGAGGCTTGCAGGTGGGCTGCAATGTAGAGACCAGCTCAAGCAGTGTGGAAATCTTTAATGATGTTACTGAAGATAAAAAAATATCAGCGGTTTAACAGTTACCTTTAAACAATAATAAAGACTAGAAAAAAATATTTTTTGAGGAAAAGGTGTCCAACCCCCTAGGACATTAGCTCAAATAAACACATGCTGGAAGGAGAAGGGGGTTATATGACTGCTTTCAACCGTTTTTCTGTTTAGGGTCTCAAATGCCTGTAGATGGCCCTTTAAACCCTTAGCTTTCAGAATTCCTGTGTCCCTCAGTGGATGATAAAGAATTAGGAATGTGCTTTACATCTGATTGGATAATTTAATTAAATCTTCAGACAATTTATTGTGTGAGAATTCTTGACTCTTTTGATAAATCATCCCCAAGGTATCAACCATATAGAGAGTCCGTTAAAACAACACAACCTTGTGTAGCATTATAAATCATTAAAGCGGTATTAAACTCCACAAAAAGTGTGTAAAAAATAAGTCCCTACAGTGTTATGTTATAATGTGCTAGTACTGTATGAACTGCATACTAACACATTACGGCACACTTACCTCTCAAACGGAGCCTCTCGCCTAGTCTTCCTTCTGTGTATCGTCTCTTTGGGTGCTTAAATGGCCAGGCCATGACGACATCACTCCTCACGCATACACAGTTACATCACCATGGCACACAGTGGGTGCCTTAAATGTGGTCCGTCTGCAGATTGTAAGCTCTTCTGCGTCTCTTCTTGTATTTTATTGTATTATAACTGTATTGTCTCCCTTTTATATTGTAAAACTGTTGGCGCCATTTAAATCCTGTATTATAATAATAATATTAATAATAATAATAAGCGCTGATAGACAGGCATCTCTTCTGTTATAAAAACCCTGCTATTCAATGGCTTTTAGAAATATAAGTTCAATACCACTTTAAACTGAGCTTGCATAAGTATAGGTTAGACTTGATGGACTTGTGTCTTTTTTCGACCTCACCTACTATGTAGCTATGTAAGTGAGCAGCAAACATTGATACCCCATGTACATATATAATATAAAATAAAAATACATATTATCAAAAGAAACAATTTTTTTTTAATTATACACATTAATAAGATCATTTAGATCAGGCTGACATATTTTACATTTACAGCATATCTAAAAAAATTGAAACGATTTATGTTACGGTTATATATTACTGTTTTTGTTCCTTTGTATTGTAACATATTTTTTATACCTGACTATTTTCATCTTCTAGCAGCACCAGACCTCCATTATGTCTAAGACTAGGCACATACTCATGTTTCATACATAGTTAAAGATCCTCAGTATGTTTCAATATGAATCACTCACTCTTTATAGACTAGCCGCACTTCCTTTATCATACACCATTCTGTTAATATTAGATAACTGGCATCATCACATATGAATGGCTGTCAGGCTTCCACTGCTAGCTCACACTGAGACATCTGTGTATACATACACATTTAAGCTATTTCACTGCACATCTCTCTGTTTTCTGCTGCCATGTATGTGCAGACTAATCCAGATCCATCATGAGCTTTAATTCACATAGACACAGTGATCGCAAAGTAACCTTTATGTTTCCCAAAGGATTGAGCTGGTAATAATACTTCCAGATAATTGTTAATGAAAGGTGGCAGGCAGGTAAAGTAGCCAGAGGGGATTGAGCGAGCATCATGTGATAAAGTCTGACTATATATTTTCAATGATAGGGCAATGCATTTTATGTGCACAGACCTTTATACACATATTCCCCTGAGATCCACTTCCTGGTGACTATGTCAAATAGAAATATGCACATAATATATCAAACAGACGAAATTCTGTACATTATCCTCTTATTAGGATTTTTTTCTGAATATCTGATTGTTAACAGAAATAAAGAAATAAGAAAAAGCATTTCTTTTATAGCAATATATATCTCACTACCTAATAAATAAATATTGTAATTGAATTACTAATACCACCTTTGCCTCTGAAAAAAATGGACATTGCAGTTTATTGTGTATGGGGCTGTTGAGCCACAGACCAGTCAGTCAGTGTGCCCATTCTGAACTGTATTTACAGACAAAAGCACCTACAATGGGCATGTGAGCATCAGAACTGGACCATGGAGCAATGGAAGAAGGTGACCTGCTCTGATAAATCACATTTTCTTTTACATTATATGGATGGCCGGGGGCGTCGCTCACCTGGGGAAGAGATGGCCCCAGGATGCAGTATGGGAAGAAGGCAAGCTGGTATTGTAAAAGAAAATGTGATTCATTAGACCAGGCCACCACTGATCAGCCATAACATTAAGGTTACAGGTTACAAGTATAACATTGATTATCTCAATGGAAAACCTTGATCCTGCCAACAACCTAAACATTGTTGCTGACCAAGTACACCTCTCATAGAAATGGTATTCCTTGATGATAGTGGCCTTTTTCAGCAGGGTAACGCACTCTGCCACACTGCAAAAATGGATTAAGAGTTTGAGGAACACAACTAATTTGAGTTGTTGACTTGGCCTCCAAAATCTTCAGATCTAAATCCAATCAAGCATCTGTGGAATGTGCTGGATAAAAAACAAGTCCAATTAATGGAGGCCTCACTTTGCACTTTACATGACTTAAAGTATCTGCTACTGACGGCTTTATGCCAGATACCACAGCATACCTTCAGAGGTCTAGTGGTGTCTATGCCTTGACAGGTCAAACCTGTTTGGGTAGCCAAAGGGGGACCCACTAAATATAGGTGGGTAGTCATAAAGTTATGGCTGATCGTGTATGTCACTTTAAAGAAAGAAGAGAACAAAATATTAATTTAATAAAAGCACAAACTAAAGATGTAGCAACTCAAGGCAACTAATGAGACTAGGACAGTTAACCATAATTATGATCACAAAAAAATGTAAATAGGTTACAATAGCTCATTGCATTTATCATTTGTTCTAATAAATAATTCAAAAAATGTATTATATTTTTTACCTAATTTTAGGGACTTAAATATAAAGTGACTTTTAGTACACTTATGCTTTTTAGAGCCTCCTCCCATTTCCTCTTTCTGTTTATACTATTGAGTACTGTCCATGATACTTTTTTTATTTGCACTAACATACAATTCTTCAGGACAAGCTTTCGGGGTATGTCCCCTTCTTCAAGGTCCAAGCAGTACTGATTCACAAATTTTTAAGCAGAATGTTAAAGAAGAAGAAAAAAAAAAGAGAGAACCAAACACATACAAATCAATGGTAATAAAGATAGCAGCAGAGTGAGGTGTCCGTTTATGAAGCAGTGATCAGCGGTGATCCCGAGGATCACCGCTGATCACAGTCCATAAACAGTTTATGAAACAGTGATAATCGGGGGAGAACATGTTTGAACTTGTTCTCCCGCCGATTATCTCTACACACGGAGAATTCTCATGAATGACACAGTAAGGGCCAGTTTATGAAGCGGTGATCTCACCGCTTCACTGGCGACCTGAGTCAGAATTCACACTCCCAGGTTCACCAGCTCAGAGGTGGTGAATCGGGGAGTGAAGAGGAAATCTGGGGGGATCTGAGGGGGAAGGAGGAAGATTTTTAAGTTCCTTATGCCTCGTTCAGACCCCCCAACACTGTTAGCATGTCCCCCTGTCATATTTATGTGTATACATATATATACATATATACATATAATGTGTATATGTATATATATATAATGTGTGTGTATATACATGTATATATAATGTGTGTGTGTGTATACATATGTATATAATGTAGGGGGACTCATTATTTTATTAACATTAATCGTCTGTGTATTGAGCGGTGATAATTTATCACCGCTTAATAAACTGACATCTCTATATTTCTGGTGCTGTAATCTCGTAAAGTCTCACGAGATTCCAGTATCAGGAGCCGTTCTCCACTGTTTGAAGCATTTGTAGATCTCTTCACTCCTCCGAAGGTGAAGCGATCTACAAAGCTTCATAAACAGGCACACAGAGGAGAAAGACCTTCACTGTGAATGCCGGAGAACGAAGCAGTGAATAGATTTCACTGCTTCATAAACGGACACCTTAGTGAGATAAGACAGAGGGAGAGCTGGGGGGGGAATGCGGGGGGGGGGATACCAGTCACAGAGGGGTCGTAAAACTTTAGCATAATGTGTAAGGAAACCAATATCTAAATTCAGGCCATTATTCTTCGTGTCAAAAAGAAGTATCATTCTTAGTTCAAACGTTTTCCTTTCCTGGATAGTTCTGAAATTCCCTTTAAGAACTAAGACATTGAGGTCTTCTATAGTGAATGTCTTCAATGTCAATGTCTTAGTTCTTAAAGGGAATTTCAGAACTATCCAGGAAAGGAAAACGTTTGAACTAAGAATGATACTTCTTTTTGACATGAAGAATAATGGCCTGAATTTAGATATTGGTTTCCTTACACATTATGCTAAAGTTTTACGACCCCTCTGTGACTAGTATCCACCCCTGCATTCCCCCCCTAGCTCTCCCTCTGTCTTATCTCACTTACTCTGCTGCTATCTTTATTACCATTGATTTGTATGCATTTGGTTCTCTCTTTTTTTTTTCTTCTTCTTTAACATTCTGCTTAAAAATTTGTGAATCAGTACTGCTTGGACCTTGAAGAAGGGGACATACCCCGAAAGCTTGTCCTGAAGAATTGTATGTTAGTGCAAATAAAAAAAGTATCACGGACAGTACTCAATTTTCTCTGTCACAATTGCACTAATACGGCTACAATCAAATCAATGTTTATACTATAACATACTTACTTAAAATGCTATGCTGATTCAAGACAATCTACATAGCCTTATGCGCAGCTCTTAAAAGTCTTCTAATTCCTGTATTCCATTCCTTGGCACATGTGCAGGACAAGCTTCATTTTTTTAAGGGAAAAGCCCATCAACAACATGACAAGGTGAGTATAGGTTTTCCATTGCAGTGCACATTTAGGCCTCATGTACATGGGTGTATGATGTTTAGAGACATTTTTGCTGGCAGAAGTTGGCAGAAAGAAATGCCTCTATTCTTGTGATTTTTCATTTGCTTTCAGGAGCGTTTTTCCACGTTTATGCGCATATGGCGTTTAGAATAGTTTGAGCATAAACTCATATTATTGGCTAAAATATTCATGTATTCTAGCTGCCATAGTCTAGATTGAATTAATGTACATAAGTACACTTTTATGCGCATTTAGATGAATTCATGCGCGTTTGCACAGAAAAAACACATAAACGATTTTACCAGGAATATGTGACAGAGCCTTTTTTTTCCTGCGCCTAAACATCTGAGCATAAAAAATTACTAAATACCTGAATGTGCATGGGCACACTAGTTAATATTCAGGCGCATTCAGATGTATATAAAAAACGCTGAGCTGCATTTTTTTTAGTCTACTTTTACAATAATAGTAAATACCAGAGACTGGAAGTGGACAAAGAATACGCTAAATACCAAAAATTCCTACCTTTGCTTGTAATATCTGTAGTCTAGATTTGTTATATTGACATTATATAGTACCTGTATGTAGAACAGCTTACATTCTTAAGGGTTTCTAAACATATGTTTTTTTTTTTTTTTTTTTTTTAAAGGGGCAAAAAATTGATTTTCCAATCAGAACTTAGATTGCTGATTTATTTATTTTTTTAATCTGACAGCTATTTGGTTAAAAAAGAGATGCCTTTTTTCAATTTATTGTATCTATCCATACAGTATATGCTATCATTTAATGATAGCATAGATCCATAAAACTAAATTTGATTTGGACCCTTAAAGTAGCGCTATTTTTCAGGATACCTTTACTTCCACGAGCCCATTTCCATGGAGCATTTCACAAAATTCTTATGAATAAAGAAAAAACATCCCCCTGTTTCAAGAAACAACAGTGTCCTATTTATTATATTTCTCTTGTATGCAATTTGTTTTCACTCTTCTTTTTAGTGTTCACCTACTATATTTTACACCCTTCTTAGGACTTAAAGTGGAGTCCCAGACGTTTCTGTGTTTATTAAAAGTCAGTAGCTACAAAAATTGTAGCTGCTGACTTTTAATAAACAGACACTCACTTGTCCCATGGTCCAGCGATGCAGCTGCACAAAGCCTAACTTCTCTCCCTCTCCTCTCTGTGGTGCCGGCATCACTACTATGGGCACCAGGCTGTGACAGCTTGCGGCTTAACTGCCAGGTGTGCACTGTGCATGCGCGAGTCACGCTGCGTGTCCTGAATGGCCGGCCTGTGACGTGTCCCAGAAGATTGCAGGAGAGGAGCTGCCTAGGCGGCCCGAGTGGAAGTGGGAGCTGGGTACCTGCCAAAATTAGGTACCCTCTCCCCCCAAAAATGACATGCCAAATGTGGTATGTCAGGGGATCAGGATTCCTTAAAGAGGAAGTTCCACTTTTGGGTGGCACTCTGCTTTAAAAAGTTACTAAACCCAGGAGCCTTTATTCACTATATCTGGTCTCCCATAGTCAGGGCCGTCTTTACTATTGATTGGGCCCTGGGCAAAAAAAATTCTTGGGCCCCCCCATGCAAATTGTCTCTCCACCCCAACATTCGAAAAAACAAAACAAACACGTAAACTTATGTATTGCATTGTATTCTGCTTGTACTGTCTGCCCTCATGTTGTAAAGCGCTGCACAAACTGTTGGCGCTATATAAATCCTGTATAATAATGATGGGGGGAAGAGATAGAGAAGTCCAGGATGATGGGTGGGGGGGAGATATGGGAGTCCAGGATGATTGGGGGGGGGGGGGGGAGAGATGGGGGAGTTCAAGATAATGGGGGAAGGGGGGAGATAGGAGTCCAGGATGACACACAGGGATTGGGGGGGTGTACTTTGAGGTGTTTGTATCATACAGGGCACAGAAAAAAATCAGCACAAGGGGCAGTACTTGCATATCCTCCTCCCTCCCGCAAGGTAACTATCTATTGGTCACCTCTGCACATCACTTTGCTTACCTCTGCTTCCTCATCCACAGCTCACTTCTGTATTCCCTGTCTATCTCTGTCCCCCCCCATACACAGCTCACCTCTGTACCCCTCTATCCACAGCTCACCTCTGTACCCCTCTATCCACAGCTCACTTCTGTATCCCCTGTCTACCTCTGCCCCCCCCCCCATCCACAGCTCACTTCTGTATCCCCCATCCACCTCTGTACCCCCCCCCCCATGTCCACCTCTATATCTTTCCGTCCACCTTTGTACCCCACATCCACCTCTGTGTTCTGCTCTTTACCCCCATCCACGTTCACTTCTATATCTTTCCGTCCACCTCTGTACCCCCCCCCATGTCCACCTTTGTACCCCCTATCCACCTCTGTAGTACCCCCCATCCATGTTCACCTCTGTACCCCCCCACCGCCTCTGTTCACCTCCGTACCCCCATGTCCACCTCTGTACCCCCCATGTCCACCTCTGTACCCCCATGTCCACCTCTGTACCCCCCATGTCCATCTCTGTACCCCCCCCCATGTCCACCTCTGTACCCCCATGTCCATCTCTGTACCCCCATGTCCATCTCTGTACCCCCCATGTCCATCTCTGTACCCCCCATGTCCACCTCTGTACCCCCCATGTCCACCTCTGTACCCCCCCATGTCCATCTCTGTACCCCCCCATGTCCACCTCCGTACCCCCATGTCCATCTCTGTACCCCCCATGTCCACCTCTGTACCCCCCATGTCCATTTCTGTACCCCCAATGTCCACCTCTGTACCCCCCATGTCCATCTCTGTAACCCCCATGTCCATCTCTGTAACCCCCATGTCCATCTCTGTAACCCCCATGTCCACCTCTGTAACCCCCATGTCCACCTCTGTACCCCCCATGTCCACCTCTGTACCCCCCATGTCCATCTCTGTACCCTCCATGTCCATCTCTGTACCCCCCCATGTCCACCTCTGTACCCCCAATGTCCATCTCTGTACCCCCCCATGTGCATCTCTGTAACCCCCATGTCCATCTCTGTTACCTCCCCATATCCACCTCTGTACCCCCCATGTCTTCTCACTTCTGTACCCCCCATGTCCACCTCTGTATCCCCCCATGTCCATCTCTGTACCCCCCCCATGTCCACCTCTGTACCTACCATGTCTTCTCACTTCTGTACCCCCCATGTCCACCTCTGTACCCCCCCATGTCCATCTCTGTACCCCCCCCCATGTCCACCTCTGTACCTACCATGTCTTCTCACTTCTGTACCCCCCATGTCCACCTCTGTACCAGCAATTCTCTGCAGTCTGCACAAATGAATCCTCTTCCCCTTCTCTTCACCTTGTTCTTTCTTACCTGATCACACGGCGGTGCAACGAACACACACAGTCCCAGCCTATCAGACCCAGCACACAGCCAGAAAACTTCACTCGGCTGTGTGCTACACAGGTCTGCCAGGCGGGGGGTGGGGGCGGGAGGAACACAGAGCGCCGCTCTCGCTCTGTCATTGACTAGGGTCCGCAGTTCCTGACAGAGGGAGAAGCGGGACGAGCGGGCTCAAACACATGAAGCCCGCAGCTGTCCCGCTCTCCTGTATAATGAATGTAGCCGCTTGGGAGAGCAGGGGGGATCGGCTCCCCCCGCTACTCCGCAAAAACTGCGGGCAGCGCAGGGCTTAAGTGGCAGCTGCTTTGGGCCCCACAGCAATGACAGGGCCCAGGGCAGCTGCCCCTTTTGCCCTGCGTTAAAGACGGCCCTGCCCATAGTACACAGAACATGGAAATGCAATCATCTTAGTAAACATAAACCGCTAAATACCTTTTTTCATCAGCAGTATATAGCAGTCTTGTGACTTCTATGAGTGTCTGGTTGTGGGAGGAGTTTTCATTTTCCCACGATTGTCTTATGAGAACTCCGGACCCCTGACCCTCTGTCTGGACAGTTGTGATTGGCCCTGTACTGATCATAAGCACTCTCCCATGAAAAAATAATTCTCTCTAGCAATACACACTGAACTGAGCATGTGCAGCCAGTCCCCTGACTCTGTAAATATCAGGTTATTTTTTAGAGACAGTGGAAGAAGGAGATGATCAGAGGATACAGGATTGAACAGTCTTTTTACACAATGCAGAGGATTAACCCCTTAGGTTCCACGGTGAGTATAACAAGCATGTTTTACTGCATATGCACACTGATTTTAATGTTGTGGGTTTAGTAACACTTTAAGCAAAGGTCAGTTTACAGCATGTACATGCACAAGTGTAAAAAACACTGCTGTCTTATATATGACTCCAGTTCTAATATTTTAATTATTTTGACATAAATAATTTTTCATCACTATTGCAGCCATATAGAGAAGTTAGGTTCTCTAGTGTTTATAGGGTCTGTAAAGGATAACCCCATCTTAATAAAAAAAAACAAATCTCCCATTTGTAGTATTGACTACACATAAATCCATGTTCCTTGGGCTATCCAGGACCAGAGCACTAATTATGCTTTCTCTAGTGTTGTGAAATCTTGTAAAATAGTGAATGGGGCAACTTTGGTATGAATCTTAAGGCAATGTTGTGCCAGAAAAGGCATAAGAAATGCTGCAGCATGGGAACGCAAAAAACATGTGGAAAATAGATCTGCACGTGGTTATTGTTTGTAGGGATTAAAGGAATTTATAGGTTACCTATTCCTGCCCTCAACACCTACCAGTCCTATATTAATCTGTCTGAAATCTTGTAAGATATTGCCAAGAAGGGGTTTAGAGCCTCTTGCCAAAATCGTGAGAACCATGCATGCCCTCTGTCATTGATTCCTATGAAGGGATAGAACTCCATGCTGCGGCAGGATACACAGTGTGGCACAGTGGTGTAGTGGGTAGCGCTCTCGTCTAGCAGTAAAAAGGGTTGCTGGTTTGTATCCCAACCACGACATTACCTGCCTGGAGTTTGCATGTTCTCTCTGTGCCTGTGTGGGTTTCCTCCGGGTACTCCGGTTTCCTCCCACACTCCAAAGACATGCTGGTAGGTTAATTGGATTCTGTCCAAAATTGGCCCTAGTATATGAATGTGAGTTGGGGACCTTGGATTGTGGGCTCCTTGAGGGTAGGGACCGATGTGAGTGTGCAATGTATGGGTGGAGCGCTGTGTAAAATTGACGGCATTATATATGGGGTCCTTAAATATATAATAGAATAGATGAGCATCTTAATGAGACACAATCTACAGGGATAGGGACAATTCTAGAAACACACCCACCTTTACTCAGGTTGAACTGGATGGACTGGTGTCTTTATTCAACCTTACTATGTACTATGTAAAGTATATGTGTGTGCCTGGCCCTGAAATTTGGCAAGTTGTTATGTGGACATATTGGTGATATCTTGCTGGACTGGGAACAGGTGAGTGTACGACTAGTGGGAGGGGTAGTTGGGGGCAGAAAAAGGTACATAATAATTGTAACTGCACCAAAGTTCAGTTACATTTGTAAGGATTGATGAGAAATCTGTTCCACTGGTGATCATGCTAAAAGTGGGAATGGGTTACGTGCTACAATATGTCAATTCACCCAGCATGTTAGTGAACTGGTAAAAAGTGTATCAAAGGACCATTTATCATAAGACTGAGTGAAGGGTTCATTCATCCTGGGTGACCTCCACTTATTTGACATGATTCAGTGGCAATCTCCCACCCCTGATAAAGTCAAGTGGGCGGTGACGCAACTAGTTGGAAAGGAGTCGGGTAAGTCATTTCCGGTTTTTAGCCGATCCCGGAAGTTAATGGTTTCTGATGCTGTTCAATTTTAAATGTGAGTTACTATGTTTTTTTATATAATACATTTTAATTTGAATACTACACAATGAGTATATTCTTTCTTGTATAACCACATCACCCACTGGAGGAGAGGAGAGTGGATAGTGGGAGAGAGTGTGAACACATCCATAAACTATAGCATTACTAATTGGAAGAAAGGATATGATATAGCCACCAATGGAGAGGAATTGCTTACACTCTAAATGCTTTTAGACCTTCTGGTCTAGGGAATTAGGTGAGCTTCTTGCACACACACAGTGTGGATTGAGGTGCAATGGAGAGTGATCACATCACTGAGAAATTTGATGACATTTGCACAACGGATATCACCGGACATACTGATTTTATTCTTGGACACTATATGGACACTATTATATAAAAAACTGTTTTTTCACTTTATCACTGTATTAATTAATGCTTACTATATTTTTGCTTATTTGCCCATTTTTGCACAATCTTGCATTATTTGCAGCCCTGTTGTTTTTGGCTACAATACCCAGTAGATGTATTATTTTAATGTTGGCTTGTGATAAGACATAAGAATATTATTTTCATTTGTGTTATTTTAGACACCTTCATGAGAAGTTCCTTGCAGCACTGGCATTTTGAGTACCAACTCAGTAGATAATGTATTATTATTCACTTTATTTATTATCTACCTTGGGAGATCAGACACATGTAATATTACTGTTTGCAATTATTTATGTCGTTTTATCATTCTTTTAGTTTTGAAGAATAGCGTCACTTCAAATTTGTAATCAATCTCCCTTTAAATCTTCTACAGTATGTTAGGTCAATGGTGGTGGGGAAATTCTATAACCCTTTGCAAAGCCATTGACCTAATAAGAAAGATGTGTACAGAGCAGTGATGTGAAACAGGGGATACCTAGCATATCTAGGCAATTGGGAAATGTGATGGAGATGGAAGGGGAGGCAGAATGTAGAGTTTATTTTTTTATTTTTTATAAATGTGAAGTTATCCTTTATCTGTTGTACAGTTTTTTTAAAAACCCCATTTTTTGCACTATTACCAGGGCAGTTTTTAGAGTTGATGAATGAATCAGATTTAGGTGTCATTTCATTAGCTGGCTACAGTTTTGTCACATCTTTCATCTTCAGCTGGTGTTCAAAGCTCAAACCTTTTGTCTGGATAACAGCGAGATGAGCAAGATAGCTTTAAGCTCACGTATTCAGAGGCTCTTAGAAAAGCTGTACTGCTTTCCAAGCACATGTCATCAATTTTCTCTAAGCACTGTTGGTTCATGAACAATGACAATAGCAACCCAACACACTCATAATTCTGTTTGGTTGAAAAGCTTAGTAGTCATCATTTTAAGCAACAGGCATAATACCCAAGCACACCAAAGCTCAGGGCAATTTAGCATGCATGTCTACAGTATTTCTTCTTATAGAGAAATTCCTTAGGATATTTGCCACTTAAACAGTCATCAGCTGTTTATACATTTCACATTTAACAAGAATGATAGCTGACAGAGAACACATATGAGGCCAGCACAAGCTATAGGCCTGCCATTTAATATGAACTGGCCTATTTAGAAAACATTCATTCAGAAGCAATGTCGTTTATTGTCACTCTCAGACTGACATTTACTATCACCTGGAATCTAAACTATTCCCCTGCAGCAGCAAGACAACACAGGGCAGGATTTCCTGCAACTGCACTAAATTTTCAAATAACCCCAATTTTCTTTCATTTATTGCTCACTCACAAGCTTCTAAAGTAAAATAGCATAGATAAATATAAAAGAATACTTTTATACGCAAGGAATAGATAAACTAACAGATACCACTAAGGGGTATATTTATACAGCAGTGATTATGATATTTATGTAACATTCACAGCAGGTGAATTTTCCTGGTGCATGTGTTTTAAATTGCAGTGGTTAATTCACCTGTGAATGTCACATTTACCCCTTAACAATAATTTTATTCAGAGACACAATGCATCCGCTTTAAAGTGATATTAAATGATTTTTTTTGTTACAATAAAAAATATATATGTATTATATTTACCTGCACTGAGTCCTCCAACTTGGAAGTTCTCAGCCTGCACTGTTGCTCCTCTCTCCTCCGGGTGCATCCTTAGCAAGCCAGGTGCCAAGGGGGCAATTGTGCAGGTGTGCTCCTGAGGCAGGCTATGTGTGTGTGCATAGACAAACACAACGCCAGTAAGAAACGCCCCCGCTCCTTCATCACAGGAGTTTGACTGACAGCAGCAGTAGCCTATGGCTTCCTCTGCTCTCAGTGTCTCCTGTGAGATAGGAAGTGAGGGCAGCAGTGCTGCCGCCAGGACAGTGTTGGAGCAGTGAGAGCAACCAAGTAAGTGTTTAGGGATGGGTTAGAACGGGTAGTCAGGCATTTTATTTAAACATTAGAGCAGAGAATGCATTAAGGTGAAAAATGTTTTGACTTTAGAACCACTTTAAGCTTTTAATGTCCCCAACAAGCTATATCAAAAACCTAATTTTACTGTTTTGGGTAGAGGTCTTTGTGAGTTTACAGATATATATATTTTATGTTGTATACAAAGTTAAACCTATGTTCTGTACTAAGCTAAAACTTTGAGCTGAAGGAACATCTGGCAGCTCAAATACAAGCATATGGTTCAGAAAAATAGCCAGTTGCAAGCATTGCTTTTTAATAGGCCTTTTACAGAAACCTTGTGGAAAGTGTTTGCCATTGCTTGGTAGATGCTGCTACAATTAAATAGTTACAAGAGTTTGGAATTTAAAAAGAAGGCAACTTTGCACAGCAACCAAAGTATTTTAGAAATAACAAAGAGCAGGGAAAGTAATCCTGGGTTACAGGTTTAACTTTACAGTTGCATACAAATGAAGATTTTTTTTATTTATGTACCGTTTCATTCAAAGTACTTTAATGTGTCAGCAACCACTATTCATATACACTATCATAAATGCTTCAACCATCCAGACCAATGTAGCATCACCTGATTAACTTAGTTTAGTTTATTGTGTTAGAATAGCCATAGATAGATAACTCTGTTGGGTAACCACTGGTCCTATTTTCTAAAGAATTCTAATTCACTAGTGTACTAACCTACAGAAACCAAGAAAACTTGATCTAATACAGATTTGGCTACAGTAGACTGAATACTGTTTGGTTGCTATGGGGCTGATGTACTAAAGGCAAATAGACAGTGCACTTTGCAAGTCCAGTTGCACTCTGCAAGGGAATTTGCTCCAGAGCTTAGTAAATGAGATGAAGCTCTGCTGACTTCCATCATCCAATCATGTGCAAGCAAAAAAAGGCAGTTTTTTAAAATTTTCCTTGCATGTGTGGGTATGCAATCACATGCAACAGTGGCGCCCCCTTCATATGGGGAGCAGGGGCGCCGCCCCCCTAATCCATTGGTCCGGCCCCTAATTTACATGCAGGGTGTCGGACGCATGGATTCCAATGGTTTTTTTTTTGATGCACGTGATTTGAGCCTGAGGCTCTAATTGGCTTTAAAAAAGGGTGCGCCCCGAACCCACCCAGTTGTGTGACAACAGCAAAATAATATCCGCTATGGTCTTCCTGATTCTCCTCCCGGCCAGTCAGGAAGCAGTTCCTGTGACCTGATTGGCCAGGGAGTCTTAGGACTCCCTGGCCAATCAGGTCTTAGGACTCCCTGGCCAATCGTGTCTCAGGACATACATCCTGTTAGCCCGGGAGGAAAATCAACAGCCGTCTCTTTTTCCCCCTGACTCCAAAGGTAATGCCCTGATCGCCGTCAACCCGTCCATCTCCTGTGTGCGGCGGGGGTTTGATCTCCACATTTACATCCGTCTCAGGATGGGATGTGAGATCGCCGAATTCCCAGCCATCTCCCGTGAGGGGAATGGCGGGGGGGTTTGGTGTTTGTTTGCTGCCCCCCCCAATATATTAGGCACCAAATCATCCAGGCATTACAGCCACTTGGGTTGTTTCAAGTGAGAATGTGCAGGAACCCAGGGCACACAAAGTAAGAGCACAGTTTCTTTCTTTAACAAGAAAAGGGAAATTTTAAATATTACCTTCACTGTATCCTCCACACAATCCAAAGTCTATGTATTTCGCTCTACAAAGTGAGTCTTTCTACAGTACTCATCAGTGGAGTTACTACAAATTCATTTTATTCATGCAGTTCATATGTTTTTTATTTGATATAAAATTATATCAGTATAGGATGCTTTTTGGAACAAATGTAAGATTATTAGAATATACTTTACAGTTTGCTGAAAATTGTTTTGTGGCCAATCTTTGGAAGACACTTTCCTATGGTATAGGTAGTAAATATTGTACTCTTCATATGCCCATTACAAGGTCACACCATGTCTAAAACAATTGTTAATGTGGTTCATAGAATATGGCAATTTTCTTTACACAGATTTGCACTTGATTTTTTTTTAAATGCATCATTTGTAGAAAATAAAGCAAAACGTTGGAAGCAGAATCTCAGTGATTAGCTTTTACTTCACAGAAAACACATCATAATGCAAAGGCTAAAATCCACAGCATAAAGAGATGTGTTTGTGAAAATAAAGACATGGTGGTCTATTTGTAAAACATATGATAGATGAATGTCACAAGCATTTATCCAGGCTGCATGAATTTGTATTTGTATGTATTTTCTCTAATACTATGTCTTTCTATAAATATCATGCCCATCTAGTGGTCAAAATGTGGTAATTTTTTCTGAAATATCTCATCAGAATATATGCTGCATTTTGGCAAGGGGATATAACTGACGGTCAACAGAGGTCACAGTATTACAGAATGTATGGGGAAAATTTAGACACGCTGGAAAAATGCTTGTAACAATCTTTCAAAAAATGTTTTTATAAATATACCCTGCGATGTGTAACTTCTTACATTTTATACCAAAAGAAATTCACAACAAAAGTTTGATGTAGATAAAATAAATGCTAAAAACTGAATGTACAGCTCATACACTGTAAATACATTCCAGGAGCACCCAGCAAAAGGTGTGTAAATTATTACAGTTTGTTTTCCTTAAAACCAGCCACAACAGTATAAAGCCTATGTATTGCCTGCTTGCCACTGAGTGGGACCCTTGCTTTCTGTGGGAAAGTGATCCTACACCCTTCCCATTCAATCTGGTGCTGCTGTGCATGGTAGCCAATCAGCTTCTAACTTCGGCTTGCTTAATCAAAGGAGAAGTCCAGCCTGAGCTCATTTGGCTGGGCTTCTCCTATGGGTCACAGGAGTGCAATTAGTTTTTCACTCCTGTGACCCGTTTTGAGCAGAGAGCGGTTGAAAGTCCACTCTCTGGTGACGTCACTGGAATCAGTCCAGGCACCGCCTCATCCCGACTCTGGAAGTCTGGATCCGCCAGGTGCTGGAATGATATGCGTCTCCACAGCTCAGCGCTCCAGTGAGCGTGGAGGAGCAGAGAGGAGAGCTGCTGATTGACGGGCAGCAGTATCTGCTCAGGGAGGTTAGAGTTGTTAGGTTGTTCGGTGACTCGGTTCTCAGTGAAGAGGCGGTGGGGGAGAGATGCAGCATCGGACCGATTATGGATATGATTATGGAATAAAAAAAAATCCCATACATCTCTTTTAAACTTTGACAAAAAAACTTGATTTGATTGTAGCCGTATTAGTGCAATTGTGACAGAGAAAATTGAGTACTGTCCGTGATACTTTTTTTATTTGCACTAACATACAATTTTTTAGGACAAGCTTTCGGGGTGTGTCCCCTTCTTCAAGGTCCAAGCAGTACTGATTCACAAATTTTGAAGCAAATTTGCTAAAAAATTTGTGAATCAGTACTGCTTGGACCTTGAAGAAGGGGACACACCCCGAAAGCTTGTTCTGAAAAATTGTATGTTAGTGCAAATAAAAAAAGTATCACGGACAGTACACAAAAAAACTTGAAATCTGATTGGTTTCTATGCAGAGCTGCACCAGATTTGGCATGCTCCAGTTTTAGTAAATCAACCCCTCTGGGTCAGAGCCAGGACTAATCAATCAGCAGGGATAAGGATTGCTGATTAGGGATGAGCCAAACATCCCCCCGTTTGGTTCGCATCCAGAACATGCGAACAGGCAAAAACTTTGTTCGAACACGCGAACACCATTAAAGTGTATGGGACACGAACATGAACAATCAAAAGTGCTAAATTTAAAGGCTTGTATGAAAGTTATTGTCATAAAAAGTGTTTGGGGACCTGGGTTCTGCCCCAGGGGACATGTATCATTGCAAAAAAAGTTTTAAAAAACAGCAGTTTTTTCGGGAGCAGTGATTTTAATAAAGCTTAAAGTGAAACAATAAAAGTGAAATATTCCTTTAAATTTCGTACCTGGGGGTGTCTATAGTATGCCTGTAAAGTGGCGCTTTTTTCCATGTTTAGAATAGTCTGACAGCAAAATGACATTTCTAAAGGAAAAAAAAGTCATGAAGCAATAGCGGTTATAGTGAATTTTCAGCTATAGTGAATTGTCTATGGGAGAAATCAAAAGTGCTAATTTTAAGGGTAATATGCAAGTTATTGCCATAAAAAGTGTTTGGGGACCCGGGTCCTGCCCCAGGGGACATGTATCAGTGCAACATTTTTTTTTAAAAGGGCCGTTTTTTCGGGAGCAGTGATTTTAATAATGCTTAATGTGAAACAATAAAAGTGTAATATTCCTTTAAATTTTGTACCTGGGGGTTGTCTATAGTATGCCTGTAAAGTGGTGCATGTTTCCCATGTTTAAAACAGTCCGAGTGCAAAATGACATTTCTAAAGGAAAAAAAGTCATTTAAAAAAGTACTAGCGCTAGCTCCGGCTATAATGAATTGTTGGTCTTGCAATATACATAAAAGTTCATTGATAAAAATGGCATGGGATTTCCCCACAGGGGAACCCCGTGCCAAATTTTTTTTTTAAAATGGCGTGGGGGTCCCCCTCAAAATCCATACCGGACCCTTTAGGTCTGGTATGGATTTTAAGGGGAACCCCGCACCAAAATTTTTAAAATAATGGTGTCTGGTATGGATTTTGAGGGGGACCCCCACGCCATTTTTAAAAAAAATTTTGGCACGGGGTTCCCCTTAATATCCATACCAGACCTGAAGGGCCTGGTATGGAATTTGGGGGACCCCCATGCATTTTTTATTTAATTTTGGTTTGGGGTTCCCCTGTGGGGAAATCCCATGCCGTTTTTATCAATTAACTTTTATGTGTATTGCAAGACTGACAATTCATTATAGCCAGCGCTAGCGCTAGTACCTTTAAATTACTTTTTTTCCTTTAGAAATGTCATTTTGCACTCGGACTGTTCTAAACACGGGAAACATGAGCCACTTTGCAGACATACTATAGACACCCCCCAGGTACAAAATTTAAAGGAATATTATACTTTTATTGTTTCACTTTAAGCATTATTAAAATCACTGCTCCTCGAAAAAACAGACATTTTTAAAACTTTTTTTTGCACTGATACATGTCCCCTGGGGCAGGACCGAGGTCCCCAAACACTTTTTATGACAATAACTTGCATATAAGCCTTAAAAATTAGCACTTTTGATTTCTCCCATAGACTTTTAAAGGGTGTTCCGCGGCTTTATGAATTTATCGCGAACACCCCAAATTGTTCGCTATTCGGCGAACGGGTGAACAGCCAATGTTCAAGTTGAACTCATGTTCCTTATTGCTGATTACAGAGTTATAGGTCTGACCCATTAGGGAGCATGTCAGACCTCTGCAATGAGACCAATGCTTCCTTTACAGTGAGCAAGGGTCCCACTCTATGGCTAATAGCAGGAGACAGACTTTCCTAATAAATTTAAACACCCTTTCTACTGATATAAACTGAAGGTGGGATTCGGAAATTATGGAGCCACCTAATTTGTGTGCACTTTGTTTTGTCATCAGTTCCATCATCTGAACGTACACATTTGTGTTATTATTTCTGAACATGATATTGATAATACTTTACATGCTTATTAAATTTCAGCTTTCTCCTGAAATGAGTTTCCTGCTGTTTAATGTCCAGATTTCTATCATGGACTAGACATCTGTATATAAGGAAATGTAACGGCGACAGACTACTCAATTCATATCCATTCAAAAGCAAATTTCATAGTGTTTTCTTGTGTATTCCCTTCTAAATGCAACAATAGCTTATAGTCCGAAAATTAGACTAAAATTTTCTTAGGCCATGATGATGACAATTTTATCGAAAATTCAAAAGATGTACAGGGCAGAACATTTGCATTTAGACAGCATCCCTGCTTGAAACAGAGTCATGAATTCATGAACAGCAATCTGAATGCTGGAAAACAACAGGCAATATACCTAAATGATGTCAGCACATCAACCTAGGACAATATTTTCGATTCAGTATTTACCAACAATAAAAAAGTACAAGAATATAACCTTTGGTTTGCCTTGAATCAAAGATTGAATGCAATTTGAAGAAGTACCATAAAATTACCAACAAAATAAGCACTACCAACTTGTAACAGGATACAGGATACAGTATATATATATATATATATATATATATATATATATATATATATATATATATATATATATATATATATTTCAAACATATTATACACCTACATTATCTTACAAAAGTGAGTACACCCCTCACATTTTTTAAAATATTTTATTCAATTTTTTCATGTGACAGCACTGAAGAAATTACACTTTTCTACAATGTAAAGTAGTGAGTGTACAGCTTGTATAACAGTGTAAATTTGCTGTCCCCTCAAAATAACTCAACACACAGCCAATAATGTCTAAACCGCTGGCAACAAAAATGAGTACACCACAAAGTGAAAATGTACAAATTGGGCCCAATTATCCATTTTCCCTCCCCAATGTCATCTGACTTGTTAGTGTTACAAGATCTCAGGTGTGAATGGGGAGTAGGTGTGTTAAATTTGTTGTTATCGCTCTTACTCTCTCATACTGGTCACTGGCAGTTTAACATGGCACCTCATGGTAAAGAACTCTCTGAGGATCTGAAAAAAGGAATTATTGCTCTACATAAAGATGGCCTAGGCTATAAGAAGATTGCCACGACCCTGAAACAGAGATGCAGCATGTTGGCCAAGACCATACAGCGGTTTAACAGGACAGGTTCCACACAGAACAGGCCTTGCCATGGTATGAATAACTCTACATAAGTATTGCAAAAGTAATACTCAAAAATGATACCAATCCATAACGTGCAAATGCAAGTAATAATTGTAAATTTAAATAAATATTGTGTGACACTGAGTAAATTGGTCTGCTTCAATATTGCATAAGTAACATTCAAACATGATTCTAATCCATAAAGCGCAAAGAATGTATGCTGTAAAAGGTCCATTGATCTTTTTACAGTACAATACAGTAATTCTAAAATTGCACCTCCACCTGGTTGCTGCTGACACTGAAAAACGTGTTCACTTCACATTAATCCAAAATAATTTCCAAAACAGCGCTGCACTACCAATACTGCAATAATAATGTACAATGTAAAAAAATCAGTGATCCTAAAGGTAGTGTTAATATAGGTAGATCTGGTATTTTTATCCCTATGTTACACCAGAAATACCTGAAGAAAATCTGAGACTGGTGAAGCCAGTGAGGCGAAAGAGGGTGACATGGAGGGATTATCAGCTTCACGCTGGGCTGATTCATTGATTACCCCCATAGGAGATCTGCTTTATCTGACCTGCTGGTAAAACAGGGGTCAGACCTTAAAGTGAGCAGCTAGAGCACAGCGGTGGAGGAGAGCACCAGCACTTTTTGAATTTTAGTGCACAGTTTTGGCTGAAGATTTCACTTTGGAATTAACTTGAGACTTTTTATTAACACTGGCAATTAATACTACCTTTAGGATCACTGATTTTTTATGTTGCACATTATTATAATTGCAGTATTGGTAGTGCAGCACTGTTTTGTAAATTATGTATATACAGTACGTCAAAGAAAATTCCTCAGTGACTTGTGATAGTGCTTCAAGGTTAAAACTCTTGGTGACTTCACACATGTGCTCCCCACTGTGTGATTGCGCTCACCTCAGGGGATGCGACCGCACAGCTAAGTTTGGTCAGGCAAGCAGTAGAACCATCACTGGGCTCAAGGTTAATGGACTCTGCAAATCCTCAGATGCTTCAATATAGATGTTCTCGGTTCATTTAAAAAAAATAGGTGGGATAGTGTGATACCGCTTTAACTCAAAAATGTATTGTATAAAATAAGCCAATGTATTCACATGCTGTAGGTGCTACCAGCTCACCACTCTATATAAAGTATGGACATAAACAAGATTCCCAATCCAATAAGGAAAAGGTTCTGTGTTTCTAACAGCCGTGTTAAGAGATCAGCATCTCAGCTGACTCCTCCACTGTCCTGGACCCTCCCCTATGCGTGTTGATACATGACTTGTCATGTGTCTCCCTCAGGGGGATTCTATTGGACTGTTGGTGTTGCTAGAATTTATAATGGCCGCGGCCATTTTCGTGTAGTTTAAATCCGCACAGATCCGCGCCATTTTGTTGTGGATATATTACACGTCTCCAGTGTTGCCAAGCAGTACTGCAGAGACTCAAATGGGAGAACCATATCAATAGGACAGGGAGAGAAGCACAAACGCTGCCCTATGGATAGGGTGTCACAACTGCATATAATAAAAAAGTATATCTAAAATGCATATTGAGCAATGACCAGAGACATAATAAAATATTAGACAATTTGTACAAAAGACCATAAATTAAAACAACATAAATACCTCTTATTGAGACCCAGTATTTAAAAAAAAAAAAAATATATATATATATATATATCTATATATCTATATCTATATATAGATATATAGATATATATATATATCTATATATAGATATAGATATATAGATATATATATATATCTATATATATATATATATGTATATATATATATAGATATATATATATATATATATATATCTATATATATATATATATATATATCTATATATATATATATATATATATATATAGATATATATATATATATATGTATATTTATATATATGGATCCATTCTTTTATCATAATCAATGTATATGGAGTAAACTAATCCAACAAACCAAACCAATGAAAAAAAAATTACAGATTGACCCCAGTAATCAATGCAAAGTATGGGCTCATTCCACAAATAGAGAACCCATAACAAAAACAAACTAATACACAGTAATATCCCCCTACTATATCAATAATGTACAATTATTTTGATAATCCCCAATTTGAAGACTACCCCAGAGGATAGTGCGAACCCTCCTTACCATCTATCTTAGTGCAAGACCCCCTCACGATTTATCTTCGCAAATATCACTTTACATGCTAAGCTTTTTCCCTACATAACCACAGACTATATGTCCTTACTGCAGGGACCTAATAAGTGTTGATATTGCAGATCAGCATCCATCTAAGATTTAACTTGGGTGTCAATTGTCAGGATCAACAACCATCTACATTCAAAGCCACCCCTAAGTACACCACTAAGTGAAAATGTCCAAATTGGGCCCAAAGTGTCAATATTTTGTGTGGCCACCATTATTTTCCAGCAATGCCACCATCAAGATGCTAAAGAACCCACCCCGTATTTACCTAAAGGCTGGTAATAGGGATGGGTTCGGCCAGAGCATAAGTTTGGACCGAACTTTCGATGTTCAGACGTTCGATGAACAACCAAAATCAAAAGGGTCGTTCGACCGTTTGTTTGGGCCCCCCGAACCAACCACAATGCATTGCGGCGCTGAACAGTACATTGCAAGCCCTGATTGGCTGAAGCAGCGTGTCAGTAATCTTTACATTAGTGTATAGCTAGAATAGGGGCATTTCAGATAGCGTCAGTGTAGTGACGGTTGAACACTGTCTATTTGATTACATTACTGCTAGTTTAACGCCATTTACTTCTGTGTGCGTCACTGCCAGTTTAACGCCATATAGTTTTGCGTGCGTTACTGCCAGTTTAACGCCATATAGTTCTGTGTTTGCGTTACTGCCAGTTTAATGCCATTTACTTTTGTTTGCGTTACTGCCAGTTTAATGCCATATAGTTTTGTGCGTCACTGTACATTTGGCGCATTATATTGCAGTATATTATAGTGTATCTGTGGAGTGTGTCTGTGTAGTGTGAGTACTCAAATTAAAGTGCACCAAACACCTCTTACATTGATTAGTGCATCTACAAACAGATTTTAACTTCTTCTTTACATTTGCTTATAAGCACCACCCCCTCCTTCCCAATAATGTCTAGGAGGACAATAAAGAGAGGCAGACGTTCCCTTGGCACTGTAAGGGGGCCAGCAACAAATGTGTCCATAGGCAAAGGTGGATGTGGTGGTCAGTCCTTAGGCAGGGCATCATTTCCTCTGTTTAGTTAGTTTGCCTGTGCTGTCCAGCCACAGCATGCAGGGGAGGTGGTGGACTGGCTTACTAAACCTTCCTCATCCTCCTCATTCTCTGTCACATAAGCAGAGACAAGTGTGCAGTCCCCTGCAGTTGCGAGAGTGGATAAACCTGCCTCCTTATCCACATCTATTCCTCCCATGGCCCCAACTTCAGCCTTTGAGGAGTCAGCTGAGTTATTCGACATTCTACTAAAATGGCTTCCACAACCTGATGTGGGATAGGGGGGGGGATATTTGTGGCGATACAATGGGGCTTCAGTTACAGAGTAGACATGTTTTTTTTTTTTTAAAGTTTAACGTTTATCTTATTGAGAGATATCATATTACAAAGAATATCCATCACAATACAGTGCTCAGTACAAATCCTCAACTCCTAATATCCGTTACTCTAAAGATACATAACGTAAAAATAAAAATATAATAAAAAAGTATATCTAAAATGCATATTGAGCAATGACCAGAGACATAATAAAATATTAGACAATTTGTACAAAAGACCATAAATTAAAACAACATAAATACCTCTTATTGAGACCCAGTATTTAAAAAAAAAAAAAAAAAAAAAATATATATATATATATATATATATATATATATATATATATATATATATATATATATATATATATATATATATATATATAAATATGTGTATATATATATATATATATATATATATATATATATATATATTTATATATATGGATCCATTCTTTTATCATAATCAATGTATATGGAGTAAACTAATCCAACAAACCAAACCAATGAAAAACAAATTACAGATTGACCCAAGTAATCAATGCAAAGTATGGGCTCATTCCGCAAATAGAGAACCCACAACAAAAACAAACTAGTACACAGTAATATCCCCCTACTATATCAATAATGTACAATTATTTTGATAATCCCCAATTTGAAGACTACCCCAGAGGATAGTGCGAACCCTCCTTACCATCTATCTTAGTGCAAGACCCCCTCACGATTTATCTTCGCAAATATCACTTTACATGCTAAGCTTTTTCCCTACCACAGACTATATGTCGTTACTGCAGGGACCTAATAAGTGTTGATATTGCAGATCAGCATCCATCTAAGATTTAACTTGGGTGTCAATTGTCAGGATCAACAACCATCTACATTCAAAGCCACCCCTAAGTACACCACTAAGTGAAAATGCCAAAATTGGGCCCAAAGTGTCAATATTTTGTGTGGCCACCATTATTTTCCAGCAATGCCACCATCAAGATGCTAAAGAACCCACCCCGTATTTACCTAAAGGCTGGTAATAGGGATGGGTTCGGCCAGAGCATAAGTTTGGACCGAACTTTCGCTGTTCAGACGTTCGATGAACAACCAAAATCAAAAGGGTCGTTCGACCGTTTGTTTGGGCCCCCCGAACCAACCAAAATGCATTGCGGCGCTGAACAGTACATTGCAAGCCCTGATTGGCTAAAGCAGCGTGTCAGTAATCTTTACATTAGTGTATAGCTAGAATAGGGGCATTTCAGATAGCGTCAGTGTAGTGACGGTTGAACACTGTCTATTTGATTACATTACTGCTAGTTTAACGCCATTTACTTCTGTGTGCGTCACTGCCAGTTTAACGCCATATAGTTTTGCGTGCGTTACTGCCAGTTTAATGCCGTATAGTTCTGTGTTTGCGTTACTGCCAGTTTAATGCCATATAGTTTTGTGCGTCACTGTACATTTGGCGCATTATATTGCAGTATATTATAGTGTATCTGTGGAGTGTGTCTGTGTAGTGTGAGTACTCAAATTAAAGCGCACCAAACACCTCTTTACATTGATTAGTGCATCTACAAACAGATTTTAACTTCTTCTTTACATTTGCTTATAAGCACCACCCCCTCCTTCCCAATAATGTCTAGGAGGACAATAAAGAGAGGCAGACTTTCCCTTGGCACTGTAAGGGGGCCAGCAACAAATGTGTCCATAGGCAAAGGTGGATGTGGTGGTCAGTCCTTAGGCAGGGCATCATTTCCTCTGTTTAGTTAGTTTGCCTGTGCTGTCCAGCCACAGCATGCAGGGGAGGTGGTGGACTGGCTTACTAAACCTTCCTCATCCTCATCCTCTGTCACGTAAGCAGAGACAAGTGTGCAGTCCCCTGCAGTTGCGAGAGTGGATAAACCTGCCTCCTTATCCACATCTATTCCTCCCATGGCCCCAACTTCAGCCTTTGAGGAGTCAGCTGAGTTATTCGACATTCTACTAAAATGGCTTCCACAACCTGATGTGGGATAGGGGGGGATATTTGTGGCGATACAATGGGGCTTCAGTTACAGAGTAGACATGTTTTTTTTTTTTTTTTAAAGTTTAATGTTTATCTTATTGAGAGATATCATATTACAAAGAATATCCATCACAATACAGTGCTCAGTACAAATCCTCAACTCCTAACATCCGTTACTCTAAAGATACATAACGTAAAAAGAAAAATGAGCTGTTCAAAAATCAGCGTCCGTGTTATATCTATTGCTTAAAGGGGTTGTAAAGGTAACATTTTTTTTTTTTAAAATAACAAACATGTTATACTTACCTTCACTGTGCAGCTCGTTCTGCACAGAGTGGCCCCGAACCTGGTCTTCTGGGGTCCCTCGGCGGCTGTTTCAGCTCCTCCCCGCAAGCATTCACCACCTTAATGCGAGCTCCCTCGCATGGTGGTGAGTGCTTGCGGGCGCGCTCCCGTGATACAGCCGGCGGCTATAGCCGCTCGCTGTATCACTCGGCCCCGCCCCCCGGCGTGCCGCGTCATCACATGTGATTGACAGCAGCGCGAGCCAATGGCTGCGCTGCTTTCAATCCATCCACTGCAGCCAATCAGCGACCAGGCTGAGCTGCAATGAAGATGACGAGAACGAGCAGCGAAGATTCGAGGCGTCAGGTAAGTAAAATGGGGGGGCTGGGGGCGGCGGTATTGTCAAAAGTTTCTTCACCTTAATGCATAGAATGCATTAAGGTGAAAAAATTTTTACCTTTACAACCCCTTTAATAGAGCATTATGAACTAGGGGCTGACCAGACACCCCTGATGGGATCACACTGTGTCCTGGTCTAGACCTTATATAGACTAAATAGAGATTGCCCTGTATAGAAGGGGTCATGTGCCCCCCCTCCGGAGCCACCGAATCTCAACGGAGAGACTGCACCACCCCCTAAGGGAGAACACTTTAGATTAATGAAAAAGTAACATATAAGAACTCATACAAAATCAGATAAGTGATGAACATTAACTTATAATGGCAAAAGAACGATAGCCATCTATTCTTTCAATATCAGGGAAATAAGAGAGATAGAAAAGGAGGAAAGGGATAGAAAAGAAAGGAGGCAAGAGATCGAAAGAAAGAAAGAAAGCCAACACTCAGCTCATGTAAGACTATCCAGTCTAGGAAATCCCAGGGACCAGGGATATACCTAAATGTCCAGCCCTGGGTTCCCATGTTGCTTCAAAGGCTTTGGTGTTGTCCAGAATTTTGCTCACTAATCTCTCCTGGGACATTATCCAAGAGATTTTTCTTTTAGCCGCTACATAGGAAATTTTCGGTGTCTTCCAGGCTTTGGCGATTGTAATTTTCGCTCTTATTAGCATGAAAGTATTCAAACGATGAGAAAACTTAGGAATCTTGGGGATTTGCTCGTTCAGTAGAGCAATTTGTGGCTTAGGTATCGGTAGGTTTGTAACTTTGCGGATGAGATTAAAAATTTTATTCCAAAAAACTCTAATTCTCGGGCATTCCCACCAAATATGAAGTGTGGAACCCTGAGCTTGGCATTCCCTAAAGCATAGAGGAGATGAGGAGGGGAACATCTTAGACAATCTTAATGGAACCAAATACCATCTAGTCATCACTTTCCAATTAGCTTCTATTAATGAAATGTTCAGTATACCTTTGTGAGCTCTTATTCCTCTTCTGTGCCATATCTCCAGGTCCCAGGTTTCTTGTAAGTCCCTCTCCCAGGCTTCCATGTATGAGAACTTGGTGGTGGGTTCTAATAAGGAAGAGTAAATTATGGATATGCCCCCTTTTTGCTCTGTACCCTGGCCGCACCAGCGTTCATAATTAGAGAAGACCGGGGGGGTGGGTTTGTTTTTCCAAATTGCGTTAAGGAAGTGGGAAATTTGATAATACCTGAATTTTTCTGAGACCGGAATTTCCAGCTTTTCCATACAGAATTTCAGGGAGACAGGGCCCGAAGGAGTGAAATAATGTCCAATCCTGTACATCCCCTTATCCAACCACCATTGAAATGATTTGATATCCATACCCGGTCTAAAGAGGGGATTATGAAAGATGTGAGCCAGCGGTTGTATTTCAGATGTCAAAGGTGAGTTTTTTATATCATCCTATAACCTCAGGGAATGCGAGAGAGCGGGGGACATGATAGGAGGTCTAGTTTTGCGAGGAGACCATAGAAGGAAGTCTAGCGTGTATGTGGGGACCGCCTGTCTTTCTATATTGATCCAATCTGGGATTTCGCATCTAAAGTAGATCATTGAGAGTTGAGCTACTCTGGCTGCTTGATAATATTTAAAAAGATCTGGAAGACCCAGTCCTCCTTTCGTTTTATGGCTGTATAGGACCTTTCTAGCTAGTCTATAGCCTCTTTTGCCCCAAATAAATTTGATTATTTTGCTTTGGAATGATTTTAAATGATCTTTCCTAATAGGAATTGGGAGGGAACGAAAAAGGTAGAGTAATCTGGGTAATAGGGTCATTTTGATGGAATTAATTTTACCTATCCATGAGATGTTGTGCAGGGACCAGATGTGAAGATCCTTCTCTAGTTTACGGTACATGGGGGGAAAATTTGCCTGATATAAGAGTTCAAATTTTGAGGTAAGATTTATCCCTAAATAACGAATTGAGGTGTCGCTCCACTTAAATTTGAAGGACTGTTTCAATCGATCAACTAGGGCTATGGGAAGAGAAACATTCAGAGCTTGTGATTTAGCCATGTTCACTTGTAGACCCGAGATATCCCCAAAAGAGTTCAAGAGCTTGTTTATATTAGGTAATGATGTGATTGGAGAAGTAACGAAGAGCAGAATATCATCTGCGAAGAGGGCACATTTATGGACTGATTGTCCACACCTAACCCCTTGGATGTTGACATCTGTTCTGATTGCTATGGCCAATGATTCAATCGCTATGGCGAAGATTATTGGAGAGAGAGGGCAACCCTGTCTGGTCCCTCTGGAGATCGGTATGGGATTGGAAACAAAGCCCTGCAGTTTGACCCTGGCCACCGGACTTGAATATAGGGATTGGAAGATCCCCATAAAATATTCCCCAAAACCCCATCTGCGGAGGGTAGAAAACAGGTATGACCACGATAGCGAGTCAAAAGCCTTCCGTAAATCTAATGACAACAAAAGGCCCTCCTGCTGAGGGCTTCCATCCCAGGCAGACTGGAGGATTGAAACAATATCAGTCGCCCTCCTAATTTGGTCCGGGCCCTGTCTCCCTGGGATGAAACCCACCTGGTCCTTATGAATGTATTGTCCTATAAAAGAGCTTAGTCTATTGGCTAAAATTTTGGTTAGGATTTTCAGATCATTGTTAATTAGGGAGATGGGTCTATAGTTTTCTACTAGGGATGGGTCCTTGTCAGGTTTTGGGATAACTGAGATGAAGGCTGAGTTTGCATGGGTTTCGATGGCTTCGCCTTTTCTTTTGGAATTGAAAAATTTATTGAGATGAGGAGTTAGAGTAACTGCAAATGTTTTGTAATAAATGTTGGAGAAAACATCTGGGCCTGGGGCGGAGTTAATTTTTAAATTTTTAATCACTTCTAGGGTTTCCTCTGTAGAGAAAGGTGTGTCCATCAAATCTGCATGACTTTTCTGAAGGCGAGGAATTTTTAGATCTGCCATGAATGCCTCAATTCTGGATTCCCCAATGTGATTTCCCTTCTTGTATAAGTTTGTATAAAAATCTTGGAATGATTGTAGAATATGTTGAGGGTTTAAAGTGGACGTGCCATCTTGCTGCCTGATCTTAGGTAGGGTGAAATTACGTGTTTTGGGGGAGAGTTTGGAGGCCAAAAGAGTGTTCATTTTATCCTTATGCTGGTAAAATTTCACACCGATCCAACGCGGGGAAACCTTGGCTTTAACCGTGAGGGCTAAGTTCAGAGCCACCCTCGCGGCTTCTAGTTGTGCAGTATTGACCTTAGAGGGGTCTGATTTATGTTGCTTACATAAAGCCTCAAAGTTATTTTCAAGTTTGATAACATCAGAGGTTTTCTCTTTTTTGATTTGTGATGTCATTTGTATCAGTTTTCCCCTTATGGTAGCCTTATGGGCAGCCCAAACTGTTTCAGCCGAGGTTCCCTCTACGTCATTTAGTAGAAAGAACTCCTTCAGAGCCTTCTCAATAATAGTGACCTGGATAGGGTCTTTAAGGATGGATTCCCTAAGTCTCCATTGGGGGGGGGGGTTTGGATTGTAGCCCTTGTATCACTAGGATGACCATCGAGTGATCCGATAGGGAGGAGTCTTTGATGAGGGATTTCTTAACTAAAGGTATATGAAGAGCTGAAATGAAGATGTGGTCAATTCTGGAATAGGATTGATGGGGATTTGAAAAATGAGTGTAGACCCTGCAGGTCGGATTGGTTTCTCTCCAAATGTCGGCAAGACCTTGATTAAAGATCATTTTCGCAATTTTAGTACTAATTTTTTTGGGGCATGTGAGTTGAGATGAAAGAGGTTTAGATTTATCTAGGGATAAGTCGAATGCTATGTTGGAGTCCCCTCCCAATATCACTACTCCCTCCAACAAGGGTTCTAACGTTTGGAGCAAGAGGTGGAAAAATTGAGATTGACCTCTGTTGGGGGAGTAGTATGAGACCAGGGAGTACAGTTGATCATTTAGCATTCCTTTCACCAGGATAAATCTGCCCTCCGTGTCTTTGTAAACCTGTGTGGTCTTAAAGTGGCAAGATTTAGCAAACAAAATTGCCACCCCTTTTGTTTTGTCCTAAGCGTTTGCTAAGTGAAACAGGGGATAGTGAGCATGGAGGAAGGGAGGGTTATACTGTATTGGAAAATGTGTTTCCTGCAGAAACACCACATCCATTTTCTGGGAGCAGTATTCCTGCAGGATCTTCCTTCTCTTGACCGCTGAGTTTAATCCCTGCATGTTATGGGAGACGATTCTGAGCGACGGTGAGGTTACGGTATTAGAAGGCATGATCTGATGTAAAAAGAGATGTATCGATGTGTTTAACACTTACCCCAGGAAGCCTAGATGTGATCAACCTTGACAGTGTTGCATGATAAAACCTGGGACCTGGAGCCTCCGGACAAAAGAGGATCCACCGAGTGCTGGCAATCAAAAAGAAAAGGTTAGTTAGAGAAGAAAAAGGAAAATAAAGAAGAAAGGCAAGAAGGCCAATCATAGGCCTGTAACGAAGAAAGGGGGAGGAACCCCCTCCTGCGTTAGTGGGTAACAACTTTGAGCAGCCCTCTGAGAGGGCTGACTTCCCATCGCCCAAATACAGAAAAGCCATATTGGGAGGATGGGAGGGCGCGCATGCCTGCTGCCCGAGCCACAGTCGACTAAGGACCTTGATACTCGTTAAACCTAGCTTATATAAAAGATAATACTTGTATCAGAGTCCAACAGTATAAATGAAAAACTATAAATGGAACCGATCCATCTGGACCTAACACACCTATTACTATGTAATTTATCCCAAAAAAAAAAAAAAATTGGGGAGGGGAGGGAGATTAATAAAAAACAACAACAAAACATACAAAAAACAAAAAAAGGGCAGTCTGAAAGTCCAGGAGAAAGGGGAAATCCCCTCATGTGAGTTACATGGAGGAGGGTGCTAGACTAAGACTGCTTTCTGCAAATATAACATTCCATTAAGATATGTGTCCTCAATAGAGAAGTCCCTGGACCTCCCGGTATATGAAGCCCAGGGTTGATGATGTCCTTATTGCTTAAACCAATAGGATCAGGTCCTGGTCCTTGTTGTGGAACGATCTCTTCTTCTTCAAGAGGTTCTTAAGAAATGAAGATAGTCCAGACCCTGCGGTGTGTGAGCTGAGGGGCCGTAACCGATTTGAATGCAAAAAAAAATAAAACTTCTAACAGAAGAGGTGAAATATTTAAATTCTAGTGGAGATACAAGACTACAAAGATTGATACGAGGGTCTCGTAGATGTCTCCTATCAGGGTCGCGCCCTGAGGAAAAAGAAAATATAGAAGAGCATAGGTAATCTTCAGGTGGGCATTTGATCCTTCGCTCGCTTATTCTTGGTCGACTTCAGGGCAAGAAGAACTTGTTCTCCTTCTGTGAAGGTGGAGAAAGAGTGAGTTTTAATATTAAAGGTAAATTTAAGGGCCAAAGGGAAGGACCACCAGTATTTTATTTCTTTCTGGGAAAGAACGAGTAGTAATGGTTTTAATGCTCTGCGTCTTTGAATGGTCATCGGGGAAATGTCCGCAAAGATCTGAATGCCTTGACCTTAGAATGAGATGCGTGACTGTTTCCTGGATATCCGCATGATCTCTTCTTTCACACTGTAGCGGTGTGGTTTTACGACTATGTCCCCGGGGTTCCCGTCTTTCCTAGGGGGTCCCAGTGACCTATGTGCCCTGTCCAGTTCCAACTTGTGTGGCTGTATTGCAGGGATTAGAGATTGTATAAGGTCCTGTATGGCTTTAGGTGCATCAGTAACTGATTCAGGGATACCTCTCACCCTAAAATTGTCTCTCCTGGAGCGATTTTCGAGGTCATCAATACGGTTTAACGCCACTTCCAATTGATCCTGTATTACTTGTATATGGTCTGTATTTTGATTAGCCCTGGAGACCGTTATGTCTAACTTGTGTTATATGGCTTCCATTCTAGAGCCCAGGTTCGCAAAGTCTGCTCTTATATCTGGAGTGATCTTACTGGCTGTAATGGCAAGACTCGCTCAAGCAGTTCGGAAAATTTAATGAATAAATCCCCTGCGTTTAGGGGAATGTCCTGTATCTGAGCCAAGGCCTGCTTCTGGTTACATGAGGGGGAATTATCAGCCTGGTGTATTGTTCATGGGAGACAGCATGTAATTTTCAAATGTGCGTTCAAGCATCGATACTGTTGATGCAGGCGAGGGGGTTGTGATGTTATGGCAGCCTAGATTCGCTTGGGGGGTGAAGGATAGAGTGGCTGGGTTTATCACTTGCCTGAGCTCCGAATGTCCCCCTGCTTGTGAGTCTCGTGGCTGAGACGCGGCTGCCATCTTGGAAGCAGCCTGTGTTCCTTCGGCCGTGAATTGTGGCCCCAGGTCGCGGCGGACTGAGCTGCTGGTCATCCCGGTGTGCTAGGACTACTCCCCGTGCTATCCCCGTTAAATGCTGGCTTCCTTCGGGTCCGGTTCCTGCGCTAGTGCGGCTTGTTGGCTCGGGCAGAGCGGAGCTCCTGGCTTACGCGGCCATGTTGGGAGACCCGCGCATGCGCACCAGAGTAGACATGTTTAATCTGCTTAGCACATTAAACCTTAAAAGGTGATCTCCATAAACAGAACCCATTTCCTGGCTTATGTATGCATATATAGCTTATGTATTGTGCCTTTGTATATAGGGTGTTACAATGCAATTCCTCTGATTTGATTGAGTGGTCTTCCAATGCATCAATTGTTTGTTTTAAAAATGATCATAATATAGTAGTGGAATCCAAAAACCTTTGTGGAAAACATCTCCCTCTTTAAGGTTACATCGATGCTCTAAACTAGCTAGTATATTTTCAACAACACAATGCAGGATTATGGCTAATCTGAAGTTTATTAATGTGGTTTTCTTCTTTACTAGACTTATTTAGGACAGTTGAGTTGATTTACTAAAGGCAAATAGGCTGTTCTCTTTATGAGAGTAATTGCACTTCACAAGAAAGCATTTTCCTCAGAGCTCAGTGCATGGGGTTATGCTCTGCTGACTTCCACAATCTAATCATGCTGTATCTCCCCCCCCCCCCCATTTTACAGGACATCCTTTGTTAAAGAACAGTCCAGAAAAAAAGACAAGGAGCAAAACTTCAGAAGCATAGTTGATCTATTTGTCTTTCAATGCCTTCAGTCTTCTAATGGCGGATTTCACTGTGATGGCAGAGGTGGTGTTGTAGATCCAGGCACCTCCAGCTACAATTTTCATGTAAGAACCACAGTGCCAGATTCCTACAGCCTTCCTCTTTATTTTGGTCTTGCCACAGAAGGAGCAAGTGTACTTGACATGTTGTCTGATTTCAATTTTCTTGACCATTTTCCTTAGGGAAGCACCATAACGGGTTCCATATTTACCCACAATGCCAACCGTCTTGGTGCGTTTGGCCATCTTCCTCTAGGACCCGAGCAGAAAGGGAGCTAATCATGCTGTATTTTTATTTTCATTGCACGTGATTAGATAATCTTTGGAGAGTGAAAATTCACCACATTCACTAAGCTGGTGCAAAATCACTTGCAGTGAATAGCCTATTTGCCTTTAGTGAATCAACCCTAATGCGTAGATGCTACATAGTTACATAGTTACATAGTAGGTGAGATTGAAAAAAGACACAAGTCCTTCAAGTCCAACCTATGTGTGTGATTATATGTCAGTATTACATTGTATATCTCTGTATGTTGCGGTCTTTCAGGTGCTTATCTAATAGTTTTTTTAAACTATTGATGCTCCCCGCTGAGACCACCGCCTGTGAAGTTGCATGCTGGTAGTTGCAATCCAAACACAGCAACAGTGGCGCCACAAAATATGAATCAGTGATGGAGGAGGTCTGAAAGCTGTAGTTATATAGTGTTCAAATGTTGCAGCATAGTACAAAACTCACATACACCAATATAAATAGATTATCTAAGTGTTATGGCTTATTTCAACACAATCTTCTAAGAAAGCATAAGAAGTACATTCTAAAGTCATAATATGCTTATCACTTGCTTTAAAATCAGTTGAGGTTGCTTCATTATTTTATATACAGTATATGAGAAAATTACAGAATTGGAAAACAACAGGTGATTCATTAGTGAAAAAAAAATCTTATAAATATAACTGTCAATCATAAAATAAGTTATCTGCATGATTATTGCTGCCATAGCTATAAATGCGGGTCACCAGCATGCTGATCCCCTGGATTAAATTTTTTTTAAGCAACCAACCTGGAGGAAGATGAATCGACTTGGCAATGTTTTGTGGCACTGGGTAAAGTTGTACTATCTGTAGAGTTGGCATGAATTTATTGTGCTTGCAGGAGTTGTTAAAAAAAAAAACCCCAAAAAACAAACACCATCCTTGTGTGTTGTTGTTTTGTGGTCATTAGATTGTGAGTCATTAAAATAAATGAAACAAGTGCTGTAGAATGATTAAAATGGAAAATCTTGTTTTCTGGGGACAACCTAGTGTTTTTGCATTTAAATTAGGATGACAGCAGCTGTCTTCTCTGCATTGTTGATTTTGTCTAAGATTTTCTGCATTTTAAAATAGCTGTGCAATTTCTGAATGTCACCATGTGTCACTGAGTTAAATTATCTGGCTTTTTACCAGCATAGACTTCTTATTATTTTCCTCTTGTGAGTTGATTGGCGGGCATGTAAAACAGGTATCCTACAGCCTAACATTTAGTGAAATTAACAGAGCATATCACATAGAAGTAACAAGTACTTTAACGATTATTTTCCTTTTTTTACTATTTAGCAGAATTTTTTTTAAAACATATTTATTGTAGTTATTTGTTATTGACATATACAGTATACCAATGCTATGATGGATCTCTAAATGGGCAGAAACGTTTCACTGTGGAATAGATACAGCTCTGCGTAGCTTCATGCTTCCATATCTTCCAGATTACCTATATACAATGTTAGTCTATTAGTTAATTGGTTGGCCCATGCTGGCACATTGGTCATCTGGGTTGTTTAATTTATTTGATTAACCACTGGCCGACCAGACTTTTTCTGGCACTTTTTGTTTACAAGTTTAAATCTGTATTTTTTGCTAGAAAATTACTTATAACCCCCAAACATTATACATTTATATTATACATTTTTTTTTAGCAGAGACCCTAGAGAATAAAATAGCTAAAAGAAAAAACACTTTAATGAATAAAAAGAAAAAAACCCACAATATTTACCCCTATTGTTTTGTAAAATATGAAAGATAATGTTAAGCCAGGTAAATAGATACCTAACATGTCACACTTTAAAATTGCGCACGCTCGTAGAATGGCAGCAAACTATGGTACCTAAAAATCTGCATAGGTGACTTTTTAAACATCTTTACAGGTTACCTGTCTAGAGATTCAGAGGAGGTCTAGTGCTAAAATTATTACTCTTGCTCAAATGTTCACGGCGATACCTCACATGTGTGGTACAAACACCATATGCGTGCGTGACTTACATATACACGAGCACGGAGGGATGGGGGCGCTTCAAATTTTTTACTCTTATTTAGTTTACTTTTTATTTTTTATTTTTACACTGTTCCTTTATTTTTTATTTTTTTTTTATCACAATGTAAACATCCCTTGTAATAGAAATAAGGGTGGCAGGTCCTCTTTATGGAGAGATCTGGGGTCAAAAAGAAATAAAGAAGACATTTTGATCTTTTGGTTTAAAAAAAAAATTTTTTTTACTTTCAGTACTCAGAATGGTCAGGGGTGGGTAGTGGGGTTCCCCAGGGTTCTGTGCTGGGACCAATCCTATTTTATTTGTTCATAAACGACCTGGAGGATGGGATAAACAGTTCAATCTCTGTATTTGCAGACGATACTAAGCTAAGCAGGGCAATAACTTCTCCGCAGGATGTGGAAATCTTGCAAAAAGACCTGAACAAATTAATGGGGTGGGCGACTACAAGGCAAATGAGGTTCAATGTAGAAAAATGTAAAATAATGCATTTGGGTGGCAAAAATATGAATGCAATCTATACACTGGGGGGAGAGCCTCTGGGGGAATCTCGGATGGAAAAGGACCTGGGGGTCCTAGTGGATGATAGGCTCAGCAATGGCATACAATGCCAAGCTGCTGCTAATAAAGCAAACAGAATATTGGCATGCATTAAAAGGGGGATCAACTGCAGAGATAAAACGATAATTCTCCCACTCTACAAGACTCTGGTCCGCCCACACCTGGAGTATGCTGTCCATTTCTGGGCACCAGTCCTCAGGAGGGACGTACTGGAAATGGAGCGAGTACAAAGAAGGGCAACAAAGCTAATAAAGGGTCTGGAGGATCTTAGTTATAAGGAAAGGTTGCGAGCACTGAACTTATTCTCTCTGGAGAAGAGACGCTTGAGAGGGGATATGATTTCAATTTACAAATACTGTACTGGTGACCCCACAATAGGGATAAAACTTTTTCGCAGAAGAGAGTTTAATAAGACTCGTGGCCACTCATTACAATTAGAAGAAAAGAGGTTTAACCTTAAACTACGTAGAGGGTTCTTTACTGTAAGAGCGGCAAGGATGTGGAATTCCCTTCCACAGGCGGTGGTCTCAGCGGGGAGCATTGATAGCTTCAAGAAACTATTAGATAATCACCTGAATGACCGCAATATACAGGGATATGTAATGTAATACTGACACATAATCACACACATAGGTTGGACTTGATGGACTTGTGTCTTTTTTCAACCTCACCTACTATGTAACTATGTAACCTGGACCGGAAATGACGTCATGACGTCGCTCTGATCCTCCAAGGTCATAGAGTTGATCAAAGAGTATGTACTCTTAGATCGCCTATGGGGGCAGCCGTTTAATTTCTCGGGCGAACCTGCGGAAAGGGTAAGCCTGAGAAACACCAGCGAGTGGCAGCAGGGCTCATGAGCCGCTCGGAATGCTTTCATGAGAAAGCCAGCCACTGGCTCTAGAAAACGGTACCGGGTTATGGCTGGTATCTTCAGCTATAATCCTGGTAAACCACTTGCAAACCGCAACATATATATATATATAAATGTATTGTGGTCGGTAAGTGGCTAAAGAAAAGCTTATCTAGGGAGATAGAGGAGATTAATTACCTTTTTTATTTTCTGTTATTTTTCATACATTTTAGTGTAATTGTGATTATATATGAGTCCTTTTTACCATACATGGTAAAGGAAAACTCAATTTTCATTAAAAAAAAAGTAATATGGCATTTACAATTGCTACACACGCCATTTTGTAATTTATTGATCTTTTTCTGTAATGTGTAAATTTGCATAACAGAATTATCTTACAAGTGTGCCCTCTGCCATTTCCTTTCTACTACTGGGTTCTCTGCTGTCTGGGCAGTCCCTGGTTATGTCACTCTTGTGCATCATCTCTGGCACCTAGCACCATGTACCGCATGCGCTGTATAAAGTACACAGAGAATAAAAACTCCTAGCAGCGAGAAGCAACAGTTTTTCTGGCAGAACAGACTTTGCATTGGTCTACATTCTAGCAGTTTTTTTTCTTTGGCTTTACTTCTACTTTAATGTTATGTTATTAAAAATTACCTTTCCGTTTAAATTCTGAGGCCTATTTATTTTACTAAAACTATCAAAAAATGACTGCACTATGGCAACTACTGGTATACAGAAAGCCCCCTATAATTTCATTTCTTTCTTCAGTGAATGGCTGACTGATTTTCTTAGAAGTCTGCACTAATATGTGAGTGACATTTAGGCATCCTCTGCAACAGACATTTAATTTTTAGTGCGACAGTTCCTAGGTCTTATCTACTACAGGGATGCAGCTTTCCTAGTTAGAACACTGAGAGTGCACTAGGTAATTATCTGTGTGTAAACCCTAACATTCAAAAATCAGTTTGCAAAGGACATAGTGAAACAAACAACAATTTCTTCAGAAGAGAAAGAGGTAGGACTCTGCAACAAATGATCACCCTGAAGGGATTGTTTTTTTTTTCCCCTCAAAAATAGCCCTTAATGGGTTCAAACAGGCAGCGTACCTTCTGTGTACCTTTAGCCTCCAGGAAAAGAGAACAACCGGAATGAATTGTTTGTTTTCTACAGGTCATATACCTTGGAGCCCCACCCCATGTGTATAAATCTAGGTGTTCACAATTCTGGCAGCCAATATTCTGCTAGAACTCCAACTGCCCCTTGACCTGATTAGAGGCTGGCTGACTAGCTCACAGAGAGTATGTACCACATTAAGTTAAAGGGGTTGTAAAGTCGAGAGTTTTTTTTTTATCTTAATGCACAGAAGAGGGACCCGAGAAGAGGAAGATCCAGGCTGCTCTGTGCAAAACCACTGCACAGAGGAGGTAAAAATAACATGTTTGTTATTTTTTTTAAAGAAAAAACAAGACTTTGCAATCACTTTAATAGTAATGGGCAATAGGCACAGCCATAAAATAATTCATTTAGTGCATATAGTAATGGTCCTGTTTATAACAAAACCATAGATGTAAATGGCTGGTGAATTTTTATTTTAAATGACAGAATATGTTTAATTGACAACCATGCTTCATATAATATGAAAACAAACATTGAAAAAATGACTCTGTTCTGTAAGGAAGTTATCAGTCAGTCTTCTGAAGAATCACTGGGAAATGTACAATTTGTTGCATTATCACATACTAGCTTACTGGCCTTTATCAAACATTGTTTCATGGCATTTAAAGTGATTGTAAACCCTCACCATGTAAAACAAAGCATTCAGTTTAGTTTTTGTAAAACAAGCCATTCAGTTTCAAGTAGAAATCAAAGGCAAAACATTTGTGTATAGATTAAAAAAAAAAACATTATAAATAGCTTTTGTCCCTTTTGTAGCCTCCCTGGCGGTATTCCCGAGTGTGGCTCGGGGTTAAATTTCAGCACCATTAGCGATAACCCCGAGCCACACTCGGGATTACATTGCAGGATCCTGGTGTGGCGTTACTTACCATGTCCCCAGGATCCTGCGATGTCCCCCGCTGTGTCTGTGGGCTCTGTCCTCCTCCCAAAGCCTCTCTGTGCCAGGCTCCGTTCCCTGCGAGCGTCGCGACGCATGGGGGCGGAGCCTAGCGGCAAATTTAAAAAACTGTAAAAATCATAACACATACAGTACTGTAATCTTACGAATTACAGTACTGTATGAAATCATTTCACATCCCTTTTGTCTCCAGTGCTTTTTCCAATGCCCTGCATGCAGTTTTCTATTATATATACTGTTCTTTCTGCCCAGAAACTTGAGATTGTCCATAGCAACCAAAAAGTGTCCCTTCATGTCAAAAGTGGCTTTAGACCAGCTAGAAAACAGCGATAGTAAATTAGAACACTTGCAGAATTGAGCGATAGTGAATCGTGGGGAAATTTATTTTATTATTATTATATTATTTTTTTTAATTATTTATATTTATTTATTATATTATAATTTATGTTTTTGTGTTTCAAACTTCATCATACCCGGGATATTTACTAGACTCTTGGTGGACATATTTAAGTGTGTTATTGTTAAGAATTACAGGCCTACAATATAAAATGCCAAATTTCCATGCAAAATAATTGTACTGCTTTCAGCACCTAAAATCCGAAATAATCATACCGCCAGGGAGGTTAAAAGTGATCACATGAGCTGGGAGAGGAGAAGCAGCAGCAGCACACTGAGCTTCCCACTGAAAGGCTATGTGGGGTGCAGGGGGGTTATCAGGACAAATCTGATCATTGGAGGAGAGCAAACTGAGTTCCCAGCATAGCCAGAGAACTGACCGCAGTGTGTTCTCCTGCTTAGTGTGGTCAGTTTTTCTGTTTCATTCATTTTATTGAGTTTTCAAGTAAGAACGGAAAACAAAAAAAAGTAGCAATACCAACAATACCAAGCACAGTAATGAACTGCCGTCATATTCGGTGTATATAAGAATGGTGACATCAAAAAGGGGTTCACCAAAGTCCCATAAAAAGTCCAGCATAGTTATAGAAAACAATGAGTGTGGTCAATTTTCAATAGGAAAGCAAAGTGACTGACAGAAACACCAGGAATTTCACACAAAGGAAGCGATCAATGAGAAGAGGATACTTTTTCATACAGGTACATGGTACAGCAGGCACATATCAAGAATATGAAAAGTTAGGTTTACACACTGTTTAAATCTCCATGCAACCTTCAAAGGCAAGAAGGTAATAATCTGCTACTTTACTCCATCTGGCTAATACTGAGTAACAGAGGCAGGTCCTAGTGCTACAGAGAATGATTGATCAGATGTTCCTCTGCCTGTTGTTCACAATAAGTTATCTGCCTAAGGCTTGTTTTAGGCTCTACTGCATGTGTAATCACATCTCACTAAATATTTTGTTTAATCAATGAAAGTTGAAAACATCCCCACATGGTTGTAAAGAGTTGCTAATGTGTTGGTGCTATGATAGTAATATTGATAATAAAAATATGAACAGATTTATAGTAGTGTTCTTGTCTGCATTAAAACAAATCTACAAGTCCTTTTGCTTTTGTACAGTGACAAGTTAATTAGATTTAATTACTAACAGATAATTAACTACTGGTGTTTACTGCAGTCGCCAGAGAAATTGCAAAGGTAATTTACAAGTCACAAAAATATGTAGTAACATTTCTTGAAGTCTGGTCATTTGTTTTATGAAACCTGCATAGGTGTGCAAAGACTATTATCACAAACAAAAATTGTGTTCTAATAACTGTATAACATAATGGCAATAATAAACGTACGCAGTTTTGGAATTCCTTTTTTTTTTTCACAATAAAGTTTTATTGAAAAACACTGGTCGTATTACAACAATATAATTCCAAACACATTCTGAACATAGTAATTGGACATGTTTCAAGTCTACCATCCAACACTAATGCCCTGTACACACGACCGGTTTTGCCGTTGGAATAAACTCCGAAGGTTTCTCCGACAGAACTTGGGAAAAAAGGGGGTGGTGCTAAGTTGGTCTATGGGGTAGGGTGACCCACATCCCAATGAATCTGAGCAAATGGAAAATTGAGGGACTTTAAAAGGAGACCTACTCTGGAGTAAAGAAGAGTATAGAGGGTATGATGTTTGCAATGAAGCTAGGTATTTATTGTGTGTAGACCTAAAAAATCTATAATGCATGAGGTAAAAGTACAGGGGAATATACAGGATGCATGGTAACAACAAAAAACAGTTGCAATACAGAAACATTTGTGCAGTACAATACACCAAGATTCACAATCATGGAACTCCGGTACATATGGAACACACATGTGGGGAGTACCCGACGCATTTCAAGATATGTTTTTCTTCAGGGGTGTCTGATTGGAATCAACACAAACAGAGGTATGTCTATAATTGAAAAGACAGTGATGAGCCAACATTCAACAATCATAATCAACATGAGAAAGATGTGGCCATACTGGTAAAGACAAAAAACAGTAAGTACTGACCATATGGTATTGAAGGATATATGTATGCTGCATCCATTAAAAACATCCAAGAAAAGGGGGTTGGGAGGAACATATTAACACTGAACATTGAATGTGTGCTCGCTCCTGGTCCAGATTGGGCAGGCCATATGAGCCGTGTCCCAGTGGAGCCACCAGGGGGGGTATTCCCCCGCAGAGGGCGTCAGAAAGCACCACTTGGTGTGGTGGGAGGTCCTGGGGTGAAACTCCAGTCTGCAAGACAAAGGGGTATAGGAGGGTCAGGGCAAGGCTGTATACACGCCTGGGGCATCCTGGGGTAATGGGTAGCATTTGTCCCACATGCATGTAAAAAAAAAAAACTTTATAATGTAAAATAAATATGGAACAGCAATAGGGTAAACATGGATTGCAAAATGGAAAAAGGAGGGTACCTGGAACAGGTGGTTGATGCCGTATGCCGTATGGGCAGGATCCTGTCTGGTGTTAAGGGAGAGCCGGCCCTGGGAGGAGAGGAGAGGGGGGGCCCTGGAGGTACCCCACTGTGGGGGGTTCTAACATTGAGGCAAAGTGAGGCCCGGTGTGGAAGGGGTCACTGGTGGAGGCAGGGTAAGTGGGACTGCCTTGTAACAGGGGTGTGAACCGAGGGGGTGTCCAGAAGGACCACAGCATTGGTGCCTAGTTCAGGGTCCAACCAGGGGGGAGGCTCAGAGTGTCAAACTTGGAAGAAAAAATATATAAAGGAGTACATGTATGAAAGAGTAAGGTCCAGGCAGATGGGAGATGGGGTGAATCTGGGTCTGGGGCTGCCAAGTAGTAGACACCAGATGGCACATGCAATGGGGAAAGTTTTACCTGATGCAGGTCCCAGGAGCGGTTGCAGTGTCAGGGGGTAGATGTGCAGACTGGAGAGGAGCCTAGGGGTCACTGGCAAGTGTGTGTGTTTAAATGGGATGGCCTGGCTCACAGTAGGCTGCGAGCGTGGCCAATGGGTGCAGAGGTAGACGCCCCCCGAGCCTGGGGTGCGCGCATCGGCCCCCATGGAGGCTGTGGCCAGAGCGTGTGTATACCTCCGGCGCGGTGACACAGGACCCAGGCCCACGCCGAAGGCCTGCGACGCAGGAACTGGAAGAGATAGACCCGGATCTTCCGCTTGTGGGGACGCCGCCTGTGACAACAAACGTTGCACACAGGTGGCCCCCCTGCGCCGTGTGGGGAATAGCCTGGTGCCATGTCTGGGACGGGTCAGGCCATCCAGCAACTGGAAGGGAGCGAGCCAAGTGTGAACAGTGGGAGAGGTGTCAAGAACAACAGGAGGGGACACACAAAAAAGAGGGAACAACCAGAGCACTGAATAGATAGACAGATGATTGAATAAATATGCAGACAAGGAAGTTTGAATATGCAACATGAAATCTGCAAAAGTGAGTGGTATTAGTCCTGACATGGGGAAAAAACAATTCTTTCTATTATGCACATTATAGTAAATAACATATACAGAGAACTTATGTACATTGTATACATTATATACAGATAAGTGAAGAATGCAAAATCAAGGGGGGGGGAGGTACTCATATAATACCAGAGGGGAGAAAAAAAAAAAGGGAACGATCCATGACGATTACCATGGGGTCATACAAAGACAAGTAGTGGAAGGGCAAGACCTGTGGGGGTTAGGGGGAACCTCATTGGGTTTCCATTCGGAGCCCCCAGATGAGAAGCCCTCCAAAAGGGGTCTGTAGGATATGCAGACATTCAGTCCTTGAGGTTGAGTGGCCCTTAATCTGAAGATCCACCTCTGCTCGAGTTGTAGCAATGTTTTGTTCACATCTCCTCCGTGCATGCCAGTGTGCACGCGATCGAGGATTGTGAAGCAGAATTTCAGTCAAATGCCTTCAAATACATCTTCATCTCCGATGGAACTCCGACAGAATTCCATTCAAGCGATCTTGCCTACACACGGTCAAACCAAAGTCCGACCAAAGTCCGACCGTCCAGAACAAGGTGACGTACAACACGTACGACGGGACTAGAAAAAGGAAGTTCAATAGCCAGTAGCCAATAGCTTCCGTCTCTTACTTGCTTCAGAGCATGCATCGTTTTTGGTATGTCGGAACAGCATACAGACGAGCGGTTTTCCCGATAGGAATTGGTTCCTTCGGAAATATTTAGAACATGTTCTATTTCTAGGTCCATCAGAATTTTCGAAAAAAAAAAGTCCGATGAGGCACACACACGATCGGATTATACAATGAAAAGCTTCCGTTGGACTTTATCTGTCGGACATCCCGCTCGTGTGTACGCGGCTTCAAGTTTGTTCATTATACATATCTTATGTGTAAAACAAGAACCCGGTTGGGACACTCAATCGTGTTTGATTTCCTTTGTTCTGTATTTTGCTCATACAGAGAACAGAAAAGAACAAAAAAGTATTCTGCAACTAGACACTGTTAAGCCTGTCTTAAGTACAATTAAATTAGCCATGTAGGTTTGATAGAGAAAAATATGGAACGCTTCACGAATTTGCGTGTCATCCTTGCGCAGGGGCCATGCTAATCTTCTCTGTATCGTTCCAATTTTAATATATGTTCTGCCGAAGCGAGGACAGGAATTCCTTTTTTTGTTTGGTACAAACAATAGCACTGCCAGGGATGCTTGCGAAGGTTACTTTTTATCTACATGTTTTAGATTTCATATAAAGAACCTGTTGATGGAATTTTTAAACCACCATTAGCCCCCGTTCACATCAGGGTGATTTGACATGCGATTTGACATGTCAAATCGCATGCCAAATTGCATCCTATTGCTGGCCACGGCAGTGTCTGAATCAGTGCAACGCCAACTTTTTTAGCGCCGCACCGATTCCCAAAAGTAGTTCCTACCCTACTTTTGGCGACTTCGGGGGCGATTTCAACAGACATCTGTGCTTGAACCCGTACTCGCACTGAAATGCGGGTTTGAAATCGTGGGAATTCAGCTGAACTCCCACAATTTCAAACCCGCCTTCAGTGTGAATGAGGGCTTAAACCCAAAAGCAAACATTTATATAATGCAGCTTACCTATTCTTAGATGTGATGGCTGCATCAGTTTTCTTTTTCAGATTTTCTTTTTTCTATCTTCACCTGGTGATCTGGCCAGTAAGTCTGTTGTTTTTTTTAAAGATCAAGCTCTTCTCTGCAAATGTAGCAGTTACGGAGATGAGACAAGCCATTTAAAATTGACACAGGTGCTTACAATAATCAGTTTAATTTATTTATGGAAAACCTTTATCCCAAAAGAAAAAAAAAAAAACTCTGTGCTGTAACTTCTTATAAAGGGCCTTTTCACATGGGCGCCTCTGCTTAGTGGAATCCGCTTGCTCAGTGGGGGATCTCTCCACTGATCCTAGCTGAGTAGGCAGATGAGAAGTCCATGTCCGCTCGGCTAAGCCGAGCGGACACAGACACAGAAACATACCGCCTGAAATAGGACCACGTCCGCTTGTTTTTGGCGGACAGGATCGGATCGGATAGTGGCAGGTGTCCGCTGACATCCACCTCTGCATAGAGGAGACTGGAGGGTCAGATCAGGTCCGCCTTAAAAACTGACAGGCGGGAAGGTAGCTGACATACATAAAATGGAGGATTTGATAGCGACAGAAAAGGGAACTAGAGAGCATTTTCTCAAGAAATGGTACTATTTGCTGGAGTTTTTCTACTCGGAGGAGTATGCAAGGTTGCTGATATAAATATTTGGTAAATATTTAGTGATTTAAAAAACTTGTAACGGACAAAGCAAAATCACTGGAGGGCTGGAGGAAGATTTTGCATCTCTCCCCTAATTCCCCACGTACTTTCCTCCATCTTTCCCCCCTCCGACACCCCCCCCCCCCCCCTCTCTCTTTCTTTTTTTTTTTTTTCCCGTATCCTTCTTTCTTCTTTTCTTTAACTTACTTATTCACACTAGACCAAATAGGTTCTTATGACCTATAAATAAGACGGACGACCCTTAGGTCGTACACTTCACTTTATTAGTTATCTACAAAAAGGAATTTTATCATACATGGGACACAGGGAGCTCCCTAATCTTGTGATTGGCTAATCAAGCAAGTGTGTTTGGGTCCAAACACACAGTTATCTCGAGGGGCGTGGCTAGCCGGCGCGGTGTATGGACGCTCACTGAAAGAGCTCCTCTCTGCCAAGGGCCATCAGACATCCAAACAGCGACTTACAACCTAGAAAATTTACCACAACCAAAGCGATTCAGCTGGGGGAACACTAAGGATGACTTCCAGGAAAAGAAAAGAGGATACTTACCCCAACAAACTGCCAGATTACTTCATGTGGCAGCGGCGGTCTCCTGAGCAAGATGGCGGCGGCAAGCAGGGGAAAGGCACACGAGGCTCTCATACACAGAACGGCGCTGCACAGGGGAGAAGACCAAACAGAGCTTACAACTCACCCACCGCTGAGCAGTATTCCCTGCCTCCTTCAGCCTCATCCAGCCCAGCCAAAAGCAAGCCAAAGTTGGATCACACAGAGGAAGATGATGAAGAGGTAAGCCTGCACTCATCTCAAGATGATACAAGAGAACTACAAGACTCCATAACTGACTTCCCCACCGCTAATACACCAATAATGGACACTACACTTAAAGACATGCTGATATCTCTCAGATCCACATTGCATGCTGACATTCAATCACTAACTAGACAATTCAAATCTGAAATATCTTCAGTGAACAAGAGAATCTCACATGTCGAAACAAAGATGGGGGAATTTGCATGCACTTTTAACGATTTAGTGGATGCCCATAATGATAGAGATGACGACATGATGCAACTGAAACTAAAATTAGCAAATTTAGAAGATAGGTCCAGGAGAAACAACGTTAAAATACGAGGAATACCTGAATCAGTTAAAAATCCTGACCTGAAACCCCACTTTATACAAATGCTGAAATCTGCCCTCCCAGAAGTTCCCCTTGATGAACTAGTAGTGGATCGTATCCACAGACTGCCCAAGCCTAAACATGTAGCCGCCCACCTTCCCAGGGACACCATTGTCAGAATACACTTTTATCATGTTAAAGATCAATTTATGGCTGCCACAAGAAACCGTGATTCCCTTCCAGCGGAGTTCCAAGAACTTTCCTTTTATGCTGACATCTCAGCTTTCACCATGCAACAGAGGCGTCAATTAGCCTCTATCACGAAGCCACTAAACAACCACCATATCACCTATCGGTGGATATACCCAGCAAAACTCATGATAACAAGAGAAGGAACCACACATGTGATCTCTAACATCAAAGATGGCCTCCGACTCCTGCGAGAATGGCAAATCATTCTCCCTGATGCAGACGACCAAGTCAACCATTGCTAGAAAGGAAGAAGTCCACAAACTAGATATACTTCTAGGCAACCTCTACAGTTATTACATCCCTGATGGCCCCGGGGATTGCCACCTTTCGTTTACCTGTTAAACACCCCTCATTCGAGCGGTTATTCCTACCGCACTGATTCTTTTAAGAATCAAGTTTTGTTTGTTGTTGTTAACTATTTCTTTTCTCCAAGAAGTTTCCAAGACTGGGATCCATCCCTGTACATCCCAAGGAATCGCATACTACTCCACCTGAACGGAAACCCCACCTGCAGTAAGCATCTCAGCATATCCGCAACAGCTACCACCTGAGAGTCTCCTAATCCACAAGTTCCACCTTACGGACCACCACACTGCCAGCGTCTAATCATCGCCTTCAGGACCAGAGCCGAACCACTCATCGACCTTAAGGTAACCAACATCTAAATAACTGTCAAACCATATAACTAAGACCAACAGGATCCCACACCATGCCGATCAAAATTGTATCTCTTAATGTAAAAGGCCTGAACAGCCCATACAAACGACAAATGGCCTGGAAAGAAGCTAAAAGTCTTCACTGTGATGTGATTTGTTTCCAGGAAACACACTTTGCAGCAAACAAATCGCCTAACTTTCAAAATCGCCAGTTCCCGCACATTTTCCAAGCAAACTATACCTCAAAAAAAAGAGGTGTTGCCATAGCCATTAAGGATTCTGTGCAATTCCAAAGTCTAGATATTCACTTGGACAGCTCAGGCAGATTCATCATCTTAGTATGTGAGCTTAACGGCAAAAAATTCACCTTAGTGAACATCTACCTTCCAAACTCCAAACAGCTACCTTTTCTATAAAAAATATGGAAAAAAGTCTCCTCAATGCAACAAGGTCATACCATCTTGTGTGGAGACTTTAATGCTGTCCCCAACAGAGACTTAGATGTGTCCAGCCAGACCAAGCATTCAAGAAACAGATTGACTCTGAATGATTTCATCTCATCTTCCGGTTTGTATGATGTGTGGAGGTGCCAACATTCCTCAGAAAAGGACTTTACTTTTTTTTCCAGCGTTCATCATACATATTCTCGTATAGATTTGTTTTTAGTAGATAAATTTATTTTACAACAGATTTCTAAATCTGAACTGCATTGTATTACATGGTCGGACCATGCTCCGATTTCAGTGGTTGTGGGGGATCGCTGTGCCGAGACCAGGGCTAACAGATGGCGTAATGACATTTTCACATTATCTCAACCGCAAAACCTAGCGAAAATCGAAAAAGCAATTAAAGAATTCTTTGCCATCAACGCCCCCTCGGTCAGCGACCCCTTCACGCTATGGAATGCACATAAAGTTTATGTAAGAGGCCTACTCATACAGATGAGCGCTAGAGCAAAAAGACAAAGATTAGAAAAACTCAATACTATACTAGCTCAAATCCAACAGTTAGAAAACTTAAACAAACAACATACCACACAAAAGATAAGAGAAGCATTGTTTATGTCCAGACAAGAATTGCGAACTCTCCTAATCTCACGCCACAACCACCAATTGAGATCACTTAAAGCTCAAACATATAGATACGGGAATAAAGCAGGAAAATCCCTAGCCACACAATTAAAAGAAAAAACTATTAAACAAAAAATTTCCTACCTCATTAACCCTAAATCCAACAAAAAAGTTAACAACCCGCAAGACATAGCCGATTCATTTAGCGATTACTACGAGAAACTATATAACCTTCAAAAGGACCCAGACACTGTTCAACCCAATGACAAAGCAATTTCAGAATTTCTGGAATCAATACATCTCCCTAAAATATCTACAGAAGATTTAACATACATAAACCAACCATTCACACTAAAAGAAACAAATGACGCCATCAAACATCTCCCCCGCAACAAAGCCCCAGGCCCAGATGGTTACTCTTCAGAATATTATCAATTATTCTCCCCCATCCTAACTCCTCATCTACTCCATGTTTTTGAAGCTGCAACTACTACAGCAAAATTTCCCCCAGAAATGCTTACAGCCACAATTATAACTCTCCCTAAACCAGGCAAAGAACCTAACCTCCCACAAAATTTTAGGCCGATATCCCTATTAAATGTAGATGTCAAATTGCACGCTAAACTGATAGCTAACAGATTATCACGTATTCTACCCAACTTGATAAACTATGACCAGGTGGGATTTGTAGTGGGTCGCCAGACCACAGACGCCACCAGAAGAATGTTAAATCTCCTTCATTTGGTAGAGGAGAACAAAGAGCCTTCTCTGCTTCTGGCCTTAGATGCAGAGAAGGCCTTTGATAGAGTGCATTGGGGGTACCTGTCCAAGGTCATGGATAAGTTTGGTCTGGTCGGCCCATTGCAGAATGCTATAATGGCACTATATTCATCACCCTCAGCATTTGTTTATACTGAAGGCATGTTCTCTAAACCATTTCCCATTACAAATGGTACAAGACAAGGGTGCCCCTTATCCCCCATAATTTTTACCATGCTTATGGAACCATTAGCGGAAAAAATTAGGTCTCATCCCTCTATACATGGTATCACATCACAAGAACACCACCACAAAATCTCACTATTTGCAGACGATGTTATCTTAGCCCTATCAAACCCAGACAAATCACTACCCGCAGCACACGAAGTCCTTGCACATTTTAGTAACATATCTTATTATAAAGTTAATGCATCTAAATCCAGCATTTTAGGAATGCATATACACAAAAAACTTGAAAACCTCCTCAAACACTCCTTACCATATCCCTGGACAAACGAATCAATCAATTACCTAGGTATTAAGCTCACCTATCCAGTTTCGAAAACATATACCATTAACTATACCCCACTTCTCTCCTCCCTTCAACCAGAACTGTCTAGACTGGGGAAGCATCACTTAACGTGGCTAGGCAGATTAGCAGCGTACAAAATGCTTATCTTACCGAAACTAATATACATATTCAGAGTTCTACCTATACCAGCACCAGCATCATTTTTTAGATCAATGCAAAAACAATTATCTAACTTTATATGGGCAGGAAAAAGACCAAGATGTTCCCCTGAAATACAAACTAAAAACAAAACGGTGGGAGGCATGGGCTTACCAATCCTGAAAGACTATCACACAGCGGCAGTTCTGGACCAACTTAAAAATTGGTTCTCCAACCCTATTACTAAACCATGGTGTCACTTGGAGTTTGCACGACTAAACAAGACTTCACCATTATCATTTTTAATTGCTACTAAGGCACATAAACAGAATAGAAGACCCCTTCCACAAACAATGCAAGCGATACTACAATCTTGGGAAGAAATCAACAATACAGGGAATGTATTCTACCCCTCAACAATGATACCCATTCCCCTTGACACACTGCAATGGACAATCCCCAATATTAACCTTCGCAACTGGTATAAAGCAAACATACTAAATATAGTGGATATCATGTGTGGCGATAGGCTCCTACCATTTAGCATAATACAACAGAAATTTAATCTCAACACTTCTGAATTCCTAACATATACCCAGATTACTTCATATCTTCAGGGGTCTAGGGCCACACATGTGTCCATAGTAGAAAAAATATGGACTTTCCTTCAATCTAAAAACCCTAATATAAAAGGAATTAAAATAATCAACAATTATCTTCACTCTAAAGATGTCTTTACAAAAAATAACAAGATTTCCAAATGGGAAAAAGAATTAGGCAAAGAGTTCACAGATCTACAATGGAAACAAGCGATTGCTAATAATCGCAAATTCTCTAGATGCGCCAATTATGAGGAATTAACACTAAAATTGATGTTAAGATGGTACTACACACCTTACATTACAGCAAAATTCTCCAAAGAAAACTCAAATCTATGCTGGAGAGGATGTGGTCAGATAGGGACCCTAGCACACATGCTGTGGTCATGTCCGGAAGTCAAAAAATTTTGGTGGAAGGTCTATGATATGCTCTCGAAAATAACTAATAGCACAGTGGTCCCAAACATAGAACAAGCTATTCTGGGATTAAACATGGATCAATACAAACCAGAACTTAGATGTATAGCAACACAAGTCTTGCTGGCAGCAAGAATGGAATTAGTATACAGATGGAAATCTACTGATGTACCTACTATTAAAGATATAAAAATAAAAATTAACACTATTATAGAATATGAAAAAATTATGGCTTACAGGGATGGAGCCTTTTCAAAGTTTGAATCTAACTGGTCCCCATGGAAACTCCTTCTATCTTCTAATTATTTGTTTTAACTTTTTTCCTTTTTTTCGTTTCAACATTCCAACTAGCTGTAGCTGGTAAAATATGCAAAGTAATATATCTCAGTGACTCCCGAGTTATATTGTTTATTTTTGAAATGGTTACTGATTTACTAATATAATTAAAGGAGGGGGTCCCTATGTGGGCACTAGGGATGAGCTTCGAGTTCGAGTCGAACTCATGTTCGACTCGAACATTGGCTGTTCGCAAGTTCACCGAACAGCGAACAATTTGGGGTGTTCGCGGCAAATTCGAATGCCGCGGAACACCCTTTAAAAGTCTATGGGAGAAATCAAAAGTGCTAATTTTAAAGGCTAATATGCAAGTTATTGTCATAAAAAGTGTTTGGGGACCTGGGTCCTGCCCCAGGGGACATGGATCAATGCAAAAAAAAGTTTTAAAAACGGCCGTTTTTTCAGGAGCAGTGATTTTAATAATACTTAAAGTCAATCAATAAAAGTGTAATATCCCTTTAAATTTCGTACCTGGGGGGTGTCTATAGTGTGCCTGTAAAGGGGCGCATGTTTCCTGTGTTTAGAACAGTCTGACAGCAAAATGACATTTTGAAGGAAAAAACTCATTTAAAACTACCCGCGGCTATTGCATTGCCGACAATACACATAGAAGTTCATTGATAAAAACGGCATGGGAATTCCCCAAAGGGGAACCCCGAACCAAAATTAAAAAAAAAAAATGACGTGGGGGTCCCCCTAAATTCCATACCAGGCCCTTCAGGTCTGGTATGGATATTAAGGGGAACCCCGGCCAAAATTTAAAAAAAAAAATGACGTGGGGTTCCCCCTAAATTCCATACCAGACCCTTCAGGTCTAGTATGGATTTTAAGGGGAACCCCGCGCCAAAAAAAAAAAAAAAAACGGCGTGGGGTCCCCCCAAAAATCCATACCAGACCCTTATCTGAGCACGCAACCTGGCAGGCCGCAGGAAAAGAGGGGGGGACAAGAGTGCGGCCCCCCTTCCCTCCTGAACCGTACCAGGCCACATGCCCTCAACATTGGGAGGGTGCTTTGGGGTAGCCCCCCAAAACACCTTGTCCCCATGTTGATGAGGACAAGGGCCTCATCCCCACAACCCTGGCCGGTGGTTGTGGGGGTCTGCGGGCGGGGGGCTTATCGGAATCTGGAAGCCCCCTTTAACAAGGTGACCCCCAGATCCCGGCCCCCCCCCTGTGTGAAATGGTAAGGGGGTACATAAGTACCCCTACCATTTCACGAAAAAAGTGTCAAAAATGTTAAAAATGACAAGAGACAGTTTTTGACAATTCCTTTATTTAAATGCTTCTTCTTTCTTCTATCTTGCTTCATCTTCTGGTTCTTCTGGCTCTTCTGGTTCTTCTGGTTCTTCCTCCGGCGTTCTCGTCCAGCATCTCCTCCGCGGCGTCTTCTGTCTTCTTCTCCTCGGGCCGCTCCGCACCCATGGCATGGGGGGGAGGCTCCCGCTCTTCTCTTCTTCTCTTCTTCTTTTATTCTTTTCTTCTTTTCTTCTCTTCTTCTCTTCTTCTTCATTTTCTTCTCCGGGCCGCTCCGCAATCCATGCTGACATGGAGGGAGGCTCCCGCTGTGTGACGGCGCTCCTCGTCTGACAGTTCTTAAATAACGGGGGGGCGGGGCCACCCGGTGACCCCGCCCCCTCTGACGCACGGTGAATTGACGGGACTTCCCTGTGACGTCACGGGAATGCCACAGGGAAGTCCCGTCAATTCACCGTGCGTCAGAGGGGGGCGGGGTCACCGGGTGGCCCCGCCCCCCCGTTATTTAAGAACTGTCAGACGAGGAGCGCCGTCACACAGCGGGAGCCTCCCTCCATGTCAGCATGGATTGCGGAGCGGCCCGGAGAAGAAAATGAAGAAGAAGAGAAGAAGAGAAGAAAAGAAGAAAAGAAGAAAAGAAGAAGAGAAGAAGAGAAGAGCGGGAGCCTCCCCCCCATGCCATGGGTGCGGAGCGGCCCGAGGAGAAGAAGACAGAAGACGCCGCGGAGGAGATGCTGGACGAGAACGCCGGAGGAAGAACCAGAAGAACCAGAAGAGCCAGAAGAACCAGAAGATGAAGCAAGATAGAAGAAAGAAGAAGCATTTAAATAAAGGAATTGTCAAAAACTGTCTCTTGTCATTTTTAACATTTTTGACACTTTTTTCGTGAAATGGTAGGGGTACTTATGTACCCCCTTACCATTTCACACAGGGGGGGGGGCCGGGATCTGGGGGTCACCTTGTTAAAGGGGGCTTCCAGATTCCGATAAGCCCCCCGCCCGCAGACCCCCACAACCACCGGCCAGGGTTGTGGGGATGAGGCCCTTGTCCTCATCAACATGGGGACAAGGTGTTTTGGGGGGCTACCCCAAAGCACCCTCCCAATGTTGAGGGCATGTGGCCTGGTACGGTTCAGGAGGGAGGGGGGGGCCGCACTCTTGTCCCCCCCTCTTTTCCTGCGGCCTGCCAGGTTGCGTGCTCGGATAAGGGTCTGGTATGGATTTTTGGGGGGACCCCACGCCGTTTTTTTTTTTTTTTTGGCGCGGGGTTCCCCTTAAAATCCATACCAGACCTGAAGGGTCTGGTATGGAATTTAGGGGGAACCCCACGTCATTTTTTTTTTTTAAATTTTGGCCGGGGTTCCCCTTAATATCCATACCAGACCTGAAGGGCCTGGTATGGAATTTAGGGGGACCCCCACGTCATTTTTTTTTTTTAATTTTGGTTCGGGGTTCCCCTTTGGGGAATTCCCATGCCGTTTTTATCAATGAACTTCTATGTGTATTGTCGGCAATGCAATAGCCGCGGGTAGTTTTAAATGAGTTTTTTCCTTCAAAATGTCATTTTGCTGTCAGACTGTTCTAAACACAGGAAACATGCGCCCCTTTACAGGCACACTATAGACACCCCCCAGGTACGAAATTTAAAGGGATATTACACTTTTATTGTTTGACTTTAAGCATTATTAAAATCACTGCTCCTGAAAAAACGGCCGTTTTTAAAACTTTTTTTTGCATTGATCCATGTCCCCTGGGGCAGGACCCAGGTCCCCAAACACTTTTTATGACAATAACTTGCATATAAGCCTTGAAAATTAGCACTTTTAATTATTCATGTTCGTGTCCCATAGACTTTAACGGTGTTCGCATGTTCGAACGAACTTTTTTCCTGTTCGCATGTTCTGGTGCGAACCGAACAGGGGGGTGTTCGGCTCATCCCTAGTGGGCACAGTGTGTTCCCATTGGGGTGCCCGGGGATCTCCTCCACCGTTATAAAAGCATAGTATTTCCCATTACTTCTCCACTGCTAATCGTGGAATAGAGCTACCAGCATCATCTCACGATCTATTTATAGTAGTACAGCTATACTCTTTAAGATACCTTGGAATGATTTCAGACATACTCAATGTGTATAATAAAAACTTGTAATTACTATTTTTGATTACTTTCTGTACAGTAAGTACGGGATTGTTTCATTATACTCCTGTATGACTGCATTTATCTGTATTTGCACTAAAAATTTTTCAATAAAAACTATTTGAACAAACACACAGTTATCTCAAGGTTTGATTGGGATAATATGTCAATTCATGCTGTATAACTAGCACAAACAAAATGTTGTGTCCAATGTCTTATTGTATCTGTATTATTGTATGTGTAGTGTTAATATCCTATTATTTCACAAATAAAGAATTTAAAAAAAAACAAAAAAAAACTGACAGGTGGACCTGATCGTGTGAAAGGGGCCAAAGTGTTAGCTGAATTTGGCTTCAGTTTGTGTATCTAACACTCACCTCCCCCCAGATTGACAATGCTTCTGTCCACAGGTGCCCCCTATTCTCATTCATCCAGAGTGGTGTCTCTCTAATACAGGAGGTGTGTTACTGGTCGGGTGAAAACAGAGGGGAAAAAGCCAAAGAAAAATGAACGGATGCAGCCACAACATCTAATGATTGGCAAGCTGCAATATATTACATTTTTGGTTTGGGGATTATTACTTTATTACACTTTAAAATTCAACATTTTGACCACATTTCTGTCAATGTGAACATCTTTATCAATAAAGCTGAATTTAGAAACTGGCAATTACCACGTTTAAATAGAAAAAAAAATATATAAAAAAGTCAATTATAAAAAACAAAGACCCCAATTTGAGTGAACATTAGGGTGATTTCAACAAACAAACTGTTCTGATTTGTCCCTTTGTAGTTTGAATACACAATAGTATAAGCTGAATGAATTTAGTATAGTACAGTATATAACATGATTGCATGTTTATACACTGCAAGGATTTAATGCAAGTATATAAATGTAAAGCGATTTATAAATGAATACTTTGCAGTACAGAGGCAGAAGGCAAGAGGCAATTTACACATTTATAGAAGCAGGTCTTTGCCACTGCAATACAGACAAAGAGAACACAACCTCTCAGTAAACAGTGTTGGCTTGGATACATCCCTAGAGGAACATATCCCATACTTTGCAATGAAAAGATCTCAGTTTTGTTTTGAGATGTCTTTTCTTCCCCAAACCTGACAGACCTTTTAATGGCATTGACACAAAGGAATCCTGGTTAGCTGCTGACAGCAATATGCAGCCATAACTCATAGCAAACACCATTCACTGTTATGAAGCAGGAGCAATCAGGACTGGATTTATAGCTCCAGAGTAAAGATGAGTGAACTTTCTAAATCCTCTCCACTAGTCATATGTCTGTTCCATTCCTACAATCTGGTTTACAGAATTTAACTCAGCGGGTTGTATTTTTTCAGCAAATTTCATAAAAGTGCCCACAACTTAAAGCGATATTAACCACTTAAGTTAAAATCATTTTTTTTTTTTTTTTTTGCTAGAACCCCAAAATGTTCTAAATATATTTTTCAGACACTCTAGAGAATAAAATGGTGGTAATTGCAATACTTTATGTCACACCGTATTTGTACAGCGGTCTTACAAGCGCAATTTTTTTTGGGGAAAAAATACACTTTTTTTTGCTAGTAAATTACTTAGAAACCCCAAACATTATACATTTTTTTTCTAACACCCTAGAGAATAAAATGGCGGTCGTTGCAATGCTTTCTGTCACACTGTATTTGAACAGTGATCTTACAAGCGCACTTTTTTTGTAAAGAATACACTTTTTTTAATAAAAAAACAAGCCAAATTTTCTTCTATAGTGTGAAAGATAATGTTTTGCTGAGTAAATTGATACCCAACATGTCATGCTTCAAAACTGCGCCCGCTCGTGGAATGGTGACAAACTTTGGCATTTAAAAATCTCCATTTGCAACGTTTAAAAATTTCTACAGGTTACCAGTTTTGAGTTATAGAAGAGCTCTAATGCTAGAATTATTGCTCTCGCTCTAACGATTGCAGTGATACCACAGATGTGTGGTTTGAACACCATTTTCATACTTCTGCGCACAAGCTCGGCAAGACAGGGCGATTTAAATTAAATTTTTTTTCTTATTTATTTTACTTCTTATTTTTTTATTTTACACTGTCCTTTTAAAAGAAAAAAAAATTGGGTTGCTTTTATTGTTATTACAAGCAATGTAAACCCCTTGTAAAACAAAAAAGCATGACAGGACCTCTTTAATGTGAGATCTGGGGTCAAAAAGACGGTGTCACATTTGGCACCTTTCAGGGGGGGAACAGATACCTGCATGATCCAGTTATTTTAAAGAGAGAAGCTGCACTAAAAAAGTCCCAATCATTTAAGTTAAGGCATATAAAAAATCCATATAAAAAAAATCACTTTTGCTTCTTAGTGGCACCACAGTGATTTCACACAAATAGGCGAGTGCCCAACCTCCGTAACATAGACCTGCTTACCAGACGGCAAGCATAAAGGGCAGATGGCTATAACCCAGCCACGGCCTTTCGCTTGCAGATGACGATCAAATCGGTTTAAGCAGGCTGGATGGCTGCAATCTCTCCCTCTCACCGTCTATGGAGTCTGTATTCATTTCGGCAAGTAACCCAAAAAGAAAAAGACTGACCATAGCGTAATACAGTCTACAGTGTTTAAACACTTGTCTACTGGGCACTTAAACCCCCCCTCCTGTCCAGACCAATTTTCAGCTTTCAGTGCTCTCACACTTTGAATGACAATTACTCAGTCATGTAATACTGTACCCAAATGAATTTTGTGTCCTTTTTTCATACAAATAGAGCTTTCTTTTAGTGGTATTTGATCACCTCTGAGTTTTTTATTTTTTGCGCTATAAATAAAAAAAGACCGAAAATTTTGAAAAAAAACGCATTTTTCTTAGTTTCTGTGATAAAATTTTGCAAATTATTAATTTTTCTTTATAAATTTTGGCCACAAGTTATACTGCTAAATATCTTTGGTAAAAATAACCCAAATTAGTGGATATTATTTGGTCTTTGTGAAATGTAGAGAGTCTACAAGCTGTGGTGCAAATCATAAAAAATTGATCACACCTGATGTACTGACGGCCTATCTCATGTCTTGCGACCCGAACAAGTCAGGAAAGTACAAATACCCCCCAATGACCCCTTTTTTGAAAGTAGACAATCCAAGGTATTGAGTAAGATGCATGGTGAGGTTTTTGATGTTGTCATTTTTTCCCCACAATTCTTTGCAAAATGAAGATTTTTTTCCCCACAAAATTGTCATTGTAATAGGTTATTTCTCTCACATGGCATGTGTATACCACAAATAATACCCCAAAATACATTCTGCTACTTCACCTGAGTATTACGATACCACATGTGTGGGACTTTTTTCACAGCCTGGCCACATAGAGAGGCCCAACATGCAGGGAGCACCATCAGGTGTTCTAGGAGCATAAATTACACATCTAACTTGTTGACTACCTATTACATTTTTGAAGGCCCTGGAGCACCAGGACAATGACACGTGACAATGACATGGCACTGATGACAGATGGCACTGATGACAGACGGCACTGATACGTGGCACTGATGACACTGATGTGGCACTGATGACAGATGGCACTAATACACGGCACTGATGACAGATGGCACTAATACATGGCATTGATGACATGTGACACTGATGACAGATTGCACTAATATGTGGCACTGATGACACATGGCACTGATGACAGATGGCACTAATACGTGGCACTGATGACACGTGGCACTAATGACAGATACACTATTACGTGGCACTAATTACAGACGGCACTAATACGTGGCACTGATGACGGATGGCACTAATACATGGCACTTATAACACGTGACACTGATGACAGATGGCACTGATACGTGACACTGATGACACATGACACTGATGACAGATGGCACTGATACAAGGCACTGATGACATGTGACACTGATAACAGATGGCACGTGACACTGACAGGTGGCACTGATGACAGATGGCTAATATGTGGCACTGATGACAGATGGCACTTATACGTGGCACTGGGGACAGATGGCACTGGGGACAGATGGAAGTGGGGACAGATAACAGTACGGACAGATGGCAGTGGGGTCAGATGACAGTAGGGACAGATGGCAGTGGGGACAGATGACAGTGGGGACAGATGACAGTGGGGACAGATGGCAGTGGGGACAGATGATAGTGGGCACAGATGGCAGTGGGGACAGATGACAGTGGGGACAGATGACTGTGGGGACAGATGACAGTGGGGACAGATGGCACTGACGTCACTTTTTTTGTTTTGTTTTTTTTTACGCTGTCTCTGTGTGAGGAGGGAGAGCCGGCAATGAGAGATGATCTCATATGTTTACATATGAGATCATCTCTCATTGGCACCGCCGATCACGCTGTAAAAGGCCGCTGTGATTGGGCGTTTACATCGATCTGTGACTGGCTGTGTCCAAGGGACACGGCCAGCACAGAACTTCCCCGATGCGCGCCTGCATTTATTTATAAATAAATAAACCCCAAAAGTTTAGCGCCCGAGAGGGAGTCAAATAATAGAGACATCCATCAGGCCAGTATAATAGAGACCCCATACCCCAAATTAAGTGACATAATAATTCTACCAAATATATACTAATTACGTGACCAAAAATAGTGATTTATATTAATAATAATGTTCAGTACTAATCTCCAAATATAAATTTGTAGAATACAAAACATGTGATATACGATTAAATATATTGGAATATTTAAAATAGTAAGTAGTGTGAATGACCATAGTGAATGAATAAATGGTGTTACCACTTAATATAGAATATTTGTTAATTTAATAAAATTACTCAATTAAATTATATATACTAATTAAACTCACAATTGACTAGATTAATACCCATATTATTAAGAATTGAAATATACTAAATACATTATTTCAAGAATTATATTAAGAAAATAAAAATATTAAGTGAAAATATTAAGTGAATTATATATATAACCAGTTAATAATTATATGTTATACCCACAAAAAAGAAAAGATAAAAAAGGTTAAAAAGGATATAGAGCAAAATGGCCCATTTTTATTACCCTATATGCTGGTGTCTCAGAACGAGTTTACATTCAGGCTTTTCATGAATTATCAATAAAAGCATTCACATCAGTTTAATTATTCAACCCATATGGGGTATAAGTTTTGAGCCTATGAATCAAAGCCATTTCAAGTTTAGATATTTCCCTCACTAGCGAACTACACCTCCAATGGGGACTATATTTATCTATACCGAGAAAAATGGTCTTGGAAGGGTCCTTATTGTGTGCAAATAGATAATGCTTGGATACAGAATGGTTCTTGAAGCCCATCTTAATGTTGGTGATCTATTCATTGAGGCGAACCTGAAGAGGGCGTTTAGTCCGGCCTACATATTGCAGGCTGCAAGGGCACTGCAACATAAACTACCCCCACTGTGGCACAAGTGATAAATGGTTTTATCACATATTGTCTTTGTGTGCTAGTAGAAATGAAGGTGGTAGTCCGTCTATGGGGGCATGCACTCAAAGAACATACCCTGCATCTTCTGCACTGATAGAACCCTTTTAACTGGTTAAAAAAAAAAAATTTCTCTGTAGGTTGATTAAAAATATTTGGGGCTACTCGATTTCTCAAGGAAGGGTCTCCCTTAAACACTACTCGAGGTTTCTCAGGCAATACCTTTTTCAGAACCCCATCATTATTGACAATGTGCCAATGCCTATAGATAAATTGCTTAATACTTTTATATTATAGAGAGCAGGTAGTCACAAAGGGGACAACGGAGGAGAAGGCCCCATCCACGTGTGGCTCTCGCTACAAGTAGCTCATCTCTATTCATATCCTTAATCGTTTCTAATGTCACAAAAAGGGACTCCCTCGAGTATCCCTTTTCTATTGGCTAAAACATTGGCCTGCACCAAAAACTTGCTTTGGTCAGAGCAATTCCTTTTAAGTCTCATATACTGGCTCTTTGGGACTGATCTTAACCAAGGACCATAGTGACAACTATCTACAGGAATAAATGAATTTCTAGCCGTACTTTTAAAAAAATGTAGATGTAACCAACTTGTTCTCCCTAATTGAAATCTTAAGGTACAAAAAAAAGATTTCAAATTGACTCATCTCATAGTTTAAATGTATACCTCTTTTAATAACGTTAAGGGAAGATATAAACTCCCGCAAGTCATGGTAGTCGCCATCCCATAGGAGGAGGATGTCATCAATATACCTCGCCCACAGAACTAACTGTGGTATATCGTGGGCATAGATGACATCCTCCTCCCACCTGACCATAAAAAGATTTGCCAGGCTGGGGGCATTTAGCCATGGTAACCATGGTAAATGGTTTGTCCGAACACTCTTAACTGATACATTTGCAGGAGAACTTGTTCTTTTAAAAAACAACAGACTCTCTGGGCAGATCTCCAGATGAAAAGAGTTGGTAATCTGCAATATAATAAATGTTTGATTTTGGGTTGAATACTGTTTTAACTCTGAATGTTATAATTCCAAACTGAGTTAATCTTTCATCGCTCTCTCTCTCTCTCTCTCTCTTTTTTTTCATTCATGGTTAGTGTTTGGCTGAAGCCATTTATTATCAATCAACTGTGTTTACTCTTTTTAAATCATAATGACAACAGAAACTACCCAAATGACCCTGATCAAAAGTTTACATACCCTAGTTCTTAATACCGTGTATTTCCCCTTTTAACATCAATGACAGCTTCAAGTCTTTTGTGGTATTTGTGGATGAGGCTCTTTATCTTCTCAGATGGTAAACCTGCCCATTCCTCTTGGCAAAAAGCCTCCAGTTCCTGTAAATTCTTGGGCTGTCTTGCATGAACTGCACGTTTGAGATCTCCCCAGAGTGGTTCAATGATATTGAGGTCAGGAGACTGAGATGTCCACTCCAGAACCTTCATTTTATTCTGCTGTAGCCATTGACAGGTCGACTTGGCTTTGTATTTTGGATCATTGTCATGTTGGAATGTCCAGGCATGTCCCATGCGCAGCTTCCTGGCTGATGAATGCAAATGTTCCTGCAGTATTTTTTGATAACATACTGCATTCATCTTGCCATCAGTTTTGACCAGATTTCCTGTGCCTTTGTAGCTCACACATCCCCAAAACATCAGCGATCCATCTCTGTGTTTCACAGTAGGAATGGTGTACCTTTCATCATAGGCCTTGTTGACTCCTCTCCAAATGTAGTGTTTATGGTTGTGGCGAAAAAGCTCAATTTTGGTCTCATCACTCCAAATGACTTTGTGTCGGAAGGTTTGATGCTTGTCCCTGTGCTGTTTGGCGTATTGTAAGCGAGGATACTTTATGGCATTTGCGTACTAATGGCTTCAAGTGCCTGCTTATTGTGCATCTTGAAACAGCCAGAGCACATGTTTTCAGAGAGTCCTGTATTTCACCTAATGGTATCTGTGGGTTTTTCTTTGCATCCCAAACAATTTTCCTGGCAGTTGTGGCTGAATTTTTTTTTTTTTTTTAACCACTTCCCGCCCAGTCAATAGCATATTGACGTCCGGGAAGTGGTTGCGTTATCCTGACTGGACGTCATATGACGTCCAGCAGGATAACATGCCGGCGCGTGCCCGCGGGAGCGCGCAGCGCGGCGATCGGCGGCGGCGCGTGTCCCTCGGACACAGCGCTTCCCCGATCTAGGTAAACAGCCAGTTCTATTGGCTGTTTACCCCGTGATCGGCTGTGTCAAAGTCACAGCCAATCACCTGTCACAATAAACTCGGCGGCGCGCTCCCTGCGCGCCGCCGAAAGCATCCAGTGTAGTGATCGAGGAAGGCGAGTGTCCCTTGGACACAGCACTTCCCCGATCGGTAAACAGCCAATGAAATTGGCTGTTTACCAGGTGACCGGCTGTGTCCAATCACAGCCTGTCACAAATGTAAACAAAAAAGTTGCTGTTACTATCTGATCCCTGCTCTCTCCTCACACACCGATCGTGAGAGGAGAGAGCAGAGATCAGTGAGTGAATCAGTGTCTGTCTGACATTACTGTTATTACTGTACTGTGCACAACACGGCCCCCCCCAATAAAGAGGACCTGTCACACAGCCCAGCCAATCAGCCCATCTGTCAATCAGCCCATCTGTCAATCAGCCCATCTGTCAATCAGCCCATCTGTCAACCAGCCCATCTGTCAACCAGCCCATCTGTCACAGGCCCACCGCCATCGGTACCGCCACACAGGCTACCAGTACCGCCATCGGTACCGCCACACAGGCTACCAGTACCGCCATCGGTACCACCACCAGTAATGCCACTAGTACCTCCATCAGGCCCACCATCTATACTGCCACACAGGCCGCTACCAGTATCGCCACTAGTGCCGCCATCGGTACCACCACCACCCGTACCACCGTCAGTACCGCCATCGGTGCCACCACCACCCATACCGCCACCTGTACCGCCATCACCACCTGTACCGCCATTGGTACCACCACCACCTGTACCGCCACCTGTACCGCCACCACCACCTGTACCGCCACCACCACCGGTACTGCCATCACCACCTGTACCGCCAACACCACCTGTACCGCCACCACCACCGGTACCGCCACCGGTACTGCCACCACCACCTGTACCACCACCGGTACCACAATCACCACCTGTACTGCCACCACTACCTGTACCGCCATCGGTACCACCACCACCCGTACCGCCACCGGTATCGCCACCACCACCACCACCACCCGTACCTCCATCGATACCACCACCCATACCGCCATCTGTACCACCACACAGGCCCGCCAATAAGAATTGCCATAATGTCACAAAGGGTTTACACACCTGAGGAGGCATATGAGTTTCTTGCCATGTCGGATGATGGGAGCAGCGGGGAGCTCACATCATCTGGTTCGGAATACGAGCCAGTGGAGGATAGTGGATCAGAGTCCGAGTCCGCGGAGGAAACCGTCCCTCCCAAAAGATTGAGATCAGGACCAAGATCAGGAGATCTGCCCACCACTAGCAGCGCCAGACCCCAGGAAGAGGAAGAGGAGCCCAGTACAAGCACTGGAATTACCACCAGCAGCGCCAGACCCCAGGAAGAGGAAGAGGAGCCCAGTACAAGCACTGGAATTACCCGCCCAACCCGAAGAACCCCGCCCCAGTCCTACCTTCCCGATGCCCTGGCAAACCCCTTATGGTTGCCTGCCAACTCAAGACCTGCTATCATCCCCCCTTTCACCACACAGCCAGGTGTGCAGCCCGACACTACGAATTTTTCTGAATTTGATTATTTTTCTTTATTTTTCCCCCAAGATTTTCTACAGGATATGGTGGATCAAACTAATTTATATGCATCCCAATTTATTGCTGCCAACCCCAATTCTTCCTACGCCCGCATGTTCCAGTGGCGATGTGTAACACTGGATGAATTTAAAATGTTTTTGGGCCTAACATTCAATATGGGGCTTACAAAAAAGAATGAAGCCCATGCATATTGGTCCACCCACCCCATCCAACACATGCCCATATATTCCGCTGTCATGTCCAGGACAAGATACGACATGATTATGCGTTTTCTCCACTTCAGTGACAATTCCCAGTGCCCTCCCCGAGATCATCCCAACCATGACAAATTGTTCAAGATACGCCCCCTAATCAATTCCTTTTCCCAGCGATTCAGAGAATTTTTCATTCCAGACCAAAAAATTTGTGTGGACGAGTCCCTCATACATTTCACTGGCCGACTGCACTTCAAGCAGTATATACCAAGCAAGAGATCCAGGTATGGGGTGAAGTTAAATAAATTATGCGATCGAGCCACTGGATATGTCTTCACATTCCGAATCTACGAAGGCAAAGATTCCCAGCTCCAGCCCCATGATTGCCCCACATATATTGGAACCAGTGGAAAAATTGTCTGGGAGCTGGCATACCCCCTATTCGACAAAGGATACCATTTATATGTCGACAACTACTATACCAGCCTGCCCCTTTTTCGTCACCTTTATAATAAAAAAACCCTGGCCTGTGGTACCTTCAAAAAAAACCGTAAGGGATTCCCAAAAAATCTGCTAGCAAAAAAATTAAGAAAGGGAGAATCGGCATTCATGAGGAACGAGGAGGTGTTGGCCATGAAGTGGAGGGACAAGAAAGATGTCCACATGCTCTCTACCATCCACAATGACACCGTGGTGGAGATCCAAAGAAGACGCGGCCCCATTGTAAAGCCCGAATGTGTCCACGACTACAATATGTATATGGGGGGGTGGATTTAAACGATCAGATGCTACAGCCCTACTTATCAAACAGAAAGTCCCGTTACTGGTACAAGAAAGTTGCCTTTCACCTTTTTCACATGGCCCTTTTTAATTCGTTTGTCTGCTACCAAAAAGCAACTCAAAACCAAGTCACCTACCTCAAGTATTTTGAATCGATCGTCACTGCCCTCATTTACCCACAAGGTCCCGCCCCAGGAAGCATTCGCTCGGATGCTGTGAGTAGACTTCACGAGCAACACCTTCCCTATAGCATTCCCCCCACAGAATCTGGAAGAAGACGCCAAAAAAAATGCCGTGTATGCAGCAGAGGAGGAGTAAGAAGAGATTCCAGCTATTATTGTCCCCAATGTCCTTCCCAACCTGGCCTGTGCATCGGAGATTGCTTCAGAAATTATCATGCATTCATCCAATATTAGTTCCCTGTATTATTACCAGACTGCCATTTCCCCATTTGCCTGCTACCATGTTAATTAACTGACCCTGGCCTGTTTACCGACGATGTCTTTGCTTGCCGTTTCTGCACGTTTCTGACTTGCATGTGTACCAACCTCAGCCTGTTTACCGACGATGCCTCTGCCTGCCGATTTAAACCACATTTCTGACTTGCACGTGTACCAACCTCAGCCTGTTTACCGACGATGCCTCTGCCTGCCGATTTAAACCACGTTTCTGACTTCCACGTGTACCGACCTTGGCCTGTTAATCGACCATGTTTTTGCCTGCCACTTGGACTGATCTTTTGGCCATCTACTTTAGTACACAGGGGTCTCACATATGTGAGGGGCTTCAGAATAGCGTTCTGAGTAGAGAAAACCAGTTTTTCGTTTTCTGTGCTCCCAGAACAGGGTCTGGTTGCCCGGAGGCTTCAAAGCGATTTGGGTGGGAGAAGCCTCTACCCCTGTCCCTAAGCTTGATGGTCCTTTCTGCTGCCCGGACCAATACTTTGGCTGTGCTGACCATATTGCTGCCTGTAAAGACCCATGACATTATGGACCATGTTTCTTCCTGCTGTTTGGACCAATACTTTGGCTGTGTTGACCATATATCTGCCTGCTGCCTCTACTGACTTTGGACAGTATTTCTGCTGGGACACCTCTGCCTGCTACCTGGACCTGTGCTCTGGCTGTGCTCTGGCTGTGCTTTGACTGTGCTCTGGCTGTGCTCTGGCTGTGCTGACAGTATCTCTGCCTGTATGAACTATGGACAGTATTCCTGCCTGCTGCCTGGATGATTGCTTTTGCTGTCGCTGACCTCATTCCTGCCTGCTGCCTGGACCGATGCTCTCCTCTGTGGACCACTGCACTTCTAAAACCACAGGTAATCTTTTGTTATTTGGTATGTACCTGCTATGTGTTAGAAATATGAAGGGCCTGCAAAAATGTGATCGGTAGTCAGAAAATGATATGTGTAATTAATGCTGCTAGAATGCCTGGAGGTGCTACTTGGATTTTGGGCCTCTGTATGTGGCCAGGCTGTGTAAAAGTCTCAAACATGTGGTATCGCCATACTCAGGAGGAGTAGCAGAATGTATTTTGGGGTGTCATTTTTGCTATGTACATGCTATGCGTTATAAATATCTTATAAATGGACAACTTTGTGTAAAAAAAATGCATTTTCATTTTTTTCCACATTTTCCAAAAACTTCTGGAAAAAAATGAACCGTTCAAAAGACTCATTATGCCTCATAGATTATACGTTGGGGTGTGTGCTTTCCAAAATGGGGTCATTTTGTGGACAATTCAATTGTCCTGGTGCTCCAGTGCCTTCAAAAGTGTAATAGGTGGTTGAGAAAGGATATGTGCAATTTATGCTTGTAGAACGCCTGAAAGTGCTACTTCAGTGTTGGCCCTTTGTATGTGGCCAGGCTGTGTAAAAGTCTCACACATGTGGTATCGCTATACTCAGGAGGAGTAGAGGAATGCATTTTGGGGTGTCATTTTTGCTATGTACATGCTATGTGTTAGAAATATCTTATAAATGGACAACTTTGTGTAAAAAAAAATGCATTTTCATTTTTTTTTCACTTTTTTCAAAACCTTCTGGAAAAAAATGAACCCTTCAAAAGACTCATTATGCCTCACAGATTATACGTTGGGGTGTGTGCTTTCCAAAATGGGGTCATTTTGTGGATAATTCCATTGTTCTGGTGCTCCAGGGCCTTCAAAACTGTAATAGGTGGTTGAGAAAGGATATGTGCAATTTATGCTTGTAAAACGCATGAATGTGCTACTTCAATGTTGGGCCTTTGTATGTGGCCAGGCTGTGTAAAAGCCTCACACATGTGGTATCGCCATACTCAGGAGGAGTAGAGGAATGCATTTTGGGGTGTCATTTTTGCTATGTACATGCTATGTGTTAGAAATATCTTATAAATGGACAACTTTGTGTAAAAAAAATGCATTTTCATTTTTTTTCCACATTTTCCAAAAACTTCTGGAAAAAAATGAACCGTTCAAAAGACTCATTATGCCTCATAGATTATACGTTGGGGTGTGTGCTTTCCAAAATGGGGTCATTTTGTGGACAATTCAATTGTCCTGGCGCTCCAGCGCCTTCAAAAGTGTAATAGGTGGTTGAGAAAGGATATGTGCAATTTATGCTTGTAGAACGCCTGAAAGTGCTACTTCAGTGTTGGCCCTTTGTATGTGGCCAGGCTGTGTAAAAGTCTCACACATGTGGTATCGCTATACTCAGGAGGAGTAGAGGAATGCATTTTGGGGTGTCATTTTTGCTATGTACATGCTATGTGTTAGAAATATCTTATAAATGGACAACTTTGTGTAAAAAAAATGCATTTTCATTTTTTTTTCACTTTTTTCAAAACCTTCTGGAAAAAAATGAACCCTTCAAAAGACTCATTATGCCTCACAGATTATACGTTGGGGTGTGTGCTTTCCAAAATGGGGTCATTTTGTGGATAATTCCATTGTTCTGGTGCTCCAGGGCCTTCAAAACTGTAATAGGTGGTTGAGAAAGGATATGTGCAATTTATGCTTGTAAAACGCATGAAAGTGCTACTTCAATGTTGGGCCTTTGTATGTGGCCAGGCTGTGTAAAAGCCTCACACATGTGGTATCGCCATACTCAGGAGGAGTAGAGGAATGCATTTTGGGGTGTCATTTTTGCTATGTACATGCTATGTGTTAGAAATATCTTATAAATGGACAACTTTGTGTAAAAAAAATGCATTTTCATTTTTTTTCCACATTTTCCAAAAACTTCTGGAAAAAAATGAACCGTTCAAAAGACTCATTATGCCTCATAGATTATACGTTGGGGTGTGTGCTTTCCAAAATGGGGTCATTTTGTGGACAATTCAATTGTCCTGGCGCTCCAGCGCCTTCAAAAGTGTAATAGGTGGTTGAGAAAGGATATGTGCAATTTATGCTTGTAGAACGCCTGAAAGTGCTACTTCAGTGTTGGCCCTTTGTATGTGGCCAGGCTGTGTAAAAGTCTCACACATGTGGTATCGCTATACTCAGGAGGAGTAGAGGAATGCATTTTGGGGTGTCATTTTTGCTATGTACATGCTATGTGTTAGAAATATCTTATAAATGGACAACTTTGTGTAAAAAAAATGCATTTTCATTTTTTTTTCACTTTTTTCAAAACCTTCTGGAAAAAAATGAACCCTTCAAAAGACTCATTATGCCTCACAGATTATACGTTGGGGTGTGTGCTTTCCAAAATGGGGTCATTTTGTGGATAATTCCATTGTTCTGGTGCTCCAGGGCCTTCAAAACTGTAATAGGTGGTTGAGAAAGGATATGTGCAATTTATGCTTGTAAAACGCATGAAAGTGCTACTTCAATGTTGGGCCTTTGTATGTGGCCAGGCTGTGTAAAAGCCTCACACATGTGGTATCGCCATACTCAGGAGGAGTAGAGGAATGCATTTTGGGGTGTCATTTTTGCTATGTACATGCTATGTGTTAGAAATATCTTATAAATGGACAACTTTGTGTAAAAAAAATGCATTTTCATTTTTTTTCCACATTTTCCAAAAACTTCTGGAAAAAAATGAACCGTTCAAAAGACTCATTATGCCTCATAGATTATACGTTGGGGTGTGTGCTTTCCAAAATGGGGTCATTTTGTGGACACTTCAATTGTCCTGGTGCTCCAGGACCTTCAAAAGTGTAATAGGTGGTTGAGAAAGGATATGTGCAATTTATGCTTGTAAAACGCATGAAAGTGCTACTTCAGTGTTGGTCCTTTGTATGTGGCCAGGCTGTGTAAAAGTCTCACACATGTGGTATCGCTATACTCAGGAGGAGTAGCAGAATGTATTTTGGGGTGTAGTTGCAATTATGCATATGCTGTGTGAGAGAAATAACCTGTTAATATGACCAGTTTGTGTAAAAAAAAAAAAAAAAAAAAAATCTTAATTTTCCCAAGAATTGTGGGAAAAAATTACAGCTTCAAAAAACTCACCATGCCTCTTAGTAAATACATTGGACTGTCTACTTTCCAAAAAGGGGTCATTTGGGGGGTATTTGTACTTTCCTGGCTTGTTAGTGTCTCAAGAAATGAGATAGGCCTTCAGGTGAGATAGTACATCAGTTGTGATCAATTTTCAGTGATTGGCACCATAGTTTGTAGACTCTATAACTTTCACAAAGACCAAATAATATACATTAATTTGGGTTATTTTTACCAAAGATATGTAGCAGTATACATTTTGGCACAAATTTATGAAGAAAAATGACTTGTTTGCAAAATTTTACAATAGAAACTTAAAAAAAGTACGTTTTTTTCAAAATTTTCGCAGTTTTTTTGCTTATATCGCAAAAAATGAAAAACCCAGTGGTGATTAAATACCACCAAAAGAAAGCTCTATTTGTGAGAAGAAAATGATAAACATTTTGTTTGGATACAGTGTAGCATGACTGAGTAATTGTCATTCAAAGTGTGAGAGCGCTGAAAGCTGAAAATTGGTCTGGGCGGGAAGGTGAATAAGTGCCTGGTATTGAAGTGGTTAAAGGATACATTTTATGAAGTTTCACAAGATTGTACACTTCAATAATATGGTTCACGTTTTCATACAATATATCTTAAATACATTTCGATCTGAGCTTGATGTCATGTGACTAAACCATGTATCAGTTGACCAAGCATTCCATTTTTAGATTATAAACAATAAATACTGTTGTCAAAGTGCTAAACTATTTTTGTGTCTGTTTTGTGTCCCATTTATATTATTATGTTATAACCTATTATACATTCATTTCCATTATTAGTACAACTTTTTCTAAATCATTCATCCTTTTTCTCTGGATACATTTTTAATCCGTTTTTCCCAAACTTTATGAAACTTTTTATTGCATCCTCTAGCCTGGGAGGTAAGTTTATACATTGGTATGGCGTTATTAACTCACTTCAGCAAGTCTTGTAGGGAAGGGGGGGGCGGATTCCTCCATTTAAGGGCGATAGCCTTTTTGGCGTAACAAAAGACTATTTTCACAAGGGTCTTCTGTGACATGGATAATTCCTCCTCCTCCAGGTCTCCCAGGAGACATCGGGATGGAGAATATATGTTTGGGAGCTCCATTGCATTCTCCAAATATGTGAGGACTGTCTTCCAATATTTCACCACTCAAAGACACTGCCATATCATATGGAAGAAGTCTCCCACTGCTGCATTACAGGAAGACACTCTGGATACTCCCTTCTACCCATCCTACGCAATTGTTTGGGGGTGTAATAAGTTCTATGTAGGTAACTGAACTGGAGCATTTTATCTCTGGCTGAGATCATTGAAGGCACCAGAGTATCTAGGGCCTCAGACCAGGATTCCTCTGTAAGAGACGGTATATCCATTTTCCATTGTGCAAACACCCTCTCCATTCTGGGGGAAGAGGATGTCAGCAGTGTGAAATAATATTTAGAGATCAACTTTGAATGATCCTCATCAGCGACGAGTTTTTCCATATTAGAAGGGGAGAGCGTCACTTATCCCCCCACCATATTGAGCCATAGCTGCGTGACGCAGCTGCAGGTATCTAAAAAAAATGTTTTCAGAACTCCATATTCAATCTTCATATCTATGAAAGACCTAAAGATTCCACCCCAGAACAGCTGATGGGCATATTTAACCCCATAAGCTGCCCAGCATGCTCCACCTGGCACCTTGGCTATTTCTTTAAGCTGAGGATTATGCCACAGTGGGGCATTGGGAGAGTCAACTAGGGTGGTGCCATCCATTCTAGCATTGCACACATGGAATATTTTGTATGACAATTTTAAAATATCTGCCCCCTGTTCTGGATATGGACCGTTCCTGTAAAGTACATTAATCAGGGCTTCATATGAATGAACCTGAGCTGCCTGGATTGCCACTGAGGCGATATTCATTTTTGGGAAACCCCACCAATGCACATGTGTCAATTGGGCTATAGAGGCGCCTCAGATTTATGGCAGTCGACCTCTCAGGAATGAATCCTGTCTGATCTGATTGTATGATTCACATAGGTCATGGTCCTTGTGTGGCTTTGGAATTAAGACTATCAGGGCCTCTCTCATAGACTCGGGAAGTATACCTCTATCATATGCATCCTCATACATTTCCATTAATTTAGGTGCTATGCTTTCGGTATATGTGCCGTAACACTCAACTGGGATGCCATCTAATCCTGGTGTTTTATTTGGATTCAGGGACCGTATAGCCACTATAACCTCCTCTACCATAAGGGAAAGGTCGAGTTCCTCCACCCCCTCTTCCATGAGCTCTAGTAGGGGTATTGGAGCCAGATATTCTTGTACGTGGCTGAAATTTTAGTTGGTCTACCTGACTGTGGTTTGGTTTCAACAGAAACCCTAGTTTTCCAATTCTTGATTAGAGTTTGAACAGTGCTGATTGGCATTCTCAATTCCTTGTATATCTTTTTATATCCCTTTTCTGTATACTCAGCTAGGTTCGGTTAGCTCCGCTCACAGTCACGCCCATCCCGGGCGGGACTACAAGTGGAGCCGAAAGTGGCCGAAAGTGAACGAGAGCCGCCGAGAAGAGCCGAGGACCGACTCTGTGTATTTCGGCGCCGGCGGCGCCATTTTCAAACTGCAGTGACACTGACATGTCACTGCAGTTTAACTGCAGCCTGGGCAAGGCTGCAAAAGGACGCAGAAAAGCTTCAGATCGGCACTGGCAAAGCTGCAAGGCTGCAAATGGACACTGATAAGGCTGCAAATGACACCAAGGCTGCTGACTGCAAGGCTGCAAATGACTGCAAGGCTGCAAATGACACCAAGGCTGCTGACTGCAAGGCTTCAAATGACTGCAAGGCTGCAAATGACACTGGACAAGCATGCAGATGGACGCTGTGCAAGGCTGCATTGATGGGCATTTAAATGTAAGTTTTTTTCCTTAAAACATTTTTTCCTTATAATTCCCTCCTAAACTTGGGGTGCGTGTCATACGCCGGCGCGTGTTATACGCCGATAAATACGGTATATATATAATATTCATTTGTGTAAGTGGAGCACAGGATTACTGCATTCATTCAACAAAAAACATTGTAACATCAATAAAAAAAAAAGCAGAAACATTGTAATGACAATGAAACAGAAAACAGTGTAACTGCAAGACAACAGAAAACATTGTGACGGCAATGTTTTCTAATAGATAAATAAGAACTATAATATAGAGCCTACAGTATGAAATTTTCCAATAATGGATCACTGTGCAGTTTATATAGGTTGCTGTGAGGTGTCACGTGACAAAGGTGCCACATTGCCAAAAATCATACTACTGATTTGCCTCATGCAGCTGTACTAATGCCCCGTACACATGGTCGGATTTACCGATGGAAAATGTGTGATAGGACCTTGTTGTCAGAAATTCCGACCGTGTGTAGGCTCCATCACACATTTTCCATCGGATTTTCCGACACACAAAGTTTGAGAGCAGGCTATAAAATTTTCCGACAACAAAATCTGTTGTCGGAATTTCCGATCGTGTGTACACAAATCCGACGCACAAAGTGCCACGCATGCTCCGAATAAATAAAGAGATGAAAGCTATTGGCTACTGTCCCGTTTATAGTTCCGACGTACGTGTTTTACGTCACCACGTTCAGAACGATCAGATTTTCCGACAACTTTGTGTGACCGTATGTATGCAAGACAAGTTTGAGCCAACATCCGTCGGAAAAAATCCTAGGATTTTGTTGTCGGAATGTCCGACCATGTGTACGGGGCATAAGATGTTAATTTATTTGGTGGCCATGTTGCCTTTCTGAACTGTGACTATGTTTAAACAAACTTGATGTTTGTCTGATATTGTCCATGGAGTAGTATTTAGTTTTACAAGGATACCATCTGTTTCCATGTAATAGTTTCTAAAGAGTAACTCCACTTTTGTTGAGAAAAAAACATTCCCCTCTGGGAGATCTACAGTCAGGTCCATAAATATTGGGACATCGACACAATTCTAATCTTTTAGGCTCTATACACCACCACAATGGATTTGAAATGAAATGAACAAGATGTGCTTTAACTGCAGACTTTCAGCTTTAATTTGAGGGTATTTACATCCAAATCAGGTGAACGGTGTAGGAATTACAACAGTTTGTATATGTGCCTCCCACTTCTTAAGGGACCAAAAGTAATGGGACAGATTAACAATTTTGAAACTTTCACTTTTTAATACTTACAATTACAATTACAGCCTGAAGTCTGGAACGCATAGACATGACCAGACGCTGGATTTCATCCCTGGTGATGCTCTGCCAGGCCTCTACTGCAACTGTCTTCAGTTCCTGCTTGTTCTTGGGGCATTTTCCCTTCAGTTTTGTCTTCAGCAAGTGAAATGCATGCTCAATCAGATTCAGGTCAGGTGATTGAATTGGCCATTGCATAACATTCCACTTCTTTCCCTTAAAAAAACTCTTTGGTTGCTTTCGCAGTATGCTTCGGGTCATTGTCCATCTGCACTGTGAAGCGCCGTCCAATGAGTTCTGAAGCATTTTGCTGCATATGAGTTCTACAGTGATTCCCCGATTAGGAGAGCTAAGGGAGTGGCAATCGGGTTTGTGAAGGTGACAAAGTTTTTGCTGATGGACAGAATGACAGACCCGGAGGGTCGCTACCTGTTCCTGAAGGGGAAACTGGGAGATAAGACACTCACCTTGGCAAATGTCTATTGCCCAAATAAAAACTCAATAAGTTTTCTAAACCAAGTATTGAGTAGATTAATGGATTTCAAGACAGGAGAGGTCATCTTGGCGGGGGATTTTAACTTTTGCCTGAATCCTTCTCAGGACAGTACGTCCCGTGCGCAGGGGATGGGCAGGGCTGCATTAAATGCTATCAGACGCAGATTGCATCAATGTCAACTAATTGATGTTTGGAGGGTGCAACACGCTGATGAGCGTGACTATACCTTTTTTTTCCCCTGTACTCAAGGTTAGATTATATTATGGTAGACCACAGAATGTTGGATCTGATAAGTGATACCAAGATCGAAATAACCTCGAAATGCCTTCATCTTCATTATGACCAACATCGAAATGCCCCAGTCATAATGAAGATGAAGGCATCTGAGACCCAAAGACAACCATTCACATGGCGACTGAATAAAAACCTGTTACAAGACGATAAAATAGTTGATATTTTACAGAAAGAAATAGAACTATACTTTGTGCACAACGATACAGGGGAAACAACAGATTCCACCTTATGGGAGGCCCATAAAGCCTACATAAGGGGAATACTTATCTCTATTGGAGCAGGGAAAAAAAAAGAGAGATTGGGTAAAATAGAAAGCCTTACAGAGGAAATTCACAGATTAGAACAAGCACATAAAAAACATAAGGGTCATCACCAGGCTCTCTTTCACCAACTGATTAACAAGAGAGAGGAGCTTAAAGATATTTTGGAGCAAGAATCCAGAAGGACATTCAAGTGCCTTGCAAGAGATAGGTATCTTTGGGGAAAGAAATCAAGGAAACACTTAGCTAGGGTACAGAAGAAGAAAGAGAAATTAATTTTATTAAAAAAATCCAAAATAAAAAAGGAGAGGTGGTCTATACATCTAAAGTGATAGCAGAAGAATTTAGGACTTATTATGAAGCCTTATACTCAGTCAGTCAGAAGGGACAGCGGGGACAACAAGAAGTAGAAAAAAGGGGGAAGATCGAAGAATTCTTAAACAACGCAGGTCTATCAAGCCTGCAAGAGAGTGAGAGTTATGACTTGGATAGACCTATCACGTTGGAGGAAATATACACAGCACTTAAAGAATCTGCCCCGGGAAAAAGCCCAGGACCAGATGGTTTTGCAAATTTATACCTCAAAAAATTAAAAAAAAATTTAGTCCCTAAACTGTGCCAATACTGGAATAGCCTGGGCATGAACTGTGAAATGAGTGGGACTGTACTGTCTGCAGCAATAACTGTGATATTAAAAGAGGAGAAAAACAGTGTGCTTTGCTAGAGCTACAGGCCTATCGCCCTATTGAATGCTGACACTAAGTTGTATGCTAAAGTACTAGCAAGGAGGCTGAAGGATAAAATATCTACCCTGGTGCATTTGGACCAGGTTGGCTTAATTCCAGGCAGAGAAGGAAGGGACAATGGGGTACGTTCTTTGCTCCTACTTGAGTCTATTAAATCCAGTGGGTCCCCAGGTCTATTCCTGTCAATTGACGCTGAAAAGGCGTTCGACAGGGTAGACTGGGGACTCGTGTTGAGAACATTGGAAGTCATGGGAATTGGCCCAAGAATTATTAATTGGATAAAAGTAATATATAAAAGCTGTTCAGTCATCCTCCAACGTCGGTGAGGGTAAACGGGGTCGGGTCTCTTCTTTACTATTTACAATAAAAAATGGAACAAGACAGGGGTGCCCACTGTCACCTCTCTTGTTCGTACTATCATTGAAACTCCTTTTGGCGATGATCCGAAACAATCTAAATATTAGTGGGATCAAGATAGGGGAGGAGGAGCACAAATTAGCGGCATTTGCTGACAACGTGCTCTTCTACATTACTAAGCCTAGGATTACGATCCCAAACTTGCTGGAGGTTATGAGAAATTATGGTGATATCTCAAATTTTAAAATTAACCTTAACAAGTCTGTAATCCTAAATGTCAATTTGACTAAACAGGAAGAATCAAAACTTCTTAAGGAATTTCCCTTTCCTTGGAAGAAAGACATAAAATACCTGGGAATCAGACTGACTGACTCCTTGAGGAAAACGTATCTGTTAAATTTTGTCCCACTATTAGATGAAATTAAGAAGAAGATAAAAAATGTTTCTTGTCATCCCCTATCAGTGCGTATTAATACAGTAAAAATGGTGCTCGCTCCAAAAATTTTATATAACTTCCAGATGCTGCCAATTCCACTCCCATAATCATATTTGAGAACATTGAGAAGATTAATATCAAAATTTATCTGGAGTAATAAAAAACCACATATAGCTCACTCAGTTCTTAGTAGGGGGAAAAAGCAGAGTGGCTTAGCTGCCTCGGATTTCATAAAGTATTATAAAGCAGTGGCACTTTCAAGGGTAATGGAATGGTCGAAAGAAGTTAATGACAAGAGATGGGTGAACACTGAAAATTTCACGAGTAATACATGTGATAACACTTAATGCATTTAAAATATGGGATCAGAGTCACCTTCAGAATAAATGGGAGTTTAATTCACCTTTGATTTATTTGAAAGACAATGAGTTTTTTGCACCAGGGATGGGGTCGGTGGGAGGGAACTGGATTAAGAAAGGAAATGCACAATTGAAGGATATAATCAAGAAGGGTAAAATAAAAAATTAAACCAAGTCCATCTTGCAATATGCTGCATTACTGAGCTGTCATATGACTACAGAACCATGTTACCATATCCCATCCTACTGATGTTCCATGTTGCCATGAGCCATGTTACAAAATTTCCCTTTTAGCCAGGGCCATATGTCATGTTACTAAAGTAACGTGTGTCCATACACCATAAGGTACTATGCTATACTGTACAAAGATGGCCATATACTATGAAGTTTCTTGTTCCACAGATGCCATGTCGCGATGATCTCACCTACATTATCTCATTGTTTTCTTAAGGCTACTGGCTTCTTACTAACCTTTGTAGTGTATTATTCAGCAGAGGGTGTGGGGACTTTTGTGATCTTCTTAATGAACTCTGTATGGGGAGTTGCCAGCTCCAACTTCTGATTGATAGACACAATAATCATAAATTCATTCACATGTTCATGTTTAGGAGCAAAGGGGACATGGAGTAAAAACCCTACACACATTGGCACCCACAGACACAGGATTAATGTGCCTAATTGTCTATAACAGTGATATATATTTTCTGATTCACTTGTATACTGAATATGTTAGGAACAAAGGCAGCTGTCAGAACAAGAGAAGTGTTGCCCCAGTTAATTATAAGCAAAGTAGGAGACATTTACCCCATTACCAGCTCTGCCGATGCACCTGTTCTCTAAACAGAAGCATCCGGTTACATCATCCCTTAAGAGAAGTATTAAATGCACAATGGCTAGAAAAAGGAAATGGTAATTTCAGTAAAGGTCATGCAAGGTCCTTCAGCTACTCAGCCTTCTCTAGGTGTCACCTCCCTAGTACTGAATGTCTGTGAATAAAGAAAAAAGATCCTGACATGAAAAGAACAATCATGTTATGTCTGGATTTTGGAAAATGTCACTGTGAGAACTATAATTATTGTACTTAAATCACAGATGGTGGAATTAGTACCTGTCTCATCCTTGTCAAACAGAAAAAAATTAATTTGTCACGTTTGTTCATTTTTAACATACTTAATGATTTCAATGCTAGTATACAGACAACCCCTGGAAAGTTTTAGTGATAGCTTTGTGCAGAATTTAAATGTGTTTACTCTGATATAACTTTTTCTTTTTCAGTTGATACTGTGTTCATTGACAATGATACAGTAACGATTTTTGTTTGTGAATGTTTTATTAATACCTTTACATTTTAAGTGAAACTGTTATGCTTTTGTCAAGTTTTCTACAATTTTGTTTTGAATAATATAATTGCTGTTTTTTTTGTTCAGTTTTTAATAACATAACTAAAATCTTTATTTAAAAGATAAAATCATTACTGGGTGCGTCCATGATACAGAGTTTGCAGAACATAATGTACTTTATCATAGGAAATAGTGGTTGTATTCCCTCCTGAGAGAATTGACTGCTTGTGATAAATATGAAAACCTCTTATATAATATTAGGCTGACCTAAATGAAATAAACGTTAATAACATTTTAGTTTTTAGTTCTGGTAAACATACAAAACATATATACATTTCCAAAAAATTAGCCTGCAACTTTATGCCAAATAAATGATTTGAAACACAAAAAACATACAAAACATATATACATTTCCAAAAAATTAGCCTACAACTCTATGCCAAATAAATGATTTGAAACACAAAAAAAGGCTCTCCTTAAAACTCCAGACAAGTTCTTGTGGTTCTTGCAACATCAGTATCTCAAAGGGTGATGCAGGAATCGGCACAGAAGGACAACTACTATGTAAAAATGTGTAGGGTCCCAGGAAGTCCTAATAGCCAAATAGTGATTTCAGTTGCACTAGGAAAAACTCCCTCTATCTTCTGGGATCACAATTGGTCTAGCCATACAATTGGCAACATGTTCAGAAGTGGGGTAAAGTGGGTGGGGTAAGGCATGCATAGAAAGCATGGAGCCATACAAGCAGGCACATTTAAGCTGCTATATTGATCTTCTTTTGGTTTTGGATATTTAAAATGAACTTTTAATTTTGAATTAAAGTTAATTAAATTTTATAACCCCCCCCCCAGTGATCAATTTGGAACATTGTAACAGTCTGTTACAATGTTTACAACTGTATGAAGTGGTGCACAAAGAACTATTTGTGGACCACTTTTGTGGAGTATGTCTGTCATGTGCCTATCTAGTTTTGAACCTGGGACCTTCCGGTTCTGTGCTGCAGCTCTGTGGACTCTACCCCGGAGGGTCTAAGTCTCTGCAGCATATACTCTACTTTGTGCTTCTGCCTCTGGGACTCTTTGGCTCCACCTGTCAATCTGTAATCAGCTCAGCTTGTAAATAGCAAGACTTCTTGTGCTCTGGGCCATTTGTGTGGATTTGTTCCCTGGGTGTATGCTCTTCTGCTGAGCTGCTGAACTTCTGGATTTTTGGATTTTGCCTGATTCCTGGACTACTCTTTTGTCTGATGATTCTGCATTCCACTGCCAGTCTGTGTTTGACTCCTTCCTGTCTTCAACTTTTGTTTTCTGAGTTTGTACCTTGCTGCCAAAGACTTGTTGCTGACCCGGCCTGCCTGACTATGCTTACGCCTCAACCCTCAGCCAAAGCTCCACTTTGGACTATACCTTACCACAGGTACCTTACAATGTCACTGATGCTATGATCATATTAGCACTGCAGGGGCCTGCTTTCTATTGGGGTTACAAACACATATGTCTTGTATGGTATATGGGTACCATCCAAGAGTGAGAGACAAAGGTTTTTTTTTTTTTTTTTTTAAAAAACATATCTAAAAAAGGAAATAGAAAAAAATATGGTTTAATGCATCCAAACCCAAGCCAAATCACAGGAACAGATCCGTATTCTTAACACATGCTTCTTCAAAACTATTTATTTCCTCAAATAGATTTTTGATATCTCCCCTTTTCCTAAACTAAAATAACATGATTCCTTTGCCTTAGAAAAATGCTTTATCTAACTTGTGTTTATTTGTTCCAATGGCAGTTCCACGTACCCAAAAAATATATGGAAAAAATCTGGTTATGTGCACTATTATTACAGTATATAAACAGTACTCCCTAACATATGGAATAAACATTTTTTACATGTACCTCAATAATACCAAGTTATTACTAATTAAATATGCTACTCAACAAACTTTGTCATAATTAATATATGTTTTCCTAGCACTAGCTAGCTGACATTCACATATTTTTGGTGTTTGCTTTAACAATGGCCATATCAGGGTCTGGAGATAAACCTGCGACCTCTGTAGTGTCTGACTGTAGCCCTTCTCGCTGTGCCACCTGAGTTGCTGGACAGTTCCCTGTCTGATCTCTTTGGACAATATCGCCTTGTCTCTTGTTTCTAGTGAACTTTGAACTGTTTGCTTCTCCATGAACCTCCTGATTAAGCCATGTCTCTGCACTTCCGGTTGTACTCTCTCCAGCCAATATCTTGCTCCCTCGTGTACCTCCAGCTGTCCTTATCTCCACCACCACCACCAAACTTTGGCTTAATTATCCTCAACTACACTTTTGCTTGATCCCAACCTGCAACCATTCATTATCGACCTTTAGCTTGTTCCTCGACAACACTTCCCCTTGATCCCAACCTGCAACCAACCTGCTACATCTGCTACTGGACCCCGGCTTGCTCACCTCCTGGTGGGACGATCCTGAAGACCGCAACCTGGTACTAACATTCAGTAAAACCCATCTCTACCATCAGGAGCTTTGGTAAATACCAGCTAGAGCTTAGACCCTGCACCTCAGGTGAGCTCTTGTCATCCTTTAGGGTGACCTACTTGTTTACTTATCCTGCTGGTCAGTCTGAGCCTCTCTACTGCTATAGCTACTGGTCTCTCAGCCTGACCCCTGACCATGACAGGTAATTTTTGAGCTGCACACCTATTATCACACATTTGATATTGGTAGTAGGCATTTCCTTATTCTAGTGTTTTTGGAAGTTCATATAAATATGAATCCTGCTGAAACAAAAGTCTTGTTTCCCAAAAGTTTCTCTACTAGCTTTTTCTTAACACAATGACCCGGCCACTTAAATTTATGTCTGAAATAACTTGTGAGATCAAATCAAGTGGTAGGAATGTGTACCACAGTAGTTCATTCACTTGAATTTACACAATTTTGACACAGAGGCTGCTTGCCCTCTTTCAGTGGCCTGTGAGCATCTGCCTGTCCTTGGTGGCCTTCCGAACATGATGTATTTTCTGTTTTGCAACACCACACTACACTGTATTAGATACTGTGTACACCGTCTGAAGTGTATTAGAAAGTGTACAATGGCTGCACTGTATTGTATACTGTGTACACCACCAGAAGTATAGTAGAAACTGTACACACTGTATTAGATACTACGTACACTGCCTGAAGTATATTAGAAACAGTACACCACGGAATGCACTGTAGATATAGGCTACACTGGATGCAAAGTATATATATATATATATATATATATATATATATATATATATATATATATATATATATATATATATACGAGGCTCTATATAGATATAGATATAAATATATATTAATAATACACTGCCTGCACTGAATGAATATTGAGTAAACAACTGTATATACTAGACTGACTGTATATTTATATATCAAATACACTGCCACTAACTAAAAAACTTGCCTGCTTAATCTAACTCAAGCTATCTCTCTGTCCACGCCAACAACACTACACATGGCCGCTGTGTAAGCAGCCTTATATAGTGTTGGGCATGGACTTAGTCCTCCTGAGCCATGATTGGCCAAAGGCACCCTGCCTTTGGCCAATTATGGCTCTCTCTGTGATTGGGCAAAACGTGCAGGTCAGGTGCAGGCTTTGGCCAATCATCATACAGCAATGCACTGCGATCTCGCAGTGCATTATGGGACGTTCCGCGGCGCTCAAATTTTCTGCGAACGTACCATATGTTGGTAATATGGTCACTGTCACTTACAAAACACTAAACACATAACTGCAGCATTCGCAGAGTCAGGCCTGATCCCTGCAAACGCTAACAGTTTTTTTGGTAGCGTTTAAAGCAGTCACTTACAGTCAGGTGCTTTTTTCCTGTGAGTCTCACTAGTGTACCAGTAAATTTAGAGGCCAAAATGTCCCATCAAAGGTATACTAGTGAAGAGGCCTACACGTTTCTGAGCATGACAGATGAGAGCAAAGAGGAACTCACCCATCTGTCAAATTCTGGCTCAGAATAAGAACCTGTAGACAGCAGCGACACCCTGACAGATAGCTTTGACAACGAAGTAGTGATCCCTGCCAAGGTCAGGCATACCTGACCACATTCTTCTGTTGTTGTTGAGGTGCAAGAACTGCAGGGCTCTCGTATGGAGCAGAGAGCCAGTACTAATGCCGCTCATCCTTCTGGTGAACTGGCAAGCACCAGCAGCCTAGTACATCCTGGTCATACATCCAGCACTTCAGTAACACATGGTGACGTGGCGAGTCCCATAAGTGCAGTTTAAGCTGGTGAGGTGGCTAGCACGACTAGTGTCCCACAGCCACCAAGAAGACAAAGACAGGTCCATCGAGTCCATAGTACCCTTCCTGCTGCATTTGCCAATATGAATTGGGAGCCCACCACTTCTGCAGCACCCGTACTTCCCCCATTCACTGGCCAACCCAGAATTCAGGTGGAAACAGTTGATTTTAAGTCACTTGATTTTTATTCGCTGTTTTTCACGGAAGATCTCTATAGATCTATTGTAGACCAAAGCAATTTGTATGCTGGTCAATTCATCGCCGCTAATGGCTAATGCCCTGTTGACCCTTTCCAGAAATTGGAAACCTATTACGGCCTCCAAACTTAAGACCTTCCTGGGCCTATCCCTCCTCATGGGCTGACAGAAACCATGAACCAGACCGAGACAGAAGTACAGTAAAATCACACTTGTTTATTAATAAAAATAAAAAGGGAAATAGAGTAAGCGTAGTCATAGCATAGCCAGAGTCCAGTAACCGGATCGGGTAGTCAGCCAAGCCAGAGTTCAGTAACCAGATCGGGTAATCAGCCAAGCCAGAGTTCAGTAACTAGACCGGGTAATCAGCCAGGCCAGAAGTCAGGGATCCAAGTAGAGGAACAGCAAGCAGGATCAGGAGCCAGAAGAGATGTCAGCAAAGCCAATCTTTAAACAGGAACGCAGGAGATGGTCTCTTGTGATGTGACCAAGGCGAAGGCAGGAATGAAGTGAGCTGGAGATCTTTAAGTAGGCAGGACTGATGAGCAGATCCAAAACAGCTGGTTAACTGTGGAGAAAGATGAGAGCTGGCAATTAGCCGACAGCTGAGCAGCCAACTCAGAGAAGGGCTGAGCCAGCCCTGACATGGGCATAATTAAAAAAAAGTGAGTAGCGGTCATATTGGTCCACTGACCCAATTCACCATATGCCCTTGTTCTCTGCCTCCATGAACAGGACACTATACGAGCAGATCTTGCGGTTCATGCATTTCAATGACAATGAACTCTGTCGTCCTTGGGTGACCCTGAATACGATCGGCTCTACAAAATTCGGCCCCTCGTAAACCACTTCAACCAGAGGTTTGCAGCCTTGTTTACTTCCGATCAAGTTGTCTGCGTTGATGAGTCCCTGATTACGTTTTCTGGCCGCTTGTCATTCAAACAGTATCTTCCCAGCAAGCGTGCCAGATATGGGGTCAAGATGTATAAGCTCTGTGACAGGACAACAGGCTATACATATAGTTTTATGGTTTACGAGGGAAGAGATAGTTACGTACAGCCGGAGAACTGCCCAGATTACATAGGTAGCACTGGTAAGATGGTGACTTGGTGTCACCCTTATTCGGAAAGGGGTACCACTTGTATGTGGACAATTATTACACGAGCATGTGCCACTTTTTAGTCACTTGTTTGATCATGGAATTGGCTCATGTGGCACTGTGCAAACTAATCGCCGGGCTTACCCCAGCGGCTTGTAGATTCTTGTCTTAGGCTGGGGGAGAGCCTGCTTGAAGTGTAATAATTTGCTTGCTGTGATGTGGAGGGATAATAAGAATGTTTTAATGATGTCCTCCCTTCACGCAGACATGACGGTCCAAATTCAAATGGCGACTGATGTTGTGGAGAAACACCGTTAGGCATGACACCCGCTTTTATCGTCCCTCCTGTCCTGACCAACCTAGTGTCGTATTAGTGTAGGGTACAGCACTGCACAGTCCTAGGGCACACTTATACAGGGTCTCAAAAGATGAGATGGCCATCACATTTTGAGAGACCCTAATCTGGAACGTTTACAGTTTGTATAAAAGTGCAAAAAAAACCCACAAAAAAAGCCAAAAATTGTTGTGGTTTATTTTTCTTCTCTCTCTATTGTTCTCTCTCTTATGTTCACTCTATATTGTCTGCTCTATTGTTTGCTCTCTATTGTTCTATATCTATTGTTCTCTCTATCGTTGTAGAGAGAACAATAGATGTAGAACAATATTGTATTTTAGAACTGTAATGTTTTATTTTTACTATGTTTTATTGTATTTGCTTTGCAGGTATGGTATGTCTTACTGTTATACTATAATGTTACTTTGTTTTATTGTTAACCATCATTTGCTTAGCAGGCACACCATTCAGCTGCAGCACAGGTTTATTTATACTGACAGCAACAGCGTTTGCTCCAACAATACGTAAAGCCGTGACTCCAGCGATGTAGGAGGTGATTTCACCACCACAGTTAAAACAAAAATGGTGCATGTATGCCCATCATTAGAAGTGGGTAGATGAAGGGCAGTATTCTAATGGTGGGCATACCCACGTGATCAATCTCTTTTTTTCATTCAGCCCACAGGCTGCATAAAGAAATAACATTACAACATATGCCCAACAAGGACCAGAAACGTACTGGTATGTTGCTGGACATTGAGTGGTTATACCAGAATAATGCCTGCAGGTTTAGGTATCATCTTGGCAACATTCTTTTCAGCCAGCGGTCGGCTTTCATGTAAAAGCAATCCTAGCAGCTAATTAGCCCCTAGACTGCTTTTACAAGCAGTTGGAGGGAATGTTCCCCCCCACTGTCTCCCATGGTTTTCTCAGGCTCTTCTGTCCCAACAGGGAACCTAAGAATTCAGCTGGTAGTTCCGCCAGCTGAACATAGAGCTGATCGGAGACCAGAATGGCTCCAATCATCTCTATGGCCTAAGAAACAAGAAGCTACGAGCACTTCATGCCGGATATAATCAGTGCCATTGGGAAATAGGGAAAGCATTTTATCACACCGATCTTGGTGTAGTCAGATGCTTTCAGGGCAGAGGAGAGATCTAGGGTCTAATAGACCCCAATTTTTTCAAAAAAGAGTACCTGTCACTACCTATTGCTATCATAGAGGATATTTACATTCCCTGAGATAACAATAAAAAGGATTAAAAAAAAGAAAGGAACAGTTTTAATTACACCCCAAAATACATTCTGCTCCTTCTCCTGAGTATGAGGATACCAAATGTGTGAGACTTTTTGGGAGCCTAGCTGCGTACAGGACCCCAAAAACCAAGCACCGCCTTCTGGCTTTCTAAAGGCGTAAAATTGTGATTTTACTGCTCACTACCTATCACAGTTACTGAGGCCCTGAAATGTCCAGATAGCACAAAACCCCCCAAATGACCCCAGTTTGGAAAGTAGACACCCCAAGGTATTTGCTAAGAGGCATGGTGAGTATTTTGCAGATCTCATTTGTTTTTGAAAATGAAAAAAAAAGAAAGGATTTTTTTTTTCTTTTTTTTTTTTTTTTAAACTTTGTGACAAAAACGAGATCTGCAAAATACTCAACATGCCTCTCCGCAAATAGCTTGGGGTGTCTACTTTCCAAAATGGGGTCATTGGGGGGGGTTGTTCTATATGGCCTCCAAAACTGTGATAGGTAGTGAGGAGTGAAATAAAAAATGTAGGCCCAAAAGCCTGAAGGTAGTGATTGGTTTTCGGGGTCCTATACGTGGTAAGACTGTCAAAAAGTCCCACAAATGTGGTATCCCCATACTTATGAGAAGCAGCATAATGTATTGTGGGGTGTCATTCCACATGCCTATTTTGAACAATATATCATTTAGTGACAACTTTGTGTAAAGAAAAACAATGTAATTTTCTCAAAAATTGTGGCAAAATATAAAATATTCCATGGACTCAACATGCCTCTCAGCAAATAGCTTGAAGTGTCTTCTTTCGAAAATGGGGTCAATTTGGGGGTGGTTTATGCTATCTTGACATATCATGGCCTCCGAAACAGTGATAGATAGTGAGGAAGTGAAATCACCATTTTATGCCCTTAGAAAGCCTGAAGGCGGTGATTGGTTTTCGGGGTCCTGTACATGGCTAGGCTGCCAAAAAGTCTCACACATGTGGCATCCCCATACTCAGGAGAAGCGGCAGAATTTATTTTGGGGTATAATTTCACATATGCCCATGGCATGTTTGAGCATTATATCATTTAGTGTCAACTTTCTGCAAAAAAATTAAAAAGTTTGTCATATTCCTGCAACTTCTGGCAAAATATAAAATATTCCATGGACTCAACATTCCTCTCATCAAATAGCTTGGGGGGTCTACTTGCCAAAATGGGGTCATTTGGGGGGGGGTTGTGCTATCTTGGCCTTTTCCGGACTTCGAAATTGTGATAGGAGTGAAATAAAAAATGTACGCCCTTAGAAATCCTGTTGTGGGGTGTCATTCCACATATAACCATGCCTATTTTGAACAATATATTATTTAGTGACAACTTTGTGTAAAGAAAAACAATGTAATTTTCCCAAAACTTGTGGCAAAATATAAAATATTCCATGGACTCAACATGTCTCTCAGCAAATAGCTTGAAGTGTCTTCTTTCGAAAATGGGGTCAATTTGGGGGTGGATTGTGCTATCTTGACATTTCATGGCCTCCCAAACAGTGATAGGTAGTGAGGAAGTGAAATCACCATTTTATGCCCTTAGAAATCCTGAAGTCAGTGCTTGGTTTTTGGGGGTCTTGTACGTGGCTAGGCTCCCAAAAAGTCTTACACATGTGCTATCCCCATACTCAGGAGAAGCAGCAGAATGTATTTTGGGGTGTAATTCCACATATAACCATGGCATGTGTGAGCAATATATAATTTAGTGACAACTTTGTGTAATTTATTTGTTTCACTTGTTTTTTCACTTGTGAAAAACATATTCAATAGGCTCAACATGCCTCTCAGCAATTCCCTTGGGGTGCCTACTTTCCAAAATAGGGTCATTTGGGGGGGGGGGGTTGTACTGCCCTGCCATTTTTGCACCTCAAGAAATGAGATAGGCAGTCATAAACTAAAAGCTTTGTAAAGTCCAGAAAATGTACCCTAGTTTGTAGATGCTATAACTTTTGCGCAATTTTTTTGAGGACAATGATATTAACAAATGTAATATTTCCTTCTCTGGAGGATGGGATATAAGGCAGATATGTTTTTTGGACCCAGTGGTACAAAAGCAAGGAAATGGTTTTAATACCTGTTCATATTTTAAGGCAACAGACTGGAATGGCTACATCCCCACAGTTGCCATCATCCTAAATGGATACAGGGTATTGCCAAAGCACAACCTATGTACTTTAGAAGAACCTGTGGGGACAATAACCTTTTGATGATTAGGCTGAGATGCTTATCAAAACGCTTAAGGGCAAGAGATATAAGGACAGGAGGAGTATTAAACAACAGGTTAAATAGGAGGGCGTTACTTAAGGATAAGCAGAGAATAACTTCAATTTGGCATTTATCACAGATTCCAATAGACAATATAAAACATTAGAATTTTTTTTGGATCTGACTGGTTTTGTACATGTGGTAGATATATTGCATGCTGGATGGTCAGGTCCAGGAGGAGGAAAATTGACAGTTTTACATCTAATATTACCAAACATAAAAATTCTGTTGATAAGTTTGTTAGCTGACATAGTACATATGTTAACTCCAAAGACATGCTGGTAGGTTAATTAGATCCTGTCGAAAAAATTGGCCAAATATGTGTATGTTGTATGTGTATGTGTTTGTAAGCCCATGGGGTAAAGGAAGGTGCTATACCGCAGATGGACACCGGTGGCAAAAAGCGCCCTGAGGCAATTCAGTTTGCATAGGTAGTGCTATACAAGTCACTCATTCATTCATTCATTCATTACCTACCTTTTAGAATGTCCTTACGGCTACAACTCATGGGCTGCACCACAAGAAAATTGGCATTAGAGTGGAGAAATATATTAATAATATTAGGAAAGGTTATCGGAAAAACAGAGTGTCTCTAATAATTTCTGTTGTACAATAGGTAAAACAGAAAAATGTTAGAGAGGCACTGATATGAAAAAATGGTCTCCCAGAATGACACCAGGTGGATATACCAGTTATGCACTTTATCACCTGATGGGTTGAATATTGACATTGACCTAAATAGTTTTTTTTTATCCAATTGTTAACCCTTATTCCACCATTTTTTTATAGTCAGTTTTTTTAAATAATGTTTTTAGATACATAAATAAATATTTAATCTGTGTAATCTTGGGTTAGATTTACCATAACATTAATGCATAATTTTTTATATGGTTTTTAGTCACCGGATGGTGCTAAATATCTCCGGTTTTATATATATATATATATATATATATGTGATCTGCTCCACATATGTAATCACTATATATTTATTTATATATTTAGTTTTATTGTCCAGAGCTAGCTAATTACATATCTCCTCTTATATCTTAATCTGTGTAGATGCATCAATATTGTGTCCGGAATAAAGAGCCATATTTGTTGAATTTTGGTTATAATGGGCGTGTGAGTATTGTATGAATGGCGGAGATGATGCTAGCACTAATTTCTCCTGAGGAGGTCACGCAAAAGCAACAAAAAGCATAGGACGGTACTTCGTCAGTGAAACTCATGCTGGAGGGCACAGTGGCATTCCGGCTTGTATACTTAAGGTTTTTTTATCTATGTTAAGGCACATTTGAATTTTTTGCTGCCCACAAAAAGTCAATACTATCTGGGGAGTGTGGCAGGTGGTAGAGTGGTGCACGCACACTTTGGAGCACCTATGTCCAGGATTAGGCACACAAGAGCACTGCATTTTTATTTGTGAACTATATTTCACATGTTTATATCTTTTATATATTTATTTGTTTGCACAGATTTAGTGAGGAAATTTTTTTTTGAGCGCTTTCCTTGCCCTACACAATTTGTATAGTGATTCCAATACTGATGAGCCATCTATAGCCATTCCCGTTCAGGAAAAGCTGATCTAACGACCAACTGCTCTTGAACAGGCTTGGAATAGCAGCCAATCAGCTGTTCAATGTATTCTGATGGCAGAAGAGTCCCGTTGTCAGAATACTTTGGTAAATTTAAATCTGGTTTACATTAGAAACTGGGATTTACATACAGTGCTGTCACGTGGGTGGTATCCTGGCAGGCCAATTGGAAAAGCCCCACTGGAAAACTGGGGCTATCGTGATCCGCTTACTGACAATGTAATATACGGGTAAGTCGCAAACCATCACCTCCCCCCAATCTACTGTAGCTTTCTAAAAAGATTATTTAAAGCGGAAGTCCTGCAATTTTTTTTTTTTTTTAAGTTTTTTTTAAAATATTGCAGCTGCTGACTTTTAAAATAAGGACACTTACCTGTCCAGGGCGCCCGCGATGTCAGCACCCGAAGCCGAACCGTCCCTCGGTCCTTGGATGCTGCCGCCGCCATCTTCGGTAAGGGAATCAGGAAATGAAGCCTTGCGGCTTCACTTCCCTACTGTGCATGCGCAAGTCGTGCTGTGCAATCTGAATGGTCCCTGCTGTCTCTGGGACCCGTGTGTGTCCCAGCAGACAGCGCGGGGGGACGGGAAGAGGCGTAGACTCCTGCGGGAGTCTATGCCTGTAAGTGGGTGCAAATACCTGTCCTAGACAGGTATCTGCACCCCATTCCCCCCTGAAAGGTGCCAAATGTGACACCGGAGGGGGGGAGGGTTCCGAAAAGCGGAGGTTCAATTTTTGTGTGAACCTCTGCTTTAAATGATAAAATTATGCAGGCACAATCGGTCATCAATCTGTCTGGCACATTCAGCTCAAGATATTCAAAGGTTTCTGTTCCATACTCTAAACAGGACCACACTCTATATGTTGATGCAGCTGGGGCTGTATCAGTCTTTAGGCATGTTGTATATGCCCTCTTATGATGTAAGTCACATTTACCGTATGTGTTGCTCAAACAGAGAATATGATGAGATAATGCATTCCCCATCAAAGCTGTCTCTGCCTTGTTAGGCTATGGTTATGACGAGAGTTGTTTTGCAGCATAGAGAAGATCTTTAAATGATCATAAAACAAAGCATTAAAACACAGGTCAGAAATTGACACTATGACCCCAAAGTTGTACAAAATCCATATCAAGCTATCAGAGTGATGTATGCTGCTGGGTGCAGATGTCTAAAGGTTCTTGTTATCCCATAGCTCAGCTTCTGTTTCTGTAAACCAAAGTCCATTTATCTAAAATCTTTTTAGTTTATATGAATCATATGGATCTTCAGATTATCAAATTGTACAGTATAAAGTTTAAGTGCCTTTTTGCTTTGCCTTTTTTATATTTTTTAATGCTTATTTTTAATGATATCCTTTACTTTAATCTATGCATTTTATACATTACTATATAGACATTTGTGTTGAAAAAATAGTAATAGGCAACTGTTCCACTCCTCCTTAAGGTGGTTATAAAGGTAAAAGTTTTTATTACCTTAATGCATTCTCTACATTAAGGTAAAAAAACCTTTTAATGATAGTACAGCCCCAGTCTCTCCTAAATATTCACCTGAACCCGATCTAGATCCAGCACTGTGCACATCTGCGCCAGCTCATCTCCCCTCTTCCTGCTCTCGGAGGCTTAGCTGAGAGCAATGGGAGCCATTAGCTCCTGCTGCTATCAATCAAAACCTGAGAGCAGGGGGGAGGGGGGAGCCAGGCTGTGTGTCTGAATAGAGCATGCACAAGTGCCCCAATAGGAAATGGCTTCCCATGGGGGCACTCGATGGGGGGGAGCAGCCAGAAATCCCAGAACAGGAGGATTGGCGCAGCTTTGTATATTATTAAAAAAAATGAAAACCAAACCTTTACAATAACTTTAAGTAGTTGCAGCTGGTGCAGTTCAAACTGCAAATTTATCTTCACTAATAGCCAATCAAATAATGTAAATATGTCCGTGTTACCAATCTGTACTTTCTCTTAAAGTAGAACTATAGCCATTGCCATCTGTGTCCCATTGAGCAGATTTCCCTTCACTTCCTGTACCATAGCCAAACAGGAAGTGAGAGGAAATCCCTACAAATTAAGGGAATTCCTTGGGGACCCCCAGGTCACCAGAACTAGTTTCTCCATCGGAAGATTATCTCTCTATTACTTTTCTGGGGACAACCCAAAATTTGGTATTTTCTATCAATTTCACTTTCAATTATAACAGTAAACAGCACAAATAAAGAGGGTGAATCTCCTTAACGGGGGCACAAACAGCAATAAAAACTGACAACCATTATAATCCCTGTGCACTCTATCCAAAACTAAGTTTTGCCTTTAGTTATACTTAATAAGACAAAAATTGTCTATTTTGCAAATGATGAAAAGTGAGTGCAAATTTTTTGCTTGATGAACAGATTCAGATAAATGTTTTTTTTAATTATTTAAAAAAGATTCATATTTTTGCTATTCACATTTTTGTAAATAATTTGTAAAATATTATTATACATTAGAACAGAGTAAATAAATACAATTGTAGAAAGCAATTTTAGTTTATGTACATTCAGCTTAGAGGTGTTTAGAAGTTTTTAGCCTATTGAACTTACCTCTTTGCTGTTCCATAATGCTCTCAAGTTCTCTCTCACATTAGGATCGATATCACTTATTCTGATGTTAATTCAATAAAAACAAACTGGATCTACTTAAAAGTTGCACAGTTTCTCCATTACATGCAATCTGAAAAAAGTTTTGTGCTTGCCAGAATGATAATTCACGTAGATAAAGGAACTCATTGTGAAAAACTAAGAAACTGCTGTTTCTTGCAAATTACATTATGTGGACTGGGCCAGAAAAAATTGTGATGCTTACCCAGTTTGCTCATAATGTGGATTTAATTTTTATTTTTGTTTAAAGAGCATCAACTTTCCGACTGGTGTTGTCATAAGTGATCACATATATTTTCACACACAGTGTTAATGAATGACAAATCAAAGGAAAAGAACCTTAGATATAAATGCATACCAGCATATACGTATTAGTCTACATGCAAACAATTAATACATTTTTTTTCACATGTTCACCATTATACAAAGATGTAAATCACAAATTACATATAGAAAACAAGGGCTGCTAAATTCTTCCAGGCTTCCCACTGCCTGTAACATTATTTGCCAGTATGGTGCCAGTATATTTGAAAATAAATAATCACACCCACACTAAAGTGAATTTCCAAGCAAATATATTATAATTAGGTTATGCAAAAGAATGTATACAGTGCCTTGAAAAAGTATTCAGACCCCCCTTGAAATTTTCCACATTTTGTCATGTTACAACCAAAAACGTAAATTATTTTTTTCGGATTTTATGTGATAGACCAACACAAAGTGGCACGTTATTGTGAAGTGGAAGGAAAATGATAAATGGTTTTAATTTTTTTTACAAATAAATATCTCATAAGTGGGGCGTGAATTTGTATCAAAAGTGTGGCGTGCATTTGTATTCAGCCCCCTTTACTCTGATACCTATAACTAAAATCAAATGGAACCAATTGCCTTCAGAAGTCACCTAATTAGTAAATAGAGTTCACCTGAGTGTAATTTAATATCAGTATAAATACAGCTGTTCTGTGAAGCTCTCATAGGTTTGTTAGAGAACCTTAGTGAACAAACAGCATCATGAAGGCCAAGGAACACACCAGACAGGTCAGGGATAAAGTTTCAGAGCAGTTTAAAGCAGGGTTAGGTTACAAAATAATATCCCAAGCTTTGAACATCTCATGGAGCACTGTTCAATCCATCATCCGAAAAATGGAAAGAGTATGGCACAACTGCAAACCTCCAAAGACATGTCCGTCAACCTAAACAAACAGGCTGGGCAAGGCGAACATTAATCAGAGAAGCAGCCAAGAGGCCCATGGTAACTCTGGAGGAGCTGCAGAGATCCACAGCTCAGGTGGGAGAATCTGTCCACAGGACAAATATTGAAAGAAAAGGGAACCCCTGAGGGTGGGACTTTGAAGACACTACCAAAAAACAAATGAAGTAAATAAAAGATATTTATTAAAGAAGAGATATGAACAAAGTACTGAACATGGTTGTGAATACTGGAAAATCAAGGTATACAACATATGTATACAGTATCCTATACCCAACGCGTTTCAGAGCTGATTGTCGTCTCCTTCATCAGGGTTTAACAGGATATACGTAGTCTTTAAAATTCAAATACAGACAGTCAACAGTAAATTGATGCATCTATCCAATAATATACAGACATGGGGAGGCCATATATATTATCAACTCACATCTTATTCCGTTGTATAAGCATGAAAAAATCCATGTTCGTATTTTAAAAACACTATCACATGGGGTTCCCGACAGCCCTGCCCACATTGTAGTGCTGGCAAATGAACATCTACAATAGAATCAAAGAAAAAAGATGAAATAATGGAGGGACTGCACCCCACCTCCAGAGGAAAAAGAGGGGGGGTTCAGGGTTGTGGAACGGGTCCCTGAAGGAAAAAAGCCACAGACACTGGGGCCTGGAAAGGGAGTCCTGGGAAGAGAGCAGATGTATATATATATATATTTATATATATATATATAGATATAGATATATATATAGATCTATATATATATCTATATCTATATATATATATAGATATAGATATATATATAGATCTATATATATATATCTATATCTATATATATAGATATATATATATATGGAGTACATATACAGCCATGCAGACAAAGAGGCTGCATGCTGGCAAAACATACATAACATATGAGGTCACATCTAGGTCACGGCATCTGGGCCTAAGAGGGATGAAATTCTGGAGATGCTGAAAAAGAACCCAGAAATTAGGGGTAAATATCGCTGCTGTAAACAGCCAGCAAAATAAACCCCACAACTATAAGGAACGATGCTGGACATCAGCATACGCCCCATATTACGGGGTAATGGATGTTGAATTGCAATAGAAAGGAAATTGTCAAATTCCCAAAGGTACTCACGGGTATAGTATACTGTATCCATATGTTGTATACCTTGATTTCCCAGTATTTCTGACCATGTTCAGTACTTTGTTCATATCTCTTCTTTAATAAATATCTTTTATTTACTTTATTTGTTCTTTGATAGTGCCTTCAAAGTCCCACCCTCAGGGGTTCCCCTTTCTTTCTGTCTTTTACGGGATGTGGCACACTGGGAAATCTGTATTATCAGAATTTCTTTCACAGGACAAATATTAGTCGTGCACTCCACAAACCTGGCCTTTATGGAAGAGTGGCAAGAAGAAAGCCATTGTTGAAAAAAAGGCATAAGAAGTCCAGTTTGCAATTTGCGAGACACCATGTGGGGGACACAGCAAACATGTGGAAGCAGGTGCTCTGGTCAGATGAGACCAAAATTTAACTTTTTGGACTAAAAGCAAAACACTATGTGTGGCGGAAAACTAACACTGCACATCACCCTGAACAAACCATCGCCACCATGAAACATGGTGGTGGCAGCATCATGTTGTGGGGATGCTTTTCTTCAGCAGGGACAGGGAAGATGGTCAGCATTGATGGGAAGATAAATGGAGCCAAGTACAGGGCAATCTTAGAAGAAAACCTGTTAGATTCTACAAAAGACTTGAGACTGCGATGGAGGTTCACTTTCCAGCAGGATAATGACCCTAAACATACAGCCAGAGCTAAAATGGAATGGTTTAGATCAAAACCTATTCATGTGTTAGAATGGCCCAGTCAAAGTCCAGACCTAAATCCAATTGAGAATCGGTGGCAAGACTTGAAAATTGCTGTTCACAGATGCTCTCCAGCCAATCTGACAGAGCTTGAGCTATTTTGCAAAGATGAATGGGCAAAAATGTAAATCTCTAGATGTGCAAAGCTGGTAGAGACATACCCAAAAAGACTCGCAATTGTAATTGCAGTGAAAGGTGGTTCTACAAAGTATTGAATCAGGGGGGCTGAATACAAATGCCCACCACACTTTTCACATATTTATTTGTAAAAAGTTTTGAAAACCATTTATCGTTTTCCTTCCACTTCACAATTATGTGCCACTTTGTGTTGCTCTATCATATAAAATCCCAATTAAATACATTTATGTTTTTGGTTGTAACATGACAAAATGTGTAAAATGTCAAGGGGTGTGAATACTTTTTCAAGGCACTGTATTTTATTTAAATCAGGCTCACAAATGACAGACTAATCTGAAGCAGAAAGAGGTTCCAAGTATAAGGTTTCAGGATCAGAGTAGACCCCAAAATATTGGACAGTATGTGGTTGATGTACAGTATATGATTGCTATTCAATATATACAAAATCATGACAATATGCTTCTATCTATGTAGCACTGTTTGCAACCTGATTGACCATGTTTCTAATGTATATGGAGATATTTTATATATTTATATACTTTTTGCATAGCCTATTTAATAATCTACAAAATTTGCCTTGCGTTGCACTGCTGATAGTGTAAAGTGAAATGAAGAAACGAGAATAATATAACGGCTTCTCAAAATAATTTTGTGAACAATTCACATCCCAAAATTGTATTATCCACCTTGTTAGAACACTACTAATATGTTAGAAGTTACATTACTAATGATATAAATAAACCAAAAAATGTATAAAATAAATATATATAAAAATATAAAGTGATATCACTCCTTCACACAATGTTATAGTGCAGTGTTTCTCAACTGCAGTCCTCAAGGCGCCCCAACAGGTCATGTTTTCAGGATTTCCCTCAGATGAAACAGCTGTGGTAATTACTAAGGCAGTGAAACTGATCAAATCACCTGTGCAAAATAATGAAAAGCCTGAAATCATGACCTGTTGGAGCGCCTTGAGGACTGGAGTTGAGAAACACTGTTATAGTGTATTTAAAGCATATATATCAAACTAGATAGTGTACATGCATATAAGTCCATATATATTCAAATGCCTTCAAAACACTGAGGATTCCTCTTCACATTGCAATGCACATGTGATTTGTGTCTCTGCAAATTCTACACAAAGTAAACTGATCCCACAATCCTGGAAGTGGGTCCCTATCTCACCCAGTCCTAACAGTTATTGGATCATCACTTTCTTCATTACAATATCCAGATAGGAGACAGACTTGGATTATATAAATGCTGTTATTCTTATATGTACAAATTTTCATTTTCCAAAACAAGTCAGCTATAGCTGACACCTCCTCGCAGCTACCTTGTATATATCATGGAAGGTTTCCCCAGAAGCATGATGCAGACAATTATGTACATATTTTTGGGTTTGGCCCAACTTCCTGTTTAGTTTTACATTCAACAACCAGTTCTGCCTTAAAGCAGAACATTATATATAAAAGTACATTCCATTTCACATTGCATCACACAGTTTTACAAACTTACATTTCAACTGAAAAGCAATGATGCGTTTAGTAAAGGAACACATAGGCTGTACAGTTCGATGTGTTTGATTAGTAATGAATGCTAAATAAAATAATACTAAACAAGTCTATGGCTCTATCTTCTGTGTTTGTATACAGCTTCCACTTCTACACCCAATGCTACACATGCTTGTGAACCCTTTATAATACCTAAAATGTATTTCTAAATGGTGCTATGCAGTCATAAGTCATGAACATGCAGATGTTGACATTATCTGCTTATTTTTATCAAATTTAAACATGTTGTTCTGTTTTACAAAATGTGTTAGGTGCTCTTTCACCTTAAGGGAGTATTCACTTTATACATTGTATTCCAAATAGCAGGTATCATAAAAAGAAGACAGAATGTTTGCATCTCAACATCTATGTTAGGCTCCTTCTCCTCTCGCTCCGATTTGACACACTAGCTGCCTGGTGAGAACATTTGATATCCCCTTTATGAACTTTCGATCTTCTGATTTGAGCATCACTTCCCAGTCAGAGTCATGTTACTGAGTAGCTATGAACCTCAAGAAATAACAAGAACAAGTAACAGAAGAATACTTATTACTTATCCTAAAAAGGTTCATGTTCTATCAAATATTAAAATGCAAAACGCCATTTTGCATTTATACAACAAGCCAGGGTTTGGTGTTTTTCTGTTTATTGTGTTATCCGGGGTATGCTGTTTCTCTGTTTACTGTGTTATTATTGACTACGACTACACTTTTTGCAGACAAAGAAACTGGCACTTTTGTTTGTATATGCGCAGGAAGCTGTTGCTATGCTTTTCATAGGCATATAGGATGTTGACGTTTTTAATGATGTTATGCTGCTAACAATTTATAGGCACAAAGGGTTGGCAGCATTTGCTGGCAATACAAACTGCCATTCTATTTTAATTGTATTGTATATTTATTGGCACATTACTAGTGCCTGGGGCTATACATTTATTATCCACAGAAGCTGGCATTCTCGTTTTCACAGAAATTAAAAGCAAGGAATATGCTTTTTTGACACTAGGATCTAGCACCATACTCACACAGACTGGTGTGGGCACAGGTGGGCACTATAAATTTACTAACACCAGAAACTAGCTATATATTGCATAATAAATATTATATGTCACATATTTTTTAAAGCCAAACTCCAGGCAATCATCTAAATACATGAAATACATTAGCTGTTTAAACTTTTTGTTTCACCACATTTTTACCTTCCAGTCTTAATATTTACACAAATTCACTCTACAGCACAGCTCTGACTAACAAGGCAGGAGAACCGATCTTTGATGGTGGCAGTGCACGGAGAAGCAGAATACCGATAAGCTCATCCCTCTGTCGCTCAGCTCTCTACCTATCAATATGCTCCTTGTGCTGCTTTTCCCTTTGCTTACTAGTTCTCTGCCTTACAGGGACTGCAATAAACTGATACCAAGTCAAAGTACTTAAAGTGCTTGTAAAGCTTGCCTTTTTTTAATTCAAATAATAAACATGTCACACTTACCTGTTCTGTGCAATTGTTTTTGCACAGAGCAGTCCCGATCCCTCTACTACTTGGGGAGTATCCTGATCAGAGAAGGGTTTTTTTTACCTTAGAACGTAGAATGCATTAGGGTAAAAAACTGTAATGCCCCGTACACACGGTCGGACTTTGTTCGGACATTCCGACAACAAAATCCTAGGATTTTTTTCCGACGGATGTTGGCTCAAACTTGTCTTGCATACACACGGTCACACAAAGTTGTCGGAAAATCCGATCGTTCTGAACTCGGTGACGTAAAACACGTACGTTGAGACTATAAACGGGGCAGTGGCCAATAGCTTTCATCTCTTTATTTATTCTGAGCATGCGTGGCACTTTGTCCGTCGGATTTGTGTACACACGATCGGAATTTCCGACAACGGATTTTGTTGTCGGAAAATTTTATATCCTGCTCTCAAACTTTGTGTGTCGGAAAATCCGATGGAAAATGTGTGATGGAGCCTACACACGGTCGGAATTTCCGACAACAAGGTCCTATCACACATTTTCCATCGGAAAATCCGACCGTGTGTACGGGGCATTAGGCTTCAGAATCACTTTAAATTGCTTGCATTAAAAAATATATATTTAGCGACTTAATAATTAGAGCTGCCTCAATGTGTGGCTTTTTCAGTTCAAATATTTTTAATGGATTTTTCAGATATATAACAATGTAGTACATCAACATTTTTTTTTCAATAATTTCATCCTACACATATATAAGACTTATATAAGTGACCAAAATACCTTACCAGTATCTATTAGGATTTGTTCGCAGTACAATACAATACAACTAATAGTGTATTACTCTTGAATAATAAATGAATCCTTGTTTACCCCAAACAGTAACATTCTGTAAACAAGGGTAGGTTGCTAAACATCAGAAAAGGAGGAAAGGAAGGAAAAAGGAGAGGAAGTTACCGTATCAGTTCAATCTCTTAGTTATATGATCTACCTGAAACACAATATTAGTAGTTCTCATTATTTTTCAGGAAATTTGAAGCTCTAGGATGTAAAGTCCATGCAAGCCAAACTTTTGTAAATTTAGCTATGGCATCATTTTTATGCACTAGCATTAGTTCAAAACGAGCTAGAGAATTGAGTTTTAGTATGACATCTGATAGGTTAGGAGCTAAAGTGGATTTCCATAATCTGGTTACAGTGAGTCTCGCGCCCAATAAAATATTGGCTACTATAGTCCTATAATTGATTGGGTAAATATCTAAGTTTAGACCTAATAAGGTCATTGCTGGTGTGAGTGCTGTTAGATTTCCTGTAAGCAACGCTATAAATGAGGAAATTTACTTCCAAAAACTGGACAAAGCTTTACATCCCCATAATGTATGTAATAAATTACCTATTTGGATGAAGATGGGAACTAGGGATGAGCCGAACATCCCCCTGTTCGGTTCGCACCAGAACTTGCGAACAGGCAAAAAATTTGTTCAAACATGCGAACACCGTTAAAGTCTATTGGAGATGAACATGAATAATCAAAAGTGCTCATTTTAAAGGCTTATATGCAAGTTATTGTCATAAAAAGTGTTTGGGGACCTGGGTCCTGCCCCAGGGGACTCGGATCAATGCAAATAAAAGTTTTAAAAAGGGACGTTTTTTGGGAGCAGTGATTTTAATAATGCTTAAAGTGAAACAATAAAAGTGTAATATCCCTTTAAATTTCATACCTGGGGGTGTCTATAGTATGCCTGTAAAGGGGCGCATGTTTCCCGTGTTTAGAACAGTCTGACAGCAAAATGACATTTCAAAGGAAAAAAGTCATTTAAAACTACTCGCGGCTATTAATGAATTGCCGGTCCGACAATACACATAAAAGTTCATTGATAAAAACGGCATGGGAATTCCCCACATGGGAACCCCGAACCAAAATTAAAAAAAAAAATGACATGGGGGTCCCCCTAAATTCCATACCAGGCCCTTCAGGTCTGGTATGGATATTAAGGGGAACCCCGGCCAAAATTAAAAAAAAAAAATGGCGTGGGGTCCCCCTCAAAATCTATACCAGACCCTTCAGGTCTGGTATGGATTTTAAGGGGAACCCCGCGCCAAAATTTAAAAAAAAATGGCGTGGGGTCCCACTAAAAATCCATACCAGACCCTTATCCAAGCACGCAACCTGGCAGGCCACAGGAAAAGAGGGGGGGACGAGAGAGCGGCCCCCCTCCTGAAGCGTACCAGGCCACATGCCCTCAACATTTGGAGGGTGCTTTGTTCCCATGTTGATGAGGACAAGGGCCTCATCCCCACAACCCTGGCCGGTGGTTGTGGGAGTCTGCGGGCGAGGGGCTTATCGGAATCTGGAAGCCCCCTTTAACAAGGGGAGCCCAGATCCCGGCCCTCCCCCTGTGTGAAATGGTAAGGGGGTACTTGTACCCCTACAATTTCACTAAAAAAGTGTCAGAAATGTTAAAAATGACAAGAGACAGTTTTCGACAAATTCCTTTATTTAAATGCTTCTTCTTTCTTCTTTCTTCTATCTTCCTTCAGTTTCTTCCTCCATCTTCTTCTTCTGGTTCTTCTGGTTCTTCCTCCGATGTTCTCATCCGGCATCTTCCTCCGTGGCGTCGGCGTCTTCTTCCCTTCTTCTCCTCGGGCCGCTCCGCATCCATGATGGCATGGAGGGAGGCTCCCGCTGTGTGACGCTTCTCTCTTCATCTTCTTCTCTTCATCTTCTTTTCTTCATCTTCTTGTCTTCATCTTCTTTTCGGGCCGCTCCGCATCCATGATGGCATGGAGGGAGGCTCCCGCTGTGTGACGCTTCTCCTCTTCTGACGGTTCTTAAATAAGGGGGGGCGGGGTCACCCGGTGACCCCGCCCCCCTCTGATGCACAGTGACTTGACGGGACTTCCCTGTGGCATCACGGGGAATGCCACAGGGAAGTCCCGTCAAGTCCCCGTGCGTCAGAGGGGGGCTGGGTCACCCCGGGTGGCCCCCCGTTATTTAAGATCCGTCAGAAGTGGAGAAGCGTTACACAGTGGGAGCCTCCCTCCATGCCATCATGGATGCGGAGCGGCCCGAAAAGAAGATGAAGACAAGAAGATGAAGACAAGAAGATGAAGAGAAGAAGATGAAGAGAGAAGCGTCACACAGCGGGAGCCTCCCTCCATGCCATTATGGATGCGGAGCGGCCCGGAGAAGAAGGGAAGAAGATGCCGACACCACGGAGAACACTGGAGGAAGAACCAGAAGAACCAGAAGAACCAGAAGAAGAAGAAGATGGAGGAAGAAACCAAAGGAAGATAGAAGATAGAAAAAAGAAGAAAGAAGAAGCATTTAAATAAAGGAATTGTCAAAAACTGTAATTTTTAACATTTTTGACACTTTTTTAGTGAAATGGTAGGGGTACAAGTACCCCCTTACCATTTCACACAGGGGGCAGGGCGGGGATCTGGGAGTCCCCTTGTTAAAGGGGGCTTCCAGATTCTGATAAGCCCCCCGCCCGCAGACCCCCACAACCACCAGCCAGGGTTGTGGGGATGAGGCCCTTGTCCTCATCAACATGGAGACAAGGTGTTTTGGGGGGCTACCCCAAAGCACCCTGCCAATGTTGAGGGCATGTGGCCTGGTACAGTTCAGGAGGGGGGGCCGCTCTCTCATCCCCCCTCTTCTCCTGCGGCCTGCCAGGTTGCGTGCTGGGATAAGGGTCTGGTATGGATCTTTGGGGGACCCCACACCGTCTTTTTAAAAGTTTTGGTGCGGGGTTCCCCTTAAAATCCACACCAGACCTGAAGGGTCTGGTATAGATTTTGAGGGGGGCCCCACACCATTTTTTTTTATTTTGGCTGGGGTTCCCCTTAATATCCATACCAGACCTGAAGGGCCTGGTATGGAATTTAGGAGGACCCCCCACGTCATTTTTTTTTTAAATTTTGGTTCAGGGTTCCCCTGTGGGGAATTCCCATGCCGTTTTTATCAATGAACTTTTATGTGTATTGTCGGACCGGCAATTCCTTTATAGCCGCGAGTAGTTTAAATGACTTTTTTTCCTTTGAAATGTCATTTTGCTGTCAGACTGTTCTAAACACGGGAAACATGCGCCCCTTTACAGGCATACTATAGACACCCCCAGGTACAAAATTTAAAGGGATATTACACTTTTATAGTTTCACTTTAAGCATTATTAAAATCACTGCTCCCAAAAAAAGGCCATTTTTAAAACTTTTTTTTGCATTGATCCATGTCCCCTGGGGCAGGACCCAGGTCCCCAAACACTTTTTATGACAATACCATGAATATAAGCCTTTAAAATGAGCACTTTTGATTTCTCCAATAGACTTTTAAAGGGTGTTCCGCGGCATTCAAATTTGCCACGAACACCTCAAATTGTTCACTGTTCGGCGAACTTGCGAACAGCTGATGTTCGTGTCGAACATGAGTTCGACTCGAACTCGAAGCTCATCCCTAATGGGAACATTTTGGAAAGTCTGTATGGTGATAAATACCAATGATTTAGTATTTTTTAGGAGTTTTCCCAGTGTTCCATGCAGGAGGATGCTGAGTTATTAATTCTTATGGCTTTGTACCATGTTTCCCATGAAAATGATTGGGAAAGATCACTCTCCCATTTAAGCATATTAGAAGTCTTAGTATTTGGGGGAAAGGAGGAGAGTATATAAAATAGTGATATGCCTAATTTATTATTGATTTTGCTAGGTGAAGAAATTCCAGATCGCCTGCAGAATCCCCATAGTCCTATTAGGATTAAACTTCTTAAGGTGTGATTTGGAATTAAGCTTACCCGAGAAATTGGTCTTTTGACTATCTGGCTTGTGGAGGTAGAGTGGTTGGTAAACATTATTTATTTGTAACAATAATATAAAACAGATGAAAAAAAGTATTTTCATATATCTGCACATACACATGGCATAAACGTAATAGATACATATATGTCAACTTGGCAGCACATAAGACATAGTAAGTAATAGTATAAGTAATAGTAGAGAATAATACAAGGTATTTCCTATTAACAGGCATTGGTAACCCATACGCAACAAAGCTGCTGTAAGATAGATGCACATACACATGAGTGGTCACATACTACTCAATTCATTTTAAATGTATAAAAGATATATATGGGCCAGTGAATTGGTAGTAATCCAGGCTTGACTGAGCACCCCATGGAAACTCGACGTATTTCATGGCTATTTGCCATTCATCAGGAGTTGGGTACAGAAGTAAACTGTAAATACAAATGGATATGTAATATCAGTTAATATGTCCTACCCCTTTAAGGGGAGGAAAGACCTCATGGGGAGAAAGAAATCTATACTCACAGGTTGGCTATAACACTGTACTTGGCTGGCAATGAGGAAAATGGGACCCCAAATGGTTGTCTATTCTGGAGCCGAGGTAAGGAACCCACCCCAGCCAGGAAACCACCCACATGGCATGCTCGACTGCCACAGCACATTCCACATCTGTTTTAGAGTTGAGGAGTTGAAAAGAAATTGAATAATAATGAGTACTAGTGCACAAACCAAGAGGCACAACACAAATTATACACAAAGAAACAAAAAGGCTAATGGATGTAGCTGCCAGAATAGAGGTGTTCACACACCAATCAAATAGAAATAAAAAGTAATGAGATATGCAGCGCTTACTAAAAAGTGTGGTAAATCAAGCTAATGAATAAGACTAAAAATGTAAAGCAACCACATTTACAGGAGATTCATAACAGCAAATCCAGGTAATAATTGTATCTTAATGTAATCTCTGAGAAAATAGGGGATTGGCGCTGTTCACTGATAAAATATTAAATAAACAAACTCTCACCACAGGGGAAAAGGATGCACTACAGATCTAAGTGAATGAATCAAACGCAATGGAACAAAATATACTTCAGTGTGTATGGATAAATATCCACACTAAAAATATCAATACGTGTGCAAACTGCTCAGAGTAAAACATGTGTAAAAAAATATATATATATAAATAAAAATAAAAAATAAATAAAATGAGTGATCAATCTGGTGTACAAAAATGACACAAAATCCGAGAAGACAATTTATAAAACGTGTAAGTGAATTGTGCCCTGAAAAGACACAATATTAACCACTCAAAAGTGATGTACTACCAATTATGTGAAGCTGGATAGTGATCAAATGGAAGTGAAAACAAGCTAAAAAACATATACATTGAGTGTGCATTAAAAATGTGGTGATCAAAAAATGAATAAGTAAAAATATAAAAAAATATTTTTTGAAAAAAATCCCTTTGAAAGAAATAATAATTTTCTTCTTTAAAAAGGCGTGGCCATTTGGTACGCATACGTCCTTTTACCTCTGTTTTTGTCATTTACTTCCGGTTTCTGTAGACGGCCGTGGAACGCACGCCGCTACCACTGCACTGTCTGCGGCTTCTGGCGTGGAGCCAGCCGGCGGAGAGCTGTCAGATCTTAGTTTTTTTAGTTTTACTTTCAGTTTTAATGTAAACCTATACTTAATAAAGTTTTATCTGGATTTACACTATGAGGCTCTTCTCTTCTCCCTGTATATGGTACTCTGTCCTGGTGGATGCCATTTGAGAGCACTCTGGTGACACAAGTGAAAAGGAGGTGCTGAAGGGGACACTGACCGCTTGGATCATCGGACCTAAGTCTACATGCCTATTACCCCTGCAGGGGTTGGGCGTTCCGGTGAGTGGGGACACTTGAGGGGTCTCCACACAGGACGGTACATATATTGTTTCTGAACGGACACACCAGGAACCAATTGAAGATATGCCAGATTTTATACACACTGGACATTTCTTAATATATTTAGCATTTTTTTTTGCAATTTTTTTTTTTTTTTTTTTGCAATTTTTGTGTATGCACGGACACTTTTTTTGAATCATAGATTATTGTGCTAGTATTTAAGTAACATTTTCTTTTTAAAGAAGAAAATTATTATTTCTTTCAAAGGGATTTTTTTCAAAAAATATTTTTTTATATTTTTACTTATTCATTTTTTGATCACCACATTTTTAATGCACACTCAATGTATATGTTTTTTAGCTTGTTTTCACTTCCATTTGATCACTATCCAGCTTCACATAATTGGTAGTACATCACTTTTGAGTGGTTAATATTGTGTCTTTTCAGGGCACAATTCACTTACACGTTTTATAAATTGTCTTCTCGGATTTTGTGTCATTTTTGTACACCAGATTGATCACTCATTTTATTTATTTTTTATTTTTATTTATATATATATATATATATATATATATATATATATATATATATATATATTTTACACATGTTTTACTCTGAGCAGTTTGCACACGTATTGATATTTTTAGTGTGGATAGTTATCCATACACACTGAAGTATATTTTGTTCCATTGCGTTTGATTCATTCACTTAGATCTGTAGTGCATCCTTTTCCCCTGTGGTGAGAGTTTGTTTATTTAATATTTTATCAGTGAACAGCGCCAATCCCCTATTTTCTCAGAGATTACAGCATTTGGATTGCACCTCGGTGCTTTCTTTTTTGGGGGGGCTGCAGTTCGGTTAAGAGCATATCCTTAGCGCGGAATACCAACACAGAAAATTGTATCTTAATATTAATCTTCCATTAAATTGTGTACCAAAGGTTATAATAAACCATTGTTCCATCAAAAAATGAATCACAAATTCCCCACTTTAAATTGGCTACTAATGGAGCTTGGTAAAGAGTAGAAGTATATAAACAACCAGGAGAGGAACCATAATCTTCCAATAAGTGAAAATAAATAATTACTAAAAATAAAAAAATGGCTCAAACAGAGCACAGTACTAAAGTGTACAAATATCTGAAACCATTGTGCAAATAAATGAGTGTAGCCTCAATAAGTGAAAATATGATGAACCTAATAAAATAAATTTTAAATAAATAAGTGCAAAATAAGCAATCTGTGCAGCATCAACTTACATTACTGAATAATAAGCATTAAATCCCATGCACAACTCCACAAAAGTTTGTTGGAAAAAATAAAATATGTAATTAAAGTCCAAAAATCAAGGAAAGTGCTAAATGAGATAAACCAACACAGTGTCCATAGATGATACAATCCAAATCGTGATAATCTCAGTAGAAAAAAGTGTGAAAAGATAGTTCATCAAGGAATACTCAGTGCCAGCAATCAATCACAAGTGTGTCAAAAACATGTGGTCCCCCCAGCCTCTCACCTCACGGCTGAGCGATAACAGCCCTGTAAGCTACTACAGATGATGCAATCAGCTTCACGATCCCCTTAATGGAAGTTCCCCTAGGGATCAATCTCATCTCCTTGATGAACTATCTTTTCACACTTTTTTCTACTGAGATTATCACGATTTGGATTGTATCATCTATGGACACTGTGTTGGTTTATCTCATTTAGCACTTTCCTTAATTTGTGGACTTTAATTACATATTTTATTTTATTTTTTCCAACACACCTTTGTGGAGTTGTGCATGGGATTTAATGCTTATTATTCAGTAATGTAATTTGATGCTGCACAGATTGCTTATTTTGCACTTATTTATTTAAAATGTATTTTATTAGGTTCATCATATTTTCACTTATTGAGGCTACACTCATTTATTTGCACATTGGTTTCAGATAATTGTACACTTTAGTACTGTGCTCTGTTTGAGCCATTTTTTTTATTTTTAGTAATTATTTATTTTCACTTATTGGAAGATTATGGTTCCTCTCCTGGTTGTTTATATACTTCTACTCTTTACCAAGCTCCATTAGTTGCCAATTTAAAGTGGGGAATTTGTGATTCATTTTTTGATGGAACAATGGTTTATTATAACTTTTGGTACACAATATAATGGAAGATTAATATTAAGATACAATTATTACCTGGATTTTGCTGTTATGAATCCCCTGTAAATTTGGTTGCTTTACATTTTTAGTCTTATTCATTAGCTTGATTTACCACACTTTTTAGTAAGCGCCGCATATCTCATTACTTTTTATTTCTAGTTGAAAAGAAGTAGAGTCTCTAATGATCGTGACAACACCTTTTTTCTTCTTCCGATTGTTTGAAAAGAATATGTGCGGAAATTTATGATGGGAGAATTTAGGGGGATTTCTTCTTGCAAAGTGCGACTTCTGTAGGCAAATAATATCACTGCTATATTTTAAAGCGTCATTCCATATCGTTTTCCTTTTGAATTGGTTATTGAGGCCTTTTACATTAAATGACAAAATTTTAAGACTCGCCATGTTGAGGGTAGAATTTGTGTACATACAGTCCAGATCTTGTACATAGTAGAGCCATTGTGATTGTGGTAGCTTCTAGAACGGTGTTAATTCCGAAGAGGGAGAAAGACAATAAGGTCTCTTTGAAAAGATTAGACTTGGGGTCTAGAACAGAAATAAACTTATAAGAACTGAAGAGTTGCCTCACAACTCTTGTGTGCATTGCAACTTGCACTATCGATGTGGGGGGTAGGGTTAGCTGAAAGCTGAAGAACAAAGATCAACCCTGAATAATGCAATCTTGAGGTGAGCTGTAAATTCTTACGATGAAAGAGTAAGGGAAATATAGAACTTTCTTAAAGAATTAAATTTATCCTCAAATTGTATTCCATTAGGTATCAATGTTCCCCGGAGGGTTTTGTAAGTGGCGACAACCTCATCCTGTGGAAGTAGATTCCATGCTTGACGCATTTTCAGGCCTTGTTCAATCGTATGGATTGAGTGGGATGTATTGTTTCACTCTATCATTAGTTTGGTGGGAAACCCCCATTTGTATATTATTTTGTGGTTGCGTAAAATTTTAGTGATGGGGCTTAGGTTTTTGCGAGGTTGGATGGTCATTTGGGACAGATCCGAGTACAAGATTATCCCTGCATAAGGGTCTGGAAGCATTGGGCATAATCTCCGAAAATGCATCAGCGCAACTTTCACATGAAAGAAGTGAATTTTGGTGATCACATCCCTTGGCAGTTTTTGGGGTATGTGTGGTGGTTTCGGCAGCCTATGTGCTCTGTCAATCACTATTTTGGTAGTGAAGGGAGAAGATCTAGGATCATTTTCTAAAGGAATTGTTTCAAATCTTTGATGTTATTCCTTCTAGATCTATCATTGAGGGCATGCCATTTTAAGTTTCAGTTGTTTAAGTTCCTCTTCTAGTGAAAAATGATCATCCACTAGTTCGTTATGTGCCTCAGTAAACTCTGTCATTTTATTCTCCATATAATCCACCCTTTCTCCTAAACTGTCCTAAACTGTGTGTGTTTCTTTTCTGGATGTTTGCATAAAGGTTCTCATGTCATATTCCAGTGCTCCCCTCAGTGCCTGAAACATTTCTTTCATGTCTGTGTCTAAAACCTCTGTGCCTGTGGTTGGAAAGGCTGCTAGTTTTTCCTCATAAGGGTTACAAGGAAGTACAGGGTCACAATCAAAGGGAGTTTCACTTAATTGTGCCTGTGATACAGACAGCCTTCTTTTCTGTCTCACAGGACTGGAGACATCAGACTGAGAGGAGTCTGTATCATGATGCTGCTGCTGTGGCTGTCCTCTCCCTTTCTCCTCAGAGTGGGCTGCTTGCCTGCTTGTGTGTGTGTGAGAGGAGGGACAGGCGCCATTATCATGCCTGAGAGACCCAGCTGGGCTACAGAATTCACCTAATTTGTGGGGTTTATCCCATGGCTTACGCTTCTGCATTTGTGGGGTATTGTTCCCCCTACCTTCCAGATACTTTTGTTACCCTTAGATATGCTTTGGGTCGCCGTTAGCTGCTATAGGGAGACCTGTTGTTCTGGAGCTCAGCTAGTGTACACCCATTCATCTCAGCCGCAGGCCATGCCCCTCCCCAGTTTGTTTTCAGTTGAGCCCGTTCCTCAGTTGGACTAATGTGTGGCTTTTTTAAGGAGTTCAGCTTTATGATACTACATTTTGTTGTATAGTGTATATTATTACAGTAAACCATCTCTGTAGTATAATATGAAAGAAAAAATACACAAAGGAGAACCCTCAACTTGGTAAAGAGCTAGCGCGGTAATTTTCCTGTTTAACTGTAAGACTCTATTTCTCTGGTTTTAAAGGGACAGACAGTGGTTTTAGGACCTATTCTCCAATGTAAGCCATTCTCTATACGAGTTAATAGGTGTATTGTGCTATATACAGAACACAAGAGGCATTTGTTCTTATATACCTACACCTTTTTGATCTCCCCTGTTTGTTGTACCATGGGATTTGATGATTCCTTAGCACATCCTCATTATCTGCCATGCATTCTCTGCATCCATTTTAAGCTATTCACTAGAGCCTCATCTGGGATACAGCAGGTGTTAGTCCTTGGTCACACCTTGATATTCTTCACTATGGTTCATTTCTGGCTGGCTCCTGTTTGCTGGTGCTAGGGGTATCCCCTTCCCCCATTGGGGTGTGGTTTTGGGGACCTTCCATCTCTTCCTCTGAGGTGCCCCCTATGTCTGCCCCCTGATTGTATTTTTCCCTCTCCCTGGCATCCAAGGTCAACCAGTACCCACCCAATCAGTTCTGAAGAGGCAAGCATATCTTCGCGAAACACATCAATGTTTAAAGCATGGAGCAGGAGTGGGCCATGTCCTGGTGATCCACATTGATATTATTTCCATTTGTTGGACTTCAACACACCATGTGCTACACTGTGGCTATACACCTCCATACAATATGATTGGGTATCTTCTAACTCCTTGCTAATGAAGGGTGCCTTTTAACTGTTTCTTGAATTGTCCTTTTATGTTTTGTCATATATCAGTGTAACTTTGAATAAAATTTGATAATCTTGTTTTATACTTACCGCCTCATGTTGTGCCTACAAAGTCTGTTGTTTTTGAGTAGCTAGTTTTGCTTCTCTTTTTTTGTTATGAAAGAAAAAATGTAATTTTGTGCAATGGAGCAATAATGTTTGTTTCTTTATCTGGTTCCCCTTCAATCACAGTAGAGCATTGAAGCAAACTTCAAATTGATTAACTGCAGTCCCAGTCAATTAAATTATTAGGGGAGACATAATCCTACAATCTCACACCTGATTTCAGTTTTTGGCAAACAAATGAACTATTCCAATATATTCTTGAGTTACCAAAAGGCCAGTTTGGTTTGAAAAGGTTAATTTTAGCTGAGCAGTCTAGAAAGTCTGAAATGCTAGATCGTTCTTTTTGGCACATGCCACAAATTCCAGATTACCATTTTGTATATTATAAAATCATCTATTTTATCTGCTCAAAAGGGTGTCTAGGATGGGAATAGATTTTTACATTTTTGTTTTTTTTTTTCATTTTAGTAATAACTTTGACTGGCTAGCCCATGCCTGCAGCCCTAAAATGGAATGGTCTTATGAACAGACATGTCTTGTTGAAAATCCCATGTGTTTTGTGAATTTCAGCTGAAATAGAAATTGAAAATCTTGAAAGTGTTTAGTGGTTATTCTGTATATACTTACAACATTTACAGTCACTGTAACCCTGGCCCCCATGAGAGCATTCTTTAACAAAGCCCTTTAAAGCAGAAACATAATAGTGTGGAAGCCTTTGAGACTGTATTTCATTCCGTAATGTGCATTTTTCCTGAAGTACACACTCTGCATTACTTACATAGAGCTTTAATCTTAAAAATAGAATCAAAATATCCTGCATTTGGTCTATAGAGAAAATCTATATGTTATTACATGAAAACTGAAAAAGTCGTTTTCTTCTGCAAGCCTTGATTTCTCAGATATTGAATGAAAAATACTGTAATTTTTGTTCCATTTATATGCCATCTTATGACCCACAGTATTTCTTAAACCAGTTCTTAGGTAGGAAACCAACAGGTCATCTTTACATTTGTCATCTCGATTTAATCACACAGTGCTTTCACAGGTGAAATGATTACTCTGCTTATTTTATCTTAGGGGTTACACGGCAGATTTGGTGGACACTGATTTCTCATGTCTCATGAGAATAATTTTACAAGGATATACCTTAAAGGTTACTATTTTTACAACAGTCATATATAGTAAATGAGTATTTTTTTGCCCAATGTATCTCCTATTATCATTCAAAACTGTGAAAGGGAGGTGACAAAATTCATTTTTTACACTTTCCAAGGTGAGACTGAACTGTGGCATTGCATAATCATCAGAGATCAATCAATCACATTGAATGCAATTTGACGCAGTCTAAGAAATCGGTCACACAAGATTTTGTGATTGAACATTCATATAGCAATTCATTTTTATTCTGTCTTATTACACAAATGCAAAGATAATGCACATGCTTAACAAAATAGACTACAAACATTCACTCAAATGTACTAACAAGAAAAAGGGCATGATCTCAAACTAGCAGAAGCAAAGTTAAAAACTAACCTTAGAAAGTTGTTTTTTTTGTAGTTGGATTTACTCATGTATGTAATCTACCTATTAGGGAGACACATTTTGGTGTTTTATTAGTTGGGATAACAGCTCTTATGGCTATTTTTAGGATATCATTTATGTATGTCATCCATGCCTCCATGCCTTCAGGTAACAGTAAATCCTGAGGGAGGTTTGACATGTCCATGCACTTATGCTCGCCGATATCTATGTGAACCCTTAGAAAACAATAGAGTGAAAATGGTCACCACCTCCTGATCACAGGAAACCAAAGTTTATCTCTTCTCAACACATTACTTCCTGCTTTTTTCTTCCATACTTATGAGGGTTTGGGGTAGTAGAGAGATGTGAAAAGACTGCACTGCGCCCCGAGCCCTCCCACTTGTGTGACAATAGCAAATTAATATTTGCTATTGTCTTCCTGCTTCTCCTCCCAGCCAGACAGGAAGCTGGTTTTAAGACCTGAATGGCTGAAAGGATAAGCGACCTTATTGGCCAGGAGGAGTAGCAGGGGGGAAGCTGCCCATGCTGCCTGTGAAGCACTGTGGAGTAGAAGCAGGATGGAAGCTGCCCGTGAAGCCGCCCATGCCACCGCCCATGATTCTGCCATGGAGTAGAAGCAGGGGGAAGCCGCCTGCGACCTGGATGGGGTAAGTAGTGCTGAATGATCAAGCAATGACGGGGGGCGGGTTGGCGGTGGCTGCGGACGGGATGGAGCCGCCATTGCTGTTCTCCCTTTCCTGGCCAGGCTGCAAGACTGGATAATGGCCTGGCATCTGTTTTAGAAGCTGCCCATGCCACCGTCCATGAAGCCACTGTGGAGTAGAAGCAGGGAGGTAGCCACCCATGCCACCTGTGAAGCTGCCCATGCCGCCCATGAAGCCACCATGGAGTAGAAGCAGGGGGAAGCCGCCTGTGACCTGGATAGGGTAAGTAGTGCTGGACAATCAAGCAATGGTGAGGGGGCAGGTTGGCGGTGGCTGCGAAGGAGATGGAGCTGCCACTGCTGTTCTCTCTTTCCTGGCCAGGCTGCATGCCTGGATAATGGGCTGGCATCTATTTTAGAAAGGGATCCTACTCCATGTTTGATCCTCCATGGGGTTTAAAGAGACTATGCAAAGCCAACCCCATGTTAATATGATACTTCCCTGGCCCAGTAGTTGTTAGGGTATGCTGGGGATGGTGGCTTATTGGAATCTGGAATCCCCTCTAAAATAAAAGGGGCCTAAGATATCTGCCCCCCACCCCCCCAAATTTTAACAATTAAGTAACCTGGAATACCCTGGTTGCTTTGTTTACACACAAAACAAAGCCAGCAGGGAACTGCAGGGAACATGGAAATTTAGTGGCAGTATTTTTTTTTTCGTCCAGGGTGCCAACCAACTCCTCATTTATGAACAGGTATCTGGAATCAACAAAATAGTGTACAACAAGTAGAATTGTTATTTGGAATTCATACATGTGATGCATTTCATTAATTAAATAAATACATACAATATAAAAACTTGGCATCTAAGGTATATCAAGGTCATTCCATGACAATGTATTAAGTGGAATTAATCTGAATTATCTGGGATGATGCGGTGCACAGACTCTATGACAATTTATTAAGTGACATTTATCTGAATTATCTGGCATGGTGGTGTGCACAGACTCCTTGCCACCTGTCTATTTTAATGCAACCTTTTCATGAATCCATAACCCGATTAGATGCACTAAAAGGCAGGGCTGACTTATAAGGATACGCATCCAGAGAGTTGGTTTAGTAGCTAGTATTTTTTTGCTCTGTTTTTAGAAAAGATAACAGCACAACAGAAAACACAGCTACAGTCTCCACATATTGTTTTAATGTGTCATACAAAAATAAAAAGTAAGCATGTAACAAGGTGGCTTGGAAAAATGTTCATTAGTATACATCATGGTAAAATGATGAATGCTATTGGGATAAACAAAATCTCTTAAAATTTTGTGTTTTAGGATGATTTTTTAAGATCTACTGAACAGGCAGATTATAGTCCAGCACACCAGGCATATACTGTAGATCTATAGTATGTACTGGTGCTGCCTAGGAAGAGGTGTGCATAATTTAACCCTGTCTAGGGCAAGCCTCTAGCTACAATATACCTAACTCTAATTAGGAAAGACTCCCCAAAGATGGACATACTATGGGCTCGATGGGAGGCTGACATCCCGACACTGGATAGACAAACATGGGAAGACAGTTTTGAGGATAGTTTTAGACTACTGATATCCTCTAGGGATAAATTGGTACAAACAAAATTCTTCCACAGGGTATACCTCACACCTCAGAGGCTGCACAGAATCTATCCGGGAGATCACCAGACTGCCCACGTTGTCAATCTCCTGATAGCTCATATATCCACATGTTTTGGACCTGCCCTAAATTAGTACCATATTGGTCTGCTATTATGGAAGGAATTAATGCTCGTGTACAACTTGACATACCCTTAACACCTGAATTAGCCTTACTGGGCATACATGACGATGACCAGAGACCCAGATATACCAAGTTACTGGTTTCGCTGCTGCTCTTCAATGCTAAAAAAGAGATTATATTAAAGTGGATATCTAGCAGGCCTCCAACGGTGGGGGCGTGGGAAAAATCTATTAATGCTGTTCTTCCTATGTACAAATTGACATACATAAGTAGGGGTTGTCCTCAGAAGTGCAGAAGGGTTTGGCAGCCTTTGACCGATCCCGGGTGCGGTTTTCATCAAATGTAACCTGGCACATTCCTGTTATCTGTATGCGGTCTCCTACATTGTACTGTTGCCCCCCCCCCTCCCCTTCCCTCCCCATGGTCATTTTTTCTTCCCCTTCTCCTCTCCCCCCCCTTTCTTTCTCTCCCCTCATCCTCCTAGTGCTGATGCTATGATTGAATAAATACTACTGTAGGTATTGTAACTGCTCCATGTAAAAAACATGTACAGCTATATTTGTAGCCACTGTATTGTTTTCTTCTTCTGTATTGTGTACCATAATTTTTAAATAAAGACCAACCTTGTTGTTAAAAAAAAAAATATATATATATATATATATATAAACCTATATGGCTCATACATACCCATCCATGGCTCATTTATCCTCATCCATGGCTCATCCATCCCCATCCATGGCTTATCCCTCCTCATCCATTCCTCATCCATCCCAATCCATCCCCATCCATGCCTCATTCATGCTCATCCATACCTCATCCATGCCACATTAGTGATCATCCGTGCCACATCCATGCCACATCAGTGCTCATCCATGCCACATCAGTGATCATCCATGATCAGTGCTCATCTGTGCCACATCCATGCCACATCAATGCTCATCCATGCCACATCCATGCCACATCAGTGCTCATCCGTGCCACATCAGTGATCATCTGTGCCACATCCATGCCATAGCAGTGCTCATCCGTGCCACATCCATGCCATATCAGTACTCAACCGTGCCACATCCATGCCACATCCATGCTCATCCATGCCACATCAGTGCTCATCCGTGCCCCATCAGTGATCATCCATGCCACATCAGTGCTCATCCATGCCACATCAGTACTTATCCATGTCACATCCATACCACATCAATGCTCATTCGTGTCACATCCATGCCACATCAGTGCTCATTCATGCCACATCCATGCCACATCAGTGATCATCCATGCCACATCAGTACTCATCCGTGCCACATCCATGGCACATCAATGCTCATCTGTGCCACATCCATGCCACATCAGTGCTCATTCATGCCACATCCATACCACATCAGTGCTCATCCATGCCACATCCATGCCACATCAGTGCTCATCCATGCCACATCCATGCCACATCAGTGATCATCCATGCCACCTCAGTGCTCATCCATGCCACATCCATGCCACATCAATGCTCATCCATGCCACATCCATGCCACATCAGTGCTCACCTGTGCCACATCAGTGCTCATCCGTGTCACATCAGTGATCATCCATACCACATCCATGCCACATCAGTGCTCATCCATGCCACATCCATGCCACATCATTACTCAACCATGCCACATCCATGCCAAATCCGTGCTCATCCATGCAACATCAGTGCTCATCCATGCCACATCAGTGCTCATCCATGCCCCATCAGTGATCATCCATGCCACATCAGTGCTCATCCATGCCCTATCAGTGCTCATCCATGCCACATCAGTGATCACCCATGCCACATCCATGGCACATTAGTGCTCATCCATGCCACATCCATGCCACATCAGTACTCATTCGTGCCACGTCCATGCCAAATCTGTGCTCATCCATGCAACATCAGTGCTCATCCATGCCACATCAGTACTCATCCATGCCCCATCAGTGATCATCCATGCCACAACAGTGTTCATCCATGCCACATCCATGCCACATCAGTGCTCATCCATGCCACATCAGTTGTTACCCATGCCACATCCATGGCACATCAGTGCTCATCCATGCCACATCCATGCCAAATCCATGCCACATCAGTACTCATTCGTGTCACTTTCATGCCACATCAGTGCTCATCTGTGCCACATCCGTGCCACATCAATGCTCATCCATGCCACATCCATGCCACATCAGTGCTCATCCGTGCCACATCAGTGATCACCCATGCCACATCCATGGCACATCAGTGCTCATCCATGCCACATCCATGCCACATCAGTACTCAACCGTGCCACATCCATGCCAAATCTGTGCTCATCCATGCAACATCAGTGCTCATCCATGCCACATCAGTGCTCATCCATGCCCCATCAGTGATCATCCATGCCACATCAGTGCTCATCCATGCCACATCCATGCCACATCAATGCTCATCCGTGCCACATCCATGCCACATCAGTGGTCACCTGTGCCACATCAGTGCTCATACGTGCCACATTAGTGATCATCCATACCACATCCATGCCACATCAGTGCTCATCCGTGCCACATCCATGCCACATCAGTAATCAACCATGCCACATCCATGCCAAATCCGTGCTCATCCATGCCAAATCCGTGCTCATCCATGCCACATCAGTGCTCATCCATGCCCCATCAGTGCTCATTCATGCCACATCAGTGCTCATCCATGCCACATCCATGCCACATCAGTGCTCATCCATGCCACATCAGTGATCACCCATGCCACATCCATGGCACATCAGTGCTCATCCATGCCACATCCATGCCACATCAGTACTCAACCGTGCCACATCCATGCCAAATCTGTGCTCATCCATGCAACATCAGTGCTCATCCATGCCACATCAGTGCTCATCCATGCCCCATCAGTGATCATCCATGCCACATCAGTGCTTATCCATGCCACATCCATGCCACATCAGTGCTCATCCATGCCACATCAGTGATCACCCATGCCACATCCATGCCACATCAGTGCTCATCCATGCCACATCCATGCCACATCAGTACTCATTCGTGCCACTTTCATGCCACATCAGTGCTCATCTGTGCCACATCCATGCCACATCAATGCTCATCCATGCCACATCCATGCCACATCAGTGCTCATCCGTGCCACATCAGTGATCACCCATGCCACATCCATGGCACATCAGTGCTTATCCATGCCACATCCATGCCACATCAGTACTCAACCGTGCCACATCCATGCCAAATACATGCTCATCCATGCAACATCAGTGCTCATCCATGCCACATCAGTGCTCATCCATGCCGCATCAGTGATCATCCATGCCGCATCAGTGCTCATCCGTGCCACATACATGCCACATCAGTGCTCATCCATGCCACATCAGTGATCACCCATGCCACATTCATGGCACATCAGTGCTCATCCATGCCACATCCATGCCACAACAGTATTCATTCGTGCCACTTTCATGCCACATCAGTGCTCATCTGTGCCACATCCATACCACATCAATGCTCATCCATGCCACATCCATGCCACATCAGTGCTCATCTATGCCACTTCAGTGATCATCTGTGCCACATCCATGCCACATCAGTGCTCATCCGTGCCACATCCATGCCATATCAGTACTCAACTGTGCCACATCCATGCCACATCCATGCTCATCCATGCCACATCAGTGCTCATCCATGCCACATCAGTGCTCATCCGTGCCCCATCAGTGATCATCCATGTCACATCAGTGCTCATCCATGCCACATCCATGCCACATCAGTGCTCATTCATGCCACATCCATACCACATCAGTGCTCACCCGTGCCACATCCATGCCACATCCATGGCATATCAGTGCTCATCCATGCCACATCCATGCCACATCAGTACTCAACCGTGCCACATCCATGCCAAATACATGCTCATCCATGCAACATCAGTGCTCATCCATGCCACATCAGTGCTCATCCATGCCGCATCAGTGATCATCCATGCCACATCCATGCCACATCAGTACTCAACCGTGCCACATCCATGCCAAATACATGCTCATCCATGCAACATCAGTGCTCATCCATGCCACATCAGTGCTCATCCATGCCGCATCAGTGCTCATCCGTGCCACATACATGCCACATCAGTGCTCATCCATGCCACATCAGTGATCACCCATGCCACATTCATGGCACATCAGTGCTCATCCATGCCACATCCATGCCACAACAGTATTCATTCGTGCCACTTTCATGCCACATCAGTGCTCATCTGTGCCACATCCATGCCACATCAATGCTCATCCATGCCACATCCATGCCACATCAGTGCTCATCTGTGCCACTTCAGTGATCATCTGTGCCACATCCATGCCACATCAGTGCTCATCCGTGCCACATCCATGCCATATCAGTACTCAACTGTGCCACATCCATGCCACATCCATGCTCATCCATGCCACATCAGTGCTCATCCATGCCACATCAGTGCTCATCCGTGCCCCATCAGTGATCATCCATGTCACATCAGTGCTCATCCATGCCACATCCATGCCACATCAGTGCTCATTCATGCCACATCCATACCACATCAGTGCTCACCCGTGCCACATCCATGCCACATCCATGGCATATCAGTGCTCATCCATGCCACATCAGTGCTCATCCATGCCCCATCAGTGATCATCCATGCCACATCAGTGCTTATCCATGCCACATCCATGCCACATCAGTGCTCATCCATGCCACATCAGTGATCACCCATGCCACATCCATGCCACATCAGTGCTCATCCATGCCACATCCATGCCACATCAGTACTCATTCGTGCCACTTTCATGCCACATCAGTGCTCATTCGTGCCACATTCATGCCACATCAGTGCTCATCCATGCCACATCAGTTCTCATCTGTGCCACATCCATGCCACATCCATGCCACATTAGTTCTCATCCGTGCCACATCCATGCTACATCAGTGCTCATACGTGCCGCTACACATGTGGTATCACTATACTCAGGAAGGGTAGCAGAATGTATTTTGGGTTGTAACTTTTGTTATGTACATGCTATATGTTAGAAATATCATATAAATGGACAACTTTGTGTAAAAAACATTTTCCAAAAACTTTCCAAAAACAACATGTTCAAAAGACTCATTATGCTTCATAGGATATGCGTCGGGGTGTTTATTTTCCAAAATGGCTCATTTGTTGGGCTTTTCCATTGCCCTGGTGCTCCAGGACCTTCAAAAGCGTAAGAGGTCGTCAAGAAATTAAATGTGTAATTTATGTCCCTTGAGAGCCTGACGGTGCTCCCTGCACGTTGGGCCTTTGTGTGTGGCCAGGCTGTGAAAATGTCTCACACATGTGGTATTACTATACTTAAGAGGAGTAGCAGAATGTGTTTTGGGGTGTAGTTGCAAGTATGCATATGCTGTGTGATAGAAATAACCCGTTAATATGACAATTTTGTGAAAAAAAAATTTCATTTTGCAAAGAATTGTGGGAAGAAATTACAACTTAAAAAACTCACCAAACCTCTTACTAAATACCTTTGAATATCTATTTTCCAAAAAAGGGTCATTTGGGGGGTATTTGTACTTTCCTGGCTTGATAGTGTTAGGAAATGAGATAGGCCGTCAGTACATCAGGTGTGATCAGCTGTGATCAATTTTCAATGATTGGCACCATAGCTTGTAGACTCTATAACTTTCACACAGACCAAATAATATAAACTGATTTGGGTTATTTTTACCAAAGATATGCAGCAGTATAAATTTTGGCCAACGTTTATAAAGGAAAATTACCAATTTGCTAAATTTTATAACAGAAACAAAGAAAAATGCATTTTTGAAATAACATTTTCGGTTTTCAGTGATTAAATACCACCAAAATTCCACCAAAAGACAGCTGTATTTGTGTGAAAAAAGGGACAAAAATTTCATATGGGTACAGTGTTGCATGACCGAGTAATTATCATTCAAAATGTGAGAGCAAAGGGGGTTTAAATGCCCAGTGGGTAAGTGGTTAACAAGGGAAAGGGCAGCAACATATCTGCCTCAATGACCACAATCTTCAAGATGGTGCTTTGAGAGGTAGTTTTAAAATCATTCAAGCAACTTTACTAAAGCACTTTACCACAACAAAAAGAATAACCTAGTCTGGCAAATCACCTGGAATTTAAGAATCCCTTGGGCAGCCTGAAAATAATGAAATGAACAGTAAATGTAAGTAATCATAATGATTTGGTGGTCATATTCCATCAAGAGATTTGAAGTCTGAAAATAATATTTTCTAACATGCTTTCCTATTGATAATTTTTCTCACTTTTATCTCCTGTACAATATTTGTTCTCAACGACAAGAGTGAATTTACAACTTTCAATTATTTTATTGTTTATATTTTCAGATTGTGACATAATGGCCAACTTGTTTTATTGTACTTATGCTTGAAGAGAAGTATTTTTTGCCTTATCATTTACAGTATCTCACAAAAGTGAGTACACCCCTAACATTTTTGTAAATATTTTATTATATCTTTTTATGTGACAACACTGAAGAAATGACACTTTGCTACAAAGTAAAGTAGTTAGTGTACAGCTTGTATAACAGTGTAAATTTGCTGTCCCCTCAAAATAACTCAACAGACAGCCATTAATGTCTAAACAGCTGGCAACAAAAGAGGGTACATCTCTAAGTGAAAATGTCCATATTGGGCCAAATTAGCCATTTTCCCTCCCCGTTGTCACGTGACTCGTTAGTGTTACAAGGTCTCAGATGTGAATGGGGAGCAGGTGTGTTAAATTTGGTGTTATCGCTCTCACTCTCTCATACTGGTCACTGGAAGTTCAACATGGCACCTCATGGCAAAGAACTCTCTGAGGATCTAAAAAAAAGAATTGTTGCTTTACATTAAGATGGTCTGGACTATAAGAAGATTGCCAAGACCCTGAAACTGAGCTGCAGCACTGTGACCAAGACCATGCAGCGGTTTAACAGGACAGGTTCCATTCACAACAGGCCTTGCCATGGTCCACCAAAGAAGTTGAGTGCACGTGCTCAGCGTCAAATCCAGAGGTTGTCTTTGGGAAATAGATGTATGAGTGCTGCCAGCATTGCTGCAGAGAGGTTGAAGGGGTGGGGGGTCAGCCTGTCAGTGCTCAGACCATATGCCGCGCACTGCATCAAATTGGTCGGCATGGTTGTCATCTCAGAAAGAAGCTTCTTTTAAAGATGATGCACAGGGGGGCGTGGTCTAGCACATGGAGCTGTAGGATGCACATCGTGGCAGCTCCCGGGCCTCACGATCTCCTTCACCATCACCCGCACAGCTACCAAACCGTCCCGATGGGTAAAGGGAAGCCCAGGGACCATTCTAAGCCCACCAGCGACTGGACACAAGGAGATTTGGGACGTTTTGTGACTCGATTCTCTGCAGCCTACCTGAGTCAGAGACCATCCAAGATGGCGACGGCGCCTCCGTCCCCGGCCCACTCTGAACCTGCAGACGCTGAACAGGTACATTCTAGAGGCTGCTCAGTTTCCCTGGCTGACCTAGAACCCCCTCTATACAATCCACACAGCCCTCACAGCTTCTCACAGGCATCCCTATGCTCAGGGGATGGATGGGATCTGGAGTCACAGATGCGATCCATGCATGCTTATTTACGCTCTCTACCCACTAAAACTGACTTTGAGCACTATGTCTCCCGCATGGAGAAGACCTATAAGAAAAAGATTGCTGATCTCAAGAGGGATTTGGGGACTCGCATGGAGGATGTAGAGAATACTGCTGATGGCATTTGCAATACATTGCAGTCCCATGAGGAGACACTTAATTCCCACACTGTCATGCTGCAGCAGCTCATGTATCACCAAGATGGCATTGAAAACCATGGCAGATGGAATAATATTAGGATACGTGGCATCCCGGAAAACATAGAACACAAAGATTTGACTGGAGCAGTTACTGCCATTTTTAATCAAATACTACAACAGCCTAAAGACACCCTGGACAGAGTACACAGGACCTCGGGCCCAAGGAATCCTGACTCCTCTTTCATCCATGACATGCTTTGCATGGTGCACTTTTACAGAGTCAAAGAGGAGATCATGAGAGCTGCCAGCACACATGACTACATTCGGCTGAATGACACTCCTGTCATGTTACTCCCAGACCTCTCACGCCAAATCCTGGTCATGAGGCGTGCACTTAAACCAATCACATCCATCCTTCAGGAGAAGAAGATTAAATACCAGTGGAGGTTTCCTTTTCAGCTACGGGTACACCATGAAGGCAAGACAGCCCTCTTCCGCACCCTAGGAGACCTACCACGGTTCCTGAATACGCTGGAGCTACCCCAGAACTCTCTGCCAGATTGGCCTCTCCCACCTACTACCCTGGGACTTCCATTCCACATGCAATGGCAGAAGGCTGGTGAGCGACCCAGAGGCTCCCCTCAGAAGCCACTGGATGACTGACTCCCCTTTGGCCTCTGCCAATTGCATACCCTTACCCTGTAACCGGGATTGTTCTTTTTGCAGGACGTTCACCCCCTGACCAAGGTTTATGGTAATGGTCGCCCTGGATCTCCTGAATGATTTGTACACTATCAGTGTTTCAGACTCACCCCCTTTTTATTATTTTTTTTGTTTTTTTTATTGCACAGATAACTGTCCTCTTAGAGGACGCTTTTGCAGACACTGACCAGTCAGTTTGGTTTTGCTATTGGCATCTGACGACTACTCCTGTTACCTTATTTTGTTAATGATAATAAAACATATTTGACTCTAAAGATGATGCACAAGAAAGCCCACAAACACTTTGCTGAACACAAGCATACTAAGGACATGGATTACTGGACCCATGTCCTGTGGTATGATGAGACCAAGATAAACTTATTTGGTTCAGATGATGTCAAGCGTGTGTGGCGGCAATCAGATGAGGAGTACAAAGACAAGTGTGTCTTGCCTACAGTCAAGCATGGTGGTGGGAGTGTCATGGTCTGGGACTGCATGGGTGCTGCCGGCACTGGGGAGCTACAGTTCATTGAGGGAACCATGAATGCCAACATGTACTGTGACATACTGAAGAAGAGCATGATTCCCTCCCTTCGTAGACTGGTCTGCAGGACATATTCCAACATGATAATGACCCCAAACACTCCTCCAAGATGACCACTGCCATGCTAAAGAAGCTGAGGGTAAAGGTGATGGACTGGCCAAGCATGTCTCCAGACTTAAACCCTATTGAGCATCTGTGGGGTATCCACAAACGGATGGTGAAGGAGCGCAAGGTCACTAACATCCACCAGCTCTGTGATGACATCATGGAGGAGTAGAAGAGGACTACATTGGCAACCCATGAAGCTCTGGTGAACTCCATGCCCAAGAGGGTTAAGGCAATGCTGGAAAATAATAGTGGCCACACAAAATATTGACACTTTGGGCCCAAATTGGACATTTTCACTTAGGGGTGTACTTACTTTTGTTGCCAGAGGTTTAGACATTAATGGCTGTGTGTTGAGTTATTTTAACCTCCCTGGCGGTATGATTCTTTCGGATTTTAGGTGCTGAAAGCGGTACAATTATTTTGCATGGAAATTTGGCGTTTTATATTGTAGGTCTGTAAATCTTAACAATAACACACTTAAATCTGTCCAAACCAGAGTCTAGTAGATATCCCGGGTATGATAAAGTTTGAAACACAAAAACATAAATTATAATATAATAAATAAAAATAAATAATTAAAAAAAATTTAAAAAAATAGTAATAAAATAAATTTCCCCACAATTCACTATCGCTCAATTCTGCAAGTGTTCTAATTTACTATCGCTGTTTTCTAGCTGGTCTAAAGCCACTTTTGACGTAAAGGGACACTTTTTGGTTGCTATGGACAATCTCCAGTTTCCAGGCAGAAAGAACAGTGTATATCATGTAAAACTGCATGCAGGGCATGGGCCAGAGCACTGAGGACAAAAGGGATGTGAAATCATTTCATACAGTACTGTAATCTGTAAGATTACAGTACTGTATGTGTTATGATTTTGACATTTTTTTGAATTTGCCGCCAGGCTCCGCCCCCGTGCGTCGCGCCGCTCGCAGGGAACGGAGCCTGGCACGGAGAGGCTTCGGAGGAGGACGGAGCCCTCGGACACTGCGGGGGACATCGCAGGATCCCGGGGACAAGGTAAGTAAAGCCGCCCCAGGATCCTGCAATGCGATCCCGAGTGTGGCTCGGGGTTACCGCTAATGGTACTGAATTTTAACCCCGAGCCACACTCGGGAATACCGCCAGGGAGGTTAAGGGGACAGCAAATTTACACTGTTTTACAAGCTGTACACCTACTGCTTTACATTGTAGCAAAGTGTCATTTCTTTAGTGTTGTCACATGAAAAGATATAAGAAAATATTTCCAAAAATGTGAGGGGTCTACTCACTTTTGTGAGATACTGTATATATTCCAGCCAATTTAACAATGTCTATCAGTTCTTTTTGGTCTTCAAATGCCACACACTCAGACCTCACTCCCCCTGCATCTGAACATACATAGTTAAGGTCATTCCTTCTCTATATTGACATATTTACAGCTGAGTTTTGATCTGGAATGTCTTCCCAAATACATATATTGTTTTCTACCTAAGGGGAAGCTTCTCCCCTAAAAGGTCAGAGCTTTGCTCATTGATGCTGTGTCTACACAATTAACTTTAAACAAGAAAAAACAATTCAAATTGTTTCACTGTTATTGCTGTCCACCTCAGCAGAATAGCACAGTGCATTTTTCATAATTACTGGTATTCATAAATAATCCTAAAAAGATTATATTTTTAGTGGAATTTGCCATGAGAATTTAGGGTACAAATCTTGTTAACAGGCCAGATTAATATATTATATATATATAATATATATTATATAATATAATATATATTAATATTAATAAAATATGTTATAAATAGTAATTAGGTTCCAAATACAGCAGAGCATACTGATCCCCTGTATAGTGACAAAAGAATATTTGTTTGCTTGTTTTTTTTAAATTTTTTTATTTATTTTATTTATTTGGTTAGCAACAGCGGTAAAATAATCATAATTCTTCTTTTTTACTTGTAGACAAGGGAGCATTAGCAGCTGACAATGTAATAAGGGTTTTTGAGTTTTTTAACCTTGCTTTCAAATTTTTCCAAATTTTTGGTTTATATACTAAAAAACTCAATGGTAATCAAATACCACCAAAAGAACACTTTATTAGTGTGAAAAAATGATAGAAATATCATAGCTGATAGCAAAATATGCTCTGGTCATGAAGGGGGTAAACCTTCTGGAGGGCAAGTTGTTAAACTAAGCCCAGTCCACTGTTGCTTAGACTAGTAGGCTGAAATGTGTGCAGTAGGAGGGAAAATGTTTCTATGTTGGTGGTCGGTGGAAGTATAAAATGCCCCTACATCAAAGGCCAGTGTTGGTAAAAAGCTACTTTTCCCTGCATTTGTGTCAGTGGCAGTAGTTAAAGTACCCCCCAACATCCCAACATTGGTGTCAGTAGGAGTTTTAACCTCTGACTCAGCGATGGTTTCAGTGGGAGTAGCAAAATCCCCTCCAGCATTGGAATCAATGGGAATAGTAAAAGCCACACCCTAGCATTGGTGTCATAGGAAATAGTAATAGCCCCTCTCCCACAGATTCGGTGTCAGTGAGAAAAGTAAAAGCCCCCCCAGCACTGGTGTCAGTGGGAGTAGTAGAAGACCCCCAGCATTGGTGTCAGTGGGAATAGTAAAAGCCCCCAGCAATGGGGTCAGTGGGAGTAGAGACAGTCCCCGAGTTACAAACATCTGACTTACAAATGGCTCCTACTTACAAATGGAGGGAGACAACAGAAAGTGAAAGGAAAGCTACCCCCAGGAAGGTAAATTCACACCCGTAAGAATTACCATGGGAAAAAGGTGTCTCCACTGAAGCTTTATCACCAATTCTGGTTTCCACAACAACCCAAAATTTTTAAAATCCAATTGTCACAGGGACAGAAAGTGAGGTGCAATCTTCTGAACGGGGCACAGACAACAAAACTACAGGAATGTTAACCCTTCCCTATGCTATTCAAAAAATGTAAAACTTATTTTTTTGGCTGGAGTTACACTTAAAAAATGTACCTGTTCCAACATACATACATATTCAACTTAAGAGCGAACCTACAGAACCCAGGGACTGCCTGTAGTAAAATTCCCTAAAGCATTGGTGCCAATGGGAGTAGTAAAAGCTCCCCCCTCCCTAAGCAATGGTGTCAGTGGGAGAACCAAAATCCCCTTCAGCATTGGTGTAAGTAGGAGTTGTCAAACCCCCCTCCCAACCTTGGGGTTGGTAGGAGTAGTTAAAGCCCCGCCCAGCATTTGTGTAGGTGGGAATAGTAAAAGCCCACCAGCATTGTTGTCAGTGGGAGTAGTAAACGTATCCCCCCATCATCTGCTGTCACTCACAGGGCCTTCTTATTGCAGCAGCTGGTTTGTGACAAAAGTGTGATGTATTCTGTGGACTGTTGTCTAAAACTGACCCTAAAACTAACCTAAAGCTGCAGCCTTGGTCTGTGGGGCAGTTGTGTCTAACCTGAGCCACAGTAAGATGTAAGAGATAATGATAATTGGTGACATCACTGCCAGTAAGAAAATGCATGCTTGCGGCAGATTAAAGGAGGATGTCAGCTTCCTTGGTTGTAAAGGTTAGAAGGGTTTAATTTCGCTTTATTAATCCATTACTTTTTTAAATGCAAGGCAAATGCCTTATTGCAGACCTTGGTTCATATTGGTGTAGATAGCATAACAAAACATATAAAACTAAAAGTGCATTTTTTAAACACCCTTTTTCTGATGTTTTAGTGAAGCAGACATTTCTCTAGAGCATTACCTTGATTAAAGAAGCTGGCCAATATATTGCACTGCCTGCATCCGTCAACCTGTTCAAATCAATCAACAGATGTCATGGACAAATCTTCCTGGCTCACACTATAAATCACCAAACCACAAAAACACCTATAAATCATTTCTAGATAGCATGGCATACACTCAATAGAAATGACTTTGTTAGCTTTTTTGTGAATATTTGATGACTCTTGAAGAGTTCAGGTGATAATGAGTAAAGTTTATTATTAGAGACAAGGGACAATTCATTGTGAAGAAGACTGCGAGCAGTTTATAATGCAGCGCTGAGCCTGGAGAGTCTGTAAATAAACAATTCTCAAAGCAGGAACATTCTAGTTATTCTCTCTTGTGTACTTCTGTGACATTACACGAGTAAACAACATTGTGTGTGACAGCAGTATCACATTGAGCATATGGTATCCAAATCAATCAGTGATTAACAGTTGTAGGTGACACACTGGATGCCAATTGGAGCTAATGCAAATGCCTTCCTTGTAAAATATGTATGATTCTTCATATGAAATCCACAAGCCTGGGGCATTTGAATGAATACAGGTTCATGCAGTGGACAGGCTTCTCATTATGGCTACAATCTTTGCATGCACATAATAGAGAAGGAAAAATATATAAAATCCCAATTTTTGAAAAGTACTAAAAATTATACTACAAATGATGCTGTTATGTGATATATGGCCATATTTAAAGAAACACTGTCACACCAAAAACTTTATCATACAGACCTTAGCATATATTGGCATATCAGGCCTTATTCAAAAAGTTAACATTCCAGGATCCTTATTTTCAATAGAGTGGGTATTATTTTCAGCTAGTCCAAAGAGATTTGAATATTGCAGTCACATGTCCAATTAAAGATCTCTATCTTTGTGTTAAAGCTGAACTCCAGAAATTCAGCTATTTTGTAAAAAGTGCCGACATTATATGAGGTGCATGCCACCTTCTGGACTTTTCTCTATTATTTACATCTGGTATGTTTATGGAGCTCCGGAAGAGAGGTATCGCTATGGTTCTAGGAGCTCCGACACTGTACCTTCTGCTCTCAGCTCCTTCAGCAGTAGAGTAGATGCAGCTGCTATGCCTGTCCCCCCCTCCTTTTGCCCAATCACAGAAGTCTTTGTATTATGTGAACTCATTCAAAAAATACAAAGGCTTCTGTGAAGGGACAGCAGAGCGGAGGGTTGGGCAGAGCTGATGTGTCTGCTTCTCTTCTCTCAGAGCCCCAGGTGCCTCCTTTTTCGAGTTCCATCAACATTTTAGATATAAATAATGGGGTTAAGTAAAGAAAGTTGTCTTTGTTGGACTTAACTCACAGTATGCCTGCACATTTTACAAAGTGGCTGTATTCCTAGAATTCAGTTTTAAAGTCCAATGCCAGGAAATAGAAAAAACTACCCCCCCCCCCTCTTCTCTATAAGGATGAAATGTGTGTTAACTCTAGGGGATAAGGAATAATACGAGAGGGGGAGATGGGCAGAGCCTAGCGGAGCAGACATGCATTGTTAGAGCTCCACACCGCTGAGGAGAGAAGAGAAGGACAAAGCGGAGCCTGCAGGCTCAAAAGGTATCCATTTGAACCTTTTTGCCCCAGGGAACAAACTGTGAAAGTTTGGGCAGGAAATATGGTACTGGGAGGAAACCGTGGCAGAAATAAAAATCACCTCACAAAGAGCACACAGGCACTCACTGCAGCTGAAGCAGCTCCAGTTACCTCACAATATACAGCATCAGGGCGCTCTCACAGACAGAAAATGTCACAGCAAGACTCTCCATTTGAGTCAGATACAGAACAAATCCTCTCACAAACTTCTCCACAAGCCTCCTCAACATCCCCAGTAATATTATTACAATTTGAAAAGATGCTTCATAAGGCTTTAAAACAAACCTCAGAACAAATAACAAAAAGCCTAACCAAAGAAATAAGAGAGCTGAGAAACCGCACCGCAGCCTTAGAAATAAAAATGGATGAAATTGAAATTACAACCCAAGTAAATATAACAGAATTGGAACAATTAAAAGAAGAGAATTTAATACTTCAAACTAAGCTCGAAGATTACGAAAATAGAGCCAGACGTTCAAACTTGCGCATAAGGGGAATACCTGAAACTGTGACAGACCTGCAATCTACTATTACTGCTCTATTACAAGAACTAAAGCCAGATATCCCTATTGAACGTTTAGAACTGGACAGAGTACACAGAGCCCTCACAGCCAAAAAGAAAGATGGACCCCCACGTGATATAATCACAAAATTTCATTATTACAGAACGAAAGAACAAATACTAATTGCTGCAAGAGAAAAAAAGGAACTTAATTTTCAACGACACAATGATCAAATTTTTGCTGACCTATCCCAACTTACTATTACTAAAAGACGATCCATGAAACCCCAACTAATGGAACTGCAACGCCACAACATTATGTATCAATGGGGCTTCCCCTTTTCAGTCAGATTTAACTACCAAGGTACAATTTACAGAAGCAGATCAGCAGATGAACTACAACAAACCCTTTTAAAATTAAATCTGACAGAACCCACAAGCAGCAACTCTCCCACACGCAGAAGAATGGCATCATCTTCACCTTCAGGCAGCACTCAGAAAATTTCAGAACAAAATGGGAATCATCATTCTCACAAAAGAGGCCGTTATGCCACATCATCCATGGACCAAGAAGATTCAATGGACTGACATCCTAATTCCTGATATCTCTTCATTTATTATACTAAGAGATGGTTCTCTATAAAAAACCTGTATTTATAACTGAATGTAACTGCATTCTGATAGTCACACACTGTATGGGATCATGTTACATTCCAGTTATATTTCTTATTACTTCTGATTCATATAGCCTTAGAATATATAAGTGAAATAAGGAAATTCTTGTTCAGTTATATATTATCAGGTAATAACAATAGATTTATTACTTTTTAGGACAAATATGTTCAATAATCCAGAAGTAATGGAAGCTTTTTCTTTCTTTTCTTAAAACAAATATATTATTACCTAACTAGTTCCTAGAATTATGTTTTTGTTTATTCTAATCTGAAGCAATACAACCTCAATTTTATGAGTTAACATATCTAAACAGTTACATATGAATAAAATATGTAATTGTTTACTCTAAAAGGGTTAAAATCCCAAAATAATTCAAACTATCTTCATCAATACCAAAGTTATTAACAGTACCTTTCTAACTGAATTATTTAGCCTAGGGCAAGACTAACCATATACAACCACCCTGGAATAAATAATTTCAACAAAAACTATATTCTGCACTCCAATTAATGAAACATCATTTTGATGTCTTTTGACATAGCACTTCTCTCCTGTAAGCGGAAGATCCGTGTACCCCCATTAGCCCTCCTCATTCTCCCAACCATATTATGTGGGAGTGTGATGAAGGCACTTATTCCCCTGAGAGAGATATTTATTCTCTTTCACGGGTAAATTGTGATTACTTGCAAAAAATAATTTATACAATGTATCATCTAATCTCATATGTTTTTTGTTTACTCTTTACTCCAGAATTCACTGGTTTCTTTTCTATCTATTCATCTCTTCAGTCCACACAGGTTGATCTGCGCAGTCAGCTCTGCATAACAAAAAGTAAGTCAAAACTATTTGATCTGTTGCCATGGCACCACTGAATATACTTTCCCTGAATGTTCAGGGAATAAATGTCCCTCAAAAAAGGACCAAAGCCTTCCTTACTTTCCATAACAAGAAGGCTCACATAGTATGCCTCCAAGAAACACACTTCACCAAAGATTCTACTCCAAAATATATTTCTCCTTTTTATCAACAAATTTACACGGCTTCTGCCTGTACCAAGCAAAGGGGAACTCTAATTGCATTTCACCGATCCACACCATTCACCTTATCATCAGAAATTAAAGACCCAGAAGGTAGATACCTGATACTCATGGGTTATATAATGGATACAGCAATCACGGTGATTTCCTACTACGCTCCTAACAAACAACCTACACCATTCCTCTCACATATATTACAAGTGATTAATACACACAAAATAGGAACAGTGATAATGTGTGGGGATTCGAACCAGGTCCTCCTCCCATTTCTAGATAAATCACCTCTTACACCATCCAAAATAACCTCTAGATTACCTTTTTCTCAACTTCTTTCCAAATACAATCTGGTAGATTCGTGGAGAGAAAGTAACCCAATGAAAAAGAAATTCACTTATTTCTCGCACCCTCATCAAACCTTCACCAGAATAGATCATATTTTTCTAACAATAGGAATGATACCAGAAATTATTGCATCAGATATAATTCCGATTCTGTGGTCTGACCATAATGCAGTATACACTACTATAGCCTCAGCCATACCAAAAGCGCATGACCCAACGTGGTACTTACCGGACATAATTCTCAAACACCCACTACATCAGATGGCCATTGAACAAGCTTTAAAGGAATACATATCAATTAATAATACAACAGACATCTCCCCAATAACACTGTGGGAAGCTCATAAGCCTGTCTTGCGTGGTACAATACAAAGACAAATGGCACTATTTAAACGGGAACGCAAAAATCTAGCAAAAAAACTAGAACTCAATTTTAATGCAGCCTACATATCATTTCAAGATAATCCATCTCAGAGTACAAATTGCGACAGCGCTGAAAGCTGAAAATTGGCCTGGGCAGGAAGATGTCTAAGTGCCCGGTATTGAAGTGGTTAATGTCGCTGTACAGCAGCATAATGCGCTGGGCTACTGTACAATGCCATGCAATTTTGTTCAGTGCTCTGTGATAAAATGCAGCATGTAAACACACAGATCCACGTCCTGTCAGTTGAGAGGAGACCGATCTGTGTTCTCAGTACAGAGGAACACCGATCGGTCTCCTCCCCTTGTGCGTCCCCTCCCCCTACAGTTAGAATCACTCCCCTAGGAAACAATTAACCCCTCGTCTCCCACTAGTGGTTAACCCCTTCCCTGTCTGTCACATTTATACAGTAATCAATGCAATTTTATAGCATTGATCGCTGTATAAATGTGAATGGTCCTAAAAACTGTGTCAAAAGTGTCCGATGTGTCCGCCATAATGTCTCAGACATGAAAAAAAATTGCGATCGCCGCTATTACTAGTAAAAAAAAAATTAATATTTTTTTTTAAAAATGCCATAAATCTATCCCGTATTTTGTAGACGCTATAACTTTTGCGCAAACCAATCAATATACGCTTATTGTGATTTTTTTACCAAAAATATGTAGAAAAATACATATCGGCTGACACTGAGGAAAAAATTTGTTTTTTTTTTAAAAATTGGGATATTTATTATAGCAAAAAGTAAAAAATATTGTGTTTTTTTCTAAATTGTCGCTCTTCTTTTGTTTATAGCGCAAAAAATAAAAACCGCAGAAGTGATCAAATACCACCAAAAGGAAGCTCTATTTGTGGGGAAAAAAGGACGTCAATTTTGTTTGGGTACAACGTCGCACGACCACGCAATTGTCGTTTAAAGTGTGACAGCGCTGAAAACTAAAAATTGGGCTGGGAAGGAAGGGGGTGAAAATGCCCTGTATTGAACCGGTTAAACACCAGCAAAAACTCCGTGAGATTTTCTTATCTCGCATGAGCACATCTGTACTTATCCATATGTAAGTGGTGAATACTTTTATTGTATTACACATTAAACATTGCACTCAGAGGCGCTTTTCTGTTTTTTCTTTCTATGTTGATCCTGAGTTGGCTTCACTCCTGAGAAGAGCAGCCCTTACTGCCTGTTTTCCTATAGACTTTGCCATCATCATCCAGCTCCCAAGATCCACTATCAATTATCTTTTATAATTGATTGGACTTTTTATTTCTACTCGTGGACTTTTCACAATTGACTTTATCCAGTCCTGTTTTTATTACTAACTCATTAAACCAATTGTGAGCCACTATGCTGGTATCCTGAGCGCTAGCATTTTATGTTTTTACAGCATTTGCTGTATTGCCCTCCTTACTTGCGGGTTCCCTACATCTGTGTGACTGGTTCCTGAGGCCAATTCTATAAGGCCCTTTGGGTTTTTTCACACCTTGTAAATGGATATATCCATTTAAAATACAGGAAAATATAAATACGTATCCTGTTGGTGTATACGCCCAACATAATTTATTAAACATAAAGCACATTTTTTTTTACACATCTTTTTTTGACAGTTACATGGAGCAGACTATGCTCTAGAGAAAAAGCTTTATTTATAGAGGCTAGCCAATATATTGTGTTGGGATGAAGGTAAGTACACATCTGTGGCAGGTGAGGGCAGGCACTGTAAGTCAGGATAGGGAGCAACTTCAGTCTCACAAAAACAGACATTAAGAGTTGAAAATGTTAAACATAAATCTTTTTTTTCAGCAGTATTAGTGTAGTTTTAATTTTTTATAGAAATCAAAGAAAATTGGAAAAAAGTGCCCAGGCTGCTCCAAATAAGCATTCCAATTAAATGTTTTTGTTCTAGTATGTGCTAGGAAATAAAAACAAATTCCATATTGGTTGTTACCAACCCTCTTTTATCTTTGCTCTAGCTTTCACATATCATTCCCACTGTATTATTTTAAATGTTCTCTATTTTTATACAAGGTGGTAAGATTTCCAAATCTTATTATGAATTGTGACACCTTTCACACAAGGCAAGCTTATTTAATGTTACTGTTTTATTATAATGCATTTCTTTATTGGAAATACTTAAGAATGTGTAAAGTAATGAGTTTTATTATAATGCTGATTCTGACCTTGAATGTCACTGCAAGCTGCGGTATTGACTTGTTCACTGTGACCAATTGTAAAGAGAGATTGTTTTGTTGAACTCAACAACCCAACCAAATCAATGTAATTTCTAAATACATCCCACAAAATTGACAAGCCCAGACAACAACAAAAAAAAATCATTCAATTCCAGTGGCACGTGTATGCCATTTCATCTGAGGCATTACATGTGGATTTTCAAATATATTTTTTCTCCTACTCTGCAGCCATGTGAAAATTAATTATTGCAATTTAGCCTAATTCACAGCATTGTAAACACAGTTAAAATACACTACTTAGTCATGTTTGGCTTAGTATTACTTGTGATTCATATTTTTCAGTTATGTCCTGTTCGGTGCATCAGTCTTAAAATGTTATGTTTTACATTCGCTGTAATTAATTGTTTGTAGGTATTATATAGCGGATGGGGTAAACAGTTCAATCTCAATATTTGCAGATGATACAAAGCTAAGCAGGGCAATACCTCCTTTCTGGGTGGTGATAAATAGCGAATGCTCAATATAGTCTGGTGTGGTAAGTGGGGCCTCCCAAGGATCTGTGTTGGGACCAATTCTGCTTAATTTATTCATAAACCATATAGTGGATGGGATGGGATAAACAGTTCAATCTCAATATTTGCAGATGATACAAAGCTACGCAGGGCAATACCTCCTTTCTGGAAAGGAGACGCTTGAGAGGGGATATGATACCAACATACAAATGCCTCAATGGTGACAGTCACACAGGGGACTGCTTATTGACTGTGTGTCATCTGCGATAATCTGTTTTATCACTAGATGGGGACTCTCCTTTTATGTTTTTTAATATTTTGTGAGGTTCAATATCTTTTTTGTTTAGAGCGACTCTGTTCTATACATGGTACAGAGTGCTTGGGATCATGTGATAGCTGTAGACCAATCACAGCATAGGAAACACAGGTGTTATGAATTCATGCATTTATAACAGCTTTGTTGACATTATGATCATGTGATCGCTATACGATCACATGATCACCGGGCCACGGGTACCGGGATCCACAATCTGCTGTGTCCGGTTGAAGGAAAGGCGCACTGCCTGGAGCAGGATGGATGATGTTCATGAACGTGATCCAGCCTGCCTCTGCCACCTGTCTGCACTAAAAGTACTGTGGGCAAACAGCAAGTGGTTAAGCTGCCTTCCTATGAACCAGCTTCAAATCGACTATGCCCCCTAGGACTCCATTCAAATGGGCAAAAGCAGGTAGCTAAGGCACATTGTTAACTCACCTCAGCCACCTAATAAAATCAGGCTATGGCCGCAGGACAGCCTCAAACGCATTTTCATAGCTGCAAAATTGTGGCACAGCAACACAAAATAGTGCACGACATGTTCAGCTGGCGATACCACTTGCCACCATGCTCCATACAGGTAAATTGGGCCACAGCGCAATTGTGATGCAACCACATCTAATGGACATGGGTGCATAGCATCCAACTGAGTGTAAGAATCAAGAAGCAGCAGCAAAGGTGGAGTAAGCACAGATCCATAATATGAATGAAACAGAGGCAGGGAGATCCTTGCACTGCAAGTCCTCACATATGGCTTCCATGCCAGCAAGCACTCAGGAGAAGAGTGCACTGCACAACAATGACATTACCATTTGGTAATAAGACCAGCATTCAGAGGCAGAAGATCCTTAGATAATCTAACACTGCAGATATACAGTTTTAGGATACCAAGCAGGAGTGCCTAAGCACAGCCACACCTCAGGAAGAGCTCTAGGTTTTTTTAAGAAGGGGTTCAAGGGTATGTTTTTCATGGTGATGTATAGGCACAATTAACAATTTTAGATGTTGCCTATAAGATTGCGCATCTTCACTTTTTTAGGTTAAGGTCCACTTTAAATACATTTGTATAAAAACAGCAATTTATGTTTAATCCATTATTAACAAGAATGCCAAACCTTGCCATACACTATTGCTAATTTTATTCCATATTGAATATGTTCCAGTTTCAATTATCTTTTATCTTCTGTCCTTTAATCAATTATATACCAAAGTACTTTCTCCCCTAGTCCTCATAGCCTTAAGTTCTGCAGAAGGCTATTATAAAGAGCAGAATTAAATTATTTTGTGAAATCCAAATATATCACATTAATAGAATTTCTATCACCCACATCCTTACTTACTGTAACCTTAAGATGAAAGATGTTAGTGACTGACTTATCTTTTATGAAGCAATGCTGATTGTGTGATGTTAAATCATTTTCTATTGTATATTGTATATATTATATCTTAGTATGTCCTCAAAAAATGTATATACACCAGTCATTAGGACTGTTGGTCTATGGTTTACTAGCTCTAGCTTTTTACCCTTCTTAAGTCATGGAGCAATAACAGCCATATATCAGTCTTGTGTTATCGACCCAGTTAAAAAAAGAGTCCAAGAAAATAAGAAACAGCAATACTAATGATTCTATGGCATTTATGGTTTGCTGCAAGTTTTATTTGCCATCCCTTTAATTGGAGAAGTATTTCAGTATCATTAGTATTGCTTAGCATACTTGCAGATGGTAAAAGTTCACCCACACCAACAAAATCGACTTCCACTTTAAGAGCTCTTTCACGCGAACGATCCGTTCAGGTCCGCCTGTCAGTTTTTTAGGCCGACCTGAGCGAACCCTCCATAGACCTCTATGGAGCGTTGGATGTCAGCGGTGACATGTCCGTTGACATCCGACCCGCTCCGATCCGAAAAAGTGTAACGGAGGAAAAACCTACTTTTCCATCCATTTGCGGATCGGATCGGGTGAGGACGGACTCTACGGTCCGTCCTCATCCGATCCCCCATAGGGGAGAGCGGCGCTCTGACAGGTCCATCGCTGCACATTGTGCAGCGATGGACCTGTCATCTGCCTGCTCAGCGGGGATCGATGGAGCAATCCCCTGCTGAGTAGAGCGGGCTCCGTACACGGACACGTCCGTGTGAAAGAGCCCTAAGGCTCCTCTAAGTGCATTTACTGTATATGTTCAGTATTCATAAAATATTGATACCAAGGAAAGACTCACTTGTTCAAGATGCCAGGTAATATGCATATACAGTATTCAAAGGTAAGTAGTCCTCTGCAATTAAATTTACTGTGCCTTTAACATAGAGCAATCAGCAAAGCTGGCCCAAACAAACAATTTCTATCACTAACAGGTTCTCTTGCTGGGCGAGCTGTCTAAATTGTAGGTAGAATGAACTAAGAACAGTATACAGTGCTTTGTTCCGGTGCGCTCAGCTATTAACAGAAAATTTGTAATCTATGAATGAATACAAAGCTTCCTCTGATTGGCTAAGGTGGGAAGGTGGGCATATGATTTGTGAATACCTGAACAGCACTTATCCTGGCTTGATTTTGTTCCAGGAGTGGAACAGGAGGTCTACGTACTGATGCAGGAACACAGGGCTGTATAATGTAGATAGCTAGGGCTAAGAGATCCATCATCTTACCTTACAATCTAAGGTCCCTAACTTACGTTCATGCATACATATACTGTGGCCAATTAACCTACCAGCATGTGTTGTGGGAGTGTGGGAGGAAACCCATGCAGTCAAAGGGAAAACATGCAAGCTGCAGATAGGTAGTGCCATGGTTGGGATTCAAGCCAACAACCCAGGCAGACGTGCCATTGTATTGCTCATAGAAGGTCTGATTTTTTACAGTAAATGTACAAGCAGGGATACATTGAAATGATAAACTTTCACTGTGGGTTTGCAAATTGTACACAAGCAGTTCAATGCATTTGGTGTGGTCCTAGTTTGTTGTACACGCTAAAAATCCAAATAATGCTGCCTTTGTCCTTTCTGCACAGATTGGATGAACAAGAAAATGCACATATAAACATTTTGCCTGAAAAAAAACTAATGTGATCAGCTCGCTGAACAGAAAATGCAAAACATCAGGTCAATAAAACAATATGCTAAGCTGTCAGAGCATATGTATGGGTATTTATCAATGGAACTCTGTTCAAAGGTAGCAGAGTATGCATTTGTGCTTGTCAAGGCCATGATGTGTATATCTATTTTACTATTTTTATTTTTTATTTTTTTGTTTTTTTTACAGTTACTTCCACAATTCCAATTTTTTTGGGGTTACATGGGTTGTATGAAGCTTTGAACACCGAACTCCTTTGAGATCAGAGTACATTTACATGGACAAGTGAAGTGTATGAGGAAAGAAATTATGGCAACTGTATATTGTTATATTATATACTGTAAGGCACATATTGTAGTAAATGCCATAAAGATACAACTTTGGAATTGCACTTGATGTGCCTGCATACACACATAGGCTTTGGTAATTCAGGCACATGGTGTTAGGGAATTGGGAAGGTCTTCTAATATTGTTCCTTAAGACCCACCACTTCTGTAGTTCATAGCTGTTGCTTTCTAGTAGGCCATCTAGCTTGTCTGACTTCCATAATACACAATTCAGTAAGTGTCCATGCATATGCACAAAATTGTCTGTATCCATGGCAACCTTTTTGACTTAAATGGAAACAGCCGTATGTCTGTTTTCATAAGAATTTCAGATATTGAATTTTTAGCATGTTTGAATAAACTTGCTCTAAACAAATCACAGCAAACAGCAGTCTGCCATGTTCTTAGAGGGCTTGTTGAAAATCAGGATGACTACATCAAACTCAATAATTTGCTCTCATTGATAGTCTGAGGTTTAGACAGGTATCTAAAGACAACACCTTGCTGTGGAACATTCACTGTCCTAGGGCTTACATTATCTCAGACTTGCAAGAAAAAGACACGATTTATCTGACCCTTTAGCTCAATACAGTTAAGCTTGGGGAATAACTGTTTCAAAGAGACTTTATTATAAAGAGAACATTTTCAACAGAAGTTTTCCTTAAAGTAAGATTCCTATTGATTTAGCATGTTGCTGTGTTCTTGATTTTTTATTGCTGTTGCTATTTTCATTGATCTGAACATTGTTTACAGTATACTTCCCCCAAAGAAATTAGCACTCATGTATCTAAGCCAACTGGTAACAGCCAGTCTTATGTAACTTTTGCTATTTTCCCATATGAATTTATAGATTGCAAAAGTTCTAACTCATTGATGTTCTTTACTCTCTCTTTTTGAGAAGCTCCCATAACATTTTTTTAAAATCTTTTTTCAAGCGTGTAAAGATGTCTGTGTGAAATCTATTAGGAACAAACAAACTTGTAAGAATAAACACTTACAACATTACTGCCCAATTTAATAATCAGTATCTAATAATGAATCTTTTAGAAGTTACTTCAATTAGAATCAAAACCATCACACCTTAATATGTGGAATTGTCAATAATGTTTTTTTTAAGTTGGCTTGACCATCTATACCACATCAGATCAATGTGTGGCATCACTTTTGGTTCCTGTTTCCAGGAGTGACATCAACACAAGAATTACAAGTGTGGTGCAATTTCTTAAGCCTATAGCTGTGGTCTCCAAACTGTGGCCCAGGGGCCGAATGTGGCCCTTTGCTTGCCTTTATTCGTCCCTTGGGGCACTTTTCCTCTCAATAACAACAATAGTATACCATTCTTCTCACTGACAACAATGGGGGGGCACTATTCTTCCTACTGACAGCAACAAAGGCAATGTTTATTCCCACTGACTTGAGGATATTTTCTACTCCCAAAGGCCACAGTCCAGCCCCCTGAAGGACAGTAAACTGGCCCTTTGTTTAGAAAGTTTGGAGACCCCTGGCCAACAGGAAACTACCCCTAACATGGAAAAGTCAGTTGGCTGTTTACCTCCCAGGCTAAAAATGTTAGTCCTTCTCTTTACTTGTTTACAGATGACAGAAACATAAACAGATAATTATGGTCACCAGGTATGTACTTGTGTGCAATATTTCTATATACACAGATATATTTATATGTACTGTATATACAGTATATAATCAAAATCAAAATAAGGATCTGGAGCAAAAAAGTAAATGGGTAGTTCAAATGTGAATTGAACTTGAGGAAGGATGGGGATGCCTGAAACTGTTGTTCTTTTTTTTATTGGTTCACTGTGTTATGTGAGAAAACCTTTGGAATAAATCTTTTGGTATTGCACGTTGCTCCTGGTTCTTATTTTGATTTCAGCGCTGTCATTTCTCTGAGCCATCCTGGTGTCTCCGTAAAGAGATTCTGTCACAACCTATATGCAAGTTTGCAGGGGGCTATTTGTCCCCTATGTGATAGCAATAAAGATATGTTATTGGTTCCCTATGTAATAGCCATAAAGTTATATTAAACAAAGAAAATTTTTAAACATTTCAAGTGACAAATAAAAAAAAATTGTTAAAGCAACCCCCCCCCCAAAAACGCACGCATACATACATAAATGCATGCATTGGAGTACCAACATAGGAAAACAGCACAATTACATGTTAGTGTACTATTCTAGGACTGTTGTGAGGTCATACAACATTGTACGCAAATTACATTTATATAATTTTTTCACACAAATAGTGCTTTCTTTTGGTAGTATTTGATCACCATTATGGTTTTCTTTTGCGCTATAAACAAACAAGACTGAAAAGTTTGAAAAAAAACCCCCAATATTTTTACCTATTTTTTACCTTTTGCTATAATACATACCCAATAAAAAAATGATGGCAAATTCTGCTACATGTTTTGGGTAAAAAATCACAATAGTTCCCCGTACACACGGTCGGATTTTCCGACGGAAAATGTGTGATAGGACCTTGTTGTCGGACATTCCGACCGTGTGTAGGCTCCATCACACATTTTCCATCGGATTTTCCGACACACAAAGTTTGAGAGCAGGATATAAAATTTTCCGACAACAAAATCCGTTGTCGGAAATTCCGATCGTGTGTACACAAATCCGACGGACAAAGTGCCATGCATGCTCAGAATATATAAAGAGATGAAAGCTATCGGCCACTGCCCCGTTTATAGTCCCGACGTACGTGTTTTACGTCACCGCGTTTAGAACGATCGGATTTTTCAACAACTTTGTGTGACCGTGTGTATGCAAGACAAGTTTGAGCCAACATCCGTCGGAAAAAATCCTAAGATTTTGTTGTCGGAATGTCCGAACAAAGTCCGACCGTGTGTACGGGGCATAAGCGTATATTAATTGGTTTGCATGAAAGGTATAACGTCTACAAGTAATGGTATATATACACTGGATTTTTTATTTAATTTTTTATACCAGTAATGTAAAGTAATGTAAAGTAAATCACTGACATATAGCAGGTGATGGTGACTGACACTAAGTGGGGACTACATGCCACTGATATCTCTAGTTATACTAATACAGTGATCAGTGCTAATAATATGCACTGTAACTGCCACTGTACTAATGACACTGGGTAGGAAGGGGTTAACATCTGGGGCAATCAAAGGGTAAACTGTGTTTCTAATTATGTGAAAAGTGTTTATTGTGTGATGCTAAGGGATGTGACAGTTTTTATTCCATGCTTTGCAGGGAGACAGAATACGGCACATCTCCGCTGTAGTAAAGCAATCTGTGTTGTTTAGATCTCTCTCCTGTCATCCGCTCTGCCGATCGACAGACCTCGGCCTTGAATCATTGGCTGGGACCCACTGGGACCCGCTGATCACCATGTGCTGGAGCCAGGGCCTGTGGGATCAGAGTGAAAACAACATAGGGGCAGCTGGAAATTCAGCAGGCTCAGCTGAAAATTCAGTAGGCTCTGTCTGATGGTTGTGTGATACCTCCTAAAGGAGCAAAGTCTCCTTCTTAGATAATAACCTGATAAACGATATTGGAATAAGAGAAGTAATCAAGTAACTGAACAACCATGCAGAGACTGAAAGCTCTCTCCTTACCTTCTTTAGCCTATAGATGAACAATACATACCTCCTAGATAATTAAAGCAGTGAGCATGTTAAAGGTTGTTCCACGAGACTCTGCAGTTTTGTCTGTGCCCCAGTTAGGCCCCTATGACACTGGTAAGTTTGTACAGAACCAGTCTACATATTTACAATTTGATTCAGAAGTTACAAAACAGTTTTGTCAGGGTACAGCACTTATTGATGCCTGGCATAAATAAATATGCACAGTGCATTTTGCTTTTGTGCATTTGCATGTACAAAGTTGTGTGTGATATTACTGCCATTAGCCACACAGTGTATTAGAATTATGGTAATTTTGTCATTTCTGCTGTTACCTATCAATCTCTGAAGAAATAAGGGCTGATACTTTGCTTGCCTTGCTGAAAGTGAACTAATCATGTAAGAGATCAAAAAACAAGGTGAGAATCCAGTCTCTCTCTGTTATCACCTAGGACATCACTTCCTGAAATGTCTTGGCTCATGGTAGAAATTTTCCTCTGTTTATCAGAATATGTAATCTCATGTTTTTAACAAGTATCAAATGGACAATATTAATAATTATAAAAATTATAATAATAACAGCATCAAACATTTACATAAGTTCACAATTTTGACCATGCTAAATGTAAAAAAGTGTAAAATGTAATGAATAATTTACCCAACGAACATATGAAGCTGTACTTATCACCACTGCCTGCAGCATATAAATCAGATACTCATATACACATTGAATCTTTCATACTTTCACCAAAAGAATTGCCTAGAGGAACTAGGAGCAGACTGTTCTAATCTGATGAGATGAATTAAACATCGAGGTCTTTATGCCACATGCCAAGGTGGAATTCAGATTATACAGTCACTTTATAACAAATTTTGACTTTTCTTTTGAATTTAAAGAAATCTTTAGGATTCATTCTTTATCATCTGCCTGCCCCAATAAAATATTATTAGGGAAAAAATATATTTATATACTGTGTAATTGTGAATATATGCAAATTTAAAGTGGGACAGCAACCTCAGTAGAATCATTAGCCAGAAACAGTTAGTAATTAATCTCTTCAAAGTACTATAAATTATATTTGGAATTTACATTTTGCATTTACATTGTTAAATTATAATCCAGTATAGGACTGGTGTATTATTTGCCAATTTATTCTCACCAAAATGTCATAGAATGCACCCCTCAGCTGTCTTGGGTGTAAAGTAATTACTATTAAAAAAAAAAAAACACATAAAAAGGCATGGGCTTCCTAATAATATTCCAGCCAGACTCTTATTCAGGTTTGCAGCTTGGGTGGCAGGAAAAAGGATTGCTGTGAGCATGAAGCCTCCTGGGATTGCATGCAGCCCATGCGCCCAAAAGGAAAATTTTTTTAGAATCTAAATATTCCCCAAAATACAGCCTAAAAAAAATTATTTTTTTATTCAACCAAAAATATTCAAGTAAATCTGAAATCTATCTATAATGCTCAGTTATTGGAACTCGAGCCATATTTAATTAAAATTACATTAAATGTCCCCTCTAGAAATCCAGGGTGACCAACCACATAAGTGCCAGCGACAAAGGGGTGGGAAGGGAGGGTAGCTCTTTTGCCAAGGCTTGACCAACTGTGTAAAACCTATGGAATTCTTCCATATTTATAGGGTTCCCAGTATTTCTAGAAGCTTCCAAAGCTTTTAATTGGTTAATAATTCTTTCTTCATAAATTTAAAGTGACAGTAACCTAATTACCTATGACCTATATTACCTTACAAACTAGTATGAAAATCTGAGCGGGAGGAGGCGGGGCCGCAGCAAGCCCATGGAGGAGGGCCCAAATAGATGTTCCCTCCTTTTACATTCCTGTGCTATACCAGGCTACATACCTTTAAACATGAGGGGGGTGTTACATTAAAGTGTAGAAGTGAGACAATTTTCTTAATTCAGGGTTATTGCAAATATTTTTATTAATTAAGTGATGGACTATTGATGTCACGTGAGAATTTGAAAGTACAGAACAGGCCCGCATATCTGAATTAGCACTTAGCTTAGCTGCCAACAAGTTTCTGACAGGCTTATATGCAGACAAGGGCAGACAACAGTCACCTCACCAGCCCTGTGATCTTTAGAATTATAGACTATTGCCTACTAAATAAAAGATGAGAAAAACTGAAATAAACTTTAGCATTTTGGGCATTATGTTTTATTTTGCTGGTGGCAGCATACCAAGTTGCAACAATTAGCCTGGTTCATAATAAGACTCCAAGCATATTACAATGTTTATTTATAATGCTGCTCAATTTACTGAGTTATGAATGTTGGCTGGACTCTAACACTTGGCCAATTACCTCTGGCAGTGTTACCTTACCTGTGGGAGGAGAGGTTCTGGCCTACCGAATGGTACATAGGTTATATTGAACAGTCCGTTCTGATGACTGGATCGAGTTTATGATTTCGGACATCAGTGCATCAGCATGATAACAACAAGTCCACACACCATGTGGCTGCCATGCTAATTTTGCCTGCCTGCTATTTTGTTGGTCCTCTTTCTTTCATGTATTTTTGTAATTTTTACACACTCCAAAGACATGCTGGTTATTTGGTCCTGTCTAAATTGTCCCTAGTATGTGTGTATATGAATGTGAGATAGAGACTTTATATTGTAAGCTCCCTAATGGCAGGGACTGATGTGAATGTACAATATATATGTAAAGCACTGAGTAAATCGACGGTGCTTTATAAGTATCTAAAATAGATGAATTATTACATTGTGTTACCATTGTCTGTGTACTCGGTCATAAATTCACTGTTAATCTGTGTGAGATTGCAGTGTGGGGCCGTGCCCTCAAGTTCTCTATGTTTGTCTCAGTTGCCTGCCAAAGAACAGGATGGCCGATATTAAAGGCAAGCTTAAAAGAAAAAAAAAACAAACTACATACTTACCTGCTTTGTGCAGTGGTTGTGCACAGATCAGCCCCATCTTCTTGGGTCCCCTGTCGGGCTCCTGGCAAATGCCCCCAGAGCAAACAGCTATAGGGTCCTGATGAAGGGCGGGCTCCCACAAAATGTGTAGACCAACTGTTTATTGATTTACAGACCAACTGATTATTGATTCACAAGTCTACAATAGTAACAAGCTCTGTAACTTCTGGAGGTTTTTCTTTATATCCTCACAAAAATATTTTAATTGCTGTTTTTATCAAGTGATACCATTTTATATTTGTATATAATATTGCATGAAAGTGATGATTTTCAAAGGCATTTATATATTCTCTTTTCTTCTTTCAAGTATTGTTTGCATATATTGTATATGTTGGATGATGCCAATGGGAACCAAAAAGAATATTTACATATGACACCTCACAGACTTCAAAAGTAAACTTACATGCATATCCATTCAGAAATTCAGCATGGTATATGCACAATTATCTTGTACAGGTATGTGTACAGTTACCAGTTTCTGACAGTATGTTTACTGTACTTAACTGATTTTTTTAAGATTTACTGCTATTTGTAAAACCCAGTGGTAATCAGTATTGCATGACTAACCTAAGCCTATTTGCAAATGCCATTGTGTACATGCAATGTGAGTTTCAATGCAAGAATGTTCTCTTTCTGTTCATGTTTTATAGATTAGTATAATCCATCAACTGGTATGCTACAGTGTTTTCTTCGTTATCTCGCTTTGGAAATTCATCTAGGCTTTATATTATAATTTTTTTAACAGTCAGAATACTTGGATAACCATTATTATTTAGCTCCATGTGTGCATTGCATAACAATTTGATTTGTTTTGATATATTTGTTTGAAGATTCTGACCTTTTAAACATGCTCAAAATATAGAAATGTAATTCATGATTATCCTCTTGATTGGCTATATAGATACCAAAATATAGGATTGCTCTTGAAAGTCTCTTTCTCCAGTGCTTGCTGTCCTTTGTAATATGGGAGATGTCTAGCTCAGTGGTAGATGCATTTTCAGTAAATTCACAGCCAACAGGAACTTCAGTTTAAGGGCATGGTAGCCCACTTTTATTGAAAGTAACAAAAATTAAAGTTCATACACACATGGATTGTCTCCAGCAGAAATACACTAAATGAAAAATGCCATCTTAAGGCTCACTCAGCCTTGGGCGCAGTACCTTGCTGCACAGACCCACTGCTGGTCTCTAGGAAGCGGTTGTCCTGACACTCCAGGCTTTCACACTCCTCCAAGACTCACGGTCTCCTCTTGTCCCCAGGACTCTCTCTTCCAGTTGTCTCAGCTATGGTCTCTCCCTGACTCTATCAGCTGGCCCAACTCTCTCAGTCCACTGACCTGGAACCTCTCCCACATGGAGTGCCTTCTAAAGGATATTTCCTGGGTTTTTAAACAGTAGCACACCTCCGACCTGGCTGCAGCAACTGCTCCAACACCAACTCTCCTGAGCTATGCTCAGATCTGCCTTATAGTGAGTGTGTGCACCTGGACACATACACAACCTGCAGAACTTCTGAAAAGCCCAGACACAAGACTGAAGACTCCATCCCTCCCAATGCTCTTTGAAGTCTTCAAGTTTCCAGCCCCAATCCAGACTTACAAAATCCAGAGAAGACTTAAAGCATAGTTTTCTCTGCTCACCAATCTTCTGCTGGAACTTTTCAAATTGCCTCTTTGAGAGTCCTGTGTCCATTTTACACATATTTTCACCGAGACAGGGGCTCTCACTCTTACACCTTCTAGACAGTAGCATACCTATCAGATTTGAGGGTAGATCATTTTAACACTCCCTCTTTTGTATCATAGAATTATTTTTATTATTAATCATCAAAGTGGGCCACAATTCTAGAATTGTTTATTATGTCTAAGAAGTACCTTGGAAAGATGTACTTTTTTTGTGAATCTTTCGTAAAAAATAGCAGTGTGCGTTCTGTGCCTAGGCACTCCTGCTGTGTGCTTTAGATTCCCACTGCAGGTGGATGGGGGAATCCTCCTTGCCCCACTATGGTATTGTATTCTGACTGCTCTCCTGTCAGAAAACACTGATCAGAGCTGCAGCCAGCTGGCTGCAAGCTCTGATCAAATTAAAATATACCAACAATCCCATTCAAGAGGAGTTGTTTATTAAATGAATCCCTCTCAAATGGGAATGGTCATAGAAGGATCACATTTTGATCATTCTATGGCCAGCTTAAGAAGGGATTTTTCCTCTCAGTTACCCTTGTATCTAACTGTTACAGGAAATAAGGGGAAATCTTCCCAGTGGAGCACAGACAGCAATGATAGCAAAAACAAGCAAGCAAAAAAAAAAAGCATTTTATCCACTCCTCACTTAACATCTCCCTGCCTGGCCTATAGTAAAATGATGGCTGAACGTGAGCACTGCTGTTCTGGTAGGACATCAAAAGACTGATCACTGCATCGGCCTGTTGCCAGTGTCATGTGATTGCTGTGACCAATCACAGGACATCACATGACAATTGTAAATAATGGATGGCTTCCTTTCATGTCATTCATTGCATACAATTGTGTTGCTATTGGTCACAGTGAACACATAGTACAATCAGGCCAATCACAGCCCATCTATATCATGTGATTAGCTTTGACCATTCACAGCTAATCACAACAAAAGACACTGAATGAACTAGTTTCATTTAATAAAAATGTTTGCTTATACCAATGAAATTAATAATTTGTAAAAAACAAAAAAAAAAAAAATCCTGATCACTTCCCCAGAGTAGTACAGTGTGTACTGTGGTAACACTATATTGCTCTGGTCACAGTGTGTTAGAAAAAAATATCATAAAAAAAATGTAATACAATATTAAAAAAAGTATATATTTTTTTTTTTACATACTGTCAACAGTTAGTGTCCCTGATCACCAGTTATATAACACTGTACTGCACTGGTGACAATATGTAAAAAAAAAATGTTTCTTAATTTTCCAAATAATGGTGCCTCTTACTAAATACCTTGGACTGTCTACTTTCCGAAATGGGGTAATTTGGGGGTATATGTACTGTCCTGGCATTTCTGGGCCTCAAGTGTGAGATAGGGTGTCAGTACATCAGGATTGATCAATTTTCAGATATAGTTGTGCTCAAAAGTTTGCATACCCTGGCAGAAATGGTGACATTTTGGCATTTATAGTAAAAATATTAATTGGCATTTACAGTATCTCACAAAAGTGAGTACACCCCTCACATTTTTGTAAATATTTTATTCTATCTTTTCATGTGACAACACTGAAGAAATGACACTTTGCTACAATGTAAAGTAGTGAGTGTACAGCTTGTATAACAGTGTAAATTTGCTGTCCCCTCAAAATAACTCAACACACAGCCATTAATGTCTAAACCTCTGGCAACAAAAGTGAGTACATCCCTAAGTGAAAATGTCCAATTTGGGCCCAAAGTGTCAATATTTTGTGTGGCCACCATGATTTTCCAGCACTGCCTTAACCCTCTTGGGCATGGAGTTCACCAGAGCTTCATGGATTCCCACTGTAGTCCTCTTCTACTCCTTCATGATGACATCACAGAGCTGGTGGATGTTAGTGACCTTGCACTCCTTCATCCAGTTTGAGGATGCCCCACAGATGCTCAATAGGGTTTAGGTCTGGAGACATGCTTGGCCAGTCCATCGCCTTTACTCTCAGCTTCTTTAGCAAGGCAGTGGTCATCTTGGAGATGTTTTTGGGGTCGGTATCATGTTGGAATACTGCCCTGCGGCATTCATGGTTCCCTCAATGAACTGTAGCTCCCCAGTGCCAGCAGCACCCATGCAGTCCTAGATCATGACACTCCCACCACCATGCTTGACTGTAGGCAAGACACACTTGTCTTTGTACTCCTCATCTGATTGCCGCCACACACGCTTGACATCATCTGAACCAAATAAGTTTATCTTGGTCTCATCATACCACAGGACATGGTTCCAGTAATCCATGTCCTTAGTCTGGTTGACCACCAAAAGAAAGCTCTATTTGTGTGAAAAAAGGGACAAAAATTTCATATGGGTACAGTGTTGCATGACTGAGTAATTATCATTCAAAATGTGAGAGCACTGAAAGCTGAAAATTGGTCTTGTTAGGAAAGGGGTTTAAATGCCCAGTGGGCAAGTGGTTAACAAGGGAAAGGGTAGCAACATATCTGCCTCAATGACCACAACCTTCAGGATGGTGCTTTGAGAGGTAGTTTTAATTCATTCAAGCAACTTTACTAAAGCACTTTACCACAACAAAAAGAATAACCTAGTCTGGCAAATCACCTGGAATTTAAGAATCCCTTGGGCAGTCTGAAAATAATGAAATGAACAGTAAATTTAAGTAATCATAATGATTTGGTGGTCCTATTCCATCAAGAGATTTGAAGTCTGAAAATAATATTTTCTAACATGGTTTCCTATTGATAATTTTTCTCACTTTTATCTCCTGAACAATATTTGTTCTCAATGACAAGAGTGAATTTACAACTTTCAGTTATTTTATTGTTTATATTTTCAGATTGTGACATAATGGCCAACTTGTTTTATTGTACTTATGCTTGAAGAGAAGTATTTTTTGCCTTATCATTTACAGTATCTCACAAAAGTGAGTACACCCCTCACATTTTTGTAAATATTTTATTATATCTTTTTATGTGACAACACTGAAGAAATGACACTTTGCTACAATGTAAAGTAGTGAGTGTACAGCTTGTATAACAGTGTAAATTTGCTGCCCTCTCAAAATAACTCAACACACGGCCATTAATGTCTAAACCGCTGGCAACAAAAGTGAGTACACCCCTAAGTGAAAATGTCCAAATTGGGCACAATTAGCCATTTTCCCTCCCCGGTGTCATGTGACTCGTTAGCGTTACAAGGTCTCAGGTGTGAATAGGGAGCAGGTGTGTTAAATTTTGTGTTATGGCTCTCACTCTCTCATACTGGTCACTGGAAGTTCAACATGGCACCTCATGACAAAGAACTCTCTGAGAATCTGAAAAAAAGAATTGTTGCTCTACATAAAGATGGCATAGGCTATAAGAAGATTGCCAAGACCCTGAAACTGAGCTGCAGCATGGTGGACAAGACCATACAGTGGTTTAACAGGACAGGTTCCACTCAGAGCAGGCCTCACCATGGTCGACCAAAGAAGTTGAGTGCACGTGCTCAGCGTCATATCCAGAGGTTGTCTTTGGGAAATAGACGTATGAGTGCTGCCAGCATTGCTACAGAGGTTGAAGGGGTGGGGGGGTCAGCCTGTCAGTGCTCAGACCATACTCCGCACACTACATCAAATTGGTCTGCATGGCTGTCATCCCAGAAGGAAGCCTCTTCTAAAGATGATGCACAAAAAAGCCTGCAAACAGCTTGCTGAAGACAAGCAGACTAAGGACATGGATTACTGGAACCATGTCCTGTGGCCTGATGAGACCAAGATAAACTTATTTTGTTCGGATGGTACAAGGAATTTGGATGATGGTACGGTTTAAATTTTATTACCCTTATTATTTGAGGCTATACTCACAATTTGTTCGTTCAGATGGTGTCAAGCGTGTGTGGCGGCAACCAGGTGAGCAGTACAAAGACAAGTGTGTCTTGCCTACAGTCAAGCATGGTGATGGGAGTGTCATGGTCTGGGGCTGCATGAGTGCTACCGGCACTGCGGAGCTACAGTTCATTGAGGGAACCCTGAATGCCAACATGTACTGTGACATACTGAAGCAGAGCATGATCCCTTCCCTTCGGAGACTGGGCCGCAGGGCAGTATTCCACCATGATAACAACCCCAAAAACATCTCCAAGATGACCACTGCCTTGCTAAAGAAGCTGAGAGTAAAGGTGATGGACTGGCTAAGCATGTCTCTAAGACCGAAACCCTTTTAAGCATCTGTGGGGCACCTTCAAATGGAAGGTGGAGGAGCGCAAGGTCTCTAACATCCACCAGCTCCGTGATGTCATCATGGAGTAGTGGAATAGGACTCCAGTGGCAACCTGTGAAGTTCTGGTGAACCCCATGTCCAAGAGGGTTAAGGCAGTGCTGGAAAATAATAGTGACCGCACAAAATATTGACCCCTTGAGTCCAATTTGGACATTTTCACTTAGGGGTGTACTCGCTTTTGTTGCCAGCGGTTTAGACATTAATGGCTGTGTGTTGAGTTATTTTGAGGGGACAGCAAATTTACATTGTTATTCAGGGCTTTTTTTCTCGAACAATAGGTGCTGGAACTCAACCACGACCCCCCAAAACTCCTCAACCCACACACCCTCCAAATCACATCAAATAGTGGATGTGGTCAGTCAAATTTCACGAACAGCAGGAGATTCTTAAAGGGGCATTAAATACCAGGATTGCATTACATACAGAGTGCATCAGGGGGGTTACACACAGATTGCAGAGCTGTCACTTGTAAACACAGAAACTGGATTTCTGTGTTTACAAGTGATTGTGGTGAGCAGGCCCCCCCCAAGGGTCTGAGCCAGAGGTGGTGGAACCGAGTTCCACCAAGTTCCCCCTGAAAAAAAGCCCTGCTGTTATACAAGCTGTATACTCACTACTTTGCAAAGTGTCATTTCTTCAGTGTTGTCACATGAAAAGATAGAATAAAATATTTACAAAAATGTGAAGGTTGCACTCACTTTTGTGAGATACTGTATATTAAAAATGTCATTTATTCAAGGATAGTGTTTACATGAAGCCATTTATTATCACATAGTTTTTTTGGATCCTTTTAAAATCATGATGATAACAGAAATCACCCAAATGGCCCTGATAAAAAGTTTACATACTCTGGAATGTTTGACCTTGGTACAGACACAGAAGGTGGCGCACAAAGGCTAAAATGGCTATTAAGGGTTAATTTCCCACATTTGTGGCTTTTTAAATCGCAATTAGTATCTGTGTATAAATAGTCAATGAGTTTGTTAGTTCTCACATGGATGGACTAAGCAGGCTAGACACTGACCCATGAGGAGGTAGAAAAGAACAATCAAAAGACCTGTGTAACAAGGTATTGCAACTCCATAATGATGGAAAAGGGTATAAACAGATACCCAAAGCCTTGAATATGCCCGTCAGTACTGTTTAATCCCTTATTAAGAAGTGGAAAATTCGGGGCTCTTTCGAAACCAAGCCAAGGTCAGGTAGACCAAGAAAGATTGCAGCCACAACTTGCAGAAGAATTGCCCAGGATACAAAGAAAAACCACAGCCACAGGTAACCTCAGGGGAAATACAGGCTGCTCTCCAAAAAATTTTAAGGAGCACAATTCAATGATACTTGAACAAAAAGAGCTGCATGGTTGAGTTGCCAGAAGGAAGCTTTTACTATGCCAATGCCACAAAAAAGCCCAATGAGGCATGTCAAGGCATGTCAAGGTGTTGTTGGGCATATTGTAACCAGGTTTTTTGTGGAACTTGTGCAGTAAAGGCTTCTTTCTGGCAACTTGACCATGCAGCTATCATTTTGTGCGCCTTAAAAACATCCACACCATCTTTTTCCAGAGCAGCCTGTATTTCTCCTGAGGTTACCTGTAGATTTTTCTTTGTATCCGGAACAATTCCTGTGGCAGTTGTGGCTGAAATCTTGATCTACCTGACCTTGGCTTGGTATCAAGAGATCCCCAAATTTTCCACTACTTATTAAATGATTGAACAGTACTGACTGGCATATTCGAGACTTTGGATATCTTTTTATATCCTTTTCCATCTTTGTAAAGTGTCACTACCTTGTTACGCAGGTCTTTTGACTGTTCTTTTATGCTCTCCATGGTTTATAAATGCCCCACTATGTCAGACAAAGATAACATCAAAAACAAATTCACTATGTTACATAACCAGGCTTTAGCTACATATAATCAATATGTGGTTACAGACTAAAATATGTAAATGTTATGTTTTATCTAGAGTTCACTGACCTTGCTCACAGTGTCTTGTGCACATGATTCTAATTTCAAGTATAAGTAAACCCTGATTGCATGGTGCTTTCTATCAGCACTGTGTATCATGAACAATGGCCATTTAAAGAAAAAAAAAAATCAGTCTTTTTTAGTTTTTTTTTTAGCAAAAATTAAAAAACCCAGTGATCAAATACCATCAAAAGAAAGCTCTATTTGTGGGAAGAAAATGATAAAAATTTAGTTTGGTTACAGCGTTGTATGACTGTGCAATTGTCATTCAAAGTGTCAGATCAGAGGGCACATTTATGGACTCTTTTTCATCTCGGGCACATCATCCAGCCCAAGCATCGGTTTGATACGCACCATCCCTTCACGGATTTTCCCTTTTTTCAACATTCACGCCGTACATCGCTCTCTGTACTTCCGGTGTAGTATACACTATGTATACACTATGGAAGAGAGGCGTGGTACGCACGCTTGGAACGCACGTCGGTCGGCCATTTTGGCCGAAACCGGAAGTAATTACTTTTCAAACGTGGAGCTGTTTCCCATCATGAGGGGCATATTTCTTATATATATTGGGGTGGCTACAGTGGGGGAACCCCCCTGATGACGTCTTTTGGGACGAAACGCGTCGGGCAGGACCCCATTGTCGCCACTTTTTCTCTAACAGCGCTGTTTTAAGTTTTGGATCTACATGTGAGTGTACATCTTTTTTATTCATAATAAATATTTTATTTTTTGGATTTACACTATGTGGCCCTTTTTTTCTGTTTCCATCCTTCCGCATTAAAATCTGGTCCAGTGAATGTTGTTTTGAGGGGTTTTCGTGTGGAATACCCCATTACTCCCTCAAGACCCTCATCTGTGAGATTGTGCACATCTCTCAAGCTCCCGGCATCACTGGACGAACACTACCAATTCGTGAGACCGCATCCTTCTCGGAGTACATACAGCCACTTACCACCTAAGCCTTGTCCGACCCAATCCGGCGTATGCCCCATTGGGTCCACCTCATCTGGTAAGCCTCTCCAACTCTTGGTGGTAGTGAGCAGAATTTCGGTCAAGATTTTCATATTATTCTTCATTATTTTGTTTTTACACGTTGCCATAGAGACTATGTGCCTTTGATGTTCCTAAAAGGACTATATGCTTGTAGCAGATGGTATTGATTCTCTTATTGTCTATTGACTTGCATATAGTAGCATCATATATTGTTTAGCGCCACACTTGTTTTGGTGTCTTTCTCATTCAAAGTGTGACTGCGCTGAAAGCTGAAAATTGTCCTGGGCATGAAGGGGGGAAAGTACCCAGTATTGAAGTGGTTAAAGGATCATCAGAAATTATTTTAGGGAAAGGTGCAGATCCAAATATACTGAAAATATACTGCTATACATACATGTATGTATAGCAAGAGCTGTTTTTTTAGATAGGGATAGATTATAAAAATAATAAAAGCCCTGCCTTTTTACTATCTGTGACAGCACCGTTTGGCACCCCGATTAGGTGCTTCCTTCCGCCAAAGTGTGCCTCCTGCCCTCCAAACCATTCCAAGTAGGGATGAGCTTCGTGTTCGAGTCGAACCCATGTTCGACTCGAACATCGGCTGTTCGATCGTTCGCCGAATTGCGAACGTTATGGGCCGTTCGCGCTAAATTCGTGTGGCGCGTCACGGCCCATAATTCACTGCGGCATCGCAGTGCATTGCTGGCTGATGATTGGCCAAGCATGCACTATGACCCGCATGCTTGGCCAATCACAGCGCCGTCAGTAGAGAGAGCTGTAATTGGCCAAAGCCAGGGTGGCTTTGGCCAATTATGGCTCAGGGGATTTAGTACACACCCCACACTATATAAGGCCGCCTGCACGGCGGCCCTGTGTAGTGTGTGTTCCGGTGTGCTGAGAGATAGAGAGAGAGAGAGACAGTGTCATTTGATTTGAGTTAGATAGATTAGGCAGAACAGTCAGTCAGTTAGCTGCACTTACAGTGTATTGTGTATATATATGCATCCCAGGTGTTGCATATATATATATACACTGTATTCAGTTTAGCTAGATCCGTTCCTGTTATCTTCTATCTAGACTATTTACATTTAATGCAGTGCGTCCTGCTCACAGTGTTCAGCTAGATCCGTTCCTGCTATTTACATTTAGTGCAGTGCGTCCTGCTCACAGTGTTCAGCTAGATCCGTTCCTGTTATCTTCTAGACTATTTACATTTAGTGCAGTGCGTCCTGCTCACAGTGTTCAGCTAGATCCGTTCCTGCAATTTACATTTAGTGCAGTGCGTCCTGCTCACAGTGTTCAGCTAGATCCGTTCCTGCTATTTACATTTAGTGCAGTGCGTCCTGCTCACAGTGTTCAGCTAGATCCGTTCCTGCTATTTACATTTAGTGCAGTGCGTCCTGCTCACAGTGTTCAGCTAGATCCGTTCCTGTTATCTTCTAGACTATTTACATTTAGTGCAGTGCGTCCTGCTCACAGTGTTCAGCTAGATCCGTTCCTGCAATTTACATTTAGTGCAGTGCGTCCTGCTCACAGTGTTCAGCTAGATCCGTTCCTGCTATTTACATTTAGTGCAGTGCGTCCTGCTCACAGTGTTCAGCTAGATCCGTTCCTGCTATTTACATTTAGTGCAGTGCGTCCTGCTCACAGTGTTCAGCTAGATCCGTTCCTGCTATTTACATTTAGTGCAGTGCGTCCTGCTCACAGTGTTCAGCTAGATCCGTTCCTGCTATTTACATTTAGTGCAGTGCGTCCTGCTCACAGTGTTCAGCTAGATCCGTTCCTGTTAAATTCCTACTGACCGGCAGGCTTGTCTGGTTACAGTATATAAAGCTACCTGAAGAAAATTACAGGTGTTCTATTTGATCCTATTAGTACCACGGTCAGGCAGCTAGACTATTTACATTTAGTACAGTGCGTCCTGCTCACAGTGTTCAGCTAGATCCGTTCCTGTTATCTTCCTACTGACAGGCAGGCTTGTCTGGTTACAGTATATAAAGCTACTTGAAGAAAATTACAGGTGTTCTATCCCAGCTTAGTGCAGCTACAGGCCATTAGTATGTCTGGAAGGCCAAGAAGGAGAGGCAGACAGTCACAAGCCAATAAGAGAGGGCAAGCAGGCTCTGTGTCTAGTGCTGGTCGTGGAGACGGTGCATCTTCATCAGCACGTGGCCATGGGACACGCTTGGCCTTTTTTTCGGCAGCTGGCCATGTTGAGCCGCAACATGCGGAAGACTTGGTCGAGTGGATGACCAAGCCGTCCTCATCCTCCTCATCCTCTCTCACCCATGCCCAGGGTGCTTTGTCTGGCAAAGCAGCGGCCTCTTCCCTCAGCTCAATGTCATCAGTGACTCCTTCCCTAGCTCCACCATGTCCTCATGAGGATTCCCTCGAACTGTTTGACCACAGTGTTGGGTACATGCTCCAGGAGGATGCCCAGCGTTTGGAAGGCTCTGATGACGATACTGAGCTCGATGAAGGCAGTAACATGAGCGCGGACAGAGGGGGTGCCCAAGAAGGACAGCAATCTGGCAGTCATGCTCCCCCTGCTGCAGCATACTGCCAGGTTTGCTCCAGTGATGAGGAGGGAGGGGATGATGAGGTCACTGACTCAACGTGGGTGCCTGATAGGCACCGCCTGTATACTGCTGTTCAGAGTATATAGGGCCTGGTGGCCCCACACCTTTCCTTATTTTAATTTGGGTGCGGGGTTCCCCTTAATATCCATACAAGACCCAAAGGGCCTGGTAATGGACTGGGGGGTACCCATGCCGTTTGTCTCACTGATTTTCATCCATATTGCCATGACCCGACATGACATTAAACCCGCAAGCAGTTTTAAATGAGATTTTTTCCTTTAAAAATGACATTTGGTGCAGGGACTGTTCTAAACATGGGAAACACGCGTCACTTTACAGGCATACTATAGACACCCCCCAGGTACGATATTTAAAGGAATATTTCACTTTTTTTTTTTTTACTTTAAGCATCATTAAAATCACTGCTCCCGAAAAAACGGCCGTTTTTAAAAGTTTTTTTTGCATTGATACATGTCCCCTGGGGTAGGACCCGGGTCCCCAAACCCTTTTTAGGACAATACCATGCAAATTAGCCTTTAAAATGAGCACTTTTGATTTCGAACGTTCGAGTCCCATAGACGTCAATGGGGTTCTAACGTTCGTGCGAACTTTCGGTCCGTTCGCGGGTTCTGGTGCGAACCGAACCGGGGGGTGTTCGGCTCATCCCTAATTCCAAGCAGACCAAGCGCTAATACCAGCCCTTTTTACCCCAAACATCTTACACAGACAAGATGTGAGGTAAAATCCAAAGGAATGACTGTTTATTGAAACTCAGACACAAACTTTATACCCTACAGGAGGACATCCTCTCCTGATCATATTAACTTAACAATGCAAACTGTAAACAAGAATATCATTAACATAACTAAGGAACAGCCAACATATACTATAAACATTAAGTTAGTTAAACAACTATCCACCTGGGTGACTCAGTACCCACCAAGACTAATCGGCACCAATCCCCTCCACCTTGGATACAAAGTACAATACACATTATCATAAGTATAAACATCCCACAATGGTTTGCTAGCAGACAGAAAATGCAGTGAAAATTGCACCTTTTAATGGTACAAATAGTAAACGTAGTCAAAACATAGCCAGGGTTTGGTAATCAAAGCGGGTCGTCAGTGTAAGTCAGTAAATCAGGAAGCCAGAGATCAGCATAGTCAGAGACAGCAAACAGAATCAGGAACCAGAAGGGACATCAGTCAGGCAAGTCTTTAACAGGAACACAGTAGAGATCTTTCAGATATGTTGACCAAAGCAAAGGAATGGAAGAAATGAACCAGGCAATTTAAATAGCTAGAAGGGGCTGGCTGATGAGCAGGAAATGATCACCAGGTGAACCACTGTGGAACGATGAGTGCTGGCAATTAGCCGACAGCTGAGCACTGAGAGGGGCATCTTCCTAAATGCTTGTAGCTCCCTCAAATGCCAGGGCCCATAGTCATGTATATGGTTCCTCCAGTTCCCAGAGTCTGTGTGTTTTTGGGAGACATGAACTTCAATCAGAAACAATACCACTCCAAAGATCCCCTAGGCATACACCTCCCAAAGGGCCAGAGGGCCCATAGTCGGTGGGTAAGAGGCTTGCTCCTAGTCCTCTCGAAAAGCCTCTGTCCTGGTTTAGTATGTCACACTATCTGTGTCCCATTAGGCAGATTTACCTTTACTTCCTGGTCCACAGAGACAACAGGAAGGGAGAGAGGAAATCTCTCCAAAGTAAGTGGCAGTTGTCACCGCAATAAGTGTATCTACTGGAAAACATCTTCATTTCTGTTCTGGTGACAAGTCATCATTTTAGATTTTCCTCCCCTTTACTGCAAGTGTCAGTGGTTCCTAGAAAAAGTAGAGAGAGTAAATCTTCCCTGTGGGGACACGGACCATAATATAAACCTGACGTTGTAAAAGAAAATTTTGGCTTTAGATACACTTTAAAGGGTTATTTCACCTTTACTGCCTTTTGTCAAAAACATCACCAATTATTACAGGGATTGATATGCTAGAACTGGAGAGTGAAAAATCTGGTACAGCTGTACATGGTAGCCAATCAGCTTCTAACTTCAGTTTGTTCAAATAAGCTTTGACAAAAAAAAATGGAAGCTGATCCGTCTCTATGCACAGCTGCATCAGATTTTGCACTCTCAAGTTTTAGTAAATCAACCCCACAGTGTCCTGTCTATACTGTATTACTATGCAGTGGCTGTTTTTCTTTTTTTTAAAGAGAGCCTACTCTTGCAGCAGCTCATTTCATTGACCTATAGATGGCAAGAAGTATTGGATCATGGATGCATGCCCTGGAAGCTCACAAATGAGCACCTAGCCTCATTCACTGCCCACATGCGCAGTCCACTCATTCTCACAGGACTTGTGCATGGATAAGGAAGGAAGCCAATTACTCCTTTGTGAGTTTTTAGGGCCATGCATCCAATGCCAGCTACTGCCATTTGCAGGAAAGAGAGGGAAGGACAATGAAATGAGCAACCTGAAAAAAAACAGAGCACTATAGACTAATGTACTGGGGTCACTGTAATGTTTGGGGATGTTTTTGTTAAAAGTTAGTAAAGGCCAAGCCACTCAGCTTTGTAAAGTAAGTGAAATATATAAAGGTCTAGTTCATCCTCCACTTTAGATCCCCTAGAGCAGTGATGAGTGATCCTTGGCACCCCAGATGTTTTGAAACTACATTTCCCATGATGCCCATGCACTCTGCAGTGTAGTTGCGCATCATGGGAAATGTAGTTCCAAAACATCTGGGGTGCCAACATTCGCCATCACTGCCCTAAACATTGCCTGGTATGCTGGCCATGTCATTTATGTTGTCAGCAGTGCCAGGATAAGGTCATCCAGTGACCCAGGGCAAGGATGCCAAACTGCAGCCCCCTCCCTTCCCTTAGGTTAGCAGTGATGTCACTGTCACTACACCTGTCAGCCTTGTAACAGAAGCAACTTGCACAGGGCACCCCCATCCCTGCAAAAAAACATTTCGCCCAGGGCACCCATCCCTCCTGCCCACCCCTTGTCCCAGCCCTGGGTGTCAGACATCTCCTTACACTTCAGCCACATCAGATACACAGATCTTAGGCTTGTACCAAGGCAGTAAGCACAACACAAAATAATTTTTTTTTTCAGGGTCCTCAGTGATTGCAGGATCCACTGATGACCTGATAAAGTCTTTTAAAAAGTAAATATTTTGTTAAATTGTTTTTGTTGAATAATTTCCTTGTAGTCTATTCTAATTTATCTGTGTCAAAACATAATTTTTTAAGACAGATGCAGTATTTCTCCTAATTGTGTTTAGGACTCCATCGACAGCAGGAGGTGTTAATTGGTGTCCTTTAGTCATTCAAGCTAATTAATTAAATGTTATCATACAACTTGTCAAGAGTAATGATGATGAATATGTGTCTCATGACATGGCACCTTGAGAAATGTGTGGAAACATTCTTAACTACAGCTCCTTTTATGTCCATATTATACACTTTGTAAATGTATGCATTGAAAATTATGAACTATGAGAAAAATGCTTTGTTTCTGTACTCTAAATTACTTTAAATTGAGCATTGGCAGATGCTCAAATCAATTTATAACTAGTAAAGGAAAAAACACATAGGTGGAACAATTCACTACTCTGAATTACTGGCATATTAAATATCTCTACAATGTTTTCTCTGCTTCAACTGCTTTTGTGATCTTCTTCTTACAAACAGAAAAGAAAAACTGTGATGCATCTTCAGTCTTACATTGTCCAGATTCTTGCAAATGTGTTAAATAACCATTGTTTTCATGTACTTCTCCAAGGGCATTTAAAGATGAGTTCCCTTGTGCTAGTTTATTATCCCATGACACAAGGCCACAATGAAGGTATCTCTTTCTTTAACTGGACTCCTTAGTAAGATAATTATTCTAAAAATGTAAAATATATCAAGATAACTTTAAATTGTCTTGTAATGGCTTCAGCAGTTGGGAATGCTTGAAGGAACCACTTTTAGATCCACAAGAGTTCAAAGAGGCTAGCATTTAGCTCAACTTGCCAGCAGCCATCTAAAAATAAAAAATAATAAATGCGTGAAGTTCCCCTTTACTACATAGGAATTGTTTAACTAAAATAATAGATATCGTTCTGCCAGTTGACGTACTTTGAAATGAAACAATTTTGTTTTTCTAAGTCTTTCTAGTGTGCCACTCCAGTACGCTTTCCTGTATACTGCTATTTTCAATTCCAAAATGATAGCATTGTAAGTAGCTTTAGTGAATAAGGCAGAACAATGGAGATAACTTGTGAACACTACTGCAACCACCTTATAACCATAACAGCCCTGAGGTAGTAATTAGGATCAAGTTTTAGGACTGTTCAGAAAAAGATTTGTTGAGCCAGATCAAAATTTGGTGGATTCAGCAGGGACAGGCAGAATTTCAAACCATGTATTGGCTGCTTGGTTTACTAATTGGCTTCTGTACAACCAGCCTGTTAGAAAATGTTGGCATTATCAGTGCCACTGTCTATAGCTGGTAGCACTATCAGGTTCCCTGCTTTCAGAATACAAAGGAACAGCGGGAGGATTCGCCCATCTACCTCAAATGTGTGGATGAGGGGAATCAGGCCATTATTTTAGTTAAAAAAAAATATTAATGTATGGGCTGCCTTAAAAAGTATGTATAACCAAAACATTAAAAAGAAAAAGGTTTTGACAGATCAGGGAAAGATTTAAACACTCAGCAATTCATTTATTTATTTTTTTCTGCCTATTCCCCTTTGGGGTATTCCACTCTTAAGCTGGCTATACACTGATTGAATGTTGATCAGTGTGTGGATGTCACCAGTTGGCAGAAATTGATCATCTGATCACCTTCTGTTGAAAGGACATGCTGGAAAGTACTGGCAGGGGAAAATATATCTTTCCACCTTGTTTGTGTGGATGGAGGAATCTGTTTTTTTTTTCATTTTGCCTGATGGCTGAACAAAGAAAAACAAACAGTGTATAGCCAGTTTTAGTGTTCCTCAGAACAGGTGTTCCCTCTGCAAGATTTCCCCTCACCTTTTGTTTTGGGAAAAACTCAAAAATGTTAAATTTGACTTCCCTTTTATTTTTGGTAATAATAGTCACCAGTACAAATATAAGGGTTAATTTATTCACTGGGTACACAGAATGAAATAAAAACGTCACTGAAGGCCTAACCTTTTCCCACTTTTCACACCTTTTAGCCATAACTAAAAAAATAAAAAGATTTGTCTAGTGATATAGAGAAAGATATGTTGTGAGTGTGTGGGACATTATTGGCACCAGGAACCACATGAAACCATTGTTATGTAAAAACAATTCCTTTACATCTTTATTGTTCCAACAGTTAAAAAAACAATATAAAATATTTGTAGACTATACATAGAATAAGATCATACTAGCCTGAAAAAGATACAGAATATTAATCATGCTACTGTATAAGTTGTATTGATTCTGCCCGACACGTATCAAATTTCACTCTTTATCAGGGGAATACATTAAACCTAAAGACTCATTTAAAGATATGTTGCCTACAGAACACAAATTATATACACCCCAGAGTGTGGTCCCATGATGACAAGGTCCCAACAGGGAAAGGAACAGACATGCAAAGATACCTATGGCAGCAAAAGAATCTTCAACCCCACCACAGAGGGATCCCTTCCAGAGGCATGGCAACTATTCAGCAGGGGAAAAAGTACAGACATCAACATAAGAGTCAACATAGGTAGAGAGCTCAGGAATTTCTCAGCTGTCACAATTTCTGGCAAAATCAACAGGATTTTTTTGCACTAATTGAACAGATATAATAACTGTTACCAATTATGTTTAACAGACCAAACCAAGCCAAATAACAGAAGTTCATTGTTAGGATAAACTTAGCTCTATATCAAGGAGGGATGGTTACATGGTACAATGTTACCAGATAACTGGATTAACATGTCAGTGACACTAGGGTTTACTAAAACTGAAGAGTGCAAAATCTAGTACAGCTGTGCATGGTAGCCAATCAGCTTCTAACTTCATCTTGTCCAATTAAGCTTTGACAAAAAAACCTGGAAGCTGAACCAGATTTTGCACTCTTCAGTTTTAGAAAATCAACAACATTGTCATTGACCAACGAATTACATCACTATCCTTGAGAGCTAAAACCATTATCATAATGTAGAGGTGACAATAAGAAATTGGAGACAAAATTTACCAAAAAAAAAAAATCTCTTCTCAACTCGTGCACTGATTTGTTTGCTGTTTGTATTTTACTGTTTTATTTAGAGCTCCAGAAGTCAATTTTATACATTTTAAAAATCCTTCACATTTAATTCCAAGCTGCTATGGTATTATTCTCTTTTAATTTTGGAAGGTCTTTTTTTGCTCATATCACACAGCCTGCAATGACCAGCATGCACTTGAATATGCAAGTCCTTGTAACACAAGCAGGCCTTTGATCTGCATTGAATTAAAAGCCCCAAAAGAAATCATTACATTTTCTGCTAAACAATTAATTCATAAACAATATACAAACATGCATGCAGGTATTTTTATAGTCAATGTATTACCATAAAGTTACAAAAAAAACAAAAATTGCTGCACTCCACCTAAATATAGCCCATCAAACCATTTTTGTCATATTCAAAGAATTTACTTTCCGGTCTAGTACACATTTCTGTTTGTACTAACTTGACTATAGTCCCCCCTTAATATCTCCAGATAATTATTAGTTTAAGCTACTGAACTACAAAGCAGCAAATATAATTGCTTGGAAATTTATTAAAAAGATAAGCCATAAAGAGGATCTACCAGGAGTTTAGTACACAAATAAAGTGTGGAAGGCGTAAAAATCCTTTGCAGTTTTATGCAGGGCTGTAAAACCTTGTGAAATGAAAGATTTTTCTGGCTGTAAAAGAGAGACATTGAGAGATGGCCGTCTGTGTTTGTAGGTGACACACAGGGTACCTCCAAGCAGCTTTTACTGGCAAGGTCAACCTCCGCAGTCTAGTGGTGGGAGTGTTTAGAGATTGTCACATCTATCAGCTGTAAGGGTCCATCACTCACAGCCTTGGTTTTATCACCTGATGTAAATGGCATCCAGAGAGAACCTTTACCGTACTTCAATTAATTCTAACTAAAGATTCGAACATGCTGCTAAATACATTGCTTTTCAGCTTATTTCCAAATAAAAAGCAGACGGTGATATGATCCCTGTGTGTTGGGAAGTAAGCAATTCCCTTAACTTTCTAACCGCTCAGTAACTCTACAGCAGATTTCTGTGAGCTGCACAACGTTTACTGAACAACAACGGAATAATTGCAACACTATTAATAGATGTTAAGCTTAGCCGTATTAATTAAGTCGATATAAATAGGAACATTAATCCAATTTAGGAAGGCATTAAATCCCCTCACTAGTCATGGAATCTAAATTGAAAACTGCTCTGTTTGAAGCGGCTAATGTTATTTTCAGATGCTTTGTAGCATTTTTTTAATTTTAATTTAAAATAATGCATTTAGATTAGCAGAATGAATATGAGAGAAATGGAGAGACGGAATATAGTTTATTTAATGGATATTCTTTTTTTCTTTGCTTTATAGTGTTTTGACCAATAGTTCTTTTCTGATAATTAAAATGAAGGATTGGCTATTTTCATTGTTCTTTGAGTATTTTTTTTGCAAATCTTAACATTGTTTCATGCTGTCTATTTAGATTTAAAGTGGTATTGAACTTACATTTTTAAAAGCCACTGACAGGCAGGGTTTTAATAACAGTGAAGACCCTAGTGGTCTCTTATATCATGAATGCTCCCCCTGCCTGTCACCAGTAATGTGATCTGAGCTGCCATGTGCAGCTCAGACCATGTTTATGGCACCGACCGTGTGCCATGGTGATAGGTATCCTGCGTGTTTGCATGGAAGTAACATCATCACAGCCTCACTATTCAAACAGACATAACCTTGAAAGACAGTATGAATAGTAAAATAATGATGAATCCGCGCAATGGGGATAGGTAAAAAAGTGGTTCAGAACTGCTGCCTCCACAAATGCAATCACCACCGAAGTGGAAAAGGCTGAACTGAGAAGAGATTAGGTGTGGGTGCGGCGCTGTTCTGGTTTTATGACAAAGTGTTATGACACTGTGATAACATGTTAAGGTCACCTCTGATAGGTGAGTGAAAGTGTAAAAATGCTGGTTGATAAAAATTCTTGAAAAACTTTATCCCAAAAAAGAAGTAACAACCAAAAGTGATTTTACATAAAAATAGAAAATGATGTATATGTAATTTGCTTCAGACAGTGGCTGATCCTATGCAACTCACTGTCTACCATGTGATGCTGTTATATCAAAATATGCCCATGTATTCATACCGTGCATTGATATACAGTGCTAAGGTGAGTGGAAGGGAAAAAGGAAGGGGGGGGGAGAGAGGGAAATGGAAGGGAAAGGGGGGAGGGGGAAAAATCCAGTCAATGGTAAAGTGACTTGTGCTCAAAATAACAAGTGTTAATCAGAAAAAAACAATGTTGCTTTGAATAGTCTTAATTATAGTGAACAGGTGATAGTTATGCTTGAAAGCATGTTCCTCTTGGTAAACAATATTACTCAATACAATCTTCTTATTCTAGCGTTCATTAGTGACAGTGCTTGATATTCGTGCTCTTATGGTGCAAACCCTCACTCACTCCCAACAAATACAGGATTATTTGACGGTTTAAACTCAGATCTTTTAGGCTTGAATTGAACTTGTATAATGTGAGTACCATTCTGTTACTTTTGGGATAAAGGTTTTAAACCTTTTTACGCACCCCTTCTCTTTTATGTTAACATAACACGATTCGGGATTGCCAGGAACTGCTGCACAATGGCATAAACTGTGACGGCGCAATACCCCTGCAGGGGTGAAAGTATCCGGTGAGTGTTTGCACAGTAAGAGCACAAATACCAAGCACTGTCACTAATGAACACTGGAATAAGAAGATTGTATTGAGTAATATTGTTTACCAAGAGGAACAAGCTTTCAAACATAACTATCACCTGTGCATTATAATTAAGACTATTCAAAGAAACATTGTTTTTTTCTGAATAACACTTGTTATTTTGAGCACAAGTCACTTTACCATTGACTGGATTTTCCCCCCTCCCCTTTACCTTTTTCCCTCCCCCCTTTCCTTTTTCCCTTCCACTCACCTTAGCACTTTATATCAATGCACGGTATGAATACATGGACACCTAATCTCTTCTCGTAACCTTGAAAGATACTGAGTGAAGATGGAAGCTCCTGTGATCGGTACATGCTAGTTCATTATGACTTAAACCTGCAGGGGGGCTTTTTTTTTTTACTGACTTTATTGTTGCTTTAAAGAGAAAGAAACATACAGCAATAGTTTAATGGTGCATTTCTGGCACAAGAGCATGGTCAGCATTTGGGAATACATATGTCTGTGTTTTAAATGTAGTATTCACTAAAATGAAATCCCCAAATCAATTCTAGAGTCTTTACAAAAGGTAAACAAATAATGGTGCTATGGAGCCAAATAAAATGTACATAGTTGATTCTACCCTTTGCACTTCACTGCTATGTGCATTTTTAACTCACATAATAAAATGAAAATAGCAGAATTATATTGAACACCCTTCCCGAAAAAAGCAAAAAGCTTTACCATGGATGCCTTTTCTGGTAAAAGTTCATGGATATTATATGTGACACTGATTGATTTAGCAATATATTTATTCCGAAAATTAATTTTTCACACACCAATGACTGCATTTGTACCATTAACAACTAATTGTATTATCTTAGAATTCAGATTTTTGCTTAAGTAGAAACATTTAATACACATGCCTATTTTTTAAAATAACCTGTAAATAGGCTACTGTTGAATTCTGTTTCTTACCTTTTCCTTAAGCTGCACATGTGGTTTTGCTGAGATCTCGGATTTCATCCTATTAAGACTCACTGATGCTTAGAACTAGGAGCCATTGTCTAATGGAACTGAACTCCTGAAGCACAGCCTATACTTTTCACTTTCATTACAGCCTATGTGACTTGACAGAACCATTACTTTCTCCAGTAGTACATTTTGCTTTTGTGTAAAAAAACAAAACAAAACAAAACAAAAACGTATTTTGCTAAAAATCCATCAAGGCGTGCAATAGTTTTTCATCCATCCCAATTTACTCTTGTCCCAATTTTTCTATGTATTTTTATTGACAAAATAAGAAAGAAAAAAACAAGTCTAATGCAGCGTACACACGGGCGGACTTTCCGACCGGACTGGTCCGACGGACCGAATCTGGTGGACAATCCGACCGTGTGTCGGCTGCATTGGACTCCCGATGGACTTTAGATTTGAAACCTGCTTCAAATCTTTACGTCGTAACTCCACCTGACTCAGTTCCTAACGGAAAGCCCATTCGTCTGTATGCTGGTCCGACGGAACAGATATGAGGCAAGGGCAGGGTACTATATTTCACGCTCGCTGCAATAGGAAATACACATTTTCCTATTGCGGCGAGCGCCAGGGGGAGGCGACAATGTCCCTTAGGTCTGGTGTGGATTTTAAGGGGAACCCCCTACGCGGAAAAAAAGGGCGTGGGGTCCCCCCAAAATCCATATCAGCCCCCAGTCCATGCACGCAGCCCGGCCAGTCAGGAAAGGGGGTGGGGACGAGTGAGCTCCCCCCCTCCTGAACCGTACCAGGCTGCATGCCCTCAACATGCGGGGCGGGGGACTTATCAGAATCCAGGAGCCACCCACCCTATGTGAATGAGTATGGGGTACATTATTAAAGTGGGCTCCCAGATTCCGATAAACCCCCGCCCGCAGACCCCGACAACCAACGGCCAGGGTTGTCGGGAAGAGGCCATTGTCCTCATCAATATGGGGACAAGGTGCTTTGGGGTGGGGGGCGCAGAGTGCCCCCCTCCCCCAAAGCACCCACCCCCCATGTTGAGAGCATGCGGCCTTGTACGGTTCAGGGGGGGTGCTCGCTCATCCCCACCCCATTTCCTGACCAGCCGGGCTGCATGCTCACATAGGGGTCTGGTATGGATTTTGGGGGGACCCTCACACCGTGTTTTCGACGTAGGGGTTCCCCTTAAAATCCATACCAGACCTAAGGGCCTGGTATGCCCTGCGACGGGGCTCACAAGGCATCAATCTCGCAGATAAAAGTGGCGAGATTGACTTCCTTTTCTAGTCCCGCCGTACCCGAGTCACGTTCAAAATGAACGGACTTGTTCGTGTGTGGGCAAGTCCGAACAGTATTATTGATTGTTACTGATTGCTTATTACAGTGATCAATGTAAAAAGCAATCAATGTGTAACCCTGATCATCAGGTGATACTGCACTGCCCTGGTGACAATATTATTAAAAATTGTAAAAGAAAAAAAAAGGAATTGTAAAAAAAAATATAAATTTTTGTTGTACATATTGTCACCAGTGCAATTGCAGTGTCATTATGGTGACATTGTACTGCTTTGGTGATGATATTTTCCTTGATCACCGCCACACCAGTCATATTGTCCCTGATTACTGCCACACACTGACTTTCCTTCTGCTGCTGCTCTTTCCTATGGTGTCCTCCTGTGGACTCACTCTCCCAGGCCTAGTGGACGAAACGGAGGTGGTGTTGGAATCCTCCTATCCCCTCAAAGCACTTTTAAGGTTCTTAATCCACCCCCCTCTGTGTCCCTCTCCTCATTTGTAGCTCACTGTATTTGTCTATTTTCTCCATTTTCATTGAGAATTGCTGTGATCTATCGGCCCTCTGGACCGGTATTAAGCTTGCTTGATGACTTCGCTGCCTGGCTACCCTACTTTCTCTCTTCTGAAATTCCAACAATCATTCTTGTTCCCTGTTAATCTTAATACTCCTGCTACATCTAAGCTGCTGAGCCTAACATCCTCTTTTGACCTAAAACAATGCACACACGCTTCTACTCACTCTGTTGGCAACTGCCTTGACCTCATATTCTCCTACCTAGGCACTCCACACAACCTCTCCAATATTCCTTTTCCTCTCTCTGATCACCACCTTATTAGTTTCACTCTCTCCTTATCTTCCTCCTCCTTGCCTTCCAACTACCAAACTATTACCCCGTAGAAACCTTTGCCATCTTAGCCCTTCTCTTCTTTTTTCTGCCACACATTGTCTCTACGAAAAAATCTCATGCTTGTCCTGCCCCAACTTGGCCACTTCTGTCTTCAACAGTTCACTGTCATCCACCCTGGATACCTTCGCCCTCCTCACTACACACAGAATAGGCCCCGGCCGCTACAACCCTGGCAGACAGACAATACCAGAAGCCTCAAAAAACAGAGCCGTGCTATTGAGTGTCTGTGGCATAAGACTAAGCCACAGCAAGATTTCAGCCAATATAAATCTGCCCTTCAAAAATACCATTCCTGCCTCCACACTGCCAAACAGACCAATTTTATCACTCTCATTAACACCCTCTCACGCAGTCCCCATCAAACCTTTTCTACCTTTACACTCTACTTCGTACTCCATTACCTCCACCCACTAACTTACTCACTGCCCAGGAGATAATCACTTCAAAAATAAGAATGAGACAATTTGTCTTGAGGTCTCAACTCTACAGATATCTCCCTCACTTTAGACTCCTTGTCCTCCTGCACAATCAATGTTTCCCTCTTTTAACCTAGGTACTATAGAGGAAGTCACTTTTTTTTTTTTAAAGCCCACCCAACCTCCTGCCCCCTGGACCCTGTTCCTTCTCAAATTCTACGGTCACCATCTGGCTTTATCCTACACTCTTTAACTCATACCTTCAACCTCTCACTCTCTACTGGCATCTTCCCCATCCCTCTAAAACATGCGCTAGTCACTCCCATACCAAAAAAGGGCTCACTAGACCCCACCAGTCTTAACAACCTAAGACCCATCTCTTTACTCCCTTTTGCCTCCAAACTCCTTGAACGTTTAGTCTACAACTGACTGAGCGATCACCTCATTGAGAATAACCTTCTTGATCCCCTTCAGTCTGGATTTTGCCCACAGCACTCCACAGAAACTGCCCTCTTAAAACTCACAAACGACTTACTAACAGCCAAAACCAACAGTCATTATTCCGTACTCTTACTCTTGGACCTTTCCGCCTCCTTTGATACAGTTGACCACCCCCTCCTCCTCAAAAAACTCAATTTTCTTGGTCTGCATGGCTGCGCTCTCTGTTGGTTCGAATCTTACCTATCTCATCGCACCTTCAGTGTCACTTACAACTCCACTTCCTCCTCTCCAACTCCTCTTATCGGTATCGGTCCCCCAAGGTTCTGTCCTTGGACCTCTACTATTCTCGATCTACACCCTGGGTCTCCTCCCTGGGTCAGCTACCATTTATATGATGACACCCAAATCTATCTCTCTGCTCCTCAGCCCACCCCATCAGTCTCCTCACGCATTACTGATTTACTATCAGCCTGGATGTCAAACCACTTCCTCAAACTGAATCTATCTAAAACTGAGCTCTTAATATTTCCTCCCCCATGTGCCCCTTCCCCTGGTTTCTCTGTAAAGATCAATGGCACATCTATCAGTCCATCCCCACATGCCAGGGTGCTAGGGGTAACCTTAGACTCTGAACTGTCCTTTCAGGCCCACATCTATCTGCCTTAGCCTCCGCAACGTTTCCAGAATACTCCCCTTTTTAACTAATGACACCTCCAAGCTTCTAATTCACTCCCTGGTTATCTCTTGCCTCGACTATTGCAACTCCCTTCTCATTGGATTACCTTTACTACCCCCCTTCAGTCCTTAATTAATGCCGCTGCAAGACTCATCCACCATACCAACCATTCAGTGTCCACCACCCCTCACTGCCACGCCCTCCACTGGCTTCCACTCACCCAATGAATAAAATTCAAAGTACTAACATCAATTTACAAAGCCATCCATACCAGCTACATTACTAAGCTAGTCCCAAAATACCAACCAAGCCGCTCTCTTCGGTCCTCCCAAGACCTCCTGCTCTCTAGCTCCCTTGTCACCTCCTTCCATACTCGCCTCCAGGATTCCTCTAGAGCTTCCCCCATCCTTTGGAACTCCCTACCCCATCTGTCTGACTGTCTGTAATCTATCCATCTTTAGACAATCCCTGAAAACCCTTCTTTTTAAAGAAGCCTATCCTGCTTCTAACTAATACACTGTTTTACTTCCTTCATCAGCTCATCCCCCACAGCTATTACCTTTTGTATCTGTAGCACTTACCCCCGAAGGAGCTGCTGGTATTTGATTGGGCCTTACCGGTCCTCTACTGTCTCACCATATACATCTTAGGGGTCCCATTGATGATTTTCTTTTTCTAGTAACTTTAGCTCCGACACACAGTCTTTTTCTTCAATGTTTTATTTAAGAAAGATTCTTGCAACAGAGGGGTGGAAGGTTTAGGGGAATTCAGGTACCTTGAATTCGCATATCAGGAATACTCTCTTTGATCCAGAGGGCAACAGCATCCACAACTGGATTCAGCAACCACCGGACAGGCCTCTCTCACTGACCTAGCAGCCGATGTGATGCTCGGTCGTAGTCTCTGCCACAGACTTTAAGATTCGGTGTAACTGTTACACAATCCTCTGCCACAGGATTGGGGAATTAACGACTTGTTGCAATATCAAAGGCTTGATCACACAATACCAGTTCCCTTCTTTCGAACTGACGGTACTGTGTGGTATGTGACCCGGGATGCATCCTCCAACTGAGTCTCTAGGCTCTTCTAGAGGCACTGGCCTTATTGCGCAGTCCTCTCCTGAAAAGTCCCCTGGATTCTCCAGTCACTTAGCTTCTTCCCGCAGGCAAGACAACACAGGACCATCCCTGGATTGGTAGGCCCCAAGACTTTGGGGCCTACCTTCAGTAGCTACGCCTTGGGCTAGCCATCCCCGAGACTAACTTGACAGCAATGACACACCTTAGGCCAGGAGGGCCATCAGGTCGGAACTCTTTTCTGTCACGGGGTCTGGTCCTTAAGTACCCTCTCCCAGAAAGCACAGCAGGCAGACCACACCCACTGACTGTTTTCCTGGCAAGTAGGCACTCAATACACCCAGCTTGTTGCAATTTCCAACCTAGGCCGAAATAATAGGGCGCCATCTCCAGGCCAAGGGGAAAACCACACAACCAGCCAAGCTGAAACAGAACCAGAATTTACAATAATTGCAGTCTGAGTTAAACTACAGCCTTAGACAACTACATTTTTACTTATAGCGTCTGTATTAAAAATACCAGTGCTACATACTCCCCCAGCTGCAATAGACAATGTCCTCATCGTCTGAAAAAGAAAAAAAAGAAAGACTCTCAGTCCTGAGAGTCAAGTACCTGAATTCAAATTTGGATGAGGAAGGGGAGGAGAAGGGTAAAACGATAACAACTATATTTTTAACAGTAATACACACAAAAGAAATGACAGTAAACACAGTTCCCCAGATCTGACTCTCTATCTAAACCACCCACTCTCCAGGCTTGATAGAAGATCAAGTTGAACCTGAAACAAAACACACATATCAATGTATCACAAAGGAAGCAGAGCTCCATCTCCTAGAAGATGAACCTCTCTTTCCCAGACATTTTCTCTTCTCTTTTTTTTTTCAAACACCTGACTGTAGTTGAGCAAACTCCTACCTCCTAGTGGCCGAAACTATCATAACATAATCATATAAGTCCTTGATGCAAATGTTATAGCAGGTAGAATATCTTGACTCGCAGATGACATTTAGTGAACGCTACCTAACTATAATCCCCTCAGTCTTTTATAAAGATCCTTCTTTTTTTTTTCAAAAAAAAAAACAGCATTAGTGGAGCAGTCACTGTAGCAAATCTCCAATAAAAGCGAGGATCAGGCAATGTTAAAGCTTTTCCTTGTGCATCCACAGTGGTGATAAAGTATAAAACATTGTCCTTGCCTGGCCTGCAAATGACCACTTTATCCGCATGAATGTGTCTCCCATAGCTCCAATACAGAAGACATCCATTAAAACGGTCATCCATGTCTGAAGAACAACCTGGTTTTCTGAAAGGCTTCGGTACTTTTAGATAGTCCCAAACATCTTCTTGGTACCAGCTCTCTCTGTTTCCTCAGTCTCCCTCATGATCTCTCTGGAAACATAGGGGAATTCTAATCCATACTCAGTGGCTACTCGTTTGTTCAGCAACCGTTGCGATCGGGCAAGCCTCGGCAGAGATTAAGTGCTTCCCAATCCAGGAGGTACACAGGAAACTGGCGATTTGTGCACCATACTCACGGGCAGTTTCTTTGGCCCAGACAAACTAATATTTTCAGTGACAGTCTTGCTAACAATTCCAGGGGTTTCCACTCTGGGTGATGTACTCCCCGAGTCCATTGTTATCCAATCAGATAAGTTAAAGGTTGAAGCAATGTCATCAACATTTGCCCATAGCATCTCCTGAGACATGGTTTCAAACAGGTCATCGTCTCTGGAGACATCCGACAGAGAGTCTATTTTAGAGTCCTGTAACTAGGGGTGTGGAATTTAATCGCCGCATCGATGCATCGCGATTCGGGGGTCCCCGATGTGGCATCGATGCAAGCCCCCCGAAGAATCGATGTCGGGTGTGACGTCATCCCGACTTGCCCCGCCCCTCCCGGAAGTGTACTCCGAGCGTTTTTTCTCAAAATGGCTTTTGCTATTAAATACAATAGTAATCCATTCAGTGGTGATCGCTGTATGTGTTCTTTTTTTAAATATATGTAGCTTCAAACCTCGTTTTTAGTTGTGTATATAACTGTATATCCCGGCGCTCATGTGACTGCTCGGTCCGGCCCGCCCCTCTCCTCTCTGTCTCTCCTGACGTCAGCCTCGCCCGCCTCTCTTCTGATCTGATAGCTACAGTTGGTGGGCAGGGCTGAGAACTCCCACTGACGTCAGGAGAGTCAGAGAGACCTGAGACTGAGAGGAGAGCGATGCGGGCTGGACTGAGCAGTCACATGACCAGCTTATACAGTTTTACACACAGACTAAAAAAAACAAGGTATGAAGATGCATATATTTAAAAAAAAAACCACACACACAACGATCACCAGTTAATGGATTACAACTGTATTTATTAACAAAAGCAGTTTTGACAAAAACAGTTATATATATTTACACAGACTGAAAAATAAGATATGAAGCTGCATAAATTTTAAAATGCAGATACAGTGGTGGGCACTTAATGGATTTTAACTGCATGTTTCTTACCACACAGGTATTTTAACAGCTGTATGTAGAGTACAAGTGTGTTTGTATTCTACTTACACTGTCTCATACATGTGCTCTGTGACATTATTTCTCTGCCCCCCCCCCCCCAGTTTGCACATTCTACTGTGTTAACTCCTAGTGTGCTGGAAGGTGCAAACAGGGGAGCCCAGAGAAATGTCACAGACACAGTACAGGAACTTCACAGGGCTGTTTGTCAGTTGTGGATTGTAATCCCTCCTGACCTTCCAGCAGCCGTGTGTGCGAATTCCTGTACCTTGTAGTGCACTGGATTAGTGCACTACGTAAAGTGGAGTTCCACACGTTTTTTAGTTTATTAAAAGTCAGCAGCCACAAAAAGTGTAGCTGCTGACTTTTAATAATCAGACATTCACCTGTCCCACGGTCCATTGATGCGGCCACATGGAGCCTCGCTCCTCTCCCTCTCCTCGGCGCCGTCATCTACTGTGGGCAGTGACACCCGCCCGTGACAGCTTATGGCTTCACAGCTGGGCGCAGACTGCACGAGCTGCACTGCGATCTGCCATTGGCCAGCCAATCTTCTGGGACCCAGAAGATCGCTGGCAGGGAGGGGCCGCCTAGTAAATTTTTTGTTTATTAAAAGTCAGCAGCTACAAAAAAAGTGTATCTTCTGACTTTTAATAAAAAGACACTCACCTGTCCCACAATCCAGCGACGTGGCCACCCAAACCCTCCATTCTCTCCCCTGCCTGTCCACGGCGCTGGCAATACTACTGTGGGCATCCGGCTGTGACAGCTTGCAGCTTCACAGCCGGGTGCGCATGTCTCACTGCGCTGTCCTGCTCAGCCGGGCAATCTTCTGGGAACTGTGATGTGTCCCAGGAGATTGCAGGGAAGAAGGGCCGTCTAGGCAGCCCAAGCGGAAGCTCGTCGGTAATCGTGATGCATCGTGATGCATCGCGGAATCGAATCGAATCGAATCGTTGACCAGATAATCGTAATCGAATCGAATCGTGAGACCAGTGAAGATGTGCACCCCTACCTGTAACTCCTCTGTGGGCACATATTTGCAAACAGTCCCTTTATGCACATTCCCCTGAGATCTCTCACCCGTTCCTGTCGCGGTTTCCTCAGGGATTGCTTCTTTCTCTGGATCCGGTTCGGGTAATCTCTGGGGTAGGCCTCTTCCACGGCCACGGGAGGCCTTCACATATCCCACCTTCTTTTGAACAGGTGCAGCAAAGTGGGTAGTTGTGGAGGTGACAGCGGTAGTAGTGTCCACTGTTAGTTCTCGGATAGCAGTAACAGCGCCACTCCCCTCAGGAACGCTTGGGGTAGCAGATTTGGAAAATATAGGCCCAGCCGTAGGAGCGAACGTAGCGTTCTCCTCGCTGGCAATGCCCCGTGGCCCAGTCCATCTGGTAGGCACGGGGTGGCATGGTAGGTTGTTCCACTGCAAACAGGTACTCCCCGCAATGTAGACACCGGACAAATGGATTGGGATTTGTAACCAGTCCTTCACACCTGTTGCATAACATACCCAAGGCCTCCACATCATCGTGTAGAGTATGAAACGCCCATGCAGTTCAGGTGAATACCAGTGTCCATCAGCAATGTTCTAGGCAGCCTGACACTTATAGTAGTACCCCCAGGGAACATTCTGCGTCCCGTAGCAGACTGCATTCCTAACATTCGGAACATGGCTTACAACAATCAGATCTTCCCTCTGAAAGATCACGCAGCAGGTAAGGGGAGGACTCCTCCCACTGGTTCTTCTGGTCAGGTAGCTCCCGGGCTCTCTTGACTCCGCCCACAGCTCACACAACCAGACAATGGCCTTGAAATGAACCCCTTTTTAGATAATGGCACAGTCCAAAACCCTCTGTTACACAAATTCCCGGTGGACGGTTTCTTTGTCTCACCATATACATCTTAGGGATCCCATTGATGATTTTCTTTCTCTAGTAACTTTAGCTCCGACACACAGTCTTTTTCTTCAATGTTTTATTTAAGAAAGATTCTGGCAACAGAGGGGTGGAAGGTTTAGGGGAATTTAGGTACCTTGAATTTGCATATCAAGAATACTCTCTTTGATCCAGAGGGCAACAGCATCCACAACTGGATTCAGCAACCACCGGACAGGCCTCTCTCACTGACCTAGCAGCCGATGTGATGCTCGGTCATAGTCTCTGCCACAGACTTTAAGATTCGGTGTAAATGTTACACAATCCTCTGTCACAGGATTGGGGAATTAGCGACTTGTTGCAATATCTTGATGACTTCTCTGCCTGGCTACCCTACTTTCTCTCTTCTGAAATCCCCACAATTATTCTTGGGGACTTCAACATCCCTGTCAACACTAACACTACTATTACTTCTAAACTTCTCAGTCTAACCTCATCGCTTGACCTGAAGCAATGGATACAGGCTCCTACCCACTCCAATGGCAACACCCTTGACCTTGCCTTCTCCTATCTGTGCACTCCGTGCAACCTTTCCAACAATCCACTCCCACTCTCTGATCACCACCTTATTAGTTTTGCTCTCTCCTTGTCTTCCACCTCTTCTCCCTCCAACCGCCTAACAGTTACACGCAGAAACCTTCGCCACCTCAACCCTTCTCTACTCTGCTACTGATCACCTCTATGACAAAATCTCCCCCCTGTCCTGTCCCAACCTAGCTACTTTCGTTTACAACAGCTCACTGTCTTCCTCCCTAGACAAGCTGGCCCCCCTCACTACACGCAGAATTAGGCCCCGACTGCTACAACCCTGGCAAACAGATGACACCAGAAGTCTCAGAAAACGTTGCCGCGCTCTTGAGCGCCTGTGGCATAAGACTAAGACCCAGGAAGACTTCACACAATATAAATCTGCCCTCCTAAAATACTACTCCTGCCTTCACACTGCCAAACAGACCTACTTTATCACACTCATCAACACCTCCTCATCCAGTCCACGTCAACTCTTCTCTACCTTCAACACTCTACTCTGTCCTCCACTGCCTCCACCCACCAACTCACTCACTGCCCAGGAGATTGCCAATCACTTCAAAACTAAGATTGATACAATTCATGAGGAGATCGCCAATGCGCAAAAACCTCCCCCATGCAACACTCCATGTCCACAGATACAATCATTACTTCCCTCATTCAACCCTGCTACTACTACTGAGGTTGCTAAACTTTTATCTAGCACTCATCTAACCACTTGCCCCCTGGATCCTGTTCCCTCGCAAATGCTACGCTCACCCTCTGACTCGATTCTACGCTCTCTAACTCACATTTTCAACCTCTCCCTCTCTTGTGGCATCTTCCCAAACTCTCTAAAACATGCGCTAGTCACCCCCATACTAAAAAAGCCCTCACTGGATCCCACCAATCTCAACAACTTACGTCCCATCTCCTTACTCTCCTTCTCCTCCAAACTTCTTGAAAGACTGGTTTACAACCGATTAAGCGACCATCTGACCATGAATAAACTTCTTGATCCCCTTCAGTCCGGTTTTCGCCCTCAACACTCCACGGAAACTGCTCTCCTTAATCTCTCAAATGACCTACTAATGGCTAAAGCCAATGGACACTATTCTGTACTACTTCTCCTGGACCTCTCTGCTGCCTTTGACACAGTGGACCACCCCCTCCTCCTCAAAAAACTCCACTCCTTTGGTCTCCGTGACTGTACTCTTCACTGGTTCTCATCCTACCTATCCCACCGCTCCTTCAGTGTCACTTACAACTCTACTTCCTCTTCTCCTCTTCCTTTTTCCGTCGGGGTCCCCCAAGGTTCTGTTCTCGGACCTCTCCTTTTCTCAATCTACACCACCTCCCTGGGTCAATTGATTGCCTCCCACGGCTTTAAATATCATCTCTACGCTGATGACACCCAAATCTATCTCTCCACCCCCCAGCTCTCTCCATCTGTCTCCTCACGCATTACCAACTTATTAGCAGACATATCAGCCTGGATGTCACATCACTTTCTCAAACTCAACCTATCCAAAACCGAGCTCATGATATTTCCTCCCTCAGGTGCCACTTCCCCTGATCTCCCTGTCAAGATCAACGGCTCAACTATCAACCCATCTCCCCACGCCAAGGTCCTAGGTGTAATCCTGGACTCTGAACTAACCTTTCGACCCCACATTCTATCACTATCCAAAGCTTGCCGCCTCTGTCTTCGCAACATCTCCAAGATACGCCCCTTCCTAACCAATGACACCACAAAGCTTCTAATCCACTCCCTGGTCATCTCCCGCCTTGACTACTGCAACTCCCTCCTCATTGGTTTACCTCTAAATAGGCTATCCCCACTTCAGTCCATCATGAACGCTGCGGCCAGGCTCATCCACCACACAAACCGCTCAGCGTCTGCTACACCCCTCTGCCAATCCCTCCATTGGCTGCCACTCAGTCACCGAATTAAATTCAAGATACTAACTATAACTTACAAAGCCATCCACAACCTGGCCCCTAGCTACATCTCTAACCTAGTCACAAAATACCAACCTAATCGTTCTCTTCGCTCCTCCCAAGACCTCCTGCTCTCAAACTCCCTTGTCACCTCATCCCATGCTCGCCTTCAGGACTTCTCCAGAGCCTCCCCCATCCTCTGGAATGCTCTTCCCCAATCCGTCCGATTTTCTCCTACCTTATCCACTTTCAGACGATCCCTGAAAACTCATCTCTTCAGAGAAGCCTATCTGGCCCCCACCTAACAACTGTACATTTATCTTCTCAATCAGCACATCACCCACAGCTATTACCTCTTGTATCTCTTAACCTTCCCTCTTAGATTGTAAGCTCTAAGTGAGCAGGGCCCTCTGATTCCTACTGTATCAAATTGTATTGTATTTGTACTGTCTACCCTCAAGTTGTAAAGCGCTACGTAAACTGTTGGCGCTATATAAATATTGTATAATATAATAATATCAAAGGCTTGATCACACAATAGTAGTGTCACGAATTCGCACGCCCACAGCTACTAACTAACCGCGACGTGCGTTCCGTGACCGGGGGATATGAGGAACTAAGGGAATAAGGGGGAACTTATACTGCGCAATGTAAGACTGGCTGTAGTATTTTCACAGCCTGCACTACCTTTGGCCACCACTAGAGGGAGACTCCACTCCAATCCAGCTAGCTGACCACACACAGGCAGATACAAATCTTACATACAATCTGGTGCACTCTAAGGGTTGGGGAGCAGTCTAGCAATTACTATACACTTCTAGGGTTCCTCCAGCTATCCTGCAAGCTTGAACCCCGGTGTTAATCACTCTTCCCACTGTCCCCACACCCACACACCAGACACACAATAAACGATAGCCTGCCACCACCCAACAGTTTGTCCGCAGACTGGTCTGCTGAGCCACCACACACACAGATCTCTGTCTGGAAGATCTGTTAGCTTACAATCTGCATGCAATCTGCCAACACACAGTGCAATTGCATACCGATTGGTACGTAACTTAAACCGAGTACTTAGGCACTAAAATACAACAACCTCTCCAGAGATATGAGTCCTAGCTTAGTACACAAAAGTCACTTATTAATTTTATCATTTAATATCCCGAAAGTGGGCAGTGCATATAAGATATACAAAGAAAAAGGATTTACCAAAAAAAATACAAAAAATGCAGAAAGACACACAATTGGCAATTTGCTATGAAAATAAAAAGGGATAAAAACAGAAATAAACTTTACCCAAGTCTATTCGTTAGTAGAAGCATACTGGAACATGTGGGAACTCCCCAGTTTCGAACTGGCTTCGTGGAAGAACCATGTCCATATCTCAGGCTACCCAATTTATTGAAATATGGATGCGGGCTGGACTTTAGCCCTTGGCCAATCAACCCTGGGGGGTGTTCCTGTCTCAGCCCACAAATGTTTTGTGTTCTGAAATGACCAGATTCAAATTGGCCCAGAACGGCGCTGATTGCTGGGTCATGGATAGGATTCCCGATACCAGCGCATCAGTCCGATCGCAACAGTACCAATCACTGCCTGCCTGCCGCAATCAGGCGCCATATAACGGTTTTGTGTGGTTCTTTAGGATTCCACCTCTGATAAACATACAGAGTTACATGCACACGTAACCCATCAGGTGTACGATCAAAAGGAATTATTTTCATCTCTCTGCCATTAATATTTTAGCTTTTATGAGAGATAAAATAGGTTCCTTAGATCTCTTGATATTAATCAAAGCTTACAGGCTGTCCGGAGCCTTGTGAATGCCCCCTGCAGATCCGTGTGGCCAAGATGACTAGCTGTTTTCTTTGAGCCTCAGGAAGGTGGCAATCTATGTTTACTCTAATGGGAGCTTTTATTGGCATCTAGGTGTCACTTTGATCCTGGAAAAAAACTATCTCTGTCCTTTTCAAATGCTAATGAAAGAACATGTGTGCATGACTGACATAGAATGCTATATTTTTAATAACCCAGAATTAAACTACATCTACAATTACACTACTTCTACAGATCACACCACATCTAGTTAAGGCAAAACTATCCTACGCTTATATTTTCGTCACAAGCAGTTCCCTTCTTTTGAACTTACGGTACTGTGTGGTATGTGACCTGGGATGCATCCTCCAATTGACTCTCCAGGCTCTTCTAGAGGCACCGGCCTTATTGCACAGTCCTCTCCTGAAAAGTCCTCCCCTGGATTCACCACTCGCTTGGCTTCTTCCCGCAGGCAAGACAGCACGGGACCATCCCTGGACCGGTAGGCCCCAAGACTTTTGGGCCTACCTTCAGTAGCTACGCATCTGGCCAGCCAGCCCCGAGACTAACTTGACAGCAACGACACACCTTAGGCCAGGAGGGCCATCAGGTCGGAGCTCTTTTCTGTCACAGGTTCTGTCTCTTAAGTACCCTCTCCCAGAACGCACAGCAGGCAGACCACACCCACTGACTGTTTTCCGGACAAGTAGGCACTCAGTACACCCAGCTTGTTGCAATTTCCAAACTTGGCTGAAATAATAGGGCGCCATCTCCAGGCCAAGGGGAAAACCACACAACCAGCCAAGCTGAAACAGAAGCAGAATTTACAATAATTGCAGTCTGAGTTAAACTACAGCCTCAGACAACTACATTTTTACTTATAGCGTCTGTATTAAAAATACCAGAGCTACATATCAATTTTTTTTCTCAAAAGGAAGTTTATTGAGCATAGAGAGAAAGGTATACATACACAAGTAACAAGTGCAACATGCACTAAACAAGTGGGTAACACATTTGATATAACCTATAGGAAAGTGATGCATATAACAGTCTACATTAATTAAGGCATACCTGAGAATCCATCCATTAGGACCGAAGTGTCCGTGTGGAGGGGTAGCACATTATTCTTTTGTTTTTCCCCCTAGAGACATTTGGATAGCAGGGAGCATATAACATTGTACTCTAGTGCATAGTAACAGTCGGATTAAGGGGCAACAAGCAACTGCATGAGCCACACTGGAGGCAGTGCCCCATCTAGGGATCACAATAAACCGGGCATGTAGATGAGTCCTCCAACCACCTATCCCAAATTTTATTGTATTTGGTTGGGCAACCTCTGTGCAAATACAACACCTTTTTGTGGGGGAGGGTGGCATTCACTGCCCCTATCCCTTTTGTATCAATTGACCCTCCCTTTTTAGATTGTAAGCTCTAATGAGCAGGGCCCTCTGATTCCTCTTGTACCAAATTGTAATGTAACTGTAATGTCTGCCTTTATTTTGTTAAGCGCCACACAAACTGTTGGCGCTATATAAATCCTGTATAATAATAATAATAATATAATAATATTGTCCCTAATCTCTGCCACAAAAGTTACAGTGTACCTGATCACTGCCACACCAGTCCCAGTGTCCATGATCATTTCCACGTAAGTGATTTTGTCCCTAATCACTGCCACACCAGTCATATTGTCCCTGATCACCACCGCACCAGTTACAGTGCTACTGATTACCACCCCAACAGCTACAGTGCCCCTGATTACCGCCACACCAGTGCAGTGTTGCCTCTGCATGCTGCCAGTACTAAACCTGGCCTGTTTATTGACCACGTTTCTGCCTGCTGCTTGGACAGATCCTTTGCCTGTTTGTTGACAAATGTCTCTGGTTGAACTGACCCATCTGCACATCCTGATGATTGTGTTCCTGAGAGACACCAGGCCAGGGAACATGGCATTCCTGGGGGTATTTTGTACTCCACATGATCACTCGTCTGGGGGTGACCATTACAGTTCATTGGTTTTGACACAATTGGTTGCTTTGTGTGACACACAAGATACAATGTGTGGTACATATTCAGTCCAGACAGGGAAAAAGTCTCACACATGTGGTTTTGCCATACTCAGGAGGAGTGCCAATGCCAATGCTGTCTATGAGAAATATCTTATTTAATTTCCAAAAAAAATTTTAATTTTATTTCCGCATTTTCCAAAAACTCGTGGCAATAAACTGAAGTCTTCAAAAGACTCTCCATGCCTCTTAAAAAATACTTTGGGGTGTTTACTCTCCAAAATTAGGTCATTTTAACTCTCCCATTAAACAAGCATAAGTCTTAAACTCATTTCACAAACAGAAAAGTGGAATTACAGTATATTGCTCCAAGAAATGCATTTTCGGTTGGATCATATTCCCAAAATACAACATAAAGATTATCCAATATGGATTCATGATGCATTTCGATACTTTAAATCACGAGGAGTTTTAATTGCAATCCATAAGACTTTGCCCCATCAAATTTTGCAATTATGGAAAGGTGGAGATGGTAGATCCCTAATTTTGCAAATCTTAATATATGGGAAAATCTACACAATTATCAATCTCTACCTCCCAAATTATGATCATTAAGATGGGAACACAAGCTGTGTTGGATGCAATGGAAAAAACAGAGGGAATGGTAATCATTGGAGTAGATTTTAATTTTGTAATGGATTCAAAATTAGATACAACATCAAATAGAACACATAGGAATAGTGGTCAATTAAAGGAATTTATACAACTATTAGAGAAACATCAAATGATAGATATATGGAGGATCCAGCACCAGAGAAAAAGTATTCATACTATTCGAATATACATAATACATATCATAGAATAGATTATTTTTTTAGTCAGTCAAATAGGACTAATAATGATGCCTTCTTCCCATATTGGCAATTTTTTGTGGTCAGATCATGCTCCAATATTTCTGGAACTGGCAGTGACCCAACATAGGAAACTTCAAGGGTCTTGGAGGTTAAATGATAACCTCCTTAAAGATGATACATGTGAATAGGATGTTCGACAGACAGTAAAAGAATTCTTGCAAACCCATAAAATAGAAAATACATCAACCCCTATACAATGGTAAACATTGAAATGTTTATTGCGAGGATTGTTCATTAAACATGGAGCTAGATTGAAAAAAGAGAAAGAGCATAAAATAATGCAATTGAAGGGAGAAATTTCTGTATTAGAAAAGATGCATAAACAAAGTCTTAACCCATTGAATAAAATAAGATTAAATGACAAATGAATTGAACTACAAACGATGTTGGATGAACAATCCTTACGAATAAGCGCTATAAATAGAACTTTGTTCTATCAACATGGGAATAAACCAGGGAAAGCATTAGCAAGAAATTTAAAACAACAAAAACCTTTGACCCCTATAATTAAAATTCAAATGGTGTAAGGGGAAATAACATATGACCCTGGGGAAATTGCTAAAACATTTCATACATACTATTCTAAGCTCTATAATTTATCGATACAGCAAAAAAGTGAAGTCAAGAAAGATAACTTAGAGGAAATACGCCAATACATGAGAGAAACAGGGGTCTTATGTTGCTGGGGGTCAGTTGTTGCTGGAAGGGATTTAGTGATGCTGGCTGTAGGGAAGTCTGCTGTTGCTGCTGGGGGTCTATTGTTGTGGGGGGGTATTTTGTTGCGGGTGATCCATTGTTACTGAGGGGGTCTATTGTTGCTGGCTTCTGGAGTGTCTATTGATGCTGGCTGCAGGGAGATCTGTTATTGCTGTTGGGTATCATTTGTTGTGGGGAAGAGGTGAATTTTGTTGCGGGTGGTCCATTGTTGTAACTGACTTTGATTGACAGCCACGGGAGCCAATGGCTCTGCTGCTGTGTTTCAGCCAATCAGGAGGGAGAGTCTCGGACAGCCGAGGGACTCGTGGATATCGCTGGACAGAGATGGGGCTCAGGTAAGTATTAGGGGATGCTGGGGAGGCTGCTGCCTTTCAGATTTTACAACTCCTTTAGGAGGTAATTGTCTTTACTTGTGCTATGGCATCCTATTCCATTTACAGAACCCTTTTGCACATATATTTAAAAACTATGATAAAAAGATTTGTCAACAGATTTGCCAAATACTAACTAGAGGAGAGAAACTTCTTATATTCCACAGAGCTGATGATTCATCCTGGCAATCTGGTCTGTAGAGTTAAAATCCACTGCAGACTTCAATTTTTTTCTAACGGCTTTTACAAGGCTTTACAATGCTTTTTTATGTGGAAAAGCAGAGAAAAATACTGATATTTAAACTCACTACTCTCTTTAGTTTCAAACAATCCAATGCTTATCCCTATATAAACCATTATTTAGTAGACTGTATTGGTTATGATTTGCTATAGGGACCCATAGCAGTTGCATGGTCTTCCATTAGTGTAGCTACAAAGTGACAATTTGTCCTCGAAGGGACACAGTGCGGTTGATTTACTAAAGGCAAATATACTGTAAGTATATACCTGCAAGTTCACTTCAAGATGCGCTAGATCTGAGGGACGCTCTGAAATGAGGGAAAGCTCTCCTGCTTTCTCTCTTCCAATCATGTGCAAGCAAAATGCTATTTTTTTTATTTTCCTTTTGTGTTCTCCTCAGACCTAGAACTTCACCTGCAGTGCACAGACTATTTGCCTTTAGTAAATCAACCCCATAGTATTATTTACTCCCCCTGTATCCTCCCCCCCCCCAAAAAAAAGCACACTGTTAGGTTTTGGAAACAGAAAGGTTTCTTTGATTGGCTGAATCACTTTTTCACAATGACTCTAAGAAGAAACGGTAATGTATTACATTTTTCATGCCATGAATAAAATCTTACAGTGCTAACACATTTAGAAAGTTAAAATTTGCATTTAGTTAAACTGGCTAGCAATTATAATTTAGTACTATTAACATCAGCAAAATTTATCATGCCTATCAGTTGTAAACACTTTTATCTCACAAGTCGGGTAGTCATGAATATGTCACTTTGACCCACACGCCCAGAGATTTACTGTCTATCAGTTAAAGGAAATAGCATGAGTGGAAATTAATTATGAGTCTACCACAAATACTATCAATATGAGATGTCCTTTTTCATGAAGCATATAAAGTTCTCCAGCTACAGCTAGTAAACATAAAATATTAGCCACTCTGTGTGTGTGCTCTTTTATTCTATTGAATGTGAGCTAAATTCTGTCTTCAACAGATTATAGTCATTGACCATCCGAACACAGTTGCTAAATCACTGTTCTGCCAAATTAATTCTCGATGGAAATGATAGCATGAATAGGACAATAAAATATGCAAATAAGATAGGGTGCCATAAAAGAGGGACAAATAGCTATGTGCACATCCTCAGGGGAACCAGAAAACCATTAATACATTCAGCGCCCTATCACAAAAGCCATCTCTTAGGGAATATATCTGCAAGGAATCTTTTCTGTCTAATCTTGCCAACAAGACTGCAGTATAATAAATCCTGACATCGTACAGTCACCTAAAATATAATATTAGGCCACTTGTTATGCAAGTGGTGTAGCTTTACAATAGACAGTTAAGAAATATAATTTCATCAAGCTAAGAGGAAAAGAACATGCCATTTTTACTCACTATTACCTAAACTTTAATCTGAAATAACATCTGCAGAGGGACATGCAATGCTGGCATTCCAAATAAAATACCTTTTCAAGGAAGAGTCTGTAATGAAATTTAGTGATGAAACGAATCAACTGGCACAACCATTGCAAGAGATCAGACCCAGCTGTTACACTAGGAGGCTGATGCTTTTCAGATGAATGTAATTGAAAAAGCAGATTTTTCATTTCCATTAGGACCAATAACCTTTCAAATGCCCCCAGTTGAACAGCCCAAAACTTACCTTTCTAGCCATCTCATATTCTAGACTGCAATCAACCATAATATTGAATCTAGCTTTTCCTATTCTTGTGTCATTATAACCACTGCTAATGGAAGATGTATATAGAATATATATATATATATATATATATATATATATATATATATATATATATATATATATATATACAGTATATTATATATAAATCATCCACTAGTAGCAGCAGTTATATTGCCACAAGAAAAGGAAAGGCTAGATTTACTATTATGGTAGATTGCTGTCTAGCATATGAGATGGATAGAAAGGTAAGTTTTGAACTGTGTTCAACTGGGGGCATTTGAAGAAAAGTTATTGGTCCTTATAGAAATTAAAAAATAAAAATAAAAAATAAAAATAATAAATCATATGTATCTAAAAACCATTGTCATAAAACGTGAAATAACTCAAATAAAAATGAATTACTGTTAAAAATATACCGTAAACACAAATAATAACAAAGCCTTTTTTCTACTATGATTGTGGACTTCATTTATCAAAAGATATGATATAAAAACATTCTCTGCACTGTATTGCTCTAAAAAAAACCATCTTCAGATTGTCTGAAATACTTTGAGATTCAAATATTCTCATTCATATTCTTCATTGTTGGTTGGTAGAGTAACAGAGACAATTCTAATTTCACATGTAGGGATGAGCCGAACACCCCCCCGGTTCGGTTCGCACCAGAACCTGTGAACGGACCGAAAATTCGCACGAACGTTAGAACCCCATTGACGTCTATGGGACTCGAACGTTCGAAATCAAAAGTGCTCATTTTAAAGGCTAATTTGCATGGTATTGTCCTAAAAAGGGTTTGGGGGCCCGGGTCCTACCCCAGGGGACATGTATCAATGCAAAAAAAACTTTTAAAAACGTCCGTTTTTCGGGAGCAGTGATTTTAATGATGCTTAAAGTAAAAAAAAAAAAAAAGTGAAATATTCCTTTAAATATCGTACCTGGGGGGTGTCTATAGTATGCCTGTAAAGTGGTGCGTGTTTCCCGTGTTTAGAACAGTCCCTGCACCAAATGTCATTTTTAAAGGAAAAAAATCTCATTTAAAACTGCTTGCGGGTTTAATGTAATGTCCGGTCCTGGCAATATGGATGAAAATCAGTGAGACAAACGGCATGGGTACCCCCCAGTCCATTACCAGGCCCTTTGGGTCTTGTATGGATATTAAGGGGAACCCCGCACCCAAATTAAAATAAGGAAAGGTGTGGGGCCACCAGGCCCTATATACTCTGAACAGCAGTATACAGGCTGTAGGTTTGTTGTTAAGTAGAATCTGTTTGTAATTTTGAACGGGTACATTTTTAACGTGTTTAGCTCCAGCCAAAAAATCTTTTTTAAGCTTTTTGGAAAACATAGGGAAGGGTTATCACCCCTGTGACATTTGTTTTGCTGTCTTTCCTCCTCTTCAGAAGATTTCACCTCACCTTTTGTCCCAATGACAAATGTTTTTTGAAAATTTGGGTTTTTTTGTGGAACAAGGATTGAAAAGCATCAATGGAAATCAGAAATGTTTTTCCCATATTAACTCTTACAGGAGAGCATTTCCCTTCCTAGGGGTAGATTTCATCTCACTTCCTGTTGTCTCCTTCCGTTTGCAAGTAGGAGTCGTTTGTAAGTTAGATGTTTGAAAGTAGGGGCCTGCCCTATATACTCAGCAGAAATTTGGGTCTTAGGTGTTATTGTGGCCACAACACTGTAAGCCCTCACAGGGCCCCGCTGTGAAATATTAGATCAAGAATTGTAATTACATGCCCCTGTTGAACAGGGGCAGAAAAATTGGGCCTTTGGTGGTGGTGGTGGTGGTGTTGGTGCCACAACACTGTAAGTCCTCACTCGCTCTTGGTGGGTGCAGAAATGGGCCCTGCTGTGAAATATTAGATCAAGAATTGTAATTACATGCCCCTGTTGAACAGGGGCAGAAAAATTGGGCCTTAGGCGCTGGTGCTGGTGCCACAACACTGCAACCCCTCACAGATTCTCTAGTTGGAATGCTGAAATGAGCCCTGCTGCAAAGTATTGCATCAAAAATTGTAATTACACGCCCCTGTTAAACGGGCAGAAAAATTGAGCCTTAGGCACTGGTGCTGGTGCCACAACACTGCAACCCCTCACAGATACTCTAGTTGGAATGCTAAAATGAGCCCTGCTGCAAAGTATTGCATCAAAAATTGTAATTACACGCCCCTGTTAAACGGGCAGAAAAATTGGGCCTTAGGCACTGGTGCTGGTGCCACAACACTGCAACCCCTCACAGATACTCTAGTTGGAATGCTAAAATGAGCCCTGCTGCAAAGTATTGCATCAAAAATTGTAATTACACGCCCCTGTTAAACAAGGGCTGAAAAATTGGGCCTTAGGCACTGGTGCTGGTGCAACAACACTGCAACCCCTCACAGATACTCTAGTTGTAATGCAGAAACGAGCCCTGCTGCAAAGTATTGCATCAAAAATTGTAATTACACGCCCCTGTTAAACAAGGGCTGAAAAATTGGGCCTTAGGCACTGGTGCAACAACACTGCAAACCCTCACAGATACTCTAGTTGTAACGCAGAAACGAGCCCTGCTGCAAGGTATTGCATCAAAAATTGTAATTACACGCCCCTGTTAAACAGGGGCTGAAAAATTGTGCCTTAGGCACTGGTGGTGGCGCCCAGAACCAAAAATGTTCTTACAAGCTATCAGCATGATGATTGAGGAGGAAGAGGATAATTTCTCAGGGATAGTCACTCAGCATCAGTATAGGCAGTCTTTGAAGGGATCTGAGATTTCAAAAAAAATTATTCGGTTACATCAGCATCAGGTGCTTGATAGCTGGTGGTGATCCAAGACTGATTCATTTTTATTAAGGTCAGTCGATCGACCGAGTCGGTGGACAGACGCACCCTGTGGTCGGTTACAAAGCCTCCAGCAGCACTGAATGTGCGTTCCGAAAGAACGCTGGATGCAGGACAGGCCAGTAGCTCAATTGCATACTGTGCAAGCTCTGGCCAGTGATCCATCCTCAAGACCCAGTAACCCAGAGGATTTTCGGTGGGAAAGGTGTCCAAGTCAGATCTTGCCCCTAGGTATTCCTGCACCATGTAAAACAGACGCTGGCGATGGTTGCTGGAACCGATCATACCTTGGGGACCAAAAAATTGTCTGAACGCATCGGTCAGACGGCCACCTTGTCCACCGCTCCTTCTTTGACTGCCCGAAGCCTCAGCAACACGTTGTCCAGAAACAGGAGTTTGTAACCTCCCAGTCTCTGGGAACGCGTTGCACAGACCTTTCTGCAAGGCCTCCCAAAGATGTTTCATCCTCTGCTCCCTCTGCGATGGCAAGATAAGGTCTGCAACCTTACCCTTGTAACGTGGATCAAGGAGGGTTGCCAGCCAGTATTGGTCCTTCTTCTTGATACCACGAATACGAGGATCCTTACGCAGGCTTTGCAGGATCAGGGAGGCCATGCAGCATAGGTTTGCTGAGGCATTCGGTCCGGAGTCCTCTGGGTCACTAAGGACAACATGGTCCGCAGCCACCTCCTCCCAGCCACGTACAAGTCCATGTGTTTCTTGGGACTGATCCCTTAAAGACTGCTGCTGATGCTGAGTGCCAGGCTCCACCTCCATACTGACACAATCTTCCTCCTCCTCCTCCTCCTCCTCCTCGTCCTCTTCCTGTGTGATCGGCGGGCGTGCAGGAACACTGTCTGGATAAAGGGGGCCTTGAGAGCTAAGGAAGTCCTCCTCTTCCTGCCTCTGTTCTGCCTCAAGTGCCCTGTCCATTATTCCACACAGTGTGTGCTCCAACAGGTGGACAAGGGGGACAGTGTCACTGATGCATGCACTGTCACTGCTCACCATCCTCGTGGCCTCCTCAAATGGTGACAGGACAGTGCATGCATCCCTGATCATGGCCCACTGGCGTGGGGAAAAAAAAACAAGCTCCCCTGACCCTGTCCTGGTGCCATAGTCGCACAGGTACTCATTGATGGCCCTCTGCTGCGTGTGCAGCCGCTGCAGCATGGCCAACGTTGAGTTCCACCTGGTGGGCATGTCACAGATTAGGCGGTTCTTGGGCAGGTTAAACTCCTTTTGGAGGTCCGTCAGCCGAGCACTGGCATTATGTGACCGGCGGAAATGCACACAGACTTTCCTGGCCTGCCTCAGGACATGTAAGCCCGGGTACCTGCCCAAGAACCGCTGCACCACCAAGTTAAGGACGTGAGCCAAACAGGGCACATGGGTCATTTGTCCCTGTCGGAGGGCAGAGAGGAGGTTGGTGCCATTGTTGCAAACCACCATTCCTGCCTTAAGTTGGCGTGGCGTCAACCACCTCTGAACCTGCCCCTGCAGAGCTGACAGAACCTCTGCCCCAGTGTGACTCCTGTCCCCCAAGCACACCAGCTCAAGCACCGCATGGCATCTTTTGGCCTGCGTACTTGCCCCTTGAATGGCTACGGAGCACCGCTGGTTCCGAGGACAAAGCACAGGAAGAGGCCATGGAGGAAGAAGAAGAGGAGGGGGTGGAGGAGAGAGGTGTGTCACAATCATTAGCATTTTGGAGGCGTGGTGGCGGAACAACCTCCAACACTACTGCACCTTGTCCTGCATCTTTCCCAGCTGCCAGCGGAGTCACCCAATGCGCCGTGAAACTTAGGTAACATCCCTGTCCATGCCTGATGGAACATGAGTCAGCGGTAATATGCACTTTACCGCTGACTGCCCTGTCCAGCGAGGCATGGACATTGCCTTCCACATGGCGGTAGAGAGCCGGAATCGCCTTCTGTGAGAAAAAGTGGCGTTTTGGTACCTGCCACTGAGGAACCGCACATTCCACAAACTCACGGAAGGGGGCAGAGTCTACCAACTGAAAAGGCAGCAGTTGAAGTGCTAGCAATTTTGCCAAGCTAGCATTCAACCGCTGCGCATGTGGATGGCTGGGAGCAAACTTCTTTCGGCGGTGCAGCAGCTGGGGCAGGGAAATTTGCCTGGTACAATCTGACGTCGGTGTACCAAAAGCAGATTCAAGATCAAGTACTTGGCTGTGACACACCTAATTCTACATCTTCATTCCTCTCAGTGCAGGTCTCAGAGAGGACTGAAGGTATAGTGGGGTTGGAGATCTCAGCTGATGAGGAGCAAGGAGAGGTCCTCTTTGTTCTTTGGTGTGGGTCTTTTAGATACGCTTACCAACGAACTGCATGGCAGGTCAACATATGTCTGGTCAAGCATGTGGTACCCAAGCGGGAGATGTTTTGGCCACGCGAGATACGCTTGAGACATATGTTGCAAATAGCAGCGGTGCGATCTGATGCACTCGTCTCAAAAAAGGCCCACACCAAAGAACTTTTTGAATAACACGCAGAGACTGCAGCGCCCTGCACATGTGGAGCTTTGGGGTGTGATGCAGTCAATGTGCTGCCCTTAGGCTGGCCCCTGGAGGGCATCCTGCCTCGTTGGTGATGTGCCGCCTCCTCCTCCTCTTCCTCTCTCCAATCAGGCACCCACGTTGAGTCAGTGACCTCATCATCCCCTCCCTCCTCATCACTGGAGCAAACCTGGCAGTATGCTGCAGCAGGGGGAGCATGACTGCCAGATTGCTGTCCTTCTTGGGCACCCCCTCTGTCCGTGCTCATGTTACTGCCTTCATCGAGCTCAGTATCATCATCAGAGCCTTCCAAACGCTGGCCATCCTCCTGGAGCATGTACCCAACACTGTGGTCAAACAGTTCGCGGGACTCCTCAGGAGGACATGGTGGGGCTAGGGAAGGAGTCACTGATGACATTGAGCCGAGGGAAGAGGCCGCTGCTTTGCCAGACAAAGTACCCTGGGCATGGGTGAGAGAGGATGAGGAGGATAAGGACGGCTTGGTCATCCACTCGACCAAGTCTTCCGCTCAACACGGCCAGCTGCCGAAAAAAAGGCCAAGCGTGTCCCACGGCCACGTGCTGATGAGGATGCACCGTCTCCACGACCAGCACTAGACACAGAGCCTGCTTGCCCTCTCTTATTGGCTTGTGACTGTCTACCTCTCCTTCTTGGCCTTCCAGACATACTAATGGCCTGTAGCTGCACTAAGCTGGGATATATATATATATATATATATATATATATATATATATATATATGTACTGATACTGCAGCTAGCAAAATCAACTGCCTGCCTGTAGTATGAGAACACCACCAACCTTCTACAGGTAGCTTTAGCTGAACACTGTGCAGAGCTCGCAAAAAACGAACTTGTAGCTTTTTTAGCTGCCTGCGGTAGTGATAGGATCAGGAAAACACCACCAACCTTCTACAGGTAGCTTTAGGTGAACACTATGCAGAGCTCGCAAAAAAATAACTTGTAGGTTTAGCTGAACACTGTGAGGTGGACGCACCACACTAACTTGTAGTTTTAGCTGAACACTGTGAGCAGGATGCACAGCACTAACTTGTAGTTTTAGCTGAACACTGTGAGCAGGACGCACTGCACTAACTTGTAGCTTTAGATGAACACTGTGCAGAGGTCTCACTACACCAACTTGTAAGTTTAGCTGAACACTGTGAGCAGGACGCACAGCACTAACTTGTAGTTTTAGCTGAAAACTGTGAGCAGGACGCACAGCACTAACTTGTAGTTTTAGCTGAACACTGTGAGCAGGACGCACTGCACTAACTTGTAGCTTGAGATGAACACTGTGCAGAGGTCTCACTACACCAACTTGTAGGTTTAGCTGAACACTGTGAGCAGGACGCACAGCACTAACTTGTAGTTTTAGCTGAACACTGTGAGCAGGACGCACTGCACTAACTTGTAGCTTTAGATGAACACTGTGCAGAGGTCTCACTACACCAACTTGTAGGTTTAGCTGAACACTGTGAGCAGGATGCACTGCACTAACTGTAAATAGTCTAGTTGCCTGACTGTGGTACTAATAGGATCAAAAGAACACCAGCAATTTTATTCAGGTAGCTGTAAATACTGTAACAAGACAAGCCTGCCTGTCAGTAAGAAGATAACAGGAACGGATCTAGCTGAACACTGTGAGCAGGACGCACTGCACTAACTTGTAGCTTTAGATGAACACTGTGCAGACGTCTCACTATACCAACTTGTAGGTTTAGCTGAACACTGTGAGCAGGACGCACCCCACTAACTTGTAGGTTTAGCTGAACACTGTGAGCAGGACGCACCCCACTAACTTGTAGGTTTAGCTGAACACTGTGAGCAGGACGCACCCCACTAACTTGTAGGTTTAGCTGAACACTGTGAGCAGGACGCACCCCACTAACTTGTAGTTTTAGCTGAACACTGTGAGCAGGACTTGTAGGTTTAGCTGAACACTGTGAGGTGGACGCACCACACTAACTTGTAGGTTTAGTTGAACACTGTGAGCAGGACGCACCCCACTAACTTGTAGGTTTAGCTGAACACTGTCAGCAGGACACACTGCACTAAATGTAAATAGTCTAGCTGCCTGACTGTGGTACTAATAGGATCAAAAGAACACCAGTAATTTTCTTCAGGTAGCTGTATATACTGTAACAAGACAAGCCTGCCTGTCAGTAGGAAGATAACAGGAACGGATCTAGCTGAACACTGTGAGCAGGACGCACTGCACTAACTGTAAATAGTCTAGCTGCCTGACTGTGGTACTAATAGGATCAAAAGAACACCAGCAATTTTCTTCAGGTAGCTGTAAATACTGTAACAAGACAAGCCTGCCTGTCAGTAGGAAGATAACAGGAACGGATCTAGCTAAACTGAATACAGTGTATATATATATATATATATATATATATATATGCAACACCTGGGATGCATATATATACACAATACACTGTAAGTGCAGCTAAACTGACTGACTGTTCTGCCTAATCTATCTAACTCAAATCAAATGACACTGTCTCTCTGTCTATCTCTTTCAACGCCGGAACACACACACTACACAGGGCCGCCGTGCAGGCGGCCTTATATAGTGTGGGTGTGTACTAAATCCCCTGAGCCATAATTGGCCAAAGCCTCCTTGGCTTTGGCCAATTACGGCTCTCTGTTCAGACGGCGCTGTGATTGGCCAAGCATGCGGGTCATAGTGCATGCTTGGCCAATCATCAGCCAGCAATGCACTGCGATGCCGCAGTGAATTATGGGCCGTGACGTGCCACACGAATTTGGCGCGAGCGGCCCATATCGTTCGCAATTCGGCGAACGCGCGAACAGACGATGTTCGAGTCAAACATGGGTTCGACTCGAACACGAAGCTCATCCCTATTCACATGCTTTCATAAATATGTACCTCTCCATTGTGCTGCTCAACCATCAAATTTGGATGGTTGTACCACTATGGTAAAGTAAAAGTCTCTGTCTAAAATTGACACTGCAGTGCTTTTCACTCTTGGGAGTCACTTTTAAGGATGTTTTATGCACTTGTACTTGTGTGCATCCAAAAAGGTGAAGTCGGCCTTTAAAATGTATAAAAAGCCCCATTTTTTTAAATTTTTTTTTTAGTTTTGAATAGAATGTGAGGAGGGGGCTGGAAACATTGCCATTTTTTTTATTTCTGTCTGTGTACCTACTGTGGAGATGCACCCTCTTATTAGCTTATTAGCTGCTGGTGACCACAGTTTCTAGTAAAGAAAGTGATGGGAAATTACACATTTTTCAGGTGTCACAGTAGCACGAAATTGAAGGAGATCTTCCAATGTGTAACCTATCCTGGTGACAAGAGGGACTATTCCCCATTTTTGGAGCAATTCTCTACTACTTCTTGGTTTTTCCATTGGAAAATAAGTGAATTAAAAAACAGGTGTATTAACCCCCCTCTGCTCTATCCAGATATCTTCAAAGAAAAGGTTTTCAGGTATACATGCATTTTAATTCAAGCAGAGAATCTTGTGTTCTGGCTATGCTGTCTGGCAGGTGTGAAGAAATGTACATAATTACAAATCCTATGGCAGATATGTCAGCTCACCTATACAGTATGTACTTATCTGTTTACCCAGAGATTAGCTTTAAATCAAAGTTTACATCCAAAATCATTTTTTTTAAATTGGCAAACCTTCAAGTGTTTTAACTTGACTCCAATCTCAGTTTGCATATTATGTACTTGTATCATAAAACAATTAGTATATATGTCTGTTATTTTATGTCATTAAACAGGGTTTGTGTGATTCTTAATATGGCAATACATGACGTATCTGCAGGAAAGTGATTTTCCTGCAGGACCTAGTATTTCTGTTTCAATATTTTTTTGAACATATGTAGAAGAAATAACAGTAAACACATATAACATGAAATGCAGAAATTACGTGCGAGGACCAGAAGGTCCACAATAACAGTTGGCAAATAACAGGTAATTGGAGAAGGCAGAACAGTCGACTCTCACAAGCTATAATTTGGTACACATTAACGCATAGTTTTGGGAAGTTAACCCTTCGGGGGCTATCTGATCCAAACAGAGCCTCTTCCGAGGGAACTCCAGGTTAGAAGACCCCTGTGTACTGTAGTATGTCAGACCCGCATCATGCCAAGTACCTCAGGTTAATCACTCCACCCCAATGGGTTCACACTGTGGAGTGGCAGAGCCCTTGATCCCAGCCCGACGACAGGCCTTGTCTGTTCCCTTCCACCTCTCTCAGGGGGGGCATGTCTTGGCATGACCATAGGCCACAACAAACCCAGGGAGAGGGTGAGATGGGTTAGTCTAGATAGTTTCAAGGTGTTTTGGTCTATCAATGGTACCTAGTACTCTATTAGGTTTAGTATGTCTCCTTAGAAGGAACTGAGAGACAAGCCTTCAAACAATAATAACAATTCTAACCAAGGGTTTATGACCAAAATTTTAAATAGAACACAACAACAAGTAAAATTAGAGTGAAATTAGAACTATAGGCATAGCTTTTAACTCCTCTAACTCCTGTCAGTTTATTTTTTGCCATCTGTGTCCCATTGGGGAAATGTCCCTTCACTTCCTGTCCCATAGCCAAACCAGGAAGTGAGAGGTAATCTCTGCAAATTAAGGGAATCCATTGGGGACTCCCAGATCACCAAAACTAGTGTTTCCATTGGACAATTTCCTCTCTATTACTTTTCTTGGGACAAACCAACATTTGGGAATTTCTTTTACTTTTACTTTCAATGATAATTGTAAACAGGACAATTATTGAGGGTGAATCTTCCATCTGTTCCCCAAAAAAAGTTTTTCTTTTGGTTGTACTTGAACAGCTGATCTCATGTCACAAATATTGGTTATATTTTAATATTACAATGTATGGATTACATTTTATAATTCTGCTTATCCAACTCAAAAAGAGACACATGAAATGTGGATGGGCTCCCTATCTAGACCTTGCCCTACCTATCAAGCCAGGATCTCCAGGCCTCACCACCAGATAATGCCTGGAAATTCTCTTGGCTGGTTTAGGGTCCAACAGAGTAGTCTTCAAAGAGGTATTTTGAACCGGGACCTGATATTAAACTATTTTTAAGATGTTTTGACACCTTCACAGTTGTAAAATTGTCAGGGAAAGTCTTTTTATCAGTTTAATTTCTTAGTGATTAAATATGCTTTTGATGAAAACTAATATTAGCAAACTTTGAGACATTTCATGAAAATTTTAAAGTTTCTAGTAAAGATGGTAAGACTTATAACCTGTACTGCATAACATGTCAGCCAGATACTTCTTATTGAGTAATCCTCATGAATAAACTCATTGACTGAAAGTGAGATTCACCAACATGATTCTGTGTTAGGGCAGGTTGTTGTACCCTGACATTAATCACTGTGAAATGTTAGGAAATTTGCTTAAGTAGCACTTATTTCTAATTATATCTTTCTGTCAGCTTATTTTGTATCGTCAATATAATAACACTGCATACAAAAATCCCATATCTCTTAGTCACCATTGTATTAAAACCCCCAAATGGTTAAACAGTCAAAAATTATTTGCTAGATTCACCTTACAGGACTTTGGTAAGGCAAGTAACAAGTCTCAATGGAGCTAGAGTGTTGCTATCTTTTCTTGTTCATATTGATCCACTGTACTCTCCTGATGTGACTTGGAAAAAGGAGAAAGAGATAATGTCATTGATTATTCAATTCCATAGCCAGCCTGAAAATGAACTAGGCCGCAGCAAATAGCATAATCATGCTTTGTCAGTCAGTGGCAACCATTTTCCATTGAATTTATGTGTATGTGAAGGTGCATTATCTTTGGAAAATAAAATTTGATTCAACCATGCGCATAAGGTCAAGTTTCTTTTTGATATATATCACAATAAATGCTAAAGTGTATTTCTTTTTTGGGGGGGCTGCTGGGAATAAAGCACCGAAATCTGAAACATTCTGGTTAATTTACTAAAGGCAAGTGGTTGTTTACGTTGCATGAAAATTTTCACTTTGCAAGGGACTTTTCCCTTTGCTTAGTAAATATATGAAGCTCTGCTGATAATTCAATCATGTGCAAAATCATAATTTTTTTTTTTAATTTTCCTTGCACGTGAATGTGTAGTCTTAAAAAAATGACTTTTTACTACATTTAGTAAGCTAAGGGAAAATTCCCTTGAACAGTGAAAAATCCCTTGACAACTGAACAGCCTACTTACCTTTATTAAATCAGCCCCATTAAGTCAATTTGTTCACTATGATTTTAGATTCAATATTGCAGAGAATCCTGATTATTTATTTTTATTTTTTGGACACATAGGGGGTTATTTACTAAAGGGAAATCCACTTTGCACTGCAAGTGCACTTGAAAGAGCATTGAAAGTGCACTTGGAAGTAAAGTGGCTGTAGATCCGAGGGGGACATACAAGGAAAATAAAAAACAGCATTTTAGCTTGCACATAATTGGATGATAAAATCAGCAGAGCTCCCCTCATTTCAGATCTACACCTTAGATTTAGAGCGACTGCACTTTTTCTGTGCACTTTCAAGTGCACTTGCAGTGCAAAGTGGATTTGCCTTTCGTAAATCCTCACAGTTACATAGTTACATAGTAGGTGAGGTTAAAAAACGACACAAGTCCATCAAGTCCAACCTATGTGTGTAATTATATGTCAGTATTACATTGTACATCCCTGTATTTTGCAGTCGTTCAGGTGCTTATCTAATAGTTTTTTTTTTTTTAATCAAAGTTTTATTGAGTAACTGGTGCATACATAACATGAATACATTAGCATTTTGACATTGTAACAATACACAATTATTATATTTTAAATAAAAATGGTATTGAGTACAAACAAACTCAACATGTATTGATATTCAGGGTGTATATAATTGGTTTATGTAATCTGCACATCCATACCTATGTCCATTAAATCGCTTTGTACCCATGTGATTGCATTAGACACATGTAGAAGATTCTTGAAGCCATCTATCCCATATCTTATTGTACTTGGCTGGGCATCCTCTATTGACATATAGACGTTTCTTATACGGTAATGTATTATTTATCTCCACCTTCCAGTCCACTACTTTAGGAGACTCTTGCCTCATCCATTTTTTGGCTATGACCTTTCTTGCTGCAAATAGTGTTTCGTGCAAAAAAGTTTTGGTATATTTGTCAGTTGTGTCAGGAACTATACCCAAAAGGCATTGTTTGGGGTCTAGAGCTAGAGGTGAGCCCATTGTGTCGTGTAGAAATGTTACAATTTGTTCCCACAGGCCTTTTATTTTAGGGCATGTCCAGAGTGGATGAAAAAAAGTGCCTGTCTCTCTTCCGCACATCTGACATGTGGTGGTTTGTGTACGCTTATATCTTGCCACTCTGAGGGGTGTAAGATATGCCCTGTGGAGAATGTAGAGCTGCGTCAGTCGATCTGACAGTTTAGGAGACACAGTTTTACAGGACTCCAATACCTCCCCCCACTCCTCGTCCTCCATTTGTCCCACCTCCCTCTCCCATCTCGGTGTGAGATCATATGCTATTTTGGTAGCTACAGGGGTTAAAAGCAAGTTATAAAAAGCTGAGATCAATTTAATCTAATAGTTTTTTTAAACTAACATTGCCCCCCTGCTGAGACCACCGCCTGTGGAAGAGAATTCTGCATCCTTTCCGCTCTTACAGTAAAGAACCATCTATGTAGTCTAAGGTTAAACCTCTTTTCTTTTAATTTTAATGAGTGGCCACGAGTCTTGTTAAACTCCCTTCCGCAAAAAAGTTTTATCCCTATTGTGGGGTCACCAGTATGGTATTTGTAAATTGAAATCATATCCCCTCTCAAGTGTCTCTTCTCCAGAGAGAATAAGTTCAGTGCTCGCAACCTTTCCTCATAACTAATATCCTCCAGACCCTTTATTAGCTTTGTTGCCCGTTATTCAAAAAGTCACCTGTTATGCAAAAAGTCTGCTATTTCTTTTTTTTTTACTTATGAACAAACAAGACTGTATACCCCAGCAATTACAACAATAGGGTACTTTTGAAAATTCCCCCTCCCCTCCCACCCGGTGCTATACATCAAAAATGTGGTTCCTACTCCCTTGAAGGGATGTGGATACTCACAGTAAAAGCTGAAATCCAGGCAAAACCTATTTTTACATATTTGCACCTTAAAAATAAATGGCCCCCATGAAATCAGTTTCATGTCCCTACTTCTTTTTTGTATACGTTTTCTTCATTAGCTTCTCACGGAGCTGTAAGTGCCAAAATGAAACTTACAGTCAAGTTGGAAGTACTGAGATCACTTTGGGTCATTAATTCTGCATCCTCAACTTTCACAAAATCTCTGGTATTCTTTTCAATGAATGCGTGGTGATATGTGATTAGAGGAGGGGAGATTGTGAAGTGCTTTGCATTAATTGAAAAGAATGAAAAGGGTTTTGTGAATAGTGAAGATGCTGAGTGAGTGACCTGCAGTGACTCCTGTGCATCCAAAGGAACTATATTTTAGTGCTGGAGTGCTGGAACTTTGGCACTTACAGCTCTGTGTGAGATTAATGAAAGTAAACACTTTAAATGATGAACCCTTGATAAAGGAGAATACACATAATTCTTTCAGGATGAAAACCATCATGTTGCTGGGACCATTACACTGTGGATCCTGTTGTGAATCAAGAGCTTTCACACAAGTTCATGTGAATAGAAGGCTTCTAGTGATGCTACAACTTTTTCCTCGAGCATATGATAATGGACATACAGTATGTTACTAAGTATGTGGCTAAGCTCAGGTGATTTTAATCAAAAAGGTAGAGCGGAGTTCAGAAGCAAACACTTTTGTTCTGTACAGGTTATATCAGAGGCTGTGAGTTCTCACCATCTCTCCTCATGTTGCACCATAGGGAGTCTTATTCTTCCTGTTGCATTTTGTAGTGTTAGAATTAAATGTGAAACTCAGTTGACAGAACCATCAAAGTTTCTGGAAGTGGGAAATTTGCAAGTGATGCCTAGAACAATAATGTGAAACGATGGTGAGCTAATTCAAAAAGACAGAAAAAGAAATAAGTCTGATGTGATAAAGTGCTAGAAAAACAGAGAAGCAATCCTTGTTCCTCAGTGCATGAAAACAGGTGATGAATTCTCCATCAACCAGCTAATCACCTCTAGGTACAATGTGTACTCACCTCCATGTTATGACCAAAAGGACATAACGGCAGTAAGGATGATCACTATGCTCGATCCACAAACATGCCCTTCTGGTCCTCCTCTGTCTCTGATGGATTAGGTTCCCTCCGCAATATTACTGTGATATCAGCCGAAGCCTGAAGTACACTCTGAAAGATCAGCAGAGAATCTACCCGTATTTCCAATTCATCAATTCCAGTGTCAAACTGAAGCATGTTTTTTTAGACCCGATTCTCCCAGCCTCCATGTCTGACACTCACCCAGGAACACTGACAAATTATCTCCGTCCAACAGACACACTTCTTCACCACAACTACCACCGGGCTGAATACCTGGAAACATGGAGATGAGTACACATTGTACCTAGAGGTGATTAGCTGGTTGTTGGAGAATTCATCACCTGTTTTCATACACTGAAGAGCAAGGATTGCTTCTTTGTTTGGAGCACTTTAGCATATTGGACCTTTCACATTGGACTTATGAACTATATCTAAATGTTCTTCTTCTTTCACATTAACATTTGAGAATAAGGGACTTTATTTTTATATATACATAACATATTATATATTTTTTTCTTTTTCTGTCTTTTTGAATTAGCGTACCATTTTTTCACATTATTGTTTGCGTTTTTAGTGTTGAGGTGACTATTAAATGGTTGCAGCTGTTCCTTTGATCTATAGGTGGTAGTTATCCAATTTTTTATATATTATTATCATTTTTTTTTGTTTTTTGTTTTTTTATTCACAGCAGCGCACAAGTATTTTTTAACACAGGTGACTAGAACATACTTGGCAGAAATAATCCATTAAATAGTAAAAAAAAGTAGTGTACCTAAACTATTTCTAGGTCAGCTAGTAACCACCTAATTTGCGCTTGTTGCTAAAAATACTGAATCTAAATGTAGAATAATATTAATATAAACATTTTCATTTATGGCACTATGTTTAATTCAAATATGTTTTATTTCTTTAACAATAATATTAGGCAGGTAAATGTTTTTACAAAAGAATGCTGATTTTACAAAAAAAATCAGAACAGCAGATCACGCAAAATAAGATTTATTTTGCGTGATCTGGGTCCAATAATTTACAATTATTGGACCCAGGAACCACAGTACAAGGCAAGGAGCATGGGCATTCAACACCCCCTAAACGGTGTCAGATTTGGTGGTCCTGCCACTGGCTTTGCTCTGCATAAGAGCAAAAATCTGATGAACAGGTGGAAGCTCAGGTAAGTATAAACAATTTTCTTTTGAACGGTAGATTTTTTCAAATTTTATCAAAGCTCCCTTCTTAAGCAACATATGAAGCAGCACTGATTTATTTATTTTCCAGTGTTCTCAGTTGCTGCTTAGATGTTCATGCCTGGCTATTATGACAGTGAATCATATTTGAGGGTGAAAGTGTTCATGTGTGATGGAATGCTCACAATCCTGTAGACATAGGTCAGCAACATAAGTCATTCTAAGACCTAAGGGAATATTGGCTCATTAAAAGTGCACTATGCATTAGATTTGTTAAAGAGTGTGGGAATTATCTGTAATTTAGCAGATTATCTGGTATTTGTATGTCAGCTGCACAAATGAAATTGTCAGATTATACAGTAAACAGGTTAATAAAAAGTAGTCAGAAGTGTATCAATTATAGAAATTAATGGTATATGTTTTTGTTATTGCTAAATATAGTTGATACTATGCATGTATTTTTGATCTATATATTTTGCTGTAGAATTTGATGCTTCATTAATAATTACTATAAGGTAAAATGTAAATTAAGAACTGCTTGTAAAATATGTTTATATCTATTTGAACAAATCTAAAAATTTCAGTCCAGACAAGCCCACACCAATCTAAATAATGTAGACATTGCAATACTGTCTATAATTTTCAAGTTCATTTTCATAAAAAAAAAGGTCTAAAGTGCCCCAACAATCAGTCTGTTAAAGGATCCTTTCTAGATCTTACATGTCTTTCATTCAAGTAAAAGCTCACCAAACAACCATAGGTTTATTATAAATATATTATGATGATGGTAATTATTAATTATATTTTGAAGGCAGAGAGATATTCTGCAATATGCACAACAGTAAATATTTATTGATGTCAGGTAAAGAAATCCATGCACTACACATCAAATGGCAGACCCGTATGTGGAGACATGAATGGCAACCTCAACCTGGGCTCTGACCAGGAATGGCCGAGCCTAGCCGGAGCCCAGGCTGAGGCTGCCATTCACCTCTCCACATAAGTGTCTGCCATTTCATTTGCGGTACGTGGATTTCTTTACCTGATATTGCTGCAGCTTGGAGCCTGGAGAAACTCCTTTCCAGCCAGTGCTCACAGCAGTGTAGCCCGGACCTTACCTCACACCTGCGTGGCACCCATGTTTTGTGTTGGGTCACAGTAAATATTAACACACATAGTGACATTTAGGTACCATATGAATAAATTATATGTCACATGACACCTTACACAGAATTTTACAGTGCCTTGCAAAAGTATTCAACCCCTTGGCTATTTACATATTTTGTTACATTACAGCCTTTAGTTCAATTTTTTTAAATCTGAATTATATGTGATGGATAAGAACACGATAGTCTAAGTTGGTGAAGTAAAATTAGAAAAATATATACAGAAAACTATTTTTCAGAAATAAAAAACTGATAATTGGCATGTGCGTATGTATTCACCCCCTTTGTTATGAAGCCCATAAAAAGCTCTGGTGTTACCTTCAGAATTCACATAATTAGTGAAATGATGTCTAATACTGCGTACACACGGCTGGAATTTCTGACAACAAATGTTCGATGTGAGCTTGTTGTTGGAAATTCCGACCGCGTGTAGGCTCCATCGGACATTTGTTGCCGGAATTTCCGACAACAAAAATTTGAGAGCTGGTTCTCAAATTTTCTGACAACAAAATCCTTTTCGGAAATTCTGATCGTGTGTACACAATTCCGATGCACAAAATTCCACGCATGCTCGGAATCAAGCAAAAGAGCCTCACTGGCTATTGAACTTCATTTTTCTCAGCTCGTCGTACGTGTTGTACGTCACCGTGTTCTTGACGTTCAGAATTTCCCACAACAAATCCAGGATTTTGTTGTTGGAATGTCCGATCGTGTGTATGCGGCATTAGTTTCACATGATCTGTCATTACATATACACGCCTTTTTGAAAGGCCCCAGAGGCTGCAACACCTAAGCAAGAGGCACCACTAACCAAACACTGCCATGAAGACCAAGGAACTCTCCAAACAAGTAAGGGACAATGTTTTTGAGTACAAGTCAGGGTTAGGTTATAAAAATATGAAAATCTTTGATGATCCCTAGGATCACCATCAAATCTATAATAACCAAATGGAAAGAACATGGCACAACAGCAAACCTGCCAAGAGATGGCCGCACACCAAAACCCATGGACCGGGCAAGGAGGGCATTAATCAGAGAGGCAGTACAGAGACCTAAGGTAACCCTGGAGGAGCTGCAGAGTTCCGTAGCAGAGACTGGAGTATCTGTACATAGGATGACAATAAGCCGTACGCTCCATAGATCTGGGCTTTATGGCAGAGTGGCCAGAAGAAAGCCATTACTTTCAGCCAAAAACAAAATGGAACGTTTTGAGTTTGTGAAAAGGCATGTGGGAGACTCCCAAAATGTATGGAGGAAGGTGCTCTGGTCTGATGAGACCAAAAATTGCAAGTGCAACCACCATCCAACTTGAAGGAGCTGGAATAGTTTTGCAAAGAGGAAATGGGCAAAAATCCCAGTGATAAGATGTGCAAGCTCAAAGAGACTTATCCAAAGCGACTAGGAGCTGTGATAGCTGCAAAAGGTGGCTCTACAAAGTATTGACTTTAGGGGGGTGAATAGTTATGCACATTGACTTTTCCTGTTATTTTGCCCTATTTGTTGTTTGCTTCACAATAAAAAAAAAATCTTTAAACTTGAGGGCATATTCTGTAAATTAAATGATGCAATTCATGTTAATTCCAGGTTGTGAGGCAACAAAACACGAAAAATGCCAAGGGGGTGAATACTTTTGCAAGGCAGTGTATATGTTGCTTCTATTTACTCTCTATTAATGTTTCCTGACAAGGAAATAATTATTTTAAAAATAATAAAAACTTAAATTTAGGCATTGCTTGTTTAACAGGTGACAGGAACAGTCCAGGAATGGTCACTGAGAATCCAGTCAAGTAACAGCTGGTTCCCTATCAATGTAGGTCTGGGTCTGGCATGTAGAAGGTTCAAGAAAAATTTAGGAGATAAAAACAAAACCAATACTGCTGGCTTCAGACCATTAGGGCCCATAGAGGTGCATTAACATACCTGAGTTTGTGTGTGTTGCATTGGGGCAGGGCATTTCTTTTGAATGCGCTGCCAACGCACTACGTTGTACAATGAACCAAAAAATATGCATGAGTCTTGGTTAATGCTGCACACCTTCTAAGTGAATGTGTTGTGTGTTACAATGTATTACATACACAAGGGTTACTATTACACACAAGCATATTCCAAAGTGTTGCTGTGATTTTAATATAATTTATTCTAATTACAATTAGTTTGTGATCAAACTGTCAAAACAATTTTGCAAAGTTCAAATTGATTCATATTTTGAATTAGGTTTGGTTCACACTGATGCGACATAGGATCTGACTTCGAAGACCCCAAGTCAGATGACATGTGAAATTCAATGTTTCCCTACAAGAGCCGTCTTAACTGATACTACACAAGTCTGTCGGACTTTAGAAAAGGTTCCTGTACTACTTCGTCTGACTTTGACACAACTTTCAATGCCACAGAGTGTAAAAAGCCACATCAAAGTTGTGTCAAAGTCGGATTCCAAAGTTGCACGGAAAGTCGAGCAGCTTTGGAGTAAGGCTAGTGCGAACCGAGCCTTATTCCTGATGATCCTGACAAAAATGTGAAAAGATCCATTTGGCAACATAAACTAAAAATGTTAAATGTCGTTGTCTGTAATACTTCCTCAATGCCAAAGGGATAAATGCAGGATACTCCTTATCAAGGCTACCTAATGTAATTGGAGGATTGTAAAGTCTACAAAAGACTCCATTGTTGTCAAGTTTTTCATTGTTGTTGTCTGCTTTTAATTACTGCCAGCACTTGAGTTATAAAAAAGCAAACTTTTGAAGTTTGTTTCCTAAAAGATATGAATACTATTAGGATGAAAGTATACAAAAATCATTACTCTACATATCGGCTGTAAATATCTTCACATTCTGATTCACCCATGCCCCAGGATACAGTTTTAAGCTGACCATAGATGGTTTGAATCTCAGCCGGTTCAGCAAGAATTCAGTTTTACAGTGTTGCTTTAACTGCTTCCAGACCATCCCACGTACATTTACTGTGGCAGGGCGGTCCGGGTGCGCAAAATCACGTACCTGTACGTGATTTCATACACGCGGTTTAGGGGGCATGCGCGCACCAATGGCGCGCCACCGGCGGTCTACTCCCGCTGTGATTGGACACAGCCGGAGCCAATCAGCAGGTCCAGCGGGTGCAATGGCTGATCATGACCAGCCGATCGTTCACAGGAGAGATGGATCAGCGGTGTGCCGATGTAAACAAAGCACACGGCTGATCTGTCAGGCTGGAAAAGAGATTGTGTTTCAGCTAAGCTGAATCCCAATCTCTATTTTCCTCAAGTGAATCCACTCCCCCCACAGTTAGAAACACCTCCCAGGGAACACATTTAACACATTGGTTGCCCCCTAGTGTTAACCCATTCCCTGTCATTTATACAGGGGTCAGTGCATTTTTTTAGCACTTTGTCACTTTTTATCACTGTATTGGTGAAACTGGTTCCCAAAAAGTGTCACTTAGGGTCAGATTTGTCCACCGCAATGTTGCAATCCCACTAAAAATCGCAGATCACCACCATTACCAGTAAAAAAAAAAGAAAGTCCCTAAATCTATCCTGTAGTTTGTAGACAATATAACTTTTGCGCAAACCAATCAATATACGTTTATTGGGATTTTTTTTACAAAAAATATGTAGCAGAATACATATTGGCCTAAACTGATAAAGAATTTCGTTTTTTTACATTTTTTTGGATATGTATTATGGCAGAAAGTAAAAAATATTGTTTTTTGCTTATAGCACAAAAAATAAAAACCACAGAGGTGATCAAATACTACCAAAAGAAAGCTCTATTTATGGGGAAAAAAAGAACATCAATTTTATTTGAGTATAGTGTGGCATGGCCACACAATTGTCAGTTAAAATGACGCAGTGCCGTATTGTAAAAAATGGCCTGGTCAGGAAGTGGGTAAAACCTTCTGGGTCTGAAGTGGTTAAAGTTGGTAAACCCTTTTTATTTTTTAATACCTTTGCATAAATGTGAACGCAAAACTAGATGGTCTCAGAATTCATACAAGTGTGGTATCCATGACTGTTAAATCATGAAGGACATAACTGAACTTTCTTGATGTTTGCAGTCATTATAAATACATTTTATACATACAGTATACTGCAGACACACTGAAGTAAATTGATAATCTGAAACAATGTACACTCATTTTTAAAGACAATGTTTTCCCTACATACTTAACATTCCAATGGGTTTTTAAGCACTTTTTTTTTTTTTTTTTTTTTTTTTAAGCAAAGGCTCTGTAGCCTCCCTGGCGGTTTTCCCGAGTGTGGCTCGGGGTTAAAATTCAGGACCATTAGCGGTAACCCCGAGCCACACTCAGGATTACATCGCAGGACCCTGGTGTGCCTTTACTTACCTTGTCCCCGGGATCCTGCGATGTCCCCCGCAGTGTCCGTGGGCTCTGTCTCCTCCGAAGCCTCTCCTTGCCAGGCTCCGTTCCCTGCGAGCGTTGCGACGCATGGGGGCGGAGCCTGGCGGCAAATTAAAAAAAAAGTAAAAATCATAACACATACAGTACTGTAATCTTACAGATTACAGTACTGTATGAAATTATTTTACATCCCTTTTGTCCCCAGTGCTTTGGCCCATGCCCTGCGTGCAGTTTTATGTGTTATATACTGTTCTTTCTGCCTGGAAACTGGAGATTGTCAATAGCAACCAAAAAGTGTCCCTTTACGTCAAAAGTGGCTTTAGACCAGCTAGAAAACAGCGATAGTAAATTAGAACACTTGCAGAATTGAGCGATAGTGAATCGTGGGGAAATTTATTTTATTACTATTTATTTTTATTTTTTTTAATTACTTATTTTTATTTATTATATTATAATTTATGATTTTGTGTTTCAAACTTTATCATACCCGGGATATCTACTAGACTCTTGTTTGGACAGATTTAAGTGTGTTATTGTTAAGAATTACAGACCTACAATATAAAACGCCAAATTTCCATGCAAAATAATTGTACCGCTTTCAGCACCTAAAATCCGAAATAATCATACCGCCAGGGAGGTTAAAGCTGAGATGAGAGAATAGCGAATCTACCATTTTTAACCAATTGCCAACTGTCTGCCTGTTATATTGATCCAAAGTTTTTAATACATTCTGAGTCAGTGACAGGGAACATATAGATAAGGAGATCTGACTTTCCTCTGACTTTCTAATCTGTTTGTTGGTGCCAGTGACTCAGAAAATATTGAAGGCAAGCAAAGAATGAAGACAGTCATGGTAGCCTGCATATTCTTCTTAATACAATCCTATAAAGTTGAAGGTACTTATGAAAAAGTGAAATGAACTGGACATCCCTGTAAATTGCTTGCACGCTGGTGAACAATCTCATTGCTGCTTTGCTCCAATTACAATTAGGGTTAGTTTTTTGAGGGAAACATCAGAGCATGATATGGCTTATGTGACTTGGATATCCTAGCAGACTGTGGGCAGCTGAACATATGTTATTCTTCCCATAGGCAAGGAATAAGGAAATGGTGGGGGAAGCAGTGAAAATAAGGTCAGTACTAAACTCAAAAAAAAATTAACTTTACAGTATATGATCGTGTAAGAGGGAGAGGGGAAAGAGAGTATAAAAAAAAATCAACTTAATGATGAAAGGTCCACTTTAATTTCCTTTCTTAAAAAATATGAAAGAGGGGAGCCTTTGTGTAAGTTTTCTAACATCTAGTGTTATAAAATTATTAAAGATTTTAAAGGCCCATATTCAGCGGGAGTAAATATCTCCCTCCGCTTTTGGAGGGACACCATAGAAATTATTCTACATGGTGCTCAGTGTTTAACAATCCATTGTCCTTTGGAATGTTATCCAAATGTTGCAGAAAACACTCCAGGATATGAGGAAATCCCTGTTGCATGCCATGTGACAGGTTTTCCCTCATAACAGCACTTTTTCTTACCCTAGTCATTAAAAAGACCTGGACTTTGCTTACTTCATACTCCAAAAATAAGCAAATGGAAAGTAATTTGGGAAGCACAACACTGTGTTTTTTTTTAAAGCAACAGTATGGCCATGGTTAGGCCACACTACTGATAAAGGATCTGCATTTAAAGAATAAGAGCACTTTACAGAAAGTGCAATTAACTATGATGACCCCACTGAGGGAATTAAATGTCCAAGTGACATCCAATGGAGGTCTATAGGGATTGCAGGCACAGCTAGCAAAAAGATTTTTGCAACACGATGACAACATATTTGCAAGCCCAGCCAAGGAATGCAGGTACTTTATGACCACTAAGGAAGGGGTACAGAAAGGATACATAATTACTGAAGAAGACAGCGTGAACATTTATCAGTGGTCATTTGGGCTCATCAGCATGTCCATACACCATTCGTGGTAGATTGGCAGACATTGCTTCATTTTTATCATATTAATTTGATTCCTATTTACACATGAAAACCCGTAGCAACTTGTACAGTGGATGAAGATATTTTTAAAAATACATGATAGCTTAGAACACCATTCCATACAATCATGTCCCAAAATCTAGTTGTTTTCCCTGTTACATGGTATTGACTGAGAGTGGAGTCTGGCAGGATTATAGAAGTAGAGCAGTGGGGTCCACTCCTGACAGTATTTGAATGTTAACATATACTCATCCTGTGATGACTTGCAATATTGTGCTATTGTCCATGTTGACTGTGTGCACAATGCTGCCAATGTACTTTATTATATAGGATGTTTTAGAAAACCAAATACAACATACAAAAACTACAACAACAAAATAAAAGTAAATGATTTCTGTTTCTATGTAGTCATCTTATAAAATTAAACGTGATTAGTAAATGCCTCCACCAGGCATCAATAGGCGCCTATATACATGGATAAAAGGAACAAAATAAATCACTCCACTGAACCAGTAAATAGCAAAGTATGGTCTTTTTGAGAGAAGGCATTCACATTTGAAGATAAGAAACCATTCTCTGCTCCAAAGTTATGCTCTCATTGTCTCCCAGGGATTGGGTGCTGGACTGAAAGGGAGTGGTCAGTGCTCCAGATATACCACAGAAAAGACATACAGCCACACTCCGAGGACATCAAGAACATCAACTTTATACCACAAAGCCAAAATGTCTGTCCCTACCTGTGGATAGCCTATTCTGATACGTTTCACCCACTTGGGGCTTAGTTGTAGAGGTGCGGTACACCAGCTAAAGGATTCCTCATATACTGGTTTCACCCACTTAAGAATAAAAGTATCTCTTAAAATAATATGCACAGTGTGGATTAGTCTGCCTAAAAGTGGTATATATACAGCAATAGGATGCGGCTTATAAAAATTCAAATATACATAATTCCATATGTCTGAATAATAATGAGTGTAATCTCAGATTTACTGGAGAGGAAAAGCAATCTAAAATTAGTTATCTAGACCTGACTCTATGGAGAGGAAAGTCCTGGAGTGTGGCTACAATCAGTCAATTATAAAAACAAACCATATACTAGTGCTAAACAGAATCTCCAGGAAATTCATTTGAATGAGAAGAAACAACAATATAAAGAGAAAAGAGTGAGTAGGGACCTCCAGTCCACCACCTTCTCTATCTGTCATAGCCTAGAATTTGAAGAAGTAAAACAAATTGTTCATATATATTTGCCAATATTAAATGGTGACAGGGGTAAGAAGGAGATATTATCTACAGGAAATTAATTGTGTAGCTTGGAAATATGTTTTATCCTAGTTTAGTTCTCTCTCACAATACAGGTGCACAATTGAGCATGACAGGCATGTACAAATATGGCCATGGTCATTGTTCGAGTCACACACTTTTATGAATAACATCCCTCACTTTATGGGGATCAAATATCTTCCACATATTTTTCTGGGTTTCTCGCCCCCCCCCCACTTTTTCCCTCCCATTTCCTTATTCCCCACTCTCACTCTCTTTCCTTCCCCTTTTCCCTTCCTCCCCATGTCTCCCAATTCGTGCTTATTTCTTTAACTGAATAAAGAAAACAATAATACACTCTTTGGTGTTTTCTCTTGAAGTCCTTGTTGTCCACCATTTACAGTGATGGGATCTAGGGGTTCATGGGGGCAGTATGGGCACATACGTTCTTTATTATTACTAGTACCCATTATATATATTCTGTATATACTAAATATATGTTTGTGTTTGCGTGTGTGTGTCTTATGCAGAACATATTAAAAAGACAAGTTCTAATATAGTAAAGCTCTCTTTTTTTCAGATATGTGATAATTTAACAGGACGTGACAGAAATAGTTTAATGACACATTATTAAGTGCTTACACCTTTCATTTTTTAAATTGAAAATACACCAAACACCCTGGAGATTTGACAAGCTATTAAATTATTTATGGACTATTTAAGCAAAGTAAACATTGTGACTTTACAATGTATTTCAGTAGTTAATTGCCTGCTATTGGATCTCAAGGTCATTTTAGTATGGTGGCTAGAAAATTGAATATGTATTATTTATGGTTGTATTATTCATTTTCTAGTACATTGATATGATCAGAACTGAGTACAATTGGATAAGTGTGCTGTGAAAAAGTTATCAAAATTGCCATTCATTTCATCAAAATTATTCTTTAAACTTGATTAGAAACTGAAAGGGCAACTCTTCACAAAAACATCATACATTTACTGTTTTACCCTTTATATTTATAGATCTAAATCTTTTGAGCTAGGTCTCCTATATTAAGGCAAGTATATACCTTTGTATTTATCTGATAGATTGTAAGTTTATGCACTAGCATGAGAACATAGAGCAAGCAAGCAAGCAAAAATCTTGAAAGAAGATGTGTTAAAAGCCTATGTGGATTTTGCAAAAGAATTTGGCCATGTTTTTTTTTTTTTTTTTTTTTTTTTTACAGAGGCCCAATGTTTTACTATAGTCTTAGATAAAGTTGTAATATTGGTGAGATGATACTGATTGGATAGCAGTGCCAAACACATACATAGGACACTTTCTGACATAAATGACATAGGACATATTGTTTAATGATGTTGCATACAGTGATTGAAATTACTTCTGGTAAAGAAAGAAAAAATCAGACTGAAGATCCCTTATTATGCCACCACGTCTATTCCCCAAACTTCCACCTTAAAAGTGAGAGGCTTTGAGGGCGTCTGCTCATTTAAAGGGTCAGTCTAGTCAAAACCAATATTAATTTTTTTGGAAGTCAAAAAGTATTTAAATAATAGTCTCAATGTATTTTGGTTATACGTTGCTTTACTTCATACTCTTCAACAGTGACAACTTCCTTTGATATCATTCATGTCACCCTGAACATTTTCGACCAATCACTGCATTAAAATCATTATCTGAATCAGAAGCATGCAATCAAATGTTCTATATTTATCTTCACCTTTCCAAACCCTAGATTTACCATGAGCATTACCCATCATTTGATCTTCAGTTCTCTTTTCCTTCTCATCACATTCCTTTTCATATTGCAAGTGTGAGAGAGCGTAGAATCGAGTCAGAGGGTGAGCGTAGCATTTGCGAGGGAACAGGATCCAGGGGGCAAGTGGTTAGATGAGTGCTAGATAAAAGTTTAGCAACCTCAGTAGTAGTAGCAGGGTTGAATGAGGGAAGTAATGATTGTATCTGTGGACATGGGGTGTTGCATGGGGGAGGTTTTTGCGCATTGGCGATCTCCTCGTGAATTGTATCAATCTTAGTTTTGAAGTCATGTAATTTAAAGCAGATTTCCCCCCAAAAATGGAACTTCCACTTTAAGTGAAGGTGACCTCCTGACATGCCACATTTGGCATGTAATTTTTTTTTAGGGTAGAGCAGATACCGTCTTTTTAGGGGCATCCAGCTCCCACTTCCTCCGCAGAACCGGAAGGAAGTTCACCTCTCCCCCTCCGTTCAATTTTCTGGGGCATGTTCACAGCATGCAGTGTGGCTCTTGCATGCTCGGCTGTGAAGCCACAGCCGGACACCCACAGTCACAATGTCGGGGCCGAGGAGAGGAGTGGGGCTTCATTCGCCCGCATCGCTGGACCGTAGGACAGGTCAGTGTCCGATTATTAAAAGTCAACAGCTACACTTTTTGTGGAACTCTGCTTTAAGTTTACAGCTGTGGTATCTTGGATAACCAAGACTGTTCTATGATACAAGTAAGTCACTTTCCTTTCTTAGTCTCCAATTTAAAAAAAATATATCTATCTATCTATATATATATAGATATATCTATATATATAGATATATCTATATATATATAGATATATATATAGATATATATATCTATATATATATCTATATATATATATAGAGAGAGAGATATATAGATATATATATCTATATATATATATAGATATATATATCTATATATATATACACACTATAGATATATATATATATATATATATATATATACACACTATATTACCAAAACTATTGGGACGCCTGTCTTTACACACACATGACGTTTAATGGCATCCCAGTCTTAGTTTAGTCCGTGGATTTCAAAATTTAGTTGGCTCACCCTTTGCAGCTATAACAGCTTCAAGACTTCTGGGAAGGCTGTCCACAAGGTTTAGGAGTGTGTCTATGGGAATGTTTCACCATTCTTTTAGAAGCGCATTTGTGTGGTCAGGCACTGATGTGGACGAGAAGGCCTGGCTGTCAGTGTCCGCTCAAATTCATCTCAAAGGCGATCTATCAGGTTGAGGTCATGACTCTGTGCAGGCCAGTCAAGTTCCTCCACCCCAAACCTGCTCATCCATGTCTTTATGGGCTTTGCTTTGTGCACTGGCCAAAATCATTTGGTGGAGGGGGGATAATGGTGTGGGGTTGTTTTTTAGGGCTTGGGCTTGGCCCCTTAGTTCCAATGGAGGGAACTCTTAAAGTGTTATTAAACCCAGGACCCTGCATTCACTATATCTGGTCTCCCACAGTACACAGAACATGAAAATGCAATCATTTTAGAAATTATAAACTGCTAAATTCCTTTTCTAATCAGCAGTATATAGCGGTCCTGTGACTTATATCAGTGCCTCGTTAAAGCTTGTAGGAGGAGTTTTCATACTGCACTTGCTGTCCTATAAGGATACAGGACCCCTGGCTCTCTGTCTAGAGAGTGTTGATTGGCCCTGTGCTGATCACATACACTCTCCCAAGAAAAGAAAATAATGACTCCACTAACTCTGTCTTATCTGGAGATGTTTTAGGTACAATGCAAGAAGGAGAGGATCTGTTCATACAGGATCAAACAGCCTTTTTACACAATGCAAAGGATTAACCCCTTAGGTTCCACAGTGAGTATAACAAGCATGCTTTACTGCATATACAGACAGATTTTACTGTTGTGGGTTTAGCAACACTTTTAAGGCATCAGCATACCAATACATTTTGGACAATTTCATGCTCCCAACTTTGTGGGAACAGTTTGGGGATGGCCCCTTCCTGTTCCAACATGGCTGCGCACCAGTGCATAAACAAGGTCCAAAAAGACATGGGTGAGCGCATTTGGGGTGGAGGAATTTGACTGGCCTGCACAGAGTTCTGACCTCAACCCGATAAAACACCTTTGGTATGAATTAGAGCAGAGACTGCGAGCCAGGCCTTCTCGTCCATATCAGTGCCTGACCTCACAAATGTGCTTCTGGAAGAATGGGCAAACATTCCCATAGACACACTCCTAAACCTTGTGGACAGCCTTCCCAGAAGAGTTGAAGCTGTTATAGCTGCAAAGGGTGGGCCAACCCAATATTGAACCCTACGGACTAAGACTGGGATGGCATTAAAGTTCATGTGCATGTAAAGGCAGGCGTCTGAATACTTTTGGTAACATAGTGTATATTGTAGCAGTGCGACCCTGTGCTACTCAGAAGATTGCTGGTTTATGTAAGAATTTTGGAGAAGTAGGCATGCTGATTGCACAGCTGTGTGCTGCGCTGTTAGTTGTGACCTGACTATGGCTCAGGGCTCCACCCAACAGACAGGAGGTCTGTGTATGAAAGTCGGGTAAAAGGCACCTCCTCTCCAGGAGTTAGAGGCTGCATAGGGGCAGCCAGAGCAGGCCTGTCTGCAGTAGGTAGACTTAGTCTGTGACAGAGCAGCAAGGAGCTGATCGTGAGTCAGCTATGAGAGGGCTTAAATCTAAGGAACGCTTTTGGTCTGAGGAGCAGACCTAAATCCTCAGCTTGAGGCCTTAAACAGCCGTGTGGCAAGAGACAAGGCCAGGAGGCTGAATTATTTTGATTGTGCAAGTTACAATAATGGTGGAACCCCCCTGCGTGGTCTACTAATGTCTTCTGTGAACTTTTCCATACTTTTAAATAAAAGTGGGTTACTATTCCCTTAAAAAATACAGTTTTTGGACTGGCGCACTCATTAAAAACTCACCTACCACTTGAGTCTGATCGTCCCGATCTTACATATGGTGGAAGATGCGGGCAGAGATCGAAGAGTTCCAGATCCTCGCATACCAAAAACAGTGAGTGGCAAGAGACTGTGTGTTTTGCAGCAATGCTGTGAGGAGCAGCTAATGTGAACACAGTGGAGTCTGCATGTGAAAGTGTGCTGCTTGCAAGTCTTATAGAGACAGTACACCAAATTCCCTGAGTTAAAAGGAACTGTATTAACCACTTAAGGACCGCCTCACGCCGATTTACGTCGGCAAGGCGGCACGGGCAGGCAAAATCACGTACATGTACGTGATTTGCCTCCCGCGGGTGGGGGGTCCGATCGGACCCCCCCGGTGCCCGAGGTGGTCCCGTTTTGTCCCCCGGCGATCGGAGGTGAGGGGGAGGCCATCCGTTCGTGGCCCCCCCCCTCGCGATCGCCGCCGGCCAATCAGATTACTTCCTTTGCTGCTGTATGCTAAACAGCAGCAAAGGAAATGATGTCATCTCTCCTCGGCTCGGTATTCCGTTGCAGCGCCGAGGAGAGAAGACTGGTATGTGAGTGCACCAACACTACACAACACAGTAGAACATGCCAGGCACACAAAACACCCCGATCCCCCCCCGATCGCCCCCCGATCCCCCCCCAATCACCCCCCCCCCCCTGTCACAAACTGACACCAGCAGTTTTTGTTTTTTTTTTTTCTCTGATTACTGCATTGGTGTCAGTTTGTGACAGTTACAGTGTTGGGACAGTGAGTATTACCCCCCTTTAGGTCTAGGGTACCCCCCTAACCCCCCCTAATAAAGTTTTAACCCCTTGATCACCCCCTGTCACCAGTGTCGCTAAGCGATCATTTTTCTGATCGCTGTATTAGTGTCGCTGGTGACGCTAGTTAGTGAGGTAAATATTTAGGTTCGCCGTCAGCGTTTTATAGCGACAGGGACCCCCATATACTACCTAATAAATGTTTTAACCCCTTGATTGCCCCCTAGTTAACCCTTTCACCACTGATCACCGTATAACTGTTACGGTTGACGCTGGTTAGTTTGTTTATTTTTTATAGTGTCAGGGCACCCGCCGTTTATTACCGAATAAAGGTTTAGCCCCCCGGTCGCCCCGCGGTGATATGCGTCGCCCCTGGCAGCGTCAGATTAGCGCCAGTACCGCTAACACCCACGCACGCAGCATACGCCTCCCTTAGTGGTATAGTATCTGTACGGATCAATATCTGATCCGATCAGATCTATACTAGCGTCCCCAGCAGTTTAGGGTTCCCAAAAACGCAGTGTTAGCGGGATCAGCCCAGATACCTGCTAGCACCTGCGTTTTGTCCCTCCGCCCGGCCCACCCAAGTGCACTATCGATTGATCACTGTCACTTACAAAACACTAAACGCATAACTGCAGCGTTCGCAGAGTCAGGCCTGATCCCTGCGATCGCTAACAGTTTTTTTGGTAGCATTTTGGTGAGCTGGCAAGCACCAGCCCCAGGCAGCGTCAGGTTAGCGCCAGTACCACTGACACCCACGCACGTACCATACACCTCCCTTAGTGGTATAGTATCTGAACGGATCAATATCTGGTCCGATCAGATCTATACTAGCGTCCCCAGCAGTTTAGGGTTCCCAAAAACGCAGTGTTAGCGAGATCAGCCCAGATACCTGCTAGCACCTGCGTTGTGCCCCTCCGCCTGGCCCAGCCCAGCCCACCCAAGTGCAGTATCGATCGATCACTGTCACTTACAAGGCACTAAACGCATAACTGCAGCGTTCGCAGAGTCAGGCCTGATCCCTGCGATCGCTAACAGTTTTTTTGGTAGCATTTTGGTGAACTAGCAAGCACCGGCCCCAGGCAGCGTCAGGTTAGCGCCAGTACCACTAACACCCACGCACGCAGCATACGCCTCCTTTAGTGGTATAGTATCTGAACGGATCAATATCTGATCCGATCAGATCTATACTAGCGTCCCCAGCAGTTTAGGGTTCCCAAAAACGCAGTGTTAGCGGGATCAGCCCAGATACCTGCTAGCACCTGCGTTTTGCCCCTCCGCCCGGCCCAGCCCAGCCCACCCAAGTGAAGTATCAGTCGATCACTGTCACTTACAAAACACTAAACGCATAACTGCAGCGTTTGCAGAGTCAGGCCTGATCCCTGCGATCGCTAACAGTTTTTTTGGAAGCTTTTTATTGAACTGGCAAGCACCAGCGGCCTAGTATACCCCGGTCGTAGTCAAACCAGCGCTGCAGTAACACTTGGTGACGTGGCGAGTCCCATAAGTGCAGTTCAAGCTGGTGAGGTGGCAAGCACAAGTAGTGTCCCGCTGCCACCAAAAAGACAAACACAGGCCCGTCGTGCCCATAGTGCCCTTCCTGCTGCATTCGCCAATCCTAATTGGGAACACACCGCTTCTGCAGCGCCCGTACTTCCCCCATTCACATCCCCAACCAAATGCAGTCGGCTGCATGAGAGGCATTTTTATGTGCTCCCGAGTACCCCTACCCAACGAACCCCCCCAAAAAGATGTCGTGTCTGCAGCAAGCGCGGATATAGGCGTGACACCCGCTATTATTGTCCCTCCTGTCCTGACAATCCTGGTCTTTGCATTGGTGAATGTTTTGAACGCTACCATGCACTAGTTGAGTATTAGCGTAGGGTACAGCATTCCACAGACTAGGCACACTTTCACAGGGTCTCCCAAGATGCCATCACATTTTGAGAGACCCGAACCTGGAAGCGGTTACAGTTATAAAAGTTAGTTACAAAAAAAGTGTAAAAAAAAAAATATATATATAAAATAAAAAAAAATAGTTGTCGTTTTATTGTTCTCTCTCTCTATTCTCTCTCTCTATTTTTCTGCTCTTTTTTTACTGTATTCTATTCTGCAATGTTTTATTGTTATTGTTATTGTTATTATGTTTTATCATGTTTGTTTTTCAGGTATGTAATTATTTATACTTTACTGTTTACTGTGCTTTATTGTTAACCATTGTTAACCATTTTTTTGTCTTCAGGTACGCCATTCACAACTTTGAGTGGTTATACCAGAAGGATGCCTGCAGGTTTAGGTATCATCTTGGTATCATTCTTTTCAGCCAGCGGTCGGCTTTCATGTAAAAGCAATCCTAGTGGCTAATTAGCCTCTAGACTGCCTTTACAAGCCGTGGGAGGGAATGCCCCCCCCACCGTCTTCCGTGTTTTTCTCTGGCTCTCCTGTCTCAACAGGGAACCTGAGAATGCAGCCGGTGATTCAGCCAGCTGACCATGGAACTGATCAGAGACAAGAATGGCTCCAAACATCTCTATGGCCTAAGAAACCGGAAGCTACGAGCATTTTATGAGTTAGATTTCGCCGGATGTAAATAGCGCCATTGGGAAATTGGGGAAGCATTTTATCACACCGATCTTGGTGTCGTCAGATGCTTTGAGGGCAGAGGAGAGATCTAGGGTCTAATAGACCCCAATTTTTTCAAAAAAGAGTACCTGTCACTACCTATTGCTATCATAGGGGATATTTACATTCCCCGAGATAACAATAAAAATGATTTAAAAAAAAAAAATGAAAGGAACAGTTTAAAAATAAGATAAAAAAGCAAAAAAATAATAAAGAAAAAAAAAAAAAAAAAAAAAAGCACCCCTGTCGCCCCCTGCTCTTGCGCTAAGGCGAACGCAAGCGGCGGTCTGTCGTCAAACGTAAACAGCAATTGCACCATGCATGTGAGGTATCACCGCGAAGGTCAGATCGAGGGCAGTAATTTTAGCAGTAGACCTCCTCTGCAAATCTAAAGTGGTAACCTGTAAAGGCTTTTAAAGGCTTTAAAAATGTATTTATTTTGTTGCCACTGCACGTTTGTGCGCAATTGTAAAGCATGTCATGTTTGGTATCCATGTACTCGGCCTAAGATCATCTTTTTTATTTCATCAAACATTTGGGCAATATAGTGTGTTTTAGTGCATTAAAATTTAAAAAAGTGTGTTTTTTCCCCAAAAAATGCGTTTGAAAAATCGCTGCGCAAATACTGTGTGAAAAAAAAAATGAAACACCCACCATTTTAATCTGTAGGGCATTTGCTTTAAAAATATATATAATGTTTGGGGGTTCAAAGTAATTTTCTTGCAAAAAAAAAAAACTTTTTCATGTAAACAATAAGTGTCAGAAAGGGCTTTGTCTTCAAGTGGTTAGAAGAGTGGGTAATGTGTGACATAAGCTTCTAAATGTTGTGCATAAAATTCCAGGACAGTTCAAAACCCCCCCAAATGACCCCATTTTGGAAAGTAGACACCCCAAGCTATTTGCTGAGAGGCATGTCGAGTCCATGGAATATTTTATATTGCGACACAAGTTGCGGGAAAGAGACAAATTTTTTTTTTTTTTTTTTGCACAAAGTTGTCACTAAATGATATATTGCTCAAACATGCCATGGGAATATGTGAAATTACACCCCAAAATACATTCTGCTGCTTCTCCTGAGTACGGGGATACCACATGTGTGAGACTTTTTGGGAGCCTAGCCGCGTACGGGACCCCGAAAACCAAGCACCGCCTTCAGGCTTTCTAAGGGCGTGAATTTTTGATTTCACTCTTCACTGCCTATCACAGTTTCGGAGGCCATGGAATGCCCAGGTGGCACAAAACCCCCCCAAATGACCCCATTTTGGAAAGTAGACACCCCAAGCTATTTGCTGAGAGGTATAGTGAGTATTTTGCAGACCTCACTTTTTGTCACAAAGTTTTGAAATTTGAAAAAAGAAAAAAAAAAAAAGTTTTTTCTTGTCTTTCTTCATTTTCAAAAACAAATGAGAGCTGCAAAATACTCACCATGCCTCTCAGCAAATAGCTTGGGGTGTCTACTTTCCAAAATGGGGTCATTTGGGGGGGTTTTGTGCCACCTGGGCATTCCATGGCCTCCGAAACGGTGATAGGCAGTGAAGAGTAAAATCAAAAATTCACGCCCTTAAAAACGCTGAAGGCGGTGATTGGTTTTCGGGGCCCCGTACGCGGCTAGGCTCCCAAAAAGTCCCACACATGTGGTATCCCCATACTCAGGAGAAGCAGCTAAATGTATTTTGGGGTGCAATTCCACATAGGCCCATGGCCTGTGTGAGCAATATATCATTTAGTGACAACTTTGTGCAAAAAAAAAAAAAAAAAAAGTGTCACTTTCCCGCAACTTGTGTCAAAATATAAAATATTCCATGGACTCAATATGCCTCTCAGCAAATAGCTTGGGGTGTCTACTTTCCAAAATTGGGTCATTTGGGGGGGGGTTGTGCCACCTGGGCATTCCATGGCCTCCGAAACTGTGATAGGCAGTGAAGAGTGAAATCAAAAATTTACACCCTTAGAAATCCTGAAGGCGGTGATTGGTTTTCGGGGTCCCGTACGCGGCTAGGCTCCCAAAAAGTCCCACACATGTGGTATCCCCGTACTCAGGAGAAGTAGCTGAATGTATTTTGGGGTGCAATTCCACATAGGCCCATGGCCTGTGTGAGCAATATATCATTTAGTGACAACTTTTTGTAAATATTTTTTTTTTTTTGTCATTATTCAATCACTTGGGACAAAAAAAATAAATATTCAATGGGTTCAACATGCCTATCAGCAATTTCCTTGGGGTGTCTACTTTCCAAAATGGGGTCATTTGGGGGGGGTTTGTACTGCCCTGCCATTTTAGCACCTCAAGAAATGACATAGGCAGTCATAAACTAAAAGCTGTGTAAATTCCAGAAAATGTACCCTAGTTTGTAGACGCTATAACTTTTGCGCAAACCAATAAATATACGCTTATTGACATTTTTTTTACCAAAGACATGTGGCCGAATACATTTTGGCCTAAATGTATGACTAAAATTGAGTTTATTGGATTTTTTTTATAACAAAAAGTAGAAAATATCATTTTTTTTCAAAATTTTCGGTCTTTTTCCATTTATAGCGCAAAAAATAAAAACTGCAGAGGTGATCAAATACCATCAAAAGAAAGCTCTATTTGTGGGAAGAAAAGGACGCAAATTTCGTTTGGGTACAGCATTGCATAACCGCGCAATTAGCAGTTAAAGCGACGCAGTGCCAAATTGGAAAAAGACCTCTGGTCCTTAGGCAGCATAATGGTCCGGGGCTCAAGTGGTTAAAGTGTTGTGTAACTAACTGCAGAGATGGGGTGGTCAAAATGCAAAAAGGAAGCAAGATTTGCTAAGATGAGAGACAGAACCCTATGGCTGGAGGGGTTGTTACCGACAAAACAAGCCCCAGACTGGTGCAAGCTGCATTTGGCTGCACTGGAGCAAGGGAAAAAGGAAAGCAAGCCATCTCTCAGTGCAAGGAATGAGGAGATGGGTGTGGTTGCCTGTGGCAACAACTGAGAAATCCGTGCTGCTGACTTCATACGGCCTATGCTGCCTTCTGAACAATGTGGTCTCCCATAGCAACTGGAGAAATTCTGTTTGCAGAAAGGAGGTGCTACAGCAGAGATTTGGCTTGAATCTTGAGTGAAGATGTTTGTGCAAAAGTGTCTGCTGTTACCCCAGGCAACCGTGGAGAAAATTTGGTTCAGCCTGCAGGGGGTGACAGAGAGCGCAAGAAAGTGGTTTCACATTATGGCTGCTTGTGTGAGTGGTCAGCCCAGAGAAGAGGGCACAGTATCCAGCATCCTGCAAGGGGTCTGACCATGTGTGTGGGTCTTCTGTTACCCCTGGCAACAGTAAACCTTTTTTGGCCTGCAGGGGATGTTGGAGAGTGCAAGAAGGCTGCAATGTTGCCCATGTGTCCATGTGGGGGCATTAGCCTGTGAGAGCACAGCCAAGAAGGGACTTCGCCCTCTTGCAGGTTCCAACACCTGCCACCTGGAATGGTAAGACTGTTCCGATTTCAGGTGTGAGAAAGACTGAGTTTGTGTTTATTGCCAGTGAAGTAGTGGCAAGTCCGGTGTGGGGACATGCTACCAAGAAATACTTGCTGCCTTGTTGGGGGAAGCACAGGTTAATGCTGAACCCACAGCAAGACTGAGAACTGATAAGGACTCGTCTTCAGGCAGAGTACTGTGTAGCAGGAAGACAAGTGGTAAAAATGTATATAATGTGTTGCTCACTAATGAGATTAAAAATGCTGATGGTGAAAATGTGGTATTGCATCCAGATATGTCAGGGGTGATCACTGAGAAATGTGTGCCATTGCCCCTAGCAACCATGACAGGCGCAATAGAGGTGTCCTTGGAGACCACACAGGAGTTCATGGTGTCTGAGCTTTGGGTTTCCCAGGACAACTGTGTCCGGGCGAGTGTGTTACATTTGAGGTGAAAAGTGATGTACTAAGTATCCTACAATCTGAAACTGCTAATGTGCTAATGCAGCCTATACAAGGCAGGAATGTGAATAATGATGATTTTGAAAAGTGTATTACTGACAATGTTGATGGTTTGATGTCCCCCATGGCAACCACAGGCAGTGTCACAGAGTTTTCCCTGGTAATCTCACAAAGACTCCCTGTGTTGGAGCCAGCGGTGGTCCAGGACATCTCTGATACTGCACGGGTGGAACAAAAGGGGAAAATAGCTTAAATGGTGGAGCATGGATTAACACAATCTGATGTGGTTGACTTTAACTTGTGCAGGATGTCTGCTGCCAAGCCACTCTGTCCGCCTGTGTCTCCTTGGGTAGATGGAGCAGTGCTATGGAGTGCTGGTGATTTGGAGCACAGACAGGATAGACTGGGATAGTCTGACCATAAAGGTTTTAGCGTGGTGGAAAGAAATTTCTGAAGGTAATGGTGAGGTGGACACTATTGCTGCTGCGACCAATGGAGAGACTGCAGTGCCAGTAGTCACAGGTGCATTGGCTGTTGCAGAAGTTAACCCCTCCAGTTGGAAGGATCAGATAAGGGCGGGGACATGGCAGAGGTTTTGTACACAACAAAGCAGATGAGTAATGTTGAGTGTCAGCATGACAGTGTAATGGATTGTGACTTGGAAGGGCTCAGTGTTTCTGAAAATGAGAGGGTGAGTATGACACATGCGTTTTGCATTGCTCAAGGGGAGCCACCAGTTTTATCAGTTACCTCTGAGATGGAGGTCCCCTTGAGTCTCTCAGCCTCTTGAGCCTTAGCAAATGAGCCTCTCCACGTCACTAGTGAGGGAAGAGTCCCTAAATTTCTATATTTAGATGTGAGATGTTTAGAACTAACTGAGATGTTGTTGGAATTGGTGAAAACCTTTTCGCTGTACACCTGCGTGTATCCACCGCAGATGGGCAGCCTGGTACTGCATAGTACCAATCAATTGAGGAAGGTGGTACAGACGATGTTAACCAATGTTGATAAAAATTGGTATTGGTTACTGCAATGTTGGTTACTTTTGTGAAAAGTGGTCTCACGGGTTCTCTGCGAGAGTGCTTCCAGCGGCAGTGCGTGTGGAAGGTGCTCAGGGGAACTGCTAAAGGAATCAGAAATGACAGACATGGTAGAGGTCTCTCCCTATGTTGGTCTGATGAGATGCATTCCTGCTGTTGCGGTCCGAGGTGCGGCTGAGCAATTGTTGGTATATGGCTCGTGTACTGTGTCACCCGCTAGACCTCATGTAAAGGAAGGGACTGTAACAGATGTGGCAGTAGTGGGAATTATATCCATCACACGCAAAGAGGTGCAGTTTGAGGTACCCGGAGACACTCTAACAGGAAATAACAGTGTGGGTAACTGTAACAGGCAAGTGTGTAAACCCATGTTGAATTCTGTCTCACGGTGTGCTGGGTTGCTTCCTACTGATGTGGTGTATGAGAGGCATTCTAGAGCACTGTCGGACAGCTCAGAGATATTGGTTGAGGTACCAATGGGCATAAAAATTATTAAAGAGATTGGTGTGGAAAAATGTGGTGAAAATTGTTTGTTGGTAGGACAGTCGCTATTGGAGTTTTGGACAACAGCGGGCGATGTGAAACTGTGGGAAGATCCCATTCAAAATAACTGCTTGCCTGTAGGTGGTCCCTTCACAGACACTGTCCTAACAAACAAGGGGACAAGAGGTGATGACACTGACAATATTTAGTTGAGTATTTTATTGTGGTAAGTTGCTATTGAGGTTAAACAGAAGGATGCGGTGTTAGGCACCATGCACACTGGGCGTAAAAAAACGTCTGTTCTCTTTAGAGTAAAAAATGGTCATAGTTAAAGCATTTTTTGTACAAAGTTTAGATGAGTTTAGGAGAGTTTTAATTTTTTTCTGCCAGTGAGCTCCAATCATAAACGCGAATGAGAAAGGTTTTTTTCCTGCCTCTAAACGTTGATCTCAAAATATGCCTGTAAATGTCCTAATGTGCATGGACACATAGGATAACATTGAGCTGCTTCTACAGGCAGAACACAAAACTCCTATAGAAGCAACATTTTTTACGCCAGTGTGCATGGAGCCTTAATCTCAGATGGTTTAGTTGACAAGGGTAACCACACAGGGGTTAGTGAACCTGAGAAACAGATTATGTTAGGTAGTGTTGAGTCAGGTAGTGAGAGAGGTCAGTCTCTGACAGGTGTCATGGAAGTGGGTCCCCAACAGTCCCGGGAGAGTAGGTCTGCAGGAGGTAAAAAGAAATGGAGGATCTCGAGGCCAAAAGGTAGATGGGATAGTAGAGAGATTAGTGGGATCCTGCGGTTCAGAAAGAAGTACTAGTGGAAGCACACCCGGAAGAAGATGTGGGTGGAATGCCCCTTTAGAAAGAAGGTTGGGCAGTTTAGGGCTGCTGATGGTTGGCACAGAGGTGCCAAGGTGAAGTGTTGGTGGAAACCTACCTAGAAAAAGAGTTGGACCTAAGCAGGTAATGGCTGGCACAGAGGTGTCCCATCTGTAGTGACAGGTTTATGTGCTCCTCCCTCCAGTTCGAAACAAAGGGGAGGATATGTAGCAGTGGGACCCCGTGCTACTCAGAAGATTGCTGGTTTATGCCAGATTTTTGGAGAAGCAGGCATGCTGATTGCTCAGCTGTGTGCTGAGCTATTAGTTGTGACGTAACTATGACTCAGGGCTCCACCCAACAGACATGAGGTCTGTGTATGGGAATATTGTGGATTCCCCTCCTCTCCAGGAGTTAGTGGCTGCATAGGGGCAGCCAGACCGTGCATGTCTGCAGGAGACAGACTTAGTCTGTGACAGAGCAGCAAGGAGCTGATTGTGAGTCAGCTATGAGAGAGCTTGGCTCTAAAGAACTCTTTTGGTATGAGGAGCAGACCTAAAGCCTTGGCTTGAGGCCTGAAGCAGCCGTGTGGCAGGAGAGTAAGCCAGGAGGCTGAAGTATTTTGATTGTGCAAGGTACAATAATAGTGGAACCCCCTGCATGGGCTACTGATTTCTTTTGTGAACTTTTCCGTTCTTTTAAATAAAAATACAGTTTCTGGACTGGCGCACTCATTGAAAACGTGCTTACCGATTGATCACCCCAATCTTACAATATATATACAGTATATATATATATATATATATATATATATATATATATATATATATATTACAATTATCCAAGAATTCCATGAACAATGCCATGCATTTGCAGTACTTTGTCCTCTCCAGCACAAGTCAATGTCTCTCTTGTAATGATATAGGAGTTTTTAGGACTACTTGAACCACATCGGCACATAGCATAATCATATTGACTTCTTGTTTAGCCAAGATGAAGATTTATTATTCCTTACGGTCTAATAATGTTTCAAATTTTGTGTTGGTCAATAAATTCTCAACCAATAAATCATGTTATTGGCAAAAAAGTCAATATCTACTTAGAGTTTTCTCAAGGAGTTTGTAAAATATGCTGATGATGTTTGAGATATTAATGTGTACTATTTCATATGTTAAACACACAAATTAGACTGCTAATGAAGAAGCCCATGTAGTTTATGTCACAGTGTTAAGCATACATCATCTAAAAATAAATCAATAAATATGCAAAAAAGACCTTAGGCTCTCATGGTCCCATTCAGAAGAGACACTCATAGCGCAACAATGTATCTTTATTAAAATATCAGGTTTAAAACAACTTATACTTGCAAGGCCAGTGCTCTGTCCACCACTCAGCAATGACAGCATACAATCTGTATTGAGCGCCACACCAATAGAAACTTTAGTCTCAAATGTCAATGTGTGTACTCCCACCTGTGTAGCAGCATCATACTTCCTTCCTCCATCCAGCACATTTTGTTACACACACATCATCAGGATATTTCATCAGAAGATTAAATGATTGTTGCGCTATGAGCCTCTCCTCTCTGTGCTTTTCTTAACAGAATCATGTTAACATGCCTCTATACAGGCAGTCCCTGGGTTACAAACAAGATAAGGACTGTAGGTTTGTTCTTAAGTTGAAATTGTTTGTAAGTCAGAACAGGTACAATTTTTAAGTGTAGCTCCAGCCAAAAAAAAATATTTTTAAGCTTTTTGGATAGCATAGGGAAGGGTTAACACCCCTGTAACATTTGTTTTGTTGTCTGTGCCCATGTTCAGAAGATTTCACCTCACTTTCTGTCCCCGTGACAATTGGATTTTGAAAATTTTGGATTATTGTGGAAACAAGGATTGGTGATAAAACTTCAGTGGAGACACCTTTTTCCAGTGATAACTTTTACGGGAGTGAATTTTTTCCTTCCTAGGGGTATATTTTCTCTCACTTCCTGTTGTCTCCCTCCATTTGTAAGTAGGATGTTTGTAACCCGGGGACCGCCTGTATTTATATTTAGCATAATTATTCAGTGCATTTTTACTGTCTTTTGATAAGAGATCAAATAAATATTGTGAGTGATCCAAGTCCGAGGTTGCGAAGCACTTGCACTTTATATCACTAAGGGTACTTTCACACTGTGGCGGGGGGCATTTACCACTATTATAGCAATGCATCTCGGCTGCTAGCGGGGTGCTTTTAACCCCCGCTAGCAGCTGAGGAAAGGGTTGAAAGTGCCCGAAAAGCTCCGCTGCCGAAGCGCTTTGCAGGAGCTTTGGCAACGCTGCCCATTGATTTCAATGGCAGGGGTGGCTTAGGAGCGGTGTATACACCGCTCCCACACTGCTCCCACACTGCCCCAAATATGCCCTGCAAGCACACCACTCCAGTGTGAAAGCACTTGGGCTTTCACACTGGGGAGGCATGAGAGGCACTTTTAAGGTTTACAGGTGCTATTTTTAGCGCTAAAACACATGAAAACTGCCCCAGTGTCAAAGGGGTCTAAGAGTGGAAACCTTCATTTTCTCACATCTTATATGAAATAATCTAAATGGACACTAATACAGCTTTTGGACTTATAATTGTGGTGCATTAATTTATATGGTTTACATGAAATTGCAAAATGTTTTGAATATTTGTTTGTTCAAGATTATTTTATTATACAGGGATTTATGTATTTATTTATTTTACTGATTTAGGGAAAGTACCTGCATCTTTGTGATAAACAGCATTTGTTAATAATCAGCTAGGATATATATACGGCTGCTATCAGGTAGGGAGGGTTACAAAAAAGTGAGCACAGCATTTTTATATCTTTTTTTATCTGCCTGGAGTTCAGTTTTAAGCACAATTTGGGGCTTAGATGTGGCATTAATAATAAGATAAAGAGAACAGTGAAAAGTGCAATAATTCATAGCAAGCCCACAGAAATTGGCTTTCATTTTCCTGAATATTCACAACCAAGGATGAGTTACTGTCATTATACTTTCCACCAAACTTTCATTTATAACACATGAAGAGCAAACATGAAACATCATGAACACTTTCAGAATAAGAACCTCCGGAGTCCCTATTTTACTGTACCAATATTGCTGTCACAATATACAAATGGAAGTGATTCTCAATAAAATCATGCAAGATATTATGATATGAATGCACACTCATCATTCAGTTTTGTAATCTACAGCGAGGAAACTATTCATTGTTATTTATCTGTATAGATGTCATACAGCGATTCAGCAAGATAAAATGTATTCACTCCAGTGAACGGTAATCACAATCTATTGCTTGAATTCTCTTGCTAAATAAGATTTAGTGGGAGATTCTGCATAGATTAGCAAAGCTCTTACTGATGTTAAAAATGTTTCTTCTATACAAGTGCAAATTCCCAATGCAAGGCTCACATCTGTAAAGAACTTATGTTAACTAAAGAGCCAGTCCTCCATTTTTGCGTATGCTGTGGAATTTTCCACAAGTAATAATGGGGAAAATTGTACATTTAAACATATAACACAATTCAATACAATACAAAAATTGTAACAGGTTTATATATTCATATATATATATTCAGGGAGACTAATATTCAGTGAAAGTCAATGCAGTGATAGATCATGCACTAAAGTAATTACAGACATTCTAATATTCCTATTTAAATGCATGGAACACTGATTAGCTGAAGGCAGTCTGTTGCATGCACCAGAAATAGCACCTCTTTAATATTTATGCTAATGTGAAAAATATTTCCAAAGAAAAGGTTAGAGGTGATGTATGAGTAGAAAATAGTGACATGTACACCTACATGCAACTTCCATACATAAGTGCTACTCAACTGGCATTGATGTTCAGGAAAAGGTTTACATATTGGCAAATGTCTTGGCCATTACTAGATGCTTATGTGAGAGTTACAGAGAGAGAGAAAACAGCAAATATTTTTACAGAAATGTGTTTCTTACAAAAAAAACATTACTCACTTAACCCCTTTCCCACTGAGGCAGTTTTCAGGCATGTTAATGCTTAAAATAGTGCCCGTAAAGCGCCTGAAAACCACCTCTCATGCCTCCCCAGTATGAAAGCCTGAGTGTTTTCAAATCGGGCGGTGCACTTGCGGGATGGGAAAAAAAGTCCTGCAAGCAGCATCTTTGGGGCAGTTTGGGAGTGCTGTATACAGTGCTCCTATACCGCCCCTGCCCATTGGAATGAATGGGCAGCGCTTCTGAAGAGTCTAAAAAACGCTTCATAAGTGCCACAACACGGGTGCTTTTAACCCCTTCTTCGGGCCGCTAGCGGGGGGGGAGTTAAGAGCACCCTGCTAGTGACCAAAAAGCTCCACCTAAACAGGGGTAAAGTGGCCACTAAAACTAGCGGCACTTTACTATACTAATGAACCCGCCGCCCCAGTGTGAAAGCAGCAAAAGTGAATGTGTAGATATCCATAATAGCTGTGATTTTGAATGGTTCAGATGACAAATAGGTAATGTATTGTTAAAGTAGAACCAAACTCTCTCAAAAATATACTTAGCTTTGTAGAGCACTGTAAGTAAAATAAAACTGTGTTTTTTTTTTTATAAAAATTTCCAGGTCTCCCCTAATTTGTTCAAGTTTTTTCTGCCTGCATTGTAAAAATTCTGTAGGCTTTTGTATAAACTTCATATGGACATGTGCACTCTCCTTCCTTGGCTGAACACACAGTGAGAAGTTAAGAGAAATGATTATCTATAAGAGGGGTGGGAAAATCGTTTTCCCACAGGGCCACATAAGAAATTGGAACTGTTGTGGAGGGCCGAACCAAAGTTTAGTGTATAGTAAAAAATATTTTGATTCAAAAAGTAGCTTCAGGTGGACTACACTGGACAGTGAAGGTCCATAAGTTTGTAAACATATGAAAAACAAGCACCTGGTGATAGGTACTACTGCTCTTGAAGTCATGGGCAAACTCATAATTATTAGAAACAGTAGTGAAGAAATGTCCCCTGCTGATCTGCTGGTCACAAAGTTGGTATAGGGCATGCTAGTAAAAGCAGCAAAGGAGCTCAGAGGCACAGGGGTTAATTAATTGATCTGCCATTCTAAATGCCGATGTGTGATAGACAGTTTCAGGAAGATAACTGTGGCTGGAAGCAGGGAGCCAGAGATCGATACAGCTGGGTTTTCTACAAATCCTGACTAGGAATCAAGAACAGGTGCACGATTCCTGAGGTTTGCAGCATGCAGGCGCTAACACAGGAAGAATTGAGTAGCAGAGTGGTGAAAGAACATTGGGATATCTCCTTGGCAATGTGCTCCTGCTAGAACCGAGCCTCCCTGTTGTACCAATCAGCTCCTCAGGCTCTCTCCTTCCAGTTCTTGCAGCTCTCCAAACGGACATCTGTCAGCATGCCTCTTTGAGCTTGTCAGCTTCCTCAAGCTGTCAGCTTGTCAGCATGCGTCTCTGAGCCTGTCAGGAAGCTGACAGGCTCAGAGAGGCATGCTGATAGTAGAGGGATTGCAGGCCAGACAGAGACAGCCTAAGGGCAGGATGTGGCCCTTGGGCAAAAATTTGTCCAGGTCTAATCTAAAAGACTATATTCATTGACATTTATAATGCTAGGCTGCCACCACTTGAAATGTCAGTGAATAAAGCCTTTTCGGTCAAAATTGCTTTTACAAAAGTCTGCAATTTCCATGTATATATTATATATACACACAGTCATGTGAAAAATGAGTACACCCCATGGAAACTGTTGACTTTTTCAGCATAATTGAAACAGCAAATAATAACTCTTTATTCAAATAGGGCCTACGGATTTACTTGAAACTTTGACAAATACAATTGACATAAATTTATTTTCATACCTTTATTTCTCACCATGAGATTAGAATTGGGTGTTCCAGATTGGGTGACAAAAGTTAGAACCTCCTTAGGGATATGTAGGTGGATCCTCTCTTATTTAATTAAACCTCAGACTCTTGATTGCTCTCTTTGCTATTGTATGTCCTCATGCCAAGATCAACAAAGAATTCTACTGCCTTCATAAAGAGATTTTGGATGACTGTAATGCCCCGTACACACGGTCGGACTTTTCGACGGAAAATGTGCGATCGGAGCTTGTTGTCGGAAATTCCGACCGTGTGTGGACTCCATCGGACGTTTTCCATCGGATTTTCCGACACACAAAGTTTGAGAGCGGGCTATAAAATTTTCTGACAACAAAATCCGTTGTCGGAAATTCCGATCGTGTGTACACAAATCCGACACACAAAGTGCCACGCATGCTCCGAATAAATTAAGAGATGAAAGCTATTGGCTACTGCCCCGTTTATAGTCATGACGTATGTGTTTTACGTCACTGCGTTTAGAACGATAGGATTTTCTGACAACTTTGTGTGACCGTGTGTATGCAAGACAAGTTTGAGCCAACATCCGTCGGAAAAAATCCTAGGATTTTGTTGTCGGAATGTCCGATCAATGTCCGACCGTGTGTACGGGGCATAAGTCTGGTAAGGGATTTGAAATAGAGAAATGGGGAGGCATGTTGATTTGATGAGTTGCTTTCTAATGGGTGTTGGTCACTGAGCACAGAGTGAACTTGGTTAACGTGTGAAAATTACACAAGAGCATACCACACCATAGCACTTTGGAAATTGAAGATTAATGAATGAACTTCATATTTTTTACATTACATGAACTTTTAGCACAAATAACAATAACACAAAAGCACTATGTTGTAATGATTTATTTAATTTATTGTATTTATTTAGGAATTGAGAATCAGTTAATCACATTTATTATTTATTTATTGTATAGTGCACAGAATTTATTTTTTATATAGTTATTCATTTACATAATTACATAGTTAGTCTGGTTGAAAAAAGACCCACGTCTATCTAGTTCAACCAATAAAAAGGAAAAAAAAATGCTAATCTAATTATTGTCACTTTTTGTACCAAACCATATGATGTAAACATAATATTCCATAAAGTAAGCTTTTAGATTGCTCTTGACTGTACAGTTAATCAGACTAACATTGTTGTATCAATTACTAAAACATTATTTACCCATCAGCACACACATGATTTTCAAGATCCTCAACTGCACAACAGATATGAAGACAACCAATGTCTGTATTGCATAATGAATGAAAACATGCTGTACAAATCCAGGTACATTTCATTTTGCCTGCTGCCTCCTCAGTACTAAGTGCATATAATGTTTTATTTTGGCCTGCACTATGATTTATTCTGACAAGCATAAACTCCTAGAGATTTCACTTTCAACAACATTTCGCTGTCACCGATGTATGTCTTTTCAAATACTTGTCTTTGTAAGTTGATAACACAGCAGTGTTTTTAAGAACTGCAGGGACTTTTAAAAAGTACAGCTATGTATTCTTTTTATTTATTGACTGTATGGTATTAGGCAAAGAAAAAGAGGTTGATAAAATAAATATATTGCACATTCTTACAGTGTAATTTTACAGACTATTACAGTTTTTTCTGTTTATTAGAATGATATATTTATTGTGGTAAAGAAAACCCAAATATTTACCACCTGGGCATTGATGGAACTAGGAAAACTTTTTGGTCTTGTCCCCTCCAGTAACAGGACAAGGGAGCATAATGCAGACACTTTAGAGATTTTTGGGTTTTGTAACCTAGGTCAATTCACAAATCAAAACGTCCTCTTCTTTTCTACTTTACCCTGATGAATCAGTGAGCATACAGCCAAACTAGTGTGTCCATAGATATTTCTAGCAAAGGGTATTCCAGGGTATGCATAGAAGCCCACAATGATATTCATTTACAAAGGAGTTGATTTACTGAAGGCAAAAAAACTGTTCACTCTGCAAAGGAATACTATCCCCAAAGCTTAGTAAATGGGTTGAAGATCAGCTGACCTCTATCACCCAATCACGTGCAAGCAAAAAAGCTGTTTCTTTTATTTTCCCTGCACATTATTAGGTATTCTTTGCAAAGTAAAATCTCACTACATTCACTAAGCTCTGGGGAACAATTGCTTGTGAATAGCCAACTTTTTTTTAGTAAACTAACTCCACAAGTCTAATAGATAAACCTTGCACCTTCTATCTCACAATCCAAAAGTATTAGGCCAAAACATTCCTTAGACTTAAAAAGGTACAGGAAGGGTATTTAGGTTAAATCCTACCCACAGTTTTTTTTGGTTTTGGATAGATTGGGAAACAGTTAACATTTCTGTCAATCACCCCATTGGGGAGATTCATGCTCATTTCCTGTCTCAGTAACACCAGTGCAAGAAATAGGGGAGCTGTTGTATCTGGGATAGGAATCTACTGATTCCTATCCCAGAGAAAATAACATGGTAAGATGTTCTAACTCTCTCTCACTCTGCTAAAGATATGTGTGTGTACTAACCTACTGATTTACTATAGCTCCCTATCCTAATTCCTAATAAGAAATGTGCAGTCATAACAGATAGCAATAAAAACCTGCCTCTTAACATTACTGAAAAAAAGGGATTTCAGAGCCAGGACATTGCTGCAGCAGTGGTCTGTGTGGAGGTGTTATATGTGAGTTTAGTGGCATGGTATATTGTTTTTTGCAATTTGACTTGTTCATTGTATGTCCTTTTAATAAATACTACACTATGAGGCATATCTTTTCTCTATAGCCTTTGGTATTTTGGGACATACAAATGGAGCTCTACCCTCTGAAGCATGGGCATAGCATAAGGGGTTGCAGGGGTCACAATCGCAACCCCGCCCCTAGCTCCAGGGGGCCCATGCAGCCTTCCTGTCATATTATTATATCCTCCACAAACTCTAGCTCCAATCTGCTCTAGGGCCCCACAGCCACGCTCCAATACTGGGCTTCCACTTTGCCTTCCACAGCCCACACCCCTCTGTTCTCATTGGCTGGGGAGAAGCTGTGAGCCATTTCCTGAAAGGAGAGGAGCATGGGGTGAGAACAGCCCAGGATGGGGAAGTGTCTGTGCTGTGTGCTGGCAATGTGGAATGGTAACCAAGCTCAGTGAATTAAGAGGAGAAGAGTGTCGTCCTGTAGCCGCGATGGGACGGTTATTACTGGTGAGGTAAGACACTGCTCAGTGTCTCCTAGTCACCAGCTGGGATTCTCTGTACCCCCCCCCCACCCAGAGATGTCTGCTTACCCCACTTCCCTGACAACTGGGAAAAAGACACACACCTCTGGGAGGCAACCTTCCCCCAATGCCTGCCAACACTGACAAAGAAACCTTCAGGAATTGCTAAAACAAATCCTATAACACCTTCTGAGGGGCCCCTGAGGGGCTCCAGGCTCCAGATTTTGTGTCACATGGCTTTGCCCTCCCCCAGATCTAAGTTGAGCCCCCCCAAAGCCCCCTGACTACCCCCTCCGCCCTGGATGCTATGCCCAGCTGCTGAGCTCCTTTGCCATTATGGCACTCCATACTGCTCCTCCTCCGCAGGGCTGAATTCACATTCATTTACAACACAGCCAGTTAGCCACAATCTTCACAGGGTGTATCTGTCTACTGCAACTACACTGCCGTTCCGACCAGAGAATTTCACAGGTCAGAATGGTAACATAAAAGCCAGATACACCCTGTGAAGTCTGACTGACTGTGTGTAAAGGAATGTGATTCCAGCCCTGTGTAGTGTGGGGGGGAGAAGCTGTATACAGTACTGGGATGGGAAAGGAGCTCTGCCAAGTGACCTGCTAGGGGTTCCTGTCCTTTGATTATCCAGTGGTGATCCCTGTCCTCTTTTGCCCCGGACACATGGTTGGACATTGATTGGACATTCCGACAACAAAATCCATGGATTTTTTCCAATGGATGTTGGCTTAAACTTGTCTTGCATACACACGGTCACACAAAGTTGTCGGAAAATCCGATCTTCTAAACGATGTGACGTAAAACACGTATGTCGGGACTATAAACGGGGCAGTAGCCAATAGCTTTCGTCTCTTAATTTATTCTGAGCATGCGTGGCACTTTGTGCGTCGGATTTGTGAACACACGATCGGAATTTCCGACAACGGATTTTGTTGTCAGAAAATTTTATAGCAAGCACTCAAACTTTGTGTGTCAGAAATTCCAATGGAAAATGTGTGATGGAGCCCACACACGGTCGGAATTTCCGACAACAAGGTCCTATCACACATTTTCCATCGGAAAATCTGACCGTGTGTACAGGGCATAAATCTTCAGCTGTGATCCCTGTCATCTGATGTAAGGAGGAACTCTGGGAACTCAAAACTCTTAAGCCACTTTGAGTATCTTGGCATGTGGTGGGTGTATCTGCACACACGGTGGAAATGGTGGGTGGTAGTGGGGGGGCCCATGTCAACTTTTGCATCGGGGCCACAAGCTTCAAGATATGCATCTGCTGTGAAGTGAGATAATATGAGACAAAATCTTTGTACAGAAGCCTGTGGATATTCCTGTTTTCACATTTGATGTTTCTTATGATCTTTTGTTCGGTGAGTGCGCACTGCATTGGGGTGAAAGCTGGTGGAGGCTGGTGATCGGCAGTTGCACTTATATTTATGAATGAAGTCTTACTCACCAGGGTGTAATTTATCAGAGTGGTAACAATATTACACCATATTAGTTTTTTCTTTTTTAGGCCTATCTGGAGTTCCAGAGTTAAAGATCAAAGGAGAGGTTTCATCATACTCCACATGATTGGCATTATCAAAGCGTGTTTGCTGCACTTAATTGTGTAGCCACAAATTCTGGTAAACCTTCAATCCTTATGGTGGTCGACACCTTCTTTTGCACTTACTGAGTGGGAACATTGGAATTTTTTGTTTAACACAGAAGGACTTTTTTATGTTTTTTTATGTTTATGTAACTAGCGTTTATAATCATCACAGCGCTGCATATTTTATGTTTACTGCCTCTTAACATTCCCCACTCTATTAAAAACAACAACAACAAAAATTACTGGAGTAAGGCATAGGAACCCTGATTGTAAGAGGAAAACTGTCCTCAGAGAAATACAGAGCCTTCTAACGCTACCCCTCTTGAAATAATACCGTAGTTGTCTTGCTTTTTCAGGCTTCAACATTTTGAAGATGCAGGTTAGAAAACTTGAGAGAAGTTAGAATTCCTGATCTACATTTATGTTGGAAAAAATTTCCTGTAGAAAATATTAAAGCCATTGGGGTTGATTTACTAAATGCAAAAAGGCTGTTTACTTTGCAAATAAAGTAAGTTGCCCCAGAGCTTAGTGAATGTAGCAAAGCTTTACTTTACATAGAATACCCAATTATGTGTATGGGAAATAAAAAACTAAATTTTTGCTTACATCACATGTTATTAGATGATGAAGGTCATCAGAGCTTCAGTTCATTCACTAAACTTTTGGACAAATTCCCTTGCAAAGTGAAAAGTCTATTTGCTTATAGCAAACAAGCAACTGTCATTTTAGAAGTCTGTGCTTGAGTGATATCAATGTCTCTGTGTGGGACTTCCAAGTTTCAGTCTTGATGTCAGCACTTGGGTTCTATTGTACTCAATGCTTTTTCCTTTTGTGAGTATGTCTTATGCACTTTGGGTTTTTAAGGTAATGCGCTAGGCCTTTACACCTTTTTGTTTTCTTATTTTGTTATTGAGCAGAAAGATTTCCCAAGTTGAAGGAGGGCAGCATTCCTGAAGCATTACCCACAACCAAAGTGAAAAATCATGATGATTTTGATTCGGATTTTTGTTCCAAGGCTGATTTTGTTCTCTGTAATGCCGCGTACACACGGTCGGACTTTTCATCTACAAAAGTCCGACGGACGCCGATGGACCAAAGCTGGCTGACAATCCGATCGTGTGTGGGCTTCCCTGGACTTTCAGCTGACTTTTTCAGCCGCAAATCTGACGGACTTTAGATTTGAAACATGCTTCAAATCTTTACGTCGTAACTACGCCGGACCCAGAAATCCGCTCGTTTGTATGCAATCCGAAGGACAAAAACCCACGCTAGGGCAGCTATTGGTTACTGACTATCAACTTCCTTATTTTAGTCCGGTGTATGTCATCACGTATGAATCTGTCGGACTTTTGTGTGATCGTATGTAGGCAAGTCCGTTCGTTAGAAAGTCTGGCCAATCGAGGAAAGCTGGAAGCCGCACACCGGTATACTGATGAATGCTTTATTTAAAAAGCTGAATCATGAAGAAACTAGCTATGAATAAGCACTCATCGTAGTGTGAAACGCGTCAGATGCTTTTGTACGCTTCTGCTGTTATGTTTTGTGTTTCTTCATGATTCAGCTTTTTAAATAAAGCATTCATCATTATAACGGTGTGCGGCTTCCAGCTTTCCTCGATTTGCCTGCCTCATCTTGCATCAGCCAGCACCTGGGACTCTTCCCTCTTGAAGGACAATACTATACTGGCTTTCATCTCCCCTGGTCTGAACCTACCTGAGCGGTGGGACCCCTCTCTGCTTAGCTTGCATTTCTGGATTTATCATTAGAAAGTCTGCCGCAAGTCCGGCAAAAGTCAGTCGAAGTTCTGTCGGACGGGCTGTCGGACTTTTGTAGCCAAAAAGTCCTACCGTGTGTAAGCAGCATAACACTTTTACACTGACATGTCAAAATCTTTGTTCCTTGATTCATCTTTATATAGTTTAAGAAACATGATGAGGCTAAATACTGACTGCAAGAGAACTGGCTTAAAATGGGCATGTCTAATAATCTGAATCGCAACTGAACAATTGTTATAATAATGCTTCTACCTTTTTAGGGGTAACTTGATTTTTTATTTGATATATTCTTCACCCGTCAGAGCCTTTATCAGGTTGTTAGTCAGATTGAAATGTCCCCATAGAAGTTGTCCTGTCTCCACATGATGATAATAAACAATCAATAAACTATCATATAACAAAGGCAATGTAAAGAGTATAAGAAAGGGAACTGTAGGTTATGTTAATTGACACATTCTTATCCAAAAGCCCATAGAGAATTTCAACTATCAGTCCTAAACTCAGGTAATGGAATATTTAGCCTCTTCTAGCCTTATAGTAACACAGAGTTTATATTTCTCCTCTGACCAGAGAATAATGGTAGATTCCAGCACTCATAGCTATCTCTTAGAAGTAAGCTTGCATTCATATAACTGCATACGGGTAGAGCTACAGATTCTAACAAAAAATAAACTGTAATAAACTGGTTCTCTATAACTTTTTCAGGATATAGGATGTATCTCATATATCCTAGAATACTTCACTGCTGGGCTCACACCCATGTGTGAAGCTGTCTGTACCTTGTTATGTAAAAAAACAGTACAGGCATAACCCACTTTTAAGTATGCAATGGGGTTTATTTACTAAAGCTGGAAAGTGCAAAATCAGGCTCACTCCTGCATAGAAACCAATGAGCTTCTAACCCCAGCTTGTTTAATTAAGCTTTGGTAATAAAACCTGGAAGCTCATTGGTTTCTATGCAGAAGTGAGCCTGATTTTGCAATTTACAGCTTTAGTAAATAAACCCCATTGTGTACTTAAAAGTGGGGTATGCCTGTATATACAGTGGGGATGGAAAGTATTCAGACCCCCTTAAATTTTTCACTCTTTGTTATATTGCAGCCATTTGCTAAAATCATTTAAGTTCTTTTTTTTCCTCATTAATGTACACACAGCTCCCCATATTGACAGAAAAACACAGAATTGTTGACATTTTTGCAGATTTATTAAAAAAGAAAAACTGAAATATCACATGGTCCTAAGTATTCAGACCCTTTGCTCAGTATTTAGTAGACGCACCCTTTTGATCTAATACAGCCATGAGTCTTTTTGGGAAAGATGCAACAAGTTTTTCACACCTGGATTTGGGGATCCTCTGCCATTCCTCCTTGCAGATCCTCTCCAGTTCTGTTAGGTTGGATGGTAAACGTTGGCGGACAGCCATTTGTAGGTCCCTCCAGAGATGCTCAATTGGGTTTAAGTCAGGGGTCTGGCTGGGCCATTCAAGAACAGTCACATGGTTATTGTGAAGCCACTCCTTCGTTATTTTAGCTGTGTGCTTAGGGTCATTGTCTTGTTGGAAGGCAAGCCTTCGGCCCAGTCTGAGGTCCTGAGCACTCTGGAGAAGGTTTTCATCCAGGATATCCCTGTTCTTGGCCGCATTCATCTTTCTCTCAATTGCAACCAGTCATCCTGTCCCTGCAGCTGAAAAACACCCCCACAGCATGATGCTGCCACCACCATGCTTCACTGTTGGGACTGTATTGGACAGGTGATGAGCAGTGCCTGGTTTTCTCCACACATACCGCTTAGAATTAATTCTCATCAGACCAGAGAATCTTATTTCTCACCATCTTGGAGTCCTTCAGGCATTTTTTAGCAAACTCCATGCGGGCTTTCACGTGTCTTGCACTGAGAAGAGGTGTCTGTCGGGTCACTCTGCCATAAAGCCCCGACTGGTGGAGGGCTGCAGTGATGGTTGACTTTCTACAACTTTCTCCCATCTCCTGACTGCATCTCTGGAGCTCAGCCACAGTGGTCTTTGGGTTCTTCTTTACCTCTCTCACCAAGGCTCTTCTCCCCCCGATAGCTCAGTTTGGCCGGACGGCCAGCTCTAGGAAGGGTTCTGGTCATCCTAAACATCTTCCATTTAAGGATTATGGAGGCCACTGTGCTCTTAGGAACCTTAAGTGCAGCATACATTTTTTTGTAACCTTGGCCAGATCTGTGCCTTGCCACAATTCTGTCTCTGAGCTCTTCAGACAGTTCCTTTGACCTCATGATTCTCATTTGCTCTGACATGCACTGTGAGCTGTAAGGTCTTATATAGACAGGTGTGTGGCTTTCCTAATCAAGTCCAATCAGTATAATCAAACACAGCTGGACTCAAATGAAGGTGTAGAACCATCTCAAGGATGATCAGAAGAAATGGACAGAACCTGAGTTAAATATATGAGTGTCACAACAAAGGGTCTGAATACTTAGGACCATGTGATATTTCAGTTTTTCTTTTTTTAAAAATCTGTAAAAATGTCAACAATTCTGTGTTTTTCTGTCAATATGGGATGCTGTGTGTACATTAATGAGGAAAAAAATGAACTTAAATGATTTTAGAAAATGGCTGCAATATAACAAAGAGTGAAAAATTTAAGGGGGTCTGAATACTTTCCGTCCCCACTGTATAACAGTAGCAGCACTTATTTAAATGCCTCTATCTATCTATCTACACATTTTCTTTACTCAATAGTTGCCGAAAGTAAAAAAATAAAAACAAATGTTCTGTTTTATAAACTAAAGTCTTTTCGAATTAACTTCTGAATAACTCTTTTTAATTCCTAACTAAGCCTAATTAAAAAGCCTTCCCCTTTATTCCTTAGGTACATTTTTCATTTCAGTCATTCATTTTTGTAAAGATTGCATGAAAAAAATGCAAAGTTAATAGAGAAGTATGGTGAAAGTTTTTTTGGTCATACTTCTCTTGTGGGTCACATTATTTTTGCAATCCTATGACCCAGTGTCCTCTGACAGGGGACTATTGCCCACTATCAGCTGATGTGGCAGAGCCACTCTAGGCTCTGGAAGGATCCCTAAAATATTGTCAGAATCCCCCAGCTGTCTGATTCTTAGTATAAGACTGACAGATGGAGCCAGCAGCGACCACCCCCTCCCCAACTCAGTACTGGAGAATCAGAATGGAGAGTAGTGACTGACAGTCACTGCTCATCATTCTGAACAGACTGAATGATCAGCGGAAATGTGATTGCTCAGTTTTTGGTCTTAGAGCCAAGGTGGAAAAGCTGCAGCATCACACCAATGCTGCAGCAAAGAGGTGAGTATCTGTGTTTGTTTACAAACCCCAAACTGCTCCTTTAAAAACACTTGAATTCTGAATGCTTTGTACCAGAAACTTACTTTTGGTGACCCAATAAATGAGAAAATAGAAGAAAAAAGTGTATCTATAGTAACGCTAGTTTATCATTTATAATGAAATCAAACCTATGCCTCTGTATTGTATAAGTTCCAAAATAAAGAATTTTGTGTATATGTTTTTAACAGATTTTTTATAGTTTTAATGTAAATTTGGTTGCCCAAGGGTAAGTAACATTAAGGTAGGGTTCACTTCTATCCGTGTCCACTTTTGTGCATTTTGTGACATGCATTGTTGTGCATTTTACGCGCATTTGCAATAATCTGTAGGACATCACAGCACATGAAAAGTCAAATAGAACTGAACATGCCTTTCTTTTACATTTTTACCAAAGCAGCTCAACACAGCACACAGATATAAATGGGCTTCTAAAGACACCAAAGGCTGGTATCCTATAGCGCAGACATGAACAGATGTATAGATCTGCACAGAGAACACCACACTTAAACACCACACCTAAAACTAATTGAAAATAAATGTTACTTGTTAGGAATCAACATAGGTGACAACTACTGTAAACAAAGTAATCAATACAAACATCCAAATACACTGATATACAAAAATTATAAAAGTGAAGCTAACCAGTGGAAGTGAAAGCAACTAAAGTAAACATAAGCGAACCTACCTAAATGAGCTAACTAAACTATGAACAAATAGCAGGATACATAGGGTAGAGTGAAATCAGGCTGAGGAGTAAGGAATAGCAGTTCAGAATGCAAGAATATGGAGAAGGTACATGGGAGCAGGTACAAGTGGACAGGATCAGGATCAGGTATACAGGTTTACAGAAAGAGAGCACATGGGCACACAGGCAAAACACTGAGAGACTCTGGAATGCTAGAGGAGCTAAATACCTTCTCAGTAGCCAGCATCAGTGGGGACTAAGTGCTGTGATCTACTGTTGGCTATTGGAAGTCACCTGCTTGTGGACACAGGGACAACACTCTTCAGATCTGGGAACCACAATGCCACCTGCAAATGATCCAGTTCCTGACAGGGCTTTTTGAAGTCAATGTATTTTTAGGACACATGCATTTTGTACATTCCAAAACATATATAAAAACACAAAGTTGAGAATGTGTGAACCAGGCCTAAAGCAGCATTACCGCAGTAAAACGTTCTGATTGATGTATGCTATACATTTATCATTTAATAACATATTATAGTCTGTATCTGGTATTAAAATATTAGAGAGAATACAAAGTCTAAACCAACGAGCAAGTGATGGAAGGTCGATTATTTTCACTGAATAGTTATACCTTTTATAGCATAGAAAAATAATGAGTGCAAAAGTTTTGTGAAGTTAGGGGATCTGGGTCTTCCATACAACCCAATAGGCATCTAACAGGGTTGTATATATTGGGTATATTTGAAAGAGAGGCAAAGAAGTCCATGGTTTCAGACCAAAAGGCTCATGTAGTCAGACATTCTCAGACCATATGAATAAAAGTTGCAAGATCATAAGAACATTTTGAACATATGGTCTTAAAATGAAGTAGGGCAAGATATTACAAAGAGGTTATTAAAGTATAACTAAAGAATTAGAAAGCTTGTCAATTTGTATTGCTGTCTGTGCCCCTGTTATGGAGATTCACCCTATTTGTCCTGTTTATCATTATCATTAAAAGTGAAAGAAAAAGAAAATTTTTAGTTTTGGGTTGTCCCCAGAAAAGTAACAGTGGGGAAATCTTTCAATGGGGACACTAGTTCTAGTGAGCTGGGGGGGGGGGCGAAAGGAATTCCCTTAATTTGCAAGGATTTTCTCACACTTCCAGTTTGGCTATGGGACAAGAAGTGAAGGGAAATCTCTGCAGTGGGAAACAGATGGTGAAAAAAATCTGATGCGGGTTATAACCCTTCCTTGCTCTATCCAAAATTAAAAATAAAGTTTTGCTTATAGTTCTATTTTAACCCCTTGCCGACCGGAAAAGCTCTATTTGTGGGAAAAAAGGACATCAATTTGTTTGGGTGCAGTGTCGCATGTCTCTGCGCAATTGTCAGGTAAAGCAACACAGTGCAGAATCGCAAAAAATGGCCCGGTCATTCAGCAGCCACATCTTCCGGGGCTGAAGTGGTTAAGAGTGCTCTGGCTGGACAAGCAGCCTTTTCAGGTTATAAACAATGAGATGTAAATCAGGCCAAATTTTGCTGCAGCCACATGCCTTATTTAAAAATACTGAAATTTTGCAGAATTTGGTATACCAAATTCTTCCTGGATATCTGAAAATGATTTAAATGTGCTATTACTGAACATGTATGATATACTGTATATTTCACCCTATATCTGACCAAAATGGAGCAACCTCTCCATGGAAAAAACTCCAGTAGCTCCCGCCCATCAGTAGAGGGTGTAAGGTATCTTTTACTATGCTAGTTGGTTTATCCTCCCAAAGAAATGCTGTTGGCATAGAGTCAATTTTTTTTAATTACTGTTTTGGTACTGTAAATACTGTATAGTAGGGAGTTAAAGCAATTGGGGCACTAAAATTATTTTAATATTGTTAATTTATCCCATAAGGTTTAGTGGTATCTAGGACCAGATTTGCAAGCAATACTTGAGTAATAAGATCTAGGTACTGCTGACTAGGTTGTTGTATGATGATACTTAAATAACAGTAGTTATTAACGATCCACAACAGGTAGGAATTTGGATTGATGCATTCAAGTTTATAGGAAAAATGGTGGATTTTTTCACAGTTTACTTGGAAGCTAGAGATTTTTTTGAGTTTTTGTATTAAACTCAGCAATCTGTTTAGTGATGCCTTGGGGTCTGCCAAATATATCAGTAATGTCATTTTTTTTGTCAAACGTTTTCTTTCAAGTAATTGAAGCCAATAATGATAAGGTCTTGAACCCTAAGGTCAGACTGTAAGGGCCCTTTCACACAGGCAGTCCGCCCAGCGGACTCCGCTTTGCTGAGTGGGGGGATCGATCCACTGATCCCCATGGGTCATCCATGGCAGGTGGATGACCAGTCTGTCTCCGATCACTGTGCAAAGACAAACCTGTCAGACCCCTGCTATCCTCTATGGGAAGATCGGATGAAAACGGACTGCCTGTCCATTTTCATCCGATCCCATCCAATCTGATTCGCTAGCCGCATGGAAAATAGTTTCACCATTCATCTGGATCGGATAGCAGCAGGTGTCAGCGGACATGTCACCGCTGACATCCGCTGCCCCATAGGAGTGAATGGAGGCTCCGATCAAGTCCGCCTGAAAAACTGACAAAAAGCCAGTGTGAAAAGGGCCCTAAGAATTCTGCAAATGGCTCTATCGCCAAGGCAAACAACAGGGCATAACTGCCTAGTGCATTTGAACAATATGAAAGGGTCAAATATACAGTGTAATTATGAATATGCAATTGAACCTTTGGTTTATAATATAATAGCTTAACCCATTGGATGGATTAGTCCACAAAACCAAATTTGGCCAGAACCTCAAACATGTGAGGCCAATCAAATGCCTTATAGGTATCCAGAACCACTAAAATTCTGGAACTGTTATTCTTGTGGTTCCCCTGCATATTATGGAAAAGACAGTGTAGGTTTATTGAGGTGGATCAACCGGGGATAAAATTCATGGGAGCTGAACGAACAATGGTTGTAACCACCTTGTTTAATCTCAAGGGCCAGATGTTTGGCTTGGATTTTTATTAAGGAGATATGGTGGAATAATTCTCAGTATAAATTATGTTTGTGGGGCTTGAAAATAACAATTAATAAAGCTTCTGACATGGAAGGAAAGAGGTGACCTTCCTCAAATACATGCGTATACACCTTGAACAAATTAGCAAACAAACGTTGAGGTTTATTTACTAAAGGCAGATCCACTTTGCACTACAAGTGTACTTCAAGTGCACTTGGAAGTGCACTTGGAAGTGCAGTCGCTGAAGATCCAAGGGGGACATGCAAGGAAAATAAAAAACAGCATTTTTGCTTGTACATGATTGGATGCTAAAATCAGCAGAGTTTCCCCTGATTTTAGATCTTCCCACGGATTTACAGTGACTGCACTTCCAAGTGCACTTGTAGTGCAGAGTGGATTTGCCTTTCATAAATCAACCCCTCTGGGGGTCGTAAATCAACCCCTCTGGGGGTTGATTTACGAAAGGCAAATCCACTCTGCGCTACAAGTGCACTGCAAGTGCACTGAAAGTGCACTTGGAAGTGCAGTCGCTGTAGATCTGAGGAGAAGATCTGAAATGAGGGGAAGCTCTGCTGATTTTATCATACAATAATGTGCAAGCTAAAATGCTGTTTTTTATTTTCCTTGCATGTCCCCCTCAGATCTACAGCGACTGCACTTCCAAGTGCACTTTCAGTGCACTTTCAAGTGCACTTGCAGTGCAAAGTGGATTTGCCTTTTGTAAATAACCCCCTATGTCTCTGTAATCAGAGCTTACACAAGGCAAAAGACTCTTCCCAGGCCCATATGAAAACATGGAGGTAGTAAAGTACTCTTTCATAGCGAGAGGTATTTCTTCACTCTCAGAATGTTAATGAAATAACAGGAAGGAAAGGTAAACATATGCTGCTGTGATGATGGTGGGGAATTAAAACAAACCTGTTGCTTTGCAATGCAAAGTTTTGCTTTAAGCCGCAATTTACTACTCACGGACATCTAAGAACCAATGTACTTTCTTATTACTATTCACACCATTTACAGTATCTCACAAAAGTGAGTACACCCCTCACATTTTTGTAAATATTTTATTATATCTTTTCGTCAAAAAAACTCAACACACAGCTATTAATGTCTAAACCACTGGCAACAAAAGTGAGTATACCCCTAGGTGAAAATGTCCAAAATTGGTCCGAAAGTGTCAATATTTTGTGTGGCCACCATTATTTTTCAGCACTGCCTTAACCTTCTTGGGTATGGAGTCCACCAGAGCTTTACAGGTTGCCGCTGGAGTCCTCTTCCACTCCTCCATGATGACATCACGGAGCTGGTGGATGTTAGAGACCTTGCACTCCTCCACCTTCCATTTGAGGAGGCCCACAGATGCTCAAAAGAGTTTAGGTTTGGAGACATGCCTGGCCAGTCCATCACCTTTACCCTCAGCTTCTTTAGCAAGGCAATGGTCATCTTGGAGGTGTGTTTGGGGTCATTATCATGCTGGAATACTGCCCTGTGACCCTGTTTCCGAAGGGAAGGGATCATGCTCTGCTTCAGTATGTCACAGTACATGTTGGCATTCATGGTTCCCTCAATGAACTGTAGCTCCCCAGTGCCGGAAGCGCTCATGCAGCCCCAGACCATGACTCTCCCACCACCATGTTTGACTGCAGGCAAGACACACTTGTCTTTGTACTCCTCACCTGGTTGCCGCCACACACACTTGACACCCTCTGAACCAAATAAGTTTATCCACTAATCCATGTCCTTAGTCTACCTGTCTTCAGCAAACTGAAGGGAAAAAAGCTAATTGGCCCAATTTGGACATTTTCACTTAGAGGTGTACTCACTTTTGTTGCCAGCGGTTTAGACATTAATGGTTGTGTGTTGAGTTATTTTGAGCGGACAGCAAATTTACACTGTTATACAAGCTGTACACACACTACTTTACATTGCAGCAAAGTGTCATTTCTTCAGTGTTGTCATATGAAAAGATAGAATAAAACATTTAAAAAAATGTGTGGGGTGTACTCACTTTTGTGAGATACTGTATAATGCTGCAGGCGTGCAAACACTGTGTGCAGATACAGATTTAATGTGCCCCAATAACTCAAGTGCACAAAAATATCACCACAAACACAGACTAATGCCATATTTCTCGTTCTCCAAATACTGTATATGAACCATATAATACTTCCTAACAATATGGAAACAAATAAATAGAAATGTGTATAGTGGTGAACCACAAGGAGAATTTAAATTCTCAATAAAGCGTTCCCAAGATCCCAAAATATATTGTGAAAAAGGACCTTGAAAAAAGGGGACTCTAGTACCCCCCATTACAAAGGGACTTTAAAGGCGAACTTTGAAGCCGAAGAATTTTTTTTATAAAAACATATTATTTATTTGAAAAAATGCTTAAAAACACATAGATAAAAATAGTAATCTATACAGAACATTTGTGCAAAAATAAACAATTTACACATAGTATACTCTTGACAAATTCAAAGGTGAGTACAAGTTCCTCCATAAGCCTAACATGTTTCAGGACGATGTCCCTTCTTCAGAGGCGTTTTTTAGGAGAGAAAATGAATGTATTCTGAAAAACAGGTGAAAATAAGCTTAACATAACATTTCGTTCAAGGCAGAGATAGCAATACAGTATCTGAGGGTGTCCAATATACATACCAGTATTGAATTGTATAAAAGAGTGTGTGAATATGTGCAGTAAGCGATATCTTTAAAAGATTGGATAAACTTCTGCCATCAATTGACCACCAAAAAGAGGATGGACTACGTCCGAATAATAAAAAGAAATGTGTAGGTACCAAGGCTTGGGCAATCTTGGAGGAGTGACAATATCTTAGTCATTTTCAGTCTTATCTATCAGTATCATAATCAGTAAGAACTAAATTACAAAATAATAAATGGCAAGGTAGCTGCACTATGTTGGGGTTTAACAATCTTTATTTTGGGCAAAAAATCTTGTCTTGTTTTAAAGTTTCAGTGCTTTTTACAGCAGATGTATTTTCATGTTTTATCACTTTGCAAGAAACCATATACATTGTCACGCAATCTCTTTTCATCTTAGTATAAACATTAAAGCATTGCCTAGTCAGCAGAGGCTGGGATTATAGAAGTGATCTTAGTCTGCTTTAAACTTGCACTCATCCATCAACTACCAGAAAATAGCTCTATTTATGAATTTTTTATAGAAATGTTTTCATTATTTGTATTTGGCCCATTTTAACATGACTTTTGTTGCTTGATGTATCTGCCACCTATTTGCTATAATTCTATACGCACAGGAGAATGCCAAGAAGGTATTCAATTATATGCGTATATGTTTCATTGGTGTATTTTCTGCTACTGCAGAGATGTTTGTGGAAATTTGTTTTTTGATTTACCAACTTTATTTAAAAAAAAAATTGAATTCTTAGAAAACTAATTATAGGGGCTCTTTGTAGACAACATGTTTGTTGGAGTATAAAGTAACTTAACTAACCATTTCTGCCCACTTCAAAACCTCTTTGAGCTGTGGCACATTATATAAGGAATAAAACATAGCAAACATATTGGGACTTTAATAAGTAATCCTGGATGCCAGCTAGCACAATCCTCTTTGGTTGCCATGGGGATTGAGCAGCATTAGATGAAGACTTTAAAGGACTCACAGCAGATTTTTAAATCAAAAGAATCTATACTAAGCCCCGCAGTTCTTGCTACAGGAATGTGCCTATTAAGGAAAGATGACATCCTGTTCAGCTTTAACAGTCCACTCTGATCATTTGCTCTCTGCTGCTCTGCTGATGGCATGGCATCACGTTACTCCCTACTGTAGCGCTGAATTGTTTTGTGCTGTCTGAACACTGCTCTGTATCATGGTTGACCTACTCTATTTTATATCACCGCTAACAAAATATCTTACCAGGTCACCCATAACCTTGAATAAAAAATCTTTTTCTCTGTGACACCAAAGAAATCTGTCGACATGTATCTTTGTTTTTTTCATGTCATAAAGGTTACTTTGTTAAATTGAATAAAATATATATAATACATAGAGAAAAAAAAAGAAAAGAAACACTTAGAAAAGCTGTTTTAAAAGAATATACAAAACCAAGTATAAAATAAGCAGATAACCGTACTATGTAGGCATTATTTCAAGCTTTCAATAAATGTAAAAATGTTGCTAATGCTGTATGTTTCTATCACATAGGACTCATTTACACTTTAATTGGGGGTGGTAAAAACACACAGTTGGGTTTTACTTCCTCTTTATTCCCCTGCAAAGTAAAAGCATAATGGGCTAGTATGCATCACATACTAGCCCGTTATGTGGCACTTACCTGCAAACGAAGCCCGCAATGTCCGCGATGTCCCACTGGTGGAAGCATCCATCTTTTGCCCCTCTTTCTTCCGGGGCCGTGGACTCTGGCTCTGTGAGCGTGTGCATTTATACTTTTGAGCACAAGCATTGAAGACGCCAGAATTCTCCTATTAGAAGAGTCACTTTGAGGACTATTGTATCACAGCTTGGCATAGAGAATAGTACCATGTTGGACTGTTTTATTTATTTACTTCCAGATATATCATGTCATTTATTTAATATACTCGGCTATTTTAGATCATGTAAGTGCTATGCTTTTATGTTTCACATTGCAAAGGTGGATCACTTAAAGGAGCAGTTGCATGTTTATGTATACTGTATATATATATATATATATATATATATATATATATATATATATATATATATATTCATTTTATATGCTAATTTATTTGTTTTTCACAATTAAGGCACCTTACACTTGTTTTTTTTATTTTTAAGTATGATGCAGCTGGGCTTCACCAGTTGGAGTAGCTGTCTGGAATATGTTGCTCAGGACAATGTAACCATGTTACTGGCATTACATTGCCACTTGTAGGGGGACTAAAAAACACCTGTTGGTGAATTCTGATATAGCTGTGTGACCTTAAAATATATCCAAAATGTTTTCTTCCTTTAGATAGAGTAGGTGAGGGTTAAAAGCAATGGCTGTAAACACCATATACTACTACTACTGCATTAAGTTAAAACTATTAACAACTTAAAATGAATGATAAGAAGTTCAATATTACAAACTGTTCATAGAAGCAATCTTCTGTGTGTGGTTTTAAGATTGGAATTAGCTCAGTCACATCTGTTCCTTATGGGGGGTTGGTAGATTGTACATAAACGCAATGCAAGAACCCCCTTTGGGCAACATGTCGTTTTCAGAGACCCTTCTCTAAGCAATTTTTAGTGCTAAACAAGACCATCACCTGGGCTTATGTCAAAATGATGGGAGTGCTCTGTTGTATAGATTTACAGTAGGCCTCAGGATTTTGTCATAATGTTTGACAAATGGTCCAGGGGAGATCATGGAGGGGGTGATCTATACTGTTGTCTTTATAAATAAAAATGCAGTTAAAAAGTGTTGTTGGCAAAGGTGGATTACAGCCACTCCTCTGTAAAAGGTGTCAGCTGTTTAGCCCTCTGCCAAAGCATATTGATAATATGGATGTTTTTCTGCTATAGACAGTAAGCCATTTGCTGTTATAATTTGTAATTTTAGGACATGGTAGGAAACTCAGGGGTCATAGGTAATTGCAATTTGCTGGCAGCAGAGAGTTTGGGGAGCAGGAATATGTCAGTGTTTTACAGAATTGGGGTGTTTAGTGTCAGGATGGAGTAGGATTCTTGGCCAAGATAGGAAAGCTTAGATAAAAATGCCCAAACCCCTTGGAACATTGATTTAAAAAGAATAATTGGTGACATACAGTATGTGTTAATGCATTACTACCATCTCTTCCTGACTGATGTGTGTATATATATATATATATATATATATATATATATATATATATATATATATATATATATATATTGTGTAGAGATCAGATAGGCCACCACACATGCTTGTAGGGGTATGGGCTAGGTTGTAATCCATGAAAAAAGTATGTAGAGTATGCAGTAGGGAGTAGGCGCACTCAACTGGACTTACAACAGGAGGAATTTTCCAACATAGTTTAATCAATGTCAGCTTTTTGGAGAGGCACAGCCCACCTTTTTCAAAACCTTCTTGAGAAAGGTGGGCTGTGCCCTACCGAAACATTGACATTGATTAAACTATGTTTGAACTAAGTTCTTCCTGTTGTAAGTCCTGTTGAGTACACCTACTGCACATATACATACTGTATATTTGTGTATAAAAAACACATTTAAAGTGTAAGTAAACCCTCCTATCGTTTTCAGCCAAGGAAGCTGCTATCTCTGCCTTTGTTTAATCTACAACTGCCATGATGCTTCACATGTGATCAGTTATGACACCAGCCATTGGATGGCTTGACAGTTTGGTTGAGAGCACAACCAATGGGAGTGTTACATTTCCGGCACGTGCCGGAAATTAAACAGTTTTATGGATGGGTTTACTTCCACTTTAAATAAAATGACTGCACAAATACTGTATTGTGTGATGTAAAAAATGTAAACAACCACCACTTTATTCTTTAGGGCCTCTGCTGAAAAAATGTAATGTTTGGGGGATTCTAGGTAATTTTCTAGCAAAAAATTCAAATTTTTACATGTATGTGAGAAATGTCAGAATTGGCAAGGGTTTGAAAAGGTTAATATTTAAACAGTCAGGCTCTGCTTCCTGATTAGTATTGCAGAATAATGTTGAACCCAACTATACACCTTTATCTCATTGCTAGTGTACAAGAGAGGGTCTGTGTGATTGAAAACAATATACTCTCAATAGTCTCTAGTGATATAAAAATGCCCACTATGCTGCAGCTAGCCTAAAGCTAGACTTGAGAGAGCAAAAGAGCAGCAGTTTTTTATCCACAGCAAGAAAAAAATACTTTTAAAATCAGAATAATAGTGGGATTTAATAACTGGTCTACTTTAAGTGCTAGACTGTGTCTGTAACATGGCAGGAACACTGTCACACTGTGTGATATTAGCTTTGTAACTAGATTCAAAAATGCTTTATAAATCAAGTTTTAAAATCACCTGGGAAAAATTCCAGGCATATATGACCTTTCAGGAAACTCTGTAATGTGGTGTCCGGAGGCTTTAATACATTTCATTAATTGAAAAATAGGCGAAATTAGTCTTGGGTACAATCTTAACAGAAGAACCTTTCTAATTTAGCATTTAATAAATTACATTTTACCATAGAAAGTTTTTAAGTTAAAAGTTTCACTTGTTTTTATTGTGCAAATTAGACAGTTACATCTCCCCTATGTTTATTAATGTAGAGTATATTTTAGATGTTTTCCAACATGCTCAGGGGACATAAGTGGTAGATAAAAAGACTGACTCAAGCTATGAAACTTCCCTTCATCCTTTTCCCCAAGAAATAATAATTATGTGGTATCCTTATAATGCATATTTCAAAAGGCAAACATTCTCCACCCTTCTGCATGTATGTAAATGTGTTTATTTGCATTTTTAAAAAAATCTTTCCCCCAAATGAATATTTGAGTATGGTAGAAAATGATTATTATGGTAATGATAACAGATAAGGTTTAACACAGTTGTAAAGCACCCATGTTACAGGTACTGTAGGAAATGCAGAAATATTTTTATTCATGTGTTTATTTAATAAGTATTCAATATGCAAGTGTGTATAGCAAACCGCACTGGTATTCCCAAATGACCTTTAAAACAATTACTCAAAGACCAAATTATATCATATATAAGCAGATGGTACAGAAAATAATGTGCTCAAAACTTACAGAAATTTGTATTTTATCTCCATTTTTCTCCTCTTCTGTTCTACTTTGAAAGCTTTTGCAAGCTGGTCCTTCCTTCTATTTTTATTGTTTTCCAGCAATAACCAATATATTTTTATTACACAGTTATAACAATGGAGTTGGGCAGCTTTTTAAGGCTTTTCCATCAACATTCAACAAGAGAAAATACTTTTCTGCGACTTTTACTGATATTCATTCAAATATTTGCCCATATCACCAAAATAACTTTTCCTATTTCAAACATTTGATTTAGCAACATTCCATTTCACAAGATTCACCCATTAGCTGCCAGATAATACAGAGAGTGAATGCAGGTAGAAATGTATAAATGAATAACATTGAATGACCATAATTATATTCCTGGGCAAATTTCCCATCAAAGCTTTGATAAACAGATTAGTTTTTTTTTTTTTCAGATTCCAAATTTGCTTGCCATAGAAATCTGCAAATATTAGGTGTGTGAAATATGCCCACCTTTTTGTCATAGTTCTAGAAGTGAACAAATGCTTTGTCTCTCTCAATAGACTTTGTCATCTCAAGTGCACATGTATGTGTATATGCAAAATTGGGAAAGGCAAGCTAGTACAAGAGAACGTGTTCACCAGATGGCCTTCACATAACTTTAATATCTATAAACACAGGTATTAAGCTTGGCGTATGTATTCTTTATACCTTAAACCAGGGGTCTCCAAACTATGGCCCCCCCAGTTGTTCAGGAACTACATTTTCCATCATGCCTAGGCATGTCTCATACTTGCCAACAGTCCCGACTTTCCTGGGACAACCCCGATTTTGGGAACCTGGTCTCGATCGGAGGCCGTCCCAATTAATATCCCGGGATTTTGCTTTTGTCCCGGGAAATCAGGACTGTTTTTGGCACCGAAGCTGCTTCTGGCTCCAAAAATATGGCCGCCACCACCGCCGCGAAATCTCTTTCCTGGTTTCCCCTAGCTCTCAGCTCAAATCTGAACTCCGCCCTCCAGCCCTCTGCACTGCACCTCCTCCCACTCTCCCTCGCAATGTTATTCGGCCGTCTACCGCCACTGCCCGCGCCCCCTGTTTTCATGGTGTTGTACTGAGACAGTTTTCCCCATGAAAGCCGGGGCACGCACGGGGGCGGGGCGGTAGACGGCTGAACAACATTGCAAGGGAGAGTGGGAGGAGCTGCAGTGCAGAGGGCTGGAGGGGCAGAAATTAGGAGGAGCTGGAGTGCAGTAGGCTGGGGGGGCGGAGTTCCGATCTCAGCCGAGAGCCAGGGGAAACAGGTTTTCTGGGGGAAAGTGATGTTGGCACAACACAGGTCTGTGAGAGGCAGAGCCAAGGGACTCTACTGCACTGGGGACACCTGATGTAAGGAAGCACTCTACTGGGGACGCCTGATGTAAGAAGGCACTCCACTGGGGGCACCTGATGTAAAGAGGAACTCCGCTGGGGACACCTGATGTCAGGAGGCACTCCGCTGGGGACATCTGATGTAAGGAGGCACTCTGCTGGGGGCACCTGATGTAAGTAGGGACTCCGCTGGGGACACCTGATGTAAGGAGGCACTCTGCTGGGGGCACCTGATGTAAGGAGGCACTCCTCTGGGGACACCTGATGTAAGGAGGCACTCCTCTGGGGACACCTGATGTAAGGAGGCACACTGCAGGGGGCACCTGATGTAAGGAAGCACTCCACTGGGGACACCTGATGTAAGGCAGCACTCCGCTGGGGACACCTGATGTAAGGAGGCACTCCGCTGGGGACACCTGATGTAAGGAGGCACTCCGCTGGGGACATCTGATGTAAGGAAGCACTTCGCTGTAGACACCTGATGTAAAGGACCTGTGTTATAGGAGGAGTCCATTTAATTAAATTAGAGGAGTGTATGCTCCCATGGTTCAGAGAAGCAGGATCTTCCATTCTATGGATAGCATAGGACCCACTGATATTAAAGGGACTTTGACGTAGTAGTGGGCTTAGCACTATATGGCCATATGGTGTAGCTAAATCCGCATATTTTCTGAATATGCTCAGGTGTTTTTAAATAGCCTTGCAGGAGTTAAAGATCATTTTTGTATGTGTGCGCTGTAATCTTTTTTTCTGTCTGTATGGTCTTATGGCTGCACCATCTTTTATGCATTTTTCAGGGTGTGCCCCCAAATCTTTGTTTACCTGATGTAAGGAAGCACTCCACTGGGGACACATGATGTAAGGAGGCACTCTGCTAGGGGCACCTGATGTAAAGAGGGACTCCGCTGGGGAACCTGATCTAAGGAGGGACTCTGCTGGTGACGCCTGATGTAAGGAGGGAATCTGCTGGGGACACCTGATGGCATCTGGTGGCAGGCGACATGACAAGTAACACGCTCAGGGCTCCCACTGATTCTACAAGATGGTGAGTTGAACTATTTCATTTTATATTACAATGTAATAATAGAAATAATGCACTTCAAACATACTGACACCATAACAACCATGGTGCTGGGATGATCGAAGCGCTAACACCAGGTGTTTGGAGTATCCTTATCTGCTGATTGTTAAACTTTCTGGCATACACATATTTCTATTGTGGTGTAGGATCTGGGCCTGTTGTCCGTACATCCCTCTTTCTTTCCTTCCTTCTCTCTCCTTCGCTCCCTATCTCTTTCTTTCTTTCTTCCTCCATCCCTCATTTATCTCAGACTCGGACCACACCCCCTTGAGTCACATCCCAATTTAAGCCTCACCCACTATTTTGTTTAAACCACGCCCATTTTCCGACGCTACACACACCACATTTTTCTTTTCATTCTACACCTGGAGGGCCATAGTTTGATGATCCCTGCCTTAAACAATCACTTAAAGACCACGCTTAATCTTTTTATTTTTTGATTCTAACGATTTCCTACATATCCTGAAATGGATTATGTTTATGAATAAAATTATGTTTTTTAAGGGCAAATATTTTCTTATTTACCATTTTGTGACCAGCAGATGGAACTCTGCATAGATCTTCAAATTTTTGTGGACTTTTCCTATTTTTATGCTGTGAAAAGCTTTTGTTTTGAATGTGTATAAAGAGGACATGCCCCCTCCTCACTCTGCACATAGGGCCTTGTCTGAATCTTCATTTAGACTGAGACAGCCAATGATATGCTCAGAAAGTTCTGCAAGTGAAAGATTTTATATTAAACATTTATAAATTTGCAAAGTTTATAAAGAGCGGTGACAAAAACATTATAATGTCCATTTAATTTTGTAATTGCAACCAAATGCTGTTGATTATAATGCCCCGTACACACGGTCGGATTTTCCGACGGAAAATGTGTGATAGGACCTTGTTGTCGGAAATTCCGACCGTGTGTAGGCTCCATCACACATTTTCCATCAGATTTTCCGACACACAAAGTTTGAGAGCAGGCTATCAAATTTTCCGACAACAAAATCCGTTGTCGGAAATTCCGATTGTGTGTACACAAATCCGACACACAAAGTGCCACGCATGCTCAGAATAAATAAAGAGATGAAAGCTATTGGCCACTGCCCCGTTTATAGTCCCGACGTACGTGTTTTACGTCACCGCGTTTAGAACGATCGGATTTTCCGACAACTTTGTGTGACCGTGTGTATGCAAGACAATTTTGAGCCAACATCCGTCGGAAAAAATCCTAGGATTTTGTTGTCGGAATGTCCGAACAAAGTCCGACCGTGTGTACAGGGCATAACTCATTCTAATGCCCTGTACACACGATAGGATTTTCCGATGGAAAATGTGTGATAGGACCTTGTTGTCGGAAATTCTGACAGTGTGTGGGCTCCATCACACATTTTTCATAGGAATTTCCAACACACAAAGTTTGAGAGCATGCTATAAAATTTTCCGACAACAAAATCCGTTGTCGGAAATTCCGATCGTGTGTACACAAATCCGACGCACAAAGTGCCACTCATGCTCAGAATAAATTAAGAAACAAAAGCTATTGGCTACTGCCCCGTTTATAGTCCCCATGTACATGTTTTACGTCACCGCGTTCAGAACGATCAGATTTTCAGACAACTTTGTGTGACCGTGTGTATGCAAGACAAGTTTGAGCCAACATCCGTCGGAAAAAATCCATGGATTTTGTTGTCGGAATGTCTGATCAATGTCCGACCGTGTGTACAGGGCATAAGAGTTACATGACTTCTTATGAAAACAAAACAAAAACAAATCATACACGGTCACACACATAGTGAGAGAAGGAGGAGAGTGCTTTAGACATGTTAGGTTACTCTGGAAAAACAGACCTTTTACCCAAAATGTAGATGTATGGTATGTTATAACAAATTCTTGCAAGAATTTTTCACCTCAGGAGATTTCACCAATATATGCATATATAAAGAGGTTCTTGATGGTACAAATGCAGAAAATCTGTGTTTTTATAAATATAACAAATATCCAGTACTATATCATTAACCCTGATCCTCTAAGTCTTCATCCTAGAGGAAGTGACTGCCAGACACACAGGACCAGTCTTTATGATCATGCGGTCTACTAGTCAAGCAACCCCTTGCTTGCCCCATCTGTGAATAGATTCATTGCTTTCAGCGTGTCTGGTCCTCCTGACCAGCTCTATGATATTAACCCTGTATAACCAATACAGTCTTCTCATCTTCTCAGGAGTAAATGTAACAGTTTTTCCCTGCACTGCTGCTCTTCTGCTCTGATGGCTCTAGTATGTGTATGTATGAATGTGAGTTAGGGACCTTAGATTGTAAGCTCCTTGAGGGCAGGGACTGATGTGAATGTATAATATATATGTAAAGAGCTGTGTAAATTGATGGCGCTATATACTGTATTTATCAGCATATAACACACACTTTTTTCCCTTAAAATCAGAGGAAAATCATAGGTGCGTGTTATACACTGATCCCTGCTGTCTCTGAGGGAAGAGGAGCGAGTGCCACTGAATTACATAGAGCTGCGATCTCCTGTGTACCCGGTGCTCCGTCACTCACAACCACGCCTCCTGGCCCCGCATTGGGCCACTGTTCTGTCTATCATATGAGCAGGGCCAGGAGGCGTGGCTGTGAGTGATGGAGCATCCATGTACACAGGAGATTGCGGATCTGTGTAATTCAGCGGCGCTTGCTCCTTCTCTTCCCTTGGAAACAGCAGGGATAATCCAACACTGGAGAGGCTGCAATGATGGGAACGGTGAGGCCGCAGATGGACACTGAACAGGCTGCATTGTTGGTCAATTTATAGGCTACAGATGGGCACTGAACAGGCTGCATTGGTGGTCAATTCAATGGCTGCAGATGGGCACTGAGCAGGGTGCATTGATGGGCAATTTAGAGGCTGCAGATGGGCACTGAACAGGGTGCATTGATGGGCAATTTAGAGGCTGCAGATGGGCACTGAGCAGGGTGCATTGATGGGCAATTTAGAGGCTGCAGATGGGCACTGAGCAGGGTGCATTGATGGGCAGTTTAGAGGCTGCAGATGGGCACTGAGCAGGGTGCATTGATGGGCAATTTAGAGGCTGCAGATGGGCACTGAGCAGGGTGCATTGATGGGCAATTTAGAGGCTGCAGATGGGCACTGAGCAGGGTGCATTGATGGGCAATTTAGAGGCTGCAGATGGACACTGAGCAGGGTGCATTGATGAACTGTGACCCTAATTTTGCTTCAAAGTTCTTCATTTAAAATGTAATTTTTTCCCTTAAACTTCCCACCTAAAATTGGGGTGCGTGTTATACCCCTGTGCATGTTATACACCGATAAATACGGTAAGTACCTGTAATCTATAAAAAAAAGAAATAAACATGACTGGACTTCTATCCTTGGCCATTTGCCATGTGGTGATTACAGCACTTTTCCTTTTGAGCACTTATTTTATTTTATTTTATACATGCCCGGCAAAGCTCTTTCTTACAGTAAAGCATATAGGGTATTTTGCTTTTCTTAGTGAGTTTGGGTGCACTATGACATTTAGATATGGTATTTTGGTTGGTGGGGAGGGGTTTCATTTCTAAGTTGCTGTATATATATATGCATATCTGTTTGTTATTAGTGGCCAGGAGTTAGTATTTTATTGCAGTCAGGGTGCTTTTTAAGTCCAGGAAGAATGGAAATAACAGGATGAATTTAGGAGCATAGATTAATGTGATTTCTATTAGTTAATTAGAACCCCTATGCTTCCTTTTTGTACTTCCTTTAGTTGTTTACTGTAGTATAGACAGAACCACTAAGGAGATAGAGTTCAATGGTAAATTGAGGTGAAGAGGTATCTCTCGGTTTATCCCTTCCTATAAGTAAAAAAACACATCAAACAAATTTACTTTAATAAAGTCCTAAACATTTTTAGGCATTGTCCATAGGTTTCCCGATGCGTGGGCAGGCACGCCCTGTGAGATTTGATTGATTAATATTAATAGGAGGTTATGTTATAAGAGGCCATTGTTGTTATTTAGTACGTCTATCCTTGCCTTACACTGCTACATAAAATGTTTTTATTTTTGTCTGTGTTGCTGTTGGAGAGTTCCCCTCACTTCCTGTATGGTTAAATGATGTGAGCAGTAAAGTAAGTGTACTCTCTAATAGAGCCATGGATAGCTGTAAAAACCAGAGAGGGGTCCTAACCCTTTCCATTTCATCTAATACTAAGAAAAATACTTTCGCTGGATATACACTTTAAGATCACTTGTTCCAATTGACACTACCAGTGCCACACAGAAAGTTCAGTAGGGGGCGGCATCAAAATTTTGCTCAGGGCCCCATGAATTGTACTTACACCGTTGACTTAAAAACTATTCTTTTGGAGCTGCAGTAAATGGCAGCTTTGAAATAATTCTGTGGGTTGTTGGGAACTTCAGTTTTACAAAACAAATCTGGATGTCTATTTTAGCTTGCTGAACATGTCCATCAAAGTGAAAAAGGTAGAGCTGAAGGCAGCAATCTGCAGGCATTGAATATGACAGATTACCCCAGGATGTTTCTAAAAAGGCAAAATTTATCAATGTAGTTGTACAATAATGACACTTTGGGGTTGATTTACTAAAACTGAAGAGTGCAAAATCTGGTGCAGCTGTGCATGGTAGCCAATCAGCTTCTAACTTCAACTTGTTCATCTAAGCTTTGACAATAAAGACCTGGAAGCTGATTCATTGCTGTGCGAATCTGCACTAGACATGTGCATTTGTTATTGTCCGAATGCATTTTTGTCTGAATTTCGGGGATTTTTGTGCTCGTTTTAACAAAAGGAACATACAGAGTCTGAGATCAGAAAGATCCGAAATAAAAAATGCTTTATTTTTGTATCCATTATATTTTTGTATTGTTGCGACAACAGTTCGATATAGGTAGATAGAAGAGTCGACATGACGATGACAATAGCGATCTGTGTTTATTGAACCTGAGGTCGAAAGTGCCTAACCTAACTCTATTAGTCCAAGATTATTTAACATAGAGAGAAAAGATTCGACATTATAGAGACATGAAGATTCAAAGAAGCAGCTAAAAACATACGATCGCCACGAGCGGACATTTACGGTCAAATGCTCCGCCCATAGGCTATAGAAGAATTCTAATGTTGTTTAACCCCCCTGGTGGTATTCCCGAGTGTGGTTCGGGGTGGATTTTCAGTAAGAAAAGTTTTTACCCTGAGCCACACTCGGGATTGCATCGCAGGATCCAGGTACATATTACCTTGTCCCCAGGATCCTGCAATGTCTCCCCGCATTGTGTGCGAGTCGTCCTCTGCTCGATCTATCACGGAGCCAAGTTCTGTTCCCTGCGAGCATTGCGACGCATAGGGCCGGAGAACCGCGCCAAATTCAAAACGTAAAACACACAATACATATACAATACACTGTAATCTTACAGATTACATTACTGTATCAATTTATTTCACATCCCTTTTGTCACTAGTGGTCTTTCCAGTGCCCTGCATGCAGTTTTATATAATAAATACTGTTCTTTCTGCCTGGAAACTGGAGATTGTCCATAGCAACCAAAACCGTCCCTTTACATCAAAAGTGCTTTTAGACCAGCTAGAAAACAGCGATAATAAATTAGAATCACTTGCAGAATTGAGCGATAGTGATTTGTGGGGAAATCCGTCATCAAACGCTGAAAGCAATGACAGTGACAATCCTGCAACTGAGCAAATTTCAGTGTTTTTGATTTGATTACATTATTGAATAATTTTTATTATTACTATATTATTATTTGTTATAATTATTTATAGTTATTTATTATATTATAATTTATGATTTTGTTTTTCAAACTTTATCATACCCGGCATGTCTACTAGATTCTTGTTTGGACAGATTTAAGTGAGTTATTCCTAAGAATTACAGGCCTACAATATAAAACACCAAATTTCCATGCAAAATAATTGTACCGCTTTCAGCATCAAAAATCTGAAATAATAATACCGCCAGGGAGGTTAACTAGTAATAATAATTAATAACTATAATTATTACTAGTCAAATAACATTAGAATTCTACTATAGCTTGTGGGCGGAGCATTCGACCAGAAATGTACGAATGGAAGAAGACTCCAGTGGCAACCTGTGAAGCTCTGGTGAACTCCATGCCCAAGAGGGTTAAGGCAGTGCTGAAAAATAATAGTGACCACACAAAATATTGACACTTTGGGCCCAATTTGGACATTTTCACTTAGGGGTGTACTTTTGTTGCAAGCGGTGTCGACATTAATGGCTGTGTGTTGAGTTATTTTGAGGGGACAACAAATTTATATTGTTATACAAGCTGTACACTCACTACCTTACATTGTAGCAAAGTGTAATTTCTTCAGTGTTGTCACATGAAAAGATATAGTAAAATATTTACAAAATTGTCAAGGGTGTACTCACTTTTGTTAGATACTGTATATACCAACTGTTAAACTTGACAATTGATTTGTAATTTTGCTCAAGCACACTTGCAAGTCAAGCATAACTATCACACTGTGTAGCCAGAAAGATCACACATTTCTTTGTCCGGTTTAACACATTTCTGTGTCACCTGCTTACTCATATGATAAAATTGATGGTACCACTTTCACTGTACAATGAACAGACTGAACAGTGAAAATGGAAGCTGCTAAGTTGAATCCATTAAAAGGGGTGGCAGCTAAAACAGTCCCCATGCACTGCATGTAATTCAGCTGTGTTTACAATACAATATTCCTTCAATTGCATACCTATTTGTCCATCACTATGATTGTTAAATATTTGGTTTACTTGTGGTGTAGTTCGGGTATGGTTTGTTACAGGGCGGTCAGATAGTATGAATGGGCCATAAATATGTTCATGTACAACATGAGTAAAGATTGTTACAAATCACTATATATATATATATATATACAAATATATATACAGTGCCTTGAAAAAGTAATTATACCGCTTGACATTTTCCATATTTGGTCATGTTACATCAAAAACATAAATGTATTTTATTGGGCTTTCATGTGATAGACTAACACAAAGTGGCACATAATTGTGAAAGCGAAGGAAAATGATAAATGGATTTCAATTTTTTTTTACAAATAAATATCTGAAAAGTGTGGCGTGCATTTGTATTCAGCCCCCTTTACTCTGGTACCCCTAACTAAAATCTAGTGGAACCAATTGCCTTCAGAAGTCACCTAATTAGTAAATTGCGTCCACCTGTGTGTAATTTAATCTCAGTATAAATACAGCTGTTCTGTAAAGCCCTCAGTGGTTTGTTAGAGAACCTTAGTGAACAAACAGCATCATGAAGGTCAATGAACACACCAGACAGGTCGGGGATAAAGTTGTGAAGAAGTTTAAAGCATGGTTAGGTTTTAAAAAAATAGTTTTGAACATCTCATGGAGCACTGTTCAATCAATAATCCAAAAATGGAAAGAGTATGGCACAACTGTAAACCTACCAAGACATGGCCGTCCACCTAAACTGACAGGCCAGGCAAGGAGAGCATTAATCAGAGAAGTAGCCAAGATGCCTATTGTAACTCTGGAGGAGTTGCAGAGATCCACAGCTCAGGTGGGAGAATCTGTCTACAGGACAACTATTAGTCATGCACACCACATATCTGATCTTTATGGAAGAGTGGCCAGAAGAAAGCCATTGTTGAAAGAAAGCCATAAGAAGTTCCATTTGCAGTTTGTGAAAAAAAACATGTGGAGGACACAGCAAACATGTGGAAGAAGGTGCTCTGGTCAGATAAGACCAAAATTTTTTGTTTTCTGCCACTATGATAAGACCAAAATGTGTTTATTTTCTGCCACTATGTGTGGCAGAAAACTAACACTGCACATCACCCTGAACACACCATCCTCACAGTGAAACATGGCGATGGCAGCATCATCTTGCTGGGATGCTTTTCTTCAGCAGGGACAGGGAAGCTGGTCAGAGTAGATGGGAATATAGATGGAGCCAAATACAGGGCAATCTTAGAAGAAAACCTGTTAGAGTCTGCAAAAGACTTGATACTGGGATGGAGGTTCACCTTCCAGCAGGACAACGACCCTAAACATACAGCCAGCGCTACAATGGAATGGTTTGGATCAAACATATTGTGTGTATAGTGTTAGAATGGCCCAGTAAAAGTACAGACCTAAACCCAATTGATCATCTGTGGCAAGACTGGAAAATTGCTGTTCACAGACACTCTCCATCCAATCTGTGAGAGCTTGAGCTATTTTGCAAAGAAGAGTGAGCATGTCACTCTCTAGATGTGCAAAGTTGGTAGAGACATCCCCAAAAATACTTGAAGCTGTAATTGCAGTGAAAGGTGGTTCTACAAAATATTGACTCAGGGGGGCTGAATACAAATGCACGCCACACTTTTCAGCTATTTATTTGTAAAGAATGTTGAAAACCATTTATCATTTTCCTTCCCTTTCACATATATGAGCGACTTTGTTGGTCTATCACATAAAACCCCAATAAAATACATTTACATTTTTGGTTGTAACATGACAAAATGTGGAAAATTACAAGCGGTATGAATACTTTTTCAAGGCACTGTTTATATATATATATATATATATATATATGGCTGAAACATTGATCTTGGAGTGCAATTAAACAAGGCGGTGAATCCATCCCCATTTGTCTAGCTGGTTTCACTGATATTCTTTAAAACATTCATCAAGCAATTCACCTGCAACATTCACAATGTTAGTGCTTTGGATGTGATGTTGATGAAAGTTTAAACTGGTAAGTGTACAGTTAATATTATGTTTTATTTTTTTTGCATGAATCAGCTACAAATCTGTCCTTGGAAACAATGTAAGATGTAGAAAGTTCAAATTTGTTGCAATCTGTTTGTCTGTCCTTGGAAAGGGTCTTTATCTATATTTTTAATCTAAAGAGAATTTTTCCCTAATTTACTGACCTGTGGACAACCTTTTTACCACACAGAAAGTGAAGGAATCCCTCCAATAGAGACTCCAATGACAGTAAAACCTTATAGAAGTGTTAATCCTTCCCCACTCTATCCAAAACAAAACAAAAAAGTTTTAGCTATAGATATACTTTAGTCTTTAGTCCACATATGTTTTTTTTTTTCATTTTTAATAATGTTTTTGCCTTGTTTTCTGACAATTCACAGTTAAATGGTCAGTGAATGTTTAGTCAATGTAACATTCACCCCTTAAAACATTTGTCTCTAGCTTTTGGGAATAATGAAGGTCATACTTAATAAAATCTTATAGGCAAATCATTTAGGAACCTATTTTTTCTTTATGATATTTCAGAAGAAAATAAACAAAAAAAATCTCTTGTCGAAGTCTAGCTAACTAGATTGATGATGCACTTTATAAGGGAGAAAATGTTCTTATTGTAAGTTTGTCCGGAAAGATGAAATCAGCTTAAAGCTGCACACTTACTGACCTCATTAGGAGATGTCAATGTATGGTTAGAATTCAGAATCAATACGGATTTCTGGAATAGAACATTTTAATTCTGGTCTCACTTGTCAATGTGACCTTGTCTGTGCTTGTGCTTTGCAGGAGATGGAATTAAGATGCAGTTTGCATTATGGGACCATTTTATAAGAATGTAAGCAATGTTTGTGTGCTTCCCACATGGACAAATTCAGTTTCTAATTTAATTTGCTGGTCTAGTTTAGAAAAATGTTAGGGGGAATAAGATAGACTTGCCATAGGTAAGGCCTTCTTGTACAGTACATTTCCGGCTGCCATCTTTTAGATACAGATGCTGTACACAGTGCTCTACAAATAGATTCAGTTTTACTGTAGAGCACTGTGCATTATCCATTGCTCCCATTACCAACCTAAAGACAATAGCTATATTAAGCATCCACAGGAAATTACAAAATATGAAGATAATCAAAGATTTACAACCCATTAGGATGAAACTTTGAAAGAAATATTCCAACAACCCCCATTATTGGCTTTCAGACAACCACCCAACCTCAGACATAAATTAATCAGCAGGAAACTTCACTCTGATTATGATGTCACAAATAATGGAAGCAAACCCTGCAATAAAAAATGCTGCAAACTGTGCAACCAGATCAATCTAACCAAAACTGTCACACACACAAATGGGACCTTAAATATCATGGGATCATCCAGCTATACCTCTAGTAATGTTGTGCACCTCATCCAATGCAAAACGTTTAGCAAAGGATCTTATGTTGGTGAAACAGGAACATAAAGAAGACAGTTTCTGCACACCTGTGGGACATCACTTCTCACAATTGGACCACACTATAGAAGACCTCAGTGTTTTAGTTCTTAAAGGGAATTTCAGAACTATCCATGAAAGGAAAACGTTTGAACTAAGAAAGATACTTCTTTTTGACACGAAAAATAATGGCCTAAATTTAGATATTGGTTTCCTTAGCCATTATACTACAGTTTTACGACCCCTTATGTGACTATCACCCCCCCCCCCCAATCTATAGCTCTTCATCTGTCTTATCTCGCTTACAGCTAGCTTTATTACCATTGCCATACACATTTATTTGTATATGTCTGTTTTTTTCTTTTTTTTCTTTCTCCTTTCCTTCAGAGATTGTGTTTTTATTTTTTTTTTAACATTTTAACATTCTGCTAAAACTTTTGTGAATCAGTACTGCTTGGACCTTGAAGAAGGGGACATACCCCGAAAGCTCGTCCTGAAAAATGATATGTTAGTGCAAATAAAAAAGGTATCACGGACAGTACTCAAAATATGAAGCAAAATGAATCTTTGCCACTTATAAATCAGACCCAACTGTTCAAGGTTGGGTAGATCGTGTTGTGGAACAGGACAGAAAAAGTCAACAACTAGAAGGCTGGAAAGATATGGTGTAATAAAACGTTGGTAATAGTTAATTGTCCTAAATTAAAAATCACAATGGAATTATTTTCAGTTTATTTTGTCTTATTTCATAGGTAAGCAACCACACCGACGGAAGACATGAGTTCTAGTCTAACCAGTAAGGTCAGCTTGAATAGTTCCATAAAAATTATAATAACTAAGCAACCATTCATTTAGGAGTTTATATACAGATAATTCTAGATCTATTTGTTTTCTAATGCAGTGATCGATTATATTTCCCATTGAAGCTCCATAATTAATTTGAAAATGTAATTTACATGGGAATCATTTATTTAGCTAATGCTTTTCTTATTGAATATTATTGCACTGTATATGCGGAGATGTTTATATCATTACTTGTACACAATAATATATTTTTTGACAGCTTTGTTCCTTCATAATCATTGCACATAAATGACATATATTCATAAATGAAAGTTAAGCATGTTATGCAAATGAAGGGTTTAAGAAATAATTAGTGAGATTACAGCTGCCTGAATCACTTCTACTACATAGCTGGCAGCTGGGAGAAAAAGGGTAAAAACACTGCTGCCACCATAATAGTTGCTTATGGCTGAAAAACGGTTAAGAACTTTCAAAAACATGATGAGGAATACATAGAGCTTATGATGAAGGCCTGGCATAAAGAACATAGACAATCTAGGGAACATCTTCTAAGGAAAATCTAGAAGAAGGATCAAATAATGTATATCTTTGACTACTCATGATAGCTGTTAAAAATGTATCAAGTCCAAGAGGTCATTGTAGATGCAGGCACCCCACTATGTATAATGTAATTGATAAATGGTATTTTGGTATAAATATGTGCTTTGCCATGACAAATAAGTAATTTTATTACTTGTATGATATAATTTGTAACTTATTATACATTCAGTACCCATAGCATTCCAAACTACATACAGAAATACGTTTTTTAAAACAGTATTAATCATAAATTTATTTATTGAAAAGACTGCCTACAAAACAGTACATAAAAGTACAGTAGTCATTTCCAATCATGTTGCCGGAAAATAAAATATTTTCTCCTACATAGAGTGACACCTACTGGTAGATTCTTTGGTATCCAACACTTCCTAGTGTATTTGATCCCTGCATCCCCCTACTGTAGGCTGTAGTTCCGTTCCATCCACTGGCCGATACATCACTAGTATGTCCTTTCAAACCTAGTGACATAGCATGCCTCATGTGGATCTACAGCTCACAATACAGAGATGCATGTATTGAAAATTGTAACAGCGGATATAGTTCTGCATAAAAGAAAAGATTATATTCAGCTGCCTTTCTATAAAAAAAAACTTCTAGTGACAGATTTGCTTTTTCATTAAGCTCATGACATTTCAATATAAAAAATACAAAATTACAGTTTTAAAACTTTGGAATGAATGTACTTAGTGGAAGCCTAGGTGCCACAATCAATAAAGGGCTCTTATTTTTCAGTGCTAATTCAAAAGTGCAGTAACCCATATAATTAATCAGCATTCACTCTTCCAAAACCAGTACAAAGTGGGTTCTGTTTGGCTGCTATGGGTTGGTGCGGTGAAAAAAAAAAAACGTTTGTTTTTAAAAAAGGATTCTACAATGGGGAAACCTGCAGTAAAATAACATATATTTCCAGATGATTTTATTAATGTTTTATTCTTAGATTACACCTAGGGATTACATTAATTAACAACTCTTGAAAACTCTTAATTTTTTTGGGCATTGTTTTTTAAGTTTGAAAGTTTTACAGCATAGTATGTAATAGGCTAGGAAGTGCAGTGATATTACATATGCAGCACCATCTTCTTTCAAAGTATTAAGCTTACATTTCTATACTTTCAAAATTTTAACATTTGAATATCTGACTTTCTAAGTCAAATCTACTGAGCTAAATGCCAAAGATTTGTTAATACAGAAGAATTATTAGATTAACTCATTATTCACGGTTTTGTAGTGCTTTTGTAAATTCACTAAGAATTTGATAGTTCAAAAACTTTTTTTGTTTCTGGTAATGAATTGAGACATTATGCTTAGTCTAGTTGCTAGTTCCAAACATTTCAAACTCCTATTTAATATATGTGCAATACGAACAAGGATTCATCCAGTAAAAACATATAAAAACAAAACCTGAGCCAGAATTTAACATTGTCTGTCCAGTACAGCGCAAGTTTGCAGTCATTACTTTGAAAGAACATATTCCATTTAAAATCAGATACTTGTGGTTACACAGCCAAAAGCTTTTATCAAAAATGGTAAACTGATCTACAATTGATTTCTCTTTTCCTTGGCACAATTAATTGTTTGCTCTTCTTGAAATAAAGGCTGACTGATTTGTGTAATTGTATCCACTGCAAAACAAAGCTTTATGATTAGCAGGGCCATTTTACAGTTTTGTACTGTAGTGATTTTTCTGCCTACCATTGTGTCAATGTTTGTGGAACATCTACAAAGATCTACCAACCAATATAAGTTACAAAGATTTTGGTAAATCTAAAGAAGTTTGTACAATCAGTCTGCAACATGAATAGTCAGCTAAACAGTTCCCACTTTCAGCTGGTGGGCCCACCAAAGGACAGTGTAATTTACAATGCTTCTGGTACCAAAATTGCAGTTTTGTGGAGTAAGTGTATTTCTGAAGCAGATAGTATATGTTGCATAGATCTCTCTAGTAGCTGGAGGGTGCCATCACCCAGTGATCTTGAATCATGGTGCTTGATGGATAAATAAACTTTATCCACTGTTTAGTTCTAGTCTCATGAAATATAAAGTTTCTTCGTTCCAAGCATCTTAGAAAACCCTCCAACCTCCACTATGTTGGCAGCATCACAGGGTAACAAGAAGGCAGAAAAATATGGAAGGTGTTATACACACCCACCACTTCTTACTCACATTCTCTAATTTACTATAGAAATAAAATTCCAGTTAGAGTAGTTTCTGGCAGGGTGGGGGAAATGTGTAAGTTGTTGCTACCTTGACCTGCATAAGGATTTCCTTTTCCAAGGATTTATGTCTTAACTGGAGCTGGTCACATGATCACCTTCTAACCCAAATTTAAAAATATTTATATATACGTTTTAGAAAATAGTGGTATGGATTTAATATCAAGCATGCTAGTTTCTGTTAAACATATACTTTATATATTTCATGTCTAATAGTTTTGCCTTTCTTTAGAATACAAAAATAAATATTGGAAGATATTGCGGAAAGTGAAATTTGTTAAACCTTAAAGCCCACGCTTAGTTCTTCTGGTTTAAACTCCACTTTGTCCCTTTAACCTACAGGTAAGCTTAAAATATAGAACATTATTATATTAACTTGTAGGGGACCGGATTTTTTTTTTTAAGTGTACCGCCGCTTTAACTAATTATTAAAACATACAGTTTTTAAGAAAACAAATTAGGTAAAAATAATATAACATATATAAATGTTTCATATTTACCATTTTCTGCTAGCAGATGAAGCTAATGCAGTGTTTCTCCAAAAAGATCTAAAAATTTTCACGTGCAGAATTTAAATCCTCCTCCGCTCTGAATACTAGGGCCTCACTCTCTCCTTGCGATGTCGTGACGACATTGTCTGCTAGACGCCAGGCGGCAGGCAAGCCTACCAACCAGTGCGGCGGCTGCAGTAGAGGAAAGCGGAGGATCGGCAAGTCGCTCTGGACTCAGGGCTAATAATGTAAAATGAGCACTACCAAACCAGAGGCTTTTTGGGGGCCCAGTCTGGGCCCACTCTGGGATTTAGCCCGGGACAGCCCCCCTCCCCCAATGCTTCCCACGGCACACCTGCAATTCTGTGCCATGGAACACAGTTTGATAAACACTATGCTAATGGCTTCTTTTAACATGTTTAACAGGCTATGCTTAACTTCTTAGCTAAAAATCGCCTCTTATTTACAGAGATGCATAGTCAGAGGTATGGCTCATCCACAGACAGTCTGTGCTCTTTTTTTATAAATCACAGAATATTTGAATTGGGTCCACCTTGACCTAAATGTTTATTTGTAAAATATATATATATATATATTTTTAGAAGCAATAAAATATTTTAAAATATCAGTTTAACTTGTAAACTTAAAAAAAAAAAAAAAAACTCACTTTTTACGTATGTATTAGATTCCCTACCATGTGCTATGATTCCTATCCTAAAAGTGTTGTATTATTGCCTCTTGAGTTTCATAGACAAATTTCTCTTTTTGCTCAATTACGTGTTCCAAAAAATGTATTCTTGTTAGTTTGCTAAGCAGATACGAGAACAATATCCAATGTAATTTTGGCAACCTGGAATTCTGAAAGGTTCTTATGAGAAAAAAACACTGATACACAAACATAGGGAACAAACAACACTGGGCAACACAGACATTAGATGATGAGTTTTTCAATCTATGATTTATACTACAAATTGCAATGGCCATGTGGTATAAAAATGAAACATAATTAGTATTATATTGAATAGCACTCTTAGATTGATATCTCTTTGCTTAAAACACACGCTCCTTTTTAATTATTAAATCTTGGAGGAAAAAGGAGAGATAAGCTATTTGCGCGTATTTCTTCCAGTATAATGGGAAATAATTACCTGCTCACACTGGATTAGTTATAATGATTTGTTTGAAGTACAGCTGGGGCTGTTCTGTCTGTGATATCCAGATAATTGGCTTTCCACATATATTTGCCTTGAAATATTGCTTATATGGGTCATACAAGTACCTTATTCACACTTCACAAAGCCAACAAGACTTTTTCCTCTTGATGTTTTTCCATATTTAGGATTTAACCTTATATACCTAATTTAAAAGGTTACATGTAGAAAAAGTCAGATCTCCATAAGAAAATGATGCTAACAGTATGTTATGAGATCTTTAGTCCTGAATCTGAATCTAATTTCCTGCCTGGACTCCTCATCAAGAGTCTTGCAACAATGAATGTATGATATTCTTATCAATGTTTAAAGTATGGCATTGTATTGAAACATTAAAAGCTAGCCTTATGATCTGCCTAAAAGGTAACTCCGAACCTACATTTTGATTCAAAAAGTCTTTTAAAAAATAACCTTGTATTACATATTTGTGAATTGTGTTGTAATACTTTTAGCAGGCACAGATATCAAAGAATTTAGACTATGCCAGCTTAATAGATAAAACCCACAGGCAATAAAGTGAGGACTACCACCCTGTGATGAAAGTGGATATCAACCCTTCTCACCAACTCATGACAAAGGACTGGCCAATCTCACACCGTGCTGTCATTTCGTAACAATGCTTCTCCCCTCTGCACAAAGATTTTCCAGCTAGCTGGGCCCAATCTAGGTGCCAGCAGCCTGAGGATGATTGTCACTGGGCTACGCTAATTAAGCAATTAACCCTTTAAGCTACCACCACCACCTTTTGATGAGAAGCAGGAAACTCATAATCTTAGCAATACCAACTATGATTTTAGAATAAACGTCTGTAACACACTGTCACCACAGACAGGTAAGTTCAGAGATTTGTACTATACAGTAGTGCTCTTCAAGAGACAGGGATTCTTTTTAGTTCACATTAAAAGTAATAAAGACAATGTTTTCAAAATAGGGTTTAATAATGAAAAGGTCAAAAATGGTACAAATATAATATTTACAGAAAAGGGGTGTTACTAAGAAATAAAGAGACAATATAACAACAAAACAACAAAGAAATACAAAAGGGTTAAAAAGGAAGAATACTTGCAATGTCCTGGTTTCAGCAGAGTTCAGTCAATGACCAAGGTGTTATTGGTTCTCATCACTTGACAGATGTTCCTTTTTTGATGATACATGAGAACTGTCAAAATATGGATGCATTACACTTTTCTTCACATCAAGGGGGTTGTTGACAGAGACCATCTGACCAATCATCTGCTCTAAGGGGTGGTTGCTGGGATGTCACCACATTTATGACCATGTCCCAGATACAGTTTTATATAAGTATTCATGTCTCTGAATATCTACAGCTTACAGTTTGCTAATCTGCAGATTATTGACCAGCGTGAAATTTGCTGTGAAATAAACATAAATTTGACAGGTCTCGGATGTCTACTTTACCTAGGAGGCTAAGGGGTTCCCCTGGTTCCCATAATGTCTACTATAGGGGAGTATGGGCTCAAAATGCTACCCAATAACTGATGAAGGCAAATATGACTTTATTCTGGCTATACTGTCATGATTTCAGAAGTTATGACTCATGCTGAGATAATTGATTCTACCGAGAGACAAATATGCGCATTCTAGGGATTCCAACGAAGGTATTTATGACCCGATGTCTGGTTACTTTCTAGTCACTGAAGTGGCTAAGTCAGACACTTTTATGGGCCCTGAGATTGGGAGATTGATAAGGGGTGTGTGGCATGCAATGAAGAGGTTGTGGATTTTATGAGCTGAAGGAGAAGCAGGGGGGGAAGGTCACTGCAGCTGTGTCTTCTCATGACAAGGTGGCATGGGAGACTTGTGACCTGAACTAAATGGCTGCTACACACATAGCTATTTGTGTGCCCAGTACGCACAACCATTACATACCTTGTCCATGCAGATTGGTTCGAAATTGAATAAGAAATAAATACTCAGACAAACGTCACCTTCACAGAAGAGTTGTTAAGGGCAGGCACAAAACCAAATGGCTAGTCAGAGTTTTTTTAAAAGAATGGTCCTAACAGTAGTCCAGAACAAGGCCACTTTTCACTGGCCACTTTACTTTGCAAAAGGAAGGAAATGACATATACCATGATTTATCCCACTTTTTTTTAACTCTGAATACACAGCCACATTGCCACTGTTGTATTTTTTTATTGCCACTGGAGGGGCACCCACATTAAGAGAGTGGCCCCTCTCCAAATCCAGTGCTACTCTCTGGGAGAGCTTCATTGGAAGCAGCCTCTAATTTTTAGTAAAGATCCTGCTCAGTGTTTCCCATTGACAACAGAAAGTATGTTCTCACTAAACATGCAAGGGTCCTTTGCCTGTAGCTGCCTGTCTCCTAGGCCAATCAGCAGCCCTTTGAGGTAGTGATTGAGTACTATACAATCCTTCAATTTGCTGCATCACTGCACATTACAGTGCATCCTAAAACTATTCACAGTGCCTCACTTTTTCCACATTTTGTTATGTTACAGCCTTATTCTAAAATGGATTCAATTTATTATTTTCCTTAAAATTCTACAAACAATATTTCATAATGATAATGTAAAAGAAGTTTGTTTGAAATTTTTGCAAATTTATTAAAAATAAAATATGTAAAAAATTACATGTACATAAGTATTCACAGCCTTTGCCATGACACTCAAAATTGAGCTCAGGTGCATCCTGTTTCCATTGATCATCCTTGAGCTGTTTCTAAAACTTGATTGGAGTCCACCTGTGGTAAATTCAGCTGATTGGACATGGTTTGGAAAGTCACACACCTGCCTATATAAGGTCCCACAGTTAACCGTGCATGTCAGAGCACAAACCAAGCCAAGAAGTCCAAGGAATTGTCTATAGACCTCAGAGACAGGATTGTATCAGGGCACAGATCTGGTGAAAGGGTACAGAAAAATGTCTGCAGCATTGGAGCTCCCAATGAACACAGTGGCCTCCATAATTTGTAAATAAAAGAAGTTTAGAACCACCAGGACTCTTCCTAAAGCGGGCCACCCGGCCAAACTGAGTGATCGGGGGAGAAGGAGCTTAGTCAGGAAGGTGACCAAGAAGCCGATGGTGACACTGACAGAGCTCCAGTATTTCTCTGTGGAGAGAGGAGAACCTTCCAGAAGAACAAACATCTCTGCAGCACTCCACCAATCAGGCCTGTATGGAAGAGTGGCCAGACAGAAGCAGTAAAAGGCACATGACAGCCTGCCTAGAGTTTGCTTCTTAATGCTTCTGAGGGACTCTTATTCCATGAGAAACAAAATTCTTTGGTCTTATGAAACAAAGATTGAACTCTTTTGCTTGAATCGCAAGCTTCATGTCTGAAGGAAACCAGGCACCGCTCACCACTTGGCCAATACTATCCCTACAGTGAAGTGTGGTGGTGGCAGCATCATGCTGTGGGGATGTTTTTCAGGGGCAGGAACTGGGAGACTAATCAGGGTTGAGGGAAAGATGAATGCAAGCAATGTACAGAGACATTCTTGATGAAAACCTGGTCCAGAGCACTCTGGACGCCAGACTGGGGCAAATGTTTATCTTCCAAATGGACAACGACCCTAAGCACACAGCCAAGGTAACAGTGGCTATGGGACAACTCTGTGAATGTCCTTGAGTGGCACAGGCAGAGCCCAGACTTAAACCCAATTGAACATCTCTTTAGAGATCTAAAAATGGCTGTGCACCAATGCTCCCCATCCAACCTGATGGAGCTTGAGAGGTAGAAGAATGGGAGAAACTGCCCAGGATAGGTGTGCCAAGCTTGTAGCATCATACTCAATAAGAATTAAGGCTGTCATTGGTGCCAAAGGTGCTTTAACAAAGTATTGAGCAAAGGCTGTAAATACTTATGTACGTGTGATTTTTATTTTTTACTTTTTATTATTAATAAATATGCAAACATGTCAAACAAACTTCTTTCACATTGTAATTATAGGGTATTTTTTGTAGAATTTTGAGGAAAAAATGAATTTAATCAATTTTGGAATAAGGCTGTAACATAGAAAAATGTGGAAAAAGTGAAGCGCTGTGAATACTTTCTGGATGCACTGTACATGTATTGTAATGTGTCAACCCACCCTTTAGACATTGGGGTTATTTACTAAAGGCAAATAGGCTGTTCACTTTTCAAGGGAAGTTGCACATTGCAAGGGAATTTTCCCCAGAGCTCAGTGAATGTGCTAAGACTTCACTTTGCAGAATACAAATACCCAATCACATTCACAGAAAATATAAAAAAAAAATGCTTTTTTGCTTTTTTTTGCACATGAATAATGGAAGTCAGCAGAGCTTCATCTCATTCACTTAGGGGCAAATTCCTTTGCAAAGTGAAGCCTCCCTTTCAAAGTGACCATACTTTTTGTCTTTGGTAAATCAACCCCACAGTCTTTCCTACAGTATTAAAATATCTCTTTTTCATAAAGTAGCTTTAAATGTAAAAAACATTGAATGACGTATATACTGTACATAAAAGACTTGCAGAGCCATCAGAACTGAGTTCATCTGAGGGTGTTATTTAGTGAAGAGATATTTTGCTACAGATGATTGTAAAGGACACTATAGTCAGCATCTGTGTTACACAAAATTCCCCAGCACTCAGCTCTGCTAGCCAGCAAAGGGAACTTAATTAAAACCCAAACCAATTTCCGCATCCCCTGGTAGTTATAAATTGATTACACTGCTTGCCATTTTCTCTTTTAATATGTGACACTGCTAAAAAGAAAATGCTAATGTGAAATCACAGCTTTTAATAAGCTTTAAGAACTTCTGCAAACATAGATAAAATTATTATTTACAGTTTTTTTTTCATTTGTTTGGACACTATTATAGATAAATAATTATCAATATGTTGTCTTTTTAATTTGCTGTTGTTTAATTCCGCAGCATTCTTCTATTACTATACAGTTGTATTGTGCCTTATTCCATTGTTCCCAACCCATTGCTCATTAACTACATGCATCATTTCAGTTTTGGAAACAGTGCTGTATTTTCTGTGACATCTTTATAAACACAGACACACATCCTCCATGTATGTAAATAGTATTAGATTTCATACCTTTACTGCTTTGATTGCAATTATTACCACACATTAGCATTATATTATAATAACCTTTCTTGTTGGAAAAAGAATTGATTAGCACTGTAGTACATAATTGATTAAAAAAAGATGGATGCACTACATGTACTGTATAGTTCTTCTTCAATGTGAATCAGACCATATGTGTACAAGTAGTTGTTGGTGGTGGCCTATGTGGGTCTCAGGCACATGAGATTAGCAGAAAGCATTGCAAAACAAACCCTTGGACAAAACCACTTTAGTTTATACACACTAATACACACCATGTATAATACATGCAGACTATTTTATTAATATTTTAAGCAAAATTCCCTATAGGTGTAAGTGGGTGATTACAGTCCCCTCTTATGGTGTGGTAATGTGAGGCCATGAAAAAGGACTTTTCCAGTGTGGCCACTTGAGTGGTGGTCAGGTGTTGAAGAGTGCACATACTGGGTGTGTGCTGTGAAGTGTGGGGTAGACGTCCTATGCCAGGCTGAGAATAATCTAATCAATAGTGGACTTCTAAGTGGAGTGTTCTGGAGAAGTCCTCTTGAATCATTTTAACCACTTCAGCCCCGGACCATTTGGCTGCCTAAAGACCAGAGGACTTTCTCCAATTTGGCACTGTGTCGCTTTAACTGCTAATTGCGCGGTCAGGCAATGCTGTACCCAAACAAAATTTGCGTCCTTTTCTTCCCACAAATAGAGCTTTCTTTTGATGGTATTTGATCACCTCTGCGGTTTTTATTTTTTGCGCTATAAACAGAAAAAGACCGAAAATTTTGAAAAAAAATGATATTTTTTACTTTTTGTTATAAAAAAAAAATCCAATAAACTCAATTTTAGTCATACATTTAGGCCAAAATGTATTCGGCCACATGTCTTTGGTAAAAAAAATGTCAATAAGCGTATATTTATTGGTTTGCGCAAAAGTTATAGCCTCTACAAGCTAGGGTACATTTTCTGGAATTTACACAGCTTTTAGTTTATGACTGCCTATGTCATTTTTTGAGGTGCTAAAATGGCAGGGCAGTACAAAACCCCCCCCAAATGACCCCATTTTGGAAAGTAGACACCCCAAGGAAATTGCTGTGAGGCATGTTGAGCCCATTGAATATTAATTTTTTTTGTCCCAAGTGATTGAATAATGACAAAAAAAAAAATTACAAAAAGTTGTCACTAAATGATATATTGCTCACACAGGCCATGGGCATATGTGGAATTGCACCCAAAAATACATTTAGCTGCTTCTCCTGTGTATATGGATACCACATGTGTGGGACTTTTTGGGAGCCTAGCTGCGTACGGGGCCCCAAAATCCAATCACCGCCTTCAGGATTTCTAAGGGTGTACATTTTTGATTTCACTCTTCGCTGCCTATCACAGTTTCGGAGGCCATGGAATGCCCAGGTGGCACAAAACCCCCCCAAATGACCCCATTTTGGAAAGTAGACACCCCAAGCTATTTGCTGAGAGGCATGGTGAGTATTTTGCAGACCTCATTTGTTTTTGAAAATGAAGAAAGACAAGAAAAAAAAATTTTTTTTCTTTTTTTCAATTTTCAAAACTTTGTGACAAAAAGTGAGGTCTGCAAAATACTCACTATACCTCTCAGCAAATAGCTTGGGGTGTCTACTTTCCAAAATGGGGTCATTTGGGGGGGGTTTGTGCCACCTGGGCATTCCATGGCCTCCAAAACTGTGATAGGCAGTGAAGAGTGAAATAAAAAATTTACGCCCTTAGAAAGACGGAAGGCGGTGCTTGGTTTTCAGGGTCCCGTACGCGGCTAGGCTCCCAAAAAGTCTCACACATGTGGTATCCCCGTACTCAGGAGAAGCAACAGAATGTATTTTGGGTTGTAATTTCACAAATCCCCATGGCATGTTTGAGCAATATATCATTTAGTGACAACTTTGTGCAAAAAAAAAAAATAAATTTGTCTCTTTCCCGCAACTTGTGTCACAATATAAAATATTCCATGGACTCGACATGACTCTCAGCAAATAGCTTGGGGTGTCTACTTTCCAAAATGGGGTCATTTGGGGGGGTTTTGAACTGTCCTGGCATTTTATGCACAACATTTAGAAGCTTATGTCACATATCACCCACTCTTCTAACCACTTGAAGACAAAGCCCTTTCTGACACTTTTTGTTTACATGAAAAAATTATTTTTTTTGCAAGAAAATTACTTTGAACCCCCAAACATTATATATTTTTTTAAAGCAAATGCCCTACAGATTAAAATGGTGGGTGTTTCTTTTTTTTTTTTCACACAGTATTTGCGCAGCGATTTTTCAAACGCATTTTTTGGGGAAAAAACACACTTTTTTAAATTTTAATGCACTAAAACACACTATATTGCCCAAATGTTTGATGAAATAAAAAAGATGATCTTAGGCCGAGTACATGGATACCAAACATGACATGCTTTAAAATTGCGCACAAACGTGCAGTGGCGACAAACTAAATACATTTTTAAAAGCCTTTAAAAGCCTTTACAGGTTACCACTTTAGATTTACAGAGGAGGTCTACTGCTAAAATTACTGCCCTCGATCTGATGTTCACGGTGACACCTCACATGCATGGTGCAATTGCTGTTTACATTTGACGCCAGACCGACACTTGTGTTCGCCTTTGGGCGAGAGCAGGGGGGGACAGGGGTGCTCTTTTTTTTTTTTTTTTTTTTTTTCTTTATTATTTTTTTGCTTTTTTATATTATTTTTAAACTGTTCCTTTCATTTTTTTTTAATCATTTTTATTGTTATCTCAGGGAATGTAAATATCCCCTATGATAGCAATAGGTAGTGACAGGTACTCTTTTTTGAAAAAATTGGGGTCTATTAGACCCTAGATCTCTCCTCTGTCCTCAAAGCATCTGACCACACCAAGATCGGTGTGATAAAATGCTTTCCCAATTTCCCAATGGCGCTGTTTACATCCGGCGAAATCTAAGTCATGAAATGCTCGTAGCTTCCGGTTTCTTAGGCCATAGAGATGTTTGGAGCCACTCTGGTCTCTGATCATCTCTATGGTCAGATGGCTGAATCACCGGCTGCATTCTCAGGTTCCCTGTTGAGACAGGAGAGCCAGAGAAAAACACGGCAGACGGTGGGGGGGCATTCCCTCCCACTGCTTGTAAAAGCAGTCTGGAGGCTAATTAGCTGCTAGGATTGCTTTTACATGAAAGCCGACCGCTGGCTGAAAAGAATGATACCAAGATGATACCTAAACCTGCAGGCATCATTCTGGTATAACCACTCAAAGTCGTGAATGGCGTACCTGAAGACAAAAAAATGGTTAACAATAAAACACAGTAAACGGTAAAATATAAAAAATTGCATACCTGAAAAGTAAACATGATAAAACATAACAACAATAAAACATTGCAAAATAGAATACAGTAAAAAAGAGCAGAACAATAGAGAGAGAATATAGAGAGAGAGAACAATAAAACGACAACTATTTTTTTTATTTTATACATATATATTTTTTTTTTACACTTTTTTTTTGTAACTAACTTTTATAACTGTAACCGGTTCCAGGTTCGGGTCTCTCAAAATGCGATGGCATCTTGGGAGACCCTGTGAAAGTGTGCCTAGTCTGTGCAATGCTGTACCCTACGCTAATACTCAACTAGTGAATGGTAGCGTTAAAAACATTCACCAATGCAAAGACCAGGATTGTCAGGACAGGAGGGACAATAATAGCGGGTGTCACGCCTATATCCGCGCTTGCTGCAGACACAACATCTTTTTTGGGGGGGTTCGTTGGGTAGGGGTACTCGGAGGACATAAAAATGCCTCTCATGCAGCCAACTGCATTTGGTTGGGGATGTGAATGGGGGAAGTACGGGCGCTGCAGAAGTGGTGGGTTCCCAATTAGGATTGGGGAATGCAGCAGGAAGGGCATTATGGGCATGACAGGTCTGTGTTTGTCTTCTTCTTGGTTGCAGCGGGACACTACTTGTGCTTGCCACCTCACCAGCTTGAACTGCACTTATGGGACTCGCCACGTCACCAAGTGTTACTGCAGTGCTGGTTTGACTACGACCGGGGTGTACTAGGCCGCTGGTGCTTGCCAGTTCACCAAAACGCTACCAAAAAAACTGTTGGCGATCGCAGGGATCAGGCCTGACTCTGCGAACGCTGCAGTTATGTGTTTAGTGTTTTGTAAGTGACAGTGATCGATCAATACTGCACTTGGGTGGGCTGGGCTGGGCCGGGTGGAGGGGCAAAACGCAGGTGCTAGCAGGTATCTGGGCTGAACCCACTAACACTGCGTTTTTGGGAACCCTAAACTGCTGGGGACACTAGTATAGTTCTGATCGGATCAGATATTGATCCGTTCAGATACCATACCACTAAGGGAGGCGTATGCTGCATGCGTGGGTGTTAGCGCTACTGGCGCTAACCTGATGCTGCCTGGGGCTGGTGCTTGCCAGTTCACCAAAATGCTACCAAAAAAACTGTTACGATCAGTGTCGCTGCCTGGGGCGACGCATATCACCGCCGGGTGATCAGGGGGCTAAACCTTTATTCGGTAATAAACGGTGGGTGCCCTGACACTATAAAAAATAAACAAACTAACCAGCGTAACCCGTAACAGTTATACGGTGATCAGTGGTGAAAGGGTTAACTAGGGGGCAATCAAGGGGTTAAAACATTTATTAGGTAGTATATGGGGGTCCCTGTCGCTATAAAACACTGACGGCGAACCTAAATATTTACCTCCCTAACTAGCGTCACCAGTGACACTAATACAGCGATCAGAAAAATTATCGCTGACACTGGCGACGGGGGGTGATCAAGGGGTTAAAACTTTATTAGGGGGGGTTAGGGGGGTACCTTAAACCTAAAGGGGGCTAACAGTAACTGTCCCACCACACTAACTGTTACAAACTGACACCATGCAGTAATCAGAAAAAAAAAAACTGCTTGGTGTCAGTGTGACAGGGGGGGGAGGGGTGATTGGGGGGTGATCAGGGGGTAAAGGGGGGTGTATTGTGTGCCAGGCATGTTCTACTGTGTGTGTGTAATGTTTTCACTCACAGTGCAGTCTTCTCTCCTCGGCGCCAGAATGGAAAATACAGAGCCGAGGAGAGATGACATCATTTCCTTTGCTGCTGTTTAGCATACAGCAGCATAGGAATGATCTGATTGGCCGGTGACGATCGCGAGGGGGGGCCACGAATGGATGGTCTCCCCCTCACCTCCGAGTCAAAAATAAGTCTAACAACAGTTGTCCACGACTGTCATTTAGTATTACCAGCATAGCTTGTCATCTCATTACTAAATCTGAACAAGCATCCATCATACTCTAATTTGTAGTAGGCTACAGTGTTATTACAGGTTCTGGTGCAGCATTATTATTATTGTTGACAAGCAATCTTTCAGATCTGCTTCACATCTGTTAAATTGTATATAAATATAAAAATACGAATGTAATATATTGCAGCTTACTAGTTCTTAGGTGTGTGGCTGCATTTGTGTTTTTAAGCTAAGACAATTTTCAGTAAGTATAGAAAATACCTGTTGAACTTGTCAGAAGCACAGTTACGTAGTTACATAGTTGGCAAGGTTGAATAAAGGAACCAGTCCATCCAGTTTAATGTGTGTGTGTGTTTATCTATGTCTCTACCATTTTCCATATCCTTGTATATTATGTTCGCTAAGATGTCCATCCAAAAGATTTTTTTTAATTATCGACACTCCCTGCTGAAACTACCAATTGTGAAATGGAGTTCCACATCTTTACTACTCTTATGCCCCATACACACGGTCGGATTTTCCGACGGAAAATGTGTGATAGGACCTTGTTGTCGGAAATTCCGACCGTGTGTAGGCTCCATCACACATTTTCCATCGGATTTTCCGACACACAAAGTTTAAGAGCAGGATATAAAATTTTCCGACAACAAAATCCGTTGTCGGTAATTCCGATCGTGTGTACACAAATCTGACGGACAAAGTGCCATGCATGCTCAGAATAAATAAAGAGATGAAAGCTATTGGCCACTGCCCCATTTATAGTCCCGACGTACTTGTTTTACGTCACCGCGTTTACAACGATCGGATTTTCTGACAACTTTGTGTGACCATGTGTATGCAAGACAAGTTTGAGCCAACATCCGTCGGAAAAAATCCTAGGATTTTGTTGTCGGAATGTCCGAACAAAGTCCGACCGTGTGTACGGGGCATAACAGTAAAGAACCCATTACTCAGTTTAAGATTAAATTGTTTCTCGTCCAACTTCATTGCGTGTCCATTTGTCTTGTTAAGTGATCTGAAATTGAATAATTTTCTTCCTTTGCTAGAATCTACATTTAGATATTTGTATATTGTAAACATTTCCCCTTAAGCATCTCTCCTACAGAAAGAATATGTTTAACCACTTGCCAATGGATGGCTACAGCGCAGTTGTCCAGTTCTGGGAGGGGATCAATAGATGTCCTCCCAAATTCCCACTCCCTGCACACCTCCTGCGGTGGGCATCTGGTGCTCTCTGTGACCGGGTGCTCTCCTTCGGACACAGCTGATCACAGATTGGGGTAAAGAGCCAATCACAGCAGTCCTTTACCATGTGATCAGCTGTGTCCAATTGGCAGTCCTTTTCTCTCACTCTATGTTTGCGGGAATATAGGAGAGCCATTAACCAGCAAGCCTGTCAGCATCATGTACACTGATAATCAGGGTACTGATTCACAAAGGTGAAGTTGATGCAGCTGTGATGATAACTAGTGAAAGTGAAAATTGCAAAAGGGGGTGCCCCAGGGGATTTTATGGGCAAAGGATATTAACTCACTCCATCAGTCTCCTCACGCATCACTAACTTACTAACCGACATATCTGTATGGATGTCATACCACTTCCTCAAACTCAACTTGTCCAAAACCGAGCTTATAATATTTCCTCCCCCACGTGCCTCTTCCTCTGACTTCTCTGTCAAGAGCAATGGCACAACCATGCACCCGTCCCCACATGTCAGGGTACTAGGTGTTATCCTGGACTCTGAACTCTCCTTTCGGCCCCACATCCAATCACTTTCCAAAGCTTGCCGCCTCAACCTCCGCAACATCTCTAAACTACGTCCCTTTCTAACCAATGAAACCACAAAGCTCCTGATTCACTCCCTGGTTATCTCTCGCCTCGACTACTGCAACTCCCTCCTCATTGGCTTACCTTTAAATATACTATCCCCCCTTCAGTCCATCATGAATGCTGCTGCCAGACTCATCCACCTTACAAACCGCTCAGTGTCTGCTACCCCTCTCTGCCAATCCCTCCACTGGCTACCACTCACCCAACGAATTTAATTCAAAATACTAACAATAAGTTACAAAGCCATCCACAACTCTGCCCCCAGCTACATCACTAGCCTAGTCTCAAAATACCAACCTAATCGCCACCTCCGTTCCTCCCAAGACCTTCTGCTCTCTAGCTCCCTCATCACCTCCTCCCATATCCGCCTCCAGGACTTCTCCCGAGCCTCGCCCATCCTCTGGAATTCGCTACCCCTATCTGTCAGACTGTCTCCAAATGTATCCACCTTTAGGCGATCCCTGAAAACTTTCCTCTTCAGAGAAGCCTATCCTACCTCCAACTAACAACTGCACTATTTTCTCCATTAGCTCATCCCCCACAGCTATTACCCTTTTGTATAACTTGACCCTCCCTCCTAGATTGTAAGCTCTAATGAGCAGGGCCCTCTGATTCCTCCTGTATTGAATTGTATTGTACTTGTATTGTCTGCCCTAACGTTGTAAAGCACTGCGTAAACTGTCGGCACTATATAAATCCTGTATAATAATAATAATAATAACCACAAAAGGAAGTAACAAGCGTATACAAATATACAAAATGTATTAAATACAAAACAGTAGTAAAGTAGGTACATAGAGTATATACACCTAAAACCAAATTAGTCAGACTGGATAGTTACATAACAGCTATATGCCAAAACACTCAGTTGATCTCATGGTAGGAGGTCAAATGGAGTGCGTGTGCATAGAAGTCCCAACATTTTTTTTTTAATACAGGTATGAGGTAATTCCTTCTTCAGGGGCTGATTAGAAACAAGCTGTTTTTTGTCTGATAATGAAATAACAAAGATATCAAAAAGATGAGAAAATGAACAAATGTACAAATGTGAGAACACAGTAGGTAATAGCATGGCATATATATATATGGCAAGTAGTAAAGCAAGTGATACTATAACTATCTTTAGCAAATTAAAGTGCACATCAGGATTTACATGAAGACACAGCACCGATGATGTATGGTTGCTGGTTCCAAAATGATTGAGTTGTGTGGTGTAAGCGAGATAAAAAGCATCCCTGCTGGCATAGAATACACCAGGGCCCACGAGGATCAACCACAGATGTGGGGACGAGTCTAGCACAAAATATATATATGTGTCTGTATGAGAACATAACATATTCAATTAAGGGGGTATGCAATATTATGTGAGTGTAGGTGCGTTGCCATGTCATAAAGTGCACACACGGGGGTGCAACAAACAGTCATAAAGAGTATCATAACAGGGGCACACCGTTCCCAGAAGGTCAGGTGGTCTGCGCAGTGGGATATGCAAGAAATAACTAGTGAAAGTAGTGCAGAAACAAGTAAAACAATAATACACCCCCCCCTGCTAATTAGATTTAAAGGTCCGTTGCAGTTCACAGAATTGTATGTAAAGAAGCTCACCAGTTTCTGATGACAGGGAGTCCAAGTCACACTGTGTAATCAGAAGCAACCCTTGTGTAAGCCCCGTGGGGACCACAGGATAAACCTGAGTTGCCAACAGGGAAGACAAGGAACTCCAATAAACAATAAGAAAGGCACTTTTTTAAAAAACAATATATCCATTTAAGAATAAGCTCCCCAATAGTGGGCTCCCCAGAAAGTGTTGAACTCTCATGCTGGAGTGTTCTAGAAAAGTCCTCTTAGTGTAATTTTGAATACACTAGACTTCCCCCACACCCAAAGTAGTCAAAAATAAGTCTAAGAACAGTTGTTCATGACTGTCATTTAGTATTATCTCAGCATAGTCTGTTATCTCATTACTAAATCTGAACAATCATTCATCATTCCCGAATTTGTAGTAGAGTGCAGTATTATTACAGGTTCTGGTGCAGCATTATTATTATTGTTGGTGAGCAATCTTTCAGACCTGCTTCACTTCTGTTAAATTGTATATAAAAATACTTTATGGAACAAAAAAAAGTATATAAAAATACAAATGTAATATATTGCAGCTTACCAGTTAGATGTGTGGCTGCATTTGTTTTTTTTAAGCTAAAAACATTTTCATCAAGTATATAAAATACCTGTTAATCTTGTCAGGAGCACAGTTAAGTAGTTACATAGTTGATAAGGTTGAATAAAGATACCAGTCCATCGGTGTCTTCTCTTTTTGCTCCTGTGCACAGATTGCTCAGCCCCCTGGTGTTCTCCTTCCTGCTCCTTCTCACTGATCACACGGCCCCTGATGTCCTGTCCTCCTGCTCCCTGGTCACACAGCCCTTGGCATTCTCTGCTCCTGCTCCTACTCGCTAAACACATTCTCTCATCAGACCTTAGAGTCCCTAGTACACACAGTGCCCAGTCACAATACCTCAGTACTCACAGCACCCCAGTCACAATATATCAGCAGAGCTCAGTGGAGCGTGTCCAGATCTCCCACTTAGTATAGTTCAGCACAGCATGTATGACATCTCCTGCACTCCCATTCATAGGAGCTCAGCACAGTGTGTTCAGTGTCTCCCGCTCTAATGCTCAGCAGAGCTGAGCACAGGGGTTGATTTACTAAAACTGAAATGAAAAATCTGGTGCAGCTCTGCACAGAAACCAATCAGCTTAGGATTTATTGTCAAAGTTTAATTGAACAAGCTGAAGTTAGAAGCTGATTGGCTACCATGTACAGCTGCACCAGATTTTGCACTCTCCGGTTTTAGTAAGTAAACCCCACAGTGTCCTTTGTGAACATAAAAGAAAGAAAACATATCCTCTTCCTAACTACTAGTCCCACCAATCCACCATATAACAGAGATGAACAAAGGCAGACATGTTCCAGCATGTGTGGCAACTATGGCTCCCTCAAAAGTAACAATGGAGAATTAGTGTAGTCATAAAGGTACAAGAAGTGTGTTTTTTTAAATACCACCAGGTGAAAATAAAGGGAAAAAACCTGAAAAAAAGTATGCAGCCACTAGTCCTAGGGGCTGATTATTTTAACTGTGTGTGTAGCTCTGTGGATTGAGTTCAGCTACATTCTCAAACAAAAAATATTAAGCCAAACTGCCTATGCTCCCACAAATATTAGTCTTCAAGCTATTGCAATTCACCATTTAAGATAAGGAGGCTTAAAGGAGTTGTAAAGGCAGAAGGTTTTTATCTTAATGCATTTTATGCATTAAGATAAAAAGCCTTCTGTGTGTAGCAACCCAGCTCAGCCCCCCAATATTTACCTCAGCCACCTCTCTGTCCACCAATGTCCACAAGTCGCTCCACCATCTGTGACTCTCCTCCTGATTGGCTGAGACACAGCAGCAGCGTCATTGGCTCCTGTGGCTGTCAATCAAAGTCAGTTAGCCAATCAGGAAAGAGAGGGGCAGGGCCGAATGGCAGCTTCGTGTCTGAGTGGATGCATGGAGCTGCAGCACAGCTCGGGTGCCTCCATAGCAAGCTGATTGCTGTGGGGGCACTCGACAGGAAGGAGGGGCCAGGAGCAGCAAAGAGGCACTCAAGGAGAGGAGGATCTAGGCTGCCCTGTGCAATACCACTGCACATAGCAGGTAAGTATAACATGTTTGTTATTTTAAAAAAACTAGACTTTACAATCACTTTAAACTTAAGTTAAAGTCCTCTAAATATGAACATTTATTAAGCAGTATCTTACAAGATTGGGCCAACAAAATGTATTTATTAAACACTATGGGTGGGGGGATTTACTGAAAATGGTGTACACAGAATCTGGTCACAGAATCTGGTGCAGCTGTGAATAGTAACCAATCAACTTCTAACTTTATCTTCTTCAATTAAACTTTGACAGTAAAACCTATTCTGTGTGCATCAGATTTTGTAAATCTCTCCCAGTGTATAGCAAATCTAATACATTTCACTATTGTGTCCAAATTTAGAAATTATTATTTAGTATCACCTCAAGTGATTTAACACAGATATATGCACTTGTTCTTTCTACCTGTCATCTCACTGTAATATAAGCGCAGTGTAGTTTTATTTTACAAATCCAGATGATGAGGGACTGTAAATAAAAGCAAAAAACTGAAAGCTGCCTTTGATGTTTGTCACCATTTTCAAATCAAAATGGATAAATGAAAAAGGAATAATTTTAACATTAGAGCCAAAGTACATAAATATAATACATATTGCCTTCTTATATGTTTACATTGAAAGCAATTTGTTCTAGAAGTTTTATTGTACACATTTTACTTGGCAAACCTGACTTGGAATAAAGGTCATAAATAATCGAAAGGAAGCTTGTAAGCAGTATATTGATTTCTGCTCTAGGTTTTTCTTCCTGTAAATATTTGCCTACAAAACATAATGTTTAACATTATACACAATATTGTCTAAAATGTTTATCGGCCCTTTTTTGTGCACATTGGGGATGCATTTATGAAAATGCTTAGGTAGGTGCTTTGAAGAACCCAGCTTGTCTTGGTTCAGGAGGTACTCCATCCAAAATGTTTTTCTTTTGTTTTGGGTAGAGGGTGTCAGGGTTGGAACTTCTGACTACTTTTTTTGCTGGGTTAAATTCTTGACACTTCCTTGCCTGGTGGCAGTGGAGATTGGCACAGTAAGAGAGGGGAATTTCCCCAATGGGAGTAATTGTTTATTTCTCTATCCCCGATAAAGCAATTTTCCTATGTTCTTCTAGCACAATAAGAAATAAAGGGACATCTTCCCAAAAGGGCCAAAGACAGCAATAAAAACCTGACAAAGGCTTTATAAAAGTTGTAGCTAGAGTTCCACATCTTGAAGATCAGTCACCATTTGTAGCAGTAGTTTAAGATACTTCTTAAATAATTAGAATCTAGGACAAAAGTGTGTGGGACTCACAAAATATGTAAGGGGGTTCCACTTTGAAATTCAGCTGCAAACGTAATGAATAATGCTACAATTTTGAAGTCTAGGTACTTAACATTTAACTTGTTAAAGATTGTTCACTATGGAAAGATGAAAATGTTTAAAAGCATGTAAGATCTCTTATGTTTAGTACCAGCCTCAGAGCACCAATCCTGAAAATGACCTGTTAAAAGCATCTAAATGTCTGCATTAAAGACAAATCACACGATTTAAATAATTGCTTAAACAAAGTGCTTACATTTACCAGGAGCTGAAAAGAAAAAGCATTATTTAAATACCAAATGCAAAGTAATTTTGTAACACGACTTTTTAAGATAGATAAAAAAACAAGCACTGAGCAGTATTCATGATGGACTGAAGAGAGGATAGTCTATAGGAAGGAGAATTGTAAGTGACACCGAAGGTGCGTTGGGATAGGTAGGATGAGAGCCACCAAAGAGCGCAGTCATGGAGACCGAGGGAGTAAAGTTTTCTGAGGAGGAGGGGGTGGTCAACCGTATCAAAGGCAGACGAAATGTTTAGAAGTAGGAGTAGGAGTACAGAATAGTATTCATTGGTTTTTGCAGTTAGTAAGTCATTTGTGAGTTTTAGAAGAGCAGTTTCTGTGGAGTGTTGAGGGTGAAATCCAGACTGAAGGGGATCAAGAAGTTATTCTTTATGAGGTGGTCACTCAGTTGGTTGTAGACCAGGCGTTCAAGGAGTTTAGAGGAAAAGGGGAGCAAGGAGATAGGGCATAGATTGTTAAGATTCGTAGGGTCCAAGGACAGCTTTTTAAGTATGGGGTGACCAGTGCATGAGTCAGAAGGTGACCGTAGTATTTGAGAGGGTGTAGGGTCCAAGGGAAAAGTGTATAGGTTGGCGTTAGAAAGGAGTTTAGCAACTTCGTCTGTAGTAGCAGGTTTGAATAAGGGGAGTGTCAATTGTACCTGTTGACATGGGGTATTAACTAGAGGAGATAACTGTAGAGTAGATATTTCATTACAAATTGTATCAATCTTATTTTTGAAGTGATTAGCAATCTCCTGGGTAGTGAATGAGTTAATGGGGGAGGCAGTGGAGGACAAAGTAGAGAATTGAAGGTAGAGAAGAGTTGACGGGGACTGGATGAGAAAGTGTTAATGAGGGTGGTAAAATAGGTCTGCTTGGCAGTGTGGAGGCAAGAATTGTATTTTTGGAGGGCAGATCTGTACCATTAAGAATGTTCAAACTTTAAAAAGAATATATTTATTAATCAGCCAAGTTCAGGTATATGACTTATATTGGAAAGTATATTAAGACCATAATTTTCATTAAAGACTTTCCATGAGCAATGTTCTTGGTTTTGGATGCTCTATCACAATTGCTTGATTAAGAGAGGGAACAAAATGTTTTGTAAATTTGTTCCACTGGACAATACACAATACAAGATCCTCTAACTACCCATAAATCTTAAAGCAGAGTTCCAGCCTCAAAACATTTTTTTTAAAAGTCAGCAGCTACAAATGCTGACTTTTAATAAGGACACTTACCTGTCCAGGGATCCTGTGATGTCGCCCCCCCCAAAGCTGATTCATTCATCGGCTCAGGTGCAGGTGCTGCCATTGAAGCTAAGGGAAACCAGCAATGGGCCCTTCAGGCTTCACAGCCGGTTTCCTACTGTGTATGTGTGAGTCACGTGGTGCTTTCTGAATGGCCCCGTCTTCTTCTGGGACACACACAGGTCCCAGAAGGCAGCGAGGGGAAAGGAGGAGGGCTTGAGGCAGAAGAGTTAATGACGTACCTCGTTGAGGCGAGATTAGGACGGAAGTATACCTTTGTACTTCAAAAAAGTTAAGAAAAAAAAATATATCCCAAAACTAGGGGGGGGGGGTCTTTAGTTTAAGACCTAGTTGTATATTGGGTGGATCCCCACTTTAGATATCAAGTTTGTTAAAATAATAGCCAAATAGCCAAAAAAATGCAGATGCACACCAGTGCACCCAAGGCAGCATTTTGGCATTTTATGAATGCTGGAAAGCTGGTTCTGATTTGTTATTGAATAAAACTGAACTTTCATGTGTAGTCAGCTATAGAGATAATAAATGCAGGCTCCCCATAACATATGCTTTGTCATACGGACTACCATTTTAGGGAAGTGAAGTTCACATGCAATTTCAGCTTACAGATAGAAAATGTACCCAGTTTGGTGAATTTCTTTAACAAATATCAGAAATTGCTATTTGTATATTACATGGCCATTTAAGCCCCTCCTCCTATCCACACCATTTGTGTAGTATTTAGCACTGTGATAGTTTGACTGACAAGTGCCCATTCATACAAAAGAAAACCCAAACGAGTTGTCTATCTTTTTTTGAGACATAAAGTTTCTTCTGGTGATATTTTGGTGGTATTTCTAATATATTTTCATCTATAATATATTTTATTTTCTAATAGTTAATAATTGGAGTTACTTCCTAGCATAAACATTTACTTTGACATTAATGTTAAAACAGAGGTGTTCAGGCAAAAAAGGTGAATGTGGTTATGTTGCTCTAAATGAATAATGTTAGTAGCCATGTCTCCCTCCCCAAATCTTTGGTGATCATTGGCATTCTAAAACATCCCACCCTCCATTCATTAGTGGTCAGTGGTATTTTACAAAACAATCCCACAGACATTGGTAGTGAGTGGTAATTTAAAGCCCCCCTCCTTGATCAAATATATAGTAACATGCTGCATTCATCTTGCCATCAATTTTCACAATACTCCCTGTGCCTTCAGAGCTCACATCAAAACATCAGTGAGCCACCATTATGCTTCACATTGGGGATGGTATTCTTGTCGCTACAGGCCCTGCTGATCCCTCTCCAAACATAACACTTATGGTTGTGACCATAAAGCTCTATTTTGGTCTCGTCACTTCAGATTACAGTGTGCCAGAAGCTGTCAGGCATATCAAGGTGTTGTCAGGCATAATGTAACCAGGCTTTTGTGGCATTGGTGCAGTAAAGGCTTCTTTCTGGCAACTCAACAATGCAGCTCATTTTTGTTCAGGTACCGTCATATTGTGCTCCTTGAAACAACCAAACTCTCTTTTTCCAGAGCAGCCTGTATTTCCCCAGAAGTTACCTGTGGGTTTTTATTTGTATCCTGAACAATTCTTCTGGCAGTTGTGACTGCAATCTTTCTTGCTCTACCTGACTTTGGCTTGGTATCAAGAGATCCCATAATTTTCCACTTCTTAATATATGATTGACCCATACTGACTGCTATATTCAAGGCTTTAGATACCTTTTTATATCCTTTTCCATCTTTATAAACTCATTACCTTGTTACGCAGGTCTTTTGACAGTTCTTTTCTGCTCCCCATGTCTCAATATCTAGCCTGCTCAGTGCATCCATCTGAGATCTAACAAACTCATTGGCTATTTATACACTGACACTAACTGCAATTTAAAAAGCCACAGATGTGGGAAATTACCCTTTTAATAACTATTTTAACCTGCATGTGTCACCTTGTGTGTCTGTACCAAGGGCAAACATTTAAGGGTAAAAAAAGTTTGGTCAGGGCTTTTTGGGTGATCTCTGTTATCATTATGATTGCTACCCTTAAATAAAAGACTTTTTTTGGCATGATCAGTCATATTTTCAATATCAATGTCAACATTTCTGCCAGGGTATGCAAACTTGGAGCACAACTGTACTGGGTGCTGCACCCACACACTTCTGATCAGTGGTGAGCCATCAGGGCCAGAAAGGCCTTCTCTGCTGAACCTTCTTGGCCGAAACACTATCAGAATTACTGACTTACATTTTACTATAGTTCTTCCATGAATGTATCATTCCTAATTGTAGGGAATTTCTGCTTCTAAGACCACCCAGGTAGGTTCAGGTAATGCAGGAAGACCTCCGTAGACCCCCAGGCCTGGAGATATCAATAAAGTGACACAGGAGACAGGTTTGCTTAGCCACCTAAAGATATCTAATTAGCAATGCTCAATGATACAGTATTTATGCAGTTGAGAGGATGGGAGGAGTTTTACTAAACTTATACATGTCATTGGAAATGAAAATAGGTTCAGTTAATATTTACCTATTAGCCGGTGTTATAAGACAAAATCTTGCATCATTTTCACTATAAGAGTATATATGTATTCTTAAACAGATGTTGAGGGAAGCATTTATCTTATCAAGAACAAACATGAGCTAGGACAAACTCCACATTCTAGCTATATTTAAATTTATATGTAACCCTGAGTTAGACATGTTCTATAGATTACAGCTTAAAGATGATGTGGGTTTCAGCTGAAACTCATATTTGAGTTTTCTCAATTTTCCTGTAAAACATAAGATGGTGTCTTAGAATTAAAATGGAGTCCCTCATGATATGTGCTATGTTCTTTACACTAATAGTCTATTCTCTTCATTTCATAGTTTTTCTCTTGGTTTCACTGCTTCCAGTAGTGTATGTTTATGTTAGAGCTTTTATACAATAATATTTCAGCCATGATGGCCATCATGTGTTGCCAGGGTTAAAGAAATCTGCCGCGAGGCATTCAGAATCAACAGTACAGATGCCTGCACATTTACAGTTAATTGCAATGAAACTGTAGTTTTAACCAATCAGATTTTGAGTTGGGGACATCAGGGACATCTATCAGGTGTATAAGCCCCCCTTTCCCCAGTAGGGAGGAGCCACCGCATAAATGGGAGGAGAAGATGAGGGCCAGGGCAGCTATATTATAGTTAATTTCTAGCTAAATAAAACATAGGATTTTACTAAAGCAAATCTCCAAACTCACTTGCTTACCAGGGTGTACTGTATAATTACAATTTCCTGGGTCCCATCAGGTAAACAGAGGGGCTCAGGAGGTGAGAGCAGAGGAGGGACTTTTTTCCATTTTTAGGCACAGGCAGATAATTATTTTTCACATGTTGCGCTGCACCAGCACAAATTAAAGTTCTGCTCAGCCACCTACTGTATGCCTTTCCTGGTGGATGGATTCTTATGTAGATATGCTCTGCTCCCTCAGTAAGTTCTGGCATTGCAGTCTGAGTTAGAGACTGATGTCAGGAGGCTGAGATGGTGCAGCAAGACTAATCCTGGTGGCAGGTGGCAGTGAACAGACAAGAGGTCAGGCTGCACACAGTAAGTGAGTGACACTGACTGACACACTAATCTGGTTAGAATCCTCATAGTCCCTAGACTCCCCACTGTGTGCTTATGATGATCACGGCACAGCAAGTGCTCTATGGCTCTGTCACAGTGTCACATGGCTGTTGGGTGCTGACTTTGTTAACTCATGGCTGTACTGTGTGTTACAGATTGTAACACAGTATAGCCATAACAAAACCAGCACCCAACAGCCATGTGACACTGTGACAGGGCACACTGAAGATGCTATTTTACACTTGTGTTTTTGGGGGGGCAATAAAAACATGCATCATCACTGAAGGCCTAGGTGTGAAATGTATGGCCCACCACTGCTTCTTGTATACCAGATAGTCCAATCAAATAACAAAAAAATTGAAGACGAGGTGCAGTATTAGGAAGCATTTTTCCAATTCATATGGCTTATGTACCTGCTAATGCTTAAAGTGTAAGTATAGCCCAAACATTGTATTTCCTTTTTTTAATAGAGTAGTAAGGATAAGAACTCCTGTCAGCTTTGTATTTCTGTCAGTGTCCCTGGATGAGTCACTCTTCTTTCTTTGTCTTCGTGACCATTGTGAATGACACCAAAAGTGATGGAAAATCCCAAGTTTTAAAGTTGTCACCAGAACAAGAAGTGTGAGAAAGTCTTCCAATAAAGTCTAAGAGGGGAATTGAACTTTCCAATGGAAGACAGGCAGCAAAAATGGTCAGACAAGGGTTTAACCCTTCCCTACCTAAATCTAAAACTTAAAGTGGAACTTCGATCAGAAATTGATGCCTTTTTAGAGGCATAACTATCTAAAACATTAAAAGTCTCTATACTGTTTAAAATACAGGAATACACTGTTAACCCTGCCCTGCACATAAACATGTCCTATCCTCTACAGCCAAGGAAGCTGCTTCTGTTTGACCTGCAACTGCCATGGTGCTGCACATATGATCAGTTATGACAGCAGCCATTTGATGGTTTGACAGTTTGGTTGAGGACACAAGCACATGTGATAGTTAGCAAACCCAGCATTCCAGGAATGTAACTGTTTTTTGAAACCGTTAAATCGATGGGTTTAGTACCGCCTTATGATTTACTACTGTTCAGAGGCTCTGGGCTTCAGCAAAATGACAGCTTCCAGTAAGAAAAAACAGGAGCAATGCCAGAGGCAATTTACAGCACACACTAATTTTGGTTGCAGAACTATTAATGTGGAATGTATGTTCTTTGCTAAAGAACATTTTTTTTAGCAAGTAATATGGGTAAAATTCTGCTTTAACCACTTGCCGACCAGCCGCCGTAATTATACTGCGGCAGGTCGGCACGATCCCGCGAACGGTCATAGCTGTACGTAAGCAGGATAGCAGGCTGCATTGCGGGGGTGCCGATGCTCATGGCCGGCTGTCACGATGACCGCCAGGCACGCGTGATTGCGGGCACGAGAGGCAGAATAGGGATGTGTGTGATCGTACACAAAATCTCTGTTCTGTGAGGAGAGGAGAAGCAGATCGTGAGTTCCTAATAGCTAGGAACCATGATCTGTCATCTCCTATAGTCAGTCCCCTCCCCACACAGTTAGAACACACAGTCAGGGAACACAGTTAACCCCTTGATTGCCCCCTAATGTTAACGCCTTCCTTGCCAATGACATTTACACAGTAATAAGTGTATTTTAATAGCACTGATAACTGTATAATTGTCAGTGGTTTCAAAAATGTGTCAAAAGTGTCCGATGTGTCTGCCATAATATCGCAGTTCCGATAAAAATCGCAGATCGCCGCCTTTACTAGTAAAAAAAAAAAATAATAATAAAAATGCCATAAATCTATCCCCTTTTTTGTAGACGCTATAACTTTTGCGCAAACCAATCAATACACGTTTATTGCGATTTTTATTATCAAAAAGATGTAGAAGAATACATATCGGCCTAAAAATTAGCTTTTTTAAAAAAAAAAATTGGGAATATTTATTATAGCAAAAAGTACAAAATATTGTGTTTTTTTTTTCAAAATTTACTTTTTTTTGTTTATAGCGCAAAAAATAAAAAACGCAGAGATGATCAAATACCACCAATCACCAATATCAATTGGTGATCTTAGTGAACCAGTAAAAAGTGAATAATATACAGATACAAAAGCGTGATATACCAATGGTCACTATGTGATAACTATGTATAAATACAGAGGGGGTGTGCCAAGTCACCACACATCTAACACACTTCAACCTAAAACATAACTTTTACTATAACATTCCACTAAAAATCTTATCTTATATTATCTAGAGAATAAATATAGTAATGTGGATACATCTAAAAGGAGGAGGAATCTCCCCTCATACTTTTCTCAAGAGGTAAATACAAATTCTGCTCTAAGCTTAATCACTTTCAAAAAATATATCAACCTTCAGTGTTTATCAGAACAAAAAGCCACTCCCCCACCAATAAATAACATATATGTGATCAAAAAATCCCCAAAGAGACTCTAAAATCCAACATGCTGTCACTTCTAAATAGGAGGCTTTATCGGGGGTAAAGTGTAAATAAAATAAAAACATCAAAAATGCCACATGGACCATAGTTCTTCTGTAACGTTATATTAAAACGTATGTTTTATCTCGAGATGGATTGGATGCATGATGATTTAGTGCATCACCTCTTTTTTGAACCAGTAGAACCACTTATTACTTCATTAACTGGCCAGTGGACAACTTTACAAGTTTACAAAGCTTATAGGGTTCATTACTGAAGTGGATCACTGCTTCCTAGTGAATTCCAAGCTGGATCAAACTGTCCAGACTCAATGGGAGTTCTAAGTTTTGTGAGCCATTTTACCTACCACAAACAAATACCTAGATAAATATTTCAGTGTCATCTATATTTCTATAACTGTGGATTATTTGGTGTGAACCCCCCTAGAGACTCAAATCTCTGTGATGTCCTTTTTACACATTTGATTACATCTCATACAGACAGAAATGGATAAAGGTACTTGTCCCACTCCATGCAATGCCAAGCTGCTGCTAACAAAACAAACAGAATATTGGCATGCATTACAAGGGGGATTAATTCCAGAGATAAAGCGATAATTCTCCTGCTCTACAAGACTCTGGTCTGGCCGCACCTAGAGTATGCTGTCAAGTTCTGGGCACCAGTCCTCAGGAATGATGTACTGGAAATGGAGCTAGTACAAAGAAGGGCAACAAAGCTAATAAAGGATCTGGAAGATATTAGTTATGAGGAAAGGTTGCGAGCACTGAACTTATTCTCTCTGGGGAAGAGACGCTTGAGAGGGGATATGATTTCAATATACAAATACCGTACTGGTGACCTCACAATAGGGATAAAACTTTTTTGTAGAAGGGAGTTTAACAAGACTCGTGGCCACTCATTAAAATTAGAAGAAAAGAGGTTTAACCTTAAACTAAATAGAGGGCTCTTTACTATAACAGCGGCAAGGATATGGAATTCCCTTCCACAGGCGGTGGTCTCAGCAGGGGGGGGGGGGTCATCGATAGTTTCAAGAAACTATTAGATAAGCACCTGAATGACCACAACATACAGGGATATACAATGTAATACTGACATATAATCACACACATAGGTTGGACTTGATGGACTTGTGTCTTTTTTCAACCTCACCTACTATGTAACTATGTAACTATTACTATTTTCAATGCTTTTCCTAATTTAGTCATTTTTTTTTATGTTTGTGCTAATATTGTACATGTGCCAGCCTCCAACATTATTGTGTTTAACAATGGAAATGTCAAACTTCAAGTGCAAATGCTTGATTTAAATGTGCAGAGCAGATTGATACATATAAACAAGAGAAAGCAAGCACTGACAAAGAATCTGCGCTGAATGTCAATTAGATAGTAGCATTGTTAATACAAGAGGACAGAGCGTCATCCCAAAGTTGTATTGATTTTGTATAAGGAAGACTGAACAGCCACGCTACATGGGCATCGAGAAGCATATTACTGTGTGTTTTGCCATTATTACTGCCTACATCACATCTGATCATTGTAGCATAACGCCATAAAGCATGAATTTGAAGGTTATGGACATTAACCTCCAGCAATGCGAAAGCTATAGTCTTACAAATACTCTCGCTTCTCTTCCCCCAAACACACAAACAGGACTCATTAATGTATAACTTAATAAGTTATATTTCATATACACCACCAGCAAGCCACATACCTCATTTAGTGCAGTAGAAACTAAAGAAATTGTGAGTAATTCTTTTTGGCTACAAAAGACATATAATACAGATTATTCTTACTTGGGAGTCATGGTGATACAATTGAACAAGGGAAATTGCTATTGGGTTAGGGTAAAATGTAACACCTTTATGAGAAATGCTTTATTCTCTAATAATTATAAATTATTCTAAAAATATTAAAATAAATTACACATAATACTTCTTGCCATGACTAACAACCCAGCATACCAGGCATATGAGCTGATATCCTTATGGCTAAAGCCATTATCTCAACCTCTACCCCCTCCTCTCCAATGACATGCTATTTCGGGCCTGTATACTTTTCAGTATTAGGGGATGCATTAGTAAGGTCCTCCACAACAGCAACAGATGCTAAAGATGATGCTTTTTACTAAGAGTCTTTGGGCATCTTAAAGCGGAACTTCAGTAATTTTTTCATCTTTCCATCTATTAAATCTTTTGCCCTTGTTGTTTTAACTTTGGACAGTAATTTTTTTTTTCTGCCAGTAAATACCTTATACAGCCCACTTCCTGTTTCTTGTCTGATAAAAAGCCTAAGCGTAGGATATCATACACAGCTCTCTCTCTCACTCTTGTGAGAATTTGCCAGGAAGGGAGGGGGGATGAGTCATAAGAGGTCAAATGAGAGCTGCAGAGCTGGAGGTGTGCCTCTGTGTGTCTGTGTAAATCCAGGAAGTGAACAGGCAGCAGCGTCAGATGCCCACAGTTAAAGTGGTTGCAGCCAGACTCAGTGGAGGGAGATTTCTGCAGCATGCTTGGCAAGTACAGAATCACAGTATATATAAAATAATATGCAAAGTGGTTGGAGGGAAGATTCAGAATGGCAAAGATGTTTTTATTACAAATTATGTGAGCAGACTGCAGTTCCTCTTTCACTCCAAAATTCTCCAGAAGATGGTTCTGGGAAAAATGTGAATGCCATTTTTGCTGGACTGCTTGGCCTGTGGTGAAATAACAGTTCTACCGGCAGGAACAACAGATACTAAAGCTATGTTACAGGGGGTACTAAACAAATAAATATTAATTTAAGTGACACAGACTGCAGCATGTCATTTTTTTTTTTTTTGCTTGGTTATTTCTTTATTTTTTTATTACAGGTACTTATATATATTTTGTACATTTGCATCTCCACTTTAACCAGCTCAGACTTCCGGTGGCATCTGACACCCTGATTTGAAGGCTAAGTTTAGCTTTTACAGAAATTGGCCTATGCAGACAAGAGGCAAGAGGCTCTATTAGCTTTGAAAGTACTTCCCATTTGTAAAAAATACTGTTTAAAACTAATGTCATGCCTGTGGGCCTTTTCTGTTATCCATGAAGCCTGGCTGAAATACTCCCAATGTTTACATTCCTACAGAAGAAAACAAGTGCAGCACTCAGAGCAATGGACCCGCAGTGCAGATTTGTGCTGGAATCCACTGATGGGTGCTCAGGCTCAGATGTCCTCTCAAACATCAGAATATGAATACTAGAACAGAAAGTATAGCCAGTGTTTCATCAGATTTGGTGACCTGACAGAATTTGTAACAGAAGTGACATTCCGTCGCCTCCATCTTGCTACACCCCACACTCCTCCACAGTAAGGACACACTGAGAAGGGGGCAAGCGGACATCTTGTTACACCCATCGGGGTTTTGCATTTCACACTTATTTTTAACAGTAAACTGAGCATATGTGGTGAAATACAGTATTTAGAAATCCGTCTGACTGTTTACATGTTGAATTATAATAAGCAGCGGTGTTCTGTCAGATTAGCAAACCTGTGAGATCAGCAGGTTTGCCTCTGCTTTTAAGTTTGAAACACCGGCAACTCCAGATAATCCTTACGAAAACTTTATTATAGCATGAAAGTGAGTAAAATATACAGAGGCTCGCGTGTTGCAGCTAGACGCCTTGATCATAGCACCACAGAAATGTGTGACCCTCTGTAAAATTTTACTCACTGTAATGCTGTAATAAAGTTTTCGTAAGGATTATCTGGAGTTTCTGGCTATACTTTCCATTCCAGTTTACATTCCCACATCCTGACTTATTTCCAGGACAGGGTAGACATTTGGTGCTCACCCCCAGCGTCATGTTGCTTGGATAGGGAAAGAGAGAGCTCCACATGCACAGCCTTTTAATAAGGAACCTCATTGCTCATACAGCGTTGGGATGAACATCCAATGGCTGTCGTGTCCTGGAAATAAGCCAGGATGGAGGAAGAGAAATAATAGGAGTATTTCACCCCAGGCTTTCTGAGTGACATGAAAGGCCAACAGATATGGGTTTGTATCAGTGGCGGCTGTTTTTTTTTTTGGGGGGGTGGCAAACAACCACCACCCCCGGTTGATTGGTGGGCTTAGAACGCAGTGCTCTGCGCCCAAAGCCCACCCTTTTTTGAAGCCTGGCTCTAATAACGTGCTTAAAAAAATACCCTCCTAGTGGAATCCATGCGTTCGGCGCCCTGCATGTAGAATAGGGGGCTGGATGCGTGGATAAGGGGGGCGGCGCTTGTGCGCTCCTAATGGCCGGGCCACCACTGGTTTGCATTAAACAATATTTTACAAACAGTACAGTGTATTTTAAACTACTAAAGCCCCTTGTCTACATGGCCTATTTTATGTAAAAGGTGAACTTAGCCTTTAAGCCAAAGTATCAGACTCAAACAAATGATCTAATGTTAAATTAGGGGTAAAACATAAATCATTCATACCTAAGCCTGCACATGTGTAATACATCAGGACTAAATGTTTAGATTCTCACAAAAGCCTAGATGTGTCTGGCTAGGTGTGGCTGGCTCCCTTTAACATACCCATTTCCCAATGAGCAGAATAGCCTATAAATAAAGTCTGTCAAGTTTTATATGAATTTCTAAGAGCCAGTTCACACCAGTTCTGTGCAGTTCCGTGAGCTTTTTTTCTGCGCTAAAAATGCATGCACAGTGTTTTCCATGTATTCCAATGGCTCTAGTTCACACCATGCAGTCAGTTTCCGGTGCAGAAACGGCATGACTGCATGGTGTGAACTAGAGCCATTGGAATACACTGTGCATGCATTTTGTGCAGAAAAAAAAGTGCACGGAACTGAACAGAACTCCATCTGGTGTGAACTAGCACTAAAGATACTGTCTGTGCCCACAAATAAACTTCTCATTCAAGACATGGTTTAACTAGTGGCAAATATTTTAACAGGTGGCACAGCAAGGGGGTCTAGGAAGATGTTGAGGGATTAGTGCTGGTCTGAGGCTCAGTGTGAAAGGGGGACAAGGTTGTGGGAATAATTGAATAACAAAACCAAACCTACAGTGTGTGCAAAAAGCACTCACGATAATGAAACATGAAGGAGGCATAACAAATCTAAGCGCTACGAGATATAGGTACCAAAGAGGTAGATTTTGAACTTAGAGTTTAAGCATTTAATAAATTAAATATGCTGGAGTGACCTGGCTAGCATGTTAGACTGATTGCTCAGTGTATATGTGCTTCCATAAAATATTTACCAATGTATGCAGCAAATCTAAGGAAATCTGACTGACAGATAATGAACCCATAATGTTGTAATACAGTGAAACCTCAGATTACGAGCATAATCCGTTCCAGGAGTATGCTCGTAATCCAAAGTACTCGCATATCAAAGCGAGTTTTCCCATTGAAGTCAATGGAAATGAAAATAATTTGTTCCGCTTTGACTTCAATGGGATGCAATACCGCATGTGGCCAGAGGCGGGGACTTTCGGCTCCAGTACCCCCCACCTCAGGCCAAAAGCGGTATTGCACACCGCTTTGCCTGAATCATGCTCGTTTTGCGAGACAACACTCGCAAACCGAGTTACAATTTTTAAAAATACAGTGCTAATATTGCGAAACGCTCGTTAACCGCGTTACTTGCAATCTGAGGTTCCACTGTATAATGTATCCACCATCCACCTATTCTGTGAGATGTTCATTACCTAATGGATGCAAGAGGAACATTTTGGAAAAGAGATAATACTAAAATTTACTAGATTGGCTAGGAATGTAACAATCTCTTTATTAGCCTTCAGTAGGTCCTACAGATGGTACATGTCAGATATGGCTTGGTTCTAAGAAACTATCTTTGAACAACAGTATTCAAATATTATTTATTGTCAACATTTGTCATGCAGAATAAATAATTGTATTCCATACATTCTTCCTTGTAACTCTTTGCAACATTAAAGTGAATCTAAAAGTCTATTAGCTAAATACCAATAAAAAACATTGTAAAGAGAAAATCCAGAGCATGTGTCTATGGATATGTCACTTCCTTAGGCTATCGTACACATTTAATGTTGTTTCCTGTAGTCTTGAATTCATTACCTTTTGCTGCATCTGCTTGAAATTGTTTACTTCTCCAAATATCTAGATTATTTCATATGTGTAGCCCCAAATGTAATGTTAATAGTTTATGCCACTTCTGTTGAAAATAATATAACAAATAAAGAAAAATGATGCAGCAAATACAATTGCTACACAAGTCATGCTGTAATGTAAAGTTTTGTTTTTTTTTAAATACCTTTCCTTTTCAATCTGCAGCTCTGTCATTTTCTGTAAAATTCAATGCAATATGACAGCCTGGAGGCATTCTGTACACTATTGGCGTACACAACACCCCCAAAAAATGGCATTTCCTGCTTGTGTGATTGGAATTTTCCCAGAAGTCTGCCATAAGATGCAAGTTACATTTTAGGTACCCCCTGCAATAGGAATTTCAGAGTAGACATGTGCAGTCCGTTTAGTTCTTAATTGAAATTCGGACGAATTTTCCTATTATCGGGAAATCGGATGTATCGTAATTTTTGAATTACAATAGTACAGAATTTTAAGGAATCCGAAATAACAAAAAAATTTGGACGAAATTTGAACTTGAATCTATTCGAATAGTTTTTGTATCAATTTTGAATAGTTTTCAAATTCAAATTGTATACCTTTTTCTAATTCTAAAAGTTTTTGAATTTGAATCGTTTTTAAAATCAAATGATTTTCGATTTGGTTTCCAATTTCCAAAGAGAATAAAATAGAATAGAAAATAAAGGAATAGAATAGAAAAAATATAATGGAATAGAAAAGAATAGAATATAAAAGAATAAAAAAAAAGAATAGAATGAAATAGAATATGGAATATAACCATTGAATAAATTTGAATTTGAATACATAAGAAAAGAATAGAAAAAAAGAATAGAATAGACTATAAAGGAATAGAAAAGAATATAATAAAAAAAAAATAGAATAGAAAGAATATAACCATTTCCCAAAATTCAAATAGAATCAATTCAAATTTGAATAGAATAGAAAAAAATAGATTCAAATAGAATATAAAATAACAGAATAGTATTAAAAAAACCAACAGCATAGAATATAATAGAAAGAATATAACCATCTTCCGAAATCGAATTTTGAATAGAATAAATTAGAATTTGAATAGAAAAGAATAGAATAGAAAATAAAATAATAGAATAGAAACAAATAGAATAGAATAAACAAATAGAAAAAGAATGGAATTAAAAAAACAAAATAATAGATTGGAATAGAAAGAATATAACCATTCCCCAAAATTCAAATATAATCAATTCAAATTTGAATAGAATAGAAAATAATAGCTTGGACTAAGAAGATGGTTATATTCTTTCTATTCTATTCTATTATGTTGTTTTTTTCTATACTATTCTGTTATTTTTTATTCTATTCTAATCTATTCTTTTTTATTCTATTCAAATTCAAATGGATTCTATTTGAATTTTGGAAAATCGTTATATTCTTTTTATTCTATTCTATTCTAATGTTTTTTTAAATTATATTCTTTTGTATTCTAATCTTTTCTATTTGAATTTCGGAAGATGGTTATATTCTTTCTATTTTATTCTAATCTATTCTAATAATTTCTATTATATTCTGTTCTTTTATTTTCTATTCTATTTTGTTCTGTTTTACTCTATTATATTTTATTCTTTTATTTTCTGTTATATTCTTTTCTATTCCATTATATTTTTTCCATTCTTTTCCTTTATTTTCTACTCTTGAATAACAAATCGAAATCAAAAACTTTTCAAATTCGAATTTGAAAAGTTTTCGAATTCAAATACTTTTCTAATTGGAATTTGAAAAGTTTTTGAATTCGAATTTGAAAACTATTCAAATTCGAAAGCTATTCAAAATTGATTTTGAAAACTATTGGAAAATTTGAATCGATTTGAATATGAATAAACAAAACGAATTCCAAAAACAAATTAAACTAATTTAATTAAATTTATGTAAATAACGATTCAAAACGAAACACATTTTTTCATCGTGCACATGTCTATTTCATAGTGAAAGTTTTCATAGTACAAAGTTTGGTAAAATCCACACAATGTATACTAATCACCCAGAAGGGATTGTTTTTTCATAACAATAGTAGAGTTACTTTTTCAAGTATTTGAAACACAACTTTTAACATACATTCTTTAAACTGAAACATGTCAGCCACTTCTCAGACCAACTTACCATTAAATCCAATTCTTTCTGGAGATAAATAATATCCTACCCTGCATTAACTACTTTTCAGAGGTTAGTTTATGGAAACATTGCGCTTCAGTCAATGTACTACATTATTCATGGAAACACAGAAACAAAGCAGACTGACGGATACATTGGGCTCACCAGTAACAACTTTTGTGCAGTCTGAAGTTTTAAATTTGATATCATATCTTTGTGCCTACTACAAAACTTTAATGAAGGACAGAAAATATGTTCACAATTTTGCATATCTATAGCATTACTATGATCTGACAATTAGCAGCTTAGAACACATTAACACAGTTACCAATTGATTATTACATATTTTTGAATGTTAAGGTAAACATATTTAAAGGTAAATACTATTCTACACACAAATGTAAAAGTGAATCTTTCATGGTTAGCCATTGCTAAATTATTTTTTAAGATGCCAACTGTCTTCCTTATACTTGCTTCAGGACTTTGTGAAATGCACATGCATATTTGGCTCAGTAACTAATATGTCAGCAATGCAGTTCCAATATTTCTAACCTCACAGGCTCCTTTTAAATACCTTCAGAACATAGGCCATTTGGCCTGGTGAGCTACCCCCTTCTTTCTTGGCTAAGCCAACAATTTATATTTATATTTTTCATACAGAAAGGCTATAATCTTTGCATTTGCATGACAATTGTTTGTCTAAAGTCAATGCATTGACAATAAAACCTGCATATAAAATAACTGTTGAAATTTTTCTTAAAGTTTAAAAATACTGTAAATTATTGCAAAGCAAGCACCTGAAGCACATATATATATATATATATATATATATATATATATATATATATATACAGTATCTCACAAATGTGAGTACACCCCTCACATTTTTGTAAATATTTTATTCTATCTTTTCATGTGACAACACTGAAGAAATGACACTTTGCTGCAATGTAATGTAGTGAGTGTACAGCTTGTATAACAGTGTTAATTTGCTGTCCCCTCAAAAAAACTCAACACACAGCTATCAGTGTCTAAATCACTGGCAACAAAAGTGAGTACACCCCTACCTGAAAATGTCCAAATAGGACCCAAGTGTCAATATTTTGTGTGACCACCATTATTTTCCAGGACTGCCTTAACCCTCTTGGGCATGGAGTTCACCAGAGCTTCACAGGTTGTCACTGGAGTCCTCTTCCATTCCTCCATAATGACATCACAGAGCTGGTGGATGTTAGAGACCTTGCGCTCCTCCACCTTCCGTTTGAGGATATCCCACAGATGCTCAATAGGGTTTAAGTCTGGAGACATGCTTGGCCAGTCCATCACCTTTCCCCTCAGCTTCTTTTTAGCAAGGCAGTGGTTGTCTTGGAGGTGTGTTTGAGGTCATTATCATGTTGGAATACTGCCCTGCGGCCCAGTCTCCGAAGGGAGGGGATCATGCTCTGCTTCAGTATGTCACAGTACATGTTGGCATTCATGGTTTCTTCAATGAATTGTAGCTCCCCAGTGCCGGCAGCACTCATGCAGCCCCAGACCATGACACTCCCACCACCATGCTTGACTGTAGGCAAGACACACTTGCATTTGTACTCCTCACCTGGTTGCCGCCACACACACTTGACACCAGCTGAACTAAATAAGTTTATCTTGCTCTCATCAGACCACAGGACATGGTTCCGGTAATTCATGTCCTTAATCTGCTTGTCTTGAGCAAACTGTTTGCGGGGCTTTCCTCTGTATGGTCTTGGCTACCATACTGCAGCTCAGTTTCAGGGTCTAGGCCATCTTTATGTAGATCAACAATTCTTTTTTCAGATCCTCAGAGAGTTCTTTGCCATGAGGTGCCATGTTGAACTTCCAGTGACCAGTATGAGAGAGTGAGAGCGATAACACCAAATTTAACACACCTGCTCCCCATTCACACCTGAGACCTTGTAACACTAATGAGTCACACAAAACTGGGAAGGGAAAATGGCTAATTGGGCCCAGTTTGGACATTTTCACTTAGGGATGTACTCACTTTTGTTGCCAGTGGTTTAGACATTAATGGCTGTGTGTTGAGTTATTTTCAGCGGACAGTAAATTTACACTGTTACACTCACTACTTTACATTGTAGCAAAATATAATTTCTTCAGTGTTGTCACATGAAAAGATATAATAAAATATTTACAAAAAGGCGAGGGGTGTACTCACTTTTGTGAGATATTGTGTATATATATATATATATATATATATATATATATATTAGAGACATAAGTGTTTGTGAATGGAGTGTGTAAACATTTTAGATTGCAGGGAGCTAAAGCAGGAGACTGTAAACCATGTGTGAAAGGGGACTGGAAAGTGATAGGGAGAAGTGTGACCAGCTTGAAATGAAACATTTGTGCAGGTCAGAATGAGCATTATGTCAGTAAGAGATGAGAGAGCAGAAGGTCAATGCTGACTGCTGATGAGAACGTTGATGTGTGGAAGAGATAGCGTTACTGAAAGATCTCCAGCATCCGACACAATTGGGGTGTGTCATTTATCTGGCCACCCTCTGCTCTCTGTAAAACCATGGAGCACAGTGGGAGATGCTAGCATCCAACAATCCCAGATATTTAGAATGTAGATTACCTTTCAGCAACAATATCTCTTTACCACAATAGAGTTTATGGCATGGTCAGAAGGAGAGGTGAGTTTTTAAATGTTTGTTTTGCAGGGAGTGTTCAGCTTTTTAAAATGACAGCAGAGTAGCTTTAATTATAAACACTAACCTTAACCTCAGGTGAAATTTATATTATTAAAACCACTTTCCGACTGCTATACTGCTACGACCACTGTGCACAGGATCATGTGTATATACGTGATCCTGCAGGCGTGAATGCGCAATACCGCCATCCCGCTCCTGCTGTAATTATACACAGCAGGAGCCGATCAGTGGGTACTGCGGACTCAATGTCCGCTGGCACCCGCCGATCATTCAGTACAGAAGCAGAACGACATGCCTATGTAAACAAGGCAAATTGTCGTTCTGTCAGTAGAGAAGGCATGGATCCTGTGTTCCTGCAAAGCAGGAACAAGGATCCATGTCTTCCCTTAGTAAAAGCACTCCCACACTGTACAAAAACACTAGCTAGAAACACAGTTAACCCTTTGATCGGCCCTGATGTTAACCCCTTCCCAGTATCATAATACAGTGACAGTGCATATTTTTAGCACTGGTCACTGTATTAGTGTCACTGGTTTCCAAAGAAATGTCAGTTGGTGTCCGCCGCAATATTGCAGTCCCACTATAAGTCACTGATCGCTGCCATTACTTGTAAAATATTTTTTTTAAAAATCCATAAACATATACCATAGTTTGTAGATGCTCTAACTTTTGTGCAAACCAATCAATATACGCTTATTGGGAATTTTTTTTTTTACCAAAAACATGTAGCAGAATACATATTGGCCTAAATTGAAGAAATTTAATTTTTTACATTTTTTTTTATCAGATATGTTTTCTAGCTGAAAGTAAAAAATATTGTTTTTATTTTTCAAAATTGTTGGCCTTCTTTTGTTCATAGCACAAAAATAAAAAACACAGATGTGATCAAATACCACCAGAATAAAGCTCTATACGTGGGGAAAAAAAGGACACATTTTATTTGGGTACAGTGCCGCAGGACCGAGCAAGTGTCAGTTAAAGTAACGCAGTGCGTATTACAAAAAAATGGCCTGGTTATGAAGCTGGGTAAATCTTTCAGAGCTGAAGTGGTTACGTTAAAAAACAAGTTACAACAATATTGGTGGTAAAAATGCTAGTCTATTTAAAATGCATTCTATAAAGGTTTGGCTGGCAATTTACACTGTGGCTAATTGTTGGTGCTAGAAAACCTGCTGCTTATGCCGTGCACCAAAATGAAATGGTCTATACCAAGATATATCTGGCCAAGACTTGTCCCCTACACTGCCCAAGTGATTCTCAGATTGGTGGCATTGTTGGCGATTATCATTCTGTGTATTGCTTGTCCTACCCTCAGGAAAACTATCTGGAACAGCACCTTCAGCTTCTGTTGTCTCCTCTCATCCATGTAAACAACAGCTAAACTGACTTTTCCATCAATCACCTGGAGGGATCTTTTAGTTGACAGGCTCATCTTTTAACCTAAGTACAGACTGTCACCCTGAGGCAATGCCTAATCCTAGATTCACAAGAAGAGATAATGAAAACACTGTCAAAGGGAAAAGTCATAAGGTTATGACTCTAGTGGTGATAAAATAGTAAGCAATAAGCATACCTTAACAAACCATGCTAACAATATTTTGCTATTATTCATTTTACTTTTAATGTTTACAACCCATAAAGTGATGTTTAATCTACTTGCTGGTTGCTTTGCATCGTCAGTGCAAGGCACGTAAAAATAATTTATAATGTTTGGATTATAGAATATAGCATCGAGCATTAAAACATGTCTAATAGACCAAAGTCTCATTTATTTAGTGCCAAATTACTATAGTACATGTGATTGCATAATTTGTGTTTTAATTGAGGCATTTGTAGCTGATGTACAATCAACATGGTGGGTTCGCAGGCAGATTGCATTAATTAAAGCACATGCAATGTTGTTTGCCTGAAAGTATTTCAGTAATATTATGACTTACACCCAACAGGAACTAACTTTGCCGTTATATTTCACATCTTTAATTACAAACAAAGCTTTAACGTTTTATGCATTTCAGTGAAACCATGCAGAAATTCTCATAATCTCGTCTTAATGTCCTGCTGTTATTGAGCTGCAGTCAGTGCGAAATGCCCACATAATCAAAGCAGAGAAATAGATATTGTCTGGCCTCAGTTAATAGTCACTGTATAAAGAAATAGCCCTACAATGTGCCTGGAATGGCTTAGAGGCCAGCAATTTATCTTTGTAAGATCTCCTGTGAATAAGCTTGGCTACATCTGAGGCTCCAAGCGCAGGTTGCACTGTCCTTTTTCCAAGCTTGAACATTGGTTTTACAGCAAAGTATCTTCCCATGTGCACTTGGTTTTGAAGAACAAATCCCAGAAAAACAAGTAATTTTGTGTGGAGGGTAATAAAATCATAGTGTAAAAATCCTGTTGTGAGGATCTGCCATAATTAAAACTCCATACCAATGTCTTCCAGTCTCTGCTTATGACTACCCCGAGAAGCACAGCAGAAGAGAACAAGGCTTGAAAAGACTGATATGGGAACATGACAGGTTTTCATAACCGAGTTGAGGAGTTAAGTATAACTGCACAATGCTGGTGCCCATATAAACATTTTCTTAAAAAAAACAATATTTGAGTTTGGATTGCACTACCTATGTGAATGAGTATTCCTTTAATTAAATGAATACCAACATCCATTTTTGGACTGATTAAATACAATGCCCACCCAACACCTACTGTTAACTAAAAATGTCACAATGTAAACAAACACAAATGTAAACTTCAAAGTGTCACAATTAAGCTATTTGAAGTGGTATTGTATATAGGCACCATGCAATGATGTTTCTTTAGTTGTTTTGTTGTCTGTTTAGTGTCAGGCAGCATTAGACATTTTTTAAGTGTGATATTTCAAATGTAACACCTATGGCTAAAACAAACATTACAAAAACTTCAAAAAGCTTCAGGATTTTAGAACTGATAACCTGGGAAGATGGTTATACATGTCTTTAAAAGTGACTGTTCCATATCACTTGAAATATTTTATGAGCTTTTTCTTTTAGCCACTTAAAATGTAAACAGCCATTGCAAAGGCAAATAATTCTTCTTGGTAGCTTTCTCCCCTCAGAACTTTGAGCTGTGGCATTTGTCTTTTTGTCTTGATTTAACCACTTCGCCTCTCACATCTGTTCACCCCTTATGGACCAGAGCAATTTTCAAACGTATTCTATGAGTCTGTTTATTCGTCGCTTTTTGTCATTACTTAAGATAACAATGTAATTCATATATTATTTTTTTAAGGACAAACAAGGCTTTCTTTTTGTGAATATTGTCCTGCAACAATATTTTTTTCGCAATCCTTAGACAATTAATCATAATAAAACTAGCCAAAAGGCACTTTTTATTTTTTTGAGCAGTGTTAGTTTAAAAATAAATAGTGTTACTGCACATAAAAAGTGTGCATTTTATTCTGTAATTTGTTCTGTTTAAAATTACACTAACATTATGATTCTGGTACAAAGCATTGCAAAGTTATTTATAAATGGAAATAAAGTAGGTTTTTTCAATGTTGCACTTTTTTCAGTGTGATGCGTGTAAATATATGTAAAAGGTAAAAAAAAGTTTAAATATTATTAATTAATAAAGTAGAAAAAAAAAATCACCAGGCAAAATTATAAGTGACTGCAGATGGAGAATAAGGAGTTAATTAGGGCTGATTAATAAGGGGTCCAACACTGGAACATTTAATTGAAAAAAATAAAAAAAAATTCATCCCTTTGATCTGTAGATAAACAAACAGAAAGATACAAAATGAAACAATGTTTGTTTGTACCTTTCCATATTAGCGGCTGAGCAATGTTGTTGATAAATATTGCCAAATTGCTTTTTGCTGACAGCTCTTGCTGCCAGGACCTTCTCTGTGTACTCGGCAATGCAGCTATGATTCATCAAAGCTGAATTGCCATGTATTGGGACAGGGGGATCCCACCACCAGGGCAGAAGGACTGGACATACTAGACATGCCCTGTGTGCAATGATGACTTTTGTTGGGGTGTCTAGCACACCCAGAGTTTGCAACTGGATAAATAAAATGTTGCCTTAAAGTTGCAGTTTAGTTAAAATGTTCTTTCTGGTATATACCTTCAGTAACATTACTTAATGCTAAAAAAATGTATTCCACATCCTGCAGATTGTTCCCTAGTGTAAGAATGTTCCCTGCAGTTAAGTTTAGTCTTCTTCATAGAGCTTATCTTCCTTGGCTAACTTCACAGTAAATTTAAGAGGTCCTGACTGCCACCCTCCCTTTTATGTCCTGTCCTCCATTTGGAAAAGTCCTTGTGTTGTTTTTACAGAATGCAACACATTCTGTGATGAGTGGGAGGATCTTGTAATTCATCCGCCTCTCCCTCATTCACAGAAATTGGAGAAGAGGACAGAAAGGGGCAGGAAGCTATCAGAACTTCTTCCATGTACTGGGGTGTTAAACTCAAGAAAGTGAACCCTCGCAGCACCAGAAGTTCAGTGCTATGAAGAGGACCTGTCATACTGTAACTGCAGAACATTTCTAAGGAGCAATTAGCAGGACATGGAGTACAGTTCATTAGATGTAAGTAATTTAATTTTAACTAAACTTCAGCTTAATGTTGGCCACACAAAACATTTCAGTCTGTTTGTTTGCAATCCTTTAGATTTACCAATGGCAGTGTAGGCTCAGGACCTACCTAACCAGTACTTTCAATGTTTATCAAATCTGATAAACTCACATGGAAATAAGGCAGGTAAAGGTTATGTTGATACCATTTGAAAATTATTTTGACAAAAATACCAGAAAACAGCACCAAGCTAAAATACATAGTGTGTAGTATGTGTGATAACCCACACAAGTAAGTGTAAATAGGCCCTTATAGTCTAGTTTTAAAAACACAATGCAGTACAGGGATATGAATTAGCAACAAAGGAAAACATTTGATTTTTACTTAAAATGTATTTTAATACATGAAAATGCAAACATTTTCCTGTTGGAACACTGGCAGGTGTAAATAGGTCCTTAAACCTTGAGAAAAATATGTTTCAGGCATACATGTTTTGGTTCAAATAAATGACTTTCAGGCAAAAGTTTTCATCATTCGAGCACCAGTAATTTAATACAGATATTGAAGCAGTTGGTAATTCACACCAAATCTTTTTTAACTATGAATGGTTCTCATGTTCTTGAAGGTTTCATGCAAATCATTTCTCACAAGGTCACATAAACATGGCATCATGCTCAAACCTACCATCAACAATGGGTAGCATTTAGTATGGCAGACGCTAAGACATTTCTATCAAAAACAAATTGACTGCTTTGTACATGATCCAATTTACCGAGTAAATCTCTATGAAATGCAAATCTAAAATCTTTTTATTGCTTTATTTCAGACTGGCAAACCACAAACACAGCATATTCTTTGAATGCAAATCACAGCATTAGTAAAAAAAATGAAGAAATGGGCAATAAAAAGTGTTTTGTAATAACACAAATGGACCAGGCAAAAACACTGCCTCCATTAGCATGTTAAACATAGTAGGTCAAAAGACCAATACTAATTTTAAAACAAAATTATAAAATAAAATTAAACACATTTTAAAAAAGTAGCAAACAGCAGACATGGAGTCTCTTCGAGTAATCCTAATAGATTTGGGTGAAATGCTTAAGGAACACTTACCAATGTAACCACAGTTCAGATTCAAAAATGAAGGATGCACCACTTACCTGTAAGAAAACAGAAAAAGAACAGTGAATATTTTTTTCCATAACTTCATATTGTATTCAGCCTTATGTAACAACGCATCTGATTAGTAGAGTACAGTGTCAGTGACTTTTTTTTTTTCGGGATGCCTAATATTCTATATACACTCTGTCATATGTGGGTTTAGCATTGGACACCATACACCTACTTCTAATAGTAAACCAGCCTTGCTTATAATAGCATCAAAATTAATAACGGATATGGTAAATAGCGTAGAAATTTTCCTTGCATGCCTATTGAGCTAAAGGGAGTGCTACTTTCAGTAAACGAACTGAAAATCCTCTTCATTGTAGATTATGCTGAGCAGAATGTATCATTTGTCCATATTTAATCATTGTTATGCAGAAGATTGACAAGAAACCATTGGTCTAACTAAGGCTGGTTATACACTCTTATGCCCCGTACACACAGTCGGACTTTGTTCGGACATTCCAACAACAAAACCCTAGGATTTTTTCCGACGGATGTTGGCTCAAACTTGTCTTGCATACACACGGTCACACAAAGTTGTCGGAAAATCCGATCGTTCTAAACACGGTGACGTAAAACACGTATGTCAGGACTATAAACGGGGCAGTAGCCAATAGCTTTCATCTCTTTATTTATTCTGAGCATGCGTGGCACTTTGTCCGTCGGATTTGTGTACACACAATCGGAATTTCCGACAACGGATTTTGTTGTCGGAAAATTTTATATCCTGCTCTCAAACTTTGTGTGTCGGAAAATCCGATGGAAAATGTGTGATGGAGCCTACACACGGTCGGAATTTCCGACAACAAGGTCCTATCACACATTTTCCGTCGGAAAATCCGACCGAGTGTACGGGGCATTCGTTTTCTTTTATTTAGCCTAGTTGGCTAAATGAAAAAAATCACTTGTTTCCCCTGTTTCCCCCCTAAACAGCATTGATGGATGAATCCTCTACTTCCGGCTATTCTAGTCTAAGAGCCAGTGCCCGTGACCTGTTGAGCCAAGTGGTGCCAGCAGGACTTGACATGAATTTTAACTATTACCTGCTCTAAAGAAAAAAAAATGAGAATACCTTTTAAATGTATCCTTATTTTTAAACTGTTATATTCATGGGGCTTGCAAACTAGACTTTAAAAAAAAATGTGCCTTGAATTATTTTATTATATGGGTAAATAGAATATAAATATTTATCTATAGAACGTCTTACTTAGAACAAAGATTTTTCACATTTCTTCTTTAATCTCTTTAAAGTTTAACAGTAGTGCACTTCAAAAATGTTTCTTTTAACAGAATCTAAATTCTCAGTAGGGATATTCTCTTTCCCTGCCTGTTCTGGCTAGTTATTCATTATCAATAAAGACATTTTTTGTTTTTTTTGTACCTTGACCATGACTCATGAATAAAGTCCTCTTGCAGAACCTCTTAATTTGGAGTATTTCTCAAGAACAGACGTATATAAGAAAAAAGGTATCCCATATTTCTTTTCAATATTTAACATTTCACTTGAAAAAAATTATTAATGTAGTATTTCTATTAACTATTAGTGTTGTATACATTTAATACTTTTTAGGTGGCTTTTCCAACTTTTAATAAATGAGTGTGCTTGATCAAAAAAAGAGTATTTTTTTTTTCTTTTAATTTAACTATGGGTAAATATGCAGGTGGTGTAGTGCCGCATTATAGTTAATGTTCTGTAAAACACCCGAAGCTATACCATGATGCTTTTACTTTCCAGATGTCCGAACACACAGTCTGCTGCGAGATGAGTATGGAGAATAAGGAATGTAGAGTTTAACCTTGAAGTTATTTGTAACTGCAATTGCCAGCTGCCATACAACTGAACGGCTGCGATAAAAGTCACTTTGCCGCTTTGTAAAAATTATGTGCTTTTTCGATGTATTTTAGACTTTGGATTACAGTTTCACTCCATAGAGTGCTTTAATAGCTTGTTTATTTAGTGACAAACAATTAGATTGGTAGGAAGTGAATAGGATTTTAAAACCCTGTCAGTAGATGTTTTTAATTTCATTTATTGTACATTATTGTTCGTGTGGAGATCCATGCTATTACTCTAAAGGGACACAACACCTGCGTGGTTGGGTTCCAATAGAAGTAGCCATTTCTGATGCCCGGATAAGTATAAAATACTAGATACAGGGCAGTATGTTCTTTGCCCCAGAAATTATATTTGGAACATATGTTTGCGTATAGCCTTTTCATAAAAACCTAATGCCCAAGGTGTTTTTCTCATGAAAGATTTAATATAATTGTGATAGCTGGAAATGTGTGTGGAAACAGTGATTTTCCCCTACAAGGTCTAATATTTACCCTGATGATCCAACCCTTTAGATGTGCAATCAGAAAATATTTTTCTCCCTTCTGGTTGGCGAACTCTAACTGGTGAGCATGTTGGAGCCCTACAGAAAGACTGATGTTTCCAAACAAAGAGCACGTGGATAGACTTTTCTACTGTGGCTTCTAAAATTCTAAACACAAACTTTAGCCCTTTTCACACCTTATGTTTTTAGGCAGGACCTAACATTTAGACATGTTCATGTGAAAATCAGAGAAACTACCAAACTGTTAAAGTAGCTGGAATATGGATTAAAAGTCCTGCTGAGGATGTGATATAAAGGTAACCATCTGGGAATAGCAGCTGGAACACTGATTGGGGACCAGCTTGAATTCTGTTGTACTTGAAAAAAAAGGTTGCAAAAGGCTATAACTTTTTTAAATATATATTTTAGTTCAATTTAACAAGGAATTGTATATTACTAAGGATTATATTATCTAAAGTGTGGGATGTAATGGAGTACAAAAATGATCATGCCAAACATCTAGTCTAGTAAATGGCAAGTTGTCTTCTTTCCGAATAGGAACATGCTGTATATTCACTTTAATGCAGTTCACCTCTTGTCAAACCGAAGTACATGAGGTCCAGCATGTCATCTCGAATCAGCTCAGTTTTACTAAAACCCACCTCACTCAAAGATTAACCCCTTTTACATATACCATAAAATAAGGATCCAACTCTTTAAAACAATCTAGCCAATCTGCTAAGACTTGTTTATGTGAATGAATGAATGAATGAATGATTTGTATAGCGCTGCAGTTGCGAACTGAATCGCCTCAAGGAAGACTTTTGCACAGTTTCTCTGTTGTTACAGTGAAAGACCTTGCCATATGCAAAGGTTAAAGCTGAGATTCCAGACAAACATCGACATATATAAATCGACATATATAAATGTCACGACATATATAAATGTAATTCATATCCGGAAGCTGTTTGCTAACCAAAAGATTTGTGGTGCTGTCCACAGCACAACCAGAATGATTACATTATTTTCCCTGTCACAGTTAAGAGATACAGTGATGCTCTCTGGGACCTGCTTGTTGATTGGACAGTGATGGAGCAGCAGAAGGCTGATAAGGTCATCTCTCTACTCACACTGTTGTCTTCTTCTGCCAAATGGCAAGGAATGCCCCTGTGTCATTTGTAGTGACCTAAAAGTGTCAAGCTATATCTGTGTTCTATTTTGTATAAGCCATTAATATGCTTGGAAAAGATGATCATACTGTATGCCACTGCAAACACCACATCTGGAGAGTGAACATATACAGTTAATATTTTCTCATAACTAAAGTCATTTATGCCCCTTATTAATTCTGTTGCTCTTCCCTATTCCTGTTTTAATTCCGATTAGGTGAACTGGTATTCAGAACTGAACTGCCTATTCAAGAAAAGGCCATACTATTTTTTTTATCTTTTTTTAGAGAGGTAAAATCGTGTTTCTTTAGCTCAAGTCTATGCCTGTTTTACTGTAAGACTATCTTGTTCACTCTACACTGCATGCTGCTATAAAGTTTAAAAGGATACTCATAACCTATTACATAGCTTAAAGGACTTTTAACTTTTATACAAGAATGATTGTGGCAGCATGTGGTTATTTACTAATTCCAATAGCCTTAGATAGAATAGCAAAAATGATTGTCGAAATCTGTGACTAGTTGCAGAGTATGTTGCTGCAAGTATAACCACCATGATAGGCATCCCTCATCACCAAAGCTGAGTATTAACATGTAAGAAAAGATAAACAAAACATACACATTTTTAGCCATTTGTGTTATTCTTTTGCATATTGGACAACATAAAAAATCCAGTGACACTTTGCATTTGTGCTGATGTCTTCAGGCTCATAGCAAGCAACATATCTCCTGTTTATTGCTGTAAAGTTCATTTCAAGCCTTTAGTTTATTCCATTCAGAGTGATAAGCAGGCATTTTCAATCCAAGTAGGCATATTAAATGTCTTAAAAGTAATGTAATTTACCCCTTTTTACTGGTAAATTGTTCAAAGCAAGCTCCTGCAGATACAGCAATGTTCTGTCAAAAGATAACTCCAAATTTGTTGAGAAAAAAACAATCATCTACAAATTTTGTAGCACAGTCCTACCGGTTTCTGTTCTTAAGAAAAAGCAGTATGTTCAATTGTGTCCTTGAAATACTGATTCCTGATTGGGGGTGTCTGTGTTCAATCTAATCAGCTGATGCACTTGCAGTCTTCCAATGAGGCAAATTTCAGTTTCTGCATCCCCAGTTGAAAGTCAAATGGCTTTGTGTGCCCATGAGACGGTGATTAGCTACACATGATTGAGTTTACAAATAATTTTTAGGAGGGGGAGGGGGTGATCCTTTTTCAAACTCAGTGGTTCTGTTTTCTGTTTTTGAATTTTTTTTCTGACATGTTTTTGTTATATCTTTCACTTGGATGTTATAAGAGTAAATGCAGCTGAATAAAAAAAAAACTGTGTCTGTCTTCACTTTAGGCAAAGCAACAAAATGTGATTATTTTAATGGGGGTGATGCTATGAAAGGACAAGTGCACACAAAACCTGATAGAATAAGCAGTAAATAAACTAAAGATAGAGCTTTATTACTCAAATAAATGGCAGTTTGCCCAGTTATTTTGGTTTTCAAACTCAACACACTTCAAATCCATAGCCAACAAGTAAAAATCAGAACATGCTTTGACTGATTATGACTGATTCATTATATTTATTTCTTTTGCGATGACAGGGATACTATCAATAATTGTATACTTTTTCTCTTTTTTATAATGCTCAGGACTATAAAAATATGAATACAATAATGATATATCAGTCAAATAGAATTGTGCACAATATTTTGTGGTCTTCTATAAAACCAGCAGATGGAGCTATATTCTCCTTTTAACATATTCAACTATTTCAGGTTTCAACTGTGCTGAAAGAAACCTTTTTTTAATTAGATAAAGACAGCCACAAAGCAAGCTTCCTTTGTTATTATGTCTCTTTAGCTAGCCAAAAGTGCATTAGGAAATCATTGTCTTGTAATAAATGTTTATTTGTAAAACAAATATTCTATGCATTTAATAAAAATAGATATAAAATGATAATTTTATTTTGTAAGAATTAAAAATGTAAAGGGTAATTAAAGCTAAAAATAATTTCTAATTAAGTTAATGGAAATGTAGAAATGTAGTAAGAAATTTTACACTATATATTGGGCTCCAATCAAACAATCAATCAATCAATCACAGCGATTAAGTAAGGTCAAGCTTAGTTATTCTTCATCACTAAATCTGTGGGGCTATTAAGAGCTTTGTGCCTTATGATAGAATCTGATAGAATCATCATATTTCCTTGTTACAGAAGAAGTGCACACTTTATTTGGTGCCCCCTATATTTTGAATAGTGGTACTACTGGATATAGCACAAATCCTTAAATGTGGTGGCTGTAAAATTTTTTATTTTTTTAAGCTTTGTTTCCCTTTTATTTTACATGGGGATATTGCTGTTAGCACACTTCTACAATAAGTGTATATTAATTGGTTTAAGTGAAAGTTATAGCATCTACAAACTATGGTATATATATAGAAATATATATATATATATATATATATATATATATATATTTTTTTTTTTTTTTTTTATACTACTAACTGACATCACTAGTGACACGAATACAGTGATCAGTCCTAATAATATACATTGTCACTGTACTAATGACACTGGCTGGGAAGGGGTTAACATTTAGGGTGATCAAGAGGTTAAATGTGCCTAAAAAAGTTTACTATGTGTACTGTGTGCTGTTTTTACTAAGTAATGTGTTGGTTTTTATGCCCTGTTTTGAAGGGAGAAAAAAGAAAAGGCATACCTTTGGTGTCAGAGAGCCCTGTGTGCCAGGACCCACTGATCAACTTGTGCTGTAGTAAAAGGCAGCACAGCTGGGGCGGCGGGTGTGCACTTGAGTGCCCCCTACCTGGAAATACAAAATCACATACATGTACATGATCCAGTACAGTGGGGCCGCCCTGCCGCAGTATAACTGCAGTGGGCGGTCCTGAAGTGGTTAAAACCAGATCCCAACACATAGACTTTAGACTTAGATTATGTTTATGTATTGATATGGTGCCCTATCTATCTTGTAGCTTAGCATGGGTTGATGGACTTGGTCATAAGGAATGGGCTTTTATGTTTAATGTTGTTGAATATGACCTCTAGTAATGTTCTACATGTCCAATTAAGTAGTGCAAAAATGTTCCTCGGGCATTACCTTACAATTATACATAATTTTTTTTTTTAATTAAGCAGCTTGTACCACACGATTAAATTTGCTGCATGGCATGTATGCTGTATGTATTTGACAGGGACTTTTTCAAACAATCATGAGAGCCTACTGAACAACAAGCTTATCCTAGAAAGTTACTTAATTGTATGGTTAAATGCACTTTAAAATATGCAGCCAAAGAGCTCTCTCTATTATTAGAATGATAAAGCTATATCAGTTTCTTTTTTTCCCTCCAGATGCTTTTAAAGCACTTTCTGTACTTATCAACTCAAACTGACAAAGTCTATAGCATACCATAGACAGATTATTTAAAAAAAAAATATATGTTTGTGTCTCAGATGTCTCTTTATTAGAATGTCATTTAGATTTCAGCTTTGGAGCGTCAATACACACTCATACATTGCAAATTATATGTTCGGAGGTCAATAGCTACGTGAAAGCCAGACTTTTTTTCTACATAGAATGGATTTAAAATGAATTACTTTATTTGAAAGTGTTTCAGGAAAAGCCAGAAAGGGTAAAGTGCATAAATACAGTATCCCATTTGGGCTGTATTAAAAAATCATGCACTAGGCATATATACTGTCAATAATAATTCCCTTAAAAGTAGCTATACTTCTTTGCTCTGTAAATATTACTGTATAATGGAAAGAAACACAATACCCTTGGTCATTGAGTGCCTAGCAGTAAATACATTGACCCTCAAACATGATTACTCTAGTGGACACTAAATATTCAAATTTATAAAAAAAAAGTCCAGTTTTAAAAATGTATTTAAATATGCTTTATTATAAAATAATAAACTTTAAAAAGTCCCTGTCACCAACTTAAAAAATGTCAGATGAAAGCACAGAAAAATCAAGTATTTTGAATGCTTACTTGCAGTGTAATTCCTTTTCATAATCTATTTTTTTTCACTTGCAGTATGCCTTTGAACTTGCTAGACTAGTCAATTACCTTTCCTTTTCCTTGCACGTTATAGCCCTTTTTTCTTCCGGGACTTCCCAATTACTGACCATACTGGTAGTTCCTCTGCCTCTCCCCTCCTTACATAAACTATTATGTAACTGCTGGGGGATTACCATAGAGTGTCACTGAGTGACAGCCCTGAGTCTGCTGGGGCTGCTGACATCACATCCAAAATGGCGGCACTTAGCAACAGTCTTAGGGCTTGTAAATGTCTATACAAGAATTGCTTTTTTTACAGTAAATAACAAACACAGAATATGTTAACTGGACATATAACCTTAGGGAAGATTTTTGATGAAAACAGTGACAGGGTCTGTTTAAAGGATAAGTTCACCTAGTAACATATTACACCCATATTCAGAGTATAACATGTAATATTACTATATTACTAAAGCCCCTGCCCACACCCTGACCTGATCTGCTATTGTGACAGCGGGTGGGGAATCCTCTTTCCGCACCTGCTGTCACAATTCAAAAACAGTGCAGCCATGTGAGGCTCCACCCACACAGCCACGTCATTCACAGAGTTGTATGAATGAACTACAAGTACTGTCTTCCACTGCAGCAGATGGCTTGTAGTTCTCAATGAAGCAAGGGGGCCCTGGTGAGTGCTCTTGTAGTTCATTGATCTTCTTGGACTTCAGTAACTGCCTGCTCATACAGGTGGTACAAGCAGACAGTTGAACTGAGCGTCAGCAGAAGCCTGACATTGCACCTGCAATCCGCGGATAGCTGGTGAAATGCTCTGCAGGCTCCTAAAAAAAAAATATTAAATACACATTTTTTACCTGCAAAAAATGTGCATGTATTATTTTTTTTTAAAGTGAACTTATCCTTTTTTTACTTGCTCATATACCTGTACAGCTTCTGTGGACCAGAGCAACTTTTTCATTTCTGCTCTATGATAACAAAATAACACATAATGTGTTTTTTGGACAAATAAGTCTTTCTTTTAATGACATTGTCTTGGGAAACAAAATGCCAAAATGACTTTCATTTTTATGGGCTGCCCTACTCACGATATGTGGAAATGCGGTAAAAATGTGCAAAAAAAATGCAAGCGAAAATGCGTGTTCTCACTACGTGACATGTGCGTGGTGCCTTAAAGTGGCTCTAAAGCCTTAAGGTTTTTCACCTTAATGCATTCTATGCATTAAGGTGAAATACCTTCTGTGCTTCAGCTCCCCCCCGACCCCTTTTTCTTACCTGAGCCCAATCCGATCCAGCGATGTGCAGGAGCGCATCGGCTCCAGCTGCTGTCTCTCTCCTTATTGGACAGATTGATAGCAGACATCAAATCCTGACATGGTATTCGGAGCCGAGTCCTACTTTCTGTGTCAATGCACGCAGCAGCCGGGTTCAGGAGCGAGCACGCATGGGTGTCCCCATGGAAAGTGGCTTTCCGTGGGGGCACCCGGCGAAGAGGAGTGAGGGACCCCAGAAGTAGAGGATTGGGGCTGCTCTGTGCAAAAACATTGCACAGAGCAGGTAAGTATAACATGTTTGTTATTTTAAAACAAAAAAAAGCTTCAGAACCACTTTAAGCCCTGTGAATGTGACTTGCATCTCTAACTATTCAAAACTGTTAGCAGCATGCATATGTATTCACTACTACAGTTGTGCATTACTATTTTTTATGCTTTTTCTGTACCTGATCTCAAATACGGACAAATGCAACTTTGTGTATGGAAAATATTCTTTTGTTGTAACCATTTCAAGTGCAATCTACTTAAAAATACGATCTAAAAATGTTTATTTAGAAATGTACAGTTGGATGAGTCTTACAAGTTCTTTAGGTAAGAAGCTAATTTTATACTGAATGAATTAAAATTATTATATATTAAATATAAAGAATCAATTCACCCAAAACAAATATTTCAGTTATGGGTGGACACTAGAGGGTGACTTCATCCCCTGGGTTATTATATCTTTCAGAGTCTCCATTAATGAGATTTCTGTCTGGAGTTCTCAGATCACCCTCACTTTTTCTGCTAATGTAAAATAAAAGTCAATAGGTAAATAAAGATCACCTTACAATAGCTCTGGCATGTAATTTCCTAAAATAAGCTGCTGTGTAATTCAAACCATTTTGATTAATGTAAAGATAAAATATCAGTTTTGAATGGACTGACTAACTGCCTCAATAAATACTAATTCACATTGTTATTTTATTAAAAGAACAATTAAAACATGTTTTTTTTTTGTGGTTACAATGCTCTGAGAATAAACGTGATACATACAATGGTGTAGCAATAAAAGGATTGTCATGCTTGCAGATATTTTGACCCACATGTTGAATTATCTGGCTATTTATATGTTTTTTCATGGGTGTACTTATTTCCCCATTTAACGGTGGGTGGCTAATGGGCCTGTTATATGCTACAGTCACAGTTTTATTCTACAGGGAGAAGAAGCAGAAATGTGTTTACACTTGAAAATGTCACATTAAACAGCATGGGGTCCTTACCCTTAAACTAGAACAAACACAATCCTCGGAGATCTCATCTATATTATCACATGCTTCTCTACGCTTAGAAATCTATTAATTTACAATTAGTTTTATTGATTTTCTTTGGCTGAATAGTATTTTCTGTGATAACATGCTAAGCACTAAACAATCCATCTTGCTTTCCTGAAGAGATAAGTAGCACTTTTATAGATTACCTACTGCTTACATCTTTCTTTCCTTTACAATATGCTTCACAGAATTATTGGGTACTTCCCCTACATTTTTTAAATATCTGCATTTGAATGGCTTCAAATAATTACTTTAGTTAGTGACTTTAGTTAGTTTACATATTTATGCATTTGCATGGCACTACCAGTAGGACTGATTTATCTAAAACTGCATAGGAAGTTTTTTTTTTGCATATATGATAACCTCAGGCTCAGGAGCACAAATGGTGACTATTAAAAGGACCAGCTAAGAAAGAAGTATACATTTTCCTGTAGTGTTGCTGGGATTAAATTAATACTATAGGATCTCTTGTTATTTGTTTTTTTTATAAAAAAAAATGTTATGCTTACTCCAATGGTTTAGCACGGAGCAGCCCTAATCCTCCTCTTCTGGGGTTCCCCGCCTGCACTCCTGGTTAGTCCTGCCTTTGAGTACCCTCTAGCAAGCTGCTTGCTGGGAGGGGAGTACTCGTGAGGGCTCACTCCCAAGCCTAATGACACACACAGTGTGGCTCGCCCCTGCCTCCCATACAACCACTTTAGGTGTTTAAAAAGAGAGCCCTGAAAGGGTTTGGAACAGGAGAGGTACAGGGTGGTGTAAGTCTGAACACCATTGGTCATGGCAAAGAGCAGACAATAGCAGAGTCAATAGGCTAGTGGCCACTCAAGCACAGACAGAGTCCAGGTAAATGGAGCAATAATGAACACTAGCAGACTAACATGCCAATGATCAAGATAAGCACAGAAAAACACAGTTCATACAACACACAGGAATAGTCTAACGTAAGAACAGTTAGGCAGGCCATAGATTATGCAAGTTTCTTTCCTGCAACCATGCATGAGCTGTCCCTGCCAGGAGACCACAATTATTATTGCTAGCGGCTAGAGTCGCTGGCAATAATCGCATGTAAAAACCCAACATGCTGGTTGTGCCCAAGTCAATTGATGGATCGACTTGGGTACAATCAGCCTGCCCATAGATGGTTTGAATCTCGGCTGATCCCTGTTCAAGATTCGAACCATCTATGGCCAGATTTAGACAGAAGTAAAAGGCAGCAGACCCCTATCCCGGGCATGACCATAGGGATAAGTCTGTTGATCGACCAAAGGCTGAATTCCTGGCTTTCATTCTTGATTAGGAGGGTACAGATGTCCCCTACAGAGAAAATCTGCAGTGTGGAGTAAGGACCAGAAAATAATGAAGGTTGAAAGCTAAAGATGATAAAGAAAAAAAAAGTAAAAGTGATACCAGTCAAAATCATGACACTTCTATGCAAATATGAAGTGCAAAAACACAGATTTACAAAATTCAAATAGACTGTGCACTTTGCAATTGCAGTGGCACTCATTTTCCCTAGCACTTAGTGAATGTGGTGAAGCTCTGCTGACGTCTATCATCCAATCATATGCAAGCAAAATGCTTTTTTTTTCCTTGCACTTGATTGGGTATTCTTTACAAAGTGAAGCTTCACCACATTCACTAAGCTCTGGGAAAATGAGTGCAATTTCACTCGCAAAACACCTAGACTATTTGCCTTTAGTAAATCAACCCCCTTGTATAGAGTGTAGTACCCATAGCAACTAATTAAACACACATCTTTTACTGGTCTGTTGTTGTTTTTTTATTGTTTTTTGGACAACTTTTTCAAAGGGAAACTATGATGGCTGCTAAAGTCCAGATATTTTTACACTGATGAAAACAAAATGGGCTGCACACCTATGACTACCTTAAAATACAACTTGACTGATTAGACAGCACATACTGCCATGTTTCACCCATACAGGGCTTAGTTGCATAACTCTTCTTTATGATTAAGCCCGCTATAGGTTCGCATAGGAGGACTTTCCAGTTGCAACCTTAATGGTACTGTCCCCTGCATTCACAAGTCCTACATCATAGAGCCAGTAAAGCCATATCTTGTAAAAATGAGAGCTAAGGTGCCTAAAACAGCTGTATTCATGTTCATAATACTGGTTCCGTAAAGTGATGGTTATATCTGTGCTATATCCCAGTGGCTCTGTATGCACTGATGGCTAAAAGAGGCAAAAAGGAATGATTTTCATGATTCTGTCCACTTATCTATAAGCAGAGACTGAGCTCCCTATTTTTGGGTTTTATGATGAAAGTGAGGAGGTGAGGGCAATGCTGTATCTGACTAAACTGACCAAATTGTACATGTTTTCTTTTAGCAATATATTTAGTGTCATAAAAATGCCACAATTGTTAAAATCTTTATTCATATAAATATTGTGTTGTCATCTATTCAGCCAGGAAGTAGAGTGTAAAGCCTGGTACACACTATGAGTTTTTTCTGTTCAACCTAGAGGGTTGAACAGAAAAAAGAACCTGTCAGCTCCAGTAGGAGCTGCTGTACTAGCGATCCAACATTAGTTCAGTGATCTCCCCTGCCATTGTGTTGTGTTCTGACAAGGTTGTTGTGTTCTGACAAGGAGACACCTCCCCCCCCCCCGCCAAAACACTCTGATCAGCACTCTCAGCCATTGGCTGGTTTTCTGGTATGCTCATCCGACAGAAGCCAGCCAAACGTCCGGCTTTTGTCAGACCGGCTGTCATACACACAGGCCGAATGTCGGACAGTTTTTATTGAACTGGTCAATGTCGCCTGGCATTCGGCCCATGGTTACGGGGGCTTAAGGATCCTTTTCACATGTTTCCTTCTGTCTTTATCACAGTAAAGCCTGTTGTTTACAGAGGAATGACTCGTATTTTATTGGATAGCTCAGCCCAAAACTTATTGAGGTTATTTCTTTACTAAAACAATTAGACTGTTAACTTTGCAAGGGAAGTTATAGTTTGCAGGGGAGTATTCCCCAAAACTTAGTGAACATGCTGAAATTTCACTTTGCAAAGAATACCCAACCCCCCCCCCCCCCCCAAAAAAAATGCACTTTTGATTGCACTTGACTGGATGATGTTACCAGAGCTTCACCTCATTCATTTAGCCTTGGGGAAAAGTTCCTTTCAAGGTGTAACTTTCCTTGCAGTCTATTTGCCTTTAGTATGTCAACACAGCATGTTTTTTAGTAATAAATAAAAATAAATAACATTGATCCAAACCCGTTATAGATTCATTCTTGTTCTGTGACTATTTTGTGGTCAAATCTCAAAATCCAAAATGTTTATCAGTGTCAGGCAGACCAAAAATAATACGATGTGGTGTTCTGATAAAATAAGACAAGCCTAGTTTATTTGCCTCCATAAACTTGAACATACTCACAGCAAATAGGTTATTAGGAAATTAGTTACTAAAGCCGTTTTAAATATAGTTCTAGATTTTAATCAAATTTCAAGTGCACTGGATATTTTAAAGGATAGGTCTGTTGGTTTTTTAGAGGCTGAACACTCTATCACACAGTAAAATGACAGTCTGGCCAACACAGCATCCTAAGCTGACAAGAGCTAGGAACTAGATTTAGGCAGGTTAATTGCTGTTCCTCTGAGCCTTGAAGGGTTTCCTTAAATAAAGCTAATAAATGCTGTCTGAATAGAATTCAGTACATAAATATTACATTTTTAGTGTTAGTTTTGCTTTGGTATTATAATCAATGTTTTATCTATCAAGGGAAAAGTAAAGTATATCTCCATTACACTAGTTGTGATGCAATAAATCTGTAATGTCATCACCATTTACTTTAAAGGGAAACTATAGAGGTATAGCTGGCCCCAAAATCCAAGGAATACACCATACTGAAAACCCCTCTGAATGGGACTTTTTTGGGCGGATGCCCTAAAAAGTCCCATTCAGAGGGGTTTTCAGTTTGGTCTACCATTTCTTCCCTTAGCTACCTATCTTCCTTGATCAACCCTGGGGGCAATAGCAGCCCTATAAATAGTAAGACCTGTCAATGTCATTTTTTGTGTTTCTATTAAACGCCTCTGCCTACTTTATAGCTAAAATTTAATTAGGTTTTAATAAACATTAAAAATATTTTAAAAATGTGTCTGTTTGCATGTATGTGTGTGCAACAGGATCTATGAAGTTATAACTTTTTTGATAAAGCACAATTCATGTGTGAAATGTGTAAGCCATTCCTTCCTTGCTTGTACATGTAGTGCTCTTCATGTTCTTCATGGTTTTATGCAGGACTTTCCTTTCATTATAGTTATAACTTCTGTGTAGTTTTAGCAGATTTTTTTGTATAATGCATAGAAGCTTCTTGATAAAATGGAAGCTACTTTTATCTAATCTAGGCAATTTCAATATTATTGAAAGCTATTGTTAAAAAAAGGGCATTGGGGTACAGGCACTGCCTTGGGGTAAATATCAGGCGAAGTTGAAAATTCACAAGTACTTTAAAGAACATGTTTTGGGATGACTTAAAGCTTTAAATGGTGTTACAGAACAGTGCATTTTTAGGGACAGCAGTATTTTAGAAAAATTGGAAAAAGAGGTTTGGGGATTCACTCAAAATTCCAACCAGACCCTTAACTAGGCATTCATGCTGGGTGGCTAGCTAAGGGAGAGTAGCAACGATGCACACCCCCTTCCTTTATTAGACCAAGGCATATGCCTTTCAAAATTGTGAGGGGACCTTGCAAAGGGGCAGCAAAGTTCCCTCTTGTAAAGCACCCTTGTCCCAATGTTAAGGGAAAAGGACTTCTTCCACAACTCACTGCCAGCCAAAAAAGGAGGTAAGGTAAACCCAACTTGAAATAAAACATATATCTACAAACCAAATGAAAACCAAAATAATGCTACCTGAAACTTAAGTCAGTTTTTTTCAGAGTAATCCTTGGTACAAAAAAAAAAGTTGTGTAACCTAAAATAAGGGCCCTATTAACATAAAATAAAAATGATACCCCCAATATACTGCCCTCTTGAAGGAAAAGCCCCAAAAAGGTTTGCTATGGACAGGACAACAGCTAAAAGTTACAGCTGACCCAATATCAACTATAAAAATAAAAGACAAAAAACCCCCAATAGTAGGAACAAAAAAACAAAAACAAAAGATCCTGATCCCTTATAGCTAGGTTAAACAGCACAACCTGTCCCTCTCTAAGCTGTAAAAAAACCCTGGTTGATCCTGCCTATTCCTCTGTCCCCCTATGTAAATCGACCACAATAATCATAGCTGCTGATCCCTGATTACAGTGGTCAGTTTATGTGCCCCCATCATCCCGCTGCTCTCCTCCCTCCCCTCTCCCCCTCCCTCTCTTCCCTTCCATCCTTGTCTGTCAGCTGCTAAGTGTGTGTGAGCCGCCCCTCCCCTCTCCCCCTGCCGGTATTAATAGTAAAGTAACGTTAAATAAATATCACTGGCAGACCCTCTCTTTTATTAAGCCATTCTACACTGTGTATGTGTTAGTGTAAAATGATGCCTTTAAATACCTTATCTCTGATCTGTTCTGGCCGGTCACGTGGCCTCCGACCGCTCTCCTCCTCTGCTCTAAAGGCTACAATGGGAGGGGCTGAGCAGACAGCACAGCGGTGACGTGACCTCCCCGGCTGACTTCAGAAGGGATCTCGGCCCCTCCTGCTGTAGCCCTTAGATTAGAGGAGTAGAGCTGCCAGAGGTCACGTGACCGGCCAATCAGAGATAAGGTATTTAGAGGCATCGTTTTGCACTAACACTTACACAGTGTAGGATGGCTTCATAAAACAGAGAGGCTGGTAGTGATTTTTTTATCATTACAACCACTTTAAGGTTCAGTTTTCTAACTGACCATAATCTCTCCCTCTGCTTCCTGTTAGCTTTCACCATCTTTCCCCTACTGTAGCTTCCAATACACTGACACTATGGCTGACCTGCAATATAATTGTATATAATATAGAAAATATATGTTATAAAATATAATTTTATCATGATTGGGCTGGCACATATCAAAGCCCTCATTGTTGGTTCTTCTAAGACAGCTGACCTGAATTTAAATGTTCTTCCAGTGCATTATGTTTAAAAAGCATTGGGACTGGCAAAATTACGTATTCGTTTGCCAGGACTGCAAACTACAAATAGGCAGGATCCCCCCCAAACCCAAGGTAAGAACAAACCTGAACCTCATCCCTAATGCAGTCCAGCTATGATTAAATCCACACACTTGATAACCTCCATTTGTATTTAGCAAGGGCATAAAAAAGACAGTAGAATACAAATTTCATAAGTACCTCATGCCATAAATAAGCCGCTTACACAAAAGCTTGTTCGGCATCTGTCAGAAGAACAGGTCTGCCTAATTACTAGGCATCTCCGGTGACAGCATGTCGTTAGGTTGATGTGTTTGCTTTGGGCATTCTGTGTTTTAAAATACTCTTAAATCTTTCCTTCCCTTTTGGTGATGTTAATAGACAGACATTTGTTAAAACTGAATTTGAGAAATATTTGTACATAATCACATTTTGTTGCTTTTGTAAACAAGAATATGTAATCAAGGCGAGCAGTCAAGCATTGCACTTGCACAATCACTCCTAAAGCACATTAAATATAAATGAGCAGCAAAGCTACCAGCATATATATAAAAAAAATAGTAATCCTTTTGTGTCACTATCTCCTCGTGAAACACATTTTTTTAATCTATTTTTTAAATGTTATGTTTTGTGTTACCTTCATGTTCAGTGACAGTACAGGAGACCTTTTCTCAAGACTCTGATTTTGATTTACAAATGACATGAGGTGAAATTATGCTGGGAAACATTTACCATAAATTGAGCTAAAGTGAACCTGTATTTTTCTATTATAGCCACAATAAAAAGTATAATGAGAAAGAAAATAATTCAAATAAGTAACCAAAACAAGAACATATTTAGATTGTATTTTGTTTTTTGTCTTTGTATACACAGATTTACTGGCGTGGATTACAGCTGGGCTTTTAACTTGCTGTTTCTCATATGCAAAATAAAAGAAGTATAAGAGACTTTATAGTGAAACTAAACCCATCGATTTAAAGTTTTTTTAAAAACAGTTATATTCTAGGCATGCCGTAAATGCTAACTGTCACATTTGCTTGTGCTCTCAACCAAACTGTCAAATCATCAAATGGCTGGTGTCATAACTGACACATTTGTAGCACCATGGCAGTTCAAACAGAAAATAAGCTTCATTGGTTGAAAAGGATAGGAGGGTTTAGTTCCATTTTCAATTTGAACTTTACTCATAACAACTTTATAAAAATAATCTATAGGAACATACATTCCAAATGTATAATTATGCTACCAAAATTAATGTGTGCTGTAAAATTGCTTCCAACATTGTTCCTGGTTCTTCTTGCTCGAGGCTGCCATTTTGCTGAAGGCCAGAGCCCCTGAACAGCAAAAAAATCTGATAATAGGCTGTCAGGAGATCAGCCTCTAAAAATTCACACAGTGCCTAAAAATAAAGAGCAACTGAGCATGTGCAGAGCAGGGTGAGAGTTTAATCCTGAATTATAAACAATATAGACTGTTTTAATGTTTTACATAGCTATACCTACAAAAAGGGCCAGCCTGAAGTGCTCTAGCAGGACTTAAGTTTGTGACTAATGTTCTACCTTAAGCAAACCTGTGCTGCACCACATCTTTTAAACCTCTATGTATATATAGTCAAGAAGTTTCCAATTGGGCCCATACTGGAGATTTGGTTGATTAAAGCTCAAGGTGCTTTTTAAAATCTTGATCCAAATTTCACTCACAATCGTGTTGATTTGAATATTCACAATTAGACTATAGCTCATTCCCCTTACATTTTCATTTATGTTTTTTAAAAGACAAATTGAGCATGCCATTTCTATAATTTCCAATGGTTCACACATCACACCTAATCTACACCTGCTGCCGAAATGTTTAATAACAGAATAGATATCAGTGAGCTAAATGAATAAATTGTGCAAGTTTTACAGAGTAATCCACAGAATGACAAAACCTTGCAGTGGTAGAATTCGAAAATGTTTTGCCATGGCCCTTGAGTTCACTGATGATACTATGCTATCCACCTTTCTTTATTCTTAACTGCTTCCGGACCAGCCGCCGCAGTTATACTGCGGCAGGTTGGCTCCCCTGCACGAAACCACATAGCTGTACGTGGGCTTGCAGGGGGCCCGGATAGCAGGCACGCGCCCGCTGCATAACGGGGGTGCCGATGCTCGTGGCCGACGGCCGCGATGACCACTGGCCACGAGCGATCATGACCAGGAGACACAGAACAGAGAAGAGTGTGTGTAAACACACACTTCCCTGTTCTGTTCTGACAGGAGTGACAGATCGTGTGTTCCTATTGGCTAGGAACCACGGTCTGTCACTTCCTGTAGTCCCTCCCCCTTCAGTTAGAATCACGTAGCAGGGAACACAGTTAACCCCTTCACTGCCCTTTAGTTTTAACCCCTTCACTGCCAGTGACATTTTTACAGTAATCAATGCATTTTTAATCGTACTGATCGCTGTATTAATGCCAATGGTTCCAAAGATGTGTAAAAATTGTCCGATATGTCCACCATAATTTCGCAGTCACAATAAAAATCGCAGATCGCTGCCATTATTAGTAAAAAAAAAAAATAATAATAAAAATGCTATAAATCTATCCCCTATTTTGTAGACGCTATAACTTTTGCGCAAACCAATCAATATACGCTTATTGCGATTTCTTTTACCAAAAACATGTAGAAGAATACATATTGGCCTAAACTGAGAAAAAATTTGCTTTTTTTTAAAAAACAGGGGATATTTATTATAGCAAAAAGTACAAAATATTGTGTTTTTTTCAAAATTTTTGCTCTTTTTTTGTTTATAGCGCAAAAAATAAAAACCGCAGAGGCGATCAAATACCACCAAAAGAAAGCTCTATTTGTGGGAAAAAGGACGTCGATTTTGTTTGGGTACAACATTGCACAACCGCGCAATTGTCAGTTAAAGCGACGCAGTGCCGAATCGCAAAAAAACGCTCTGGTAAGGAAGGGGGTAAATTCTTCCGGGGCTGAAGTGGTTAAACCAAGCAAGGAATGTACTGGATTGGAAGGGACTGGGTTCTCATATACATTCCCTTCGTTAAGGTAAAAAATACCCACTACCTGTTCTACCCTCAGCCCTAAACACTGTCTCCTCTCACCGCTTCAATGCTGTGCTGGCTCCAGCACTGCTCATCTCACTTCCTGGTCTCACAGGAGACATGAGAAGCATGAACCATGGGCTCCTGCTGCTGTCAGTCAAACTGTTCTTTTATTTAAAGGGCAAAAAAAAATCCTTTAATATCACTTAAATGATGATTTGATTTCATTTGTTTAAGAACCAAACTAAAGTGAAAACTACAGGCTCACAGCTGAATACACAGGTGAAATACATAATGTAAGGGGAACAGGCCCAACTGGTATTGACAGCAGTAAACCATGTACAAGACAGGGACACACAAGAACAATCCAGACATGTTTCTCTTGTCTTGTTCAGCAAGACAACAAGCAAACACATTTTCAAAGCAGGGGGGCTTTATACAGAAACTTCACCACCTAAACCAAGGCTGCTCTTGTACAAAAGAAGGTATTTGTAATTTACAGGAGTAAAAGATATCTGTGCAAATTGCCCTAACAGCGGACAGTGAAAAAAATGCAGAGGTCTCCTTTAAGAAAGCTCTGCCATAGGCCATGATGCCCCGACAGGTGTAAGGAAAGTTTAACACAGCAAAACTGCTCAGCAACCTTGGAATCTAGCAGATGTTCTCACAAGATCAATCTGTGCTCTGATGGCCGTTTCTACAGGCTGGACAGAGGTGAAGGCAGACCACACTGTCCTGGCTGGATGATGGCAGACTGGAAGTAGGCCTTCTTCAGATTTGCTTATGTGGGTTTCTTTATTACTTCTCCCAGGTATCTAATGGGTTATTCTTCCTCGCTTACAGTATGCATTTTCCCTACACAGCACTTGTCTCATGTCCGTTCCTGACTAGCAGGATGCCCACAGTGGGTTCCCCAAAATAAACTAGTAGCCTTTGCAGCTTCTTAGGCCCCTTTCACACAGAGGCATTGCAAAACTGCGGTAAAAATGATAAGCATTATTAGCGCGGTTTTATCGCATTTTTGCTGCGCTAGCGGTAAAAATAGCGCTAATGCCCATGCATTTAAATCACGTTTTTATAGCGTTTTTTAAGCGTTAGCGTCAACAAACAACCCGTCCCCTTTACATCACATCCTGTGCACTTCCTGTTTTTTCGTCAGAGAAGAAATAGAACAGGGAGAAGATGGAGTTCCATGAGATGCTGTTGTTGTTTGTCTTACATGTTTGGGAACATACATCCCATCACACAAATGCACTCAGAGAGAGGACAATTTGTGCTGCTCTATCGTGACCTGAGAGAGCACCCTGAAAAGTTCAGAAACTACGCTCGGATGAGCATTGCAACGTAAGTATATCCTAGTTCACTAAACCCACTCCTGGTAGTCCCAAAGTCCCTTATCCCATGCCCAGTAGTCCAAAACCCCTAATGCCACCACCAGCAGTCCCTACCCCACACCTTCATGTCCCAAATTCCCAACCCTAACCCTAATCCCATCTTTCCAAGTCCCAAACTCCTAAACCTAATCCCACCCCATCTTAGTTCCAAACTCCTAACCCTAACCCTAATCCCACCCCTCTTAGTCCAAAACACCTAACCCTAACCCTAATACCACCCCTCATAGTCCCAAACTCCTAACCCTAACCATAATCCCACCCCTCCTAGTCCCAAACTCCTAACCCTAATCCCACCCCTCATAGTCCCAAACTCCTAACCATAACCTTAATCCCACCCCTCATAGTCCCTAACTCCTAACTCTAACCTTAATCCCATCTTTCCAAGTCCCAAACTCCTATCCCTATCCCTAATCCCACCCCTCTTAGTCCAAAGCACCTAACCCTAACCCTAATCTCACCCCTCCTAGTCCCAAACTCCCAACCCTAACCCTAATTCCACCCCTCAAAGTCCCAAACTCCTAACCATAACCCTAGTCTCATCTTTCCAAGTCCCAAATTAGTATTCTGTCATTAGTAGGCCTTTTTCCTCAGCAGCAGGCTCTCACAGCAGATAGCCCTGAATAGCAATCAGCTCCCCTGTACACAGCTAAGACTAATATTAAGGTCTTGTTACCAGGTTGCTTTGAAACTACAATTAAATAAAACTTCACTTAATTTATTGACCCCTTTATTAAATTAGCCTTAAGTAAGTAGCAGGATTCAGCAAAATAGCATGGCAACATTTTACAGAAGTTATAGACTTTTATAGTATTTTGAAGTGGCAGCACAATATCTTCTGTTATACCCTAACAGATTCTCAGTTAGGTAGATTGACAAATATTTGAGAAATAAAATTGTGACATCATTGTGGGGCTGAATATACGAACTACTGTAAAGAAATTTAAACAATGAATGATATAAACATGTGACAGGTGTTTCAGCTCACTAGTGCCAACTGAAAAGTTAAAAATAAGTTCTGAAATTAGCATTTTGAAATAAAAACCGTTATTTTCTTTTCTGCCAAATGATTCAACGATGACTTTTAAATTAAGTGTTATACCCTGTCATCACTCTAGTAGGTATACCTGGCTCATGTCACAAATAGCCAAACAACAAATTTGGCTATAATTCAGGACACAAAGCTTGCAATGATATCAGACATAGTTAAGTTCAGTTGTTGTTCGTTCAAACATGGGGAGGATATCTGATGTAGCAACAATTTGGACAGTGGAATTATTGTTAGTGCCAGATGTGGTGGTGGCAGCATATTTTAGGAAATGTTGACCACCTTTTTTTTTTCAAATTCAGTCTCTGTTAAGTTTAGAGGACTGACATTTTCTGGTAGACAACATCCTTTTAATACATTGTAAGAGAAATCAGAGGGCTTAAGTCTTGTTCACAGCCACAAATGCTCAAAATCAATTCCCAACACGTTGAAATTTCAAGAAGACAGGCTACAGGTGCAAAAGATCAGACCAGGTTTCATTTGTGCCTAATAGGAACAGACAAACAAGTCCAGAAACTCATAAAATAGAAGAGTTGAAATCTTTTTCTCAACTTCCGTGACAGAATTTGGTGTAAACATTATGCATCTGTGAATCTTCCCTGCCATGTTCAATGGTACAGGCTGTGATGGTGCTAAGATGGTGAGGGTTTTTTTTTTCATGGTAAACATCAGATCCCATAATAACATCTGAGCATCAGTTGAATGCAACAGCATGCCTGAACATTATATATGAAAAAATAATTCTCTTAGTGCGTACTGTAGAGTATATAGTATATTAGTATACAAATTTAATAGTACAGTATATAGTTTATCAGTGTACAATCCTGGCATCTGCCATGTGCTGGGATGAATTAACTCTTGTGTGCATGCATGAGAGTTGCATCATCGCAGCCTGGCCAATCAAGATGGCTGAAGTTCCCAAACCCACAAAAAACAACCTTGAAGATGTCAGGTCTTGAAGAGGTATGTATAATTTTGCTCCAAACGCTATTAGACAAAATGTTACTTTTGTGAGAAGTGACTTTTTAATTCCATTGTTTATTTTTCCTGTTTGTGTCCCAGGATGATTTCACTTCCTTTTTATATCTGGAACATTGTACCAACTCTCAGTATAAACATGATACCAACTGTCGGGTGTGCATAAGCGTTCAGCCATAGAAGTCTAAGTGTGCATGCATCCTTATGAGTGTTTATGTGTATAAGTGTGCACTTCCACTGCCTCCAAGGGAGATGCTTATACCTAAAAGCTGCACAAACTCTTTGCTGAATGGTTTTCAGTTTTGCTCTTGTATTCTTGATCCTGATATGCTTTCTGAATCTGTGATTGACTTGGCTTTCATCTGACCTCTCTTCTGGATTACCTTTGTCTGTTTGTTCACAGGCTATCTTCACTACTGACCTCCCCTTCGATTACTGAGTATGCTACTTCAAAGTGAATCCATACCTCATTGCCCACTCTTTGCCAACCTTTTGTCAGTCTCTGACTCTAATCATGTCTACACCTTGGTTCCTTCCTGCTCTTTGGAGCCTTCTTGCCAGAATTGGGACTTGACTCCACCTTTAACTGAACTTGGTGTAGCCTCATTGTACTACGTTGTATTATGTGTACTATTTTGTCCTTACATACACTTTAAAAGTCATTTTCAGCAACTTTATATATTGCCATTTATATGGATTGATTTTCTGGCATTTCAGTCAATATGAAGTTTCTAGTTTCCTTTATATATTGTTACTGAATAGCTATCTCTCACATACTAATGCTATAATCATTCATTGAATATATATGCAAAAATAGATTTGAAACTATTGAACCTTTGTTGGCTGAGACGTTGGACCAACATTAGATCATGCTGAGTAGGAAAATATGGATCAGTAACCCAAGGTCATGTTATAAGGAGAAAGAAGAAAGATGACAGGCAGATTTACAGTATTCCCATATTAACACAATTTTTCAACAATAGTGACTGAATAATAATAAATCATAAAATGACCTGTCATCCTATATTTTACACACCAAGAAATGGGAAGAAAATGTACACTTTTTGCACAACTACCTTTCATGGCAAAGTTATAAACCATTCTGATTATGTATACAAAGAGTTACACTCATTGTAAAAGTAGCTAAGAGATTTACTGGTGAAATATATGTTCAGGTATCTCCCAACATCATTTTACTATTCAATTTATGTACTATACTGCTCCCAGGGGCATTCCGCTGTCTGAATGCTTAAATAATGTTTCCTGGCAACACATAGCACCCTGTTGTTGATTAACTATAAACACATGCAAATGAAATGCCAGGTTTCCGTTGGAAGAGCATATCCCCTTTACATAATAGTGTTTGGTTAATCTGTCTTTGTCTCCAACATTTATCTAATACAAACTAATGTCATATTAACGTGTCCAGAAATGCTGTTGTGTTTTTCAACCTTCTTTCATTTAAATTTGTCTTTTTTTTCAGTGAGCTGATTTTAAAGGTTCGGTTGTCTGTATGGAAATTTATACAAAGCATTATTAGAAGCAAAAAGCCTGCACTAATGGAGAGCTCAACTTTGATTCTGTCTGTTTAATGTGTGTCATCTGATTTTAAGACATAGTGAAACAAGCTAAAAAACACTCAAGTGTAAAGGGGGTCTAAAGGGAACCTGTGTTGGAAAAAGCATGGAAGATGTTGACTTTCTTTTGGAAATGTTAGTTACTGATTATTGTACTGATCCAATGACATCTGAGCTTTTTGAATCACTGACACAGATAATAGAGTGACAAATTTAGAAACCCTGTTCTGCTTTTCTCTCTCTTTTTTTTTATAGGAAACATTGAAGTTATCATATTAGCATGACAAGTTATTTAGCATTTTCAAAGCATAAGATTGGTAATGGCAGGATCTATATGTTTTCAGCTTTGTTACTATCTAAAAGTTATTTTAGGTGAAGGTGTAATAGTAATGCAAAAAAGACAAATTAGAAAGCAGAAGCAACCTTACAATGTATACCAGTGAATACATCACACTAGTTGCTTCTAACTCTTGGCCCTGTGCATTAGTAAGATTTGCTTTGTCATGAAAATTTCCCCATTTTCACAGTGGCGTAACATTAGCCATAGCAACCTACGTGGCTGCTTTAGGGCCTGGGTTAGAAAGGGGCAAATTAGGGAGGCTTTTTAAAGAAAGCTAAACTGTTAAAGCATAACTCAACACCCAAAAAGCTATATTTTTTAGCTTAGCAATCACTGCATGTGGTGGCTGCATTTGTTTTTTATTTTCCTCAGGTTTTTATTCCTTTATTTTGACCTGGGGATCAGCCAGTAACGCAACTCCTGTCTTAAGGTGGCTACAATCACCCCTCCACTGCATCCATGGAGAAGCAATGTGGATAGGGTAGTGTTGGATGGACTAGTAGATTAAGATGGTCCATACATTAGTGACTAAGAATGTAAAGCCCAACTCTAGCTAACACATTTTAAGCAGTTACAGCAATATTTTGTTGTCCTTTTGGGATAAAGGTTTTACATAAAAAAATAATAGCTGACCATTGTAAGCACCCCTTTCAGCATTAAAACAGCAGACATAAAGGCAGGATCTGCTTCTGTAAACTATGTTACAGGGAAGACTTATAAAAAGAAAGACTGCATTGTTAATGCTATTGACAGACTTTATCATATATATCCTTTTTAATCTTGGCCAAAGTCAGATCTCAGGATCGTAGCTAGTCATAGATCGCTCTCTGTACAGTAACAACCATTTTGTTGCTGATGGTCTACAGATAACACTTGCTTGAAATTGTACCTGGACATGATTCTATACAATGTGTTTGTTTTATCTCTGTCTTTTCTTTTTGTCATTTTTTCTAAATAAACAGATATTAAACAAAAAAAAAAAAAACAAGCAATTGCTTAGCTGCCTTGGCAGTGTATATTTATTACTCTGTGATAGATTGCAATTTTGACTGCATTAGTCATATAGGGCTAATTTCAGACTTGATAAAACTTTATAGAATAGCTGAGGTTTGTAGTTCTACAAAAACAAGTTGGAGGAAACTACAGTTTAAAGAAGTCCTATTAGGTTTATTGAGTAACTGAGTTCAAGAACATTAATAACATAATATAAATTATCATTGTTAATATTATTTTTGCTTCTGCAATTATAGCTTCTATCTACGGCATTGTTCCCTAGTACTGTACTGACTAGCGTTGCCCCTATACCGAGCATTTGCGCGAGTTCTTCTACTCGCACAAATGCTCCCAATGCCTAATCTGATACCTGGGAGAGGCGGCGTTGCTGCGCGCAACCAGAAGTCAGCGGGCAGAGTCAGCGGATGGAGCAGAGAGCGAGTTCTCAAGCAGAGAACTAAGTAAGCTGGCAGGGGTGCAGGATGCAGCCGCATTTTCCATCAGGAACGGTGACCGGAGCCGCCACATTCGGTAACAAAAGTGACATTTCGTGTCGACGTCAGCGGTTGAACATCCCGTTGCCCATCTTGGTACACCCTGTACTCGGGCGCAGTAAGCCAGCAGTGGAAATCTTGTTACACCCAGCCCATATAATTCAGGCAAAGGCAAGGTGTACCAAGATGGGCGTCACAGGCAGCATAGAATTGCAAAAAATATCCGTTCTTCTCGTCTCATGCCATTTATTGCTGCATTTCAGTGCCTTCCCATTAGTGCCCATACGTTACACCTATCAGTGCTCATAAGTGCCGCCTATCAGTGCCATCTATCAGTGCCATCCATCAGTGCCACCTATCAATGCCAATCGGTCAGTGCCATCTATCAAAGCCTGTCAGTCAGTGCCATCTCTCAGTGCCAGCCATCAGTCAGTGCCATCTATCAGTGCCCATCAGTCAGTGCCACCTATCAGTGCCCATCAGTCAGTGCCACCTATCCAAGCCAGCCTCAGTCAGTGCCTCCTATCAGTGCCCATCAGTCAGTTCCATCTATCAGTGCCAGCCATCAGTGCTGGTCTGTATTGTGCTTTGAAAACTGTCACAAGACATAAAAAAGTAACGGTAATCGGTACCGGCGAGTACTTGAAAAAAAGTATCGGTACTTGTACTTGGTCTTAAAAAAGTGGTATCGGGACAACCCCAGTACTGACTATGCTGACTGTTATTTGTCCTTGAATTAGGCATACTTAATATTAAGATTATTGACAGTATTGTCACAACTGACACTTCCAACTGCTACAGAGAGAGTTGGCCAGGGGGGACCCCATCACAATTTTATTCTGTGCCCCAATGATTTGCAGTTATGCCCATTTTGTTGTTATTCCTCTCACCAGCTCAACATCATACATTTCCTTCAGGATGAAGTGCTTTAGCCGAGCAGTCAATTGCCAGAATGAGGAAGATGTTATGCCTTTGTCAGCTCCACCACAGAGCTTACACAAGGTTTTGAAAAAAAACATTGAGGAACACAAGAAAGGTAGAGGGGATTCTCATAAAAGGATTCGTCTCTTTGCCTTGAATTTGGGTCTTTTTAATTCTAATATAATTTAGGGTTTCAAATGCATAGATTCAAATTGAGTTCTTGCCCATCCTGGAGTCTCACTCTGCCTCTTAAACAGTCATATGGCCATTCTTCCTTTAATAATATAAAACTAAGTTTAAAAAAATCTATCTTGAGATGCCTTTGTAATTGATACAGGTAGGGATCAAAACCAAAGAGCATTGGAGTGTTGTAAAAAACACTTTGGGTTATCTAATTCTTCAGGCAAAGTGAGGTATGAGGGGAACGAACCATATACGTTTTGAGGGGATTGGACCATTTAAATCTAACAATTTTTATTCTTTATACTTTTTTGAGCCTATTTGTGTTTAGAATGACATATAACTGTATCTATTTTGACCATGGTACTGAAAGATGAGGGAAATGTATTTTATGATGAGATTGAGCAGCAGGCATGTTTTTATTTCCATATCTTTTCATGTTAAAAGCTTTGTAAATGAAAATGAAATATTTATATTTTTGTTAACAAGAAATGGGTTATAAGGCTGTTGTTTGATTGTTGTAGAAAGATAAAAAGTGACAAGATTTCATCACATCTGTGTCTTGTACATTCAGCTTTGTGGGTTAATTAAATTTGAACTGCAAGGATATCTGTCACATCTGCTTACATCTACACATTTTAAAGTTTAACAATTCATCTGTCCTAATATTGACTTGAAAAAAAAGCAATCAAATCAAATGCTGAAGCCTTTGTAGGAATCATAGAACACCACATTTATGTTCTATAGTTTAAAAAAATCAAAGGAGAGTGATTGGCTGTGATTTACCAAGTGTGAGTTGCGGTGAAACAAGGTGAAATATTCACATCTTTGTTCCTTACACTATAGTAAGTCAGGTCTAGGATCACTTTATCTCCCACTTTTGTATCTAGTACTGGTAAAATATCTTTACAACTGAAATGTTTAGCATGCATTCATCTATAGCCCTTTGTAGACCTTGTTTTTTCTCAAAATCATGAGAAGTGTGCTTAGTGGTCTTTCTTAGTCAGACACTTCAATTTGTAAGAAAAAAAATCGAAGGTCACATAAAAAAGCATATTTATGTTAACACCAAATTGAGTAGGTAAATTGTAGTCCGCTAAGACATTACAAAAAGGACATCACAACTGAACTAGAAATGTTGGATCTCTCTGGTTATAGTTCATAAGTATAAGATATTGTTGAGCCTCTTTTGCCAAAATCCTAAAAAGTGAACGAGCTTTGGACCTGTCACTGTGACTGGGGATTCCATGACTCTCTCATAGTACAAAGCTAATTATTAAACTATAGTTTTGACTTACATTTGTTGCAAAAGCTAACATCATTCTTATTGTTTCTGTTAATATATTGTTAAGAGAGTAAGAGGTCAGATTTCTGTTAATATTCTGCTGCACAAAAAGAAAAAACTAAAGCCAAAAACTGTCATCTTAAAAAATTGTAAGGATATACTGTACTAATATTACTTCTATAGTTGGGGCATTTTATGGAAAACCTCAACCAAAGAAATAGCTTTGGCTGCTGTAAAAGAGAACAATTCCTAATCAACAAAAGATGTCTGATTAGGAGAGACCTGGCTTTTGTGTTTATTCCATCTCCTGACTAAAAGTGGATCATAAGAAAAACCTAATCTTCACAGCCAATCTAGAGGTATACTGTGTGATAGTTTATCATGAATTCTTGTTCCATGTATGGTCTACCATATTATTAGACATGACAGCATTGATAAGTAGGTTTACAAAACCTATGCACTTTCCAGGGTGGCAATAAATTATTCAAAAAGGGCACACAAATCCACAAACATCGAACACGATATATGTTTTATATATTCAAGAAAAGAATTACACTTGGTAGAATTAATCAAGGAGGCCTTCCGCATATTAACAAGTATTTTTTGTGTCATTAAAAGAAAATAGCAATTTCTTTGCAGACCATAAACTCTTACATGAAATTGCTTTTCTGCATTTGAAATTGTTGAAAATTATAGTGTGAGATTTGATCATCTTCCGAGGCAAACATGAAAGTCACATAAATTGCTGCCAAGAATTTCATTAGGATCTGTAAAGTGTGAAAAATCTTTATAGGTCCATTCTTAAAATGAAATCCAGGACCACTTGACTGAGTTATGTGTCACCATTTTGAAGGTAGAAAAATTCTCATTAACGTGTTAGGACCACTTATTATACTAATCTTAATTCATTTTTACAAGTATTAAACAAAGCTAACACAAATGCACAAATGCCTGTATCAGCAACATAACATAACTTGAGCAATAACAAAGACATCAGCTGTTTCTATATATCAGAAAAAGAAAGTGTAGATACAGTAACTTAATCCAAAATCCTGGACAGACCAAGCAAAACCAAGAATTGTACAGATACATATATATATATATATATATATATATATATATATATATATATATATATATATACATATATATATATATATATATATACATATATATATATATATATATATATATATATATATATATATATATATATATATATATATATACATATATATATATATATATATATATATATATATATATATATATATATACATATATATATACATATATATATATATATATATATATATATATATGTATATATATATATATATATATATATATATATATATATATATGGAATGAACAGAACAAAGCCATGCCAAACTACACAAACACATTGATAGTATAGTGATAGAACGAATATATACTATTTAAGAGCATATTTATATAGTAGTGAATTTGACACCAAACATTCATTGCAGGTAAATGTTCTTGGTACATGTGCATTGGTCCATTGCTGCTCAGAAACTGCTGTCAAGTTGTTACTATATGTGAAGAGGTCAATACTGATTCTAATACAGATATGTGAAGTCACTGTTTTTGGTCCATCCACGTTTTGTCCTGTGTGGAGTCCAGATGAAGGGTGAGCAGTGTTGTCCACTGAAATGCAGTGGAGGAAATGTACTAAAACTGGGTGCAAATTTTGCATAGAAAGTAACCAATCAACTTTCAGATTTTTTTGGCAAAGCTTAAATGAACAAGCTGAGGGTAGAAGCTGATTGGCTACCGAGCAAGCTGCACCAGATTCTGATGGTCCAGTTTTAGTAAATCCTCCCCATTGCTTTTATATGAGTTTTACCAACAATTAAAATTATCTTGGACTCTTTTATTCCGCTTCGATCTGGCACACAAAATGTAAAAGCTTTAGATAGAGTAGAGAATGGTTGAAATTCAACAAAAGTGTGTACACCCCTAGGTAAAAATTTCCAAATCGGGCCCAATTAGCAATTTTCCCTCCCTAATGTCATGTGACATGTTGGTGTTACAAGGTCTCAGGTGTGAATGGGGAGCAGGTGTGTTACATTTGGTGTTCTCACTCTCACTCTCTCATACTCGTCACTGGAAGTTCAATATGGCACCCCATGGCAAAGAACTCTCTAATGCCGCGTACACACAATCCATCAGAATAAACTCTGACGGTTTTTCTGACGGAGTTCCACTGAAATGGACTTGCGTAGACACGATCACACCAAAGTCCGATCGTTTAGAACATGGTGACGGTTGCAGGACAGTCAAGTTCCCTCCACCCCAAATTCGCTCATCCACACTATATTGCCAAATGTATTTGGCCACCACTCCAAATCATTTGGAGGGGGTATAATGGTGGGGTTGTTTTTCAGGGATTGGGCTTGGCCCCTTAGTTCCAGTGAAGGGAACTCTTAAGGTGTCAGCATACTAAGACATTTTGGACAATTTCATGCTCCCAACTTTGTGGCCCCTTCCTATTCCAACATGATTGAAATCAACATAAAATTACATGACATGGATGAGCGAGTTTGGGGTGGAGGAACTTGTATGGCCTGCCTCAACCTGATAGAACACCTTTGGTTTAAATTAGAGTGGAGACTGCGAGCCAGTCTCTTTTTGCGTGTCTATTTCATAGACCCAAAATCTGTGGTTACAGTGATCACTGTACTCATGATATAATGAAAATACTGAAATGAATAAATAGTGTTCTAACCTTGGTAAATTTATATTTCATGCACATGTGAAGGCTAAAAAAGATATCCAGAACTAGAAGCTGTTAGCACTGCTGATAACAGGAGGCTGTGACACAGACAGTGGAACTCCATTAATTACACAAGGATAATTTCCAGGACTAAATTGTCATTCTGACACCTAAGTCTTGCACAGTGCAGGAGATGCCCAGGTGATGCAAAAGCAGGAAAGGCTCCCACATCAGCTGTACCCCCCTAGCACAGTACTCAAGGCAGGGCCCCTCATTACAGCTAGGAAAATACATTATCTGGTAAATTGATTAAAAAAATAAAGACCTTAATCCCCCAGGAACCCAACTGACCGTAATTTCTCCCATGCAGTTTGCCAAAGTTGTCTACCCTGACCCTGCAGCAACTTCAATACTCTGTCACTATGGCTGTTCTGTGACCCCCCCCCCCCCCCCCAGTGAGGGGGCATCCCTAAAGTGAGCAAAGAGTTCTATTTTGTGCAGGTTTAAGGGTGACATGGGAAAATTACAAGTTTGGGGTTGCTTTAATTGTACATGGCAATATGGAGCAGTGCTACTGGTGCAGTTTTAACATATAAATATTTGTAAATTAATTAATGGACAACTTATGTAATTTTAGAAAAACACCAATAACACCTTGATCATTTACATTTCAAGAATCACATATCCTTTCCCTAATAAAATGTTAAATTCAGACTATACCATGAAAATCAAATATGATATGCTTCTAAAAACAAAGCTGACCAAATAAAACATTTTGATTGGTTGTTTCATCCATTTTACCAACCAAAACATACCATGTGATCAAATCAACTAAAGTAATTGGTGAGGCCCATCTATGACATAGAAAATTACAAAATTTAGATACAAAATTTTAATGAACTGACCAATTAAAATCTTAAGTTTGTGACTAGCTGAGTGTAAGAGTGTCAAAGTATAACTTCCACAATTTTGCTAAAAGACAGATCATTTACATATATTTGGTTCTTTTGAAGCCCTAGAAAGCTTTCTTGTGAGGCATTGAAGAGAATGTTCTTTTCTTTATGTGAAATGTAAAGGCCCAGACTAGACCTTCCACTGGGAAAGAATTTATGTATGAAGCAGTGACAATTCTGATTTATGGAAATAAAGAATGTCCTTTATTTTCATGTTAAACCGTAAAAATATAAAGTAACAGAAGCTGTCCAGCCACAAAGGAACTGAAACATCTCAGTATAATATGCTTTGAAAGCATGATAAAGCTCATTTTTGCTTGTTTTTAGAAACAGAAAAATACATGCCGTTATGGTTTGTGACAGGACCCCATCACGGGTTCTCTTGGGACAATTCTTTTTCTACATATTTATTTATCTATTCTGTGCATTCTATTTTATATTATGCTTCTACAAACATACAAAAAGAGGATTTGTGCCAATGACAATATCAATGGAGAAACTGTTGAGAGCAAAGTGTCCGCCTACATGATATGTATTGTATTTTATGATCAATAGGCTGGCAAAAGGAAATGAAGATTATTACTCTCTGCAGAATGACCTGCTCTCCTGTCAACAAATACTAGATGGAGCTGAATATCTGCTGTAAAGCAAAGCTATCCATAAATACAAAGAGAGGTCATTATAAACACACCACATTCATGCGATAACAGAAATGAACAAATAAAAGGCTTGGGCAGGTATCCGAATTTACCCTTGAGACACAAACACATATTGAATCAATAAAGGACAAGAAGGAAATATTCCTAAAGATATAATAAATTAAATTGCATTAAAGCACGAGACAACCAACAAACCATAAATAAAATATGGCACTGTTTACTTCCCATGCTATTCTATAACTCCCATAGTTATAGTACATCCCATTTAATTTTCTAAACAAAATATGATATATTTATATTTTTATACTGTATATACTATTAAATGTGTCCATGTTAAGGATATTGCAAATAACCCTAAAGAAGTGTCTTATGCCGTGTACACATGGGAGGACTTTTCGACCAGACTGGTCTGATGAGACAAATCCGTCGGACAATCCGACCGTGTATGGGCTTCATCGGACCTGCAGCAGACTTTTTCGGTTGAAAATCAGACGGACTTTAGATTTGGAACATGTTTCAAATCTTTCCGACAGACTCGAGTCCGGTCAAAAAATCAGCTCGTCTGTATGCTAGTCCGACGGACGAAAACCGACGCTAAAGCAGCTATTGGTTACTGGCTATCAACTTCCTTATTTTAGTCCGGTCGTATGTCATCATGTATGAATCCATCGGACTTTGGTGTGATCATGTGTAGGCAAGTCCGTTTGTTCGCAAGTCCGTCGGAAGTCCGTCGAAAGTCCGTTGGAAAGACCGTCGGACCTTTGATGCTGAAAAGTCCGCCCGTGTGTACACGGCATTAGAAGGCAGTATGTGAAAAAGAAGGTGTGTGGAGGGTATGACAGTAGGCAGTATGTGAAGGGGAGGCATGCAGAGTGTATGAGGAAAGAGTGCAGAAAGTATATGAGCTGTAAGGCCCCTTTCACACTGGCGCGCTTTTCAGGTGTTTTAGTGCTAAAAATAGCTCCCGTAAAGTGCCTGAAAAGTGCCTCTCATGCCTCTCCAGTGTGAAAGCCTGAGTGCTTTCCCACTGGGGTGGTGCGCTTGCAGGATGGGAAAAAAAGTCCTGCAAGCAGCATCTTTGGGGTGATACGGGAGTGGTGTATACATGAAATGAATGGGCAGCGCTGCTGAAACGCATGCAAAGCGCTTTGGCAGCACCGCAACACGGACGCTGTTAACCCTTTCTTCAGCTGCTAGTGGGGGTGTAAAGCATCCCGCTAGTGGCTGAAAAGTGCCACTATAACAGCGGTAAATTGCTGCTAAAACTAGCGGCGATTTCCTGCTAACGCTGGCACCTCCCCAGTGTGGCAGTCCACTAAGTGTGTACAGGGGAGGAGTGCTGGGAGTTCGACAGTGAGTGGTTTATGCAGGGGAGCAGTGTGGAGGGTATGACCACAGGCACTTTGTGCAGAAGAGGAATGCCAAGTGTTGCCTTATGAGTTTATGTGAAATCTCCATTAATAACTGTAAAATATTGTAATAATGAATATATTTCATTTAGCTGGCATCTATGAAAGCCGGGCAAAAAGGGATTCATTTAAGCTTTTGCTAAGAGCAGAGAATGTGTGCCAAGGCTTGTATATGCAAACAATGGAGAGCCAATTCCATTGTTCTACACCTACTCCTTTGAAAGGGTGCCATGCTGGGATATGCATTGGATCTAACTTCCTGGGGAAATGCAATTAACACACTTGGCCAACATAGTCACAAGGATTTGCATGAAAGGGGGCCGACTTATGGAGTAAGCCCTCCAATCATGATCCAAGCTAGGCCAACCAATGAGACATCAGCTTGGTTTGATATACTCAGAGCCAAGGGGGAGGTATCGCTCTCTTTCTGATAGACCAGCAAGCTGAAAGGAACTTTGGTAAGGATGGGTAATTATGGAAAAGGAATGCCCTTTTACTTGTAACTAAATATGTGTGTAGATTACTGTATTGAGGAATATACCCTATATTCCTTCATGTAAATACTTTATTTCAACCTAATATTTTCTTCCTTGGTGTAAGAAGATAAATAGATGATTGTGTATTAGCTAGACTTTCAACTGCTTCCTAATAAATGTTATTATATTTGAAGCTTTCACTCTTGGTCGAAAAGAACTCTTATTTAACCCACATCATATCTATGAGATATGAAAAATCTTAAATATAGATTTTTCAGGGTAACACCAAGTATATGACAGAAGACAGTGGAGAATTTCAATAAAGCTTTTGGAACACTTTTCTGGTGCGATGTTCCCTTAAAAAATTCCTGTGCCTAATTAATGAAAACCAGCCTTGTGACAGTTTTCTTAAGAGTCCAGATGCATTCAACATATTCAGATAATTCGGGTATCCACTTTCACAATGGATTGTTAGTGCTGTGATGAATTAAAAAATAATTACCACCAGTTCCTAGATAAGGAAACTGGAGGTAATTAATATTATGGGTGAGCTTAAAGCGGGGTTCCACTCAAATGTTTAACTTAATCTTACCCCCTTCAGTTATTGCATAGATGTTCAAATGCCACACCAAATTTCTTTTTATCACTGTAATTACCTTTATATTGTACTTTATTGTGGCACTTCCTGTCTCTCCTCCCATGGGAGTAGGCGTGTTTATTGCCTTTCCCCGGCGCCGCACTGTCTCCTGGGAGCTTAGAGTCAGGCTTCCCAAGATTCAGTGCGGAAACAATAATCATGCACGTGAACAAGCTGTGAATGAACAGCATTCACCGCATCCCGGAAATCAATAGTTGTGGGCTTCACATGCCCACAAGCAAGATGGAAACAACCAGCATCACATTTTTTTAAGTTATTCTTCAGTACGAAAACAGACAGAGACGGAAATATTACACCCAAACTGTGAGTATTATTTTGGGATTAGCAAAGTGTCTCAATGACCTAAAAAAAAAAAAAAAAAATTGGTCGCCGGACTCCCGCTTTAAGGTTCAATCCAAACACATCCTGCCCCTTATTTCCTGGCTCGCCAGGCATGGGTTTCCCCATTAAAATGCAATGCAAAGCTGCCCACCCCATGGCATTTGTTTTACAGTCCTTTGCCCATAAGCTAGAAAATAGTTATTAATGTTTTTTAACATTCATTTTTCAATTGACTTCACAGTGGGGTTCAGTTTTGGCACAGTTATTTTCTGTAAATCTGCTTCATACCAGTCCCTGGTACACTCAGCTCTTCCCTAAATAAGACCAGTATGCTAATGCAGTGGCGGAACTACCAGGGTTGCAACAGTCGCACTTGCGACCGGACCCTGGTGTTCCGTCACTGGGGGGCTAAGACCGCAGGAAGACTTCTCACAGGCGGCACCACACTCTATAGAGCTACTGGAACTTATTGCAGCAGAGTTTTTAGAGTTCTGACAGCTTGCATCCTGCAAGGATCAGCTGCTTCACACAGGCAACTTGGCCTTTGAGAGAATCTCATGCGGCACTTTGGATCATCCAGTAATATTCCTGGTGGGGTGAAGACATGGAGGGCTCCACACAGGTCAGCATCTGCAGAGCTCTCTCCACTCTGCTCCCTGTCTAGCAACACACACTGATCTTCAGTGAGCTCATCCCATCCTAGATGCACACATGGTGTGTCGGCTCCCTGTTCTATCAATAGCAACAGCTGTATCAGGTTACAGCTCGATACAGACAGCAAGTCCCCAGGTGGGGTGAAGTTTGGGTGTGTCTTCTGGTCATTGTTTACAGAAGAATTGCAGCCATCCATCCAGCTTAGAGCACTTAGCCTTTCAGCCATACACCTATAGGAGGGCAGTTGAGACATTTTCTTAGCATTGTCTACCTACACACTGTGAGTTTACCTGCTGCATATCATACACTCAGAGTGCAGCTGAGCCATCCATCCAGCTCGATCCCCCAATAACCTGGCATGCCATTTTTACACAACCGAACCTTTAATCCACTTATATTTTTAGACTGGGTTCACACTTATGTGAATCGGATGCGAGTTTCCCTGCATCCAATTCGCATGACAGGAGAGTGTGACCGGCTCTCTATAGGGCGGCCACGGTCCACATTTGGAAAGGGTCCTGTACGTCTTTGGCTCTGAATCAGGTGTGAATTCAGCCAAAAATTTGGACCTGATTCACACCTGAACCAGTGAACAGGGACACTACCGAACCCTCTGCTGTAAGCCGCAGTATGTGTGAACCCAGCCTCAATTGGGACTTATATATAGTTGCTTCAATTGCTATTCTGACAGAGGTATTAGTGCATTGCCTTTATGTATTGTTTTATTGGGTATTTTCATGCAGGCTGGTTTAGCAGGGACTGTGATGGTGGGTCACTGGGTGTCTCTTTGGGGGGGATTGAGAGGGAGCTTACCAGGGGTAGTATTTAACTTATTTTCCATTTTTTCCTTGTGGTTTTCTATTTTGTTGGGTATATTTATGGTTATTTGATAATAATCTTTTTCACATTTCTAATACAGAGTAGCCTGAGTTGGAGTCTCCTTGGCAGCATGTTCTTCTCTTTTGTTGTTTACCGTAATAAAGGGCCCCGCGATGAGAGTAAAGGGTCATAGGACCGATGCAAAGGGCTCTGGTACGGGTCAGGGGGCCCTTCATGGTTTCTTGCACCGGGGCCCTGAAGGTTCTAGTTACGCCTCTGTGTGGATGTACCGAGAAAGTGCTCAAAATCAGACCACAACTCTGTGCTTAGTAACTGAGTATGTGGTCCGTCTGCTGTGAATAAGTGTTTGTGAACACTGGGAAGAAAAGCAGAGAGGTAAAGGGGAAAATACTTACTAAAGGTATACATCTGAATGGGTGTATGAAGCCTCCAGTTCTCCTTTGTTTTTTTCTTTACAGTACAGGACTTAGGAAAGATAGCTTTATGTACTAGATCGACTATCTCACTGTTAACATGGATATCAGGAGGTAGGAGAATTAAGAAAAGCTGCATTTCACAGTCTGGTATTGCAATTCCCATTTGATTTCTCAAATCAGTTTGCCTCCTTCAATCCTTGAATACTGTACATAACACCAAATATTAACTAGTACAACTAATATAACTTAAAGCGTAACTCCACTTTTTTTGAGAAAAAAAACATTCCCCTCTGGGTGATATATGTACATTGCAGGAATTTTAACAGACCTTGTTGCAGATTCCTACCTTTTGTTATTCTAAAGAAATCACTGTTTGTTCATCTGTGCCCCCGTGGGAGTGGTTTCATAATTATCAACCAGCTGCTGAACAATCAGGGCTCTAATGAGGAAAATTTCAGGGTCTTCTTCTCTTTAGACGTTATTTCCTATTAGGAGTATCTCACCAAAAATGACATTCTTGTTGTAGGGGATGCCTGATATCTGACTTGTATCTAAGTGTAGACTTCTGGGAAAATCAGTGAGCCAATCGCACAGGCAGGAAATTATATTTCTGTTTACAGAACAACTCCAGGTAGCCATATTGCATTGCACTTTACAGAAAAAAAACAGAGCTGCAGATTGAAAAGGAAAGGCAATTTTTAATAACATTCAATTACAATATGACTTGTGTCGCAATTGTATATGCTATTTTTATTTGCTTTTTTTCCCATGAAAGTGGAGTTACCCCTTAATAGGATAGTCCCTTGTAAAGTAAGGACTCATCTGCAAATTCCTAAATGTGTTAGCTGAATTACATTTCTTTTTTAACCTTTTTTTCCTTTCTTTTCACCTGGTCATCTGGGCCAGTAACACATTCCTGTCTTAGGGTGGCTTCCCTCACTCCTTCACAGTATCTATAGGGGTGCAACATAGCCACCTCTAGATAACAGCCCTGCCAACCTGTGAAGAAGGGAGTGTTAAATGAACTAGTACATTCAGATGGCCTTTACATAAGTGACTAACAAATTAAAGTTTAACTCCAGGTAACACCTTTTTAAGCACTTACAAAAACAGGATTTTTTCATTTAGCCAGTTAAGGAGCAGCCACAGGCAGGGTCAGTCAAAATGACAAGAGTTTTTTTATTTTATTTTGACTACTACTTTTAGGGCTACTACTTCTGCAGGTCAAAGTGAGTGAAGCATCATTTGATAGGACTGAAATTAACTAGAGAAAAACAATTTGAGTGCAGCTGCTGTTTGTAAAAAAAAAAAAAAATGATGCCTGGTACACACGATAAGATTATTGGACGAATGATCGTCCATTTTTTTTTTTTTGCATGCTAGTTTTATATCAAAAATAAAAGAGGTTACTAAAGTTACAAAAATTCTCGTACGACAGAATAAAAATTCAGAAGTGATGTAATGTATTGTATTGTATATGAATTGTATTTTCAGACGACAACTGTACTGATTAAACAAAGACTGTATGATCTGGTATCGTATGAGAAAAAGTTTTGTGCTTGTCCCATCAGAACAAATTTTTACGAGTATGAAACAAACAGATTATCAAACAACAGGGCTGGGACAAGGGGTGGGCAGAAGGGACGGCTGCCTCGGGCACAGTGGGTATTATAGGGATGGAGGTGCTGCAAGTTCCTTTTACTATAAGGCTGACAGGAGTAGTGACAATGGCATCACTACTTCTGTCAGCCCAGCGGTGGAAGAAGTAAGGAGAGGGGGAAAGAGCTGAGAGAAGGTGCGGACTGTGCTCTCTCTCCTCCTCATAAACTCACACATAATGAAGGGGGGCGCAATTTGGCATCTCTGTCCTGGGCACTGGATGACGTTGTCTCGGCACTGTCGTGCGATCACTTTGAAAGTCGTATTTTTCGTACGATTTTTCTGAACGTGTGTACAGGCCATTAGTTCCACACCGAAAACAAAACAAACAATAAAAGATAATTCCATGACTTTCAGTTTGTTCAGATTATCCTCATGCTGACCAGCCGCCGCAGTTGTACTTCGGCAACATGGTTCGGCTGTGCGAATCTCCATCATGTTACGTCGGTAACATAGATGGCCACTAGGGGGCAGGTGCGTGCCGCTGGAGGCCCCCTGCTCGCCCGCGATGCCAATGCGAGTGCCCGATGGTCGTGATCACCGCCGGGCTCCCATGAATGCTCGGGGCACACCAAGAACCGAGATCTGTGTGTGTAAACACACAGTTTCCGGTTCTCTGAAGGGAGAACAGACAGCTCTGTCATCTCCCTTACACAGTCCCCTCCCCCCTTTAGTTAGAACACACAATAGGACACACTTAACCCCTTCACTGCCCCCTAGTGGTTAACCCCTTCACTGCCAGTGACATTTTTACAGTAATCAATGCAATTTTATAGCACTGATTGCTGTAAAAATGCCAATAGTCCCAAAAATGTGTCAAAATTGTTCGACATGTCCGCTATAATGTCACAGTCCCGATAAAAATCGCAGATCGCTGCCATTACTAGTAAAAAAAATAATAATAATAAAAATGCTATAAATCTATCCCCTATTTTGTAGACGCTATAACCTTTGTGTAAACCAATGAATATACGCTTATTGTGATTTTTTTACCAAGAATATGTAGAAGAATACATATCGGCCTAAACTGGGGAAAAAAAAATTTTTTTATATATTTTTGGGGGATATTTATTATAGCAAAAAGTAAAAAATATTGCGTTTTTTGTCGCTCTTTTTTTGTTTATAGCGCAAAAAAATAAAAACCACAGAGGCAATCAAATACCACCAAAAGAAAGCTCTATTTGTAGGGAAAAAAGGACGTCAACTTTGTTTGGGAGCCACGTAGCACGACCGCGCAATTGTCAGTTAAAGCGACGCAGTGCCGAATCACAAAAAGAAGCGCTCTGGTCTTTGGCCAGCCAAATGGTCTGGGGCTGAAGTGCTTATCATACATAAATGTGCATACTTCATTTGGATTAAGTCAATATGTATGATTTAAAGTATCTTGAGCTTTATCTTTGATCTTATGTTTGGACCTTTTTAAAGTTAATTGTAATAACACAGGTATTATAAGAAATAGCCTGAGGTTTGATATTTGATTGAAAGATAAGCAAAAAGAATATGTACAGAAAACAAAAAGACATGTTTTCTTCTTACCTTGGTGTAGTCTGTTAGGAAAATATAGGTCAGAGTAATTACATTTATGGCCTGAGACATTCCCTGTGAATTGAAAAGCTAGTGAAATGACCAAAAATTAACCTGCGAGGCAATAATAATGAAACATGAATGGTGAAATGAGAGCTGTGAAGGTGAATAAAGCAGCTTATCATTTACTGTTCCATGGGCAATTTCCACAGCTGAAATGCAATCTACAAAGCCTGGTCACTCCTCACATTGAAACATATAAGCAACCAGAATATGAGATGCTTAAATAACATTATTGAGTATGACATTGTGAGATAGCTTCCTGAGATTCATAAATGACTAATAATAAAAGTCAGCCATTTTGCCAAGTAGAAAATGGCAAAGGTTATCCTGTGAGTGCAATGCATATTATCCTGGTTATCAGTCACAGATGATAGGTATTTGGCCTCCTACTGCAGGTTACATATTGCTTGTCAAGATATAACCAGTTTTAAAAGGGAGGGAGCCTTGTAGAAGAGGTGATCAGTCTTAAATGACACCTTTCAAAGGTTGTGACTCTGGTAAAACAGCAAAAATTGTCAGGTCTATCACAATTCTTCAATAGTATCAAAATGACAGGGAAATGTCTATGCTGGAAAATAGAAAGTGGTATCCCTATAGCAAACTTAAGTGGTATTTTTTGGTGCATGTATATACATATGCTAGTAAGTCAGATAAATTGTTGGGTTTAGGTAAATAACAGTCACTAAGGTTTCAGCAGCGTTTTTGTTGAAGTTATTAATTATTGTTGGCATGATAATTTTAGTCTTCACTCTTAATGGGCTTTATTATTAGTCTAATAGTGGACTTTGACTATGACTATGTATTAGGGTCTCTAGAGAATCAGTTACACAATATATTGTACCAAAAGTATTTTTTTTCTCTAATCCCAAGGTAAGGACACTTCAAATAATTACATCTAGGGTACTATCTGAAATTGATAGGGGGTTGATTGGTTTGGAGAGATAGTAGGTATTATTTTGATGCTGGAATGCATAATATATATGCATAATAGGTATGCACAGTTATTACCTTTGGTATCACTTGACCCTCCCTCCTTGATTGTAAGCTCTAATGAGCAGGGCCCTCTGATTCCTCCTGTATTGAATTGTATTGCAACTGTACTGCAGAACCTCATGTTGTAAAGGTGCAATATAAATCCTGAATGGTAAGGTGTAGTTCTTAAGAGGAGAATAGCGCCATTTCTACACCTTACCATTCATTTTGTATACTCCAACAAGGTGGTAGTATTATGTAGAGGCAGCAATTCTCCTTTCTCCTTTATACATCTCTTTATATATCTCTTATCATTTTTTTATAACTGGGGCATCCATTTACTGGACCTTATACTAGGGCCACTTCCTTTTGCTTGATAGATACCGTAGCGCAGGGTCAACTACTATTTTTCAATATAAATCCTGTATAATAATAATAATGACTACATGTCATTGAAAATTCTTTCCTTCTGAGCCTGCCTGTCTGAGGTCAGTAAGACTAATGCCCCGTACACACAGTCGGATTTTCTGACGGAAAATGTGTGATAGGACCTTGTTGTCAGAAATTCCGACCGTGTGTAGGCTCCATCACACATTTTCCATCGAATTTTCCGACACACAAAGTTTGAGAGCAGGATATAAAATTTTCCGACAACAAAATCCGACGGACAAAGTGCCACGCATGCTCAGAATGAATAAAGAGATGAAAGCTATTGGCCACTGCCCCGTTTATAGTCCCGACGTACGTGTTTTACGTCACCGCGTTTAGAACGATCGGATTTTCCGACAACTTTGTGTGACCGTGTGTATGCAAGACAAGTTTGAGCCAACATCCGTAGGAAAAAATCCTAGGATTTTGTTTTCGGAATGTCCGAACAAAGTCCGACTGTGTGTACGGGGCATAAGCCTGTGATTTTATCAGGCTCAGCAATTCTGAGCTGTGCTGAGGACAGAGTGTCTGGTATGGACACCGTGGCCTCAGTGCTGCTCACCAGCATGACTCAGTGAGTGCTCCCTGAAGCGACAGCCTACATCAGGGGTGTCCAAACTACGGCCCTCCAGCTGTTGCGGAACTACACTTCCCATGAGGCATTGTAAAACTCTGACATTCACAGACATGACTAGGCATGATGGGAGTTGTAGTTCCTTAACAACTGGAGGGCCATAGTTTGGACATCACTGGCCTACATTGACCTAATTGGTGGCATGGCCATTGGCTGTAACATCTGTGAAAATCTCTAATTTGATTAACTGTTCTTCAGTGAGTTTAATTATCATTATGGTTGTTGTGATGAGCTGGGTAAACACCTAAATCACAAGATTTAAGAGGTGGGAGACAGGAGTGATAAAATGTTTTATAATCTTATAACCATTTATACCTCCACGGTCAATTTCTGAATTATATCCATATTTTGGGATTATCATATTTTACAATCAGGCAACTAACATATTATTTGCACAAAAATAACTCAAATACAGTGCAGCACTGCTCATCTATATTTCAAAATAATATTATAATATAATAATTATAATAATATAATAATATTAAATTATGTGATTCTTTATATACACACACCACCAATACCAATATGTCTGAATAAACCACAACAAAATATGTAAGAATAACTAAAATCATTAAGTATTATAAAGTGTCCAATTGAAGTTCAAAAAAGATTTCCAAACAAAAATCTGTGAAAATGTGAGAACAACATCCAAATTCACCACGCATTAAGGTGTATTGTTCCCCAGTAATCTTTATGATGCTCTTCTCATACGAAAACAAATATGAAAATATACACATTTCTCACTTAGTGCTCATATTCAGTTATACACCTCTTATGCCCTGTACACATGGGTGGACTTTTCGACGGACTGGTCCGACAGGACGAATCTGTCGGACAATCCGACCATGTGTGGGCTTCATCGGACCTGCAGCGGACTTTTTCGGTTGAAAATCAGATGGACTTTAGATTTGGAACATGTTTCAAATCTTTCCGACGGACTCGAGTCCGGTCGAAAAATTTGCTCGTCTGTATGCTAGTCCGACGGACGAAAACCGACGCTAGGGCAGCTATTGGCTACTGGCTATCAACTTCTTTATTTTAGTCTGGTCGTACGTCATCACGTACGAATCTGTCGGACTTTGGTGTGATCGTGTGTAGGCAAGTCTGTTCGTTCGAAAGCCCGTCGGAAGTCCGTCAAAAGTCCGTTGAACGTCCGTCGGAAAGACTGTCGGACCTTTGATGTCGAAAAGTCCGCCCGTGTGTACACGGCAATAGATTAAAAGAGGTCTATAAGCGCTTATTGAATGTGAAGAGGTTACAGTCTTCCCCTCCTCCTTATGTTCAACTTCAAAGGGTTCAAATCTCCAACTCCTACTAATGTGCAGTAAGAACAAGAAGAAAAAGAATAAATAGCATAGTGCTCACTGCAGAACTATATTGGAACACCACGTCATATTTCTAAACACTCATTTGTGACTGCAATCCCCAAAATCAAAGACACAAAGAGTTGGATAGAGTGCAAATTCACCCTGCAAGTGCAGCTGCTTCAGAGCTTAGTAAGGGTGTATTCACGCCTGCATTTTTGTCCGACACCTATTTGTTCTGTCCACCAGATGTCTTGCTGATGTTTTATACTGGTTATTTGTACCTGTGTTGTTAAATTTACATGCAAAATGTGTAATTTACTTAAGACAATCATATGTGGTGTGCAGGCTCCATCTAGCATTCCTTTTTGGTATTGCTGCAGTTCTGTTTCTTTGTTTATTTGTATGTGTAACTAAGAAAGTTGTTAGCAAGCAGGGAATTCTGGGTAGAATCTTAGCAGGAAGTGAAACAGCCACCATTTTGTGAGAAGACATTCAGGAAACAACACATGTATTTCTCTATCTATCGCCATCACCCCTTAGAGAACTTAAAAAGTACGTTTTTTTTTATCTCATCTTGTACTTTATATCGTTGTTTATGCAATGTATGCTGTATTGTATGCAATATTATACTTATTGAGGTCTATTTCTGTTATTTTGTAGTTTCACCTGGCTTGTTCTAATAAAACTGAGATCAAAGAAATATGGTATCTACAGTTATTGGGATAAGCAGGTTTAGCTATCTGCTCCTTGAGACAGAGCAGTGAAATTTTTAAGCTGACCTCTGAAGGGAAGATAAGCTGACTTCGGAAGTCTGTACAGCCCGGGTGCTACGCAGTACCCATACAGTCAGAAGCCTTAAAGATACAGGCCTGTGGCAGGTGAAGCAAGCAGCCACGCTACACAGAGACGCGCTCTGTCAAGCAGCATCGACACTAGAACGGTCTCTATACAGCAAGACAGCTTCTTCCCCACAGCCATGTCTCACAGTGGGACATCTTCTTACAAAACACATTCACGAGCAAGCTCATCTAAGTCATCTGCTGCAAATGCAGCAGCTACCGCCCGTTCAAAAGCTGAAGCAGCAAAAGCCAGGGCCGCATTCGCAGACCTAGAGTTGCAGATGAAAAAAGAAAAGGCCCGCCTTGATGCAGAAAAGATGAGACAGGAACAAGAGAGAGAAGGAATGAGTACGCTTGGAACAAGAGAAAGAGAAGGAAAGAATACGCCTGGAAGAATAGCTAGCACAGCAAGAAGCATCTCTGAAATTGCAGCAAGCTATCTTAGAAGCTAACATGGAAAAGCTGGCAGTAGAAAGAGACGCTGCCGCCGCCATTGCAGAAGCTATAGAAGCAGCCATCTACAATGAGCCAAGACTAGGCGGCAGCAGCAAGATTCTTCACAACGCACGTCAGATTATGTCTACCAGCACTGGGACACAAGCAGCATCCCACAACAACAAACTAAATATGACGTCAGTGAGTCACATCAAATACAGCAGCAACAAGACGACCTGGGACCCCAATGCTACAAGCAAGAAAAATCTGACAGAGTTCCAGACTTTCCAGTTCCAACCAAACCTTCTACTCCGCAAGGTACCCAGCCTTCATACAAGCATCAAACACCAGTCTTCACTCCAAAGGTGTATGCAACGAACAGGTACGAACTGCCAGCCTTATGTAAGTTTGAACCCAGCGCGCCTAAAGAAGAGATTTTTACCAGGTATGCCTTTACACTGCACCACAATACATCAGCAGCCTACCCCAATGCCAATCAGGCTACTGTAAACTGTGCCAAGTTCCTGGCCAAAAGAGAGTTAGTTACCCAAGGACTTGTCAAATTTAGTGATCGCCCTCAACACTACAGGGCGTGGTGATCCGCTTTCCAGAGTGTCATTCAAGGTCTAGATCTATCCTGCAGGGAATAGATAGAACTCCTCGAAAAGTGGCTTGGCAATGATTCTGCTGAACATGCCAAAAGGATCAGAGACATTAATATAAACCACCCTGAGATAGGCCTTACAAACATCTGGAACAGACTGGATAGATGTTATGGCTCACCAGAGACTATAGACAGTACACTGTTTAAAAGGATAGAAGACTTCCCAAAAATACCTAGCAGAGGTTACCAAAGACTCAGAGAATTCAGTGACCTGTGTATGGAGTTACAAGTGGCTAAAGCAGAAGGAGACTTACCTGGCCTTTCTTATCTTGACTCTGCTAGAGGTATTAACTCCTTAGCACAAAAACTTCCTTATGAGTTACACGAAAGAATAATTACTCATGGCTGTAACTACAAACGAAAACACAATTTGCCTTTTCCACCCTTTAGTGAGTTTGTGGACTTTGTAGACAGACAAGCAGGAATGAAAGATGACCCCAGCTTCATTTTTCCAGTGTCTTATACCACTTCTTCTGGCCCTAAACAACTCAGAGCTCCAGTAGCAGTGCACAAAACTAACATTTCTTCCCACAGATTTGCAGAGTCTCAGCCAGAGGATCAAGACAGCGACCCTACTAAGTTCTGCCCTCTACATAAGATGCCACATCCTCTTCTGAAATGCAGAGCCTTCAGGACAAAGACCATCCAGGATCGCAAAGCTTTCCTCAAAGAGAACAACATCAGTTACAAGTGCTGCTCTTCGTCCACACATTTCGCCAAGGACTGTAAGGTCAGTGTCAAATGTACAGAATGTGACAGCACAGAGCACAACACAGCTCTACACCCAAGGCCTACTCCAAGAACTTTCCCACCTGTTCATAGGGACAAGGAGCAAGGCGGGGAGACCAAAGACTCTAGCACAGACGCCATAGCAATCACTTCACAGTGTACTGAAGTTTGCAAAGGAAGTACAGGTGGCAGATCCTGCTCTAAAATCTGTCTTGTGAGAGTTTATCCAAAAGGACACAGAGACAAAGCAGTCAAGCTCTACGTCATCTTGGATGATCAGAGTAACAAGTCACTAGCTAGATCTATGTTTTTTGACATTCTAAACCTTAAAGGCCCCAGCAATCCTTACTCCCTTAAGACTTGTGCAGGTACAGTGGAAACGGTGGGGAGAGGAGCTGACGGCCTACAAATTGAATCTATGGATGGTAAGACATGCCTACCCTTACCGACCATAATAGAGTGCAACCAGATCCCAGACAACAGATCAGAGATTCCCACACCAGACCCAGCAGCTCACCAGACTCACTTGAATCACACAACCCCTCTCATACCAGAACTAGATGATCAGGCTCAGATAATCCTACTCCTAGGAAGGGATATCTTGTAAGTCCACAAAGTTAGAAAACTGATCAACAGTCCTAAAAATGCCCCATATGCCCAAAAACTGAATCTCGGGTGGGTCATTATAGGTGATGTTTGCCTGGGAGGTGCACACAAACCTGCATCTGTTAATAACCTTCTCACTAGTACCCTCGAGAGTGGTTGTCCTACTCATTTCCAATACTATCAAAATCACATCCTCATAAATGAACTACCACACAACAACCCTGTACCTCTTCCCTTCCTAAGTCCCCTCTGTGACAGCAATACCTATGACAATGACCAAAGCAACTTAGAAAGCACAGTGTACCAGAAAACAAAGGAAGATAACCAGGTAGCAATGTCCATTGAGGATAGGCTCTTCTTAGAATTTATGGAAAAGAGTATGGAGAAAGATGGGACTAATAGCTGGGTTGCACCTCCTCCCTTTAGACCACAAACACGGAGAACTAGCATATAAACGTCTCACTTCCCTAAGACACAATCTTCAAAGGAAACCAGAGATGAAAGAACATTTCTTTTCCTTCATGGAGAAAATATTCCAGAATGGTCATGCTGAGATAGCCCCAAACCTCAAAGACTTAGAGGAATGCTGGTACTTACCTATATTTGGGATCTATCACCCTAACAAGCCAGAACAGATTAGAGTGGTGTTCGATTCCAGTGCCAAACATGAAGGTGTCTCTCTAAATGATGTCCTTCTCTCTGGCCCTGACCTTAACAACAGACTATTAGGAGTACTTCTTCGCTTTCGCATGGATTCAGTCGCATTTATGGCAGACATACAGCAAATGTTCTATTGCTTTCTTGTTAAAGAAGAACACCAAAACTTTCTGAGGTTTCTCTGGTTCAGGGACAACAGCCCCTCTAGAGACATCACAGAATATCGCATGAGGGTACACATATTTGGCGACAGTCCTTCCCCTGCAGTTGCTATATATGGCCTCAGACACTCTGCTAGAGAGGGAGAGTTAGAGTATGGGTCAGATGTCAGACAGTTTGTGGACAAGAATTTCTATGTAGATGATTGCTTGAAATCACTACCCACAAATGAAGCCGCATTCAGTCTCCTCAAAAGAACTCGCTTGCGTGTTCCAACTTAAAACTCCACAAGATTGCTTCCAACAGTAGAGAAGTTTTAGAAGCCTTTCCTGTCCAAGATCGTTCTAATGAGTTAAAGGACTTAGATCTAGGCACAGACTCACTTCCCATGCAACGCAGCCTGGGTTTGCTTTGGGACTTAAGATCTGACACGTTTACTTTCCAAGTAAACACAGAAGAAAAACCCTTTACCCCTAGAGGTGTCCTGTCTACCATAAACAGCCTGTATGATCCCTTAGGCTTTGCAGCACCTGTCACCATCCAGGGTAAAGCACTACTGAGAGACTTAACCTGTGAGTCACTAGATTGGGACCACCCTCTCCCCACTGACAAGAAGAACCTATGGCTTAAGTGGAAGGACTCACTAACAGCTCTATCCAACCTTAAAATTCCATGACCATATGCTCCTCTGTCATCTGCTGATGTTCAGATGCAAAAACTTTGTGTGTTTTCGGATGCTTCTGTTAAAGCAATTGCTGCTGTAGCTTACCAGAAAACCATAGACACTAAAGTACAATGCCACATAGGGTTTGTAATGGGAAAAGCAAAACTTGCACCACTTCTCAAACACCCCATACCCAGGCTGGAAAAGCAAAACTGCACATGGACATGGATCTTCAACCCACCTCACTCTTCTCACATGGGAGGTGTTTGGGAGAGAATCATAGGCATAGCCCGCAGAATTCTTGACTCTATCTTCCTACAAGTAGGAACTGCAAGGCTTACTCACGAATGTTTAGTGACATTTATGGCAGAGGTTACAGCTATCATTAAAGCCAGACCTTTGACATCCATTTCAAGTGACTCTGAGGATCCAGTAGTCCTCACACCTGCCATGTTACTCTCGCAAAAGACTTGTCTTGCCGGTGCTCCAGATGGAGAGTTTTGTGAGAAGGACCTTTACAAACATCAATGGAGACAAGTACAAACCATTGCCAATACCTTCTGGAACCGGTGGAGGGAACAATATATATCTACTCTACAAGTAAGAAGAAAGTGGCACACTGAAAAGCCTAATCTTAAACCTGGTCATGTTGTGCTCATGAAAGATTGCCAGACACTAAGGAATATGTAAACAGAGCAAAAAGTTGCGCTAAATAGTGAACTGATGAAATTACATATGCTACCTAATACTAGGTGCCAAGAAGCCACACTAGGTGACACAAATAGAGGTTATAAGAAACCCAAAGCAAAAGTGCAAAATTAAGTGCATCAAACTGTATATAAACAAAATATAAATACAAATACGTGATAATCAAAAATTGCAAATAAGTAAATAAAGAGATCTACTTAAAAAATTATCCAATGACTAAGTGAAAAATGAAAAATGAAAAAAAAAAACAAAAAAAATATCAATCCATATTGAAAAAGAATAAATCCATATCATAAAAAGTCCAAAAATGGTGCTGATCCTAAAGTGATGTATCGTGAAATTCCACACTGAAGTGACAAGTGAAAAATATCCTCCACCACAGAAAAAGCTTCCGCTTACCAGAAATCAGTGGTCCCTTATTACAGGGGACCACACTAAGCAAGTGGCTGTAACCCCAGCCCAGGATCTCACTGGCAAGTATTAGACTCCTCCGCGTCAGCAGGAATGATCATCGGATGGATCAGTAGGTGGGCAGTAAATTCACCTTTACTGGCCCACAAGCTGCAGCCTCTCCTGATCTGACAGCAAGCACCTTCTCCTCCACTTCCTGCTTTGTGAATGAACTGCGGAGGCTCACGGGAATCGTAGTATGACAGGCGCATTAAGGAATATGTGGCCTTTAGGTTTGATCACCAAAGTACCGCCAAGCAAGGATAATCGTGTCCGTAAGGTCGAGGTCAAGATCTTTCAACAGAATGAGGTTAAAATATTCTTGAGACCAGTGACCGAACTTATTCTGTTGCTTTCTATGGAGGACTCTGTTAGTGACATCACTTGATGTCAGGCAGGGAGTGTTCTGTCCACCAGATGTCTTGCTGATGTTTTATACTGGTTATTTGTACCTGTGTTGTTAAATTTACATGCAAAATCTGTAATTTACTTAAGACAATCATATGTGGTGTGCAGGCTCCATCTAGCGTTCCTTTTTGGTATTGCTGCAGTTCTGTTTCTTTGTTTATTTGTATGTGTAACTAAGGAAGTTGTTAGCAAGCAGGGAATTCTGGGTAGAATCTTAGCAGGAAGTGAAACAACCACCATTTTGTGAAAAGACATTCAGGAAACAACACATGTATTTCTCTATCTATCGCCATCACCCCTTAGAGAACTTAAAAGTAAGTTTTTATTATCTCATCTTGTCCTGTATATCGTTGTTTATGCAATGTATGCTGTATTGTATGCAATATTATACTTATTGAGGTCTATTTCTGTTATTTTGTAGTTTCACCTGGCTTGTTCTAATAAAACTGAGATCAAAGAAATATGGTATCTACAGTTATTGGGATAAGTAGGTTTAGCTATCTGCTCTCTTGAGACAGAATACTATTATATGCGAGAAAATTAGTGGGGGGTTCCAGTGATTAGCTCCGGGAGGCAGCCTCATTGAAAGCAATGGAAGACTGCCGATATCTGCAGCTAATTGCAACGACCCACTAGAAGGGGGTGATTACCTTCTAGTGATTGGCCCTGTTGTAATCTATTCAGACATATTGAGATTTGTGGTATACTGTATGTATATAAAGAATCACATCATTTTATATTATTATATTCTTTTTTGGACTATAGATGTGTAGTGCTGAACTATATTTGGATTATTTTTTTCTTGTTATCAGTGTGAAACATTTTTGCTGTTAAGGGCAACATAGACAGAAAAAAAAGATAGTTGCTCATACAGTATATTTCCTATTTTTTAAATATTATTACACAAAATTATGTTCACAGTTGATAGACATTAATCATAAGGTCTCAGTATAAATTCCTCAGAAAGAGAAACATATCCAATCCGTCTCTTGCATTTCATACTATAGATGCGTTTAGTCTTAAAATAATTGTTACTTCCTCATATACAAATATGATGCCCTCCCAGGATTGCGTTGTGCGTGCGCCCCATGGCGGTACCATGGTATCGCTGTGGCCAATCACAGCAGATAATATGGCAGTTGTACACAATGAAAGGCTTTCTTACATTTCTTTCATTGTGTACTATTGTGATCAACTCTGTGATTGGCAACAGTCATTACATGATACAGACAGGGCCAATCAGAACCCATCTGTAACATGTTCTTAGCTGTGGCCAATCACAGCTAATCACAATAGTAAACACTGAATGAGTAGTTTTCATTCAGAAAACAAATGGTTGCTTATAACTGTAAAATTGAGTTGTAAGCAACCATAAAATATTCTGATCACCTCCCCAGAGCAGTACAGTGTTACTGTGGTAACACTGTACTCTTCTGGTCACTGTACGCAAAAAAAATGCAAAAAAAAAAGAAAAAAATGTAATAAAAAATAAAAAATATTAAAAAATTTATATTTTTAAATTTTTTTACATACTGTCACCAGTCAGTGTCCTTGATCACACACCACACCAGTTATATGATGAGACTGTACTGCACCGGTGACAGTATGTAAGACATTAAAAAAAACATGTTTTTTAATTTCTACATTTTGCAAAAAATTGTGACAAAAAATTACAACTTAAAAATACTCACCATACCTCTTACTAAATACATTGGACTGTCTACTTTCCAAAAAGTGGTCATTTGGGGGGTATTTGTAGTGTCCTGAGACTTTTGGGCCTCAAGAATTGAGATAGGCCTTCAGTACATCATTGATCGATTTTCAAATCTGTATACCATAGTTTGTGATCTCTATAACTTTCCTACAGACTAAATAATATACACTGATTTGGCTAATTTTCACTAAAGAAATGTAGCAGTATACACCTCACCCACTTGCCGAGCAGCCTACGCAGTTATACTGTGGCAGGTCGGCTCAATTGCATGAATCGCCAAAGCTGTACATCGATTCGTGCAATAGATACAGTGGGTGTGGCGCCGGAGCCGATGTGTGTGGAGCAGATGCACCAGAGCCAGAACGGGGATCTGTCAATGTAAACAAACAGATCCTCGTTCTGTTAGGGGAGTACAGAGTGATCGTCTGTTCCTAGTGATTAGGAACAGTGATCTCTCTATACTCCCCATCAATCCACTCTCCCCACAGTTAGAAACACCTTCCAGGGAACACATTTAACCCCTTAATCGCCCCCTAGTGTTAACCTATTCCCTGCCAGTGTCGTTTATACAGTAATCAATGCATTTTTATAGCACGGATCTCTGTATAAATGTCACTGATCCCAAAGGGTCAAAAGTGTCCGATCTGTCCGCCGCAATGTTGCAGTCCCGCTAAAAATCGCTGATCACTGTCATTACTAGTAAAAAAAAAAATAATAAAAAAAAATTCCATAAATTTATCCCCTATTTTGTAGACACTATAACTTTTGCGCAAACCAATCAATATAAGCTTATTGCAATTTTTTTACAAAAAATATGTAGAAGAATACATATTGGCCTAAATTGATGAAGAAATTAGTTTTTTTTTAATTTTTTTGGGGGGGGATATTTATTATAGCAAAAAAAAAAATATATATATATATATTTTTTTTTTTCAAAATTGTCAGTCTTTTCTTGTTTATAGCGCAAAAAATAAAAACCGCAGAGGTGATCAAATACCACCAAAAGAAAGCTCTATTTGTGGGAAAAAAAGGCCATCAATTTTGTTTGGGTACAACATCGCACGACCACGCAATTTTCAGTTAAAGCGCAGTTAATGCAAAAAATGGCCTGGTCATTAAGCAGGTAAATCTTTCCGGTCCTTAAGTGGTTAATTGTACTCTGACTTAATGCTGATAACATCCGTTTATTACCACCAGAGGATGTGTTCATTAATGGATGTGAAGATGCATTCCTGGGTTATATGTTCTGGGAGGGGATCACTGCTGGGATGTAAGCCTGCTCTGTGTATTTCCTAGAAGCAGTTAAAATAGCAAGGCTTCCGTGTGTTTACCCACACAGTTTTTGGGTGCTCAGGCCTCATTACCATCCCACCCGCTTTCAGTCATCAGATCACCAATCATTTGATTGGAAAACTCTGGCTCTGACTTAGCAGGGAGCATGTTGGACTTCTCCTGGACCTCTGTAAAGAGATTACTGCTTCCAACTTTGCAGCACGATGGCAGGAAACAAGCTTTTCTACCCACTACTAGGTCATATCTGTTTTTGCAAAACTGTGCACACTTTAGATTTTAAAGAAACTGTAATGTATTTAGTTGATTTAAACTGAAAGTCCAGTTGGACTTTAAAAATCGTATTATCTTCTGTTTTCCTGCAGAAACCCACACTAGCTTGTTAGGAACTAGAAATAACTATAATGTTCCCTAGGCCCTACTTATCAACCTGTCTACAATGGCTGACAAAGTGGGTCAAAGGGTTATACCAATAGTGACCTTGGACTTACAGCTGGGCTTTATTGCTCTTAAATCATGCTTAATGTGTTTGTTTATGTTTCATTGTTCGAATGCCTTTTCTGGCAGGTTCCTGATTCCCTCCCAAGCACTGTTACCATGATGCTGAATATCTGCAGGCATTGTACATGTATCTCTTGCATGGTGGAATTCTTCTCTCCTTGTGAAAAAAGCAGCAGCAGTCATAAACAAAACTATTAGCATCTTTTCTTGACTGTATTGCACTGCAGTGATCCACACCACTATCCACAGCTGATGAGAACATCAACCAAGACCCTTTGCAAAATATGGGCACATTTTTTACGATTCATCAAAGACAGCGATTAATGACCCTTAAAGCATTATCTCAGACAGATCTAAAGCTCTCATTTGTCTTACAATTGTACATTTTAAAGAGCTGAAGTATTAATATATTACGGATAGAGTGCTAAAATTACGTATCCTTTACCAAGATGTCAGAATGTAGTGGAAAGCCATACGGTAATGCACGTTTAAAATAATAAAATGCATGTTTGTATTACATTAAAAAATAACTACATTTAAATATTAAACATATTAAAGGCTAGATAAGTAGTTGTTACATCATTAGCATTTTCTCAAGTTACCTTTGGGAATGTTTGGTTAAAAACTAGGAATATACCAATTAAAACAAAATAATCAGGTATGCATTGCAATATAATCATACATCTATTATGAATGTTCCTTAGTGTCTTAAAAATATTAAACTATAATAAATGCTGAACTGTATGAGTTTATACTGAAACAAAAGAAATAGTAGACATTAAAACATGTTTGCTGCTAAGAAAAAAGAGCTAGTGGTCTTGGGGGGCATAGATGGCAATCCGTGTATCTGCAAAAACCTAAATTAATTTTATTACACCTATTAGACTTTTTTATCATATTGTTGCTACTTTCTTTTTTAAATTGTTCATACTTTTTGACAGTTTTAATATTAATATCATAAGACTTTCCTTGCAGAAGTATGCTGGGAAACACAAAAGTCATAAAACGATTACTTGCCCTGCCTTCCACCAATGCTATCATGTGATAATTTAATGTATTACTTCAGGATTGCAACTCTAGGGTTGACCTAGGCAACATCAAAGGAATTCATGAGTCACCAACAATATATTTGGTCTGCAAGAATACCTATTCATTTTAACCCTTTACCCTGCTACGTTTCATCAGTCGCTTCCAAACACACTGCAAATGTGACCTCATAAACATCACTAGGAGCTATGGTGTTTTCCAACATGGGTGTAATTCTAAGCTCAGTCTTTAAAGTGGTAGTAAACCGCTGTGTTTTTTTTTTTTTTGTTATGCAACCTGCAAGGCAATGTCATAATGTGCTAGTATGTATCGCATACTGGCACATTATGTGAAACTTACCTTAGAATGAAGCCCCTCCTGCGACGGTCTGTCACCCCTGAAGGCACTTCCATCTTCACTCGGTCTTCCTTCCGGGTTTGTGGACTCCGGTTGTGTTTGTGGCCGAAGCCGCGATGATGTCAATCATTTAAGGCACAGGACTCTGAGGGAATGGCCTTGGTGGCCATTCCTTCAGAGCGCATGCGCCGGTGACATCACCGGCTGCATGTAGAGTAATTATCTCCTAAACGGTGCACGTTTAGGAGATATCTACACTACCTATAGGTAAGCCTTATTAGAGGCTTACCTATAGGTAAAAATTATAACTGAATAATGCCCTTGCTGTAATGTTTTGTCACACTAGCACATAGCATATCCAGATCATAACTCATGTTACTATTATCGGTGCATTCTATGAACACCATCTATCAAAATTGCCACTAATCTTCATGTTACCTCCAATGCCCAGTGGAAATACGAATTTAAAAGGTATTGTACCCAAGAAACACCACTAAAACCTTTATTTACTATATTTATGAAATACATTATTGCTCTGATGAGCCAGCACAGGTACATGTGCATTCTTAATACAAAATTTGCATATTCAGTACCGCGTAGTGGGTGATAAAGAAAATAAATAGCAAAACATAGTGCATAAAAGTGCCATGCGTTTTGATCAGCTAAGTTTTTGTGTTATTTGCTCAAACGCATAATAGGCATTGTAAATGCTAATCTAAATGTCATTATACAGGGACACCAGGTTTTATGTGTTTCACTTACAGGCTGACAATTTAAGGTTCTACAGGGATAGCGTGAGCTAATTCTTTACTTAAAATAATTTTGATTTTAAATAACATTACTAAGCTATGTTTCTAGCCACAATAGGCATATAAGAGCACTCTAATATGATTTTAGCAAAACCTCAAACTCCTAACCCTAAGAAAGCAATCTTTTTTAACATAGCAGTGCCACACTTACCAACTTTCTGAAACAGGAATGTGGGGCACTTTTTGGCACCCATATTTTTAGGCAAACTGCTGGTAACTATGCCAATATGTCTGATACCCACATATACAGAGATCTTATCTTCCTTCAAAGCATAGCTGGTCTGAATTGGCAAATACTTTAACAAAAGCTTCCTTAAAGCGGAACCATACCCATAACAACGTGATAAAAAATAATGTTCTTTAGCAAGGAACCTACATTCCACATTTATAAATATGCTACCAAAATCAGTATGTGCTGTAAATTTTCACCAGCAGAGCTCTTGTTTCTTCTTGCCGGAGGCTGCCATTTTGCTATAGCCCAGAGCCCCTGACCAACAATAAATCTTTAGGCTGTCAGCAGTTTGGTCTCTAGTGGCTCTGATGTTCCACACAGTGCCAAAAAACAGAGAGCAACTGAGCATGTGCACAGCAGGGTAACAGTGTATTACTGGCTTTTAACCGCTTCAGCCCTGGAAGATTTTATCCCCTTCCTAACCAGAGCACTTTTTGTGATTCGGCACTGCGCCATTTTAACTGACAATTGCGCGGACATGCGTCACTGCACCCAAACAAAATTGATGTGCTTTTTTTCCCACAAATAGAGCTTTCCTTTGGTGGTATTTGATCACCTCTGCGCTTTAAACAAAAAAAGAGCGTCAATTTTGAAAAAAAAACGCAATATCCCCCAAAAATATATAAAGAAAATATTTTTTTCATCAGTTTGGGCCTATATGTATTCTTCTACATATTTTTGGTAAAAACAATCGCAATAAGCATATATTGATTGGTTTGCGCAAAAGTTATAGCATCTACAAAATAGGGGATAGTTTTATGGTATTTTTATTATTAATTTTTTTTACTAGTAGTGGCGGTGATCTGCGATTTTTATCGGGACTGCGACATTATGGCGGACACGTCGGACAATTTTGACACATTTTTGGGACCATTGGCATTTATACAATAAAAATGCATTGATTACTGTAAAAATGTCACTGGCAGGGAAGGGGTTAACACTAGGGGGCGATCAAGGGGTTAATTGTGTTCCCTAGTTTGTGCTCTAACTGAAGGGGGAGTGGATTGTGTAGGGGAAGAGATAGATCACTGTTCATACTCTGTATGAACAGACGATCTGTCACTTCTCCCCTCAGAGAACCGGAAACTGTGTTTACACACACAGATCCCAGTTCTCCGTGTGCCCCGAGTGATTGCAGGAGCCCAGCGGTGATTGCGACCGCCGGGCACTCGCATCGGCTCTGTGCGCACGACCCTAGTGGACTGAACAAAAAGGGAACCAACGTAACATGACGGCCATTCGCGCAGCCAAACCATGTTGCCACAGTATAACTGCGGCGGCTGGTTGGCATGTGGTTAAACAGTATATGCACTTATTTTTAATCTTTTACATAGCTATACCTGCAAAAGGGGCCAGTATGAAGAATCCTAGCAGGACTTAAAGGAGTTGTAAAGGCTGAAGTTTTTTTTTATCTTAATGCTATGCATTAGGATAAAAAAACCTTTTGTGTGTAGCAGCCAACCCAGCACCCCCCTAATTACTTACCTGTGCCCCATCTCTCTCCAGCAATGTCCATGAATGTCTAAGCCATCCGGGACACTTCTCCTGATTGGCTGAGACACAGCAGCGGTGCCATTGGCTCCTGCGGCTGTCAATCAAAGTCATTCAGCCAATCAGGGGAGAGAGGGGCAGTGCTGGGTCGGGGGTCCATATTTGAATGGACACATGAAGCTATGACTCGGCTCCAGTGCCCCCATAGGAAGCTGCTGACTGTGGGGGCACTCAATAGGGAGGGGCCAGGAGCAGCAAAGAGGGAACTGAGAAGGGTAGGATTCCGCCAGAGAAGGTACGTATAACATGTTTATTTTTTTTTTTTTTAAACAAGACTTTACAATCACTTTAGGAAGTTCCACTTTAGGCCAGCTATACATTAGTAAAATTTCATTCAATTTCTTTTTATTTTAGGAAAGTTACCGTATTCATCAGCGTATAACGCGCTGGCGTATAACACGCACCCTAATTTAAGGGAAGTTTCAGGGAAAAGACTTTTTTTTTTTAAATAAACCACTTTGAAGCAAAATAATGGTCAGTGAGCATCAATTCAGCCTGATTAGTGGCCATCTGCAGTTTCAGTGCAGCCTGATCTGTGCCCATCTGCAGCCTAATCAGTGCCCACCTGCAGCCTAATCAGTGCCCATCAACAGTCTAATCAGTGCCCAACTGCAGCCTAATCAGTGCCCACCTGCAGTCTAATCAGTGCCCATCTGCAGCCTAATCAGTGCCCACCTGCAGTCTGCTCAGTGTCCATCTGCAGCATTACTCAGTGTCCATCTGCAGCTTTGCCATTATATATGCTGCCATCGAGGGATAGGTGGGGACGAGCGCTGCCAAAATAGAGCCGGATCTCCTTTGTACTCGGCTCGGCATCACGCCTAGTCCCGATCCCTTGGCCTGGATCCTATGATGGACATAACGCTGGTCCAATGCCGGGACATCCATGCTAAGAGCCGTCCAGGGGGTGGAACTGAGCGTGACTGCGAGCCGAGCCGAGTACACAGGAGATCCGGCTCTATTTCGGCAGCACTCGTCCCCTCCTTCCCCTCAGTGGCAGCCTATATCGGTGTATAATATGCACAAACAATTTTCCCCCTATTTTAAGGGGAAAAAAGTGCGTGTTATACACCGATAAATACGGTAGTTTTTTTTTAATTGCTTGTTGGGTCAAATTGATGTTCGTTTTCCACTGAAGTGATGAGAAAATTTGCAGGAGCAGGATGGACATTTTTTCTTGAAGGAACCAATTTTTAACAGTGTGTGTGACATTCAGTAAGTCATCAAATGCACTGAGAATTTTTGCATGATTTTCTGTAAGAGCGTTTGTTTGAACATCTACTAGTGTGTAGTCAGCTTTAGTGCTAAACTGTCAGTCATAATATAGTAAAAAGAGAAAACATAAAACAGGTTGTTAGGCTGTCAGATATACATTTGACAAGGGAAGTTGTAGCAGTATTAAAGGTAATAATAGTTTACAAGGATAAAGAACTAAATAAATGAATAAATGATAAATGAACTTAAAGCCAAAATTGAGTAGGGGATGGAAAGAACTTTTTTTGCTGTCTGTCCCTTTGGGAATACATCCATTAACTTCCTGTCCTGGAGATAAAACAGGAAGTAAGAACAAAATCCCTCCAAAATTAGAGGAAATTTCCTCTTGGGAAATAGCACTTCTCCATCACACTAATGGATCCATAGGAGCACTTTATCCTTGATCCTGCCAGTAACACTTTTCCTGCCTTAGGGAAACAATGCTTACTCACTGCATTGGATCTGTGGAGTAGCAGTGTTTCAACGTATTTGGGCTATAAATACCTCTACCACACCTCATCTGCATTACATAGGGAGTAGGGGTTATGTGGTTCACAGAAGATAGCTGATTACATTGTTTGGGATATAAGTTCAATGTACAGGAAGTTACAAGGACACTGGGATGAAGGCAAGATCAACAAATATTTTCTGTACTCGCACAAAATGTACTTAGCCAGAAAATTAAAAATTAACGCAGCCGCCACATCTAAGGACTGGTAAGCTGAAAAAGGTTACATTATTATTCTTGAGTTTAGATATCCTTTATTAAACAAGAAATATGAATACATGAATATACATTGTAAATGATAATTCTTGAATTATCTAGATTTTCCTATGCATAATGGAGTTAACACGAACACAAAATTGAATACAACTTCAGCCATCTCAATAATAGATCACTTGTTAGATTTGTAAAATAGGTGATGTTCAAATTGTCAGATATAATATACATATAGCAGAAATGTTGTCTGAATATTTCCTTACCTCTGCTAAACTGAGTACTGACCTATGTGAAGGTTTGTTTCCCTTGGGGCTATCTTCTCACTTAAGAAAGCTAATAAAGATTTTAATTACTGTCTTTGACTTTAATTAAAAGTCTGTAGAGCTGCCTGTGCACTGTGATTAAACAGAGATGAAAATTAGATTCCTCTAAACATGTAGACAGTGTTTGAAAATAAAACTTAAAGTAAATATTTAATAAGTTTGGGGAACTGTGTATGGATTGTACAGCCAACCTTAAAGAAGACCTATAGATAACAATCTAAGTTAAAGCTAAAGTTTTAGCTGCTAATATTTTGCTTTCCCTAGTTCCTTTTCCCCCTCTGTTAATGATATTTTTAAACAGAGCCTTTTTGTTTTAATATACAGTATATCGTATTTTAGACTTCGTGATGTCATCACTGGGTCTCTGTGCTTCTCTATACAATGCAGGCAGCTCATAGCAGGTAGAAGGAGCCAGAAGGGTACTATATGTAGCTCCCTTATCACAGTCATGGATAAGCTCAAAGCAGTATTAGACCCAAAAGCAAACATTTGTTTTATTGCAGCTTACCAATTCTAAAATGGCAGTAGAAAAGTGAGTACACCCCAAGTGAAATACTTTACAGTAGCAAAGTGTCATTTCTCCAGTGTTGTCACATGAAAAGATATAATAAAATATTTACAAAAATGTGAGGGCTGTACTCACTTTTGTGAGATACTGTATATATATATATATATATATATATATATATATATATATATATATATACACTTGACTGACTGTATATATATATATATATATATATATATATATATATATATATATATATATATATATATATATATCAAATACACTGCAACTAACCTGCTTGCCTAAACTAGCTCAACCTATCTCCGTCCACAGTCACACACTATACACGGCCACTATCTAAGCAGCCTGTCAGAAACCATGAATAAGACCGAGACAGAAGTAAAGTTAAATCACACTTGTTTAATAATAAAAGTAAATAGAACAAACATAGTCAAAACATAGCCAAAGTTCGGTAAACGGAACGGAGTGTCAGACAAGCCAGAAAGTCAGGAGGCCAGAGATCAGAGTAGTGGAAGAGCAAGCAGGATCTGGAGCCAGAAGGAATGTCAGCCAAGCAAGTCTTTAACAGGAAGGCAGGAGTCTCTGTGATGTTGACCAAGGCGAAGGCAGAGATCATCTGGGCTGGGCGACTTAAGTAGGTAGGACTGACAAGCAGGATATCATCAACGGGTGAGTCACTGTGGAGAGATAGGAGATGGCAATTAGCCGACAGCTGAGCAGCCAGCTCAGAGGAAGGAAGGGAGACTTAGTCCCCCTGAGCCATGATTGGCCAAAGGTACCATGCCTTTGGCCAAATCTGGCTCTCTCTGCAGAGTGCGCTGCGATTGGCCAAAGCATGCAGGTCAGGTGCATGCTTTGGCCAATCATCAGACACTAATGCACTGTGATCTTGAAGTGCATTATGGGGGCGTTCCGAATTTCCAGAGAACGCCCCATATTGTTTGCTGTTAAGTGAATGGGCAAACACCCGATGTTCGAGTCGAACTTACGTTCGACTCGAACATCGAGCTCATCCCTATGCAAGACTAATGCTGCGTAGACACGATTGGATGTTCCAACAACAAATGTTCCATGTGAGCTTGTTGTCAGAAATTCCGACCATGTGTAGGCTCCATTGGACATTTTCTGTTGCAATTTCTGACAACAAATATTGGAGAGCTGGATCTCAAATTTTCCGACAACAAATTCCGTTGTCTGAAATTCCAAGCATGTGTACACAATTCCGACGCACAAAATTCCACGCATGCTCTGAATTAAGTATGAGGCAGAAGCGCTCAGTCTGGTAAAACTAGCATTCGCAATGGAGATAGCACATTCGTCACGCTGCAAATTTTTAAATCTTTCAATGCAGGGCATTCTCTTCTTCTTTAGAATGCTAGAATAATGAAGTTGTTTTGCAGCTGATATTCACACAGAGTTCTGACAAACCGATTTCTTTATTATTTCTTGTGGTCTAATGAATATAATTTTTTTTTTCGCCAGATCTCCAGAATAATGTTTTTAATGTTTGTTTATAGTGATCCCCCTTTTTTTTTGGAAATCAAGATCTCCTGTTTTTTTCTTTTTTTTTTCTAGTGATCTCCATAATATTTTTTTTCGTTTTGTGTGTCAAGTTACCACAACACTATTATTATCTTGTATTTTTAAACCTCAAGGAAATTGGTTGGTGTTGGTGTCCCTTGTTAATTTAACATTGTATTTTTTTAAATGTACCTGCCTACTCACAAACAAACTGTTCTTTTTTAATTATAACACATAGCCAATGATTTAAGAAAAAATATATACATTTATTAGGGGTCATAACAAAATAAAGAGGAAGGCAACGCTGGATAAACTGGTGAAATTAGTGAAGCCTTTGTACCCCAGGGCACACATCAACTATTTGACAGGCAAAATTGGGAGCCCGAGGAGTCCATATAATAGTGAGTACAATCCGGTCGAGGACTCCGAGAGATCAGGAACAGCAGAAGATGACATATATGTCCCCAGGCTGTGGTATTACCATCTTTTGTCAGACCAGACTGAACCCAGGCCATCACTCTCTTGTCTTCCTTACATGCTTGCTTCCATGCTTGCTTCCAGGCTGTGGCTCTGATGTTGGAGTTATGGCAGGAGGTGGAGGAGGAGGAAGAGGATGGTCCAACTCACACAGGTGGGTTTTGCTTGTGATTTCACCCCTCAACCCCTTATTTAGGGTCATATATATCAGTTCCTCACAAAAGAGGCATTAGACCACCTCCATTTCCTGCATTTTGTTGGCAGCCATGCAGGCATAGGCCTCCATAAGACTGGTGGGGGTTGTGAGGGCCACAGAAGCCTGCCAAATTAACCCAAGTGCTGACTCCTCCATGCTCCTCCCCTTACTGGGCCTTTTTTATGGAAGGTGGAGGGGAGGGACCTGGGATTAAGTCAGGCTACTGGGCCCGGCCACCCCCTGGCTGCAACTTACCCCCGCCACCTCCTGGCTGCCACTTTCCTCTGCCACCTCCTGGCTGCCACTTTCTACAGCCTCCTCCTGGCTGAAGATTTCCTGTGTATGAAAAAGGGACACAGTTTTAGTTTATTGATCATCAGTCACACACAATTTTGAGAAATATGTTGAACAATGCTATACTTGACTCAAGCTGGGCTCCTCCACATTTTCTTCCTGGGTGGAAGGCCCAGGTTGGACGTCGGAAGCCTCAGCTGGGGTGGAAGGAAGAGTGGACGGAAGGGTTGAGAGTGATGGCCTGATTTCAGTCTGGTCTGACAGAAATCACAGTCTGTCATAGTACCACAGCCTGGGTACACAAATGTCATCTGCTGCTGCTCCTGATCTCTGGGAATCCTGGACCTCCCTGTGCTCCCTATTATATGTGCTCCTCAGGCCACAAATTTTGCACTTCAAATAGTTGATGTTTGCCGTGGGGATCTGCGGCTTCACAAATTCCAGCAATTTATCCCGTGCTGCTTTCCTCTTTAGTCGATTTGTATAAAAGGGGTGTTTTGTCTGCCACAGACAGGGCAGCTCTCTGTACAAATCAATGAATTGGGGGAGGAAATCATGATCGTTGAATCGATCCATTTTTTGTTGCAAAACACAACACAAGACAAACCCTAATGTCTGGCTAAACTCACATAATCTTGTCCCAATATAGGCCTCAACCTCTAAGCAGTATAGGCCACTGATGCCCCAAGTTAAAATTGTACCTTCGTTAGAACAATCAAAGATCGTACGTACGACGCACGCGTGTTATGCTTTATATACACTGCGCATGCGTGAAACTCCACCCGCCCCTGAACTTCTATCTAGTATATTCCCTGCCCCTTGTCTTTCAGCGCAGTGGGAGAGCACATGGAGAAGAGACAACAGGTGCATGAAGACAGCAGCAATGACGAAAGGCCGGAGCCACGAACGTCCTGATCCCGGAGGAGATTTAAGGCCTCTAACATGTCCTTTGTAGAGATGGTGAAGATGGTGGACATCTTGAAGAGGGCCAACTATGATGGGAAACATGGACCGTACCCAAACCCAAATGTCAGAAAAGCCAAGATCATGGCTAAAGTTGTGAAAAGTCTGCAGAAGAATTTTGGGGTACGGCGATCCAAGGATGGCCAGACCTCAAATTGAGGGAGCAGGATCAGTACAGAAGAATCAAGAGAGTGCTGCAAAAAAGTAAGTATTTTGTTGTGTGTTCCTATTCTTCTTATTATGTTCGTGCTGCTCCATGTGCTTTTCTTTACTGATGTACAGTTTAAAATGGCAAGTTTCAGGTTCCTGGGCACAGTAATCATTTGCAGTAAACATCGTTCGTTCACCCACTAATACAATGTTTTTGCCAGATGCAGGTTAACTACATTTGTTCAGGCCTATTTGTATTAAAAGAAGCTTAGTACATTGTTGTCTAGATGGGTTTGTAACTAGAATGAAATGCAAACTTGATTCAGTGTAAGGAGAGGACACTCAGCAGCTGTTTACACATCTGGACGCAGGAGGACTAGTGTGGGACACCAGAACAAACTTTTTAGGGTGTCCCACACAGGTGCTCCAGTGGATACTAGGGGTCTCTCCATGTGTTAAACTTTACCCAAAAAGGTAAGTATTCAGCTTGAAGAAAGGGAAAAAATCATGTCTTCAGCTTGAAACTCTGCCAAAACCGACAATTGTACGACACTTCCAAGCAATGTTTCATATTCCTATTTTTGGCCTCAAATATCTGTGGGATGTCAGAGGACACCAGGGACCCCCAACCTCCTAAAGAAGTGGAAGTCACCACACCACAACTTCAGGATTTATGAAGTGGGCGAAATAGTGACCACAACAGGTGAGTGTCTGAGACCACAGCTTCAGGTAATAGATGTATGCCTGCATATTTATAATACATGGTGTGTTTTTTTATTTTAGGTGATGTGGATGTTGTGGAAGTGTACACGTCCTCATCGGGGAGATCATGGTGTGCAACCAGGATTTACAGAAGATCAAGGAAGACATCAATGATGTTGAAAAAAGACTCAAAAACATCATTGATGTTTTAGGCAGAATATAAAACACACCAAAATTTTATAATTTTTTGATTTTTAGTAGACCTTTTCTAAAAAATGTTGAAAGCCAAATTTTGAAGATGCACACAGTGTGTCAACATGTGCTATCTGCCATAATGGGATATCAATGTACATGTTTTGTGGGTGCAACCCCTTCCTTCGCAACTCATTAGCTGAGAGGAAGGGGTTGTACCCCCAAAACACTTCCATTGATCCCCCATGATAGCACATGTTGACCTTAGGCATGGGATCAGGAGGGAAATCCCCATTTTGACTCTCAATTTGTGTGCATCTTCAAAATTTGTCTTTCACAGGGGTGATGAAGACAATATCAACACAGTTTGGACATACTAATGTCTGATATTGCCTTCAATTTATCAAAGTTGAACTTTCTAAGCTCCTGAGTGTGTATTGTTTTATGTTTTGAAAAACATGCCTGTTTACCACAAAAAAGGATATTTCTACTGTCCCCCCCCCAAAAAAAATTCCAAAAAATATGTAGGTTTGTTCAAAAACCCTTTTCTAAACACACATGTGAATGTGCACAGAGTAAAAAATGTTCTACTCAACAATGTTCAATAGCAGTTTTTTTATGAGGCGGAAGCGCTCAGTTGGTGAGGCGGAAGCGCTCAAGTTGGTGTTTACAGTGACAATGGGGGTTATTTCCTAAAGACAAATCCACTTTGCACTACAAGTGCACTTTCAGTGCAGTTTCAGTGCACTTTTGCAATGCACTTGTAGTGCAAAGTGGAATTTCCTCTAGTATTTAACACCCACCGTGCTTTATAATTTGCATAAATCAGGGCATTATCGTCACAACAAAAAATTAATTCAGGGTGCTGAAAATGATGAATATTATTATCTTTAATGCATTACATACATTAACAACAAAAAGAAGGTGTGTGTGTGTAGTAGACCCACAACATAAAAAATAGTTAGCTGAAGAAGAGATTGTCACCTCATGTATCAAAGAAATTACGTTGGAACTATTGAAGAAAATGGCCAAAAAAAGACCATTGGAGAACCTAGGAGACAGCTAAAAGAAACACAAGCAGGAAATCAAAGGAAACGTTTTTAATTTTAAAATACAAATTTATTTTAAAAATACATTTATTTAAATGCATATAATGTGATGTTAAAGGATAAAACTTACCCTAATATAGTCCTTCGGCAGGATCTGTATGATGGCAGAACAGGTCTCTGGAATAATGATCCCCAGAGCCTGGGGGGAGATGCCTGTCGAGAACTTGATGTCCTGCAGACTTCTCCCCATCGCCAAGTACCGCAAGGTGGCGACTAGCCTCTGCTTGGGAGTGATGGCTTGCTGCATGCAGGTGTCCTGCTTCGTAATATAAGGGGACAGCAAAGCCAACAGATGGTAAAAAACGGGGTCCGTCATCTGGAGATAATTCATGAAATCATCAGGATTATTGTCACTGATCTCCCGTAGCAAAGGCATATGAGAGAATTGGACACGCTGAAGTAAGCAATTCTTTGTCCATGAACTCCTCCTCGCCCTGTTCATGGACTGGACTTGGGTCAAAGTAAGAACCCCAACACCAAGCCCTGCACAGCACGAACTGTACGATGAGTACGTACCCTCAACATGGCTTCAAAACGGTCAGCTGGTCAGAACGAACTAACAGAAGGCACTGAAAATCAGAAACGAGCGGAGAATGCACTGGTGATCAAATACATACTGTAAATAGCACGCACTGAAAACCAGATACGAACTAACTACACGCACTGAAAACCAGATACAAATCCACAATTACAAACCGAAGAGCAGTAACGATATGAAAAGCACCAGGCTGAAAAGCGCGAATCGTCTCTCACCAAACTTCTACTAACATGAGATTAGCAGAAGGAGCCCAAAGGGTGGCGCACTGGCTATTGAACTTCCTCTTTATAGTGCTGTCGTACGTGTTGTACGTTCTTGACAATCGGAATTTCCGACAACATTTGTGCGACCATGTGTATGCAAGACAAGCTTCAGCCGACATTCGTCGGAAAAAAATTCCAGGATTTCATTGTCGGAATGTCCAATCGTGTGTATGCAGCATAAAGGTAAGTTCATTAGTGATAAGCACATAATAACATTACCTATTGCTATAAATTACAATAATCCTGTCATAGTCAGACTCCTGTCACTTGACCCATGCCGAGACATAGGTTATGTGGTCTCTGCCTTTGTAGAGTAGGGAATATTGGTTCAATCAGAGCCAGACAGCTTCACCAGGGTGAGACTAAGGGGACTATTTATAAACCAATGGTGTGGCCTTACTGTGACCATACTGATGATTTCAAAAATAGAAAAAAGTAGACCCTTTTTTTTTTTAATATCAAAATGTTTATTGCGCTCCACTTGCTTTGAAACAATGAAGCTGCGCCCACCTGCTTTTAAAGTGGTAGTAATGTCTTTTCTGCTATGTTTACCTATAGGTAAGCTTATAATAAAGTTTACCTGTAGGTAAAATGAATATCTCCTAGCAGCCGGTGACGCGCTGTTTCTACAGAGGTCTGCGCTGGAAACAGTGACTCCCGTGCACATGCCCTGGAGTGACATCATTGTGGCTCAGCCAGTCAGCTTGCAAAGCCAGAAGGAAGGCCAGGTGAAGATGGAAGCTCTGTCAGTGGTGAGACCGGAAGTCCCTGAATTTATCAATGCTGAATGTTCCATTTTAAATATAAGTTGCTGCTTTGAATAAATTGTTTTATATGGAATTACTGCACTATGGAGATCTCATTTATCTTGTATGTATGGAGGAGAGTGGAGGAGACTAAGGAGGACGTAATTTGCACAGCGGGAGAACACTGTTATATTTTTTATCCCCAACAACTGCCTATACCTTTGCCTGGTTTGGTGTTCTGAGGAGAAGAGTGGAGCGGAGATTGCCATTTAGTATGACAATTATCAGAAGCGCTACCAGAGCTGCTGGAGTCTTTGAGATGAGAGGCTGGGGCACACTATTGGTGGATTGCGTATGGTGGAAGCAAGTGTGACTACATGTTATAAGAATTGATGTCTTTCCTGCACTTGATTATTGCACATCTACCATCAATTTTTTGATTTTTTGATTGTAACAGGCATTTTTTTTGAATCTTTGACTCAAGGAATTGTATTTGTCTTGTACATGCACTTCTTTTCACATATATGAATTTTGGACTGTTATTTAACTGATTGGACTTCAGTTATGGACTTGATTGATTTATTGATTATGTGAATTATTGATTTGTTTACTATTGCACTTTATTTGAGTTAGCGCCACATTTATTATATATTAATCAATAGACTTTATTATTTATATCTATGGAAGTATATTCATTTTCTATGTTGATATAAAATGTGACTACATATTATTGGAGAAAAAAAGAATGAATACAAACAGAAAATTTGATGTTAAAAGATTTGAACTCTCTTTAGAACATTACTGTGATTTTATCCCACTAATCTCTGGTAGGCAGATTTATTGGAGATGTTTTATCTTTTAGATCATATAAATCCATTTGATCTCTGCTTCATTTTTATCAACATATCTAGTAAATCAATATTTTATCTAAAAACACCAAAAGAAGAAGAAAAGTGTATGCTTGCTTTACCGTAGAATTAGTGCTTGCCCACTAGAAAGTAAACCTTTTTGGAAAATATGCACCCAGAGGATCAGTTATTCCCCAGTGTCACATTGTTAAAAACACTGTGACACAGCCACATGGACAGACACCAGAGTACAATAAGTGTTATTAGTTAGCCTTGGGAAAGGAAGATCGGAGTAGAAAATCAACTTGTCCTGCTCCATTTTACCTTAGTAATATCAGTCAAGCAATAGAATTGTAAACTCAAAACCGTCCAGGTGAAGTTATGAATACACAATTACAAGGTAGACGTGAAGAAGTAGTCAGGAAGACTCCAGTTATGTAAAGTCTGTCAGAATTAATTAAAATATGATTTAAGAAATGTTATCACAGGCATTTCAGTGCAATTATAAGATGATATATGAGAACACTTTCCAGTTTTTACGTGCAGCAGCACAAATAATCACAAAAAACATGTTGGAAAATGTCCGTCTACACTTATTGCTATTAGCCCACTGCCTCGCAAATGAGTCAATGTTAATGAGCTGTCAAAGTAAAACGAGCAAGTTCTATTTGTTTGCCTTGCTAAAGACGCCAGTGGGACAAGATGTTGACTGCATTACATTAAATTTATTGTCTCGCTAAAGCAGTTGATAGTACAATATGCATCTTGGCTTCCGTTGTCTTTGATTTGCATCTTGGGAAAATATGATTTACAGACATATGGTAAGTCAAAGTGCTTTTGAAGGAAAGATGTACAGTTTATAATGAAGTGTTTGCTTCTTTTTACTTCTATTTTTTTTTTTTATTTGGCTATCAGATGAAGAAGATATTTGGTTAGATTTAGGCCCCATTAACATCTGAGCAATTTGGAATCTGTGCAATTCTGCCCATGTTACCAAATTGCAGTAAAATGTGTGAAGCTTGTTTGGGTGCCATTAATTTTAATGGAACCTTAAATGCGCAAAGAGGATGACCAAAACACCCCAAAAATATGTTAAATTGAGCAATTCAAAAATGTGCCAAAGTAGCCTCCAAAAAAGGTACAGAAGCTACTTTGGCTCATTTTTGGAGTGTATGTCAGTCCATTAAAGTGAACTGGCTGCCCTACATGCCACATAAAAAATGCACAAAAAAAATCCAAATTCACAATGCGTCAGCATCTCTTGATGTTGAGGCAGCCTAAAAACAACATATATTGCATTATTGCATTACTGTACACCATCACCCATGTTAATTGATCTTTATCAGATACTGCCAGTTGTATAGAATAATTCAAACTATAAATATCTCATCTACATTGTTTACATGCCTATCTAGTCTATACCAGGGTTGATCAGATCTGTTCTGTTTTAAATGCTGATATACAGTATGCAATGGAACACCTCCTTAGACCCTGCCTGTGCAGGCTGTATTGTCACTTGCTAACTTTTCAGAATCCACAGGCAGCTTAACTTTTTAATAAGACACAGAGGTTGAATTCAACACACTTTTACTTCAGATTAGTGCACTACAAAGGATGTTTTTTCAGTCATTTGAAGTGTAAGAAGACAATGACTTACCTAAGCCCTGTCTCTGCAGTAGAAAGTGAAACTTTACTGAGCAGTACAAAGGAGCAGGGAGTGTCTAGCTAGGGACTGTACTAAAAAGCACCAAACAGGAGAGGGAATAAATGAACATACAAAGAGCACCAAAAATATAGGCTGCTTTAACACTACACTTCCAACTTAGTATCAATAGATACCACTATATTAATAATGCACTTATGTTGCATCAACAATAAAGCATATAATATGTGGGGTACAACAAGATCATCTGTCTTTTGCATAACGTCCTATGCTTTTACCATTCTAAGCTGTTAGATACTGAGTTAAACCCAAGTTTAAAGTCTTTGTTAGGATATTTGAGAGTTAATTATTCCATATTACAAACAGTTAAAAGATCAGGAATATCATGCTTAAAGCTTTTGTGCTGCTTGTTGAGAATATGTAAGTCATTTATTGTCCAAATCTGGGCACAAATGTACTTTAACACAATGGCTGTGCAGTTTTTACTTTTTCTGTATAAGGCAGTCAGAAAATTGAAAGGTTAATACTTATTGGTTGTTCCTGTCTTATTGCACAAAGACCTGGGGGGGGTTTACTAAAATTGGAGCACTCAGAATCTGGTGCAGCTGTGCATGGTAGCCAATCAGCTTCTAACTTCAGCTTGTTCATTCAAGCTTTTACGATAAAACCTGGAAGCTGATTGGTTTCTGTGCAGAGCTGCACCAGATTTTGCAGACTCCAGTTTTAATAAATCAACCCATATGTCTCTAATAGACTAAGCTGCCGAGTAGCCTCTAAATCATCTGAAATGATAGCAAATTGTCCGAGGTGATCCATAGTAAAAGCATTTCTATTTATGTTGCTTACGTATTTATTTACTAAAGCTGGAGAGTGCAAAATCTGGCTCAATTCTGCATAGAAACCAATCAGCTTCTAACCTCAGCTTGTTCAATTAAGCCTTTGCAATAAAACCTGAAAGCGGATTGGTTTCTATGCAGAAGTGAGCCTGATTCTACACTCTCCAGATTTAGTAAATAAACACCTTAGTGACAAAAACCCAGCTTACTACATTGTTAACTATATGGGATTGTTTGAAATTGTGATTAGAGGAATACTGCATATGTATGCACGATCAAACTGCTTAGACACACAAAACTAAACAATACAACATTGTATAAAATACTTCTTAAACATTGGTGTCATACCGCAAAGTTGCTATGTTTGCACATGAAATAGATAATACATAGATTGCCTATGAATATAAAAATAAGTACTACACTGCAATGGTTGTTATCCATCATCTTTCCTGCAGTATTTAGACATTCATGAAATTGAAAGTTAATGTACCAGGGACTTTCATTATCTGACCCATTCTATCTTACTATTACACTGCCACAGCAGCTGAGACAGGGGACCAATATGTCATGTACCGGGGATGGGAAAGGTCAAGCAAACTGAATGGTAATAAAACAGCACTCTTAGTCTGATTTACACAATATCATCTGATGAACTTCTTGATTATAATAATAGAGAGAGCATCTATTCACGTACTTTTGGGCTATGTCTTACTGGAAATGACTTTGCTCACAGGAAAACTGATGTCAGCAATTCTGATTGTATAGGAAGAAAACATTTTTCTTTTCACAGAAGCTTCACTACATTGTTTGGCATTGAAAAGATACTAGCATTTGCAATGTTGTATGCAAATGTTTCAAGGGCCATCAAAATCCAGTATAGCTGAGTGTGGAGATTCATAATGGATTCTTAAAGCAAACGTTTCCACATAAAAAATGTTCTTAAACGGCAATATCATGTAAAGTGGGCATCCTTAGGTGTCTGCACATACCTTTAAAGATCTTATCAAGACCACTAACACCCTAAATCCTAGGTTGCCCTTTTATGCAAATGCATAAACAAGTAAAAGGCGCAAAGCACTAGAACCTCTAACGTAACCCTGAAAAGTCCATAAAATATTTCGTAATTACATAGGGTAAGTAAATATAGTCCATATATTTAGGGCTGCCACCAATTAAGAATAGAAGCCAAAATTCCAGCGAAGCTGAGAAAAACAAGGAGGAGAGGCACCTCTAAGTTTAGAGATTAAAACACTTTAATAGTAACAGACAAATGGAACTTATATGAGTGTAGATAAAAAGAGCACATCTGTTGGCTAAAAGCGTCCCAGGTACAAGATGGATGACTAGGTCATGGTTCTTCCACTTCTCCACTGGTCTTGTGGGAGATATGGCTGGCACATCAGATATCCCAGGAAGGTGGGGGTGGTGAGCTGTCAAGGCCTTCGCTCATATTGCTGCTGAGCATGGAGTCCTCGCTGAGAACCGCTGATGATTATGAAACGGCCGTGCGGTGAATTATCCAAAACGAGGCTTGTAGTGCATAGAGCAGAGCGGCATAGGGCAATGATGTCACAAAGGTGTGATGCGTTTCTGAGCATGCATGCTGCGTGTGTTGTGGCAGCCGCGTTCCTTTATCAAGCCCCTCACCCCTACCTTCCTGGGATATCTGATGTGCCTGCCATATCTCCCACAAGACCAGTGGAGAAGTGGAAGAACCATGACCTGGTCATACATCTTGCTCCTGGGATGCTTTTAGCCAACAGATGTGCTCTTTTTATCTACACACATGTGGGTTGCCATTTGTGTGTTACTATTAAAGTGTTTTAATCTCTACACTTAGAGGTCCCTCTCCTCCTTGTTTCTTTGTTTCTAAAGTCAAGGTCTAGCCTGCCCCCCCAATGACATAGTTATTGGTTATTGAGTCTGATCCCTGAGCCAATAGTTACGTAAAGGAGAAGAAAGGACAGATCAGCTCTTGGCTTTAGTGGGAAGAGTTGGTATTTGTTTTTCAGAAAGAAGAGAAAGAGAAACTTTTCAATAATGTTTATGTCTTACAACTGTTTTTCCGTGGAAAGGTTTTCTTTAAATTGTGAAAACATCTTACACAATTTTGTACACACAAAAAGGTCAGTAGGATATAAATATACAATATAATGTACAAATATGTGCAATAGACTCAACAGGGTACACAAGGGGGTCTGTATATGACATTGGGCAAGTAACCTTGAAATGCCTAAATTAGTGGCAGCTATGAATGCCATTGGATTGACAATTACCTGTCAGTACTAATATGGAAACAAAATAAGCAAATGTATAAAGGTGGAAAATTTTACATGCTGCTGTAGCAATAATCTGCAATACTCTACCTATGTACTGCAGATTAAAGCAGAGTTCCACCCAAAAGTGGAACGTCCACTCATTTGTTTCCTCCCCCCCTCCGGTGCCACAATTGGCACCTTTCGGGGGGAGTGGGGACAGGATACCTGTCTTTGACAGGTATCCTGTTCCCACTTCCGGGAGTCCAGGCCGCGGCCCGTGACATCACTGCGGGGCTCCCTCCTCCTCCTCTCCCTGTCGCCAGGCCAGTAGGAGAGAGGAGCGGGGCCTTGCACATGAAGACGCAAGGCTCTGCACTGCCGGGTACCCTTACCCGCAATGGCAGCGGCAGCACCCGATAGCTGATGGAAACATCAACTGTGGTGCCGATATCGCTGGACTCCAGGACAGGTAAGTGTCCAATTGTTAAAAGCCAGTAACTACAGTATGTGTAGCTGCTGACTTTTTTTTTTTTTTTGGGCGGAACACCACTTTAAGAGGAGGAGCGAGTTGGCTACTAGTGAAGACTTAACAGCACATGTATATATATATATCTATATATATATCTATATATATATATAGATATATATAGATATATTCAGGTTTATATGGCCATCAAATGGGTCACAAGAAGAAGTGGAACTGTGTCTGGTGAAGCAACCCTATGGACTGACATTTGGACAAGATTGGAAGTACTTGAAAGGCTGGGGGGGCTAAAGGGAAGCACGGATGATACCTGCTACAAGTGGCATTTTCTGTTCATCTTTTATGGCTAATATTGAAGAACTTCCCAGCTACTTCTAGTCAAGAGATATTTGAGAATCATCAAGCTAAATATTTTAATGAAATAATCTATATCATGCAACAATTGTTTTGCTTTAAACATATGATAAGTGTATAGCATTGCAGGAGGTTATCAGACACATACTAATCACAAATTACTAATGAGAGGCTGCAATAAACAACATTAAAGATAGCTGACAGTCCTAAGATTCTTGAGGTTAGGATACATTGCTTTATCACTATAACCTAAAAATATACCATTAAGAACAAAATCTTATGTATAATTATATGATTTCTTTTAAAATATGCATAAAGCCTAACGCACTAGCTGCATAGTTTAGCCCTGCTGGAAAGTGAATGGGCTGGTGAACTAATCTCTTGGCTGCAACGCATCACCAGTAATAACAGTGATTACAGCTGTACCATATACATGACATCCTCTTCTACAAAGAAAATAAGGCCTGTTCTAGGTCCATTGCAGGTTTTTTTGTCTTGGTCTAAACAGTGGTTTATTAAGCAGTGAAAATAACATAATTAGGATTACAGTTAGAGCAGCATGCAGCAAACAAAACAATGTTTTTTTTTTTTTTAAAGGAAACACCTTTAGGTTGGACTTGATGGGCTTGTGTCTTTTTTCAACCTCACCTATTAAGTAACTATGTAACCTTCTGCACCTTTTTGTGTGGTATCTAATGCATATTCAGTTTTATCACACCCTGATCAACATACAAAAAGCTATTTTATTTATATCAGTAATTATTAGCCATTGAATGATCACCAGATGTCAGTATGTCGGTGTCCAACGGGTGTAAAACAAGCACATTCACCCATTTCTGATACCAAGGGTAGTGATCATTGGTAAGAATGGTGATCGTGATTGTAGAAAAGAAATTGTTTTATTATGACACACCTTGTTCTTTCCTTAAGCTGCGTACACACGAGCGGAATGTCCGACAGAAAAAGTCCAATAGAAGCTTTTCATCATCTATTCCAATCCTGTGTATGCCTCATCGGACTCTTCTTTTCAAAAATTCTGACGAACCTAGAAATAGAACATGTTCTAAATATTTCCGACAGAACCAATTCCTATCGGGAAAACCGCTCGTCTGTATGCTGTTCCGACGGACGAAAAACGACGCATGCTCTGAAGCAAATACGAGACGGAAGCTATTGGCTACTGGCTATTGAACTTTCTTTTTCTAGTCCTGTCGTAAGTGTTGTACGTCACCTTGTTCTGGACGGTCGGACTTTGGTCGGACTTTGGATTGACTGTGCGTAGGCAAGACCGCTTGAATGGAATTCTGTCGGAGTTCCGTCAGAGAAACCTTCGCAGCATGCAGCATAAGGCAACTCTTTTCTCTAGCCCCAAACTGCGGGGTTGACAATGATGATACCACAATACATAGAAATGTATTTATGAATATTAACTGCTTGATTTTGACTGGACACCAATTTTGGTTGTAAAATAAAAAATGTTGTAAATGGTTGTAAAAAAAAATGTGCAAGAAAACATTCTCACTGCTGTATCAAGGCTTCTTTTGCAGCATGTGACAGAATAAAGACATGTAATGATGTCTGGCATGTACCAGTGGTCACTTGTGATTACTGTTACAGCAAACTGAAAGGAAGGAAGGGGGATGTGTCATTGTGAAATGGAATCATAAATACACTTCTGGTCACTGGCAGAGTAGAAACATTTGGACATTGCTGATTTCATATATACAAATAAATGTAAGTAGAAAGAAAATAAATTAATTTGTTAAAATTCGTTTCCAAAGTTGAAGCTAATTATTGGTGCGTCTGCCTCTTTTTATCAAAAGAACTTTGAGGACCCATCTCTGTTTTTATTAATAGTGTTGCAATGCTTTGTTTTATATTTTATATTTTTTAATTCTTCTTTTTCATCATCAACCTCGGTTTCCTGCCTTTTCCAAAATATAGGTTGTACTGATGTTAGTAGCTAACTGGAAATAAAAAGATCAATGAAAAAAAAAAAAATGAAACAATGTCAGTGCTCAAATCTGAATACTCTGCATACTGTATATAACATATGTGGTGCTAGAAGAATGTGACCACATTCATGCTCAAATTTCTTAATTATTCCTCTTTACACTACTATACACTTTACATATGCAAACCTTTGCATAAAAACAGGGATTTTTGGTTTGCATATATTGCAATATACACTATACTACCAAAAGTATTGTGATGCCTGCCTTTACACGCACATGAACTTTAATGGCATCCCAGTCTTTGTCTGTAGGGTTCAATATTTAGTTGACCCACCTTTTGCAGCTATAACAGCTTCAACTCTTCTGGGAAGGCTGTCCACAAGGTTTTAAAAGTGTGTCTATGGGAATGTTTGACCATTCTTCCAGAAGCGCATTTGTGAGGTCAGGCACTGATGTGGATGAAAAGGCCTGGCACACAGTCTCCACTCTAATTAATCGCCAAAGGTGTTCTATCTGATTGAAGTCAGGACTCTGTGCAGGCCAGTCAAGTTCCTCTACCCCAAACTCACTCATCCATGTCTTTATGGACCTTGCTTTGTCATGTGGTGCACAGTCATGTTGAAACAGGAAGGGGCCATCCCCAAACTGTTCCCACAAAGTTGGGAGCATGAAATTGTCAAAAATGTCTTGGTATGCTGATGACTTAAGAGTTCCCTTCACTGGAACTAAGGGGCCAAGCCCAATCCTTTAAAAACAAGCCCCACACCATAATCCTCCCTCCACCAAATGATTTGGACCAGTGCACAAAGCAAGGTCCTGACCTCAACCTGATAGAACACCTTTGGGATGAATTAGAGAGAAGACTGCGAGCCAGACCTTCTCATCCACTTCAGTGCCTGACCTCACAAATGAGCTTCTCGAAAAATGGTCAAACATTCCCATAGACACACTCCTAAACCTGGTGGACAGCCTTCCCAGAAGAGTTGTAGCTGCAAAAGGTGGGCCAACTCAATATTGAACCCTACGGACTAAGACTGGGATGCTAATAAAGATCTTGTTCTTTTTTATTATAAGTGCCGACAATCAGGGCCCTCCTAAGCCTTTGAATTGTATCGTAACTGTTCTGTCTCCCTTTATTTTGTAATATGTTGCAAAAATTGTTGACACAAAATAGATCCCAAATAATGGTAAAAAAAAATAATAATAGTGTTAAAAGGACCATGGGTAGCTGGGCATTGCCATGGGAAATTAACCACTTCCGGACCAGCTCATGCCGATATACGTCGGTACTTTGAAGGAGGATATCATTGTTATGGCAGCAGCTAGCTGCCATAACCTGGTATCCTCGTCTTCAGTGAGTGGTCCGGTTTCCGATAAGAGTGGTCTCTGTGGTGGATTCGCCGCAAGATCACTTTTATCGGCGACGAGCTTGCGTGCAGAAGCGAACGCATACGTGACTAGCGTCCGCATATGAAAACGGTGTTCAAACCACACATGTGAGATATCGCCACGATCGGTAGAGCGAGAGCAATAATTCTAGCCCTAGACCTCCTCTGTAACTTAAAACATGCAACCTGTAGAATTTTTTAAACGTCGCCTATTGAGATTTTTAAGGGTAAAAGTTTGTCGCTATTCCACGAGCGGGCGCAATTTTGAAGCGTGACATGTTGGCTATCAATTTACTCGGCGTAACATTATTTTTCACAATATAAAAAAAATTGGGCTAACTTTACTGTTGTCTTATTTTTTAATTCAAAAAAGTGTATTTTTTCCAAAAAAAAGTGCGCTTGTAAGACCGCTGTGCAAAGACGGTGTGACAGAAAGTATTGGAACGACCACCATTTTATTCTCTAGGGTATACAAAAAAATGTATAATGTTTGGGGGTTCTAAGTACCGTATTTATTGGCGTATAACACACACAGGTGTATAACACACACATTAATTTTAAGAGGGAAGTTTCAGGGAAAAAAAATTAAATTTTAAATAAGGAACTTTGAAGCAAAATAAGGGTCAGTGCCCATCTGCAGTCTCACCATTGCCACCAATGCAGCCCCATCAATGCCCATCTGCAGTCTCACAAGTGCCATCAATGCGACCTCATCAGTCCACATCAATGCAGCAGCCTCACCATTACCATCAGTGCTGTCTGATCGATGCCCATTTGCAGCCTAGAGGGGACAGGGAGGGGGGCGGGACGAGCGCTGAAAGATTATATACAGTGAGAATCTCCTATGATAGACAGAACAGTGGTCCAATGGCGGCCCAGGAGACAGGACTTCCTATTACAGAGGACGCCAAGTAAACAGGAGATTCTCACTGCATGTAATCTGACAGTGCTCGTCCCGCCCCCCTCCCTGTCCCCTCTGAGGCAGCTAAAATTGAAGTATTGGCGTATAACACGCACGTGCTATTTGCACCCAATTTTTAGGGTGAAAAAGTGAGTGTTATACGCCAATAAATACAGTAATTTTCTTTAAAGAAAACTGTTTTTAACTTGTAAACAACAAATCTCAGAAAGAGGCTCGGTCCTTAAGTGGTTAACCACTTCCCGCCCGCCCTATAGCGGATTGACGTCCGGGAAGTGGTTCCGATATCCTGACTGGGCGTCATATGACGTCCAGCTGGATAACATGCCGCGGCGCGCCCGCGGGGGAGCGCATCGCGGCGATCGGTGGAGCGGTGTGTCAGTCTGACACACCGCTCCACCGATCTTGGTAAAGAGCCTCCGGCGGAGGCTCTTTACCACGTGATCAGCCGTGTCCAATCACGGCTGATCATGCTGTCAATAGGAAGGGCCGTTGATCGGCTTTTCCTCACTCGCGTCTGACAGACGCGAGTAGAGGAGAGCCGATCGGCGGTTCTCCTGACAGGGGGGGTCTGTGCTGTTGGTTTATCAGCGCAGCCCCCCCCTCAGATCACCACACTGGACCACCAGGGATCGCCACTAGGACCACCAGGGAAGGGGCAACATGGGCACTGATTGGCACCATTATGTTTTAGTTATGCCCAGCAATGCCACCAATAAATTTTATCAGTGCCAACAATCAGTGTCATCAGTGCCACCCGTCATTGCCCATCAGTGCCACCTGTCAGTGCCCATCTGTGCCCATCTGTGCACATCAGTGCCCACCTATCAGTGCCCATCAGTGGCACCTATCAGTGCCACCCATAAGTACCCATCAGTGCCACCCATATGTACCAATCAATGCCACCTACGAGTGCCCATCAGTCCCACCTATCAGTGCCCACCAGTGCCGCCTATCAGTGCCCATCATCAGTGCCCATCAGTGCCACCTCATCAGTGCTACCTCATTGGTGCCACCTCATCGGTGCCCATCAGTGCCGCCATATCAGTGCCGGTCAGTGCAGCCATATCAGTGCCCGTCATTGAAGAAGAAAACGTACTTATTTACAAAAAATTTTAACAGAAACAAAGAAAAACTTGTTTTTTAAAAAAAAATTCAGTCTTTTTTTATCTTAAACCGCAGAGGTGATCAAATACCACCAAAAGAAAGCTCTATTTGTGGGAACAAAATGATAATAATTTAGTTTGGGTACAGTGTAGCATGACTGCGCAATTGTCATTCAAATTGCAACAGCGCTGAAAGCTGAAAATTGGTCTGGGCGGGAAGGTGTCTAAGTGCCTGGTATTGAAGTGGTTAAGTGGCAACATTGAAAATATACCAATTCTTTAAATATCATGCTTGGGAGATGTCGTAATGCTGCATGTGCTTTTATGAATGTAGTCATTTAAAAGTGACAAAAAAAAAAGGGAAAATGCTTAATTTTGTATGCTTCCGCTAAAATTCCAACCAGACTTTTATCCAGGCATGCAGCCTGGGCGTTCAGGAAAGCTAAGGCTGCAAACCCCCCTGGGGTTGGGGGGGGGGGCTCTGGGGGGTAACCTTGCAAGGTGGGGGAGGCTAAATCTATGACTCAAACACATTTGACTGTAATAAATAAAAAGTTCTTATACATACGTTTTTCTGCTTTAAACTGACTTCTAGGTACACATAATTTACACAAATGAATACAGTTCTGTACTTATGAATACATGATTAAATATATTTTTTTATTATTTTATTTTAATATAAGCAGTTTAAGTAGCTAAATTTGACCTGGTACCAGCCTAGCAAGACTGAAGTTTTCAAGTCAAAAGCAACAGGATTAGCCAATCAGTTCCTGTATTGACAAGGAGCATGCGGATAAGAGAGTTGGTACTAAACCCTTACCAAAAACGTAATATACAGTGTCTTGAAAAAGTATTCATACCCCTGGAAATTTTCCACATTTTGTCATGTTACAACCAAAAACATAAATGTATTTTATTGGGATTTTATGTAATAGACAAACACAAAGTGGCAGATAATTGCAGTGGCGTCACTAGGGTTGGTGTCACCTGGTGCGGTAAAATATGGTATCACCCCCCCCAATAATTTTTTCCCATATGAAACTGCATATGAATCGCACATAAACTGCACCGCATTCCTGTACAATTCACATGCGATTTCGTGCAGTGCGATTTGAGCCCATTCATTTTGAATGGGTTTAAATTGCACTGCATCAAACCAAAGTCATGCATGCACCAATTTTGGAACCTCACTGCAACTGGATAGCATGATTGTTTTGTACCATGAAATCTGGTGCTGGGAAATTGTGACCTGTGTTTGGGGTGTTATTAGTATTGTACTGACACCCGCTGCATATTGCAAAGGCAGTGCATGTTGAATGCAGTGCGGAAAACACACACAGATCGCGGGTTTCACACACTGCATTCTAGTGTGAACCTAGGCTTAATGAACACAGTGAGTGATCAGTACCCCCTAGCACACCTCTGTACACCACACAGCACACCTCTGTACACCACACAGCACACCTCTGTACACCACACAGCACACCTCTGTACCCCACACAGTACACCTCTGTACCCCACACAGCACATCTCTGTGCCCTATCCAGCACACCTCTGTACCCCACACAGCACACCTCTGTACCCCACACAGCACATCTCTGTGCCCTATCCAGCACACCTCTGTACCCCACACAGCACACCTCTGTACACCACACAGCAGACCTCTGTACACCACACAGCAGACCTCTGTACCCTATACAGCACACCTCTGTACCCTCTAAAGCACACCTCTGTACCCCATACAGCACACCTCTGTACCCCACACAGCACACCTCTGTACCCCACACAGCACACCTCTGTACACCACACAGCACACCTCTGTACACCACACAGCAGACCTCTGTACACCACACAGCAGACCTCTGTACCCTATACAGCAGACCTCTGTACACCACACAGCACACCTCTGTACCCTCTAAAGCACACCTCTGTACCCCATACAGCACACCTCTGTACCCCACACAGCACACCTCTGTACCCCACACAGCACACCTCTGTGCCCTATCCAGCACACCTCTGCACCCTATACAGCACACCTCTGTATCCCACACAACACATCTCTGTACAGTACACAGCACACCTCTGTACCTCACACAGCACACCTCTGTACCTCACACAGCACACCTCTGTGCCCTATCCAGCACACCACTGTACCCCACACAGCACATCTCTGTACAGTATACAGCACACTTCTGTACCCCACACAGCACATCTCTGTACAGTATACAGCACACCTCTGTACCTCACACAGCACACCTCTGTACCCCACACAGCACACCTCTGTACCCTATACAGCACACCTCTGTATCCCACACAACACATCTCTGTACAGTATACAGCACACCTCTGTACCTCACACAGCACACCTCTGTACCCCACACAGCACACCTCTGTACCCCACACAGCACACCTCTGTACCCCACACAGCACACCTCTGTACCTCACACAGAACATCTCTGCACCCCACACAGCACACCTCTGTACCCCACACAGCACATCTCTGTACAGTATACAGCACACCTCTGTACCTCACACAGCACACCTCTGTACCCCACACAGCACACCTCTGTACCCCACACAGCACATCTCTGTACCTGACACAGCACACCTCTGTACCCCACACAGCACACCTCTGTACCTCACACAGCACATCTCTGTACCCCACACAGCACATCTCTGTACCCCACACAGCACATCTCTGTACAGTATACAGCACACCTCTGTGCCCCACACAGCACATCTCTGTACAGTATACAGCACACCTCTGTACCTCACACAGCACACCTCTGTACCCCACAAAGCACACCTCTGTACCCCAGACAGCACACCTCTGTACCCTATACAGCACACCTCTGTATCCCACACAACACATCTCTGTACAGTATACAGCACACCTCTGTACCTCACACAGCACACCTCTGTACCCCACACAGCACACCTCTGTATCCCACACAGCACATCTCTGTACCCCACACAGCACACCTCTGTACCCCACACAGCACATCTCTGTACAGTATACAGCACACTTCTGTACCTCACACAGCACACCTCTGTACCCCACACAGCACACCTCTGTACCCTATACAGCACACCTCTGTATCCCACACAACACATCTCTGTACAGTATACAGCACACCTCTGTACCTCACACAGCACACCTCTGTACCCCACACAGCACATCTCTGTACCCCACACAGCACACCTCTGTACCCCACACAGCACACCTCTGTACCCTACACAGCACACCTCTGTACCTCACACAGCACATCTCTGTACCCCACACAGCACACCTCTGTACCCCACACAGCACATCTCTGTACAGTATACAGCACACTTCTGTACCCCACACAGCACATCTCTGTACAGTATACAGCACACCTCTGTACCTCACACAGCACACCTCTGTACCCCACACAGCACACCTCTGTACCCTATACAGCACACCTCTGTATCCCACACAACACATCTCTGTACAGTATACAGCACACCTCTGTACCTCACACAGCACACCTCTGTACCCCACACAGCACATCTCTGTACCCCACACAGCACACCTCTGTACCCCACACAGCACACCTCTGTACCTCACACAGCACATCTCTGCACCCCACACAGCACACCTCTGTACCCCACACAGCATATCTCTGTACAGTATACAGCACACCTCTGTACCTCACACAGCACACCTCTGTACCCCACACAGCACACCTCTGTACCCCACACAGCACATCTCTCTACCTCACACAGCACACCTCTGTACCCCACACAGCACATCTCTGTACCCCACACAGCACATCTCTGTACAGTATACAGCACACCTCTGTACCCCACACAGCACATCTCTGTACAGTATACAGCACACCTCTGTACCTCACACAGCACAATTCTGTACCCCACACAGCACACCTCTTTACCCCACACAGAACACCTCTGTACCCTATACAGCACACCTCTGTATCCCACACAACACATCTCTGTACAGTATACAGCACACCTCTGTACCTCACACAGCACACCTCTGTACCCCACACAGCACATCTCTGTACCCCACACAGCACATCTCTGTACAGTATACAGCACACCTCTGTACCCCACACAGCACATCTCTGTACAGTATACAGCACACCTCTGTACCTCACACAGCACACCTCTGTACCCCACACAGCACACCTCTGTACCCCACAGAGCACACCTCTGTATCCCACACAACACATCTCTGTACAGTATACAGCACACCTCTGTACCTCACACAGCACACCTCTGTACCTCACACAGCACATCTCTGTACCCCACACAGCACATCTCTGTACCCCACACAGCACACCTCTGTACCTCACACAGCACATCTCTGTACCCCACACAGCACACCTCTGTACCTCACACAGCACATCTCTGTACCCCACACAGCACATCTCTGTACAGTATACAGCACACCTCTGTACCTCACACAGCACACCTCTGTACCCCACACAGCACACCTCTGTACCCCACACAGCACATCTCTGTAGCCCCCCAGCAGTGCTCAGTACTCCTATCACACTTCTGTCCCCCCAGTATACGTTGGTATCCCCCAGGACCCTTGCAGCCCCATTACACCTTTTTACCCCTTCAGCACACTTCTATACCTCCTAGTACACCTCAGTACCTGCCAAGCACACTTCTGTACCCTTCCCTCACCACATCTCGTCCAATCGCCACACACCCCTGCAGTCACTGAGCCACTTCTTACTGTATGTGCTGCGGCTCCTCGGGTGTCGGTGATCCAGGCTGAACTACACACTGAGGGTGGCCGGATGAGGGCAAATCCCACACAAAATGTCAGCTGTCCAAGAAAGATGTCCCACCTCCGCCTCACTCCTGAGTTTGCACACCAAAGGTAACACAACTGGAAGCAGGCTGTCAGCAAGCTGCAGCCGGTGAGAGAGGCAGTCGCTGAAAGCTGGTGCTTTGGAGAGGAGGACAAGCTGGCATTCAGTGGCTGCAGGAGGATTCAATACTGCTAATACTGCTAATCAGTTCTAGAAAATGCCGCCCCCTTCCCTCCTGTCCAGGTGTGACAGGAAGGCCACACAGCCCCCTGGAGCATGGGAAAAGTGGTGCCTCTCTCAATGCAGAGAGCTCTGGTTTCACCCCCCTGGTGGGTGTCACCTGGGTTCGGTCCGCCCCTCCCCCCCATAGCAACGCTACTGCATAATTGTGAAGTGGACGGAAGTGGAAAACGATAAATGTTTTTTAAAATTTACAAATAAATATGTGAAAAGTGTGGCTTACATTTGTAATCAGCCCTCCTGAGTCAATACTTTGTAGAACCACCTTTCATTGCAATTACAGCTGCAAGTCTTTTTGGGGATGTCTCTACCAGCTTTGCACATCTAGAGAGTGAAACTTTTGCTTTTTCTTCTTTGCAAAATAGCTGAACCTCTTTCAGATTGGATGGAGAGTCTGTAAACAACAATCTTTAAGTCTTGCCACTGATTCTCAATTGTATTTAGGTCTGGACTTTGACTGGGCCATTCTAACACATTATATGCTTTGATCTTTACCATTCCATTGTAGCTCTGGCTGTATGTTTAGCCTCTGAGAATAAATCATAAAACAATTTTTTACAATCACAATATCCACTCACATAAAATAAAGAGGAATCGTATACAGGAGCATGATCAGGGCTGAGGAGATGATGATGTGGGACTGTACCCAGCAGCAGTTCCAGTGTAGCTGATACACAATCGAGTCCAGGCAGGCAGGGGTGCAGATGGCTGAGCACAAACACAGTCTGATGTGATTCAGTGTTCCTGGCAGGTAGTGACTGCAGTCCGGTGGAGAGGGGGAGCTCAATCAGATACTGACATGGGTATCCGTGGGAGGAGGGGGGAAAAGGTGTCCGGGCAGATGGCTGAGCCGTGCTGTATCTCCACAGCGTTCGCACTGTCCCTGTGTGGTGGAGGGAGAGACACGGCCATGTGTGTAGATCGAGAGCGAGGCTTGGAGTGCAGACACAGGCCGGCGCCGAGCCGTGACGTCATCAACATGCAACGCGTTTCTGAACTAGCTGGCTATGGATGGAAGAGATAGCCGCATTCCTTTCTCAAGCAATGCCACATTCCTTAGCTTAGCGGCATTCCTTTGCTTGAGAAAGGAATGCGACTATCTCTTCCATCCATAGCCAGCTAGGATCATCATCATCTCCTCAGCCCTGATCATGCTCCTGTATACGACTCCTCTTTATTTCATGTGAGTGGATATTGTGATTGTAATAAATTGTTTTATGATATATTCTCAGAGGCGCCCCTATTCCTTGTTTTTTCTCAGCTTATTGGAACTCGCTTTTGTTTTCTTGGTGGCTGCCCTGACTGACGTAGTGACTTTACACTACTAGTGTACACATATGTACATACATCCATGCCCCTGGACTATTGGGTACTACACTTTGAGGTATCTGCACATTGCGCCTTTTTACTTGTTTAGTGGCTGTATGTTTAGGGTTGTTGCCCTGCTGGAAGGTGAACCTCTGCCCCGTTCTCAAGTCTTTTGCAGACTCTAACAGGTTTTCTTCTAAGATTACCCTATATTTGGATCCATCCATCTTCCCATTAACTCTGACCAGCTTTCCTGTCCCTGCTGAAGAAAAGCATCCCCACAACATGATGCTGCCACCACCATGTTTCACAGTGGGGATGGTGTGTTCAGGGTGATGTGCAGTGTTTGTTTCCCGCTACACATAGTGTTTTGCCTTTAGGCCAAAAAGCTAAATTTTAGCCTCATCTGACCAGATCACCTTCTTCCACATGTTTGCTGTGTCCCCCACATGGCTTCTCGCAAACTGCATACAGGACTTCTTTTGGCTTTCTTTCAACAATAGCTTTTTTCTTGCCACTCTTCAATAAAGAGCAGATTTATGACGTGCACGACTAATAGTTGTCCTGTGGACAGATTCTCCCACCTGAGCTGTGGATCTCCGCAGCTCCTCCAGAGTTACCATGGGCCTCTTGGCTGCTTCTCTGAATAAAGCTCTCCTTTGCCCGGCCTGTCAGTTTAGGTGGATGGCCATATCTTGATAGGTTTGCAATTGTGCCATACTCTTTCCATTTTCAGATGATGGATTGAACAGTGCTCCGCGAGATGTTCAAAGCTTGGGATATTTTTTATATAACCTAACCCTGCTACAAACTTCTTCACAACTTTATCCCTGACCTGTCTGGTGTGTTCCTTGGCCTTCATGATGCTGTTTGTTCACTGAGATTATTTAACAAACCTTTGAGGGCTTCACAGAACAACTGTATTTATACTGAGATTAAATTACACACAGGTGGATGCTATTTACTAATTAGGTGACTTCTAAAGGCAATTAGTTCCACTAGATTTTAGTTAGGGGTATCAGAGTAAAGGGGGCTGAATACATATGCACACTTTTCAGATTTTTATTTGTAAAAAATTTTGAAAACCATTTATCATTTTCCTTCCACTTCACAATGATGTGCCACTTTGTGTTGGTCTATCACATAAAATCCCAATAACATACACTTACGTTTTTGGTTGTAACATAACAAAATGTGGACAATTTCAAGGGGTATGAATACTTTTTTAAGGCACTGTATTTCAGCTTACCAATCATTAGATGGGGTGGCTGCATTCATTTTCTTTTTTTAGGTTTTTTTCCCTCAGTTTTTATCTATTGATCTGGCCAGTAACATGCTTCATGTATTACAGTGCCTACCACTCTGGAAGAAGGAGCATAGGGGGCACAGCAAAGAGCAGCACTGCCAATCTAGGGAGGGGAAGTGTTGGATGTACTAGCAGATTTAAATGCACTAACAAATGGAAGTCAAACTCCAGCTCACACTTTATAATCAGTTACAGCAAACAGTTTTTTTTTTTCGCTTTTGGGATAAAGGTTTTACATGAATGAATAAAAGCTGATCATTGTAAGCCCCCCTATCAGTGTTAAATGGTTTGTCTCATCCCTGCAAAACTGATGCATCTGGAAGAGAGTGTGTTCTTTTGAAAAACATTAGATTTATGCCCCGTACACACAATCGGAAATTCGGCCAGCAAAAGACCGATGAGAGCTTTTGGTCGGAAAATGCGACCGTGTGTACGCTCCATCGGACTTTTGCTGGCTGAATTCCAGCCAGCAAAAGATTGAGAGCATGTTCTCAATTTTTCAGTCGGAAAAAGTTCTGATCAGAAATTCCAATCGTCTGTAGCAATTCTGACGCGCAAAATTCCTACGCATGCTCAGAAACAATTCGATGCATGCTCAGAAGCATTGAACTTCATTTTCTCGGCTCATCGTAGTGTTATACGTCACCGCGTTCTTGACGGCTGAATCACCAGGTATAAGTAGACATAAGAAAGACTAACAGAAAATGAATTCAGATATCACATCTAAGAATTGGTAAGCAGTGTTTGCTTGGGTTTAACACTGTTTTAAGCTCATTGCTATGCTGCTTCTCCTTTCATTGTTCAGTCACAGGCCGGGGAAGGGCCAGGACAGTTTGGGGTTACAGGAGTTGGATTGAATACTGTTGGCCATGATGTTTTGGAAAAGAAGTACTACAGGGTAGAGCTGAGGATTGAAAACGAGGTTGAAAGTAAACATTTCAAGAAACTCTGTGTTTTTATTATAAGCTTACCAATAGGTAAAAATTAGGGATGCACCAATACCAGTATCAGTGTCGATACCAAGCATTTGAGCTAGTATTGGTACTCGCCCAAATCCTGCCATTACACCGAGCTGTCACAGAGCTGAGCGTGTCAGGAGGAGGAGAGCACCATCCGGGAGCCAGGAACTGCTGTCATCAATGAGGTAAGTCAATGGTCAGATCCATGCACAGAAACACACATCGCTCCGCCCTCCCAAAAACTACCTGCTGAAAAAATCCTCACACAAATTCCCGAACACCTCCTGAGGGATTGCAGATTTTACTGTGTAAAGCCTTGTACACACGGTCTGATTGTTCGACAACCGAGCGCCTGATTTTTGTCAAAAGAGCGTGTGCAGAATTTTGTCTAGCATACTAACTATCCGCAAATTGTCTTTTGACAAACATGAACGTAGTGACATACTGTGAGAGTATAAAGAGGAAGTTCATTTCTCAAGCGCCACCCTTTGTGCCCCTTCTGCAAATTTCATGTTAGTAGAAGTTTGGGAGCATTGATTCGTGATTTTCAGATTGTACAAAACAAATAACTTTTAAAATACGTTTGGAATTTTGACATTTCATCAATTGCCACGTCACGAATGTTAATTCTAGATTACGAACGCTAGTTTACAAGACCAATTTCTTCCAGTTCGTTCGTTGATTCCGATCATGCGTGTTTGTACTTTTTTTGACTATTATGTGACGGATTTCTGTACTGACCATCTGAAAATCAGACGTTGAGTTCACATCAGACAAAAGTTTAGGCCTCGTACACACGGTACGAAAATCAGAAAGGAAAAGTCTGAAGACGAGCTGTCTGCGGATTTTTGGATCGTTAGTATGGTGCATTCAACAGACGATTTGACTTTTACATCAGACAGAAGCTGGATGTGCAGGCTATAAAATTTTTGTCTGATGTGAACTCAACGTCTGATTTTCAGATGGTCAGTACAGAAATCCGTCACACAAAAGTTAAAAGTACAAACGCGTATGCTCGGAATCAAGGAGCAACTGGGAAGAGTTTGGTCTTGCAAACTACTGTTCGTAGTCTAGAATTAACTTTTGTGATGCAGCAATTAAAGAAATTTCAAAATTCTCACCTTCTTTAATGTAATAATAATGAAGCTGCTTTACTGGTGATACTGAGGTAGTTATACCAAACGTATTTTAAAATGTATTTGTTTTGTACGATCTAAAAATCGCGAATCAACGCTCACCAAACTTCTACTAACATGAAATTAGCAGAAGGGGCCCAAAGGGTGGCGCTTGAGAAATTAACTTCCTCTTTATACTCTCATAGTACGTCACTACATTCGTTTTTGTCAAACGACAATTGGCGGATAGTTAGTATGCTAGACAAAATCCTGCACAAACGCTTTTGACAAAAATCAGACCCTCGGTCGTCCAACAATCAGACCGTGTGTATGAGGCTTTATAGCCTGCACATCCATCTTTTGTCTGATGCAAAAGTCAAGTTCACTAACTAACGATCCGAAAATCCGCAGACAGCTCGTCTTCAGATTTTTCCCTTCTGATTTTCGTACCGTGTGTATGAGCCTTTAGTGTGCGCAGGATGAGCAGAGGGGATCTGGGTGGAGAATCTGTCATTAATTACCTGGTGGGGGGAGGGGGGAAGGTCATCTGTCATTAACTGGTGGGGGAGGGAGGACATCTGTCATTACCTGGTGGGGGGAGGTCATCTGTCATTAACTGGTGGGGGGTTCACTGTCATTGCCTGGTGGGGGGAAGGGGGTCATCTGTCATTACCTAGGTGGGGGAGGGGGGTCATCTGTCAATAAAAAATTTTGAGCACCAGCCACCACTGCATACAGCTACCATAATTTGGCGAGCGGTGGGAGTAACTTGGCACACAGTGGAAGCAGTGGGTGGAAGTTGGGGGGCCCAGGTCAAATTTTGCATCAAGGCCCACAAGCTTATAGCTACGCCTGTGCTGTGAGTTCTGACTTTGTTTAAACTGACTAGATGGCCCTTTAATCCCTTTCTAGACACACACACAGGAGCGGTGGGGGAAATCACATGTGATTCGGACAGGAATAGTACTGCATTCCTATTAAAAATTGCATGTAATTCTTTGCAGCGCAATTTGCACCAATTTTTTTGTATTGAACAAAAGATTATAGCGCACACATACAAAAATGTCATTTAAAATCCTAGTAAAAATCATACAAGGGAGTTTATTGCCACGTTAATGAACATTTAAAACTGATACCTTTTTTTGTTTTGGACAGAGTGGGATTTGTCCTGTCAGGTTTTCTTTTCCCTTCTATTCCTTTCCTTTTCTAAAGACACAGTAAAAGTATAGAACTTTTCATAAGTGGTTACCGTTTTTTTGCCCTCTTAGATAGCTGTCATCAGAACAGATATGTCCATTGGAAGATTTTTACCTAACGATTTGTTCCTTTGACAAACATTTTTGCATCTGCACACAGATACTCACCAGCCCACCAATGGCAAAATACAGACAGACCTTGGCTCTGTCAATCTTTTTTTTATATTTTTTTATTGGCTCAGTTGTTCAAGGGAGAGAGGATTGGGTGTGCAGGATACTCACAAATCAGCAACAAAAATTCTCTTTGCTCAGTAGTATCTTTAACCTTCAAACAGCTACCTTTAAAGTGTTACTAAAGGTATTTTTTAATTATTATTATTATTATTATTATTATTATTATTATTAATAATAATAATTTTTAATTATTATTTATACATTATTAATAATACAAATAATAAACATGATATACCCACCTGCTCTGTGCAAAACCAGAGTGGCCCTGAATTTCCTCTTCTCTGGTTCTCTGCCAGCGATCTTGGCTCCTCCTCTTGTTTGTGTGCCCCCATAGCCGCTTGCTATGGGGGCACATACTGCATGCTCACTCCCCAGCAGTTGGTATCTGTGGAGCCACGGTCCATAAATAAACACATTAATTCTCCCCCCCCCCCCCGCTTCCTTCTCACTTTATTTGACTGACAGCAGCAGGAACCAATGGCTCCTGCTGATTCCCAAGTCCCTGTGTGAAGAGGAAGAGAGGGGAGATGAGATGCAATCATACACAGCCCTGGATCTCTTCTCCTCTCTCTCCCTGTTCACACAGGGAAAGGGGTGGACAGAAAGCTATAAAACATTTTTACCTTAAGGCAAGGAACGCATTAAGGTAAAGGTTTTGGCTTTAGAACCACTTAAAATAGCTTTAACTCCACTCACAGGCTAGTTGTAGACCGTCAAGTTCTGACTGCCAATTTGTAGTTCTGGACCTTCAAGCTGAGACCAGCAATTAACTAAGCAGGATTCTTCTTTAGCTCCCTTCCCCAGGTAGCAAGCCTGAGAAGCATGAAGTGGAACTTTCTGGAGCTGTACCCTTCCCAGACAGCAGGTCTGAGAGGCCAAGACTAGACTCGTATCATATCCAAGCCTGGGAGGCAAAGACTGGAACTTTCACACAAACACACCCTCTTCAGGCTTGGGAGAAAAGGACCATTCTAGGTTTCTTCAAATATTTATTCCTTTCCCCAGGTAAATCTCCCAGTGACTGGCAAAGAAAGAATAAATATTCATAATCCTTAAAAATGCATTTTATCATTTTAAGTACTGGAGAAAACTACCCAAAAGCAGACAGTGTTCTCAATGCCCTGGGCTTAGGAGAAACCCAACAAATCCAAATAACAACTACATATATTTACCTGCTGCAACGCGTAGGTACAATACCTTACCTGTTTACAGTTCATTATGTGCAGCATTCAGTATGACAGAATCCCATTGAAATACAATAGACCAGCAAGAAAAGTCGAGAAAAAACTGAGCTACTTTGTATATGCTTTTGCATTGCTTACCATCTAAAAATTCTCTGCTCAAGTAAAAAAAATATCATACAGGTGGTATTTTATTTCCTATCCCCTTTTTCTCATTTCTTTCTCAGCAAAGCAATCAGAGATTAAATTTTATATCCTACACAATATATTTTATTATGCAGAGCTGCCTTCTCAGACATATGCTGTGTGTGTATTTATTTAGTTTGTTAGAGAGACATATGAAATCAATCACAGCCAGGTTAGGAAAGCATGCAGTTTTTATACTGGTTATATGCTGTTAGGGAGTAATTGCTTTTCTCTTTTCTATCTCTAACAATTTAGAAGAATGGTCTGGCAGCCTCCAGACAATCTCCTAAATGGAGCTAATAAATTAAGTCACATTTTTAGCTTGCAGCGGTCTAACAGCAGTTTCTTCAGCCTTATCTTACATGTAGCGATGCTGTGTGGCAAATGCAGGCCATGCCAAAGAAAAATATTGAACCACACACAGTTTTTCCGAGGGGTTTTCACTCTGCCCTAGCATGTGATCCTCTTATTCAATATAAATAAAAACTTACTAGCGCTGGGAAGAAGTTTAAGCGGGTGCAATAAAAGGAAGTGGCTACTGAATTTATGGGAAGTCTCCGATGTACAAAAAGGTGGAATATGTGGACTTTACTCTGGACTGTGCTTTTTTTCTTTTTTATCTGAAGGATAAAAGAAAACATATGATTCAGCTTGCTGGTTTTACAAAGCTTGATATAAAAAGGTCTTGGATCTATTTATATTCACTAGAATGGTAGAAAGAAGCTGCAACATTAATAACCAGATTAATGTTAGTTTTATAAGGACATATCTATATTTTTGCCAGTCCATGTTTCCTCTTTTAATGTTTGTCTGCAAGCATTGCAATATATTTAAGTTAGCTACATGTTAAAGCTAAAGTATGATCTTAATTGCATAGTTACATTTTTCTTGCTTTGAGAAGTAAGTATGCATATCTCATACATGAGGGGCCGCTGTGAAAGGTGACAATCACTATAGTAGTCGGGCGCCACTACAGTGATCACTACGATCTGCTGGGTTGTGTGTATACTGCCTACCCTTCACCACAAGTGGTCACTCATTTGCTCAGCACCACTACCATTCATAAAAGGAATACATGGCATTCTCTGATTGGAGGTGGACAGGAGGGGTGGCTATGTCATGATCTCCACCTTGTCTATTCAAAGAATAAACACAAATACATTGAAAGAAATACAAGGTGTTCTATGAATAGTTGAGTGCCATGTGCCGAGTGACAAACTCCCTGTGGTCACTATTCAGAAAGGAAGCCACTCAGTAATGGAACTAGAAGATAGTGGTGATCACTGTAGTAGCGATCTACCATTTTAGAATTCATAGCATTGTAAGCAAAAATGACCTCTAAATTTGCCCAGAGATTTCTCAACCAGGGTTTTGTGGAACCATAGGATTCTTTTTTGTTTTAGAGGTTACATGATCATTGACAACTGTCAGATTGCATACTTTCATCACCAACGGCACATTGCAAGATCAGTACCATGGGACCAGTTGAGTCTCTTACATCTCAGCTAAGTATTCACTGATCCAATGATGGTTATAGCTGTCTGTGAGAGGGTGTTATTGCCACTGACCCCCAAATTCAGACATTTTTCTCTCCAACCACCATGTAAAGAGAGACTACACTAACCACTAATGTGGGGGGGGGGGGGGGGCTTTTCTTCACAAACCTGCAATGCAAGTTGACACTGCTCCACTGATCTCTAAAGTAATAGGCATTCTACCCGCTGACCATAAATGTAAGGGGGCACTTTTCCAAAGACCTCCAGTATAAAGGGGGACTTCTTAGCTGGCCTCCAATGTAATGGCACACAATAATTTTCTCTGTCTGAATCTATTTTCTCCCCATTATTATTATTGCTTAATTTAATGAATGAACATCATTGTGTTATAAACAGCAAGGAAGCTATGCACAAAGCAAGGTCCATAAAGACATGGATGAGCGAATTTGGGGTGGAGGAACTTGACTGGCCTGCACAGAGTCCTGACCTCAACCCAATAAAACAACATTGGGATGAATTAGAATGGAGACTGCGAGAAAGGCCTTTCCATCCACATCAGCTGAGCTCACAAATGAGCTTCTTGAAAAATGGTCAAACATTCCCGTAGACACCCTCCTAAACCTTGTAAACAGCCTTCCCAGAAAAGTTGAAGCCATTATAGCTGCAAAGGGTGGGCCAACTTAATAATGAACCCTATGGACTAAGACTGGAATGCCATTTAAGTTCATGTGTGTATAAAGGAATGCACCCCAATACTTTTAACAATATAGTGTATCTCTAACCGTGTTAGGGTAATGCATAGTAACCTGTGCACTACTGTGTGAGCATTGCAATGCCATTCACTTTAAATGACACCCTAACTCACTGTTAAATTAGCTGACAAAGCACCTACACTGTGCTCTTATGGAGTGTTTGGTTACAGGAGCAGATGCCCAGGAGCTGATTGATTCAGCTCTTAGGCTTAGTGCTGGACTGCAGGTGTCACAGACAGTCATCAGTTCCAGTCTCAAAGCCTGCCAGAGCTGCTGTCACTCAGCATGCAGTCTGCTTTGCTCCAGAGCTGATTAGAGGTCTGGAGCACAGTGGGATAAGCACTAAGCAATGGCAGGCCACTTGTGCACCAAGGGACTACTTGCATATGGGCTATAAGCATGTTGTGATATACATATTTTTTAACTGGCTACAATGTATACTATTTACATAAGTATTGCTACACAGACCTCTGCCAAATGACTCACAGCAGCAAGAAGCAGGGAGTCCACTTGCCCTGACATTCTGTGGGCCACATTTAGAAGCAGCCTGGCATCTACACAGCAAAATCTGTCTACTCACCATGACTTTCTGAAACTGGGAGTGGGAATATCTTGTCCATAGAGCTGGGATGGGATGGGCTTGCCTGGGGAGTTAGGGCTTGTAGGGGCTTGGTTGAGAGATGTACTGCAAATTACCTACTGCCAGCATTACTGATCAGAAGCAGGAGCAGAAGCCCAGGAGATAATCATTTCAGCTCATAGGCTTAGTACTAAAGCTTGTTGGAGCTGCTTGCACTTAGCATACAGCCTACTGTGCTCCAGACCTGATTAGAGGTTTGGGACACGGTGGACTGTTTTCTGAGTGCTGGTGGGCTGCTTGTGGCCCGCAAGACAATTGCTGGGCATGAAGGTTCTAGATACGACACATATCTTATTCTTTAATTTGTTGTTATATCTTCAACCTTAGTAGGGGTGTCCTGAAAGCTAAGAACTATTTTTAAGGGTCCCTCCATAGTGAAAGGGTTGAGAAAGTCTACTTCAGGATTCCATAACTTTGCTTTGCCAGGGTTTGTATTTTATGGACCCACCCACAGTGGCAGCTCTCATTGACAGAATCCTATCCAGGACTAAGCTAAACTGATAATTCTTTCCAACTTTTTTGAGCAGTAAACAGAAGATATCCTATCTACAGTATATCTAGTACAAGAGCATAACAAGAATGTGAAGGCAGTTGGTTTCCTAAATGTTATATTTCTTGTGCTGTTTTATACTTTGTACATGAAATGATACATATTTCACCTTTTTTTTTTAAGAAAGAACAGCCCACTATTTTATGTAAATCACTTTGTTCTTGTGGTTACCACAAGTCGTTTCTAGGAGACAATAGCATCAAACGACTTAAAAAAATGCTCATACCGGATAATATACTTGAAAGCTTCTCATACATCAAAGCCATAAATCATTTATGGACATATTCTCAGAATGACAACTGCAAGTTACATTTATTAAAATTATTAATAAACACTGCTAGATGCCATAGAGTCATTCTAAGCAAAACATAATTGCTAACTGGCAATATAGTCTACATAAAGTATAACATTTAGTTCCATATGTCTCATGTAGTGCATAATAGTTTGGCTGAATAATTTTATAACATGTTTTAGAATTAAGAAAAAAAAAACAAAAGGAAAAAACAATGAATGTTAAAATTTACGATTGGTATTAAAAGTCTGAATTATTGAGTTTATATGCTCTTTAAAAGCTCTTTCCTCAAGTGACTCAACAAAGGAGTCACACTCCGAAATGCAACCCTCCACGCCACCCCACAACCTGGAAAGACCTCTATTCTGACTCCAACACATCTTCCATGCTGTGTTATATCCCTTTCAGCACCAAAGGTCACAGCAACCAGATGTTTTTGCAATTGATCTAAGGGAACTGGGGGCTGGAGCCTCAGAAGGGTTTAACCACTTCAGTTCTCATACCTGTTTACCCCTAACAGACCTGAACATTTTTTATGTTTTAATCATAGGCACTAACCTTTGAATTGCTTAAGTTAAAGGAGTAAGAAATATATTTTTCAGATAAATAAGACTTTCTTTTAACAATATTTTTTTAAATCATTTAATTTTCATGGCAATCTATACACAAAACATACACTTGTTTTTTAATCTGACCAATTTTAGTTAAAAAAAGTAACACATAAAAAATATTTTATTCTATAATTTGTCTTGTTTATAATGACTCTAAAATGAATCTTCTGGTACAGAACATGATGTGGTTATTTACCAATTAAATAAAGTTTTTTGTTTTCTTTGCTTTAGGTGCAATTCCTTTATAAAAAATACAACTTTTTTTTTTGTTAGTTATCAAGTTTACTATTAATGACATTATGTGCAAATCCATGAAAACTAGTTTGCTCTGAACAACTAGTTAAAAATATAATGTATAGTAAACCCTGCAAACAGAGTTTTGTTTTAGGGTTTGTTTAAAAAGGAGCCACTTTTAACACTCTTACAACATGGACCAAAACCATCTAAAAGAATTACAGCTAAAGCACGGTGTACAAGCTGAGCTTTTTTTTTTCGTTCAACCACTGCCCCATCAGAATTTACAAGTCAGACCTTGCGGCCTTTCCAGCGTGACCATGCTACAGAAGCGGCCATTATCTGTTTTACAGACAGTGGTACACACGTACTGCAAAATCGGACGATTGCTACTGAACCGTCCAACTTTTGGTACATGTACAACCAGCTGGTCTGTTGCAGAAGTGCCTATAGCATTCCTGTATAAGCAAGCCTGCTGTTTTATGTACACTGAAACAGAAGTTCAGACAGTGGCTTCTATATAAACTAAACCTGCAATACAGACTCCTAAGAATATACCGTTTGGAATGCATGTTTACACAGAAGCTCTTCTACAACATAATGGAACTTAGCCGTCATTTTAACACCTAGCAATTTCAGGCTCCCTTAGCAGGGTGGCTCCTATAGGCAGGAGCCTTGTATGCCTTATGATAAATTTGGCCCTACTTATTAAGCAATCTCCACTGAAATGATTCATCTATGCTACCCTATTCTAGGTATTTGGATGTTTCATTTGTAATAAGTCTCCTTCAGTTTAAATGCATGCATCAAGAATTCTATTAATCTTATCTATAAAGCATCTTATTCTCATATATTCTACACATTCTTTTCCATTTGTTTTCCAAGAGGCCACCCAGCAAAGATTTATAAGGATTGGTGATTTATTTGTAGTTTGGGGCCCAGCTCTTCCTCAGTAAACACATTCTCCAACGCTCGCTCAGGGAATCATGTTGTGACTTGGACGTGCATTCACCTCCCTATTTCTTTTCTGTCCATTCTCACAATACATGTATATGTTTGGATATTGTGTATATGTATACAACCTTTATGGACAACATGTTTCTGAATTTGTTTACCTATATGTTTTTTGTCAATTATGCAGCGTACACACGACCGGACTTTCTGGGAAACTAGGTCCGACGGTCTTCCTGACGGACTTCTGACGGACTTCCGACGGACTTTCTGAACGGACTGACTTGCCTACACACGACCGGACTTTCCGGCAGACTAGGTCCGCTGGCCTTCCACACGGACTTCAAACGGAGTTACGGCGGACTTTCCGTTCATTTTGAACGTGACTCAAGTATGACGGGACTAGAAAGGAAGTCAATCTCGCCCCTTTTATCGGCGAGATTGACACCTTGCAAGCCCCGTCGTGGGGCATACCAAGCACATAGGTCTGGTATGGATTTTAAGGGGAACCCCCTATGCCGAAAAAATGGTGTGGATCCCCCCAAAATCCATACCAGACCCCTATCCGAGCACGCAGCCCGCCCGGTCAGGAAAGGGGGTGGGGACGAGCGAGTGCCCCCCCTCCTGAGCCGTACCAGGCCGCATGCCCTCAACATGGGGGGGTTGGGTGCATTGGGGAGGGACCAGCATACAGACGAACGGGCTTTCCGTCAGGAACTGAGTCCAACGGAGTTACGACGTAAAGATTTGAAGCAAGTTTTAAGTCTAAGTCCGTCAGATTTCCGACCGAAACAGTCCGTCGGAAGTCCGATGCAGCCCACACACGGTCGGATTGTCCGCCGGATTCGCTCCGTCGGACCACTCCGGTCGGAAAGTCTGCCCATGTGTACGCGGCATTAGAATCACTATTGATGCTTTCTCTCTCCTCCTGAGACAAAATATGTCGAAGACTCACTAGGCAGCCAGAGAGCCCCCCATTATCACTTACATGTTCTTTTGGGGATTATGGTGTACACTATATAAATATTTGTTTATGCTTATTGGAGGCTTTTCCTGCCATGATGGTTGGGCACATCTTTTGAAATCAAGTTTTAGATACAAAATGGTTTATGTAAGGTTTTTAATGTATTTTGATGTTTGAAGTTTATGGGGTACCGATAAAGTCCATGTTTTTTCACATTTATTCACACTTAGGTTCCTATAGGGATATGGCACCCCTTTACTGGTCTCTGACTCGGTATTAGCCCAATTTATTCTATAATATTCATCCAGCATGGTCAGCTGAGGATGTTTTGAACTCAGTCAGTGCAGCTTATCAGGAGGGACGATTGCATTGTAGCTTTGGGATCCTACACTAGATTCCCATTAGGGTCACTGTCTGCTTAGAGTTTATGTAGTCTACCTGTGATTAAAATGGTTGCATGTGGATACTCTGGTTACCTCCCACAACCACTAGAGGTCCATAATAAAATACAGTCACAGCATTATATGTATTCAGAGAGCTGTACAATGCTAATAAGGCTAGTAAAGGTACAAAAGCACAGCACCTGTTTAATGCATTCTTTTGAAAAACACTTTTGCGGATTTGAATGAAATTTTACATAAGGCTGTTTTTAACAATATTACAATCCGCGCACATGTTATTTGAAACGTTTGTGCTTTGAATTCCCTTATAATACAAGATGTGTCAGATTTTGGTACACATACTTTGCAAACTTTCACAGTTTCTTAGAAAGCTGTCAAAATATAACATCTGCTAATGAAGATCATCTCATTATCATATCATTTTCTTTTATCCTTTCTGTATAATTGATTCCTTTAACTTTTGGCCTAAAAGAAAATGCACAAGGGGATTTACCTTAATGAAGCCAAATTAAATGCTGTGAAAATTTTATATTTCAGACCAGGGTATTACATTTTGAAGTAGTAATATGAAAATATATTTTGACATGCATGAAAAAAAAAACGAAATACCAAATTCCTTTTGTAAAGCTTTTTTCTCTAAAAGCAGGTAATTCCAATGGCTTTTCCTGATTATACAAGAGACCATAAAACAAAGAAGAAAGTATATGAATGATTTGCAAAGGCATTCCTATTTTAAATAATGGTGAGAAAAAACGTTGTTTATGCTATACTTTGCTTAAATGCGAAAGCAGTATTTCAATGGATGGTCTTTATTCTTTTGAGCCCTCATTATAATCCAGCTGGTTTGTTGGTGACCTATTCCCTTTAGCTGTGTCTCAACACACAACCAGAAAGGTAACTGTCTAAAATGTACTGCATGTACCTACCCTTGAAAGTTACCTTTTGGTAATCAAAAAGCAATGTGGTAATATTCAAGTAGGGTAGCTGCATCATCATAGGAGGAAACTATATACATCTAATTGAGTAAAATGGTCATCTGCCAAACAGGAAAGATAGTTAAACTGATTTCTGACCTGACAATGTTGTCTTGGGTACAGGAATCCTGAAGAAATAATGAAGCTCAGGATCAACATGTCAATGGCATAAAAATTGATCCATGCAGTCAAATAATGTTGTAACTGTATAAAAGAAAAAACTATGACTAGGAAATATATTCTGCAAACAAAGCAACAGCAAAGCTCAGATGAACCTATTTCAGAAGGTTTATGTGATCTGATAAAAAAACACAAACTCCTGAAAAGAAAAGGCATTTTATTTAAGGTACATCATGCTTTCCCTGCTAAGCTAAAGTTCCGGAGAAGATGTAGCTTTAGAGAAATGTGAACAATGACATTAACTAAATAGCAGTCAGTAGAAGTTTGTTTCTAAAGGCTCATAAAATGCCACGAGGAACGCAGCCTGAGCAAGAACACAAGCAATACTACAAGAAAGTGACACTGAAATATAAAACTGACATAAGTATCTCATTTTGTAAAGAAGGTTGAATCATGTACAACTTCCATCAGGACATCCCAGCCACACATTTGTCCAAGAAAGGGGGATTAAAGCTGATAATGAACAGAAGACACCTTTCAACCAGCTACAGGCTTGGAAACCTACTAAGTTATCTCAAGGCTATCATACAAAGGACAACACAAATGTACTGGGTACTTTTGTGTTTTTTCACCACTACACCTCCTCCATGACTTTAAGGTACAAAATGTGATTGTGCATCTATAATTTGAAACATATAACATAATAATCAATACTATCACAGAGTCACTCTCAGGATTCAAACTTGAGGAGCTCAGAACAAAGATGGGACCTACATGGGAAAGAGTTATTGGGTGTGAATAATTTTTAGGTGGGAGTGTTCAGTTAGTGTTTTTCTATAAAGCTTTAAAGGAGAAGTGTAGTCAAAGCTATCTTGGCCATACTTCTCCTGTGGGTCACAGGAGTGCATTTAGTTCAAATTCAGCTGCAGCTGAAGCCTGCTTTTGACTGACATCATATAGCCAGTCCAGGCTCTGCATGGATCCTGACAATAATGTTGGGATCTGCCTAGATGCCTGACTGGCAGGTAGCTCAGCCTCTCAATCTACCGCTGAGAGACTGAGTCAGCCGCCCCCATCCACTCCACAGCCCAGCACTCCAGTAAGCGCTGGAGGGGCAGAGCAGAGAGTTGGTGACTGAAATTTATCAGATCACTGCTCATTGAAGACCGAGAACTGAGTCTTTGATATTTGATCGCTCAGTTCTTGATGAAGAGACGGTGGGGGAAAGATGCAGCACTGGATTGAAAATGCATCTACATAGGTAATTATGAATGTTTATTTTTTCATAAACCCACACTTCTCTTGTAATACAAGTCTCTGCTTTCTTAGATGGTAGTTTGTTGCTATGTAACTTGCTGTTTAATGTGATAATAGAAAACTTCATTGGCTGTGTCTGTAGCACTTATCTACCTGACTAATAGTAATCAAAGAAGCCCTGTCTGTAGCACCACCATTACTGCATTTTGTTTTAAAGTCAAATTTTCAGGGTCATCAGTGATGCATAATATTTTAAAATCCATATTAACATTTTAAATAAATGGTCAAAAACTCACAAGACATCAATGCATTTAGGTCTCTTGCATGTATAAATATTTTAAATGTTCCTATGGGAAAATACTGTACTTGTGCTGGAGTAAATGTAGGAACATGGAAATTTACTAAGCGCTTCATGAGTTTATTAAGTACAGCATTCTAGCTTGTTATAAAATTAAAATGCTGCCATTAAATAATTCATCTTCCTGCAGCCTATCTTATTATTTAGGTATATTTTAGTCCAGTGGATTGCATACAGGCTATTAAATTCTACATGGCCAGTTCACCCTGGTAATGCGCACATATATCTGACTTGCAATGAACTTGCAGTCAGGCATGATGGTGAAAAATCAGACTCAGCCACTTCTTAAAAATGAAATTTGTACAAATCAGCAAACAAAATTGCTGAGGTATGAAGCACACTAGCCAATTACGACTTGTGGATCAAAAGAGCAATTTGACATTCGATAAAATGCTTAACAAGGTGTCAGTGGAAACTGGAAATGAGAGCAGATAGAGAAAATTATGTGATGATCACCTGTATTGTACTGGTTAAAGACTTTCACAAAGTGTAAAATCTGTAACATCTTTTTTACATATGCAGGCTTTTATGGCCCTGCAAATGCAAAAATCAAACAATATCTCATTGTAAACAATAGTGCATTCATTCTGCAGCTACAAGCTTGGTTGGTGAATGCTCATGTCCACTTACACAGTTGTCATTTATTTTCCTAAGACCCCCTGCAATGAGTGTTATCATTCAATTTCCACATGGCGAGGATTACTGAAACTCATTTTGAGTGCGTATCCACATCCTGCTTACTAAGGTAACCATTATTGATTTGCATAATTATGTTTTTCAGTAGCTGTAGATCTTGGACATTCAATATTATGTGCGTATTAAAAATGGTTTTAGAAAAGACAAGTATTTTAATAATGTGATAGCTTTTTGCATGAGGTATTGTTTTATTTTAAATTAACACATGGTGTGGTAAGCGAACCTCTGTACATAAAGAACATATATTTACTAGACACATACCTGTGCAGGTAAAGCATGTACCTGAACTTTTTGCATGAATTACAGCAACTTCTCACTAAACATGTAATGTTAAGACTGTTAATATACTGTATATATTAATATGTACTGTATATACTCATAAAATTTGATCTGATCTTCATCTAAGTCACAACAATAGACAATCACAGTCTGCTTAAACTAATAATACAAAGAATTAAATGTTACCATGTTTTTATTGAACACACCATGTAAACATTCACAGTGCCGGTGGAAAAAGTATGTGAACCCTTGGATTTAATAACTGGTTGAACCCCCCTTTGGCAGCAATAACTTCAACCAAACGTTTCCTGTAGTTGCAGATCAGACGTGCACAATGGTCAGGAGTAATTCTTGACCATTCCTCTTTACAGAACTGTTTCAGTTCAGCAATATTCTTGGGATGTCTGATGTGAATCACTTTCTTGAGGTCATGCCACAGCATCTCAATTGTGTTGAGGTCAGGACTCTGACTGGGCCACTCCAGATTTTCTTCTGTTTAAGCCATTCTGTTGTTGATTTACTTCTATGCTTTGGGTCGTTGTCCTGTTGCAACATCCATCTTCTGTTGAGCTTCAGCTGGTGGACAGATGGCCTTAAGTTCTCCTGCAAAATGTCTTGATGAACTTGGGAATTAATTTTTTCTTTGATGGTAGCAATCCGTCCAGGCCCTGATGCAGCAAAGCAGCCCCAAACCATGATGCCCCACCACCATACTTCACAGATGGGATGAGGTTTTGATGTTGGTGTGCTGTGCCTCTTTTTCTCCACACATAGTGTTGTGTGTTTCTTCCAAACAACTCAACTTTGGTTTCATCTGTCCACAGAATATTTTGCCAGTACTGCTGTGGAACATCCAGGTGCTCTTGTGCAAACTGTAAACGTGCAGCAATGTTTTTTTTGGACAGCAGTGGCTTCCTCTGTGGTATCCTCCCATGAAATCTATTCTTGTTTAGTGTTTTACGTATCGTAGATTCGCTAACAGGGATGTTAGCATATGCCAGAGACTTTTGTAAGTCTTTAGCTGACACTCTAGGATTCTTCTTCACCTCATTGAGCAGTCTGCGCTGTGGTCTTGCAGTCATCTTTACAGGATGCCCACTCCTAGGGAGAGTAGCAGCAGTGCTGAACTTTCTCCATTTATAGACAATTTGTCTTACCGCGGACTGATGAACAGCAAGGCTTTTGGAGATACTTCTATAACCCTTTCCAGCTTTATGCAAGTCAACAATTCTTAATTGTAGGTCTTCTGAGAGCTCTTTTGTGCGAGGCATCATTCACATCAGGCAATGCTTCTTGTGAAAAGCAAACCCAGAACTGGTGTGTGTTTTTTATAGGGCAGGGCAGCTGTAACCAACACCTCCAATCTCATCTCATTGATTGGACTCCAGTTGGCTGACACCTCACTCCAATTAGCTCTTGGAGATCTCATTAGTCTAGGGGTTCACATACTTTTTCCACCTGCACTGTGAATGTTTACATGGTGTGTTCAATAAAAACATGGTAACATTTAATTCTTTGTGTGTTATTAGTTTAAGCAGACTGTGATTGTCTATTGTTGTGACTTAGATGAAGATCAGATCACATTTTATGACCAATTTGTGCAGAAATCCATATCATTCCAAAAGGGTTCACATACTTTTTATTGCAACTGTATATATATCTATATATATAGATATATATATATACAGTATATGATACATTTCAATCGCAATTAAACCCTATAAACACATTAAGCAGCTGAACACTCAGGGTCAAATGATCAAATCCCATTAAAAAACATAATATAAAACAGTGCAGCACTGAGATCATAAAACATACAGCAAACTAGTAAAGTTCATATGCAGCAGAACACACAAGCACCAAGAATGAGTGTCCAAAAAGTGCTTCTATGTATGGTCATGCACATGAATCCGTGCAGCGTCGCCACCACTTAATGCACTAGCAGCTCACCTCAATGAGTGGACCCCTGAATGAACAGAAGGGTCAGAAACGCTTTCCCAAAAAGGATAGGTATAGCTATGTCAGTAGATGTAGTTGGTACGATCACTGAACTAAGCTCACAGGAAGGATCCCTCACTCTGCGCTCTGTAATCTTCTAAATCTGATGTACAGGATCTCCGGTACCTCAAAGTGCATGTAAGAAAGAAAATATATAGTTCTCTCTGCAAGGACTGATATTTATTTTATTAAAAGAATGAAACTTACAAACACAGCACAACATGTACAAACAATTTCACATGAATCAGCGATGGCCGCAGGTAACGTCATGTGATTCCCTCCTGTACATGTTGCTCTGTGCCTGCAAATGTGAAAGCCATCCATGACATGATCATGGAGGACCGCCGAATATCAGCCAAAAGTATTGCTACATATCTGGGAATATCACGTCGTGAGAGAGTTTGTGCCATTATCCACAACAACTTGTAAATGAGAAAGCTTGCAACAAAGTGGATCCCAAAACTTTTGACAACCAAACAAAAGAGGAAACGTGCGGAGACATCTGTGGCAGTTTGGTACATATTACTTTGCTTTATTGATGAAGTTGAGGCAAAATATCAAGAAAAAACATTGAGGAAAGCTCTCCAAGGGAGTCATCCTGTTGCATGACAAACACACTGCAGGTGAAACAATGGAATATAAATAGGAAATTGGGACTTTGTGTGAGGCAAATGGCAATTGAACAAGGTAATACATACATATTGGTTTAATGAGTTTAATTAACAAGAGGGTATACAATCATACTCAATATAAATAACATTAAAAGCAAATGCATATAAGTGATTGTTAAAGAAATTACAGTTCATAAACACATAAAATTAGAAGATACAACTACATAATCCAGTTAATTCATGTATATACAACATTTAAAGCGAAATAGCAGCACGTTCCAATTACCACTGTAAGGAGTGAATACTCCGTATTAGAAAACTTTTTTTTTTAGAGAACTGCATAAAGGGATGATAAAAAGTTACAATAATGACTGTCTGAAACAAGGTTGTATCCTGGCAAAGCTCAACGCGTTTCGTGTGAAGACACTTCATCAGGAGCGGACGCATCCGTTAGTCTGTAAAAAATATATATATATATATATAGATACCGATAAGTTCTGGTAAGAACTCCAGCATCAAGGGAGAGGAAATGGAAATGAATGTGGTCTGGTTACTTACATGGGCCTAGAAAACAGAGGTATATGATACTGTGCTGGAAAGGAACCACTAGGATAGGTCGTCTGTCACAGGAGCTGAGGAAGCTAAACCATGTATGGGGCTAAGGCCCAAACACAAGTCCCCAAGGAATTTAATTCTCCATATAGTGTATGTGGTAGCACAAGATGGGGCTCCAAAGGGAGTCTGTAGAAATAGGGTATACTATGAAGAACTTCTTCATAGTATACCCTTTTTCTACAGACTCCCTTTTGGAGCCCCATCTTGTGTTACCACATACATTATGCAGAGCATTAAATTCCTTGGGGACTTGTGTTTGGGCCTTTGCCCAACATACATTCATGCTTATTTCAGGGGTATAAGGACTATATAGAAACATTATAATACATACAGTAAAGTGATATTTTCTTCTTATAGTGTGTTACTATAAAATTGCAATGCCATTTTATTGCAACAACTATTAAAGGTATCACTTTATAGGTATAGGAAACACTAAATATAGAACTGAGGCAGGAAAAGATACAATCACTAGGTACAGTTAGAGAAAGTGTAGATATAAATAGAGAGAAAAACAGTGCTTTTATCCAAACTGAAAATAAAACTTTGCATTCCATCCACCCCTCGATATACTGACATCTGCCTAGGTGGAGCTCTTCCCTGGCACTTCCCTCCCTCTCCTCTCTTTCTCTTCTCTTTCTTCTCATTACTTTCTTTTCTTTTGTTATTGAACAATAGAAATACATCCCCTAGTAACAGTAATCCCTAAACCCATATGTATTGTGAATATGACCTCTAGGGTCAACTTCAGGATGTATCCAAGATCATACAAAACCTTGTGGGCGGGGCCAGATGACTCTACCCAAGGTAGAGTAAGGGCACACAGAGACCAAGGAATGTGGCACAATTATTATTTGGATAAGTATAAGTAAGTAGACAATGGCCAGGGCCCACTCATACTTCTGAATAATATGGCAATGCAGCCCTAACATCTCAGGCAAACTGGGTACAATAGCTCTTGGGTTGGCAGTACTTTAACACAGTCTTTGCACTTGAGAGGACATTTTGATAGGCTTAAGTTACCAGAACAGCATGGTGAAGAGATGGCTGATAGGCAGAACAGTGGTGCAGGCGCCTTTGGTAGACTAATAGGAAGATCCTTGTCCCAACTTTCTACAGTTCCCAGATAGCAGAGCCAGGTGTCATATTTCTGTATGATCCCTCCTCAACCACAATCTCTTCCTAGCGCTAGTCTATAGCCAGCAGGGATCCTGTTCCTACACTATCCACTTTGCAAATGTGCACCAACCAACCAATTTATTGGCATTGCCCTCACTAACGATGGCCACTGAGGTCAGCCAAGGCAGCAGCATCCAATTGGACTGCTGCTCTTCTGATGACACCTATGGAGGCTTCAGAAGAACAAAGGTCCTCTCAACCTCCATTTCTTCCTGGACACTGGCCAGTTGAATTGTGCCATCGACAGCGGGGAGGGTTAACTGCACCTGCCTACAGCCTAATATTGGTATCTTTAACTGAAAAACTTTGACTAACATACCCTAAACTATTATAGTCTTTCAAATTGACATCTTCTGTCTTTTGATGCTGAATTGAATATTGGATGTACAGTTAGATTCTAACTCTGGTACTCCAGTCACCTGGAGCCCTGTAACAATGCCTTACTCTAAAGACTGTAAATTTGCATTATTATATGTTGGAAAAGAAATGTGTATATATATATATATATATGATTAACCACAATGTTTTTGGAAATTTGAGTTAAATTTCACTTGCCACACCTAGGCCTGATTACTGTCAGACATGTTGAATCAAAAAATAACTTAAATAGAAGCTTTTTGACAAAGTGAAGCACACTAAAAGACCTCAAAAAGCAACACATCATGCCGTGATCTAGAGAAATTCAAGAACAGATGAGAAACAAAGTCATGGACATGTATCAGTCTGAAAAGGATTACCAAGCCATTCCTAAGGCTTTGGGACGCCAGTGCTGGGTACATGACTACATAATCACAGAGCGCTGGGCACAGAACTGCATAATACACAGAGTGCTGAGCACAGGACTGCATAATACACAGAGCGCTGGACACAGGACTGCATAATACACACAGCACTGGGCACAGGATTGCATATTACACAGAGCGCTGGGCACAGGACAACAAAATACACAGAGCGCTGGGCACAGGACTGCATAATACACAGGAGGTTGTTGGGCATAGAGTGCAGGGTTCAGAAGTTTGTTATGCACAGAGCTCACCTCTGCCCCGTCTCTCACAGATTATCTCTGCAGTCACCTCTTAGCCCTTCCCCCACAACAGCTAAATTGTCCATCTCTCCATGCAGTTGCATCAGCTCTGACCCCAGCTCCCCCACTGTCCTCACCTGTGTACAAACAGTCCCCCCCATCTGCTCACCTCCGGGTCTCAGCCCTCCACATAGTCAATTTTTGGCTCTGCCACTCCTCCACTGAACAGCAGCGGCAGTGTGATCGTCCAGCAGGGGCTGTCGGCATTCGAGCCACCAGGCTGTTTCTCAGCCAGCATTGGATGTCCTGTCTACATTAATCCGGTCCTGAATCCGAAAACCAGGGATAGACTTGGTCCGGGGACAGTGTCCTCAGTCCGGGGACTGTCCCCGGAAACCGGGGATGTCTGGTCACCATAGGTTAGGGGGCCTATAGCATACTCCCAGTATTATTTTCCCCTTAGCTTCATCCCTTTGGAGCACTACCCATAAGGATTCCACCTCCTCCCTAGCTCCCTTAGTGATGTCATCTCTCACATTCACTTGTACATTATTCTTGATATATAGACATACCCCTCTCCCTTTTTCACCCTCGCTATCTTTATGATAAGGGAATACCCTTAGATGGTTGCCAGCCAATCATGAGAGCTGTTGAACCAGGTCTCTGAAATTCCCACAAAATCCAAATCCTCCTCGTACAACAGTATCTCTAGTTCATCCATCTTGTCCTCCAGGCTCCTGGCACATGTTGCATACTTTCAATAACAATTTATTGAAACAGAAAACAAATTACATTCAGAAGTCTTGCTGCCTTTCCCTTTTAACCAGTTCTCTTCACCTACTTTATTGTGATGACTTTAATACAATAAGATTCACAGACTGACAACCTGAATCAATACTGCTAGCCTAATGCACAAAAAAATGCAATCATTTTTAAGGAGGGAATAGCAAAATCTCAATTTAAAGAACATTCCCAAATTCTTCATATATTCGTATACTACTATTAGTTTGCTGTTTAATTTCTTCTGATGGCTAAGGATGTTCTAGTTAACTGGAAAAAAAGGCGCTTTGCAATATTGCCTGCCCTTTACAGGATTTATTATGCATGTTTCTCATCACTTTATTCCATCATCCCATAAACCTTTAAATCTCAAGAAGAGTGGCAGGCTGATATGAAATCACCACAAATTATAACGTACACTAACGAATTCTAATTAATAATAATTCTATTTGTAAAACATTTTAAACATTTTTCCTTGTTTTTTGTTATGAATGGGCTAATAAATAACAAGAGAAATGAAAGTAAAATATGTCTGTCTTTTTGTAATAATCCCAGACCTAATTATCTTTAATCCACATTTAATAGACTTTCAACCATATCTAACATAAATGCCTCTTAGTTAGACCCAGTAATGATTTCTGTTATCTTTATGCTCTTTCTTCTGTGTCTCTCTATGGATGTAGATAGTAATAAGTTGTATTGTTGTGTGGCTGAATTTTCAGCTGTGATCTATTATTTCTCCAAAGAAAGATGCCCAGCAGGAGCATGTTCAACCTTTAAATAATGCTGCTTCTATTGTGCAGAATCAATTTCAATGTAGCCAACATCCAAGAAGCAGAACAAGTTCCTGTGAGTAATGTTTGTTCAGGTTTGGAAAATGTCTGACCCATGTTCTGATGTAATGACTTCTGATGCATTGTATATTATGAAGATACCCATTAGATTATTTAAATTTCATGCAATTACTGTTGAGAAATGCATTATCACTGCCGGCAATACATTAAAAGTGTGCTTTAATAATGTAAATGCTGTGCTTTAAATAGATTGCTATTGCTCTTTAGCAGATAGATGGTCTTTATTTCTAACAACATGGTGCACTCACAACATGGAAGTTGTAACATTTTCAATCAGGGAAGGACTGAAACTGTCACATGGCAGTATCAGAACTTTCCAATTGGCTGCAGTTATGGAGTATCTGGTTACACATTACATTATAAATGAGTATACATTCTCTGAGCTGCTTTCCACTGCAGCATATTTACAAACATTTGGGGTCATTCTAGAGATTTTACTGATTCTGGTAATGACCCAGAAACTCCAGAAACTGTCAAAATTCCAGCATTACACAATCTCCTGCGCTCAGGGGCTTAGTCTATAGGTGGGTGATATAGCCAACCCTTTGGATAGAGTGTGGAATGTCAATGGTCTTGCTGCCCTCCTCAGAACAATGGGTATCCTTAGAACTGAAACATATAGAAAGAACAGGAGGGCGCACCTACCTTGTGCATTACCAAAAGATAAAATTTATAAAAAAATGTAACAGTAAAAGTAATACTCACTGACAGACGTTAAAAAAAAGGCTTGTCAGTACTCCAGCAATAGGAACCGTGTCTCTAGACATCTGCAATCTGGACTGGGTGCGTTACGAGGGAGGACCCTCTTCCTCAGAGCCACAGCAGTAGTAGACTGGCCTTCTCCAGTTTCCGCTGTATATATCCACATGTACATGTCCAAGTGAACATACACCAGAACTTACTACACCTATCAGAGTGGGCATTGACATGGTGGGTGGTCCTCCCTTGTAACGCGTAAGCCGCTTGCGATGCCATCTGGCCCCCCTAACACCCGGTCCAGGTTGCAAGTGTCTAGAGACACGATTCCAATTGCTGGAGTACTGACAAGCCTTTTTTTTAATGTTTCTTTGTGAGTATTACTTTTACTGTTACATCTTTTAATACATTTTATCTTTGGTAATGCACAAGGTCGGCGGTGCGCCCTCCTGTTCTTCCTATATGTTGAAATTCCAGCATTGCAAAGTCATTTTTGAGAAGTTCCCAGATATGCAAATAGTTTCTTATATTCATCAGAGATTCCCATTGGGAGCAGTGTTGCCAACCTACCAGATTGAAATTAACTGACTTGACACCCATAATTTACTGGCACAGTTTTAAGTGCAAATTTCAGTATTTAGGCTACAAGCAAGTACAATATGCAATTAGCAATGTGATTTAAGGTAGATATTAAGGCAAAAAAAACATATTTCTTATTTTATTTTCGATTTTGTAAGTAAGTAGCACAGGACTCAGGAGGGCAAGAAGTTAGAAGGCACACACATGAAATTGACTCACAGTGACAATAACATGGCACGTCCCCTCCTGAGTCACAGCGACAGTCCACGACAGGTGGTCCCTGCAGTCCAAACAGCATTGACAGTCCCTCTGATGGCTTGCTTTGCTCCCATCCCGCAGACCCGCAGACGAGTCTCTGGCCACTCCGCTCAGCTCTTAGCACTCGGATGATCTCGGCCGGCTCCGGACCCGAACTGCGCATGCGCAGTTCTAACCCAAGCAACACATCAATATTTTTTGCTGGCAACCTTTTCCTGTCACTGGCATTTACTGGTAGGAGAAAAGTGCTAATTTTTTACTGGCTGCCAGTAAAAATAGTGATGGTTGGCAACACTGATTGGGGGAGTTATGGTTCTCAGGTTTGTCGATCTGCTGTCATCTTAAAAAAGGAGGTTTATTGTAAATTTCTCTGTTGATGTTGTATTAGAGAGCAGGGCTCCACAGTTAATATCACTGGATCAGGGCTGAAGGTAAGTGTTTATCCAGGTGGGCTGCACCCCTGCGGAAGGGGGGGGTGAACAGAGGGTACATTTATTCAGCGTTATGATTATTCAATGTAACATAAAGTTGTGAGAAAATATGTGTGATGCCCTAAATTCCTAAGGGTTCACATATTTGTTATATTACTTTACAGAGAGTATTACTGCAGCTGCAGGAATGATATATTTGTACTGCATCTTATAAAACACACTCGAGTGTTGCAAAATTTCAGCTTATAAATACTATTCAGAAGAACATCGGTTTATAAAGGATTTTAAAGTATATAATAAAAAGTTTTCTTAAAACTCTTCAGGTGCTATTAAGTGCCAATCTAGGAGTACTGAAACCAGACTGAAGTAAATCAAAGTTATGGCTGTAGCTTTAAACAAGACTTTATCAGGATTTTAAGAGGCTTGAGAACTTCTTGACATCTCCTAAATAGCCACTGAAGCCTGCTAAAAGTTTCTGGAAACTGCAGCCACTTCTCTCATTCAATTCAGCACTCTCACAATGAAGGGTGTCATTAAGGCTTCATGAAAGCTGCTTGGCATTTTTGCTGAATCTTCATACTAGCATTTATAAGCTAAGATCAAGCTATAAGACACTTACATATAGACCAACATGTTTTTACCTTGCAGTAAATACTAAAAGGCTGCTTACCCACATCCATGCACTACAACGTTTTTTCATCTGTTTGTTATTTCTTCAACCACTTTGAGACCAGAGCAATGTTTTTTTCTTTTTTTGCACTTCTGAATTTTTGGCTAGAAAATTACTTAACACCCCCAATTAAATTTTATATTTTCTGAAAGCAGGGACCCTGTACAATTAAGGCAGTATATATGTGCTGATCTCCCTCCAAACTCATCACTGACAAATGGCATTCTAATCCTTGGCCTGCAGGAGGAACAGCAGAGGCTGGGACACATACAGTGACAATGGCCAGCACCTTTTCAGGCCCCTGCAAGTGATCAGGTGGCACTAAAGCCATCTGGATCACTTGTACATGAAAGCCCCTCTGCCAGCTAAAAACAACAGTCCCAAGATCATGGCTGCTACTGCAGTTGTGATCTAGTAACAGTAGGGATAAGTTGAGTGTTCTGTACATATGTAACTTCAGACTAAGCATTCGCTGTTCAGATGCTCGTCCAACCGTTTAGGGCATTCGGCATGAAAGAACATCACAACAGTGAGGTTTATTGTTGATAGATGTAGAGTTATGCACTTGGGGCGTACAACTGGGGGAATCAATGGTTGATAAGGATCTGGGTGTTCTGCTAGATCATAAGATTAATAATAGCATGCAATGCCAAGCTGAAGTTTCCAAAGAAAGCAAAACCCTTTCTTGTATTAAGAGAGGAATGGACAGCAGAGAGAGAGATATAATTTTACCCCTGTACAAATTATCAATAATACCTTATCTGGAATATGCAGTTCCGTTTTGGGTACCAGTTCACAAAAAGCATATCAGGGAACTGGAGAAGGGGCAGAGAAAAGTAACCAAACTGATAAGATTCAAGGAGGAGCTCAGCTATGAGGAAAGATTAGAGGAACTGAATTTATTCTCTCTTGAGAAGAGGAGATTAGTGGGAGATATGATCAACATGTATAAATACATAAGTGATCCATATAGTGAACTTGGTGATGAGTTATTCATTTTAAGGTCATCACAGAGGACAAGGGGCACTCTTTACATCTAGGAGAAAGAGATTTAATCTCCAAATACGGAAAGGTTTCTTCACAGTAAGAGCTGTAGAAAAGAAAAAAAAAGAGAAAAAATGTGGAAAAGACTCCTTCAAGAGATGGTTCTGTCTAACTCAGTAGATTGCTTTAAAAAAGGCCTGGATTCTTTCCAAAATGCACGTAGTATAACTGGACACTAATATTTATAGGTAAAGTTGATCCAGGGAATATCCAGTTGCCTTTTGAGGGATCACAAAGGAATTTTTCCCCCTGTTGAAACAAATTGGATCATGCTTTGCTGGATTTCTTTTTGCCTTTTTCTGGATCAACTGTGGGTATAGGATTGTGTATATAGGATTGTATGATTTTTTTTTCCCCTTTTATTGGTTGAACTAGATGGACAGCTTCTTGCTGTCAATGGTTGCTAAGGAATTTCTAGCTATGTAAGTGAATAAGCCATCTAACATCAGTGGTTGCTAAAAGCATGGTGGATGCATGCATCTGGTGCATCCTCTGCAACCACTAATGTCACGCAGGCCCATTTGCTCACATGGCCAGGAATCCCTGGCCACTAAAGCACCAGAGCAGAGATGGGGGAGGTGACATCACTGCCTAAATATGGCCAAAAGACCATGAGCTCATTGGCTGGGGTGGGTCCAGGATTACCTGGGCTCACATGAAGTGCGTTGAGGCTGGCAATCACAATGGGAAAAAATGTAGAGGAAAATGTTTGGACTGAAAGGGTATTAGCAGCAAAAGCCATTTTTTTATATTTTATCTATAAATTAGCTATTCGTTCATTTTATTTTGTTATTTTTCTGCGAAAAGTCTGCTTTCCACTATGTTTCATTAATTGTTTAATGCTCTTTGTCCTTTAAAAAATAATTAAAATGTATTTTCTCTTCAGCAGTTCTGGATTTTGCTATTGTCAATGATGTGTTTGGTAAGTAGATTGTTCTACTGCTGTTTGCATTCAACTCAGTGACTCCCAAGAGTCACTTTGCAGTGTTTGGATGAATTAAACAATTTGACTGAGAGACAACAATACAAAATAAAATAATTGATGGGATAGAGTTTTATTTATTTTACTACCTATGCATGAGTTTATCTTCATCTTCGTGGGATTTCTTGGTTAGTTAAAACAGTGACATGAAAGATGTTTGTGTTTTTTTTTCTTTTAAACTGTCACTTTTCCCATAACAATTCTAAAATGCAGTTTGCTATTTTGGAAAATTTGTGATTTTCCTCCACCTGTTCTAATTAAAGTGGCCTTTTTGTTCTGGTATTGTCACTTGCTTCCATTTGCTCAGTCTGATGTTTTAAAATCCTACAACTACATATTTTGAAACTCCAGGAGGAGGAGAAGTGGCAGGTTTGGATATGGAAGTGTGAATGGGAGCACAGAGTTGGGTAATACCATCCATACACACACTCTAAACTTTTATGGAAAGTTCCCAACTAGTATAAAGAGTTATTATTTTGATTATTATTATTATTATTATACAGGATTATGTCGCTATTCACATTTTGGACTCTTTGGTATCCTTACATCACATAAATAAATAATACTCCAGCAAAAGACAGTGCATTTTGATTAGTCTATATGTAATGTGATCGGTATGCACCTCCATGTATATCCTGATGAAAGTCATGTCACCATTACTGTTCTTGCTTAATTAAATAACATTTTCTTTTATATGTATTATTGAGATTTGAAATATCACCACACTCTGATTAAAGCCATTGCAGTGGAATATACTTTCAGTATAAAAGCTTTATCATATACAGTTAAACATACAATTGCATGCTAAATGACTGGGCAGAAGAAGAACAAAACTAATTAATCTGTAATCCCTATTAACTGTGTTACAGTCACTTGTTCTATAACTGGAGGTTATTAATAGCAGAATTGTAAAAATGTGATAGAAGGAATCACAGAAACTATAATTCATTTGAGAATTACATACATCAAGCCCATAGACTAACCACTTTTTGCAATTAAGTGGCATAATTTTTTTTTTCATTTTGAACCTAATTTAAAGTGTTTACACAGGAGAATGATGAAGAGGTTTTAGCAAAAAGCATTATTATGCAAACACAGACATACATTTTTTTTTAAATGTTATTAGTGTTAGTGGAAATTTCTAGTGCTGCCTCTCATGCTGCATTCTATTCGAGAAAATGGACAACAGTTGTGTCAGGAATGCAAAATGTGGACGTGTCTATTTAGAATTGCAGAATGAAAGATTATACATGCAAAAACCATAATAGAAAGCAGTCTATTGCGGTCAGCCAAGTCAGCCATGACTTAATGTATATGTAACCGTAACTGAATGACATTTAGATTGTTATACGATTGCCAATTTTTAAACCAAATTCTTGTCTTCACCTTTTTTTTCATCCTTTCACATCTCGGTGCTGCTGAGACAAACTCTTTACAGACACTTCCTGACAAAATACGTTTGCTCCAGTTATGGCTGTATGGCGTTTTTCAATGCCAGTTTCATGTTGGTTACAACAGTGCGCAATGACTGGGAGACAGGGACAGGATTTTTTCCACCCTATAACAGAAGGTGCCTTTAAGGCAGGGCCACCAGGTATTATTTAACCACTTCAGCCCCGGAAGGATTTGCCCCCTTAATGACCAGGCCATCTTTTGCGATATAACACTGTGTCGCAAAATTGGTCCTTTTTTTCCACAAATAGAGCTTTCTTTTGGTGGTTTTTGATCACCTCTGCAGTTTTTATTTTTTGCACTATAAAAAAAAAAAAGAGTGAAAATTTTGGAAAAAATGTTGAAAAAAAAACTATTTTTTTTTTACTTTCTACTATAACTCATATCCAAAAAACTATATAAAAAAAACAAATGTATTCATCAGTTTAGGCCAATATGTATTCTTCTACATATTTTTGGTAAAAAAAATCACAATAGACGTATATGGATTGGTTTGCGCAAAAGTTATCCTGTCTACAAACTATGGGATAGATTTAGGGACTTTTATTTATTTTTTATTGTTTTTACTGGCAATGGCGATGATCTGCTATAAAAATGCACCGATCAATGTATAAATGACACTGGCAGGGAAGTGGTTAACACTAGGGGGCGATCAAGGGGGTTAAATGTGTTCCCTCAGCGTGTTTTAACTGTAGGGGGGATGGGCTGCCTGGGAAATGACAGAGATCGCTGTTCCCGATCACTGGGAACAGCAGATCTCTGAGATGTCCCCTGTCAGATTGGGGATCCGCCTTGTTTACAATGGCAGATCCCTGTTCTGGCTCTGTATACAGCGATTGCGAGCAGCCGGCGGACACCGAGTCTGCTGGACCCGCGGGCGCAGGGGGGGGGGGGGGGCGCGCACCTGCAATCTCACATGCACAGACCGATGTACAGGTACGTTGGTTCCTGCAGGAGAGCCGACCTGCCGCCGTATAAGTACGACGGCTGGTTGGCAAATGGTTAAATTACAGCTTCAGGTTTAAAAATCTTGATTTAAAAAAAAAACAATTACAATAACATGTTACAGCTTATAGGAAATGTTAATGATTGGGGTTACATTTATATAGAACCACAAATATGCCCTGGGGACTTTATAGGAGGTGTAGCACGCACAACTATTAGGCACATGGTAAAGATGCTCCTGGCAGTCACTCATTAAAATCTTTGCCATGTACATTAAACTTTAGCTGATTTGTAAATACCAGGTCTCCAATGGTGGCCTCAGAGGCTTGAACTATAATATCCCTTATCAATTGTGGTATATATCTTACACTGATGTTTTACTTTACAGACATGCGCTATTTGCATTTACTCCTGGTAAAGTGAGTGTTGATTAACAAAACGTGATGTGTTTTCAAGATGCAATTTTTCACCTACAAATGTTTTGATATACTGTTCTTTTTATATATATGTGTTGTTATGGACTTAATACAATCAGTGTTATATTCAACTATTTGCACTTTGTGTGATGAGATTTTTATCTATTTATGAATAAACTGTGACGCTTCTTTACCATGTGCCTACTGGTTGTGCGTGCTACACCTCATATAAAGTCCCAGGGCATACTTGTGGTTCTATGGATAGACAATAGGGTGTACCACGGGTGGCACCAGACCACACATTTTTGCATTGCTGGATCTACATATAGTACTTTAACATGGCTAATTATATATGGTTGTTTATGGAGAAAATAAGAATGACAAGTCCTAGATCTCAACAAAAAAGCCATATGTCATTTTTGGTGGTACCTGGCCACATCATATTACAAGGCTACACTCATCCATTCATTTATTCTTTTTTTGACAGCTGGTGTAAGCTAAAGGTGCAATCAGTAGTAGATGCATTGAAATTACAATTAACTGAGATAGCCATCTGTCATACACTTCAGGTTGAAGACTGTACACTGCTCCATATATTGCCTGTTTGGTTTACTCTTAGATAATGCAAATGGAACCTCAGATTTGCATTAGTGTACAAATGGATTTGTGCCAGGATATATATGCACTCCATTTTGTAAATAACCTCCATTGTGCCTAAAACAAACAACATGAAGCTGTCGAAAGAAAATTACCTATTTCATGTAACATTTGTAAAAATAGGGTGTTCTGCTTCAGTGGGCAGACAGATATATGCCATTTTCGCACTTGCATTGGAAAATATAAAGCTGTACCTTCTGTATATGTGTCTCTTGACAACTTTTCATCATAAAACAATCTGAACAGAGGAACTGCAGTGGAAAATTGCTTGCAGCTTTCTGGCTCTATAGGAGACCATAATTACTGACAACGGTTGTGAAACCCATCAGTAACAATTCAAAGCTAAATCTAACCATGGCTCCCAAGTGCTCATCAAATGTGCTTTACTAAGACTCTTTCATTTTCACTTTTATCATGCCTACTGCATTACTAACCAATGCTAAATAGCATTCACATTTTATTTACATCATGCTAATATATAAAGAAAATAAACAGCACAAGATAATCAGCTTTTTTTAAATAACATTTTGTTTTACTGCTATTCCAGGGCCCCCAGAAGAGCAAATGTACCCCCAATGGCATATGTGTACCTAAAATAAATATTTAATGTTTGCTTTCTTGTGATATCTGTATAAAGCAAATATTATTTTAGAAAGATGTGCTGAAACCACTGAGTTAGTACCCATCTGGGACCCTGTCTGCACAGATTTTCTTATATCGTTCTTGTCATTTGTGGTCTTGTGTCAGACAATCCAAAAGACATACTGATATTAAATTAAGATTTCACCTAAAATTGGCAATACTGTGTCTTTATGTGTATGTTTGTGGGAGTGGCATTGCATTTTGCTGGCCTCACACTATTGTACTGTGTCAGCATACTTTTCCGCAATGCACATTTATGCACTTCATTTAGAATGGAACCTCAATACACAAAAGCAGGAGGTGGCAACATACCTGCCGTACAGCACATCCAAGTGCACATAGCATGCGTGGTGGCGTGCTACATGAAAAAAAGTGCTACAGGGATGCTTCTTGGTTTATTGTGGTGTGTTGGCAGCACATTCTAAATAAATTAAATAGCTTAACATAACACACAGTAATGAACATGCAGTAATGCAATGGGCTGCAAAGTTCGGAAGGGGGCTCTGAAAGTTAATCAAAAACTGATCAGGACCTTGTCTACACAGTCTAATTGTCTGTAAATTTCTTCCTTAAAAGTTATGTGAGTTAATGAATCAAAGGGAGAAAATAATTAAACTGAAAATGGGGGATACTAAGACCAAAAAACCTTTGTATTTGATTGCATTGTCAGATGATGAAAATAACCAACCAAATATATTGGCCAGGTAAGCGTTTCAAACACATCCAAGAAATTGAGTTTCAGAAGTTTTTTAATCTTTTACAGCAAAAAATTATGTTTGCCTTACTGCCCTTCTCTCCAGCAGAACATGCTCAATGTTCTGTCATTGACAATTGCTTACACATGAGTTTTGAATAGAGCAACTTTTAGTTGTTTTTGGAAGCAAAGAAGTGAAGCTGGAGATAAGGGCATTGCGGTGAGTCTTTTGCTTTGCCCTACATGGGCAAAGAGCAGGCCTGCTTTAAATTTCCTCACATGCAAATTATACATACTGTATATATATATATATATATATATATATATATATATATATATATATATATAGTGAAGACATGGCTCATTAACTGATGCTGTGCCTCTCTGACTAAGCGCATGAGTGTAAAACATTGTCAGAGGTTTAACTACTTCCTGTCCACCCTATAGCTGAAAGACAGCTACAGCGTGGGCTTAGTTTGCCGAGAGGGCGTCCTCCAGTGATCAGGCTGCCCGCACGCTGCAGGGGGCGGCGCGCTCTGTGATCGTCGAGTCCTTCAGACTCAGCTGATCACAGATCCAGGTAAAGAGCCAATCACAGCGGCCCCTTACCACGTGTCTAATGACAGCTGATCACAGGATGTAAACACAAACCAGTTATCAGCTTTTTTTTCCTCACGCTAACAGCGTGAGGAGAGAAGAAGAAAGCCAACAACAGGCTTCTGTTAAAGGGACATCAGCACTGATAATCAGGTCACTGATTATCAGTGTCCTAATTATCAATGCAGTCCAACCAGTGCTCCCCAGTGCTGCCAATCAGTGCCCATCAGTGCTGCCAATCAGTGCCCGTCAGTGCCTCCTCATCAATGTCACTTATCAGTGCTGCCTATCAGTGCCCATCAGTGCCTCCTCATCAGTGCCACCTGTCAGTGGCCATCAGTGCCGCCTCATCGTTGCCCATGATTGCAGCCTCATCAGTGCACATCAGTGAAAGAGAAAAATTACCTGTTTGCTAAATTTTACAACAAACAAAGTGTTACAGTGCTGAAAGCTGAAAATTGGCCTGGGCAGAAAGGGGGTAAAAGTGCCCAGTAGGCATGTGGTTAATGGCTCCTATTTTCTGCTCATGTTTAAATAAATGTGCAGAACTGGGTGTACTGTGTTTACTACTGTATGGCTGGTTTTAAAAAACATGCGTACTGAAATACAAAATTCATATTAACAGGCATAGGATCATGGAGTGCAGCTCATATTTACCATTTACCATGTGCTTTTTATGTCAAACATCTGCCAAGAATCTCTTCTGATATCCAAGAAAGTATATACCCCCCTCAATCAGATTTAAGTATTTAAAGTTAATCTCAAGGAAAAATCTAGTTTGAAAACTAAAATTGGACCAGCTTGGTTAAATGTAAATATGTATATATCACATCCAGATGGCTGCTAGGGAAACTCTGATTCAGCATAGTAGTTGTTGTCATATATGGTAAGTGCTGCCCTGCTCCATGGTCACTCTGCACCTTCACAGAAATGTTGAATGATGAAGCCAGAGAGAGAGAGGTATAGTTCTAGGGCTTCATCGCAGGCTATAGAAAGCTTACTCCTTCCGCCCTCCTACTGATTCTGTATGGAACTATTGTTTCTTATTATGCCACATTATAGTCAATTGCTAAGTTTACTTTAGAGTAGGGCTGTCCAGCATTTTTGACCTTCCTGGGCCACATTGGAAGAAGAGGAAAAGTCTTGGGCTGCATATAAAATACACTAACAATAAGGAAAGCTGATTAGCAGAAAAAGTTAGCCAGATGACAAGTTAACGATCACTGATATAGATAATGTACTGTACCTCTCTGAGGAATAAAACTTAATTTATTGTAATATTTTTGATTAGAAAAGTAAAAGAGGGCAACATAAAAGGAATGCGATATTTGACACTGTTCTGATAAACAATAATAAGGATATCTGATGAGCAGTTCCTCCTGCTCATCAGCTCCTCCTCTCAGTGAGTAGGCGTGGCCCTTGGTCCCATTCAATAAAATGACAGGTCCCTTGGGGCCGCACCTATATGCGGCTCTCTGCACAGCCAACAATTACTTGCGGTGATCACTACTGGACACAGACGAAGTGCTGTGCAGAGAGTGCTGTGTGTCATTATAGAACGGGGATGACAGTCACATCTACATGCTGAATAGGAGGAACTGCCACTACAATTTACACTGGCCCTAATCACCGGTGTGAATGTAACCTATGTATGTGCTGTGTGGGGAAGTAGAGGGAAAGTTGTGGGTGGGGGGCTTTGGGGGAGCAATTGAAATCTGGATGGTGGGGGCGCAGCCCACCCCAGCACCCCCTAGATCCGCCCATACAACGATTACTCACCTGGCACCCCTGCATTCCCTGCGGCCAGTGCTATTTCAAACATTGCAGCCCTCAAGATTGCATTTGCCTGGCTTGTCAATGCAGGCTGCCATGGCTGCTATACTTGCACAGCATCCCCGGCATCCCTACATAAGTGAATTTGCTGGACTTGTTAGTGCTTGTACGACAATCCAGGTGTCCCTCCAGACGTTCCTCGGCCACATGCCAAACTCTCTGGGGCCACATGCGGCCTGCGGGTTGGACACCCCTGCCGTAGAGCATTAGTAGCTTATGGAGTTGTTTTACTTGTTGCTTATAGGTGCTCTTTAAATTTTAATCACTGAAGTCCTTTTTCTATATAGTGCCTGCAGTTTAGAGAGTTTGCTTTAATCTGCTTCATTAATCACCCTTCACCCAAAAGTAAACTTATATTTTTTTTTTCTGGAGCTTTGCAATTTCCTTGCACTAACCTTGCATCAAATTTCTTTGAAATTCTTATAGTATTTGATTGCATGCAACCCAAGCAGTGGTGTTTGTAATAATCTTCCTTGTAATTACAATTATGATTAAATTATACAATTTATAACATTCTGCTGTTTAGCTATCTATTCTTATTTAGTGAAGCCCTAAGTAATTACATTTTGCAATTGCTTTTATGCTCACCTCTAGAAAGCAGTAAAAAATATTATACAATAAAACGAGATAAGGAAAAAATCATTCAAGGTGTGTTAAATGGCTAAGCACTTTCATTTTATTTCAAAACTGATATATATCCCTAAATGTGATTAAACCTGTCACAGTGATCTCCTGCATGTAGGTCATGGGTCTAAAAGAGTAATTGGGTTTTCTTAGCTCTGAAATGATTTCTGCTCCACAGGGGCAGCCAACATGGCATAAATGTCACATTTACGAGACATTGTTTAGCTGCAGCATGCAGAGGCTCTCTGGATACTTTGGACATGCTGTAGCAGAAATATTACTTCTGGATGTCATTTACTTCGTAGGTTTGTTAAACAGATACATTATCCAACAAGGTTTTAGGAAGAAGGTCAGTGCATAATATATTTGGAATGTAAAAAACACTTACTGCAAGTAAAATGTCCCTGACTTTGTTCATGAAAATGGTTTTGCATTTGCCAAATGTACTTTTATTATGAGAGTTATTTGCATAGATAGCAGAAGCGACCATTATGGGTTATACATACATAATTGGCTCAGCTTTCATAGTCTGAATGTTCTGTTTCCTTTGAAACTAATGATAGAAAATCTCAGAAATGAATAAGAATTGGAAGTGCATATCAGGCTGTGCAATATGTCTAAACCTGCATGCATGGGGACAGTGGAAAAATTATAATTGCAGATCTATATCTGCAAACTACAGTTAATGCTGTTATGGTTAAAAAATTGAATTATATTCAGAAGTGCTATCTATAGGTGGAACTTCAATGAAAACAGTTTTTGTTTGTTGCTAGATTTTATGATGTTCTTTATCTCTGTTGGGTAGCCTTTCGCCCCTTTCAGTACCAATGATTGTGGTTTTCAGAAGAGAAAGTGACACACAGTTTTTCTAAAATTTCTCTAAATAAATACATTTTTAAGCGAATAGGGAAAAATCTGAATGTTTATCCGTTTATTGCCATCCCTGTCTTCGCTGGAAATAGGGATGACTGGCTCATCTAAGTTGCACCCTCCCATTCATCTCCATGGAGCATGCAATCATAGCAACAGAATGGAGCACAGGCATACGGAGGTCAATTGAAAGTAAGTATTGCATGGTGCAGCACCAAGCCAGACAGTGTAGCTGTAGCAGGGAACCTGACAACATCTGAGGTCTATCTTTGGGTATATTATCTGGGAGTGGGGGTGGGGGAGGGGGCTTAGTCTGAGATTTTTTTAAATAAAAAAAGTACACCTGATCTTTCAGAAAATTTCAGAACATTTAAATATATTGTAACTGTGAACACAATGAAATGAGGAGTTCTCTATATGTGGAGAACAGGAGTTGAAGTCATCTTTTACTCATTATTTACATTCATGATGCAGCAGGGAGTCAGTGTCTGTGTGCAGGTGGCCACCATTTTGTTGAAGTCTACTAAATCCTTAGAAGCCAAACCTGTCTGTCTTGCACCAGTCTATTCACATGCTGATCTGACTGATACTGGTTTGGGGGCATTAGAGCAGTATTATTTTCATTGTTTTGGACAACATATATTGTAACTGTGGTTTTACATTTAGGCAACTTTTTTTGTATTTTTATTAGTAGAGCCATCTAAGATAGAAAATGATCAAATAATGCACGAAAACATTGGTTTACTGGCTGGGATTACATATATTGTGCCTAGGGCCTGAAGTCACTGTATATGGGAATGCAGAGTAAAACCCAGATAAGGTCACTTAAGATGGTAATATTTTCTATATTAACAAGAAAAAGGTAACAGTACTTACAAACATAAGAAAACAGAGGGTTATTGAACAAACTGAGCTGTGCAAGGAAGGTAGAGGAGTAGCTATTTTTTTCCATCTTTACAGGCTGTCATTTATCTCTCCAAATGCAAAAAAGCATAACTTGTGGGTGAAGACTTTATATAAAACATTTAAAAAATCTTCTTTTACTGTCTTAAGACCTACAATATAATTAAAAAATATATATAAGAAGACCTTTCTAAACTCTTTGTTAATCGTACTAAAACATGATTTAGAAAAAAATTGGGAAAGAATCTAACATTTGAATGTGGGTATACGTGACAAGGAGGATGTGGTTTATTGTTTAAAACAAATATCCATTGTCTCAAGCCAAAAGCAGATACTTATTCTGATAAAATGGAGGCTTTGAAAATAGACAGTGTCAGAAAAACATTAGAATTGTTGGAGTTCCCCAAAAATTTTTAAGAGGATTATATAATGGAGTACATTGAGACATGGCTTCTCTTTTTGTTTGGCAAGGATGCATCGTCTTCTGTGTTTGCAGTAGAGAGGGCTCATCATCATCATGTTCTGGCCCACCACCCTCCACCTGGGAGAATGCCAAGATCAATCCTGTCCAGACTAATTCATTGACAGGATACTGATACCATTCTGCGAAGAGCACACTACCTTGGGGATAATACTATAAATGGTGTAAAAATATCACTATCTCCAAATTCATCTGCAGAGGCACAAATAAAAATAGCTTAGTTCCAGGAAATTTAAAAGGGTTTGCATAAGCTAAAAGTGTTTGTTTCTAATGATTGTTACTAGGGTAAACTACACCGCCCGATGCAGTTTTATGGATTGATAAGAATGATAAACCTTTGATAAGAACACTGGCTGGAATAAAATACACCTGCAAATTCTATTCTGTGGATTTTGGGAGTATGGAATGTGTAGAGTAGCGATAGGATGCCATTTAAAGGGACTAAATCACTTATTCAGGGATTTTTCCCCCCTATGTTCCTAAAGGAGGATTTTATTATTTTCACACCGTAGAGAGAAAAAATATTATTGTTGTTCTAAAACACCTTTGTCTACAGTATTTTTAGCAGCTGGTTCTACTAATATTATACCAATAATCTATAAGAATAAATAAATAGAAACATTTTGATCAATGAACAATTAAAAGTTATAATAGGAATGCTTCACTTCCTTGGTGACTAAAATCTTATTGGTTAACCACTTGAGTAAGTAACCAATAAATAATGACATGATAATGTCTCAGTGGCTCCTGTGGGTTCCTGCTGACACTAGTGTTAAAGCCGTTGCTGTCAGTGACAGCTGAGGTCTAGCGCTAAGGCTTAGAGCTGCAAAGATCAACTCCTGGGTTTCCAATGCTTCTATTCTGAGAATGCAAACAAAACTTTTGTAAAAAATTTAAGAAGTCTTAAGAAAATAAATAAAAATATCAACTCCCTATATTAAAAAATATTCACTCCCTAGAATAATCTCTGGGTTGCAACAATGACATTTGGATTACCTGGGTTACATTTACGTTTATTGTACAAGCATTAAATGCCCATGTAAGTGAACACAAAGTTATTTGCATTTCTGTTCACTTACAGGTGTTTTGTATTTGGAAACCATGGGGGGGTTTAAAAAAAGTAATTTGCATTTTGAACAATGCACAACAATCATACTAATTTGTGTTCTCATTACATGACTTAATCTTATCTTAAAAGGTAACTACACTTTAGTAGGAAAAATATGGCATATATAATTGCTACACAAACCATATTGTTACTGAAACCTGTAATTTTTGTAAAATGTAATGCAATACGGCAACCTAGAGGTCTACTGTACACAGTTTATGCCCAGAACTTCCCCAGAAATGTTATTTCCTGCTTGTGTGATTGGCTCATTGATTTTAGAAAAAGTCAACACTAAGTAAGATTTAAGGCATCCTCTGCCTAAAATTAATTCATTTTTAGTGAGATATTCCCATAGGATTAATCCCTTCCGAAGGGATGCAAGCCCTCCAACTTTCCTCATTAGATCCCTGCAAGTGCATCAGCTGATTAATAATGAAAAAGACGCTCCCATTCAGATTCACTCTGCGAACAACAAACAGCAAATCCTTTGCAGCAGAAACAGGTAGGATTCTGCAACAAAGTTTGTTAAAATCCTTGCAATGTACATTGCTCACCCAAGAGGGGATTATTTTTTTCTGAACAAACTCTTAAATGCTATGCTAACAATTTACACACCTATTTTTCCCATCGGTGTAGCATAAAAAGGTATTTAAAGTGGATGTAAACCTGAAGGTTTTTTTATGTCATAATGTAGAGTATAAGATTTCCTATCATTTGAGCCCAGTCTTACCACAAAGAGTTAATCCAGCTCTGAGCAATCCTCTTTTATTGTTCAGTGAGATAAAACTTGACAAACTGAGAAAAACTTTGTCAAATCCTCCCCCTTGCTGTGAGTGACAGGTGATTTACATATCTCATACACTAGACTAAGACATGCATTATTTTTTAATTCCCACCCACTCCTTTCTTTAGCAGCTCTGCAAGGATTGGCTGTTCCACACCTCACATGATTTGGCATGCTGAAGTCATGTGATTACTTTCCTGTCTTTTCACTGGATGTTAGAGATCATAGCAGAAGTTCAGTGTAAGAAATACACAGGAGAAAATGCATATTGACAAGGGGAGTGTAGAAGTGGGCGGGGAGTCTACTGACATCACAACTCCACCCACCGAGCTCCAGACAACAGACCCACCCACAGAATATGCAGTTTTTCGGGTCTAATAACAGACAGAGGGGAGACATTTGACAGGTAAAGATACATGCAGGAGGCATGTATATCCTTATAGATAACCCCTATGGCAGTAGTTTAGAAAGGATGACATTGGGTTTACATCCACTTTAAGCTCTCCTAAAGTACGCTTCTTACATTCAGCTTGAGCTTTCACTGCATTACATAGTATTCACATTAATGTGATATAATTTTAATCAGCAGACTTTGATGATTATATTTTGAGGTGGTGATATGGGGATGCACAAATTACATAAACACTGCACTTGGAAAAGATTAAGGACAATGCATTTTTTTAATATTTGTTTAAAGAATTTGGAAGTGACAAAGTGAAAAAAAATGCTTTGAAGAAGGTGGAACATAGATTTTTTTTTCAATGCAACATTCATTTGAAGATGAAGATAATGTTGGACATTTATTGGCAACTATGGCATAGGCTCCGCAGCCATCTGTGTACAAAAGGGCAAGAGAACATTAAATGGGCATAGTAGTCTACCTCTGATGAAGTGGATACATTCTATCACTTTTAGAGTCATTTGTATGCCTTCAAAAGGGCATTCAGATGAACAATTAGGCAATTATTTTGAACAGATACCGCTACCAGTTTTTGGAGTTGGGGTGTACAGGTTACTTAGATTCTCTTTTTACTTTTTAAAGGACTATAAAGAGCATAAGTGCTTCCCTATAATAAGGCCATGGAGGAATGGTCTTCCAGTGGGTGTGTCTAAGACTTTTTGCCATCACTATTAGAAACTCCTATTGCATCTTTGCAATCAATTTACTTTTAACATCTATGCATGAGGTGATACTCATGTCTGTATAAAAACTATGCATCCATGTTTGTACAGTCTGATTAGCCTGCTTACAAGTGAAAGTAAAATGAATAGCTAAAATGGTAGTAAGTAGCTTGGGTGTGGCAATACATAAAATTATAAATGCCAACCAAACAGGCTTATGCCTAATAAATCTATGAAACCTTAATGCACTTTTTAAAAGTACCAATACTGTACCTCCAGATCAAAAGGGAATTATAATGATATTATTACTAGATGTAACTAAAGTCTTTATTTTAACACCTTTCCGCCGAGCATACGCAGATACGCGGCCTCGGCTTTCGGGGGTTATACCGGGATGATGCCCGCAGCTGCCCGCTACCGTTTTTTAGAGCGGGCAATCAGCTATCCAGGGAGGAGCGGGAGGGGACAACACCCCCCCCTCCCGCCGCCTTCTGCCACTCTTATCGGGCTTCCCGTCCCACCGGGAGTCCCGATCATAGATCCTCCACTTCCGGCGGCTAGCGTTTTCAAAAAATATACAATATTCAGAATTGTCGTTTTCGGCGATTTGAATACTTTGAAGTGCAAAGGAGGGATTTGGGGTCTTTTAGACCCCCGATCCCTCCATAAAGAGTACCTGTCACCACCTATTACTGTCACAAGGGATGTTTACATTTCTTGTGACAGCAATAAAAGTGATCAAAAAAATTGTTTTTAAAAAAACAAAATGTAAATAAATAAAAATAAATGAAATTTAAAAAAAAAAAAATTTAAAGTGCCCCTGAAAACGCATAGGGAAGTCGTGCCCACATATGTAAATGGTGTTCAAATCACACATGTGAGGTATCGCCGCGATCGTCAGAGCCAGATAAATAATTCTAGCACTAGACCTCCTCTGTAACTCCAACCCGGTAACCTTTATTTTTTTTTAAAATGTCGCCTATGGAGATTTCTAGGTACCGTAGTTTGTCCCCATTCCACAAGTGTGCGCAATTTTAAAGCATGACATGTTTGGTATCTATTTACTCGGTGTAACATCATCTTTCACATTATGCAAAAAAATTGGGCTAACTTTACTGTTTCGTTTTTAAATTCATGAAAGTGTCTTTTTCAAAAAGTTGCATTTAAAAGACCGCTACACAAATACCGCGTGGCATAAAATATTGCAACAATCACCATTTTATTCTCTAGAGTCTCTGCTAAAAAAATATACATAATGTTTGGGGGTTCTAAGTAATTTTCTAGCAAAAAATACATATTTTAACTTGAAAACATCAAATGTCAGAAATAGGCTTAGTCATGAAAGGGATAACATTGTAATACTGAATCTTTTTTTTTGAGGGCAGTGGTGGAAAAATGTCATTCCAGATCCGTATATATTAAATGTGTTAGCATGTTTTATCAGGATCTTTGTATAAGAATCAGAATAATTATTGTTTGCCTCTTTAATTTAAATTACAACATAGCACTCATCAAGGGTGCCTTTTATCTCCATTACGTTCTGCAATAGCTACTAAACCAGGGGTTCTCAACTCCTGTCCTCAGGACCCACCAACAGGCCAGGTTTGCAAGATAACTGAAATACATTACAGGTGATATCATTTGCTGCTCAGTGATTGCAGTATTCTAGTCTTCATCTCCCCAAGGGAATACTTAAAATCTGGCCTGTTGGTGGGTCCCGAGGACTGGAGTTGAGAACCACTGTACTAAACCATTGTCAGTGAAGATCAGATATTTATCGGATATCAATGACTGTAAACAAGGTCCTTTAGAAAAAATAGCACTATAAGCAAATAATGTCTTTCTGTTTATAGGTGATACAAGCTGCTTTTTGGAAAAGTTATAACTACGAATGCTATCTTTTTATATTTGATCACTTTTCAGGATAGGTGGTTAACTTTTTTTGAATATTTAGGTCTGATAATCTCTACCAATCCTAAAATGTACACTTTTTAAAATATGGATCCATTAATTGTTACATTTTCAGGCACAGTATAACTCATTGTGTAACTAACTCACAGTGTAAACTTGTGTGTATAGTTTATAACAACCTTATAAAGATGTTACCAACATACAGTACATCAGCTGTCAGACAAAAGTAATGCAGAAAATTTGTTACTGAGAGGCATTCCATGTTCTTATGTCCATGAAAACTTTTTTGATATGTGAAATCTTCCGATTACAGATTACAGAGAAAGTATTGAGTGAAAGAGAGAAACTGTTTACTTGGGATATACACAGGGCTGACGTTGGACGTATAGGAAATTGATAATTTTTCAAGACCGATACACATATTAGGCTTAGTGGAATGGTTTGCCATATTTTAACTTTGGCAGCCATATTTCTGATTGTACAATAGTTTTATGCAGTTAACAAATGTAGATTTGAAACCCATTTTGCTGAGTACTGTTCATAGATATTCAACTTGGAGATGTCCAAAGACACCAAAAGACTAAGTTTACAGACTCCTGTGTAGTGCACATGTTAAGAATGTTTAACATGTTTAATGGCTGCTGTAACACAAGCTGATGCTACATACAGTTTATACAGCCCTGCCAAATGCCATATCAATTAATAAAATAAATAGTTCATTTGGGCAAGCTTGGCCCAAACAACCTGTTTAAAGTGAAAGTAAACATGGAAATAGGGATTAACTTTCAAGCAAATGATTGCTTAACACTCTAAAAAAATGGCTTTAGGAAATAGTCAATTATTTACAGAAATGTATGGTATTTGTATAGCCCTTACATCTTCCTGGGCTCTGTGCTGCCAAAATAACACTGTGTATACTGAGAGAGCCTTCACTGAAACCTTTATTCTACAACTTACAATGCTTATCAGGTTCTGACAGAGACTAAGCATAGGCCTAACACTCTGCAGCTTGGGTGGTAGATTGTGCTACAACCCAATGACAGAACTGGTGCAGTCAGGGCCATTTTGAGAGCATTATAGGCCCCCGGGCAATACAGTGCACTGGGGCCCTGTCTACACAATCACGCACGAGAATAAAAATGCAAATTATTAATAAGGCTATATTTATTGGTACCTGATTCCTATACTGACCACTACACTGACCCTTACACTGACCTACATGATTCCTACACTGTCCACTACACAATAGTACTTACCAGCCTGATTCCTACACTGACCACTACACTAACCTACCCGATTCCTACAGTGACCTACCTGACCACTACACTAACCTACCTGATTACTATATTGAACACTACACTGACCTACATGATTCATACACTGTCCACTACACTGACCCTTACACTGACCTACATGATTCCTAGACTGATCACTATACTTACCTACCTATCCACTACACTGACTAACCTTATTCCTATACTGACCAGTACATTGACCTTCCTGTCCACTACATTGACCATTACACTACATTGTCCAATACAATACCCACTACACTACACTGACCACTACAACACACACTACACTGACCACTACAACACACACTACACTGACCACAACAACACACACTACACTGACCACTGCAATACACGCTACACTGACCACTGCAATACACGCTACACTGACCACTACAACACACACTACACTGACCACTACAACACACACTACACTGACCACTAAAACACACACTACACTGACCACTGCAATACACGCTACACTGACCACTGCAATACACGCTACACTGACCACTACAACACACACTACACTGACCACTGCAACACACACTACACTGACCACTGCAATACACGCTACACTGACCACTGCAATACACGCTACACTGACCACTGCAATACATGCTATACTGACCACTACAACACACGCTACACTGACCACTACAACATACACTACACTGACCACTGCAATACACACTACACTGACCACTGCAATACACAATACACTGACCACTACAACACACACACTACACTGACCACTACAACACACACCACAACGAACCACTGCAACACACACTACACTGACCACTGCAACACACACTACACTGACCACTGCAACACACACTACACTGACCACTGCAATAAACACTACACTGACCACTACAACACACACTACACTGACCACTGCAACACACACTACACACTGATCACTGCAACACACACTACACTGACCACTACAACACACACATTACACTGACCACTACAACACACACTACACTGACCACTACAACACACACTACACTGACCACTGCAACACACACTACATTGACTTCGCAATACACACATTACACTGACCACTGCAATACACACATTACACTGACCACTGCAACACACACTACACTGACCACTGTAATACACACACTACATTGACCACTGCAATACACACACACTACACTGACCACTGCAATACACACACTACACTGACCACTACAACACACACTACACTGACCATTGCAATACACACATTACACTGACCACTACAACACACACTACAATGACTACTGCAACACACACTACACTGACTTCTGCTGTACACACATTACACTGACCACTGCAATACACACACTACATTGACCACTGCAATACACACACTACACTGACCACTACAACACACTGACCACTGAAATACACACACTACACTGATCACTGCAATACACACATTACACTGATCACTACAACACACTACACTACACTGACAACTGGAAGCCTACAGGCATGGAGAGGTAACCAACAGCCAGAAGGTTTGCTGGTGGATCATGGAAGGGCACCAGTGACCATGCTGGGAAGGATAGAATCCCTGTCTGGAAGTGTAGCGGGCTATGGGCAGAAACGTGGCCGTGTCTAGTAGATGGTGGTACCTGCAGTGCGGGAGGACGTGGGACCAGCCTAGGCCAAGGCTGGGGACCGAGGGGTCCACCAAATGGAGCCATGTCTCTTGAAAGCGGAGAGCCAAGGATTAGGGGAGCCGAGCTGAGCCAAAGGTGTCCGGTGCGCGACAATGACGTCAGCGCGCGAGCGCTAGGTGGAAGAGGAAAGCCGCACATGACCCCATTCGCCCAATCACCAGGGCAGCTGGAACCTAAACATGGCGGCTGGAGTGCAGGCCGTGGGGACATAGGAAATAGAAAGTTTGGGGGACAGCCGGGATTTCGACGCCACTGGTCGCTGGGCAGGTGGGGCCCTCAAGGCAAGTGGGGCCCCCGGGCAACTGCCCAGCGTGCCCAGTCAAAAAAACTGCCCTGGGTGCAGTCTAATAAAAGTATAAGATGGGCCAACAGTCCCAAATATACTACCACTCTTTCCTTCTGATTGCAGTTGCCTTGGTTCTTAACTTGAACTGATGCAAGGCTGGTGCTGACTAGGGATGAGCTTCGAGTTCGAGTCGAACTCATGTTCGACTCGAACATTGGCTGTTCGCAAGTTCACCGAACAGCGAACAATTTGGGGTGTTCGCGGCAAATTCGAATGCCGCGGAACACCCTTTAAAAGTCTATGGGAGAAATCAAAAGTGCTAATTTTAAAGGCTAATATGCAAGTTATTGTCATAAAAAGTGTTTGGGGACCTGGGTCCTGCCCCAGGGGACATGGATCAATGCAAAAAAAAGTTTTAAAAACGGCCGTTTTTTCAGGAGCAGTGATTTTAATAATGCTTAAAGTCAATCAATAAAAGTGTAATATCCCTTTAAATTTCGTACCTGGGGGGTGTCTATAGTGTGCCTGTAAAGGGGCGCATGTTTCCTGTGTTTAGAACAGTCTGACAGCAAAATGACATTTTGAAGGAAAAAACTCATTTAAAACTACTCGCGGCTATTGCATTGCCGACAATACACATAGAAGTTCATTGATAAAAACGGCATGGGAATTCCCCAAAGGGGAACCCCGAACCAAAATTAAAAAAAAAAATGACGTGGGAGTCCTCCTAAATTCCATACCAGGCCCTTCAGGTCTGGTATGGATATTAAGGGGAACCCCGGCCAAAATTTAAAAAAAAAAATGACGTGGGGTTCCCCCTAAATTCCATACCAGACCCTTCAGGTCTGGTATGGATTTTAAGGGGAACCCCGCGCCAAAAAAAAAAAAAAAAACGGCGTGGGGTCCCCCCAAAAATCCATACCAGACCCTTATCCGAGCACGCAACCTGGCAGGCCGCAGGAAAAGAGGGGGGGACGAGAGTGCGGCCCCCCTCCCTCCTGGACCGTACCAGGCCACATGCCCTCAACATTGGGAGGGTGCTTTGGGGTAGCCCCCCAAAACACCTTGTCCCCATGTTGATGAGGACAAGGGCCTCATCCCCACAACCCTGGCCGGTGGTTGTGGGGGTCTGCGGGCGGAGGGCTTATCGGAATCTGGAAGCCCCCTTTAACAAGGTGACCCCCAGATCCCGGCCCCCCCCTGTGTGAAATGGTAAGGGGGTACATAAGTACCCCTACCATTTCACGAAAAAAGTGTCAAAAATGTTAAAAATGACAAGAGACAGTTTTTGACAATTCCTTTATTTAAATGCTTCTTCTTTCTTCTATCTTCCTTCATCTTCTGGTTCTTCTGGTTCTTCTGGCTCTTCTGGTTCTTCCTCCGGCGTTCTCGTCCAGCATCTCCTCCGCGGCGTCTTCTATCTTCTTCTCCTCGGGCCGCTCCGCACCCATGGCATGGGGGGGAGGCTCCCGCTCTTCTCTTCTTCTTTTCTTCTCTTCTTCTCTTCTTCTTTTCTTCTTTTCTTCTCCGGGCCTCTCCGCAATCCATGCTGGCATGGAGGGAGGCTCCCGCTGTGTGACGGCGCTCCTCGTCTGACAGTTCTTAAATAACGGGGGGGGCGGGGCCACCCGGTGACCCCGCCCCCCTCTGACACACAGTGACTTGACGGGACTTCCCTGTGACGTCACGGGGAATGCCACAGGGAAGTCCCGTCAAGTCACCGTGCGTCAGAGGGGGGCGGGGTCACCGGGTGGCCCCGCCCCCTGTTATTTAAGAACTGTCAGACGAGGAGCGCCGTCACACAGCGGGAGCCTCCCTCCATGCCAGCATGGATTGCGGAGCGGCCCGGAGAAGAAAATGAAGAAGAGAAGAAGAGAAGAAAAGAAGAAGAGAAGAGCGGGAGCCTCCCCCCCATGCCATGGGTGCGGAGCGGCCCGAGGAGAAGAAGACAGAAGACGCCGCGGAGGAGATGCTGGACGAGAACGCCGGAGGAAGAACCAGAAGAGCCAGAAGAACCAGAAGATGAAGGAAGATAGAAGAAAGAAGAAGCATTTAAATAAAGGAATTGTCAAAAACTGTCTCTTGTCATTTTTAACATTTTTGACACTTTCTTCGTGAAATGGTAGGGGTACTTATGTACCCCCTTACCATTTCACACAGGGGGGGGGGCCGGGATCTGGGGGTCACCTTGTTAAAGGGGGCTTCCAGATTCCGATAAGCCCCCCGCCCGCAGACCCCCATAACCACCGGCCAGGGTTGTGGGGATGAGGCCCTTGTCCTCATCAACATGGGGACAAGGTGTTTTGGGGGGCTACCCCAAAGCACCCTCCCAATGTTGAGGGCATGTGGCCTGGTACGGTTCAGGAGGGAGGGGGGGCCGCACTCTCGTCCCCCCCTCTTTTCCTGCGGCCTGCCAGGTTGCGTGCTCGGATAAGGGTCTGGTATGGATTTTTGGGGGGACCCCACGCCGTTTTTTTTTTTTTTTTTTTTTTGGCGCGGGGTTCCCCTTAAAATCCATACCAGACCTGAAGGGTCTGGTATGGAATTTACGGGGAACCCCACGTCATTTTTTTTTTTAATTTTGGCCGGGGTTCCCCTTAATATCCATACCAGACCTGAAGGGCCTGGTATGGAATTTAGGAGGACTCCCACGTCATTTTTTTTTTTTTAATTTTGGTTCGGGGTTCCCCTTTGGGGAATTCCCATGCCGTTTTTATCAATGAACTTCTATGTGTATTGTCGGCAATGCAATAGCCGCGAGTAGTTTTAAATGAGTTTTTTCCTTCAAAATGTCATTTTGCTGTCAGACTGTTCTAAACACAGGAAACATGCGCCCCTTTACAGGCATACTATAGACACCCCCCAGGTACGAAATTTAAAGGGATATTACACTTTTATTGTTTGACTTTAAGAATTATTAAAATCACTGCTCCTGAAAAAACGGCCGTTTTTAAAACTTTTTTTTGCATTGATCCATGTCCCCTGGGGCAGGACCCAGGTCCCCAAACACTTTTTATGACAATAACTTTCATATAAGCCTTTAAAATTAGCACTTTTGATTATTCATGTTCGTATCCCATAGACTTTAACGGTGTTCGCATGTTCGAACGAACTTTTTTCCTGTTCGCATGTTCTGGTGCGAACCGAACAGGGGGGTGTTCGGCTCATCCCTAGTGCTGACTCCCTGGAAACTATGGTAAGGGGCTGGAGCTGTAACCACACTTTACAAAACCATATGAGTTTGGGGTTCAAAGGCAATATAAACTTACAGTGGAGTCCTAAAAAATAGCACAACAAAACTCTGGGTGTAATAAAAAAAAACACTATTCTAATAATGGAGTGTGTATAAGACAATTGTAAGACCATAAAATAGCTGATGCTCTGTCTTGCTGCCTTTAATCTCCATAAAAACTACTAGTTTACTTGCCACAGCACTTTCCCATTGTAAACAAAGACAAGCCTGGTACACTAGCTACTTCTGTAAACCTCACAGCATCTTACAGTCAAAATGTAAATCCCTTCCTTAAATGAAGTCGTCTATGGTTAATGGTAAACCATTTAAGCATATATACTCTTCTCTCCATGGTCAGGAATCAGTTCACCATCAAGAAACTTTATACATCTTATTCTTGCATCCATCAGTAGGGATGAGCCGATCACCCTCCTGTTCGGTTCGCAGCAGAACATGCGAACAGGCAAAAAATTCGGCAGAACACATGAATACTGTTAAAGTCTATGGGACACGAACATGAATAATCAAAAGTTCTAATTTTAAAGGCTTATGCGCAAGTTATTGTCATAAATAGTGTTTGGGGACCCGGGTCCTGCCCCAGGGTCTTTTACATCACCATTCCCCCACGGTCCTCCCTTCCCTTCCCCTTTTCTCTCCTCTCCCTTCCCTCCTCCCCCCCCTCCCCCCCCTTCCCCCCCCCTTCCCCTATCCTTTCCTCCCCCGTCCACGCACAGGCACTTGCTTGCACTTTACATGCCTTGTTCACCTTCTATCACACCTAGATTGTATGCTTGACTTCACTCCCTCACTCTCTCTTCCTTATTTCCTTCTACTTTGTCACTACCATTTCCTTTTATAACACAGATACAATATTTATTGTACTCACTATATTTGTTTCTTTATATGGTATTCCTCTTTAAACATACACCCAAAAATATGGTTCAGAACTCCTCTGTCAGTTTAGGCCATATATATCATACTTATAATGCCCTTGATTTTTTAGTGGCTTTTTTAGCCCACAGATCAAACCTAATTACCTTCATATAGGGTTTTTCAGTTATTTTTCAGTTATTTTTTAGTTATTTTATTTATTTTTTAGTTATTTTTTCCTTGCAAATGTTTATCGCAGGTAATTTGGTGCCTTCCGGTTGGTTCTCTGCTCTGGCGGGCGGCGCTTAAAAGTGTGACCTCTCGTAAGCCACGTTGCATCTCACCATCCTGGTCTGGGCTGTGGCGGCGGTAGAGGAGGTTAGAACCCCCCTCTGGAGAAGAGGACAAAGCAACATAATTTTTAAAGGGATCTCCATGTGGGAACTTGTGTTTTTCGTTGGACATACTTGTATTTGGTAACTATACTGTACTGATATATTGCACAATCAATGTAGTTCACATTATATTTATATGGAACATGCATATGTATATCAACCCTTTTTTCATGCTCTTTCCAGCAGACTGATCCTCTGAAGAAGACCCCAACTATAGGGGTTGAAACGCGTCAGGTTTAATGTTCTTGATATAAAATATTGCTATGAACAAATGTCTGCTCATGTATGTTCAGCCAATTATTCTTTTAAAATAATTCCCACTGGAGCTCATCGTTTTTAACTCTGATGTTATACTATTATCCAATAAAAGTGTCATTTTTTCATACAACATTGACTACATTTGTTACTGTGCTGCCTAAAAACCCCAATGTGGGGAAACCTTCCTTTTTTGGAATTTAAGGGGAACCCTGCACCAAAATTTTTTAAAAATTGCATGGGCGTCCCCCTATAATCCATACCAGGCCTTTATCTGAGCACGCAACCTGGCAGGCCGCCAGAAAAGAGGGGGGAAGATAGAGCGCCCCCCAAACCGTACCAGGCCACATGCCCTCAACATGGGGAGGGTGCATTGGTTTAGCCCCCCAAAGCACCTTGTCCCCATGTTGATGGGGACAAGGGCCTTATCCCCACAACCCTTGCCTGGTGGTTGTGGGGGTCTGCGGGCAGGGGGTTTATCAGAATCTGGAAGCCCCCTTTAACAAGGGGACCCCATATCCCGTCCTCCCCCTGTGTAATGTGGTAATGGGTACCCAATCGTGCCTCTACCATTTCACAAAAAAAGTGTCAAAATGGTAAAAAAGACAAAAGACAGCTTGGGATAAGTCCTTTATTAAAAAATAAAAAAATAAAATTGTCCCGCGATGCAAGTTCACGCCGCCCGACGGACTGAAAAAGAGAAAAAAAAAAGCTGCAACCGATCCGCCTCCATGGGAGGCTCTTGCTGACTGATGTATTTTCTCTGTGACAGCTCTTAACTGAGGGCAGTGCCACCTGGTTACGTAACCGGGTGACCCCGCCTCCTGTGACGCAACAGGGGCTTCCCCATGGCTTCCCCGTGGCGTCAGAGGGGGGCGGGGCCACACAGTGATGTAAACGGGTGACCCCACCCCCTCTGTCACCACGAGGAAGCCATGGGAAGCCCCTATGGCGTCAGAGGGGGAGGGGTCACCCGGTTGCGTCACTGGGTGGCCCCGCCCCTTTTCCCAACTTTAGTGGATTTTGTCTCTGGACCCCCATGGTTTCTTCTTAAAGTAAGTTAAGTCAAGGTATATGTAAAAATAGGCTAACAATTGTAGTAACTGTCTCATATTAGACCGATTTCAGAGGTTACTATTTGATTGGATAATGAATTTGCACTAGGGTGGTGTTTTAATTTCTAAACTGTATTAACCTCCTATCTATCTTTAGTTTATAAATTGAATGTGTCAATGTTGGCTTATTTGTTATATATGCTTAGCGAAGTTGATTTGTAATAGGATTATTCCCTTATTTGTCATTTATTCTTTCATATGATTGGATGTAACTGAAAAAACCTTTGAATAAAGAACTATACGAAAAAAAAAATCCATACCAGACTTGAAGGGTCTAGTATAGATTTTGTGGGGGGACTCCTATGCCATTTTTTTAAAAATTTGGTGCAGGGCTCACCTTAATCTCCATATCAGACCCGAAGGGCCTGCTATGGGATTTAGGGGGATCCCCACGCAATTTTTAAAAAAAATTTGGTTCAGCGTTCCCCTTAATATTCATACCAGACCCAAAGGCCCTGGTAATGGACTGGAGGGATCCCATGCTCTTTTTTTCCATGATTTTCATCTATATTGCCTGACCTGACAATTCATTACAGCCATGATCAGTTTTGAATGACATTTTTTTCCTTTAGAAATGTAATTTTGCTGCGGTACTGTTCTAAACACGGGAAACACGCACCACTTTACAGGCATACTATAGACACCCCCCCAGGCATGAAACCCCCCCAGGCAGGGAATATTTCATTGTTATTGTTTCACTTTAAGCATTAAAAAAATGCTCCTGAAAAAACTGCCGTTTTTAAAAAAATGTTTTGCAATGATACATGTCCCCTGGGGCAGGACCCAGGTCCCCAAACACTTTTTATGATAATAACTTGCATATAAGCCTTTAAAATTAGCACTTTTGCTTTTTCATGCTAGTGTCCCATAGACTATAACGGTGTTCCGGCAGCTTTCGAATTTGCCGAGAGCACTGCATATTGTTCGCTGTTCGGCAAACAGGCGAACACCCGATGCTCAAACATCGGGCTCGTCCCTATCCATCAGTGCCTGGCAAATTTCACAGATGCATTTAGAGATGCTAGTTACATACATTGCTGGTAGCAGTGCTATAAGTGTCTCTAGTTTTACAGATTCACAGCTCAAGAAAGACGAACCACTAATAATAATTATGAAATTATTCAAGGTCTATGGTTCATTAAAAAAAAAAAGTTTTATATATATATATATATATATATATAAACTGTATATACATCTATATACTTTTATTATATTACTGTTACCTTTCCAATCTTTTTTCAGCAAGGTAATTCAAAATATAAATTCAGGGAAGATAAACATACCATTTGAAGATTTTCAGGAGCACAAAACTAAACATTCTAGGGAAAAGCAGACCACCTGGGGGCCCCATTAAATTGCTGCATCTAACCACTTATTTCAGATTTGCAATGAATTTCTGTATAAGCACAGAAAGAAAGATTTATCATTTACAGGCGCAATCACTATCACCAAATGCCTACTGGCCAGCTATAAACATACGCTTAAAAAAAAAACTGTGTTCAGCGGTGACATTTTGGCATTTGAAAAAAATATACTGTCAAAATAGTTTTCATTAGACAACACTGCCTGCTGAAGGTTAATGAAATGCTGAACAATATGGGGTCATTTGGAAGCAAATATCACAGATATGTGGCCTTAGCACACTGATTACTTATAGTGCATAGAGACAAGTATCTTGTTTTTTCACATTTTATTTTTCATACTGGTGTCATTAGCTATTTTTTGTGAAGATTTATATGTGCATTTTAATTTTAATCCCAGCCAAACAAGGAAAATTTAATATAACCCACATAAAGATTAAATAGATTATTAGGCTTATTTATTGTAGGATTGTGACGAGCAATGGCTGCCATAATCCACATTAGCACTCAAATGAGAGCTCTCATTAGTTACCAAAGTAATGCATATAATGTTGCAACATATTTATCAGTGGTGTCTGTAAACATACACATTATTTATATAAGAGGCACTGTCTGAGATCCAGGAGTGCAGAGTAGGACCAAACTGTCAAAATGACAGCCAGGGCTTGCCGATTAAAGTGGCAGAACGGCAACAGTTGGGACAGAGGTCTAGGGAAATTAGATTAAGAGTTTTGGGGCTTGTCCTACATGCCAAAGGTCTTTAAATGGTTAAATATTGACCCAGTGGCATACCAAGGGCAGGAAGTTGGCAGCAATGTGTCCTCAGTGTAGGCTGTTTAGATGGATTGATCTATTAGGTAACCAATATCAACACTGATATTTTTCCAGCTCTCCAATGTAAGGGACCATGTCTACACTGACCACCAATGTAAGGGGACACATATCTGCTGACTACCTCTTAAAGATGGCACTTCTATGATGATCATCGATATAAAGAGGCACTACAATTTCCCCATTTTTTTATAGAAGGGGAGATTTAAAAAAATTACTTGCTCCAAGTGTCATTTACGTTATTGAATGGGCCACTGAGTTTCTGGAATTACTGTATGCATGCATTCAGATTGTTGACATTGTAATAAAGTTCATGCAAAGGATTTGCAGGATTCATTAACACTGAGCCCATCTCATGTAATCTTACCACTAATGGAATAGCTTTAGTTTGAAGTCATGTAGTGAGAAAACGTTATTTCTCTATGGATCCTAGATACAATTGTGGAGTGAAAATTGCATACAAGTATGGTGTAAATCCTCATCTGAGAGCCTTATGAGGTAACAAACTTTAACTCCTTCAGATCCACGCTATAGCCGAATGATGGCTACAGCAAGGATCTGCTTTGCCAGGAGGGCATTAATAGACGTCCTCCCCTTTGCAAGCTGGCCACGCCCCCCTGCAGGGAGCGCACGACGCGTGCTGTGATCACCTGAGTCAATGAGACTCGGGTGATCACAGATCAGTGTAAGGGGTTTATCCCGACTCCTTACCACGTGATCAGCTGTCAGCCAATGACAGCTGATCACGTGATGTAAACAGAGAATAGGTAATCTTTTTTTCTTCTCACGCTAACAGCGTGAGGAGAAAAAAAAGCCGATCACCGGCTTCTGTTGAAGGCACATCGGTCCCAAGCAGGGAGAGACGAAGCCGCCTCATATGTGCCCACAGTGCCCACCAATCAGTGCCCACAGTGCCCACCAATCAGTGCCCACCAGTACATCAGTGCCTCCTATCAATGCCTGCCAGTGGTGACAATCAGTGCCACCTAGCAGTGCTGCCTATCAGTGTCACCTACCAGTGCCCATCACTGCCACCTATCAGTGCCCATCACTGCCATCCATCAGTGCCCATCAGTGCCACCTATTAGTGCCCTTCAGTGCCACCTATCAATGCCCTTCAGTGCCACCCATCAGTGCCACCTCTCAGTGCCCACCAGTGCCACCTCATCAGTGCCCATCAGTGCTGCCTATTAGTGCCCATCAGTGCCGCCTTATCAGTGCCCATCAGTGTTGCTATATCAGTGCCCATCAACTCAGCCTATCGGTGCCCGTCAGTGCAGCCTATCAGTGCCCATCAGTGCAGCCTCATCAGCGTACATTAATGAAGGAGAAAAATTACCTGTTTGCAAAATTTAACAAAATATAAAACAGTTTTGTATTTTATTTTTTAACTTGTTTTTTTAAATTTTTCTAACAAAAATAAAAAACCCAGAGGTGATCAAATACCACCAAAAGAAAGCTCTATTTGTGGGAAAAAAATTATAAAAATTTAATTTGGGTACAGTATAGCATGACTGCGCAGTTGTCATTCAAAGAGTGACAGTGCTAAAAGCTGAAAATTGGTCTGGACAGGAGGGGGGTTTAGGTGCCCAGTAAGCAAGTGGTTAATCATAATAGACAAAGAAGAAATCATAGTCAAGAGGCAAAGGTATATGCACTGTTCTGCAAGGCAAATAGAAATTTCTTTACTTTCCAGGGACAATTAAATAAATCAGCATCTTCTCTATTGGAATTCTGTTGCCTTCCTATTTTCACTTACTATCTTTTCACTTACTGTACCTAAACAAAAATATTTTATGCAACATGTTTAACAATGAGCTTGAAGTGTGTGCCCCCAGCATTACAAACAGCTTTGTTCCAGGGTTACAAACAATAAGGAGAGGTTGTCTGGTAACCTAGCACTGCTTTCATGAAAATCTGCACTACTCATCACGTACATGGAACCGGTCATGAGATCATTTTTACAGGAGAAATTATACTGGGTAATTCTAGTTACATAATAAATGTGCTTTGGAAAATGCTTGTTGCACAGCTGTCATGCCAATCTTCTGACTTCACTAATTAATATGTGGTTGACCCAACTAGTAATGTTGGAACTTACAACCTTTAGTTGCCTGTGTTGAGGGACAATAGCATCAGTTTGACATGCTTCGGAGATCATTCAGAATTTATCGACAGTTGCATTTGACCTGTAATTGACCTTTTTCTTACTGGCATTTGACCTGCTTCAAGCATCTTTTAAATTCCCATAGACTTGTACGGGGATGTAAAAACCATCTGATCTGAACAAAAGCCCCATCCATATAGGCCCTTAATGTCCACATACATTTTTTCCATCCAAAGGTCCAAAGGCACCAATTTAATCATGTTAGTATTGAAGTTGTGTTTTGTGTTTTATACTTAGGAGCTAAATTAGAAAGCAATCTAAGAGCAAATTATTAAGCGTAGGATACAGGATTTGTATTATATTTTCCTCCTACTGGTCCCACATATAGCTGAGACAGAATCACTTTCTCTATTGTCCTGATAACCAATATAATTGGGAATGAAAGTAAAGGTAAATTCAAAGTTCTGGGCTGCCACCAGAAAAGGAATCGAGATGAAATCTTCTGATGGGGTCATTTGTACCTTTTACAGATGTCCACGAGGGGATTTTTCCTTACGTTGGAAAGATAGCCTCTCTCTTACTGGTGAGTCTACAGAACAGGAAATGAAGGGGAAATGACTGAATTTTTATCTTCCTTTAGCCTGATCTCTGAACAGACCACTGAATTATTTGTTTCAGATTTAATGAACACTGATTAGAAATTATTTTCTTTAAGTAATAGTATTTTTTCTACAAACACGTGAAATTAAACTCATTTTAAAGCACACCTTTGTTAAGGAGTAAGGAATAAATTGCATGATGTTATTTTATTTATTGCAAAAAATGCAGATTTAGGGGCGTATTTATAAAACAGCAAATTTCAATTTCATCAAACATTCACTGGTGGTGAATCAGTCAATTCAAACAGATGTACCAGGAAGATTCATCTACAAAAAAAGTATTTGGTAAATGCCAGATTCACTTTATAAATATGTCCTTTAATTAATGTAAAAATGTACATGTGTATTTTGAAAGACCTACTGCATTGATTACATAAAAGCTCTGCATAATGTACAGCCTGCTTCATCAGTCCCTGCTCTGATTCATGCTGGTCTAATCAACCAAAAGTTCCTCTAGATCTCAAAGGGATTCAGTTATTCTCTTGTTATCATTAACTAATGAGTAAATGATTCTAAGTAGAATCATTGAGGACCAAATGTAATCATGGGAGTTAGGTCAAAGAACTTTTCATTTTGAGTAGAAAGGTTTTTCTTTATTATCTAGATAAGGGGGTATGGTTTTTAGGCTACCAAAAATCATATATTATACTGTAAATATAAAAGTGGGGTTTGGCAGCTCTTCCATTCTCTGACTTGCACCATGTGAGCCCGACACTCTGCATTTGGGTCTATGTGAACGTGATTGTCGAGTGAGGACCTTGGATACCTCCAAGTCCCTGTGACCATCCAAGTCCATCTGCCCCTTAGTAATGTTCAGAGGCTGCTGTGGTTGGTTCTGCCATTTGGTGGCTATCCCTAGAGGAAAAGGCCCTGGCTGGGTATTAGCCACAAACAATTCAGCTTGTGCAAGCTGGTAAGCATGCGCTTTGTGTGGTGGTGGATTCACAATTGTCTGTCTATGTGATCATGGTATTCACAAGAGGAGGACTTTAACCACTTCCCGACCGGCGCACGCCGATGTACATCGGCAGAATGGCACGGCTGGGCAAATGGGCGTACCTGTAAGTCCCATAGAATTTTCTGGCGTGCCATTGCGTGCGTGCCGCCGGTGGCGCACGCCCGTTGGCCAGGAGCTCCGTGAGTCGGGTCGCGGATCCTGCTGACTTGATCGCCGCGGGGATACCTGCGATTGCCTCACGGAGAGGACGAACGGGGGGATGCTGATGTAAACAAGCATCTCCCCGTTCTGCCTAGTGACAGTGTCACTGATCTCTGCTCCCTGTCATCGGGAGCAGAGATCAGTGACGTGTCACCGCTAGCCAATCCCCCTACAGTTAGAAAACACTCCCTAGTACTGACTTAACCCCTCCCCACCCCCTAGTGGTTAACCCCTTCACTGCCAGTGTCATTTACACAGGAATCAGTGCATTTTTATAGCACTGATTGTTGTATAAATGACAATGGTCCCAAATATGTGTCAAAAATGTCCGATGTGTCCGCCATAATGTCGCAGTCACAATAAAAATCGCTGATCGCCGCCATTACTAGTATAAAAAAAAATTATTCATAAAAATGCCATAAAACTATCCCTATTTTGTAAACGCTATAACTTTTGCGCAAACCAATCAATAAACGCTTATTGCAATTTTTTGTTTACCAAAAATATGTAGAAGAATGCGTATCGGCCTAAACTGAGGGAAAAAATGATTTTTTAATTATTTTTTGGGGATATTTATTATAGCAAAAAGTAAAAAATAATGCGTTTTTTTCAAAATTGTCGCTATTTTTTTGTTTATAGCACAAAAAAAAAAAAAACGCAAAACCAAATACCACCAAAAGAAAGCTCTATTTGTGGGAAAAAAAGGACGTCAATTTTGTTTGGGAGCCACGTTGCACGACCGCGCAATTGTCAGTTAAAGAGATGCAGTGCCGAATGGCAAAAAGTGCTCTGGTCAGGAAGGGGGTAAATTCTTCCAGGCCTGAAGTGGTTAAACACCTTGTGTACTGTTTTCCACACATTATACATCTTGAAGGATGTATTTGCTTTAGTTCCTTATATCATCATTGGGACTTGCTGAAATATATTGCTACTCAATAATTGTGTCATTGTGCATTTTGTTGATTTATGTTCACTTTTGTCACCTTTTTATTATACAATGTTTACATTTTCACTATATTAGTATAGAGCGCAGCTCCCTTTTTTATTCTAAAAGTGGGGTGCCTGTCAAAACAAAGCAGAACTACTTAGGCTTTCATTTCCACCTATATCTATCCATCGATATCCATATTGCAGAGATTTCCCTTTCTTCTCATGTGGTCATCAGGAAAGGTAGTAAGAGGACCTGCCCAGTAAAGTAATCTCCCCAATGGGGGTTAGAAATAGCAAGTAAAACTTGTCTGGTTTTTTATAACTCTTCCCTACAATATCCAAAACAGCTACTAAACCTTGGAGAGAACCTTTAAAAAAGTGACTATTTGTATAGGTACTTTACGGGACACCAGGAATGTGTCCTGGAGGGCAGGTACATTTCCTCGATATTTGAGTTGTGGTCCCTTTAAGGGGGACAGTTGCAGAGACATTGCGGTATTCAGGGGTTCTCATTTCTCACCCATGCAGGGTGAGGTGTCCCGGGTTAAGTTTGGCTGGAGAGGAGATTCAATACTCTCTGGATTGCAAATTTTAGAATAGAGACCCAGGATTTCGGAGGTTTAATGAGACTGGGGTGGGAAGAGACTCCAAACCCTGACTACCAGGACTTTGGAAGGGGTTAAGTTTCAGGGGAGGGAGCCTGCTGTTTGTGATACCAGGATTTGGAACGTTTATTGTTTTTTGGCTGAAGTAAGCTGTCTTTTTGTTTAGTCGTGATTCAAATAAATTAGCTTTCACCAAACTAGCTGGTGGTTATTCCAGAGCTACCCCAGGTTACAGTACATTGTGTAGGCAATGTTTTATTGGTATAGAGCAGGCATCACTAAATGGCTAACCACTATCCAGACATGGACTGAGTGGAAGTTCTGTCCGAACCACAGCTGCACCACTTAGCAGGTTGGGTGGACTCCTCTCATGCCACTGCTGTTGTTAAACTCTCAGCACGGCAGAGGGTGGGAGGCATGGCAGGGTGGACTCCTCTTCTGTGTGTACTCACCTGCCTGCTTGCCACTAGCACGCTGCCACTGCTGCTGTTAATCTCACAGCATGGAAGAGGGTGGGAGATAAAGCAGGTCTATATGAAGAGCTGCCAAACCTTTCAAATTAACAAGTGGGTAATGTTTTGCTATGACGTGAAGCGGTCCTAACAACCAATCTCTCGCTTGTTGGGCAGTTGGGCTGCTCCCGCTCTCAGTGCAGACCTTCTGTGCCTCCTGCCCTCTTCCCTTCTGTGAGTTTAGCAGCAGCAACTCTGGCAGGCAGGCAGGAAAGTGCACACAGAAGAGGAGTCCACCTTGCCATGTCCCCCCCGCCCTCTCCCTTGTTGTGTTAAGGCAGTACTGTGAAGGGGGAAAAGCTGTACCTGCAGTGGGGACTGCAGTTTATTGGGAGACTGTGATTTTAAGGGGGGCTGTGTTTGGGGGAGCTGTGATGAGAGGAGGGGAGGTCTGTGATGTGAGAGGGGGAGCTGTGATATGGGGGATTGTGATGTGAGGAGGGGGGTTGTGATTGCAGGAGGGACTGTGATGTAAAGGGGAGAGCTGTGAAGTGAGAAGGGAGGAACTATGATGTAACAGAGCTGTGATGTGAGAAGGGGGGGCTGTGATGTGAGGAGGGGGAAGTTGCGATGTGGGGGGGGCTGTAATGTGAGGAGGGAGGAGTTGTGCAGTGAGGAGGGGGTTTTTGTCATGTGAGGAGAAGGAAGCTGTGATGTGGGAGGTTGTGATTGCAAGGGGGGCTGTGATATGAGGGGAGTCTGTGGTTGCAAGGGGGACTGTGATGTGAGGGGGGGTCTGTTATTGGAGGGGAAAACTGTGATTGAAGGGGGACTGTGATGTGAGGGGGTCTGTTATTGGAGGGGAAAACTGTGATTGAAGGGGGACTGTGATGTGAGGGGGTCTGTTATTGGAGGGGAAAACTGTGATTGCAAGGGGGACTTTGATGTGAGGAGGGTGTTGAAAGCTGTTCTTGCTAGGGGGGCTGTAATGTAAGGAAGAGGGAAGCTGTGATGTGAGGAGGGTGGGGGAGCTGTCATCATGAACAGTATAGTGACAATATTATAATCAGTGAGTGTCTGGCACTTTCTAGGTTCTAGATCTTGCAACATACAGTATATCACAAAAGTTCTTGTAAATATTTTATTATTTCTTCAGTGTTGTCACATGAAAAGATATGACACTTTGCTACAATGTAAAGTAGTGAGGGGTTTTGACATTAATGGCTGTGTGTTGAGTTATTTTGCGGGGACAGCAAATTTACACTGTTATACAAGCTGTACACTCACTACTTTACATTGTAGCAAAGTGTCATTTCTTCAGTGTTGTCACATGAAAAGATATAATAAAATATTTACAAAAATGTGAGGGGTGTACTCACTTTTGTGAGATACTGTATGTTGGGGTGAATTGAGCAGGAGTGACCAATAAATAAATCTTTTGCTTTCAGATCAGATGAACAATCTTGTTTATTTTTCTGTGACAATTTTGCATTTCAAACAACTTTCTGTTACTACTCATTTTTAACATTTATATTCCGCCATTATTTAGTTATGTTATATTCTTGAATTAAGTATTTATTTAGTATTTTAAATATTGCACAACCTGGTTATTTAAGTTGATTTTTGAATATTGAACACCATCAAGGAAGAGTATCTTTTGTTTACTATCAAATGGTTATTTGACAGCTTAGTTCTCTGGAGAAATGTGCCTGTCACCAGCCGTTCATAACTGATCTGTCAGGAAGCATGCTGAGACTTTTAGATGAACTGTCTTCTAAGACATTTGCCACTAGCCATGAAAAGTACAATAAATTATGAGCACTCAGCCATGTAACACAATGCTGCAGTTTTCTTCATGTATATTTAGACATTACATAGAGATGTTCTCACCTCACAAAACGTGCTTTTAATGTAAATACACATTGTTATTCAATACATGTAAAATGTTGCAAATGTAACATTTTACATTCATTTTGATTAGTTTTTAAATTACATATTTCTCTGGAAGTAGCACTGATGAGGGTTATACTGTAACTGGACAAATATCAGGACACAATGGGGGTTATTTACGAAAGGCAAATCCACTTTGTACTACAAGTGCACTGCAAGTGCAGTCGCTGTAGATCTGAGTGGGACACGCAAGAAAAATAAAAAACAGCATTTTTGCTTGTACATCATTGGATGATAAAATCAGCAGAGCTTCGCCCAATTTCAGAGCTTCAGATCTACAGCGATCTACAGCGACTGCACTTACAAGTGCACTTTCAAGTGCACTTGTAGTGCAGAGTGCATTTCCCTTTAGCAAATTAACCCCATTATGTAAGCTGTGTCACAGTTGGTTTCAGATATTTATGTAGCACTACCCCCAGAGGAGCCGCTAAATTGGTTTGTTAATTCTCTGCACACCTGAAGTTGATAGACATCGCTCACCCAACACTTACCGACACACCTTGAGGTATTTCGGATACATTTTTAGGCCAAGCCTAGCCTAAAAGAAGAAAGCATTAGCAAGTGTACTTATGGAAGCCATCAATAAGATAATAAGGTTGCTCCCTGAGATCTTGTTAAACACCTGTAGTATTCCTACTATTAGTAATTAACAGAACGTAATTGCTTTACCTAGCAACAGTACATAAAGACAGTCCTAACTTGCTATAGCAGTTTCCCGTTTAGTGACACTGGGCAGTGAATAATGAAAACGTTGGCCAGCAAAGTTGGGGTCTGAAAAAAGCACAAAAGTTCCCATCAAACAAAAGATTGACTTGTGCAAAGTTATGCAGCGTACACATGGTTGGACTTTTCGACCGGACTTGTCCGACGGACGCCGACGGACCAAATCTGGCGGACAATCCGACCATGTGTGGGCCTCACCGGACCTTCAGCAGACTTTTCCAGTCGCAAATCTGACGAGCTTTAGATTTGGAACATGCTTCAAATCTTTACATCGTAACTCCGCCGGACCCAGAAATCCGCTCGTCTGTATGCTAGTCCGACGGACAAAAACCGACGCTAGGGCAGCTATTGGCTACTGGCTATCAACTTCCTTATTTTAGTCCGGTGTATGTCATCACCTACAAATCCGTCGGACTTCGGTGTGATCGTGTGTAGGCAAGTCCGTTCATTAAAAAGTCAGTCGGAAGTCCGTCAAAAGTCCGCTGGAAAGTCTGTCGGACCAGTCCGGTCGAAAAAGTCCGCCCGTGTGTATGCAGCCTTAGTCTCTTACCAGACCCAGGGCTCCTCCTTCTGGGTCTCTGGACAAGTGCTCTAATTTAGTTCAAGGCTTTAGACATAAGAATGTTGTGATTTCTCACTTCCAGTCCTGCAAGACAGTCCCTCTTTTTCTTCCTGACAATGATTGGAGTGCTCTGTAGTACAGATTGACCCCATTAAGAGGAGCTCCAGACTCATTCAGAAAAAAAATAATAAGGTAGCAGCTGCAAATACTGTAGCTGCTGACTTTTAATATAAGGACACTTACCTGTCCAGGGATCCCGCAATGTCCTCACCCGAGCCGATTCTTCAATCGACTTCGGGTGCAGGTGCCGGCATCTCTAGTAAGGGAGATATAAAGTACTTACAGCCTGTTTCCTACTGTTTCCTACTGCACGAGTCATGCTGCACCTGAATGGTCCTGTCGTGTTCTGGGACCAGTGATGTGTTCCAGAAGACTGTAGGGGGAAGGAAGGGGGGCCCGAATGTTTGGCTTAGTTTGCTGCTGTGATCTGAGATGGAAGTGAGAGTGGATACCCACCCCCATCCCCCCAAAAAAACAGTTGATCTACTGGCTTCTGTACTTCTGTACTTCTACAATAATAAATATTCAGTTTAAAGCTGTCCACACTGCAGAAGGATAATACAGCAGCAATAAAGGAAAAGTCTTTACAGCAATCCAGGTTACATTTTCAATTAATTTTTTTTCCCAATTTTCCAATGCTGCCAGGAGGTATAAAGGAGGAAGGGTCACGCTCTAGATACCAACTGATGTGCAAACTCTTTATTAAATAAAGATTTGACCAGAATTGCAATTTCAAAACAAAATACCCCAATAATTAAACATGTATTTTAAATAATAATTAAGATGTAATGTACTATGCTGCAAAGGGATGCAGTGCCTTTTGGTGGGCTTTGTCTTTACAGAGGGCTTTTGGAAGATGTCCCGGTTTACACGGGATGCATTTGCAGAAAATGCAAGCAAGTGATTTGCAATGGGTCTACTTAAAAGTAATGAATGTGACTTTCACCACACATTCCTTAGTGGAGAAACAATCACTGTTATTTAAAAAACATGCACCTGGTGGGTTATTCTGCAGAGAATGTTTGCTGAATGCGATTCATTGCTTTATAAATATATCCTTTAAATGACATTACGTACTACTAAAATAATTTCAAAGTGGAAAAAATTAAAGAATGGGATAACTTTAATTCCTAGAGTAAAATTCTAAATATCCACCCAGCATGTCCACTGTATGTCCAACACTCTGCAAATTGTATGGCCTTATAAGTTGTGGGAAAGTAAAAATGAAGATGAAACTGTTCGTGTGACTAACTGACAAAACTTTCCTGCTAGCAACCTTATTTCCCATAGTTATTGGCTAATTGTGATTAAGGTATAATTTTCAAACTTAACTACCTACAGCAACACATCTTTTTTTGGTCCTCCTACTTACAAAATTGTGAGAAAAAAAATTAAATTATAAATTGTACCTTTGTGTCTTTTTTTGTGCTGCAAGGCAACACTTCATGCTTTTTGGCCTAGGCTGAGCCCTGCTGCCTCCTAGGACTGCTGTGTCACAGCCACCATGGACATCTAGTCTATACAATACACCAGAAACTCAAGTTTTTTGTCGCATGCGCAGAAAACCCCTGTGCATGCGTGGATGCACCACGGATCTGTGCCATGTCCCAAATACCTGGCAAAAACTTGTGGCACATCTGCACACGTGCCAGACCTTGAAATATGCTGGTGTAGAAGAGCAAGGGGGAGGGAATGGATGTGAAGGTGAAGTTCCACTTTAAGTCATTTAAAGACATGAACAAAATGTAATACATTGCAGCTTACAGATCCGTAGATGAGGTGTCTGCAGTTTTTTTCTCTTCATTTCCATTTGGTTCTCCTGCAAATAACACACATTCAATCACTGTAGAGCAGGAATCTTCAAACTATGGCTGTTGCGGAACTACAGAGCTACTACCCATGAGGCATTGTAAAACTTTGACATTCACAGACATGACTAGGCATGATGAGAATTATAGTTCCTGAACACCTGGAGGGCTGTAGTTTGAAGACCCCTGCTGTAGCGTATCTATGGAGGTATGTTGAAGCAGCGTTGTTACCCTTTGACAGGTGGTGTGCTAGGACTACAAACCAAATCCCCCTTTCCTCATCTCCATAACATAGAAGGAAGGTGTTTTGTTGTCGACAGAGACAACTCAGATGGGATTTGCAATTGTTAAGAATGACATCTCACTCTCCGCATAGCCTGTTGGCTTTTCCTGCATCCCCATTGCTAGGCAGCAGGGTTGGCTACAACAGCCTAGCCTCCTCTGCACTAATTGGCCTGGTGGCCACACCCCCTGGCTTTGTCAGCAATGATTCTCTCCTCTGATTGGCTGTAGTGCTTTGGCACTCTCTTTAAGCATCACATGCCCAGGGCTCTGAGCTGGTAATAGCATTTTCTACCTGGCACCTGTACCCTTACCTTGAATGATTGTACCTGTCGGTCTTGCCTTGTTATCTTTAGATTCTCCTGACTTTGGCCTAAATTTAAGAATTACTGACTGCTGCTTGCCCTGACACTGCCTGAATGATGGATATGCTACTGAATGCCACCTACTCTGACACTTGCCTGAACAACAGAAATGCTAATGATTGCTGCCTGCTTGACCCTTGCTGAACAATGGTCTCTGCTCACTGCTAGCCAGTCCCGACCACTGGATGCTTGATGTTCTGCTGGTCATTAATCTTGACCTCCCTGCAAAGGCCAGTTTTGGGGTGGTTGCCACTTTTTTGTACAGTTGGATTCATCTTGACCATACCCGCATACTGCACCATCTGAAGTAGTGCATGAACTCTCTCTCTCCCTCTACGATTTGCTGGGCTTCATCCCAGTCCTTAAAATATAGCACTGCTCCTCGAGTTCTGAGGGCATCTGCTATAGGTAAATCTTACTATTTTTTCAGAGCAAGACAAAAAATGGTAATCCTCACTGTAATGGTGTTTGAGATTTCAGTGCAATCTTTTGAAACTTTGACACTTTAATAAAATATTTGAACAAGGAGATTTTAGTGCAAAAATGTCAGTTCAAAGGACGTTTTGAAACTCGCTGGATTTCTGTCACAAGCAACTTATCAGAATCAACATATAGCAAAACACTCTCAGTGGCATACAGTGGCAGCCCGTCCATAGGGCGTCGCCCCCCAGCAGTAAAAATAAATAAATAAAGAGAAAAATAGAAAAAAAAGAAAAAAGGCCCTTTAAAAAAAAAGAGAAAAAAATTTCCTTTAAGTGCACTTTAAGTGCACTGTGTTCGGGCGCCAGACACAGTGCACCATAGGAAGCGCCACGCCAATGCAATCATGAGATTGCAGACGAGGCGCTTCATTTGCAGAATTTTTACCTGCTTTGTGGCGCATTCCATCGTGCCAAACAACTTCCACCCGTAGTGTGCTTTGTTCTTCAGGTTAAGACCTTACTTCCAGTTTCCCTGTGCCAGAGGGAAACCGGAAGTGATGTCAGAAGCTCAGTGGAATGCACGGTCTGAGCGGAGCTGGTAAGTAAGGCTGCAAAATAGGTGAACTGCGAGCACCATGCTTGGTGGTCGCAGTTCACTCAGCTGTGTTAGAAAAGGGAATGACTATTCGCTTTCCTAACATTGAACTGCCTCTCCGCCAATCAGGTGCTCGGGTCTGTTACCTGTCACCTGATTGGCTGAAATGACAGGCGCCGTTATTGGACGCCTATCAGGAGGCAGGAGAAGCACGAAGGACCCCACTCGTTGCCGTCACCCGCTGCCCCACATACACAGGGTAAGTGCCGGGCAGACGGCGAGCGGGTGGCGGGCACACTGGCAGCATTTAATGGGCACACTGGCAGCATTTGATGAACACACTGGCAGCAAATGATGGGCAGTTGGACACTGGCAGCATTTGATGGGTACACTGGCAGCATATGATGGGCAGTTGGGCACACTGGCAGCATCTGATGGGCAGTTGGGCACATTGGCAGCGTTCGATGGGCACACTGGCAGCATATCATGGGCAGTTGGGCACACTGGCAGCATATGATGGGCACACTGGCAGCATTTGATGTGCACAGTGGCAGCGTTTGGCACAGTAGCTGCGTTTGATGGCACAGTATCTGAATTTGATGGCACATTGGCAGTGTTTGATGGGCACAGTGACAGTGTTTGGCACAGTAGCTGCATTCGATGGCACAGTGGCTGCGTTTGATGGCACAGTGGGTGCATTTGATGGCACAGTGGCTGCTATTGATGGCACAGTGGCTGCTATTGATGAGCACAGTGGCTGCATTTGATGGACACAGTGGCTGCATTTGATAGGCACAGTGGCTGCATTTGAAGGCGCAGTGGCTGCGTTTGATGGGCAACAGTGGCTGTGTTTAATGCACAATGGCTGCGTTTGATGGGCAACAGTGGCTGCGTTTAATGCACAATGGCTGCGTTTGATGGGCACAGTGTGGCTGTGTTTAATGCACAATGGCTGCGTTTGATGGCACAGTGGCTGCGTTTGATGTTTTTTTGTTCAAAATTTTTTCAGTTTGTTTGCGCCCCCCAAAAAAATTTTAAGCACCAGCCGCCACTGGTGGTATATTTAACAGATCAAAAGAGAAAAAATAAGATATATTTTTTGTTTACATACATTTTAGCCATCCCTAAACCAAAATGGGTTAAATGTCCTTCCTTAAAACTTTTTTTTTTTTACTCATTGTTCTAACAAAAAATTTCTCATTTAAGAACTATGCTATTTATATCATTTTGCCATATGATGGACATATTTTCCATCAGAGCCAGGTGCCATTATGATTTATGACCAAAAGGACCATTTTAAATTAAGATTTGTTTGATTGTCTTCTTCTATTAAGAAACCTGTAATGGAGTTTTCACTTTTCTCCAACAAATACACTATAACATAGAAGATGAGAGCTTGTGCATGCTGCATACCTATGATTGATTCTCAGTCGTGAATATTTTACATCCAATACCTAATTTAACATAGCTGCCACCTTTTAATAACCAGAGGATATGAATTCAACTTGGTGTGTTTTTGTTTTCCCTCTAATTGATATAACATCTTCTTGTTAATGACGGTAAATTATAGCTATGTTTTATGAATCTGTCATCTCAGCTTGTCAGCTGTAGAACACAGACTGCTGCTGTTCAGTAGAGCATGAAAATGCAAACTGCTGTACACAAGTCCGGAATAGAGATATGGTGGGAGAAGCAGAGCATAAGTACTGGTGACAAGGATTGCATTATACATTTCAACAACTTTTATTAGTAGGTAGGGATGGGCGAACGGTTCAGCCCGAGCATAAGTTTGGGCCGAACTTTCGCTGTTTGGACACTCAACGAACCCCCCTGAAACGACCCCAATGCATTGTGGTGCTGAACAGTGCATTGCAAGCCCTGATTGGCTGAAGCAGTGAATGCTTCAGCCAATCAAGGCACAGAGCACTGTCAGCATCATGACTGGACACTGTCATCATGACTTTATCCAATCATGGCTCATTCCCGCCCCACAGTATAAAAGTATTCTTTCAATGGCAGCCATTTTCAGTGTGATTTCGGCGTGGAGAGAGATAGAACAGGGCTCTGTTTAGTGCTATTAGTTAGTTAGTGTGTTATACTGTGCTATTTTGCTTCAATTGTCAGTGTAGAATATTAGTTTAGTGTCAGTCTAGGGATAGTGTGGGTGTACTGAGGCGGACCATCATTCAGCTTTGCATAGTGTGCATACATACATTAGTGTAGAGTAGGGACAGCTCATATAGTTTCACTGTAGTGTAGTGAGACCGTGTTATTCATACATACATTAGTGTGGAGTAGGGACAGTTCAGATAGTTTCAGTGTAGTGTCAGTAATCTTTACATTAGTGTATAGCTATAGTAGGGACAGTTCAGATAGCGTCAGTGTAGTGATGGTTGAACACTGTCTATTTGATTGCGTTACTGCCAGTTTAATGCCATTTACTTCTGTGTGCGTTACTGCCAGTTTAACGCCATATAATTTTGTGTGCTTTGCACTTGATATCTAAAAATTTTTATTTGAAGATTCCTTTATTGTGTTGAGTGTGCGCCGCTTATACATTTATTCATATTACATTTAAAAGCTTGTTAAAGCACTGTGCATAATTAAAACATTGCAGTTTTCTTCGTACTTTTTTCACCATTTTTTCATCTTTTATGACATCTCAATGCGGTTGATTTACTGCAGACTCTTTGCAGCCACTTACATTCTGTGTGTATACAATCAAGCGCTAGCTACATGGTATTTTATTGGGTGGGTTTCCTGATGTAGAGAGCATGCCTGTGTGTTGAAACCTTTATGATAGAGTGACAATGCAGGAGTCCAAATAGGAGACAATAAGAGAACACTGTCACCCTACAACATCAAGTCACCAGGGATCTGGGTCCAATGCTCATCATTAACCATTTTTGATCATCAAAGGATAGAAAGGTGTTTATAAATCATTACCTAAAATATAAAGAAGCACAAGCCTCATCTTTTGGGTCTTACCTACAGTACTGTGAATATAATATAATATAAAATAATATAATATAAATATCTGGTGTTAATCAGCAGGTTATCTGGGCTCCGTCAATTTTTCTTTTGCCTTGGATAAGTGCAATATCAAATCCTTAATAGCTGAGTCATTATTAGGGATGGGCCGAGCACCCCCCTGTTCGGTTCGCATCCAGACAAAAAATTAGTTTGAACATGCGAACACCGTTAAAGTCTATGGGACACGAACATGTTCGCTGTTCGGCGAACGGGCAAACAGCCAATGTTCGAGTCTAACTCATGTTTGACTCGAACAGATAGCCCATCCCTAGTCATTATACAAGTTCTATTTTATTGCTATCCATCCCCCAGGGGTTTGTTTGGTGGGTGGATGTTTCCAACCCTTGATCCTTCACTCAATATTATTAATGCCTATTAATGCCTATGCATTAATATAATATGATTCTTTTTTATGTGGCTCTATCTGTGTTTTGGTATAATGTAACGATTTCTGTACCTGTTACCTTTTTTGTCATTAAGTCTTCACAGATACCTGATGGAGTGGAATCCATGTTGTATATAGCCACTGGGGCCACACCACATAATGAGCATACAGGACAAAAATGACACCAGTGGAAAATAAGATTTGTATTGACAAGGAATTATGTTTTAGGGGTATGGTTAATCTAGGCTCTGTGTAGGCAAATGTTTATTTAATGGTGATGCCAGTGGCTTTGTAGTTTCATGAAGTACAAAATTAGCCTTGAGGAGGCTAAAGATGTATTTATATTTTATGAAGTTCTAAATAAAAGTTTTAAAAAAAAGTGAATAAACTGACATTTTAGAGAATTTTGTTCTAGGCATTTGAGTTAGCACCCTAAAAATCCCAATAACCAAAGAGTTTTTTTCTATATAATGATCATGAAGAAAGGCATCTTGTCTCCAAGTAAAGCTGAAACTTCCTTTTTTATCGTACATCACAGGAAACAGAGCCATAGTAGTTACTATGTGGGTTAATAGGCCACCTTTAGGTGATAGACACTGGCACGCCCTAGGACAAAAGGTGTACTCCCTATATAACCCCTCCCACTGCTGGGAGTTCCTCAGTTTTTTTGCCAGTTTCTAAGGTGTTGGTCACGAGTGAAGATGTGCTGTGCTGAGCTCCACTGGAGCAATCCTTGCTGGGGCTAGCCATGCAGACCAGATCCATTCAGTGTCTTTTTGGCCGAATTGATTGGTACCCGGGCCTCGTATCTGAAGAAACAAGGTCTTGCCTGTAACACTTCTCTTTTTAGAGAGCTGGACCCCCGGATCCAGTACTTTTTGGTAATAAGGCCATAAAGTTTTACTGGCAGAGGTGCTATTACAGGTCCAGGATAGTGGGTTTCCTCGAGGATCCCCAGCTCCTGAAGGTTTAACGGAACCCACCGTGAAGGGTGAAGATTGGGTCTGTTGGTTTGCCACAGAAAACCCTGCGGCGGGAAAGGTAAGTGGAGTTTTTAAAAATCTTTTATGAATGTCTTCTTTAAATTAGTAAGTGTTGTCATGCCTATGTGTCACCACTGGGGGCTGTATTGAGCACTTACGTCTCATGCTTCTCAGAGAGCCATGTTGTGTCAAGGAAGCAGCAGTTCTTCCTCCTCCGGCCAGCAGCAAGACTTCCAGTAAGCCTGTGGGGGGTTCTCCCCACCAGATGCCCCCATGTGCGTTTTTTCTTCCCCTCTTCCTCTGAGAAAGAGCGCCAAAATTTGAAAAAAAAATGTATATATATACCGGCGTGAATGGCACGCCACTCTGCAGTTTCCAGCCCCCCTCGCCATTCCTCCTTCTCCCTGGGATCCCATAGGATCAGGAACGGGGGAAAAAGCTTGTTTTAAAGATAGAGGGGAAGGGCCGTAGGCGAGGGGGCGAGGCTTAGCGCGGCGTTGGCATCCTCCAATGTTCAGCGTGGGAAGAGAGGTTTTAAAAGGCACTATTTGTGCTGTTGCATGCTGCAGGAGAGACACAAGAGCAAAGGTGGTATTAAGAGGTTTAGTGACACAGGCATTCCTTTTGACACATTTACTGCATCAGGCTGAGCTTTAATAGCAGTGACAGTACTGGACTATTGCTCATGTAGTGGATGCATTCCTTCTGGTAGTACCTCTGCTTTGTGCATCGGGCTATGGTCGGAAGGGGGGTGAAAAACACCTCAAAAAAGGGCTCTAGAAAGACTACTGCAGTCACACGGAAGCCTAGATCCATCCCAGTAGAGATGGCATCCTCCCCTGAGAGTAATATGGCTGGTCAGGGTGAGCCATCAGGAGGGACAAGTGTTGCAGCTGCTCTTAACACTACAGCCCCTGTGTATATTACTAAGGAGGTTTTTTCTTCAACCATTTTAAGCATGGAGCAAAAAATTGATGCTTTAATTGCATCCCAGAGTGGGACTAAGTGTAGCAGGTCCTCGTCCATTGCTCAGGACCCTCATGCTGAGGAACAAGTAGGAAGAGATGACGATTTTATTTCAAAGGACCAGGAAGAGGATGATGTCTCCTCTTACGAAGATCCTGATACGGAGATATAGGGTTTGCAGGAAAGGTTGTTGGTACAATCTCTCACTGAGTTGGTCCACTCCACATTTTTACTGCCAGCAGCGCAGTCAGTCGATGAGCCCACCTTTGGTTTGGCTTCACTAAAGCCTCCCCAATCTGTTCATTCTTTTTCTAGCCATTCATGGCTAAGGAAGCTTATGTATTCTGAATGGGAGCACCCAGATAAACAAATTTTTCCTCCGAAAAAGTTTTCAGTACTTTATCCTATGGAGAAAGAGTTTTATAAGAAATGGGGAATTCCAGCAATTGACGCTGCTATATCCTCTGTAAATAAAAACCTGACTTGTCCAGTTGACAATGCTCATATGCTAAAGGATCCAAGGGATAAGAAGTTGGAGTTCCTTTTTAAAAACTATATTTCGCTTGCAGGTTCAGTCGTTCAACCTGCGCTGGCAGCGAGTATCTCAGTCCTTAAAGGACCAGTATATAGATGTGCTCAAAGTTATTCCTGATCAGCAGGCCCAGGAAAATCAGAAGTGTTGTGTTTTACAGTAGATGCTACGAAAGATTCTATTCTCCAGGCCTCATGGCTCATGCTAGGGCTGGTACATGTGTGTAGAATCCTTTGGTTGAAAAATTGGTCAGCCGAAGCGCCATGCAAAAAGCTCTTGGCCAATTTCCCTTTTCATGGTGAACAATTGTTTGGAGACGATCTGAATAAGTATATTCAAAGAATTTCTAATGGGAAAAGTTCCCTTTTAATGGTTAAGAAGAAGTTTAAGCATTTTTCTTTTAAATGTACTTCTTCTCCAGTGCCAGGGGCATCAGCCTCCAGGAAGTCACGAAGGCCTCCACCATCAGATTCAAGAGGTAAACCTCAGTCCCAGGGTCAAAAGAGGACCTGGGGGAAGAAACCCACAAAACAGAATTCTAAAGCCTCCTAATTAGGGATGAGCTTCGAGTTCGAGTCGAACTCATGTTCGACTCGAACATTGGCTGTTCGCAAGTTCGCCGAACAGCGAACAATTTGGGGTGTTCGCGGCAAATTCGAATGCCGCGGAACACGCTTTAAAAGTCTATGGGAGAAATCAAAAGTGCTAATTTTAAAGGCTAATATGCAAGTTATTGTCATAAAAAGTGTTTGGGGACCTGGGTCCTGCCCCAGGGGACATGGATCAATGCAAAAAAAAGTTTTAAAAACGGCCGTTTTTTCAGGAGCAGTGATTTTAATAATGCTTAAAGTCAAACAATAAAAGTGTAATATCCCTTTAAATTTCGTACCTGGGGGGTGTCTATAGTATGCCTGTAAAGGGGCGCATGTTTCCTGTGTTTAGAACAGTCTGACAGCAAAATGACATTTTGAAGGAAAAAACTCATTTAAAACTACCCGCGGCTATTGCATTGCCGACAATACACTTAGAAGTTCATTGATAAAAACGGCATGGGAATTCCCCAAAGGGGAACCCCGAACCAAAATTTAAAAAAAAAAACATTTTTGACACTTTTTTCGTGAAATGGTAGGGGTACTTATGTACCCCCTTACCATTTCACACAGGGGGGGGGCGGGATCTGGGGGTCACCTTGTTAAAGGGGGCTTCCAGATTCCGATAAGCCCCCCGTCCGCAGACCCCCACAACCACCGGCCAGGGTTGTGGGGATGAGGCCCTTGTCCTCATCAACATGGGGACAAGGTGTTTTGGGGGGCTACCCCAAAGCACCCTCCCAATGTTGAGGGCATGTGGCCTGGTACGGTTCAGGAGGGAGGGGGGGCCACACTCTCGTCCCCCCCTCTTTTCCTGCGGCCTGCCAGGTTGCGTGCTCGGATAAGGGTCTGGTATGGATTTTTGGGGGGACCCCACGCCGTTTTTTTTTTTTTTTTTGGCGCGGGGTTCCCCTTAAAATCCATACCAGACCTGAAGGGTCTGGTATGGAATTTAGGGGGAACCCCACGTCATTTTTTTTTTTTAATTTTGGCCGGGGTTCCCCTTAATATCCATATCAGACCTGAAGGGCCTGGTATGGAATTTAGGGGGACTCCCACGTCATTTTTTTTTTTTAATTTTGGTTCGGGGTTCCCCTTTGGGGAATTCCCATGCCGTTTTTATCAATGAACTTCTATGTGTATTGTCGGCAATGCAATAGCCGCGGGTAGTTTTAAATGAGTTTTTTCCTTCAAAATGTCATTTTGCTGTCAGACTGTTCTAAACACAGGAAACATGCGCCCCTTTACAGGCATACTATAGACACCCCCCCCCAGGTACGAAATTTAAAGGGATATTACACTTTTATTGTTTGACTTTAAGCATTATTAAAATCACTGCTCCTGAAAAAACGGCCGTTTTTAAAACTTTTTTTTGCATTGATCCATGTCCCCTGGGGCAGGACCCAGGTCCCCAAACACTTTTTATGACAATAACTTGCATATAAGCCTTTAAAATTAGCACTTTTGTTTATTCATGTTCGTGTCCCATAGACTTTAACGGTGTTCGCGTGTTCGAACGAAGTTTTTTCCTGTTCGCATGTTCTGGTGCGAACCGAACAGGGGGGTGTTCGGCTCATCCCTACTCCTAATGAAGGGGCGCCCCCGCTCGCTTGAGTGGGGGGAAGGCTTCTACAGTTTTCAAGGGTCTGATAGGAACAATGTCAAGACAGATGGGTGGCTTCCTCAATTTCTCTAGGTTACAAACTAGAGTTCCGAGAATTCCCGTCTCCTCATTTTCTCAGATCAAACGTTCCCAGAGATCCAGTGAAAAAGAAGTCTCTCTTTCTAGCTTTGGATCATCTCTTGTCTCAAAGAGTGATATCGGAGGTCCCCTTGGAAGAGCGAGATATTATTCAAACCTGTTCACGATTCCAAAACCAAACAGGGATGTCAGACCCATTTTAGATCTCAAAGATCTAAACCGGTTTTTGAATATCCGCTCTTTTCGCATTGAGTCAATCCGATCAGTAGTCTCCATCCTACAAGGGGGAGAACTTCTGGCGTCAATCGACATCAAGGATGCTTATCTCCATGTGCCGATTTTCCCCGCTCACCAGAAATTTCTACACTTTGAGGTAGAAAATCTTCATTTTCAGTTTGTAGCTCTACCTTTCGTTCTAGTTACTGCACCTCAAGTGTTTACAAAGGTCCTGGCTCCTCCTTTAGCCAGGTTAAGGGCTCTAGGTATAACAATACTAGCCTACTTAGACGATCTACCCTTGATAGATCAATCAGTAGCCCGCTTAAACCAAACTTTGGTCACCGCAGTCAGCTACCTGGAAGACCTAGGTTGGATTCTCAAGAGAAGTCCTCCTTAAAACCATCAAGGAGATTGCAGTACTTGGGGCTGATCATAGATACAGCTCAGAAGAGGGTGTTTCTGCCCCAGGAAAGGATCAGTTCCATAAAGGTGTACTGATTCAGTTGGTCAAAACAAAGAAGAATCCTTCTATTTGACTTTGCATGAAATTGTTGGAAAAGATGGTGGCTTCTTTCGAGGCCTTTCCTTATGCGCAGTTTCATTCAAGACTGCTGCAAAACAGTATCATGTCAACTTGGAACAAGAAGGTCCAAGCTCTGGACTTCCCAGTGCATTTATCCCCAATGTGCATGAGAGCCTCAATTGGTGGTTGATATCCAAGAATCTTCAAAAAGGGAAATCCTTTCTACCAGTTACCTGGAAGGTGGTAACAACAGATACCAGCATTCTGGGCTGGGAAGCAGTCCTGGAAGAAGCGTCTGTCAAAGGGAAATGGTCCAAATCAGAGAGAACCTTGCCTATCAATATTCTAGAGATTCGGGCAGTACGCCTTGCCCTGGAGGCCTGGACGCTCAGACTACAGAATTGTCCTGTCAGAATCCATTCCAACAATGCCACAGAGGTGGCCTATATCAACTACCAAGGGGGCACGAGAAGTCGTTCAGCCCAGAGAGAGGTGAATCACATTCTTTCTTGGGCAGAAAGCAACATTCCTTGCCTATCAGCATTCCATTCCAGGGATAGAGAATTGGCAGGCGGACTACTTGAGTCGCCAACAATTGTTCCCGGGAGAATGGTCCCTTCATCCTGACATCTTTCTGTCAATACATCAAAAATGGGGACGTGGATCTGTTTGCGTCCAGGTTCAAAACAAGATCGACAACTTTGTGTCAAGGACAAGGGATCCGATGGCATGTGGAACAGATGCCTTGGTCTTTCCGTGGGATCAGTTTTCACTGATCTATGCGTTCCCTCTGTTCTGTTGCTTCCAAGTCTTCTTCGCAGGATCAAGCAAGACGGGAAGGAGGTGATTCTTGTGGCCCCAGCATGGCCCAGAAGATCTTGGTTTGCTGAGATCATAAAAATGGCAGTAGGGGACCCTAGGACTCTACCACTGTGGCCAGACCTTCTCTCGCAAGGTCCGGTATTCCATCCTACCTTACAAACGCTAAATTTAACGGATTGGCTATTGAGACCCACATTCTAAAGGATCGTGGGCTGTCAGCTTCAGTATTTTCTACTTTGGTTAATGCTAGGAAGCCGGCCTCCAGAATCATATACTATAGAGTCTGGAAGGCATATGTCTCCTGTTGTGAATCCAGGGGTTGGCACCCTGGATATGTCATAGGTAGGATCCTTGAATTCCTACAGATGGGATTAGAAATGAAGCTGGCCTTGAGTACTATCAAGGGCCAGGTGTCGGCCTTATCAGTATTTTTTCAACGTCCACTTGCTTCACACTCTCTGGTTCGTAACTTTATTCAGGGGGTAACGCAGATTAATCCCCCAGTTAGGTCACCCCTGAAGCCTTGGGACTTAAATTTAGTTATGTCGACTTTACAAAAAAAGCCTTTTGAGCCAATTCGAGATATTCCCTTGGTCCTCTTGACAAGGAAAATAGTTTTCTTGGTTGCCATATCTTCTGCAAGAAGAGTATCAGAGTTGGCTGCTCTTTCTTGTAAAGAGCTAAATTTGATTATTCATAAGGATAAGGTTGTATTGCATCCTCATCCTAAGTTCCTACCGAAGGTAGTATCAGGTTTTCATTTAAACCAGGATATTGTTCTGCCTTATTTTTTTTCCAGAACCTCGTTCTGTGGAAGAAAAGTCACTACATTCTCTTGATGTGGTGAGAGCGGTCAAGGTCTATTTGAAAGTGACCGCTCAGATTCGTAAAATGGATGTTTTATTTGTGTTGCCAGATGGTCATAAAAGAGGACAGGCAGCGTTGAAATCTACTATTTCTAAATGGATTTGTCAAGTGATTGTTCAAGCTTATGGTTTAAAGAGGAAAATTCCTCCTTTTCATAGTAAAGCGCACTCCACCAGGGCTGTTAGTGCTTCTTGGGCAGTGCATCATCAAGCCTCTATGGCTCAGATCTGCCGCAACTTGGTTTTCAGTCCATACATTTACCAGATTCTATCAAGTAGATGTAAAATGTCTTGAGGATATCACCTTTGGGCGCAGTGTACTGCAGGCTGCAGTATAAGTCCTCTGGTCTTTTAGTGCCCTGCTTTTGTTGTGTCTCCCTCCCTTCAGTTGCCATTGCTATGGGACATTCCACATGGTAACTGCTATGGCTCTGTGTCTATGTACGATAAGAAAATAGGATTTTTATAACAGCTTACCTGTAAAATACTTTTCTTTGAAGGACACAGAGGTCCCTCCCTTCTTTGGCATACACATTTATTGCTTTGCTACAAAACAGAGGAACTCCCAGCAGTAGGAGGGGTTATATAGGGAGTGCACCTTTTTGTCTTAGGGTGTGCCAGTGTCCATCACCTAAAGGTGGCCTATTAACCCACATAGTAACTACTAATGGCTCTATGTCCCGTGATGTACTTCAAAGAAAAGGATTTTACAGGTAAGCTGTTATAAAAATCCTATTATAATCACTGGAAATCTGTATTTTTTTCCTGATGTGACTCTTGACTTAGAATGTGTTTTAAACATCATCATGAAGAAATAATGTATATAGCTGTATAACATGAACTGACCAATATCTTTACTTTGTTATTTTTCCAGATGATGAGGTCAGAGAGAAAAACAAATGTCCAGCCTACAGATGATGTCTTTGGACCACCTTTAGAATTGCTTTAGTCACTATTTAATAGTCACTATTTGTAGAGCTAAAAACTTATGTGAAATTACATTTTATGAAATATTGATGATGAACAATTATCTAAATCTATTACACTGCTCGTTTTTTGCAATTTGATAAGACCAAAACAGAACCATAGACTTGGTCTAAATTAGAAGAGTTAGATTAGCTTTAGGATGTCACTGTGATTTATTAGGTGAGGTAGCTTGTAACTGTAACAGTCTATTATTTATTTGCTTTTCCCATCTAGATTGTTGTCGATTAGCTCCTGAAGGTTACCATGCATTCACACAAACAAGTACTATAGAATTCTTATGTTCAAAATGTGTTAATGCTCAAGGCTATTATCTCATAAATTATATACATGGCAGTTTTTTATCTGAAGACAACAAGGTTAACTGCTAATATTTTCAGCAAATTTTCAGGGACATGTTGATGTTGAGTTGATACATTTCTGCCAAAAATATATCATATTAACCCATATGACAATAATATATTACATTTCCCTTAATTTCATGTCTCCTGAACTGGTTTATGGACTAGTGATATAATTAAAACATATTTATTTTCAATATATTTATTGAGTTTAACAGGAATATAAATATAAAGATAACATTTTTGTCATTGGCCCACAAGGCCTGTATTTAAAGATACAATACAAAAGCATAGTAAGCAACAGAGTAACAGTTACTTGTCTTAAAATGTATATTATCTATCATTAGTCATCGGCTTTAGGCTAGGAGTCTGTATAGGACTGTGAGGATAAGACCCTCATTTCTAGGGAGTCGTCCTATGGTTTCCTACTTTTAGATACCGGTTTTCCCAGCAGAGTAATTTCCTTGGGTTGATGAGAGAGGGCAGCAACCCGATCCGGGAGTTGCCCAGCACCCCACCCCTTTTGGGAAATCACTGTGGTAGTGCCTGACCCCACCCAGGCACCGTGCCCCTCCCCCCTATCCCCATCACTGCGGCATGCCGACTGTATTTCAAGGCTGGTCTGTCACAGTATCATGTTTTTAAAGGGTATGATCCGAAAAGATGTTTCGGAAACACAGTTGCTTGTATAATCTTAGCAAACTAACCTGCTTAGAGCATATTCTGCTACACCAATGAGGGGTGTAACTTCCCCTTTTAATATAAAGAAGATAGTGGGGCAGAGTGTCCCCGAGAGTAAAAGTAAAGGGAGAGAGAGAAAGAGGAAAGGGTAGCGTTCCAGGAGAATCCAGTTATCAGATCTATATGCAGAGAGAAATATTACACTAAGAAGCTCAGGGTTCCCAAATAGCTACAATTTTTCCATTTTGTCCTGTAGTTTCTACCTCTCGGTAGATCATCGCCAGCCTAGAGGGGACATAGTACCACCTAGTTAGGACTTTGATGTTTGCTTCAATCGGAGAGACATTAAGAATACCTTTATAGGAGCATTGAAATGCTTGAAACCAAACTGCTGGTTCCCATGAGAGTCTCAGGCCAGGCATATGGTGGAATGTCTTCCTTACTTGCCAGGGAGGAGTAGATTAATGAGATTATTCCCCTCTGATCCATAATGTTAGAGCACCATCGTTTGTATGTGGTAATTTTGAGTGGTTCATTCCTATCCATCCAAATGGAGTAAAGGAAGTGGACAATTTGTCAGAATCGGAATATCTCTGAGTTTGGCATTTCTAATGTGGTTCTACAGTGTTTCAGAGTGAAAGGTCCCGCTGGGGTTAGAAAATGGCCAATGCGAAACAGACCTTTGTTAGTCCACCAGTGGAAAGCTTGGATGTTCAGGCCTGGGGGAAACTTTGGGTTGTGAAAAATATGTGACAGGGGCCATAAGGGGGAGATCAGTGAACGTTGTTTATGGAGTGTGTTGCACAATGCCATCGAGTGGGAGAGAGTGGGGGACATAATAGACGGTTTGGATTCCGTTTCACTCCACAGGAGATAGTCTATTGTGTTTAAGGGGACTGCTTGTCTTTCTATGAAGAACCAGTCAGGTTTTCATCCCCTGGAGTAGGCTATAGAAATTTGGGTAAGTTGAGCGGCTTGATAGTACCACCACGGGTTCGGAAGACCTCTGCCCCTGTGATTTTACCCTTTATAGAACTTCTTTGGTGCATCTGTAGCCTTTATTCCCCCAAATGAAGCATACTTTTTGGGATTGCAATTTTAAAAGGAATTGTTTCTTTATAGGGATCGGGAGAGAGCGGAACAAGTATAGCATGCATGGGAAAAGGGTCATTTTTACCGCGTTAACTCTGCCCATCCAGGATAGACCACACTTCTAAATCATCACCACACTTACGCACCATAGGGGGTAGTTTGCTTGAAAGAGCTTGAGTGAGTCTGATGTCCAAATATGGAATCGCATCTGTTGCCCAAGTGAATGTAAAGTTGTGTTTTAGCTGGGTAATTATATCTGGGGGGACGGAGACGTTCAGGGCCATGGATTTAGATAAGTTGACCTTCAGACCCGAAACCTGACCAAATTCTCTGAGGAATTTGTATACAGTAGGAGTGGACGTTAGGGGTGAGGTAATGAATAGGAATAGATCATCTGCAAACAATGTGCACTTGTGTTCCTGGTCTCTGCAAATAACCCCCTTGATGTCAGCATTAGTCCAGATCGCAATGGCCAGAGTTTCTAAGGCTATCGCGAAGAGGAGGGGGGAGAGCGGGCATCCCTGTCTGGTTCCCCTGCCAATGGCGAAGGTTTCTGAGTATCTGCCCAATAAGCGCACTTGTGCATTAGGTAATGAATAAAGTAAGTGAATTATACCCAGGAAGTTTGACCCGAAACCCCATCTCTCCAGAATCTCATAAATGTAGGGCCAGGCTACTGAATCAAAGTGCTTATGAAGGTCTATTGAGAGGAGGAAGCCCCTCTGAGGAGGACCACCTTCCCATTGGGAGTTGAGCAATGATATAGCATCTACTGCTCTCCTAATTTGGTCTAGGCCCTGTCTCCCAGGGATGAAGCCCACTTGATCTCTGTGTATGTACGTAGCTACGAAGCTCGCTAGTCTGTTAGCTATAATGTTAGTCATTATCTTTGTTATTGATAAGCGAGATCGGACGATAGTTACTGACCTCGCTCGCATCTTTCCCTGGTTTAGGGATGACAGAGATATATGCAGAATTGAGGTCTCTGCCTAAGGGGGCTCCATCCCTGAGAGACTTGAAGAACCGCATCAGGTAAGGTGCCAGACAGGCGCCAAACTTTTTGTAATACCCTGTAAAGAGGCCGTCGGGTCCAGGAGAGGAGCCCAGTTTGAGGAATTTGATGGTGTCTAAAACCTCCTTGGAGGTAAAGGGGTCCTCTAGAAGTTCCCCGTGGCTTCGGCTATTGAGGGAATTGGGAGGTCATTGATGAAGGTACTCTGGAGTCCAGGCGAAGGCGGGGAATGGTTTTGTATAGGTCTGAGTAAAACTGCAAGTATCCATTATTTTGGCGGGGTTCTGGGTCAGGTCTCTGGCTGGGGATCGAATTTTAGGGAAGGTTAAAGTGCATTGTTTGGGGCTCAGTTTTGTGGAAGTTTTGTGGAGCCAATTCTGTCTTTTTAGGAATAAAATTTATCCCCGGGCCATCTGAGATGTTTCTCAGCCGCCTATGTGAGGGATAGGTTGAGGTGCGTTTGGGCTATATTTAGCTGTGCTAATGTTCCAGGTGTAGGGTTTCGTTTGTGGGCTTTAGCTAGTGCTTGGTATTCCTCCATTCATTTCTGTAAGTCTGCTCTGTGCGCCTTCTTAATTATGGAGGAGAGCTGGATGAGCTTGCCTCTGAGGACTGTTTTGTGGGTGGCCCACAGAGTCGGTAGGGACACTTTGTTATTGTCGTTTTCAAGGAAGTACTCTTTTGTGGTTTGTTCTAGTAATGTACACTGTATAGGGTCGCTGAATAGGGCCTAATTGAGGCGCCATCTGAAAAGGCCTGAGGAGCCTGAAGACCTGCGTGTGACTAGAGTTACAATAGAGTGATCTGAGAGGGGAATGTCTATAATTTTAGAGGTTAGAGTCAATGGAACCGTTATAGATGTGCTAAAACGTGGTCTATCCTGGCATAGACCAAGAGAAAAGAAAAAGTTTTCAGTACTTTATCCTATGGAGAAAGAGTTTTATAAGAAATGGGGAATTCCAGCAATTGACGCTGCTATATCCTCTGAAAATAAAAACCTGACTTGTCCAGTTGACAATGCTCATATGCTAAAGGATCCAAGGGATAAGAAGTTGGAGTTCCTTTTTAAAAACTATATTTCGCTTACAGGTTCAGTCGTTCAACCTGCGCTGGCAGCGATCGGAGTATCTCAGTCCTTAAAGGACCAGTATATAGATGTGCTCAAAGTTATTCCTGATCAGCAGGCCCAGGATTTGTCTGGAAAATCAGAAGCGTTGTGTTTTACAGTAGATGCGATGAAAGATTCTATTCTCCAGGCCTCATGGCACATGCTAGGGCTGGTACATGTGTGTAGAATCCTTTGGTTGAAAAATTGGTCAGCCGAAGCGCCATGCAAAAAGCTCTTGGCCAATTTCCCTTTTCATGGTGAACAATTGTTTGGAGACGATCTGAATAAGTATATTCAAAGAATTTCTAATGGGAAAAGTTCCCTTTTAATGGTTAAGAAGAAGTTTAAGCATTTTTCTTTTAAATGTACTTCTTCTCCAGTGCCAAGGGCATCAGCCTCCAGGAAGTCACAAAGGCCTCCACCATCAGATTCAAGAGGTAAACCTCAGTCCCAGGGTCAAAAGAGGACCTGGGGGAAGAAACCCACAAAACAGAATTCTAAAGCCTCCTAATGAAGGGGCGCCCCCGCTCGCTTGAGTGGGGGGAAGGCTTCTACAGTTTTCAAGGGTCTGACAGGAACAATGTCAAGACAGATGGGTGGCTTCCTCAATTTCTCTAGGTTACAAACTAGAGTTCCGAGAATTCCCGTCTCCTCGTTTTCTCAGATCAAACGTTCCCAGAGATCCAGTGAAAAAGAAGTCTCTCTTTCTAGCTTTGGATCATCTCTTGTCTCAAAGAGTGATATCGGAGGTCCCATTGGAAGAGCGAGATATTATTCAAACCTGTTCACGATTCCAAGTCAGACCCATTTTAGATCTCAAAGATCTAAACCAGTTTTTGAATATCCGCTCTTTTCGCATTGAGTCAATCCGATCAGTAGTCTCCATCCTACAAGGGGGAGAACTTCTGGCGTCAATCGACATCAAGGATGCTTATCTCCATGTGCCGATTTTCCCCGCTCACCAGAAATTTCTACACTTTGAGGTAGAAAATCTTCATTTTCAGTTTGTAGCTCTACCTTTCATTCTAGCTACTGCACCTCAAGTGTTTACAAAGGTCCTGGCTCCTCCTTTAGCCAGGTTAAGGGCTCTAGGTATAACAATACTAGCCTACTTAGAAGATCTACCCTTGATAGATCAATCAGTAGCCCGCTTAAACCAAACTTTGGTCACCGCAGTCAGCTACCTGGAAGACCTAGGTTGGATTCTCAAGAGAAGTCCTCCTTAAAACCATCAAGGAGATTGCAGTACTTGGGGCTGATCATAGATACAGCTCAGAAGAAGGTGTTTCTGCCCCAGGAAAGGATCAGTTCCATAAAAGTGTACTGATTCAGTTGGTCAAAACAAAGAAGAATCCTTCTATTTGACTTTGCATGAAATTGTTGGGAAAGATGGTGGCTTCTTTCGAGGCCGTTCCTTATGCGCAGTTTCATTCAAGACTGCTGCAAAACAGTATCATGTCAACTTGGAACAAGAAGGTCCAAGCTCTGGACTTCCCAGTGCATTTATCCCCAATGTGGATCAGAGCCTCAATTGGTGGTTGATATCCAAGAATATTCAAAAAGGGAAATCCTTTCTACCAGTTACCTGGAAGGTGGTAACAACAGATACCAGCATTCTGGGCTGGGAAGCAGTCCTGGAAGAAGCGTCTGTCAAAGGGAAATGGTCCAAATCAGAGAGAACCTTGCCTATCAATAATCTAGAGATTCGGGCAGTACGCCTGGCCCTGGAGGCCTGGACGCTCAGACTACAGAATTGTCCTGTCAGAATCCATTCCAACAATGCCACAGAGGTGGCCTATATCAACTACCAAGGGGGCACGAGAAGTCGTTCAGCCCAGAGAGAGGTGAATCACATTCTTTCTTGGGCAGAAAGCAACATTCCTTGCCTATCAGCATTCCATTCCAGGGATAGAGAATTGGCAGGCGGACTACTTGAGTCGCCAACAATTGTTCCCGGGAGAATGGTCCCTTCATCCTGACATCTTTCTGTCAATACGTCAAAAATGGGGACGTGGATCTGTTTGCGTCCAGGTTCAAAAACAAGATCGACAACTTTGTGTCAAGGACAAGGGATCCGATGGCATGTGGAACAGATGCCTTGGTCTTTCCGTGGGATCAGTTTTCACTGATCTATGCGTTCCCTCCTGTTCTGTTGCTTCCAAGTCTTCTTCGCAGGATCAAGCAAGACGGGAAGGAGGTGATTCTTGTGGCCCCAGCATGGCTCAGAAGATCTTGGTTTGCTGAGATCATAAAAATGGCAGTAGGGGACCCTAGGACTCTACCACTGTGGCCAGACCTTCTCTCGCAAGGTCCGGTATTCCATCCTACCTTACAAATGCTAAATTTAATGGATTGGCTATTGAGACCCACATTCTAAAGGATCGTTGGGCTGTCAGCTTCAGTATTTTCTACTTTGGTTAATGCTAGGAAGCTGGCCTCCAGAATCATATACTATAGAGTCTGGAAGGCATATGTCTCCTGTTGTGAATCCAGGGGTTGGCACCCTGGATATGTCATAGGTAGGATCCTTGAATTCCTACAGATGGGATTAGAAATGAAGCTGGCCTTGAGTACTATCAAGGGCCAGGTTTCGGTCTTATCAGTATTTTTTCAACGTCCACTTGCTTCACACTCTCTGGTTCATAACTTTATTCAGGGGGTAACGCAGATTAATCCCCCAGTTAGGTCACCCCTGAAGCCTTGGGACTTAAATTTAGTTGTGTCGGCTTTACAAAAAAAGCCTTTTGAACCAATTCGAGATATTCCCTTGGTCCTCTTGACAAGGAAAATAGTTTTCTTGGTTGCCATATCTTCTGCAAGAAGAGTATCAGAGTTGGCTGCTCTTTCTTGTAAAGAGCTAAATTTGATTATTCATAAGGATAAGGTTGTATTGCATCCTCATCCTAAGTTCCTACCGAAGGTAGTATCAGGTTTTCATTTAAACCAGGATATTGTTCTGCCTTAATTTTTTTCCAGAACCTCGTTCTGTGGAAGAAAAGTCACTACATTCTCTTGATGTGGTGAGAGCGGTCAAGGTCTATTTGAAAGTGACCGCTCAGATTCGTAAAATGGATGTTTTGTTTGTGTTGCCAGATGGTCATAAAAGAGGACAGGCAGCGTTGAAATCTACTATTTCTAAATGGATTTGTCAAGTGATTGTTCAAGCTTATGGTTTAAAGAGGAAAATTCCTCCTTTTCATAGTAAAGCGCACTCCACCAGGGCTGTTAGTGCTTCTTGTTTTGTGGGTGGCCCACAGAGTCGCTGGGGACACTTTGTTATTGTCTTTTTCAAGGAAGTACTCTTTTGTGGTTTGTTCTAGTAATGTACACTGTATAGGGTCGCTGAATAGGGCCTCATTGAGGTGCCATCTGAAAAGGCCTGAGGAGCCTGAAGACCTGTGTGTGACTAGAGTTATAATAGAGTGATCTGAGAGGGGGATGTCTATAATTTTAGAGGTTAGAGTCAATGGAACCGTTATATATGTGCTAAAACATGGTCTATCCTGGCATAGACCAAGAGAAAAGAAGGTTAAGTGAATGAGATTGAACAACATGTGATATCGGCTAGCAAAATAGAGAAATAAGGCCCCCCCCGGGGTAGGAGCGGACCCGCCAGTGCCCACCCCATAACCTGAGAGATCTGGAGCACCCTGAGTCAGAGTCTCCGAATCATCTCTGAGAGGCAAACTCGTTGCCCTCTGAGACTAGTGGAGGTGCACTAGGTCCACCATGGTCCTACTGCTAGAAATAAACAATAACAGTAAAATATGAACAGAACACCCTTGTAATGGTACATTTTGGATCTTAGTCCCACACCCCGGGGAATCCCCCCTCTGGGTCCACCTCTCTCCCGAGTATCCTCTAAGTTTACACAGAGGACCCGGGTGAGACCGGTCCTGAGTAGGGGAAGTAAGTTACCTCTAAGCCTGTTTGCAGACGTGTGTGGCCAAGGTTGTGGACGCTCAAGTTACATGAGGAGTTGTAAAATAACTTTGGGCTGTGAGGTGTACAGTTTCTTAGCTAGATCGCTATAATACAATAAAAGCATTATGGGAGAGAAAAGATTATATTACAGGAGAATCAGATAAGCTATTAATGGATTCAATAACTTGTGACCAACAGAGTCTCACTTTTTGGTTAAGTAACTTGTCTCCCCTTCCCTGATCCTCTCCCAGATGTAGAGGGCCCAACTGTCCCATCCTGCCTACAACTGTAAGGGAGGAGGGATTGAACATTGCTAGGGCTAAGGTTCTGGGGAGGTATGTACTGGGGGAATAGCCCCAGTAGGGGAGACTGGGTGAAAGGCCCACATCAAGTGGGTATGAGATGACACAAACCAGGGCCCTGGTTTAATGGGACGGGAAGTCCAATCATGTCGGTAGTGTCTCCTTGGACCACTTGGAGTGTTGCGTCAGCCAGGTGGATTGTAAGGGGCCGGTAATGTCCTGGATGAATCCTTTGAGTCCTTTAATAAGGGCCTTAACTGCTGGTTTGACATCTTTCACGTATTCCGGGAGCCCCCTTAGCCTGAAGTTGTATCGTCTGGACCTGTTCTCCAGGTCATTGATCTTTGATAACGCGGTTTCTAGTTGGTCCTGCAAGTCTTGGATTCTAGCAGAATTTTGGTTTATTCTCTATAACCTCAATCCTCATCCCCAATTGCTGCAAGTCTGCATAAATGGATAAAGTAATTTGGGCAGCATTCAGTGTGAGGCTTCTGGACAGCATCTGTGAAAAAGCATTCATCATAGATGGAAAGTCAGTGGGTGCTGGAGCTGTGTTGCAGGCTTCTCCCTCACAGATGAGTAGGCCTGTAATAGGATCATGCATAGGGGTGGTAGGGAGCTCCACCATCGATCTCTCTAGCAGGGATTCAGTAGATGTGGGGGGAGGTGCCTTCATCAGTGGGGAGTTTGCTGTACCTGGTGAGGATAGAGGAGCTGTGTCCTGGTCTGCTATGGAGCCTTCCGCCTTCCGCCTCAGCATCTGTGTTTCTTCCTTGTGGAGCGGCTGCGATTTTGGCATAGCTGAGCGGGCCAGCGGCGGTGTTCATCTTGCGCAAGAGGTTCCTCCGGGCCGATGCCGAGGCCATCCGAGTGTTCCCGGAGTGCTCCCCTGTTGATTCGTCCCATTGTGGTGTATGGGGAGGGGCGTTCTGGAGGCTGCAGCGGGTTGTTAAGGGACCGTGGTGGCACGGAATTCTAGAGGCTTGCGGCCATCTTAGGAGCTTCCACACATGCGCCATTAAAACATATTTAATAAGTATGTCAATCCCAGAGCTTTTGGACAAAAAAAGCTAGAGGATATTGATAGAGAAAATCTGGCATACTGTGAAGACTGAGTCACTTGATGGAGCAGGAGGGAATTAGGATTAATCTTTTTGTATTTGTAGACATCCTTCCCATATTGAGGGACATGTACTTCCTCATTGCCAGAGTAAAAGGTAATATTGCCAACTTTCTTTTCTATCTCTCCTTTTTTCAAATAAATGGAAGAAGAGAGGGAAACACGTGGACTCAAACACCACTTTTAGGAATTTATGGCATTGATTTTCAAAAGGAGTAGTGCATGATCACTTTGCAAAATGCATGCGCTCTCTTTGTAAAGTGAATGTACCTTTGGAACAGTAAATAAAATGTTGTTAGGCTGTTAAGCTGTGTTAATCATCCAAGCATATGCAAGCTGCAATTAATTTGTTTACACATGATTGGGTATTTAAAATGAACATAGTTTCAATTTATTCACTTTGGAAATGCCACATAATGCCACACGTGAACAGCTTATTTAGTAAGGCTACATTCATATCAGCCATTTATGCCGAAGCAAATTGTCAGTGGCTAGGTGGAGCCACCAGCGCTGTTGACTGTAATGACAGGTCACCAGCTGCCACAGGTATTCGGAGCTCTCTGGACAGCCAGTGATTATCTACACTGATTGCTGCTGGATACACACAAAGTGCATTCAGTAGCCATCACTGCAGGGAATATCTGGCTGAGCAGAAAGCTGTGAATACCTGTGGCCACTGGCAACCTGTCATTATAGGGAACAGGGTCGGTGGTTGCACCTAGCTGCTCACAACTGCAGCAGGAATCGGAAGATTTCTGTCGCTACAATTCCCACCGACATAAATCGCCGGTGTGAATGCAGCCTAAATCAACCCCAATGTGTTTGCTACTAAATAACTATTCTTACTGCTTGTTGCAAATTACTGCAGTTCTTACATACTGTATGGTCCACTAGATTCATTTAATAAAAACATGTCTAAAGCTTTAAGCAAACGTGAATTGTCATATATAATTTATTGATATTAAAGAAAGAGTTTTTTCATTGCTATATTATGGAGACAATGGCCCATGTTGCATTCAATTGCATACAGCTAAACATTTAAACATTTTCCTATATGGATCACTATATTTTTTGTGCATATGCTACAATATAACATTATCAGGTTTGCAGGAGCACATTTAGAATATGAATGCACCCAGCCCACCATGAAATTAAAGCTGAAATACAGTCTTAACAAATGTTGTCTAAATGAGCCGTGTGTATTCTTGACATAGGAAGACAGTAAACAGCTCACCTGGCTAGTGCTATATCAAGACTGAATCACAGCAAGTGGTTCACAGCTGCAACTTCTACTACAAGTCCAAAAAAAAACAGCACCCAAACATGATTTGATATTAAAGCCTTTATTGCAGTATACCAGATAATAAGGGCAATAACGTGTACTGACTTCCTTTTATGGGTCCATCTACATTAACACTAATATAATTCATAGAAAATATGGACCCTATATTTTGTTCAGCGGTTTCAGTAAACCCTGGTCACCAAATCACTTAATGGTTTAATGTCTTTCATGTCACATGTCTGAGGATATGCGTAATAGTTTATCTTATCTCCATTTGTCTACATCCCATTTTATGACGTGCACGCCATTTATGTGTATCGATACACTCTCAGAATTGTGTTATTTATATACCCGACGTTCCCTGTGCCCAACACGACTTTATATTACTCTGTGTCTTATATTGATCCAGCTTTATGTTTGTTAACTTTTTGACTCTGTACTTTCAATAAATAATTTAAACAAGAGAATATGGACCCTAGTCATATTTTCATATTTCACATGGAAGCCAGCGAATAAACAGCAACAACACTGTACCCACCAACAACAGCATCAAGAACAAAAAAACAAAAAAAACATATAAATCCGTAGAAATGTGAGCACATGCAACCACTCAAACTAGTATATGTAAAAACATGCTCATCCTCGGTCTTATAGAAAAAAGCATTCTGGTAATTAAAAAATTTCAAAATGCTTTCTGACAGAGAACGGGACATCACAAGGCTTCTACCCATGCCTGCAGTAAAAGCTTAAAGATCAGATCAAGTTCAGATGCTGGCTTTTTTGTGCATTTTGTATGCTTTTGCCGCGTACACACGAGTGGATTTTCCATCGGAAAAAACTTGGATGGTTTTTCCGACGGAATTCTGCTCAAGCTTGGCTTGCATACACACGGTCACACAAAAGTTCTCTGAACTTTCGACCGTCAAGAACGGGGTGACGTACAACACTATGACGAGCCAAGAAAATGAAGTTCAATGCTTCAGAGCATGCGTTGAATTGTTTCCGAGCATGCATAGGAATTTTGCGCGTCGGAATTGGTACAGACGATCGAAATTTCCGATCGGAACTTTTTCCGACCGAAAAATTGAGAACCTGCTCTCAATCTTTTGCTGGCTGGCTGTATGCAACCACTGTCTTTTCAACCCCAGATACAGCAGTGACCAGTGATAAGTCTTATATTAGAGGAAACTCCAGCACAGGACCAGATTTTGAAGAAATTACCAAAAGGAAACCAAGATTTTATAATGCCACGTACACACGATCAGAAATTCTGCCAGCAAAAGTCCAGTGGAGCATACATACGGTCGCATTTTCTGACCAAAAGCTCTCATCAGACTTTTGCTGGCAGAATTTCCGATCGTGTGTACGCGGCATTATTGTATTTTGGTTTCCTTTGGGTCATTTCTTCAAAATTTGGTTCTGTGCTGGAGTTTCCTCTAATATAAGACTTATCACTGGTCACTGCGGTATCTGGGGTTGAAAAGACATTGGTTGCATACAAAACCAACTTATAATCTTTGTGGCTATTGAGAAATGTATTTCAGTAGACATTTTTGTACCCCGAGCTCAGCTTTAAAACAGTCCTGGTCAGTGTCTCTGCTGCCAGAGGAAGAGGTCCTTAGCTACCTTGAAAAAGTGCATTTTTTGGTGACAATAAAAGCGTCAGTTTTTTTGTTTGAACATGGTGTGATGATGATCTCTTGGATTAGGCTTTAGATTTCAGTGGAGCTAACGGCCATTTCACGACAGCACCCTTTTAAATAAGGGTTCCCCCATTACTTTTTTTTTTTAACATTGCACGTTTCTGAGCTGTACATTATGGATGTTGAACTAACAGGCTGTCAAACAAAACATTTGCCAGCAGGTAGAGATTTTCAGTGAAAGAGATTTCATAATTTTCTTTCTATTCCTACACTCTTTTTCCTTTCTCCTAGCAAATTTTTGCTATCTGTGCACTGACTGCGGCACATGTACAGTACAATGTACAGTCCCAGCTCATTCCTAGCATCTGTAGGATACCAAGAATGGAACTGGGTTCTGAGATAAAATAAATCCAGTGCATCACCAGTGGCCACCCAAAGGCCAAAGAGAGGAGATGCCAGACCCAAAAGAATATGGCAATGGTGGCAACAGAATGGAGGTAAGAAGCTCAGACCTTGCATTGCTGGAGAAGAGCACACCCAAAGGTAAACGTGCTATAATGTATTGTATATTCATAGCAAATGCTGCCTGGCCACCCCATCTCCCCAGTTAAGTTCTGTTTTAAATATTTGTTTTTTTAAGGTTGTCACAGATGAATGCTTTTAGTTTCCTAAAAGGCTAAATCTGCTATAAAAGATAGCACTTTGAATGAGACAGGACTATAGGTAGATGAATAATACAATCAGTGGTCAAGAACAGACATTACGATCCATTTACCTTCAGGAGATGCATTTTTTCACTTAGTGAGAGTCCAAATATTGTAGTAATATTTTTCCACACATTTTTCTTGCTAATGACAACACAGAGGGATCCAGACAGGCTTTCATTGTACTGCCCACTTTTCTACTTAGCATATGATTGAAGTTTCAAAAGGGAGATTCCTTTTGTTACAGGGCCAACTTTAAGATCATGCTATGACAATATTTTCCTATATTGCCTCTAATTAAGATCAGATCTTTTTTTATCCCATCTCCTAACAGTTATAGACACTCATAATGCTCATAAGAAGGGTATGTGTATTGTATACAGCAATTCAGTCTGGTGCTACAATCAACACTAGACAAACTGGGGTTGATTTATTAAAACTTCCAGGTTGTTTTGTCAAAGCTTAATTGAACAAGCTAAAGTTAGAAGCTGATTGGCTATCATTCACAGCTGCACCCGATTTTGCACTCTCCAGTTTTAGTAAATCAACCCCCCCCCCCCCCCCCGTCTTACTCAAAATCTTTGCTGTGCTACTAAATTCCATGTACTGCTTGAGCAACATACTCTATGTGGGTTATCTTCCTGGTAGTAGTAAAAAGAGTAAAACCCATGCAGGTGGGACTATACCTTCTATTTACACAAGGAAAAAAGAGAGGCTTCCACCATGTCAGATGAAGAGTGTGGTGGTCCCATCCCTGGTTGTAGAACAAAAGAGGATCCCTCCTAATTAGGACTTTGAAAGGCCTCCAACACTATTGTTTGTATAGAAAAGATTTTTATTACAGTAGTCAGAGATCAAACAAGTGATCAAATATATAAAAAGACATATAGTGTCTAAAAAATATATACATACAACATAACAGAAAGCAAAAATCAAAATAATAATTGGTATAAAATGACAAAGATACTCTTCGGTGGGTGATGTACCCTGATACCCGACACGTTTCCAGTTGTTACACCTTCGTCAGGGGTAGAGAGTGGAGTATAGTCAATTATATTTTAACTCTAAAATAAAAAGAGACATAACAAAGAGAACAGCAAATATAACAGGAACAGTGTGCAACCTATGGAAAAATGTGTCAGCAAAATAATTATATTCCCCACATACCAATTGAGGTGATTCCATATCAAGAGCGCGAAAAGGCAACTGTCAAGAAGGGGATAAACCTGAACGCCAACCGAAAATGCACTGTAAGCTTGGGAGGAAATAAGTTCAGAATCTGGGTAATAACTGGATTTCAGCTGTAAGCTGAAAAGGAGGGGGGGGATGGTACATACCATGTAAAAATATGGGCCCCCCTGCTACTGATAAAACAAACCACTCCAGAGCCAAAAACAGGTAAGGCAAAAAAACAGAAACAGAGGCATAACGGGGGGGGGGGGGGGTGTTCAGATTAAACCCTCTCCCAGATATATGTGTAATACACCTTACAATCAGTTTACACAGAAACACATACAGGGAAGATGTGACAGCAAGAAAAAATGCCTAACTTACATATTTACCAGTATGTGCTTAAAACAACAGTAGGGATAGGGACTAGCCAGAGCCTCCAATGGAGCTACTGAGTTAGCGGGTAATACCCAATAGTCCCTGACTTCGTGCACCCTATGATGAAAAAATGAAAATAAAGAAATTAATGCCTCATTGTTGCCACCAAGAGGTCAATGATATGCCATCAGTGAAAGGTTTGCTTGCCTATAAACGTGGTGTCCATGAGTGGAGCGTCACCTCTTTTTATCAATGCCTACATAACTAATGCTCCCAGTGAGTGTTTATATATGGAGCCGAACTCCAGTGCATGCGCCATGGGGTTCAGCCCAGTGCACATGCAAAGTGTGGTAATCTGTAAAGGCGGATGCACGCGCAGAGGATGCCACCAACGTTGATGTTGGTGGAACGCAGCGTGCATATCACGCTGACAATTGGCGTGACAGGGGAGGAGCGGAAGTGAATACTGCTGACCCATCCCCTCTCAAGGTAAAAGGCCATGGGTGAGCAGAGTATCCATCCATAAAATAAGCCAACTCGTTACACACGCAGCCAGGGGGCGGCCACTATTAAGGGTATAGGCGGGATTTATTGTTATAAACTTCTCCGTCCATATAGCGCCATTTAGTGGACATGGAGCAATAAGATAACAAATTACATCTCGTATGGAATCACCCAGAATATGTGCGCCAACTCCATTGTAGACACTTTAAAGATTAAAAGAGATTCTAATGTTAATACCCACAGTACACAGTGTTTAAATGAACAATACATAGTATGCATTTAGGGCAATTGTGTTTAATGGTGTACTTCTCAGGGTCAACTATAATATAAAGGGCCTGACTATGTATATTGCTGACACAGTGAAACATGGAAAGATGTAACAAGTAAAATAGATAGGGACCAGAAAAAGGGGGGACCGGGGAAAGGAGGAGGGGTCCGTGAGACAAAAGATAAACAAGAAAGGTGGGGCACTGTCTATGTTAGAGAGTACATGCAATCTTTTTGGGTCACACCTGGACCCATTAATTTGAATAGATTTCCTAGATGTAACACATTGCCAAAAGTTATTTTAACCCACTCCTTCCCATGTGCCAGATGTAAAACCTTCTAAGAACGGTCGGTAACTAATTCAGTCATTGGGGCCAGGTGGTAGGGTGGCTTGTAAGGCCAATATCCATCTGGCCTCTCTTTGCAATAAAGTTTTGTCCCAGTCAACCCCCCTGGTATTGGGGTGTACCCAGTCCAGTACAAGAAACCTGATTTTAGGTGTATGTCATGGGCATGTCTGCCCAATGGTAAGTCTGGGTTGCATGTACGCATGCTATGTACATGTCTACTCATCCTTTTGTGCAATTCCAATTTAGTTTTTCCCACATAAAAACAGGCACAGTGGCATGACAAAAGATAGACTACCCTTTGTGTGTGGCAGTTTGCAAAGTGGGAAGGATGTGTGGCAGTTTGCAAAGTGGGAAGGTTTAAATCTAAGGCCATTCGGTAATATGACATTTTTGTCAGTGTTCATAAACTGACACTGAGGACATCCCCTGCATTTGAAGGTGCCCCAACGTTTACAGGGATCCCCCCTGAATTCACCAGTATATTCGCTGGTGGAAGCCTCTCTTTTTTCTATATAATACGGGTAGCAATTACCCAACCCCCCGTTCTTTGAGACTTCCATCACCTCAGTACTTCCATGACATTCTGATTCATTTCAGAAATTAGTTGACCTGTCAGTTTTTTGGATATGCTATTCAGCTAGCAAATTGTCGTTTGTTCACATATGTATACATATTCTCTTTTTTTTTATCATGTGTTGTTTATGTACATTTATTTATTTCTTACAAAAGGAGGTTTTTCGGAGGACAGCATTTAACTAGAATAGTAGTGTGTTTCTTTACCACCAACTTGGGAAATTTCTATTATGTTTAAAGGGAAAGAATTTGACACCCTTATGGGACAATATAGGAAACATGGGTTGAAGGAAGCAAGGGGGTCTGAAATGAATTCCCTTTTTCTCCAATTAAAAACACTAGTGGAAAACAAGGTTTCTCTTTTCTGACAAGTCAAGAATTTTGAGCACTATATCCAGGAGGATATCAATCCTTTTGGACTAAGGGTTCCAATTTTTCCGACATTAGACAATTTAGACACAATTTTTAAAAAAACCATGGGAGAATAATCTCCAACAATGCACCAAAACAATGATGCGATTGTTGATCGAAGAGTATCAAAAAAGAATAGCCACCTTAGAGAAAGACATCAAAGGTGTATATACCAAATTAGAATCCTTTAAGGAAGTTTCCACATTTGGAGAACAGGAAGAACGCATTAAGGGTCACATAGACCTACTAGTCAAGGAATTAATAACCACAAAAGAACAAAAGTTTTTGAGGGACAAAGTAGCGTTCAATGAGGGGAAGGCATATCTCTGGCAGCAGCATAATTCCCAAGGGCGTCAACAGAAGAAAAACAACCCAAAGAGTTAAAAAAAGAATTGGAACAATAATAGGGGTTCTAATTCATCTCTAAATTCTATTTCTTCTGCATGTTCACAGACTTCAAAGAAAACATCCAGGAAACAAAAATGGCGTTCACCTGAAACAGGAACTAACAGCAAGAGACACATTATGGAAGCCATAACATCAACACAATCTTCTTCCATGGTGGTGGGTACTGAGCACACAGCCAGGGCAGGTAACACACTTGGTGGCCCATCTGGGCAGGGACGATCAACCATGGACCCCCCCGTGGCTTCTGGACCCACGGATGTGTACTGACATGAAGCACAGGAATTTACTGGTGATGATGGTTTGAATATTATAAATTTGTCTGATTATGTTTTGTCCGGTGATGAGGCTGCTATACTAAGTAAGGATCTCACATTATGCCCATCCTCAAACATGGATACTTTCGAAGTAATCAAAGATTTGCATTTGTTTGCACGTAAATTGATCTTGAAAAGTCTATATGCTAAACCTATAAAGAATAGTGAACCATCGATAAAAGAAAGATAAGCACTCGATGACCTGGTCTCCTTATTGGAGGATCAGGAACAAAAAGATTTGATAGATAGCATAGACCTGGAATCATTGTTAGCCGCACATATTACCCCCACCACGGGGGGAGTGTTGGGCAAAACTACACTTAGGAAAAAATCTAATAAGTTTCCATCTCTGAGCTCAAATTCAAATTTGAAAGCCTTTATAGCAACGACCACGAAAGAGATCCAAGGACTAAAAAGTAACCTATCACTGGACAACATATCTGATAATGAAAGAAGGGCACTGGAGTTACTTAGTAACCAACACCAACTCACAATAAAACCCTCGGACAAAGAGGGGAATATTGTGATTATGAACAACTACCAATAATGTGTGAAAAAATACTTTCTAATGAAGAATGGTACTAACCAATATCGAAAGTAACGATAGAGAAATTTGATAATGATTTCTTCATATTGGTAGATCAAGCCTATTTTGATAACACCGTCACCCAGCAAACATGGGAGTTTATACGCACAATCCATTCGAAAATCCCGACGTATTACAGTCTCCCGAAAGTCCATAAAGATTTGAATAACCCTCCAGGTAGACTGATCGTCTCTGGAAGGGGTAGCATAACTGAAAACCTCAGTAAATACATCGACAAACAACTACGCCTGTTAGTTGCTAATTTACCCTTGTACATCAGGGATACAGCCCAGTTACTACAAAATCTTGAAGACCTGTGTGTTCCACCTAATTCGATCTTGGTTACACTGGATGTAGAGGCGCTCTATTGTTCCATTCCACACAAAAAAGGAGTTGAAGTTGTAGGGTACTTCATCTCCCAGTCACATGAAGATGACAAACCACTGTACCAATTTATTTTGCGTGCCTTGGATTTTATCTGGCTGCATAACGCCTTTGCCTTCTTTGGCTCTCATTTCCTCCAGATACAGGGGGTGGCTATGGGGACTTGCTGTGCCCCATCCTACACCAACCTGTATCTGGGGGAATGGGAGAACATGCTTCTATCAACAGATGATTCGTTTATAGACCAGATATTAGTCTGGTACAGATTCATAGATGACATCTTCCTTATATGGAATGGGTCAATGGACAGCTTAAACCTGTGTATGTCATCCATGGGTCAGAACGATTTCAATCTCAAATTTACAATGGTATGTGATCCCCAAAAAAATCACATTCCTTGATGTTACCATCTTCAAGAACCCAGATGGTCACCTTTCCAGTGTATTATACTGTAAAGAAACGGCGGGCAATACCTTCTTGCATGCAACCAGTTTACACCCGGCACCACTCATCAAGTCCATTCCATACACACAATACCTTCGCACTCGCAGGAATTGATCCGATGAGAATATGTTTCTCACTGAAGCCAAAAAACTACAAGCGAGATTGCTCCAACGGGGATACTCCCCCACGGCCTCAAGAAGGCTTTCAAAAGGGCAAAAGAAAAAAACAGACAGTCTATTGTTTGATAACCCCAAAAAAGGTCTTAATGCTATCCAACAACATTACCACTTTTAGCAAGCAACATAAAGCCTTTAGAAAAATCTTACAAAAATACTGGCATATCTTACAGATTGATCCAATATTGAATCAATTCATATCGAATGACCCCTTAATTACATACAAACGCACGCAGTCTCTAAAGGATAAATTGGTCACCAGCGAATATACTGGGGAACTCAGGGGGGATCCCTGTAAATGTTGGGGCACCTTCACATGCAGGGGATGTCTTCAGTGTCAGTTTATGAACACTGACAAAAATGTCATATTACTGAATGGTCTTAAATTTAAACCTTCCCACTTTGCAAACTGCCGCACACACAGGGTAGTCTATCTTTTGTCATGCCACTGCGGCTGTTTTTATGTGGGAAAAACTACATTGGAATTGCACAAAAGGATGAGTAGACATGTACATAGCATGCGTACATGCAACCCAGACTTACCACTGGGCATATACCAGGGTAATTTCCCTAAAATCAGATTTCTTGTACTGGACCGGGTACACCCCAATACCGGGGGGGTGACTGGGACAAAACTTTACTGCAAAGAGAGACCAGATGGATAGTTGCCCTACAAGCCACCCTACCACCTGGCCTCAATGACTGCATTAGTTACTGACCGTTCTTAGAAGGTTTTACATCTGGCACATGGGAACGAGTGGGTTAAAATAACTTTTGGCAATGTGTTACATCTAGGAAATCTATTCAAATTAATGGGTCAAGATGTGACCCAGAAAGATTGCAAGCAGACTCTAACATAGACAGTGCCCCACATTTCTTGTTTATCTTTTGTCTCATGGACCCCTCCTCCTTTCCCCGGTCCCCCCTCTTTCTAGTCCCTATCTATTTTACTTGTTACATCTTTCCATGTTTCACTATGTCAGCAATATACATAGTCAGGCCCTTTATATAATAGTTGACCCTGAGAAGTACACCATTAAACACAATTGCCCTAAATGCATACTGTGTATTGTTCATTTATACACTGTGTACTGTGGGTATTAACATTAGAATCTCTTTTAATCTTTAAAGTGTCTACAATGGAGTTGGAGCACATATTCTTTGGGTGATTCCATAAGAGATGTAATTTGTTATCTTATTGCTCCACTTCCACTAGATGGCGCTATATGGATGGAGAAGTTTATCACAATACATCCCGCCTATACCCTTAATAGTGGCCGCCCCCTGGCTGCGTGTGTAACGAGTCTGCTTATTTTATGAATGGACACTCTGCTCACCCATGGCCTGTTGCCTTGAGAGGGGATGGGTCAGCAGTATTAATTTCTGCTCCTCCCCTGTCACGCCAATTGTCAGAGTGATATGCACGCTGCATTCCACCAACATCAACTTTGGTGGCATCCTCTGCGCGTGCGTCCGCCTTTACAGATTACCACACTTCGCATGTGCACCGGGCTGAACCCCATGGTGCATGCGCTGGCGTTCGGCTCCATATATAAACACTCACTGGGAGCATTAGTTATGTAGGCATTGATGAAAAGGGGTGACGCTCCACTCAACAATACCACGTTTACGGGCAAGCAAACCTTTCACTGATGGCATATCATTGACCACTTGGTGGCAACAATGAGGCATTGGGACTATTAGGTATTACCCGCTAACTCAGTAGCTCCATTGCAGGTTCTGGCTAGTCCTTATCCCAACTGTCGTTTCAAGCACATACTGGTAAATATGTAAGTTAGGCATTTTTTAGAGTGGTTTGTTTTATCAGTAGCAGGGGGGCCCATATTTTGACATGGTATTTACCCAGATTCTGAACTTATTTCCTCCAAAGCTTACAGTGTATTTTGGGTTGGCATTCAGTTTTATCCCCATCTTGACAGTTGCCTTATCACGCTTTTGATATGGAATCACCTCATATGGTATGTGGGGCATATAATTATTTATATGCCTATAATAATTTTGCCTATAATTATTTTGCTGACACATTTTTCCATAGGTTGCGCACTGTTCCTGTTATATTTGCTGCTCTCTCTGATATGTCTTTTTTTATTTTAGAGTTAAAATATAATTGACTATACATTATACATATAGATTTGGATGCCAGATTTCAACTGTAAACCCATTAAGCTTAAAATAACCAATCAGACGAACACCAGTGACCCAAGCAAAATTCTTAATGTCTATACAAACTGTATTCTAGCACTAGCCATTTCTGTCCATCACAAGCTGCTAAATAATTTGCTGACCTCTCCCTTCACACTCTTTATGATTCAGCTAAGGCTAAACTTGAATATCTATTACCTACCAAGGAGATCCTTGCCACTAAAGAACAATCAGCATCCAGGATCAGATGGCCTTATGGCTTCCTATTATTAAAAACAATTGCTGATATGTTAATCCCGTTATTACTGAAAGCCAACCCTTTCTTACGTTTTATCCAGGTGAGTTTCGGCCCTCACATCTGAGCTTGAATTTCAGCCCTTTATATGCTTCTGCAAATGCATCTCAAATATTTGGGCTTCAAATCTTATCTTTTTCCTATCAAACATGGTACCAGGCAGGGGTGTCCGCTCTCCCCCTCCTGTTTGCAATAATCATTGAGCAATAAGAACAAGGAACAATTCTGGGACTGACAGTTTGTGCTGATATGTCTTCTTGCTGACTACATTATTTTGTACATAATCTAACCAACCACTACTCTTTCCAATCTGCTGAGCATTCTTTCTTGTTTTGCCTCTCTTTCCAGCCACTTTATCAATAGCCAGAAATCCAAAAACCTCAACCTGACATGTCCTCTGCATAAAGCAAACATACAATTTCCACTGGGTTTCTCATTCTCTTACTTGCCTGGAGATGCAACTGACAAACTCACATGACAGCTTATACACTACCAACTATCCTCCACTTTACATACACAGAAAGCTCTACTTGCAACTTGGAAAAAATATCTGATCTGCTGGCTGGGGAGAATATCCCTCATTAAAAATTCCTACCTCTCTAAACAACATCATTACTTTGAACTTCTCTTCATAGTGATACTGGCCCATGTACATTTCTACAGTGAGAAATCTTCCAACTTATTTAGGAAGCCCTGTTTCAAAAACCCAAACTAAACAGAACCATCCTGACATGCAGCAAAAATCCAGTGAAATTTAGGTCTTCCTAATCTTACCAAGTATTATTAGGCCACCCGATTAGCATTGCTAACTAAATACTATTCCTGTCAGGAAGTCTCAGCCTAGGTTGCTTTAGAAGAAGCAGACTGTGATCTGATGTACATTAATAATCTCCTCTGGCTCCACTCCAAGGATAGAACAAATGTCCTGATCCTGAACCCAATTCTGAAAAACTACCTTAAAGTATCAGACAACATTCAGTATTCTTCAGGTCTTCTCTCCCTCCATAATCCCTTTTTGTCATACGTGTATAACTCTGCATTTTGCCTTGGAAGAGATACCTGTGCTGCTTCACTCCAATCTAAATTTGAATTATCCAAAACACATTTTTATTCATTTTTAAAGGTATAAAAGATACAAAAAATGTCCATAATAGAACACAAAATAACTGGTTAGCACGTAGATAAACAAGAAAAACAACAGCAACAACAAAAAGGAAATATTAAAAGTGAGATCATTTTCAGCAGCACATGAATGTTCATCCAACAAGCAATGTTGACATAACATACATAAATCAATTAGATCCATCCCACCACAAGAGCAACAAATGCCATTTTTTTCCCCAAAGTATTTATTGCGTCTCAATCGTTTTTCACGAGTATACAGTAGTTCATTAGGGCAAGTCTGAGGGATTGGGATCAGAGTGTAACTTTCAGTAACGTGTCAATGACAATTCTAGCCACGAGAAGGTGAGTGATTACAGTTCTATACAGGAATGCACTGGGAAGTCATCTATGCCCAAATTTAGGATGGCTAATGCTGGGGACGGGGGAGTCCAAAAAACAGTATTTCATACACTAATTGAAACATTTTTCTCCAGAAGCTAGTGAGGTGTTTGTAATGCCAAAGTACATGCAATAAAGTGCCTGTAGAACCACAGTTTTGCCAATATAATGATGATTGGGAGGGGTAAAACCTATCCAATTTGTAAGGAGTAAGGTACCAGTGCAAAGTACATTTTTACATTAGCTCCCAGTGATCTACACAACTCGAAGCCTTATAAATGGTGGTAAGGGCTGTTCCTCTTTCCAATGTAGGAAGGGTGCAAATTTATGAAAAACTGTGTTGTAATGTAAGATTGTAAAACAATGAAATGCCCTTTTAGGTTGGCGTTATAGAGGAATGATATTGCCACACCACAAATGCTGAGATTTTTTGATATCTTCAGTTCATCATTTTAAGCACTCACTTACTAGACGACACTCCACATTTATCATTGTTTTAACAGAAATCTATGCATGAACCACACTCCCTGGGTATGATTTTTCTTTTGCTTTGGCAGAAAGTCTTCTGCCTCCTTACTCAGAAATGGATTTGGGTGAGACCCTGAAAGAAGAAGACTGGGCCTGAATATGGGCAACTGCTAAATGTTGCTGACACAGTGTTCTAGTAGTACAATCAACTTATAAAATCATATCCAGATAATAGTTGGTGCCTTATAGCATTGCAACCTATTTTGCAGGTGATTCCCCTTCATGGTCTTGTGGATGTGGGCAGACTGGATCATTTTTTCAAACATGGTGGTCTAGCACAATTCTGGTCTCAACTTGCTTACAAAACTAGTAGTTGATCCTATAACCACACAGGCTAAGTGTGCACTTCTTGATCTGAAACCCCTTGGTCTTACTGATTTACAATTTAACCTGGTGATCTTTATTCTTACAGCTGTAAAGAAGACAATAGTTAAGGCCTGGAGGTGCCCCATCCTTAGTATTATGGAAACCAGTATTACTCAAGTAATGTTATATAACAAATAGACACCAGGCTTTAGAAGCCATGACCAAGTTTTTGGCGATCTGGCAACCTTGAGCTGAACAGATACTGCCCCTTGGTTTTGACATGCAACTGCTCCACTGTGATGCAGCCATTGCCTGCAGTCCCCCCTCTGATTACCTTACTTTCTCACATCACCCTCCTGTCGCACTCGATTCTTTCCTCCCCATGTCTGATCCTCCTGACCCTTCTTTCCTTGGACATTTTCCCTCCCCACGGCTCTTATGGAGAATCTTCTGTTTATGTATAACTTTATTGATTTATATTGCTTATGAGGTATTTTGTTTGTACATGTCTACACCATGGCTTACAGGCTCTGTAAACTGATGTATAACTCCTTACTATATGCAAACGCAAATGTTTGTATAAATACCTGTTAACATTTCAATAAACACATTAAACAAGAAATTAGGATCCATTATCTGACTTTCAAACTATAATTAACCATGCCTGTGAAAAAATAAAATTTGCTTATAAAATGCTTTCATGTCATCTGCAGGACCTATGTTTATTTATAGCAACATTAACCACAGAACAGTTTATAAAAGGCAGCATTGAGAGAATATTATAAACAAAGTTTACATAAATGACTGTCAACTAATGGCAGTTTTACATTTCGCTGGCATATAATTTTTGGTGTCTTATGTTTCCAATTTAACTAGCTGGCAGAAATGTTGCTGACAATGTTGTAAATTACTGCACTGCTAACATTTAGGATAAACTTTATATGTTGCTGGTGAGACACATTTTTTATTATAATGTTCCCAGTAAATACATCCTTTCTGCTATAGAGAAAAATATATTTTCTCAAACTATTAAGACGCTATCTTTTTGATTGAAGATTGAAAGTTGAAGAGTGGCTATTTCTAATTTTTCCGTTGCTGCTGGGGCAGCAAAATCATTTCCTAACTATGAAAAATTAGTGCTTAAAGGAGGTGTCAGATGGGGACTTTTACGTGCTGTGTTTTTAATTGTAAGTTTTGCCTTGCAAACTTGCTTAGCTAAAGCTCTCTTCTAAGAGCTGACATCACTTTAGCATAAGAATGCTTTATTTAACCATGGAAACTCTTTTCCCATTTTAATGAAAAAAATGTGAAGGGATCTACAAACCCCTCCTGTCTGCACACCCTGGAGATATATATGCAGTGCACAAAAATATATAACGTGAAATATATTAAGCTCAAAGCCTCAAATGTGTAAAGAAAACAATAGTGATTCCATACCGCACTAACACATAAATATAATAAATGTGAAATTATTATACAATATTGAAAGTCCAATAACCACCACCAAAAAAAAAAAAAAATTGTTCCCACAAAGTGCTAGTGCAGTCTGCTGATCATCAAACAAATTTGATTGTGATATCTTTAAAGTGTGCAAATCCTTCCACCGACTTTTAGGTAAGTATCCTACTCACCAGACAGGATTGACAGCCATTGCAGGTAGTCAATGTAATGAGCCCTTGCTCGCTCGGTTTCACTCTCCCGACACTCCTCTGCGGCTATAGAATCAGATTGCAACGTCTGATGATTCGGTCATCCGATGCTCCGGGAATCGAACTACAGCTATGTGCAGTTTGAATCCAGTTGTGATAGCTCAGAACAAACACCAGGCAGGCTGTATGTAAGTTCAAACAGGAATCTCTTTTATTGAAAGGAATACAGGCTCTTTTATACAGTAAAAGAGGAGGTGCATGCCTCCTGCTCATATTACTCTGAACATACACCTGTGACCAGAAACCTAATTAACATGGGCTAATTAACTAATCCCTTTAGACAGCCTAGATAACTCAGTCATGACCTTTAGGCCAGACTGGCCATCTTGTAGCTCAGAAAACACAATCAACATTATCACAAATCAACACAGAACTCTTCTTCACACAATAGCAGAGTTAATTAACACAAACAGCAATGGGGATCTAATGACTCTTAGATCACATACTAGACTTATTTACAATAAACACATTCTAGCAGGCAACAGACAGACAGGTGGCTGGAATTGACATCAGCATCTCCTAACAGTATTTGTCCCAGCATTATGAATCAGCCACTATTTCTAATATGGCAAATCCAGGGTCCCCAGAGTCTGTGTCTCTTGGGGGGATATGGACCTGAATCCAAAGTAACACCACCTCAAGGGTCCTCAGGCATACAGCTCACAAAGAGCACCATTCTCCCAAATGCCAGGGCCCACGATCGATCGGCAAGAGGCTAGCATTCAGTCCCCTCCAAAAGTCTCTCTCCCGGCTAGGTCTGTCACATTTCTCCCCTTTTGGCAGGAGACTAACACAGGAGGAGACCCCAGACGGGTTGACTCCAAAGTTAGTCCATAGTTCCAGTCCTCCAATGCTGATATCCACACAGTACCCCAAATAAATTGTCCCAAACAGAGCATTACTTACCCAGCCAACCTCTGCCTCTTTCAGAGAACACGCTTGCTGCTGGGGAGAGGCCTGGACTGGCCCTTCTCCCTGGAGTCTTTTCAGCCACTGGAGAGAAGACAGGGTGACTGGGCTCACTCCGTCATGCCTTTGGGGATCTGGGCCGACTGCCCAGCATCCCTGGGGTATACAAGTGGAGACTGAAGTCCCATCCACTACCACAGGAACTTCCTCTTCTGTTAGTTGAGGGCAGAGGCCAGCAGCACTCTGCCTGGTTGCCAGCCCTTCTGCTTGGGATTCCACACCCTCTGCTCTGGCTAATCGTTGGGGCAGGAGGCTGGCTTCCTCCACTCCCAAACTGTGTAACTGCCATTGGGAAGGTGAGCCGGCTGCTTCCTTTTCCATTCCCTCATCTGGATGTTGGCATGATATGTCTGTGGTATTGTCTCCCAGGTGCACGGATCTTTGCTGGGGAGGAAAGACCACTTCCTCCACCCTGGCCAACTGTCGGGGAGGGACGATGAACACCTCCTCTCCCTTCTCCCCCTGTGCCTCCGGAACCCCCGCAGGTGTAGGGCAGAGATCTTGGACCCTCTGTCCGGTTGCCAGCGCTTCAGCTGGGGAAGTTCCTTGTAACTCTACAGATACTTCTGTTGGTGCTGGGCAGAGCACAGTGAAGTTTGGCCCTAATAACAGCTCTTCTTCTGGAGGCTCACCAGGTTGTTCTTCCTCAGCAGTAAAGTCTATCAAATCCCCTGTCTCTGCAACTGGTGTCTGGGGATAAAGGTTCACCATCTCCTCTCCGTGGAACCCAGAAGATGCTATCAGTGCTGGGCAGAGGTTAGCAGAGCTCTGCCCTGTTGTCAGAACTTCAGCTTTGGGGATAGCAATCTCCAGATTTTCCACTGCCGATTTTCTGGCATTCTGCTGGACAGGCACATTCCTCCATCCAAGATCATCCAATGCAGAAACAGGTTCATCAAGGTCAGTCAGCACTTGCTCCATCCGCCATAAGACCTCCACGTCCATAGCTGCGGGGGCAGGTTAGCAAAGCACACTGTTACTCTGCCACATTGTCGACTCTTCAGCCAGGATTTCAGAGTTGTCAACTGGTATTTCCAGATAGTACCAGGCAAAGGGAGCCCCACCCTGCTGCTGAGCAGAGTCTAGCAGCTGTCTGTAGGCCATCTCAAGCTCCCATTCCTGAACGGCCAGAAACTCCAAATCTTCCTGTGCCCAGTGCACTTCCGAGACATTCAGTCTTTGCTCTCTGTGCTCCTTTATTTCCTGCAAACACCACTCCCGATCACTCCCCAAGTCAGGGTCCCTGGACAGCCTCCAGTACAACAATCCCAGGCCATTGTAGTCAAAGCCTTCCATGGGGCTGTCATCCGCTGTCCACGGGCACACTTGGGCTACATACCACTGGAGGGCTCTGCAGCTCTCGTCCAATCGCATTTCTGCCCGGATCAGCCTGCTCAACTCAGCTGTCCACTCCTGGTTTGGCTGTTCCCCCAATAACAGCGTTCGCACTTCATACTGCGTCCAGTACCTTACATGGGTGGAGGGGAGAACTTTTCCCTGGTTTCGCTGCTCACGGGCTAGCGCTTCCTTCCAGAGTTCGCAGCAGATAGAATCAAACCATCCTAGCAGGACCTGCTCTGATACTGGTCCTCTGTGCTGTATCTGCATCTCTCGCAACCTCCTTCTGAATTCCTCTTCCATGGTGGCTGGTATCTGTACCTCTCCTCTCCTGCTATCTGGACCTTGGATCCAGGTGATGGTTTGGATGTGTTCACGGCAAGGAAGCACGATCCCACCATTCCCTCCACGGCTCTCAAGTAAGTCTTTCAGCGTGGCTCTCCTGCAGGCTGGTTTGGAGTGTCCTAGTAACTGGAGAGCAAATCCCACCACTACCAACCAATGTAACGAGCCCCTGCTCACTCGGTTCCACTCTCCCGACACTTCTCTGCAGCTATAGAATCAGATTGCAACGTCTGATGGTTCGGTCATCCGATGCTCTGGGAATCGAACTACAGCTATGTGCAGTTCAAATCCAGTTGTTATAGCTCAGAACAAACACCAGGCAGGCTGTATGTAAGTTCAAACAGGAATCTCTTTTATTGAAAGGAATACAGGCTCTTTTATACAGTAAAAGAGGAGGTGCATGCCTCCTGCTCATATTACTCTGAACATACACCTGTGACCAGAAACCTAATTAACATGGGCTAATTAACTAATCCCTTTAGACAGCCTAGATGACTCAGTCATGACCTTTAGGCCAGACTAGCCATCTTGTAGCTCAGAAAACACAATCAACATTATCACAAATCAACACAGAACTCTTCTTCACACAATAGCAGAGTTAATTAACACAAACAACAATGGGGATCTAATGACTCTTAGATCCCATACTAGACTTATTTACAATAAACACATTCTAGCAGGCAACAGTCAGACAGGTGGTTGAAATTGACATCAGCATCTCCTAACAGTATTTATCCCAGCATTATGAATCAGCCACTATTTCTAATATGGCAAATCCAGGGTCCCCAGAGTCTATGTCTCTTGGGGGGATATGGACCTGAATCCAAAGTAACACCACCTCAAGGGTCCTCAGGCATACAGCTCACAAAGAGCACCGTTCCCCCAAATGCCAGGGCCCACGATCGATCGGCAAGAGGCTAGCATTCAGTCCCCTCCAAAAGTCTCTCTCCCGGCTAGGTCTGTCAAAGTCAACACCAGCAAACAGAGACTCTACAGATAGCAGCAGCTCAGGAATAGCATGACCACCAGATGAGTGGTATGTATATATGTATATATCAGGAAGAAAGAATAAAACTCCTCATGGTATAGTACTGTTAAAAAAATGTAATGTTAAAAACTACAGAATTGCACTTACAAGACAGAAGATAAGATCGCACGCATGAAAAAAGCAGGGACGCATCCGCATTCCACCTGCGTTTCCAAACAGTTGTGGAAGCGATGTGGCACATATCACTGAATCCTACGCGCTTCGTCAGCAGAGTCTGACATCATCAGGGATCATGTGATAGAGCCCGTCACCTCCTCCTTATATACACTGTCATTAAAAAGGATAACCAATCCGTTGTAATCATCGCAGCCAGTCAGCATTCCAGACTCTGAGTTATTTACATTTATAAGAAGACTCCCTAAACTAACAAATATATTTATTATTAGTTGAAAAATGTTTTAAAAAAAATATTTATATATAAAAATAAAATAATAATTCCAATGGGTGTTATGAAATAACTCCCCCTGGTGGCCAATAATTACATTGTTAATGTAATAGTTAATTAGTTAAAAAAAACTAGTGGAAAAATAATATATTACAAACCAATATTTATAGAAAATAAATAATTAATGTAAATCAAATATATACTAACAATGATCATAAGACCACTAGGTATAAATATTGATATTGATTTAAATTGTATTATTTCTAATTATTGAATGTAGATTGTGATGGTGTTCCAATCCGTTTTTATCCTATTATTTTAGTGGTCTTATGATTATTGTTAGTTTATATTTAATGAAAAAACAAATGCAGCCACTACATCCAAGAACTGGCTACCTGCAGTATTATAAATGTTTGCTTTTGGGTTTTATCCCCCTTTAGTTTTTTAATTCTATTAAAGTCCAACATTGTATCACCTCTTCTGGTCTTCTGTTTCCAGAAATTCAGTAAGTATCACATTACTCAAGCCTCTATACAAAATACTCATGGGTTGCTCCTCTTTCACGTATTGCCTTGTAAATACAAAGTATTCAAACAAGAACTTTAGGGGCTTTAAAGCCAAGCATAACATGTTACATTGTGAACTTGAGCAATGCCAATAACATGCCTGAAATATTCCTTAATATCTCTGGCTGTAAACGTCACCTCAGTGCAAAATAGATGATCAATAAGAATTCAAACAATATATTTCTATCCTTGCTCCCCTTCGTTTCTTCATTCTCCCCACTCATAATGTTTTACTGTTTGACCTACAGTATATGCACATGTTAACTTGTTTGTTCATAATTATTAAGCCATAGTGCACCCACAAAGTTTAATTTCAAATAGCCTGTTCACTATACAGGGAAATTTACCCAGAGCTTAATGAATGTGGTGACGATTCACTTTGCATAGAATGCCCAATCCTGTGCAAGAAAATAAAAAAACAGCATTTTTGCTTGCATCTGATTGGATGATGGAAGTTAGCAGAGCTTTACTTTGTTTACTAAGTTGTGGGGGTAAATTAACTTGACAATTGCAACTTCCCTTGCAAAGTGAACAGTCTATTTGTCTTTGGTATTTTAATCCCAATATGTTTACTTAAGTTAGATGCAAGCTGAAGTACTTTTATTTGTCTTGTAAGAGCCTAAACATTTACACATGTATTCTTTATGTAAAATGTTATGCTGTTTTCATTTTGTTCTTCATGGTGATGATCTCAATATTGATCAATAAATATGCTGAACCTGAAAAAATGTACCTGTTCATGAAGCTGCTATCTTAACCTCCCTGGCGGTATGAATATTTCGGATTTTAGGTGCTGAAAGCGGTACAATTATTTTGCATGGAAATTTGGCGTTTTATATTGTAGGTCTGTAATTCTTAACAATAACACACTTAAATCTGTCCAAACAAGAGTCTAGTAGATATCCCGGGTATGATAAAGTTTGAAACACAAAAACATAAATTATAATATAATAAATAAAAATAAATAATTTAAAAAAAAAAAAAATTAATAATAAAATAAATTTGCCCACGATTCACTATCGCTCAATTCTGCAAGTGTTCTAATTTACTATCGCTGTTTTCTAGCTGGTCTAAAGCCACTTTTGATGTAAAGGGACACTTTTTGGTTGCTATGGACAATCTCCAGTTTCCAGGCAGAAAGAACAGTATATATAACATAAAACTGCATGCAGGGCATAGGACAAAGCACTGGGGACAAAAGGGATGTGAAATAATTTCATACAGTACTGTAATCTGTAAGATTACAGTACTGTATGTGTTATGATTTTACACTTTTTTGAATTTGCCACCAGGCTCCGCCCCCGTGCGTCGCGCCGCTCGCAGGGAACGGAGCCTGGCACGGAGAGGCTTCGGAGGAGGACGGAGCCCGCAGACACAGCGGGGGACATCGCAGGATCCCAGGGACAAGGTAAGTAAATCCACACCAGGATCCTGCGATGTAATCCCGAGTGTGGCTCGGGGTTACCGCTAATGGTCCTGAATTTTAACCCCGAGCCCCACTCGGGAAAACCACCAGGGAGGCTAATTACCTAACGTCATAAATTATACATTCTGTATCTTTATGTTCACTATCATGACTGACACGTGAGGTACAGAAAAAAACTCTTTTTGCTTCATAGGAGTACATTTTTTTTTCACCCTGAATAAGACTTGCTTAGCTAAAGCAAACTAAATAGGCCTTAAAAAAGGCCTGGATTCTTTCCTAAATGTACACAGTATAACTGGGTACTAACATTTATAGGTAAAGTTGATACAGGGAAAATCTGATTGCCTCTCAGGAGATTAGGGAGGAATTTTTTCCCCTGCTGTAACATATTGGAGCATGCTTTGCTGGGTTTTTTTTGCCTTCCTATGGATCAACTGTTGGTGTAGGTTTGTGTATATGGGATTGTATTTTTTTATTTATTTTTTGTTGAATTTGATGGGCTTGTGTCTTTTTTCAACCTGACTAACTATGTAACTATGTAACTATGTACAGGATCTCACAAAAGTGAGTAGAACCCTCACATTTTCCTAAATATTTTATTATATCTTTTCATGTGACAGCACTGAAGAAATGACACTTTGCTACAATGTAAAGTAGTGAGTGTACAGCTTGTATAACAGTGTAAATTTGCTGTCCCCTCAAAACTCAACACACAGCCCTTAATGTCTAAACCGCTGGCAACAACAGTGAGTACACCCCTAAGTAAAAATGTCCAAATTGAGCCCAAAGTGTCAATATTTTATGTGGCCACCATTCTTTTCCAGTGCTGCCTTAACCCTCTTTGGCATGGAGTTCACCAGAGATTCACAGGTTTCCACTGGAGTCCTCTTCCACTCCTCCTCGATGACATCATGGAGCTGGTGGATGTTAGAGACCTTGCGCTCCTCCGCCTTACGTTTGAGGATGCCCCACAGATGCTCAATAGGGTTTAGGTCATGCTTGGCCAGTCCATTAACTTTACCCTCATCCTCTTTAGCAAGGCAGTGGTCATCTTGGAGGTGTGTTTGGGGTTGTTATCATGTTGGAATACTGCCCTGTGGCCCATGCTCTGCTTCAGTATGTTGCAGTACATGTTGGCATTCATGATTCCCGCAATGAACTGTAGCTCCCCAGTGTCGGCAGCACTCACGCAGCCCCAGACACTCCCACCACCATGCTTGACTGTAGGTTGCCTGCTTTTGCCTTGCATGCTTGCTATCAGTTTGAAATGACCCCCTGTTTTTCACCCCTACACCATAACCTTCATACCTTTTTGGAACGGACTTCTGGCATGTTAGGTGACTTCACAGGTCATTTTGCTTCTCCTCTGGCAGTGGCAGTGAGCACTGTTCAGTTCATTATTACACTAAACCAAGACTGGCATGATAAAGTCCCTCCACAGTGTGGGTCTATGACAGCATGGGCGCAAAGAAATACACTGTAGTGGTAGAAAGGAATTATGGCCAGGGACAGCTCTGAATCTGAATTGCAGCAAACATTGCATTTTTAAACATTTTCCTGAACTGCTCATTTGTATACAAAAGTTTTGAGGTAGGGTTCTGCTTTAAGAATCTGCTGGTACCAGTGGATTAAGATAATGAAAACATTAAGACAATGCTAAGGGAAAGGTAATTTTGCTGTACAGTAAACTTACAAAAAACAATTTTATCTAACACATTTTACTAACTAATTACTGTCTGTTAAATGTATAGCTATTAATGAGTTTCATTTGAGTACATTTGGATTTTAATGGCCTTTATTAATTTCTCACCATTCCAAACGTGATACAATTTGTCCCTAAACTATTCTACAAGGGCAATTATCCAGTAATAATCATTCAACTCTGCAGCAGACTAATAAGGGTTGCTTACAGTCATGGTCAAGTGATGGGTGACAGCTGTTAATGAAGTATAGTGTATAGTGTATTGAACATTATAGTCATCCATGACTGTGCAAGGGCAAAACACAGCAATTTCAAGGACAGGTACTCTATATGGACAATTATGTCTTTGTGATAAATATGTTGTATAGCTATTATATGCTATTAAAAAAAAATAGAAAGCCTAAAGAAGCAATATTCATAAAGATAAGTGATGAGCAAAATTTTGCTGTCATTTGTGTTTTTCAAATTTAAAAAAAATTTGATAGCCTTGACATTCAAATTTGAATTGCCGTAAGGTCAATAGAGGACAATTTTGATGGTCCAATTTGACCTATTTGGAAGGCAGCTAGACAAGCTAGTCTGTAAACTGAGCTAAATGTAAAAAAATATGCAAAAATAATAATTTCCACAGGCAAATGTGTGCTGTGAAGGAATGTTGTTCTATCCCTAAATGCCATTGTGGTGCCATAACAACACATACTGAGCATATATTTAAGAAATATTAAAAAACTGTAATTTAAAAGATTTGTGTGTTTCCCATATCGCTCTTGAAGCCAAGTGAGAAGCCCCTTTACCCCTCTGTACTTTCTTTTTTCAGAAAAAGTCCTCCACAGCCGTGGGAATCTTCACATTTTTGATACCTACACTCAAATCTCATAATTAATAATGATAATTAACATCTTATTGCTTCAATCTAAGTTTAAAAAGTATTGGAAATGGTCTTAAATTGTTGCTCAAATATGGCTATGCAATTTAATGGGAGCACCAGCCAAATGGTTACATAAGGGTCTACTTGTCCCAAAAGCTGTGACATAATAATAGCATGAATAATGATTTAGCTTTTCTCCATTTTAAACTGAGTTTAAAGATGCTCTACAACTACTAAACCCATTGCCCTATTGCTGTGACATTTCATTAACTAAGGTTGAGTGGATACCCATAGTTACATAGTTACAAAATTGGTAAGGTTGACTAAAGATACCAGTCCATTCAGTTCAACCTGTGTGGGTGTGTATATGTTTATGTTCCTACCATTTCCCATATCCCTGTATTTTGCATTCACAGGATGGCCATCATGGCGTGTGATTAACCTCTTGATGGTGACTTTAAACCCCTAGGGGAGTGTGACTCACGCGGTGTAGATTCTGGTGTATGGTGCACACTTACTAATTATCAACTAGGATCTTCACCCACCAACAGAACTTTTTCATCGTAAATATCATGCTATCTGTTCCTCATATGATCCATTTATGAATGCCAGTCACATTTTAAATGATCAACAGGAGTGCTGCTAAAGTATTGGATTCTTTACAAGACTTTGCTTTTGGATTAAGATTCTCTACTTTGTGTTTACACGTTACATGTATTTGTTGTAGTGGGTGCTTTTATATTTATATGCATTGAAATAAACAATTTATATGTGTGTTGCATATATGTTTAACAAACTTTACTCGCTACTTAGCGCTGAGTGGTGTGACTAGGCCTAAATACACTGAGATTATTATAGGTAGTTAATGTAGTGTGCAGTGTAGTCAGTGTAGAATATATAATACAGTTCAGAGTATATAGCGCAGTCAGTGTAGTATATATAATACAGTTCAGAGTATATAGTGCAGTCAGTGTAGTATATATAATACAGTGCAGAGTATATAGTGCAGCCAGTGTAGTATATATAATACAGTGGAGAGTATATAGTGCCATCAGTGTAGTGTATATATAATACAGTGGAGAGTATATAGTGCAGTCAGTGTAGTATATATAATGCAGTTCAGAGTATATAGTGCAGTTAGTGTAGTATATATAATACAGTGGAGAATATATAGTGCAGTCAGTGTAGTATATATAATACATTGCAGAATATATAGTGCAGTCAGTGTAGTATATATAATACAGTGCAGAGTATATAATACAGTCAGTGTAGTATATATAATACAGTGTAGAGTATATAATACAGTATAATGAAGTGGTTAAGGAGAACCCTATGACAGAATTAAGAAAATGGCATGGGGTCCCCCCCAAAATCCATACCAGACCCTTTTCTGAGCATGCAGCCTGGCAGGCCAGGAAAGGGAGGGGACGAATGAGCACCCCCCTCCTGAACCATAACAGGCCACTTGCCCTCAACATGGGGAGGGTGCTTTAGGGTGCCCCCAAAGCACCTTTCCCCCATGTTGATGGGGACAAGGGCCTCTTCCTGACAACCCTGGCCGGTTGTTGTTGGGGTCTGTGAGCAGGGGGCTTATCGGAATCTGGAAGCCCCCTTTAACACGAGGGCCCCCAGATCCCAGCCCACCCTATGTGAATGGGTAGGGGTACACTATACCCCTACCCATTCACCAAAAAAGTGTCAAAAAGTAAAAACCACAACAGACAGTTTTTGAAAATTCCTTGTTATTAAAAAAAAAAAAGTGTCCCACAAAGTAAATGCATCTCCAATCACGCCGCTTGAGAACCTGAAAAATAGAAAAAACTAAAAAAACTCTGCCTCGATGGGAGGCTTCCCGGTGACTGCTGTCTCTTTGGTTTGACAGCTCTTATATAGGCAAGGGCAGGGCCACCAGTTGACATAACTGAGTGGCCCCACCCCTTCTGATGTAATGTGACGTCATGTGACATCAGATGAGGCAGGGTCATCCGGTTATGTCAGCGGGTGGCCCCGCCCTTGCCTATATAAGAGCGAGCTGTCAAAGCCAAGAGCAGTTGCCAGGAGGCCTCCCATGGAGGTGGAGTTTTTTAATCTTTTTCTATTTTTTTGGGTCCGTCGGGTGGCATGATTGATAATGGATTTACATCGCAGAACACTTTTTTCCTTTTCTAATAAAGGAATTGTCAAAAACTGTCTCTTGTGGTTTTTAGTTTTTGACACTTTTTTGGTGAATGGGCAGGAGTACAATGTACCCAATACCCAGTCACATAGGAGGGGCTGGGATCTGGGGTCCTCGTTGTTAAAGGGGGCTTCCAGATTCCCCATTAACATGGGGAAAATGTGCTTTGGGGTAGGGGGCGCAGAGCCCCCCTGCCCTAAAGCACCCAACCCCCCATGTCGAGGGCATGTGGCCTGGTATGGTCCAGGAAGGGGGGCGTTCGCTCATCCCCCCCTATCCTGACCTGCCAAGCTGCATGCACGGATAAGGGTCTGGTACGGGTTTTGGGGGGGAACACCATGCCAATTTTTTTTTAACCACTTAAGGACCAGCCTCATTTTGGATTTTACGTGTTTACATGTTTAAAACAGGTTTTTTTGCTAGAAAATTACTTATAACCCCCAAAACATTGTATATGTTTTTTTTCTAACACCCTAGAGAATAAAATGGCGGTTGTTGCAATACTTTTTTTTTGCACCATATTTGCGCAGCTGTCTTATAAGCGCACTTTTTTTGGAAAAAAATCACTTTTTTGAATAAAAAAATAAGACAACGGTAAAGTTAGCCCAATTTTTTTTTATATTGTGAAATATAATGTTATACCAAGTAAATTGATACCCAACATGTCACACTTCAAAATTGCGCCCGCTCGTGGAATGGCGTCAAACAATTACCCTCAAAAATCTCCATAGGCGACGTTTAAAAAATTCTACAGGTTGCATGCTTTGTGTTACAGAGGAGATCTAGGGCTAGAATTATTGCTCTCACTCTACCGGTCGCGGCAATACCTCACACGTTTTCATATGCGGGCGCTACTCGCATATGCGTTCGCTTCTGCGCGCGAGCTGGTCGGGACAGGGGTTTTTTTAAAAAAAAATTTATTTTTATTATTTATTTTACATTATTTTATTTATTTTTACACTGTTTAAAAAAAAATTATATCACTTTTATTCCTATTACAAGGAATGTAAACATCCTTTGTAATAGAAAAAAGCATGACAGGACATCTTAAATATGAGATCTGGGGTCAAAAAGACCTCAGATCTCATATTTACACTAAAATGCAATAAAAAAAAAAAAGTCATTTAAAAAATGACATTGAAAAAAATATGCCTTTAAGAGGCGTGGACGGAAGTGACGTTTTGAAGTCGCTTCTGCCCAGCAGTGTCATGGAGACGAGTGGGGGCCATCTTAGCCTCACTCATCTCCAGGCACAGGAGGGAGATGGACGCGATTGCCTCTGCCGCTACCGACGGCTCCTGTAAGCAGGGGAGGGCACCAGATCGTTGCGGGAGGGGGGTGGCCCTCTCCTGCCACCGATAAATGTGATCTTGCGGTGAATCCGCCGCAGGGACCACTTTTATCAGAAAGCGGACCGCTGCAAGAAAACGGGGATACTGGGGTTATGGCAGCTAGCTGCTGCCATAACAACGATATCCCCCTTCAAAGTTTGGACATACATCGGCGTGCGGCAGTCCGGAAGTGGTTAAATGTTGCAGTGGAGTTCCCCTTAAAATCCATACCAGACCTGAAGGGCCTGGTATGGACTGGGGGGGAGCCCACGCCTTTTTTTTTTCATTTAATTCATCTAGAATTCATTTTTTCCTTTAGAAATATCATTATTGCTACAGCATGTTCTACACATCGCACATATGCGCCACTTTACAGGCAGACTAAGGGGACCCCCCAGGCACGATATTTAAAGGTATATTTAATTTTTATTTCACTTTAAGCATCATTAAGCATAATTAAAATCACTTCTCCTGAAAAAACGATCATTTTAAAAACTTTTTTTTGCATTCATACATGTCCCCTAGGGCAGTACCCGGGTCCCCATACACTTTTTATACTAACAATTTGCAAACAAGCCTTTAACATGAGGAATTTTGATTTTTCATGTTCGTGTCCCATAGACTTTAATAGCATTTGCATGTTCGCTAGAACTTTTTGCCTGTTCGAGGTGTTCTGGTGCGAACCGAACTGGGGGGGGTTTCCGCCCATCCCTACAAACTATTGATGTTAGGCTGACTGGTCTGTAGTTCTCAGGTATATTTCTTGGATCTTTTTTGAATATCGGTACCATGTTAGCTTTTTGCCAATCAACTGGTACCATTCCAGTCAGTAAGCTATCCTCAAAAATTAGGAATATCAGTCTAGCTATAACATGGCTAAGTTATTTGAAACTTCTCAGATGTAAGCCATCTGATCCTGGTGATTTATTCACATTAAGTTTTTCAAGTCTGTTTTGGAAACTGGCTTCTGTTAGTCACAGGGGTACATTCCGTGCAGTGTTACTAACAATACAGTCTTGTTTATTATACCACTCCTTTTCCCTTGTAAAAACTGAGGAGAAGAATCTATTTAATACAATAGCCTTCTACTTGTCACTTGTAACCAACTTCCCCTGACCATCCTTTATGGGGCCAATATGCACTGACCTATTTATATGTGCTTAAAATTTTTGGAGGATTATTTTACTCTCCTTCCCTATGTGTCATTTGTGGTCTATTTTAGCTGCCCTGAAAATGCTCTTACATTTCTTATTGCAATCTTTATAGTGCTGGAATGCCAATGAGGATTGTCATGGTTATGCAGTAATGTTTGTCTGTCAGCTTACATCTCCATGTGTTCAGATTAAGAGGCCAGCCACTCTCACCTGGCTGCTTATGTAACCTCTTCTCAAAGCATGACTCCACCCCAGCCTCTATCAGGGAACTCTATATTAACCTGTGCACTGCAAGCCAGCTCTGCTGATCAATATTGTGTGATTTATCTTCCGTGTGTTCATTGCTCTGTGTCCTACGTCTGATCCTGTTTACCGATCTTGGCTTGTTCTTGACTATCCCTGCTTGCTTGTGACCCTGACCTTTTGGCGTGTTCTCTGTCTATCCTTGTCTGCTAGTCGCCCTGACCATTGGCTTATCTCCTTACTATACCTTGTTGTCCTGGGCTGCTGCTTCCTCTCTGTCCTCCTGTAGCCTACCGTGAGCATGAGCTGGGAGACCCTGGGGGCTGCGACCTGGAGTCAATTGCAGCGTAGTCCATCCTCACCACTAGAGGATCTGGTGAACACCTGCTGGCTCTTAGACTCCACTCCCTGGGGAATCTTATGCTCTAGCTCCCAGTGACTCCACCCACTGAGCTCCGGACAACAGCACCCCCCCACAGAATCTGCAGTTTTTCGGGTCTCATAACAGACAGAGGGGAGACATTTGACAGGTAAGGATACATGCAGGAGGCATGTATATCCTTATAGATAACCACTATGGCAGTAGTTTAGAAAGGATGAGAGTGGGTTTACATCCACTTTAAGGTTTTTTTTTTTATTATCAAAGCTATCAAAGCACCATGTAGCTCTCAGAGTTTGTTCAGTAGATGTTCTGTGTTATTTTGGTTCATCCCAAGAATGTTTTGCCACACCAAAATTTTACACTGTGAGAAGTCTACCTGTGTTTTTGAAAAACGTATTTTTATTTCCAATAGTTTTTATTAAAATTTTTAACCACTTAAGGACCAGCCTTGTTTTGGATTTTAGGTGTTTACATTTTCAAAACAGGTTTTTTGGCTAGAAAATTACTTAGAACCCCAAACATTATATATTGTTTTTTTTCTAACACCCTAGAGAATAAAATGGCAGTCATTGCAATACTTTTTTTTGCACCGTATTTGCGCCGTCTTATAAGCACACTTTTTTTGGAAAAAATTCACTTTTTTGATTAAAAAATAAGACAACAGCAAAGTTAGCCCAATTTTTTTATATTGTGAAATATAATGTTACGCCAAGTAAATTGATACCCAACATGTCACGCTTCAAAATTGTACCCGCTCGTGGAATAGCGTCAAACTTTTACCCTTAAAAATCTCCATAGGCGACGTTTAAAAAATTCTACAGGTTGCATGTTTTGCGTTACAGAGGAGGTCTAGGGCTAGAATTATTGCTCTCGCTCCACTGGTCACGGCGACACCTCACATGTGTGGATTGACCACCGTTTTCAAATGCGGGCACTACTCATGTATGTGTTCGCTTCTGCACGCGAGCTCGTCGGGACAGGGCGCTTTAAAAAAAATTTTTTTTTTCTTATTTATTTTACTTTATTTTATCTATTTTTTCGCTGTTTAAAAAAAAAAAATTGGATCACTTTTATTCCTATTACAAGAATTGTAAACATCCCTTGTAATAGAAAAAAGCATGACAGGTCCTCTTAAATATGAGATCTGGGGTCAAAAAGTCCTCAGATCTCATATTTAGACTGAAATGCAAAAAAAAAAAAAAAAAAGTCGTTTGAAAAAATCACACAAAAAAATCGTGCCTTTAAGACAAATGGGCGGAGCTGACGTAATGACGTGGCTTCCGCTGTCCTATGGTATGGAGTCGGGTGGGGGCCATCTTAGGGCCATTTTACATACTGAGGAAGTGAAAGGACCCGATCACCTCCGCCGCTACTGACGGCTCCGGTAAGCGGCGGAGGGCGCGGGAGAGCGGCGGGAGGGGGGTGGCACCTCTCCCGCCGCCGATAACGGTGATCTTGCGGCAAACCCGCCACAGAGACCACCATTATCGTGTGCAGAACTGCCAGTCCAAAAGATGGATACCTCAGTTGTGGCAGCAGCTGCTGCCGTTACCGAGATATCCATCTTCAAAGTAATGACGTATATATACACGTATATGTACAGAAGTGTATGCTCAAATATTTGTCAGAATATTTTGTAAAACAAGAATGCATTATCCGATGATCAGTGACCCTTACCAATTAAACATGAACAAAACATAATAATAAAAAAAGATAGCATGGCTGGGTAGACTTTACTGTCCCCCGACAGCATCCTACCAAGAATTATTATTATGGTATAACAGAACCAATCGCAAGAAAAGTTAAAAATGAAAAAGAAAGAAAAAAGAAAGAGTCAGAAAAGAGTAAAGTACAGTAGAGTAGGGTAGGTCCCCTCAACCCAACCCGGGCCTCCCCTCATAAAAGAGCTCAGCATTCAGGAAGCCTGGAGATAAGCAATCCAGGGATTCCACACTTTTTCAAACCTAGCTTGCCTATCTTGTCGAATACTGGCCAGTTTTTCATTGATTATAATCCAGGATATTTTGTGTTTCACCAACGTAACATTGATTACAGGTGATTTCCATGCATGTACTATAGTTATTTTAGCTGCTAAAAGAATGAAAAATATGAGGGTTTGTAGATGTCTGGGGATCTCCTCCGGCAGATCAGTAAACTGCCTGATTTTGGCTCTTCTGAAAAATTTATTTTTAAAAAGCAACTAGTATAATCACCCAAACTTGACTTCATAAAATTAAAACTTTTTCAGTTTTTTGTACAGATCTCAGACTGACGGAGGGAGGCAGGACAAAAAGTCAATCGGCTCTACAGTGCTCATTTGGAACACACTAACATGAGAAGAGAGCAAAGTAACAGGGAGGTGAGCTCATCAGTCTGCTGCTTCTCCTTCGCTGTCCAATCAAAGGCTGGGGTCTTTGACAAGGCCTAGTTGTATTACTTAACTGCAGTAGAGAAAAGGTCTACTTTAGAACTAGTGCTCAAGTCTGAGTGTTTGGATAGGCCTACCTCAAGATTGTACTCTCATCTTATATTGATTTCTATCTTGCCACTAGAGGTCCTTAGAGCAAGGTGGGTCCGAGATATACTAGATTTAGATATGGAGGATTGGAGAGGTGTGTGGGATTTCCCTTTGCGATCTTTGATATCTTTTGAGAGATCGTATGATCCAATATAAATTGATACATAGAGCATATATTACGCCACACAGACTTAAAAAGATAAATCCTATGTGCTCTTCACAATTTTAGCGATGTAGAGAGACTCAGGGGGATTTTACACATATCTTCTGGACTTGTCCATATATAGCTATTTTTTGGATGGAAGTGGTGGATTTATTGAATTCTATTGCCCCGTACACACGGTCGGACTTTGTTCGGACATTGTGACAACAAAATCCTAGGATTTTTTCCGACGGATGTTGGCTCAAACTTGTCTTGCATACACACGGTCACACAAAGTTGTCTGAAAATCTGATCGTTCTAAACGTGGTGACGTAAAACACGTACGTCGGGACTATAAACAGGGCAGTGGCCAATAGCTTTCATCTTTGATTGATGGATTTGTGTACACACGATCGGAATTCCCGACAACGGATTTTGTTGTCGGAAAATTTTATATCCTGCTCTCAAACTTTGTGTGTCGGAAAATCCGATGGAAAATGTGTGATGGAGCCTACACACAGTCGGAATTTCCGACAACAAGGTCCTATCACACATTTTCCGTTGGAAAATTCGATCGTGTGTACGGGGCATAACACTTCTGCTCCCTTACCAATTTCAATGTCCATTTGTTTATTAGGTTTGGTGGAGACTATTCTTCCCACAGTGTCTGAGCAAGTGTTTTCTAATACAAGACTATTTTATGCAAGAAAAGCCATTGGATTGCATTGGAAGAAACCTCAGTCTCCTACGCTCTGGTAAATAATAACCTTCCATTATATAGAGATGCCTATATGGACAGGGGATGCCCTAGTAAGTTTGATAAGGTGTGGGCTAAGTGGCTGGATAAATCGTTTACAGCATCGAATGCCCATGGGGGCCACTATCCATAATATGAGTGTTTCTATATGAGTATAGGTTTGGAGCCACTGGGGAGAGAAGGAGCAAATGCTTGCCTCCCTTTCTATTTTTTTTTCCTCCTATAGATTAATAATTGCTATATTGAATTTTGAACTTGTTCTTATTCATATTCCTGGCTCAATGTGTATGATGTTTTGTTGTGTTTTGATTTGTTTGTTAAGAAAATTAATTAAAAAGTTTGTAAAACACATTTAGCTGTTTTGCCTAGTTTACTTTTAAGAACTTCAAGAAGCAGTGGTTGTTTTGAGAAATATACCTCATTGAAAACATTTTACACATCACATTCTAGGATTTAACTGAGGTCAGATGGCTTCCAGAAGAAACATTTATTTGTAACACGCCATGATATCTCCTATTTAATCTTACCTTACTAAAGTAATTACAGACTAACAATTATAAGGAAGGAGATGTTTTGCCTAAAATGTTTATTTTAATGTAATCAGTATTATTTTAATAAAATAAAACATATTTGATTAACAGAAACATATTTACACAAGACAATGGTCATGAACAATCTATACCAAAGTCTTGTCAGAATTAACAATTGTCTTGCCATTTGAAAAATGTAATATAGCACACAAGCCAACCTTTAACGGATATGGTTTCACTAAAGGGAAACACCCAAATGTAACTGTTTATCATTGGGCAATAATGTAAAATGAATTGTGGCATTGCAGGTCACTGTTGTACAACATAATTTCTATATCTACAAGAAAGTTTCTAGATATACTTTTTTGTAAACTAGTTTGTCAGGAAACACAATAAATGCAGAAGTGAAGTTCTTCCCTTCTTTAAGTATTATGGATAACTGGGGTCTTGGGAAACCTAAATACTGCATTTGGCTTTTGAAAATAGGTATAAGTCTTATGATTGAATAGCCCTGATATTATACCCCAGAACATTAAAGCATAAAAATATTAAGATAAAATGAATAGTCCATTAAAAAATAAAATACCAAAATCAGCTTTTCGCTGCAATATTCACCTTTAATCAAGAGATTTGCCCCACAGGACTTTTTTTGTTAATAGATGTCCTAAATCTGATTTCCAGCATCTTTCAAACCACTTCCTCTGAGCCCTGGTCATCATGGACCCACCCTAGGCTGTGACAGTGAATGGGGAAGCAACACAGTGATGAGTTCATCCAACTGTAATCTTGCTTTCTCTCCCTATCAGCATGCTTATTGTCAGCACATGAGCTGACTGTCTCCTTGTACTTCTTCTTTCACACTCAATCTCTGTCATACAGGGACTGCAAGATATTGATGCCAGGCTAAATTCAGGTACTTACACTGATTGCATTAACAAATAAATTTGATAAAGTAGTAATGATTTCAGAGCTGCATTCATTTTGTGTCTTTCTATATTTCTGCCTAGAGTTCAGCTTTAAAGAGGTTGTTAAACCACTTTGCCATTTTTACACAATCCTTCTTCTTCCCTAATGACATCTGCTCTTGTCTGTGTGTTTAAAAAAAAAATGCCTTGTTTACCATATTTCACAGCGTTTTCCCGCAATCACGTGACTTGCTGGCTCTCTCCTCTGCAGCTGACAGATGCAGTGGGCAGGGCCGAGATTCCCCCTGCTGAAGTCAGCCAGGACACGAGGAAGAGAGGAGAGAGAGAGAGAGAGAGAGACGGCCGGTCACGTGATCGCGGGGAGCTGCTCTGAAATTCTGTAAAGGAGGCATTTTTTTAATAAATCACACAGACAGAAGCAGCTGGCATTAAGTAGGAGGAGGATTGTGTAAGATTTTAAGTGTTATAAAAGGAGCAGGAGCTGCGGGAGCGGGCACTGTCACAGGATCCGGCAGGCAGGGAGGGGTATGAGAGAGTGAGAACAATAACACCAAATTTAACACACCTGCTCCCCATTCACACCTGAGACCTAACGAGTCACATGGCACTGGGGAGGGAAACTGGCTATTTGCTCTGGTGAACTCCATGCCCAAGAGGGTTAAGGCATTGTTGGAAAATAATGGTGGCCACACAAAATATTGACACTTTGGGCCCAATTTGGACATTTTCACTTAGGGGTGTACTCACTTTTGTTGCCAGTAATTTAGCAAAAAATGCTGATTTGAGTTATTAATTAAATTAAAGTGTCATTTCTTCAGTGTTGTCACATTAAAAGATATAATATTATTATTTAAAGTACTTATATAGTGCTGTCAATTTACGCAGTGCTTTACATATACATTGTACATTCACATCAGTCCCTACGCTCAAAGAGCTTACAATCTAAGGTCCCTAACTCAAATTCATATACTAGGGCCAATTTACCTACCAGCATGTCTTTGGAGTGTGGAAAGAAACCCACGCAGGCACAGGGAGAACATGCAAACTCCAGGCAGGTAGTGTCGTGGTTGGGATTCAAACCAGCGACCCTTTTTACTGCTAAGCAAGAGTACTACCCACTACACCACTGTGCCGCTCTGTATAAAATATTTACAAAAATGTGAGGGGTGTACTCATTTTTGTGAGATACTGTGTATCCTTCTTCTGGGTTAAATGACATCCAGTGTCATTAAACCACTTTTCACACACGTTAAAATCAGCATTTTTTGTTAGAACTTACTTCAAAACCCCTAAACAATTATATATTTTCTGAAAACAGATCCTGGACAATAGATTTGCCGTAGCTGCAATTTTTTATATTGCACAATATTTGCACAGCTGTTTAGAAAAAAATACACTAAAATGAATTGTAGTGCAAACAAACACAATATTCTACCCAATGTTTGGTAGACTATAAAAGGTGGGGTTACATTAAGTAACTAGATACCAAACATGTCAAGCCTTAAATTTACATGCACTTGTAAAAACACCAAAAACTATAGTGCCCACAATTCTTAAAAAAATGTACAGGTTAACCTTTACAGGTTAATACTTTAGATTTAACCATGAATAATGGTCCTGACGTTCATAATGAATGTATGTTGCATTGGGATGTACATATATTTTAATATAATACCTTTTTTAAAGCATTAGTTATCCTGAAAAAAAATGGATCCTGTTCCTTTAAAGCATAAATAACAGCACATTGCTTGTGCTGTGTCATTTGGCCCCCTGTATAACCTAAAAAATCTATCTGACCCTGCCTGGTTCTGCCCTCCCCCCTGTAAACTGACCACAGTTTGTCACGGCTGCTGAGCAGTTTACAGGTTTACAGGCCTCCGTCATCCGCAGCTCTCCTCTCTGCTCTCCCCTGTCCTCTCCCCCCTCCCCTCACTGCCTGTCAGCTCCATCCACTCCCCAGCCCTCCCCTCCGGCTGCTATCATAACTATAATATAAACATTTCATCCCCTCTGGAAAATAACATTATGTGCCCCTGTGTCTGTGCTGTATAAAAAAGATGCTGATTTCTACCTTATATCAGAGCATCTCCCGGTGCTACGTGACCGTTCAGCTCTCTCCTCTCCTTCACCCTGGCTGACATCAGAGGGAGTTCTTGGCCCCTCCTGCTATAGCTGTCAGCCTGGAATAGGAGAGAGCCAGGAAGTCATCTGAACACCGGCAGACGCTTTGATATAAGGTAGAAATTGGCATTTTTTTTATATAGCACAGACACTGGGACACATAATTTTATTTAACAGAAGGGGTTGTATGCTTATACTATAGTGGTTAACAACTACTTTAAGCCCGGGTTCACACTCATGTGGTATGGGACACCTCATGCAATTCACACAAGAATCACAGCACATTCCTGTGCAAGGTACATGCAGTGTCTCTGGGATGCAATATGAGCCATGGATTTGTATGGCTCAAATCAAACCACATTTGACCAAACTCGTGCAGGACCCCTTTTTCATCTTCACCAGAATCGGATCACATGGGTGTGATCGCACTGCATTTTACAAACCGATTTTGGGGTTTTGTTAACTTAACATACACTCTGTAATCAGTTCACATGAACAGGTTGTGATTTTAATGCTGTGCGGAATCCGCAGTAAATTTGCTGTGAATTTGCATTGCATCTAGTGTGAGAACTGAGGATCAAACACTTTTTTCGTTTAACTTTATTGCTATCACAACAGGGCTAACAAGCCCCCTATGTAATAGTATGAACAGATAACATATTCTTTTTATGGAGACATCAGGGTTCTTCTAGACCCTCAATGTCTCTTCTGCCCTCCATTGCAGCTAATCAAGCACAGACTGTGCTTAATTAGCTGCTGTCTTATCTACATTAGCTGGGAAATGACAGCTCTGATTCTGGCAGTGGTCCAATAAATATTGCATCAGGGTTCATTAGTTGCAGGAAGAAAAGGGGAATTGATATACCCCAACCCCCTCCTGCTGTAAATATTACAGCAGTTTACGTCAGTCCTGGGATCCCTGGAGGAACAGGAGAACCCAGGAACCATCTTGACCATCTACAGAGGGGGACACACTTTCAGAGCCCTATAAAAGTAAACTGACAGCTTTAGAGCCACCTGAATCACTTTTACCTGGAAACCCATCACCAGCTGCAAAAATCCATACCAAGCTCACAGCAGCAGCTGTTAGCTTGCTTTAACCCCTTGAATATCAAGATGTTTATAAATGTACCTTGGTAAACAAGCGGTTAATCAGAAAATTGAGACATACTGTGACTGCAAGGCATATTGGACTCAGGGCATCACAATTGTGCCCTGCAATCACAGTGTAATAAAGCAAAGAGGTCCACCCACTGCCAGGAGTAGATCAAATCAAGGAAAAAATGAGTGATCATAAGTTAGTTTTACTACACAGAGATACAGCCCACCTTTCTGAATATATATATATATATATATATATATATATATATATATATATATATATATATAGTATATATGTATTTTTTCATGTACCCCTTACATACACTGACACCGTTCAGCACCTGAATGACAGGCATCTATGAAATGTGGCACTGTAAACTCAGAAAAATGGGAAATTAGAAGATATTTTCCAACTCAATTTTCTCCTACAGAAACAGTCAAACCATAAAACATTTTTAAATTAATTGTATTCCATATTTTGATGAATTGCTGTACATTAGTATCAACATCACCATGTTGTGACAGTTATTTGGCTTTATATAGGCACTTTCAAAAGTCTTTTCACAAGGTCATCTAGTTACTATTTTCATAAAACAGGAAAGTTACCAGGGCAGAGCTAAAGTACTATTCAGAATATATTACAGCAATTATTGTTTTACTGAAAGGAATTAGGATGGATTTTTTTATAATTACATAAACAAAGGTATTCTTCAACAGAGTGTATTTCTTCTTATGGAAAAGAAGTAACCAAAGTTATACAATGCACACATTCATTCTGACACGAATGAAAAGATAATTTTAAGCAGTTTTACAATTAGCTGACTATGTACAGACTGTTACTTTGCCAGATAAAGAGCCCTTTTGTGTTGTAACAATGGTAGCATTCCTGTATTTGTTCCTTTTTAAGCTGCCAGTACAGACAGTCATATTCCAAGCTCAGGGAAATTGTCATTGACTTTATGAAATGTTTTCTGTGATTACTGCTGGGTGGTCATCTCTTTGGTGACAATCCTAATGTTTTGTTTGTAGCCTGTGCAGCTACTAAAATGTCAAAGGAATACCTTGTAATGTTGCTATTAAAAATTGTATTTCCTGCATTCATCTGCTGTTTAAGTTATTATGCCTCATTGGTTTTTCTTTAGTACTGTATTCCTCTTCGTGTTGTACAAAGCTTCAACATTTAGAATCAAGATTTACATGAAACTCATCTGAATATATTTAGTAAATAGGAATTCAAGTATAGAATTTAGTGTTGAAGCTCGCTAGATTTCTGCTAAAACATGTTAAATGCTTTTTTATAGCTACCAGCAACATGCTCATTAAAGTGGTTCTAAAAGTATTTTTTTTCTCTAAAATAATAAACATATTACACATACCTGCTCTGTGCAATGGTATTGCACAGAGCGACCCCTTACCTACTCTTATGGGGTTCCCTGCTGGTGCACTCCACTGTTCCACTTCTGAAAGTGCCCCCATAGCAAGTAGGCTGTGTGCATCCATAGACGCGCACAGTGTGGTTCAGCCCTCCTCACAGAATTTTAATAACAGCGGGAGGAGCCCATGGCTCCCGCTGCTGCATCTGCATCCTGTGAATTTAGAGAGAGGGAAGCGTGCCACTGCAGGTGGACATTGAGCTGGAACAAGCAGGGACTCCTGGCAGTGAGGGGGCGATACAACTGCTGGAACATTTTTTACCTTAATGCAGAGAACGCAGAGAAGGTAGAAAATGTCTTGACTTTAGAATCACTTTAAAATCTGTGTTTAGCTCTCCCTGACTAGATCTAAAAGATGTTTTTAAAAGAACTAATCAGGAATAGGCATTGATAAGATTATGAATATTTACTTTGAAGCTGTTACTATTACAAATTAGCGATTTCACTTGCTCGGCAGTAAAGCGCCGTTATTTTTAGCAGCGCTTTACCGTCATTTTTGTCATTAACCACCGCTAATGGCCGAAAAAAGGTTAAAAGCGCAGGCATTTCGGCAGTGCTGCCCATTAATTTCAATAGGCAGGGGCGCTTTAGGAGTGGTGTATACACCGCTCCTAAAGCGCCTCAAAGATGCAGCTTACTGGACTTTTTTAAGCATCCTGCCAGTGCACAACTCCAGTGTGAAAGCCCTCGGGGCTTTCATACTGGAGTGATAGGAGAGGCGCTTTGCAGGCGCTATTGTTAGCGGTAAAGCGCCTCAGTGTGAAAGTAGCCTAAAAATCACTGGCATGACTCCTAGAGGCAGAGGCATGATGCAATTTGTAGTTTCACCAAAGCTGGAGGGCCGAGGTTGCCTACCACTGATCTACACACTGCAAATGAGAATTTATCATACAAATTACATTAAAAGTTATTGGCATTCATCTTCTCCACCATCTACTGGGAAACTTTCTACTTGTCCCTATAAAAAACATTTTTTTTAATAAGATTGCTTTGAGGACATTTCAGGCAGATTTATAATTATTTTTTCATAACTCTAAAAAATAAATCAAAATGCTATTATTTCACTTTTCCCTAGTTTTGTGGTACCATTTATATACAGCTCAATTAAAATATACACATCTGCAGACTTGTTTTATGGCAAATATAAAATTAATCAGTACCTGATTGCACTATGCAGTAAAAAATAAAATAAAACACACTTATCTTAATACTTTTCCATTTTAGCCTTCAGCAAGTTAAATATTAGGTTTGCCATAAACAGAACTTTGCAACGTAATACATACTCTTTTGAATGTGAGCTAATGTGAGCATTTTAGCCAGAGTATCTATCTATCTATCTATCTATCTATCTATCTATCTATCTATCTATCTATCTATCTATCTATCTATCTATCTATCTATCTATCTATCTGTTTATCTGTCTACAGTGAGGGAAAAAAAAGTATTTGATCCCCTGCTGATTTTGTACATTTGCCAACAGACAAAGAAATGATCAGTCTACAGCTTTAATAGTAAAGACAGGAGATATGTTGGGACTTTAAATGAGGTGTACATTGAAATAAGCCTCCATCCCTAGTTGGTTAAAGGAAAAGGAGGTTTGGGACATTGAATGAGGCAAGTATCAACGAAAGAGTAAAAAAGTATAAGTGCAATTATTGTGTAAAATTCATGTCATACGATATATGTACATAGAAAACATCATGTTGGCTGACTCCCTTAAAGGTAGAAATGTACATTCCTTTGACTAATGACATAGAACATGTTGCATCATTTCATAGAGTGGTAAATAAATAAAAAAATAGGATGTAATGGAAACAAAACCATATAATGAAACTAAACATGACATGATGTGATACCATATGAGAGTAGAAACAGCATCCTGTAAAGCTCAACGCGTTTCATTGAATTATATCCAACTCATCAGGAGCAGATGCTGAGCAGGTCTAGAAAATGTAAAATGAGTATAATAATCTAGGTAAAAAATGCATGATGGGAAAGAAAAAAAAAACAACAGAAAAAATTGTTATTGACCCTAAATAATTTACATGTGGTAACAGGTTCAACCTATGCGATCCTGGCATGGTAGGATCAATATATATGTCTATCCCGGGAACTGAGGTATAGAGAATTGCAACAACATCGGCTGCACACAGGACTGTCCCCAGAAGAGCAGAGGTCATCATATAGATAATGGGTATGTTGCCAGTAAATGTCTACAGAAGGTCTATAAAGTAAGTATAATGTGTATAAAGATATATATATGAGGTAAATCAGAGTGCACTGCCACAGAATGATGTGCAAAAACCAACGTCCAGGGGAGCTCAAAGGAAACCGAAAAATAGGAGTGCATAGAGCGTGTCACTGCTGTGAACTGAGAGTAAGACAATGCAAATTGATTTGCATTTTATGAGTGAAAAAGGTATTTTATCCCCTATCAATCAGCAAGATTTCTGGCTCCAGGTGTCTTCTATACAGGTAACGAGCTGAGCTTCAGAGTAATCTCTTAAAAGGAGTGCTCCTAATCTCAGCTTGTTACCTGTATAAAAGACACCTGTCCACAGAAGCAACCAAAAAGATTCCAATTTCTCCCCCATAGCCAAGACCAAAGAGCTGTCCAAGGATGTCAGGGACAAGATTGTAGACCTACACAAGGCTGGAATGGGCTACAAGGCCATCGGCAAGAAACTTGGTGAGAGGGTGACAACAGTTGGTGCGATTATTCTTAAATGGAAGAAACACAAAATAACTGTCAATGTCCCTCAGTCTGGGGCTCCATGCAAGATCTCACCTTGTGGAGTTTCAGTGATCATGAGAATTATGAGGAATCAGTCCAGAACTATGCGGAAGAATCTTGTCAATGATCTCAAGGCACCTGGGACCATAGTCACCAAGAAAACAATTGGTAACACACTACTCTGTGAAGGACTTAAATTCTGCAGGTCCCCCCGTTCAAGTAAGCACGTGTACAGGCCCATCTGAAGTATGCTAATGAACATCTGAATGATTCAGAGGAGAACTGGGTGAAAATGTTGTGATCAGATGAGACCAAAATCGAGCTCTTTGGCATCAACTCAACTCGCCGTATTTGGAGGAGGAGGAATGCTGCCTATGACCCCAAGAAAACCAATCTCACCATCAAATATGGAGGTGGAAACATTATGCTTTTGGGGTGTTTTTCTGCTAAGGGGAGAGGACAACTTCCTGCATCAAAGGGATGATAGAGGGGCCTTGTACCGTCAAATCTCGAGTGAGAACCTCCTTCCCTCAGCCATGGCATTTAAAATGGGTATTGGATGGATACTCCAGCATGACAATGACCCAAAACACACAGTCAAGGCAACAAAGAAGTGGCTCAAGAAGAAGCACATTACGGTCCTGAAATGGCCTAGCCAGTCTCCAGACCTTAAAGGGGTTGTAAACCTATGCATTATAGTGAAAAACCAGCCCCCCCTGTTTTACTTACCTGAGCCCCTTCATCTGTTCGGCAGGGACGCTCTGTCCCTCTGTCCACTGGATTTTTTTAAACCATAATGCACTGCATGGCCTTTGAACTATGGCTAACAGGCTTAAAATAGCCAATGTATGGATCTGTGAATAAGCTACTTCCCTCACTAGAAAAGGTAAGGCCAGAGCAGCTGTAATGTTAGTGAAAAAAAAGCTGTTATGGGAAAACATAGGGAAAGCTAACAAAACTGCATAGGGAGAGATCATTATCAGTTAGGAAATTGCGCTTTAATTCTAGATTGCTATCTCTTTGCTGCTGCTTTGCTGCTTATTTGTTTTTATCATTTTATCTTTTTATCTTGTGGTTAATTTGACAACGGTCACATTTAACTACTGTCCCATTGATAGAAAGTTTTTGGTGTTTAAAAAAAAAAAAGTTTCAGGGGTTGAATTTTGAGGTTTTCAATTTTTTTGTGTTTTGTTATAAAAAAATGAAGGCAACTTTTTTCAAAGCTGAGCATTTACTTGTTACTGACCAATGTGCTATAAGCTGCTGTTGTACACAGTTTCACAGTCTGAAAGAAGAAAAAACAAGTATGCACCTAAACCATCTCCATTATATAATTTAAATTGAGCACAACAATCTATCCACATAGATATAATAAAATGTAGGAATACTCCAGTTAGGCCTATTATCTGTTATCAAAACTGTACTGCTGCTGGCCAGTTTTACATTGCTGTATCCTCTACAGCAGGGATATGCAATTAGTGGACCTCCAGCTGTTGCAAAACTGCAAAACTACAAGTCCCATCATGCCTCTGATTCTGGGTGTCATGCTTGTGGCTGTCAGAGTCTTGCTATGCCTCATGTGACTTATAGTTCTGCAACAGCTGGAGGTCCACTAATTGAATATCCCTGTTCTACAGTATTTTAATTCTAATAGTAAACCCCCAGCCTGTGCTTTTTGTCTCTAGTGAATTTTGGCCTAGGCCTGTTATTTAAATGTTCCTGCTGTTGGCCAATATTATACTATGGTGTGATCTGCAGCTGTCAGGGCACCAATGACAGAGGAAGGACTCTAGGACCCAGCATCAGTGTCAGTGCACTGACGGCAGGAGAAGGACTCTAGGACCCAGCATCTCCACCAGCATTTCACATGGGCCTTTATAAGGAAGCCTGTCAGTGGTGGATGTTGCTGATTGATCTTCAGCTTGTTACTTGTGTTCCTGTGATTCCTTGCTCTTGTGATCCTTAGTTACCGACCCGGCTTGTTCCTGGCCTATCTCCTGGCTGCTCCAGTCCTCGACCCTGGCTTGTCTTACGCATAACCTCTGCCTGCTTCTGGTGTTTGACCTTGGCTTCCCACCTGACTTTGTCTGTTCTGTTGCCCACCTAGCTCCTAAACCTAGCTTGTACCGACTATCCTTCTGTCACAGTGATTCTACAGACCTGTCACACTTCACAGGTGCCATCTGCAGCCTCTGTTCAATACATCGGCAGTTTCCCTGAGTCCTTCTGCAAGCAACTCTGCAGGCGACCTGTGCTACTTTGTTCCAAACTCCTCCTGTCTCACCTCCAGAGGAGTCCGGAACCTAGCCACAAGGGCAGCCCTCTCAATCGGCCTTCAGAACCTGGTACATGATTGCAGCCTTTTAATTCTTAATGAGAGCTTGAGAGAATAATTGAGACCAAGGACAGCCACAGCAAACTACTGGCCTATTTTTACCTGGCAATTAAAGGATGCCTATTGTTGTTTGATGAAAAAAAGCATGTGAAGAGAATTGTAAAAGAAAAAACAAAAATCAGTTACAATTACAGTCAAATATGTGCCGCCAGCATACGCCATTTTCTTGAAAATGGTCCTGTTAAATAACACACATACAGCTTGTAGCCATTTTTTTTTTTTTTGCATTGGAACTGTATATGTCCTCCATTTCAGTAGACTTTGGAGGTTCTTTTCAAAGGAGTTGTATTCAGCACCATAGACAGCAGGAAAGCTTTCCTCTTTAATGGGAGCTGCTTTATTTCATTTTTGGGAACAGTGACAGGGTCACTTTAAGCGTCTTGACATTCAGGACCAAATTTTCCTCTCTTTGGAGCCTGTAGGCATAGTCTTTGGAACCTGAAGCAATTTGTGTGTGTTGCTTTTTAAGGGGGATTTCCTTTCTCTTCTTAATCCATAGGTATAATAGGAAGTAAGAGGAAATCTCTCTAGAACGAGGGGGTGTCACCTCCTAGAAATGTGTCACCATAACAAGTGTCACCAATAGAAGATTTCCCTTCATCTTCTGTTCCTTTGACAGCTCTGACATTTTGCATTTCTCATCACTTTCTGTGACAATGGTCTTCTGGGGGAAGTTTCAAACTCCCTCACTCTATCCAAAAGAAATACAAAAGAAATACCCTTGAAGCCAGTATGCATGCTTCCAAACAATATGAAAAATGAATCTTACACATGAGATATAACACAATCTGACAATTTATTCATTCATGCCTCCTTCATACACAAGGCTGATTCTTGAGTACTGCAGCAAAGATAAGTGAATGTTTCTTATAGCCTATGCCAGTGTTTCTCAACTCCAGTCCTCAAGGCACCCCAACAGGTCATGTTTTCAGGCTTCCCATTATTTTGCACAGGTGATTTGATCAGTTTCACTGCCTTAGTAATTACCACAGCTGTTTCATCTGAGGGAAATCCTGAAAACATGACCTGTTGGGGCGCCTTGAGGACTGGAGTTGAGAAACACTGGCCTATGCAACTAATCACATTCATTCAGGCATATAAGACAATTAAAAAATAATTCCAACTGCTAATTTTTCATTTGTTCATTTTTTTTTCAATTCAAAGTTGTTTACAATGAAATATAATCACTATAAAACTATGATACTACTGTATTTGTGCAAATATATGTACAAACTAAGATATGATGACATGTAAAATTATTATTAAGTTTTGTTTTTATTACAGAAGAGTCCAAATTCAGAAAGCATGTCTGCTTGTGACAAACAGCAGTCCATTTTAGAGCACCCATGTTGACTTTGCAGGGGCCGAAATTAAATTCACAGCTTCAATAAACAGCACGCAAATGACTTTGTGACAGGAGATGCAGAATAATACCTGAAGCATAAAGAGAGGAAATGGAGTTTAATTAAGTGTTGCCTTGCTAAATCATACTGAAAAAAGTGCAGCAGAGTGCAGTGAATACAAAGCAGGCTTGGTTATGTTTGCAAAAGGAGATACATATAATTCTAAACAGTTATTTCCAATAACATGATAAGGCAGTAACAGAATGTGCAATGAGCACCCCCCCCCCCCCCCCCCCCACCAAGCACAAGGCTAGAAATAGTGCAATGGAACAACTGGCAAGTAGGTAAGCAAAGCATTGTCTTTATTATGCAACATGTCAAAATTAACATGAAATCCCATGTTCAGGGAGTGTCCAATTCTGCATAGACATTCACTAACATGTTTTTCCAATGGGGCTCCCTTCCAAAAGAAAAATGTAGCACACCTGCTAAACCTAAAAGTCACACCATTACTGCATGTACTTCATAAATCAGGCTTGTGTAGACAAGACCTAAAAAGGATTTACCATTTTTTTAATGGTTATACCTATATAGTGCAATGGAATTGATTTACTAAAGGATTGCAAGCTGTTCAGTTAGCAAAATATCTTTTCACTTTGCAAAGTGAATCTTAGTAAATAAAGTGAGGCTAGGTTCACTGTAAATACCCTATCATAAGGGGAAATAAAAAAAACAAACAAACAAACTAATTTTTACTAGTAGAAATACATGATTGGGTATTTATCTATTTCAATGCTAAACACTTTCACCCCCGTTCTGTTCAGGCCAATTTTCAGACTATAGCACTGTCACATTTCGAATGCCAATTACTCGCTCATGTAAAACTATACCCAAATTTTTTACATTAAAGAAGTTTATTACAGAAATGTTAAGTGAACATTACAGATCAGAGAGTACAATAACAAATACAAGTGTTTCTGAACGAGCATAAGTTTCAGTAAAAAGGCTGCAGTTTACATTTGTTTATGCAATGTTGATTCAGAATAATCAAAAATTAAACAGTGTAATATCGGTTGTGTCGTTACATAAACCATATTATTTCAGGAGTAAGCCTGTGCAATGTCACAACCCCTTTCGCCTAGGCCTATAATAATATTATATGCGATATTACCATTGACCCTCTGAATAGATCAAAGAGATGAAAAAGGGGAAGAGATAAAGTATACATGAGAAAGAAGGGTAAGGAAAAGAAGAATGAGTGATCTTGAATGATCCTAGTTGACCTCGACCACCCACGTCGACCAAGTGTGTAATCCAGCAGAGATCCACTGTTAGGCCATATCTAAAACTAATTTATCTTATCGCCTAAACCTGGGCATCGACAATGTCGGAAAATGCTTGTGAGTATTTAAACACATTCCATGGGCGCCATGTATCAAGAAAGTTTTCTACTTGTTCATTTGCTTGCGCCAAAGTGTCTTCCATTTCATAAAATTCTGTGACCCTGTTTAGCCATTCCTTTGTTGTTGGTACGCGAGTTGATTTCCAATAAATTGGGATGAGGGATTTGGCCGCATTCAGTAAATGTTTTGTGAGCGAACGCTTGTATCTCCACAGAGGCCAGCTCGAAATATGCAACAAGCAGCAAGCTGCGTCTAAAGGTAGGGTGGTCTCAGTGATTTTTTTGATATATTCTCGTACACTGTCCCAGAAGTGGGTAATCAAGGGGCAATGCCACCATATGTGTAGCAAAGTTCCACTATCTCCCAAGCATCTCCAGCAACGATCTGAAGTCTGGGGGAACATCTTATTTAATTTTGTTGGAGTTAGGTACCACTGAGTCAAGAGTTTAAAAGCTGTCTCCTGCACTTTGGTGCTGATAGAGCACTTATGTGATAAGATGCAAGCGTTCCTCCACTGATTCGGGGTATACCCAAATTTTTATAATTTTTTTTTTAGACAGCTGGAGCTCCCTATTGGTGGTATTTAAAGTGGATGTAAACCTGATTCATGACATTTTAGCTGCAGTGTTTTCTTATCTCTCTTCAAAGCCCTATGTCCCATAGCTTTGTCCTGCTCCGTTCTTCTGTTATCAGCCTGATAACTATTGATAAGCTCTCTGAGATGGCAGCCTGAAGTGTGTGTCGGGGGAGGTTGCTATTAATAGATTAACACACAGCTAAACTATTCACAGGCAACCTCTGCATGTGTGGGGAGGGGGTGTGTGCCTTTCCTCCAATCAGCTGTCTCACGGTGTCTAGCAATAATCCACTCCTACAGGGGATCCAGGAAGAGAAAATTCAAACAGGGCGTGCACTTTCTAAACAGTATATAAAGATGAAGACAGAAGATATACATATAAAACTTATGTAGGGAGATTTGTTTCATCTGTGTATCATCTGAGGCTGTTTACTTCACTGGGTATGTGTGAGGCTTTACATCCACATTAATCACCACTGGGTTTTTTAATTTTTGCTATAAAAAAGCAAAAAGGCCAAAAAATGTGAAAAAAAGCATTTTTCTTTTATACCTTTTTGTAAATAAATAATCTGCCTTTGTAAATTTAGGGCAACGTGTATTCTGCTACATTTCTTTGGTAAAAATAACATAAAAGCAATGTATTTTATTTAGTTTGTGTGAAAGTTATACAGTCTACAATCTATGGTATATAATTCTTGAGTGCCTAAAATGCCAGGAAAGTGCAAATACCCCCAAATTACCCCTTTTTGGAAAATAGACAGTCCAATGTATTTAGGAAGGGGCATGTAGAGTTTTATTGAAGTTGTATTTTATTATCACAATGTTTTGGAAAACGAAAGAAATTAAATAAAACTTTCTTTCACAATTTTATTTTTTTACATACCGTCACTGGAGCAGTACAGTGTTGCCATATGGCTGGTGTGGCAGTGATCTGGGATACTGACTGGTGACAGTATGTACAAAAAAATGGTGAAAAAAATGTAATTTTTATTCTTTTACATTTTTTATATTTTTTTTTACATACTATGACTAGAGCAGTATAATATCACCACAGTGACACTGTACTACTTCAAGGAGCGGATCAGGATGTTTTTAATACTATGGTTGTTTATTACAGAGATGAACACTGTTGTAAGCAATCATTTTTATGAATGGCATATATTTATGTGTGATTGTGTACAACTGGGGTAGCTGTGATTGGCCACAGCTATCATATAGTACAGGGGCACTGTCATTGGCCCTGTCTGTACCATATGATCACTGCGAACAATCACAGAAATCACAATAGTACACAATGAATGGCTATGAATTAAAGCGTTTAGGTACTATTGATATGTGATCGCTGTGATTAGTCACAGTGATCACACGTACCAAGGGCAGCCCGATACATTCGGGTTCATCAGTCTTCCACTATCAGGTACATCAGTTCATCAGTCTTCCACTATGTCCTGTGGATAGAGCTTGTGACAGATCATGTCGCTGAGTGGTACCTAGGATGTGCAGGAGGCACACACCTGGAGGACTTTAAATGATGTGCACCCAGCATAGCAGTGCTCCCGCTCGACCGTCATTTTACAATAGGCCTGGAAGTGGTTAAAGTTAACATAGGTTCAACGTATTCAATGACATTCACTTTTCAAAGTAAACATTCACTTTGCTAAGTGAACAGCCTCTAGTTCTTTAGTAAGTACACTCCATTGTCTTTTTTTGGCAAAGCCTATTGAAACCAATCAGAAAAGTAGGTAAAGTATTGCTGAAGCTCAACAATAGTAATGTTCACACAGGTGTGAACATAATTGTTCTTATATGCAAATGAACATCTTATGCCCTCTGTAGAGGTTAAATGATAAGATGTAACCCCTCAGAAATATCTCTGCTACCAAACATTCGATAATAAAGGGCATTTACAGGGGAATCTTCCCACTATCCAAATACAATAGCGTAGCAAGGAGAATTCCCTCATTCACCTTGAATCTGCGAATGTGGGAATTGGTACAGCCTTTTTCCTTTTCTATTTAGTACGCTGGCTGAACAAAAAACTGAACCATGTATTGCCATCTTAAGCTAATGGCTAAACAACAATGCAGGAGGTGGTTTCTAAATGTTTAATCCATTGTTAAAACAGTGTTCGAATCTAGTTTACAGCTGATAATAAAGAACTGTAAACACATTACAGACAGGGTTAATTATGTTAAATATTACTCCACAGCCCCCTCTTAAACATTAGAAAGAAGGGAGAGCATGTAAGGATTACGAAACAAGTAAAAAGAACCTAAAAAGGTAAGCAGCCATTTTTAAATGTTTTTTTTTTTTTAAATTATGCTATGTTAATGGAAACATGTAACAAATATAAAGTAGGTGTTATTCGTGTAATGCAGCAAAAGGAAACATTGTGGCAGACTCAGGGGAATGGCAGAAGTAATGATGTCCTCTAAAACACTTTCAAGGCTTTATTCAGGGGATCACTGGGCACTGTTGCAAGTCATCTCTTCTTACAATTCATACATGCAGAGTGGAGCTCCCGCCAGAAAATATAACAGGCAGTACATCAGCACTGTTAAAAACATTACATTTTATAGATTGTAACGCACACATGCAGAGGAGCAAAGGGCACATTATAAGTGCAATTTGCTACATACTTTAAAAAATCAATGTTAGCAATAAAAATGTATGTATTTTGCCATGCCAGGTTTGAACCCTACCCAGGTACAATAGCAGGAAGCAAACTTTCAATCTTCCCTTCTCAATCTCCAGTTTGAAGAGTGGAGGAATAGTAGGTAACAAGCCTAAAACCTCACTCTAGGCAGCAGAAAAAAATGTAATATTTGTTGAGACTACATGCACACAGAATTGAATACAGGTTGTAATAGTGAGAGTCCTTGTCCCTATGGAAATGGAGCAAAAATGGACACAGAGTTTGCATGTCAGTGTACTGCAGAGCCACAGAGCGTAGATTTGAAAAGGAGAGGACTGCTCTGGCAGCTTTCTCCGGATCTTGCTAGTTCTGGATGGGGCTTTGTAGTTTGGAGATCCTTCAGAGTCTTGGGTGGGACGGAATCTCCAACCCTGTGTCCGAGTCTTGTGGATAACCAGCAGGTTGTGTGCTCAGGTGCACACAGCCCATATAACGAAAGACTGGTGAGAGCAGTGAGGGGAGGAAGGTGGAGTGTGAGCAGCTTGCTGCTGCTGTTTGAAGGCAGACCAGTGTCTGGAAAGCTGTCTGCCCTGAGGGAGACTGCAGCCCATTTAAAAAGGATTCTTTGCCCAGGGATTGGGAAAGGCTGACCAGCCTTGAGAGTCAGGGTGACTAAGGAAACCAGTGAGTCCAGGGGGCTGGAAAGAACTGATAAGTCTGTTGGGAGCAAGCAGAAGAACTGCTGACAAGAGAGAGCCAGGTGGCTCGGTATGTTTTTATTTATGAGTGCCAAATGAAGTTAAACCCCTACGTGGGATTCCTGGATGGACTTTTGTTTTGTTTTTTCCCTTTAATAAACGTGGGCTACCAGGCCCTTAACTATAAACGTCTGATGTGGACTCACTGCACAAAACTGCATCTATCCACTTGAGCTAAACACCCCAATATTACAAGGTATATAGCCATAAAACATAAAATACACCTGTATTTATGGTACCCAGTAGCCCCAGATGCAGCAAATTTCTGTTCATATTACTGTATTACAAAATATGCTATCTCATGTAAATGCTAACGCTCATAATTACAGACGCATGGACATTTTTTCCCAAAAAGTGTTATATTTAGCAAAATCCATCCATGTTGGTGTGCATGTAATCACAAGCATGGGCATTTACACGAGAATATAGGCACACAGCATATTTTGTAATATAGTAAAGCGGACTGCTCAAATGGGGCCCCCAGGAGCTGTAAACATACGCATATTTTATGATGTACGGCCATATGTCTTTATTTATGTATGTGATCATGTACCCTAAGTCTAGGGGAAGAGGAATTAGGTACCTCATTCTACTACTCTACTCTACTCTACTTCTACTGTGTTGTGTGACCAGTCCTTCAAAGCTGTTTCTCTTTGGCATTACATTCAGAAATCACACTTTGGCATTATGTACAATGCAGGACTTTTAGTCCTGCATTATATGTAAGGATGCTGAGGGCCTAGCAACAAATCAGGGAATCAGAGAAGGATAAAGCTAGTGGCCAAGTAGCGAGGAATAAGGTATTACAGTTTATACCTCTACTCAGCCCACTGCAGGGGTATTTTTTGCAAACCCATCCAAAGCCATTAGCACTGCAGACAGGGCACATGATTTGCTCTTTACCTTTTCATTACAGGGTCAGTACACCCAGAACTGATTTTTCTGTCCTTTATTAGATGTTAAGACTAAAATCATATCTTAAATCTTAAGGGGACTGTTTCTCAGGCTGTATATCTTCTGTGGCCATGGGAATCCACTCTCCCTAATAGTTTTTTTAACTTTATTTTATAATATATAGAATACAACATGTGGTACTCCAACACAAAAAAAGGCAAAGTGTTTGAGCAAGTGTGGCAAGGAAATCTTGTTGTTCGAGCATCTACAACTTGAAAGAAGCCAAGGACTCATCCAGCCCACTAGACTATAGCTAAAATAATGCTTTTGGGTGGCCTGACCCTTTAAAACAATAAACAACCCTTTCAATAAAAACTTTTCAGGCACTATTATTACTTACTCGTGAAATACATAAATATTTCACATGGCTATGATGAGTAATGTGAACATTAGGAAGAAAACCCATGTGTTTTTGCATTATACTGTTTAATTTATTGATCTTCATAAAGTAAGCTTTCTATGCCTTCACTTTGCTTACCATTACAGAAGTAGCTGGCCCAATAAAAATGTATAATGATAATGTTTTAATTGTATGCACGCACCTTGTCTCATCATACAAATATAAAGTGGGCATATGTATGAATTATTCATCTTTGCCTGTGTCAAACAACAAAGGCTTCATGTTGTAGATATAAATTGCCATACTAAGTAAACTGCAATAAAAGCTTATATGCAATTTCAGCATCATTTTCTAATTATATCATTTATGATCATTTATGTATTTACTGAAAACAGTGGCCATTGGCATATAGACTTTTCAGCCATCTGCCAATGCATATACTGATTAAATTGTCCACATATAAAGAATGCTCTTTTAGATGTCCTTCACAATCTGTGCATATTTGGTTTTGACATTAGGTAATGATGTGGGGATGTATAAAACGGTTGCCAGCAATTACTGCACTGCTATAGAAAGGCAGGATTCTGCTTCCATTGTCACTATTGTGCTGATATTTAAATAGTCCTTTTTGTTACCTGCAACAGTCATAAAAACTCTTGTGACAATTAGTGTTTGAATATGCTATATGGCTCCTTCTGCTTAGAATTCCTAAACCTTTTTTTGTGTTTGTTCGTAGAGCATCCTCTTTGTTTATGAAAAAGGAGTACCAGCAATTCTTTGTAGAGAAAGAACCATCACTCATAATATACACATGTATGAAGCCTATTTTTTGAAAAGCAGTTATCCGGAAAGTGCCAAAATATGCTGCTTATTTGAAAATGTATAACACGTATTGACAGGCCTACTCATACCAATATGAGTGCTTTTTAATTGAGATACCATGCAATGTCCACTCTCAGCAGTAAATTTCATCCTAAGTCATCCTTAAAAAATATCAACACATAGTATGATGTAGTGTAATTATGATTCAGACTGTGCTGCTTAAAATAATAAAATACAACTCTAATTTTTACTTTTTGGGGGGACTTTCTACTTAGAATAATCACAGTAATTTTGGAAAAGGGCAAGGGGAAAAATTTCAGCCTATACAGCAAAGATTCCAATGACCCTCTCAATACTAATTACACGTATTGATAAACAATTAAAATAGCATTTCTGAGGAATGAACTGTACATGATTAATCTAAAAGGTCTTTCACCACATAGGAAACTGGCCATTTTTAAGAAGCATGAGGTCAGTTAACTGTTGTATAAAGGACAATCTGTTAGATATTCTCCTCTCTAGCCTCCTGTAATATATCTGTTCTAGCTTTAAGTTTATCAAAAGCAGGATTATTTGGCAAAATTTATCAAAGAGACTATGTTGCTACATTGTAACCAAATCATTTATTCTTTTCATTCATCCATAGTGCAAAGGAAAAATATGACTGGTTGCTGTGGTGCAAGACAGACTGCATGAGACAATTCTACCCCCAGAAACTTTAGTAAACCCATCACTGTTCTGATTTATTGCTGGCACTGCCGGTAAATTAATGGCACATTATTTTTGGCCCCGAATGGCAATGGAGCATAGGTGTGTTTTGCAGAGGACTTGCAAAGTGCTGCTTCTGAGTTTCTTTACAAAACAATGAAAATTACTGCTACTCAGCCCTAACTTATCAATTTTGGAACTTGCATAAAGTAATTCTTCGTATTTATTTATTATTGCACTATTTATTATAATTACAAACTGTTGCAGTACTGTGTTTTTTTCAAAGCTTTCACGATACTGTTATACCCATGTAGCAGTTTAAATGACAAATTCACTTATAGTGAACTTGTCTTTTAAAAAATCCCCACCCTCAGAGTGCCATGTTATATAGTTATCTTACAATCTTCACTATGCATTCCTGCCTGGCTATGCACAGCATTTCTCTCAGAAATGTCCACACACTGGCCTCTCTTCATAGTGCTTCCCTATTATTTCTATGCCATATTCGGCAGGAAGGCTGGAATTCTATCTCACGTTTGGGAAAAAAATAGGGCCACAGCATACATGGGCAGTAAAAGGAGGATCCAGAGGGGATGTTTTCAGATGAAAGACTGTGCAGCACCAGGCAGGACCACATAGTAAAGACCGATATAGGGATGAAGGTAAACTTTTAACATGGCACTCTGCACTCAGAGGGTGGGGAAATTTATTAAAAGACAAGTTCACTAAAAGTGAACCAGTCCTCTAAAATCACTAATGGGAGCACAGTCACCGGTTTCTCAGTTGTGAAATCAGCTACCATGCAGAGTCATATAAAAGCTTTTTCATACCTGTTTTTTTATCAGTTACATAAAAAAATATATCTTTCAATCAGATTAGATGTTTCCCAATCATACCACACTAAGGTGAGCAGCAATAATCAGCTTAGTGAAAAATCTGTGTGCATGTATGCAAAGCTTTCATGTGAAATCAGGTGAAATACCTGGTCAATAACAGTAGTTTTGTTGCATATACAGCATTGTCACTTTTCTCTAAACAAAATAGAGAGAATTATGTGAAGTGGGACCTTTCAAAGCACATGCACATGAGGGCTGCAGACAAAAGACCTTAAAATCAAACAAGTTGCCAACTGCTGGGAAAATTGATAAGTATTGGATTGTTTGTCATAAGTCCTGTCAACAACTAATTGCTGTCTATGTGTTTTCCTACATAAAAATTAAAAATTAAAAATTAATTGACCATTTTCATTTGTTAAGAGTGGTTAAAAGTAAGATGAACCAATTATTCAAGATGGATACCGAATGTAATAGCTAACCTATTTGTGGGAACGTATGTATTTTTGACACCTAGCAACTGTCATTGAGAAAATAATATGGTGAAAATTGGATAATTGGGAAAGGTAAGTGTTTTGAAAAGGTGGAATTAAACTGTAGATAGTTTGAAACCACAGTAACTGGGGCAAATATTAACCTGCAATCTATAGTTATATTATTTTTACAAGAAGGACATACGGGGGTTACTTCTATAATAGCACCTCTGTAGTTGTAGGCATTATATAGAAATTCATCTTCAGATTTTACAACAGAGACACTAAAATCATAGCCCCCCGACCCTTATTTTGGAGAAAATAAATTGTCAATGTAAAAAAACTTCAGGTGTTTTTAAGGTGCCGGAAACTGACTATAGCCACACTTCAGAGCATCTGTTGGGATCATTGAAGATGAATTACTTCATAGTACATGCAGCTACAAAGGCAGACAGTAAAGGCTTATTTTAAAACTCCTTTATCACTGTCCTTTAAGAGCAGGAAAATTTTTGTTTTGTCCATAGTCTGGGTACAGGCGCACTTTACAGTGGACCTTGTATGAAAATCTGGGGCCCACTACTTTTTAGGCCCTCTCTTTTTCTTAGAAGAAAATGTAAACATACTCACCTTATATCTTAGCTTGCAAAGAATTTGCCAAGCTAAAGGTGACCTTACTGAATTTTCCCAGGATCTTGGTAACACTGAGGAGCATGTGCCATTTTTTATGCTCTCTGTAAGGTAGTTAGATTGAGAAAAAGTTTGGTTTCAGTAAAGAGTTCCTGAGATGATGAACAGGTAAGCTTTTTCACAGCTATTTCGCATTCAGTACACATGCACGCACATTCTTGCATGTAGTGCACATGCACACCAGGAGAAGAGCATGGCTGAGAGAATTTTGAAGAGGAGTCTGTGTGACACTGAGCGGACTGCACTATCGAAACTTTGGCATAGCAGCGACAGTCATAAGACTTGGAAATGGTGCTGGGGGATGGTTTTGAGCCCAAACTCTACTAATTTACTTTTATTTATGTATAGATATTCTTTAATAAACACAATGGTGATTTTGTGGATTGGTTTGTGAGCCATCACGTTAGGGGTTAGTTTCTGTTTTTTTGTGTGTGGTATTACTGGCGACCCCCCTGCATGGGTTAGGTCATTGGAGTCTGCATGCAATTTTGTTTTATGTGTGAAAATATAATAAAAATAAAACTATGATGGGTATTTGGATAAGTCTAATGCTTTTTTGGGTGCGATGAGCTTGGGCTTTTCTAAACAAGTTTTATTCCTAAATGTGTGTATTACACTAATTAGGGGTTTCTCCTAAGTAAGGTTGATTTTTGTGCAAGTCACTTGTGCTTTTCTAGCTAAACCTTAGCCAATCTAGGAGTCAGCACGTTATTTATCAAATCTGTACAATGTTACAATTGTCCACAATTATCCATATCCATATCCTCAAAGGATGTTGGTTGTGGTTCCATATGCCAAAGATGTGTTTTGTAATACACAAGCACACTTTAATGTCTCTGTCTTTTTGGCATGCAACAAAGGGCACACTTCTGCTGGTATTTTATTTAAACCAGTATTCAGAGTTTCCACTGTTGTGATTAAATCATCTATTAAAAGAACCTTTGAGATAGCTAAATAAGAAGACAATTAACAACTATTTATTTTTCCATTTAAGAGATTGTGCTATGCCCTTCTGAGCAGACAGAAAGCCGTATTGTTGACCTATATAAGGTTTTTATATTTCTAAGTGAAAGTAAAATGCCAAAGCTATGATAGTTATCAAAATTCCAACTGGAGAAATGTGTGGCTAAATGGATTAATCTCTGACTTTTCACCTCTGAGACAAGAGCTGGATAACAGCCCAGACTTGAGTAACTGAAAATCATTCTGATCAGTCAGGCGGGAAAGTACCAGAGTGAAATTAGCACTGGTCTTGGTTTAGATCCTCCAAAATGGGAGCACCAAATCACTAATCCACCCCTCACCTCTTGACATTCTCAGCCTTACTGTGCATTATTATATTTAAACCAGATTACCTCTAGACAGTTTAGAAATATTATAGGACATGGCTGCACTTCTAAAAGGTTGTAAGGATAATTCCAAGGTAGTCAAGAGTTTCAGTAAACAAAAAGCACAGGCAATTAAACTTAACTTGATAAATGGCTTTTAGCAATGGAAGTCTAATTAATATATAATAAACATGGAACATTGGAATGTTTTTTCAGAATTTTCTAATTCATAAAAATAGCAGTATATTAATTGTTGTAATGTTGCTACTATATATTGTTTTGCATAATTTTCTTTATTTATTGTGCCACACTTACCCTCTTAGGATATCAAACATAGCCACACAAGGGCCTAAGACCCCTTTCACACTGGGGCGTTTTGCAGGCGCTATTGCACTAAAAATAGCGCCTGAAAACTGACCCGAAACAGCCGCTGCTGCTGTCTCTCCAGTGTGAAGGCCCCGAGGGCTTTCACACTGGAGCGGTGCGCTAGCATTACAGGAAAAAAAGTCTTGCTAGCAGCATCTTTGGAGTGGTGAAGGAGCAGTGTATACCCCGCTCCTTCACCGCTCCTGCCCATTGAAATCAATGGGACAGTGCGGCTATACCGCCGGCAAAGCGCCTCTGCAGAGGTGCCTTGCAGTGGTTTTTAACCCCTTCTCGGCCGCTAGCGGGGCAAAACCGCCCCTCTAGCGGCTGAATACCAACGGTAAAGCGCCGCTAACAATAGCGGCGCTTTATCGCCAACGCCGCCCCCGCCCCAGTGTGAAAGGGGCCTTAAAGAGAATATTCACTCTAGAAAGAAAAATACTGTAGCTGTGACTTTTAATAAAAGGACATTTACATGATCAGGGATCCAGTGCTGTCCTCACCCAGACCCGTCCGCCAGTCTTCCGGTCCCCAGCAGTGGCATGTTTACTGTGGGAAGCTGGTTGTGACTCCTTGCGGATTCAGAGCCGGCTTCCCATTGCACATGCTCGGTGCTTTGTGAATAGTCCTGCAGCCTTCTGTGACCTGTGACATGTCCCAGAAGGCTGCAGTCAAAGGGGGGGCTGGATTTCTGCTCGGGTAGCCTAGGGCAGTGGTTCTCAACCCTGTCCTCAAGTACCCCCAACAAGCCATGTTTGCAGGTTTTCCTTTACCTTGCACAGTTGCTTTAAATCAGAGTAAATGGCTTGGTATTTTGGACCGCTATTTCAGAGAAATTCCCAAAACATGGCCTGTTGGGGGTACTTGAGGACATGGTTTAGAACCACTGGCCTAGGGGACCGGGTACCTATCAAAACTAGGTACCTGCTCCCCAAGAAAATTTTAATGTGCCAAATGTGATGGGGGCGGGGGTGGAAGATCATAAAACTCAACTTCCCCTTTAGGGTGAAGTTCCACTTTAGGTAGGGAAGTTCAAATAGGCAATCCTTCTCTGCATTGTATCATTACCCTGACTTCAATATTATCATCGCACAGGCACATTTGGAGGTTTCATACAAACTACTGTACTATGTGCCTATGAAGTTTCCAATGTACGCAGCCCACCTTACCTTAAATTCACCTCAGCTTTAAAGATCTGCATCCATTGTGACAACAGTAGGTTTTCCACTACTGGCTTCCAGATTTTTTTTCAATATTTTAAAGCAACTGCATTTTAAGTTTTTTCATCCTTTAAATCATCACATATTTGTGACAAGATGAAAGAAGTGTTCAGATACTCAATTCCCTTCAGGATAAGTCTTGATTAGTCACCCATGATTGCAATCACTAATTTTACTCTTAAAACTCCAACCATTTCATTGATGACAGAGCTGTTTTAATCAAAGAAAAATAAAATGTACAGTAAAAAATGTGACAGTTTTCCTTTATGCATTAAATGAATGTGTTTAGGATTCAAGTGACCATTGAGCAGCTAATCAAGGAAATCATACTTGCAGAAATCAGGTTATAAATTTTTCACACTGGGATAGTTTCATAATCTGAAACATATCTATGCAAATGTCACTCATCAGCAATACGGTTATGGTGGCTTTTGGTTACATTTTAGTATCCTCATGACAAAGACATAAGTGATCACATTACTAAAAATCAGAAACAATGTATAATTCATCAAGGAAGTTTGCCTTATTCAGCATTTTAAATTTGCTCTCAGGAACAGTAGTTGGTAAGATAGATGTCATTGCATCTTTGGACAATTACCATATTCTCAGATAATAAAAGAAAATATTATCCTGCTCAGGTATCACCCTTGACAACTGAGAAGCCCAACAATATCAATATGTAAACAGTCCAAGCACATACCTACTTACTACTTATGTATTATCAAATTGTGAATGTCTGGACTATTGGCAATAAACCACCAAAATATGATTAAAATACAAACATTCTCATGACAGTGTAGATGATAAGGGTGCAGCAAATGTAGGGAAGCTAATAGTTGCTTCAAGCAATGATTGCTTTCCTAAGATAGTTTTAAGTTAAAATGGTCTAAACAGCTACTGATGACCTTTCACATGGGTATAGGAACAAGAGAGAAGAAATCCTGGTAGGTGTGAGGCCAACAGGGGTCCATATGATCTGCACCTAGGGGTTATAGGACCTAGGACAAATGTATGTCAAGCTAAACCATTGTACCTGTAAAATGCCTCTAAACTGCAGATGTATAGCATGTACAGATGGATAATTCATAAAATTGGTAACTTAATGGTATGAACCTCTAGTTTCAAAGTGAGCCCCTTGGGAGCTAAGGTGCTCAGCATGAAAATTCGAAAGGTTTCATGCCTGCTGAGTTTCTGAAATCTCCTAGCAAAGGAGGAGCTATTGGGGATAGATTACCCAAACCCTGAGCCCTTTGGTAGATTTGTTATGTTTAAAGGTAAAATGTCTTGGAATGCTATGATCAATGTTTCCATCCTCAATCAACATTCTATGTTACCAAATTTTGTTCTAACTCTATGGATGGTTTGGTCAACCTAAAAGAGGCCCATGGGCAAGATAGGCATGTAAGAGACTTGTGAATCGAATGCTCCTTTTCGCTTGAGTCGTTGAACATTTTTTGGCAATGGTTGCAAAAGATGGCCAGGGGATACATAGAGGGTTTTGAAACTTCCTGCAATTTACTGGACGCTATGATATTTTTAATAATAGGGGCTCTCTTGTAAACGAACTATGGTTTCAGTGCAATGACAGACTTTAGTTTGGGATTATGGAGCAATATGATCCAGTGGCATAGGACAATTTTTTCCCATATGTTTAAACCTGCAGTGATAATTAGTACAAAACTTGACATCTGACTGAGATGATGCATCCTTAAGTTTGGTGGAAATGGAGACTATAGGACATTCTTGTTGAGCCTTGTCAACAAGTTCTGCATTATACCCCTTGTCAAGGAATTTATTTCTGAATTTTGCTCCCCATGAAACATAATATGCCTCAAGTGTGCAATTCTTCAGTCTTGCCATTTCTGTTTACTACTGGGCAACTTGGCAAAGGGGACGGAGCCACTTAAATGCACAGTGCCTGGCCACATTGCAATACTAGTGCTGTTGTGCTGTTGTGAGTGTAGAGGATTACTGTAAAATGCCACCAGTAGTTTGCTTTTGAAGGGTCCAGCTCTCTGTTCTGTGGCATAGTGAATGCAGATCCAGCGGCTCTGTGTTCCATTCACTGTGCATGTACCATCTCCCTCTGAGTTCTGAACTGCCCATCTCTGCCCCTCTTGTAAGTGTGGATTATTGTTTTCAATAAAAGTTGCTGTTTTCTAAACCTACGCCCTGGCACCTGATGTGCCTAGGTGTTGTGGATTCTTAACCCCTTTTGAGCACCTCCACCCATTACCTGTGGACTCACCCTGGACTCCGATCTACAGAGCATAGTTTGTGAGCACCGAGGCTCTATTTGCTTAATTTTATAGTAGTGGATCGACACTATCCCTTTAGTGGCCATGTCGACATCTTTATTGTGGACTTCATTTGGATTCTGTTTATTATAGCATGTACGGCAAGTGCATAGAATATGTCATTTATTCTACCTTTTAATTTATATCATATATGTTGCCGCGCTAACATAGTGAAAATAAATTGCTAAAAACACGCCTATATCCAAATGAAATCTGGCAAAGGTAAATTAAATATATGAAATAGTCCAAATCCAATATGTGTCTTGAGGAAAACACCACTGATATTGTGCGGAGGTCGTGCTATTCCATAAAAGTAGTCACCACGTGAGCCATCACCATGTGTAAGAAACGCACTCTTACCAGACTGAAATGACCCCACTACAGAGTCTGAATCGCTTGTAATAAACACTACCACAAAGACATACAGTTCACACCCATTGGTTCCAATATGTCAGGCTGGCCTTCTCTCCAAGATTAGTAGAGACAATGGTGACCATATATAAATATATATACAAGGGAGGTGACCCCATTCCTAATTACAAAATTAGGTAAGTAAGCATGGGGTCACCCCCTTGTGGTGGATCGCATGGCGTGGATGCCCTAGATGATGTCCCATGGGATTAAACACGTTGGACCGAGCCTATGCACGCGACACTGGTTCTGGAGTTGGAACATTTGCTGTACAGCTTGAAATTGTGACTTTTTATACGCTTACCCATTTTTTATCAAGTGAGTAGAATGTGTATCATGTGTTTACATTAAAGTTTTTAGCCGATTTACACTATGTGGCTTTCCTTGCTTTGATTACATGTGGATTTATGGTCACCATTGTCTCTACTAATTTTGGAGAGAAAGCCAGCCTGACACATTGGAATCAATGTGTGTGAACTGAATGTTCCTGGTGGAAGTGTTTATACACGCGAATCAGACTCTGTAGTGAGGTCATTTCAGTCTGGTAAGAGTGCATTCTTTTACACATGATGATGATGGCTCACGTGGTGACTACATTTATGGAATAACACACGTCCTTCACACAATATCAGTGGTGTTTTCCTCAAGACACATATTGGATTTGGACTATTTCATATATTTTATTTACCTTTGCCAGATTTCATTTTGATATGGACTTGTGTTTTTAGCAATTTATTTTAACTATGTTATTACGGCAACATATGATATACATGTTTGTGAGACAACTATTAGCGTTCTATTACATTTTTTTTTTTTCATTTTTATTAGGTTTTTGGATATTCAGATGTGTTTTGCAAGTAGTACACCCTCACGTATAGTAACACATCAAGTGCATTATTTACTGTGACCTGCCATTAAGGCATAATCTTTTGCTGATTTCATTATTACGCCATGTCAAATTTGTCAGCATTTAAATCTGTGTTAACATATGATGAAAATCAGCTGCACACTTCAGAAGCCTCCAGAGCTGTCCACATTCCTTTTAATGAATGTGCCAACTCTGCAAAGCAAAGTGACTTTATAACCTTGTCATCAGCTATGTGATCCCAGTGGAGAGACATAATTGCACATCGAAGACCTGCGTATTTTACTTCAAACCTACAAGATAACTCAAATGCTGAATCTGGAAAATGATCATAGTCTGCATTTCTTTTAACTCAATATTTTTTTCACTACTATTACCTTATATATCGCACGACAGGTATTACATATTACAAATGTAAATATATATATATATATATATATATATATATATATATATATTTACATTTGTAATATGTAATGTTAAATACCCATCGTGCAATATTATTATGCATCAAAAACAGTAAAAATGCAACTTTTAATCTTTTTAGTTTTTTATACACTGTATTTGAATATGATTATCTTTATGCAAATAATTCATTCGTAAAGATCTTTTATATCAGAATCTATTTAATCTTTTATATTGTTTTAGAGTAGTGAATGAGTAATTCCCTATCAGGCTCTATTGCTACTGAGAAGATATGCAAGTGGGCACGGACTAAAAAACCTTACTAAAAAAAAAAAAACTTGCTCATCCATGTCTTCATGGACCTTGCTTTGTGCACTGGTTCAAATTATTTGGTGGCGGGGGATTATGGTCTGGGGTTAAAAAGTTAAAAAAGTACCTAATTTTGCTCTTAGCCTCCTCCAAACCTCCAAATGTTATTTTTTTTGCTGCTGTGTTTCAACTTCCTGTTAGCGGGTGGCTATGTTTGTTGTCCATGGTCCCACCGTACATAGGAATGTAGCCACTATATCTTACTCATTGCTGAAATGGGCTACGGATTATAGGATTTGTGGTGTGCATGAAGCAGTGCACATGAGTGTAACTCAGCCTTTTTCAACCAGGGTGCCCAGGCACCCTGGGGTGCCTTGAGGTTTCTTCAGCGGTGCCTTGGCAAAATGCCTAAACTGAGGGAGAAGAGAAACACTGGAATACTAGTCAGTACCAGTTTGCAAAAGTGTATTTGCTTTGGAAGAATAAATCACCTCTAACATTGGGTGTCCTATGTGTATTGATGTTGCTGCACTATTCAAATAGTTTTTACATTTTAGAATGGGGCACCTCAAGACTGTCCATCATTTTGGAGGGTGCCTCGAGATTGTCCATAATTTTAAAGGGCGCCTTGCCTGAAAAAAGGTTGAGAAACACTGGTGTAACTAACATGTACTGTGTATTCTAAATAAACAGAAGGGAGAGGGAAAAGGAGAGGTTCAAGAGCTCACAGTGGACATTACAGGGCCAATAAAGAGGAGCTAAAGGCTCCCCTCCAAAAAGATTAAAAGTTAGCAGCTACAAATACTGTAGCTGCTGACTTTTAATATTAGGGCACTTACCTGACCAGGAATCCTCATTCAAGATGATTTTTCAATCGGCTTTCAGGTGCTGGCGCCGACATCTTGACTGAGGAAACCAGCAGTGAAGCCTTGTGGCTTCACAGCCGGTTTCCTACTGCGCTGCACTTTGTGAATGGGCCAACTGCAGGAAAGAAAAGGGGGCTGAACTTGCAGCTCAGTTCTAAGAACTCAGCCAGAAGTAGGAGCGGGTACCTGTCAAAACCAGGTACCCTCTCCCCCCCAAAAGGTGCCAAATGTGGCAGCAGAGGGGGTTGGGAGGCAAGCGGAGCTTCCCCTTTTGGGCGGAGCTCCACTTTAAGTAGTGGATGTGTGTGTGAATTATTTTTGGAGAACATGTTTTGTGTCACATTAAATATAAAACATTATTATTATTTGTTAGAATTTTATATAGCTAAACAATAAAACACAAAGGAGACATACGCTGTCTCTAGAAGCATAATGTAGCAATGGTTGTTGATAACAGAAAGCCAGCATATGGGGAAGAAAGCTGGCCAATGAGGCATACAGGACATATCAGGACTATAATACAAGAGTAATGAAGAGAAGAACAATCCTGAGAATCTTGTTAAAATTGTGAAAGATCAACTGCAAAGAAAAGACAATGTGTGGAAATTGTAAATGAAAATACAGAGGTAGAACCAGGATATCTGTGCCAAGGTTGTCTGATGCAGCTGAGCTTGTGCAGTTCAAGGCTTTCAATCGAGCTGGAAACAATTCTGTAGAAATGCATTAACCATCTATACGCTCTGATCCAAGTTATCTTCTTCATCAATCAGATAGCCTTTATTTATGCCATCAAGCTGTGCAGCACTGGCACTTGCTGAGCAAAATTTCCTTTCAGCTAATTTCAAAAAATTTATTAACCAAAGATGTAATTTAATCAGAGATTTCAATTTGCCGTGACCAAATCAAATTTACCATCAACATTTAAACTGTAATTTTTTTTTTTTATTTTATTCAGATGTGGGGCTTCAGTATTTTCCTTCTTTTAAGCAGCAAGTGCCAACCTGTCTATATGGAAGCTTATGGAGCCTTGGAGTGTTATAAAATACGCCATCTATTCCACACATACAAACAAAAATCAATTTTCTATTAGTTCAAAGCTTGCCATGCGTACCAGGGAGATTATACAGACATACTCAAATGGATTGTTGTCAGATCACTAACCTCCTATCGCTTGAGCAGAATAAACCATGAGCCGAAGAATTATCAATCTATTTTGCTTTTATTTGTCATCTAGAATTTTAATTAAAAGTTACATTCTCTTCATTTACTACTATTTCTAGAAGAAAATTGGATTCTATATTAAGCCATAAATTTAGCCTGAGAAAAAAATGAATGAGCTAAAAAGAAGACATTTTCAGCCAATCAAGGTTTTAAATATACCAATAGGGGAACCGGTGGCAGCTGTGGGGCCCAGATACAGACAGGTGTGGCACTATACACTCACCAGTCACTTTATTAGGTACAACTTGCTAGTACAGGGTTGGACCCCTTTTTGCCTTCAGAGCTGCCTTAATTCTTCCTGGCATAGATTCAACAAGGCAATGGAATCATTCCTCAGAGATTTTGGTCCATATTGACATCATAGCATCACACAGTTAACTGCACATCCATGATGCGAATCTTCCGTTCCACCACATCCCAAAAGTGCTCTATTGGATTGAGATCTGGTGACTGTGGAGGCCATTGGAGTATAGTGAACTCATTGTCATGTTCAAGAAAACAGTTTGAGATTATTTGAGCTTTGTGACATGGTGCATTATTCTGCTGGAATTAGCCATCAGAAGATGGGCACACTAGTCATAAAAGGATAGACATGGTCAACAACAATACTCAGGTAGGCCGTGGCATTTAAACAATGCTCAATTGTTACTAAGGGGCCCAAAGTGTGCCAAGAAACTATCCCCGCATCATTACACCACCACCACCACCACCAGTCTGAACCATTGATACAAGGCAGGATGGATCCATGCTTTCCTGTTCTTTATGCCAAATTCTGACCCTGCTATATGAATATCGCAGCTAAAATCGAGACTTATCAGACCAGGCAACATTTTTCCAATCTTCTAATGTCCAATTTTGGTGAGCCTGTGCGAATTGTAGCTAGTTTTCTGTTCTTAGTTGACAGGAGTGGCACCCGGTTTGGTTTTCTGCTGCTTTAGCCAACCTGCTTCAAGGTTCAATGTGTTGTGCGCTCAGGGATGGTATTCTGCATACCTTGGTTGTATTGAGTGGTTATTTGAGTTAATGTTGCCTTTCTATCATCCCAAACCACTCTACCCATTCTCGTCTGACCTCTGACATCTGACATCAACATGGCATTTTCATCCACACAACTGTCACTCACTGGATTTTTTCTCTTTTTCAGACTATTCTCTGTAAACCCTAGAGATGATTATTGCGTGAAAATCCCAGTAGTTCAGCAGTTTTTGAAATACTCAGATCAGCCCGTCTGGCACCAACAACCATGGCAAGTTCAAAGTCACTTAAATCCCCTTTCTTACGCATTCTGATGCTCAGGTTGAACATACAGTTGTGCTCAAAAATTTGCATACCCTGGCAGAAATTGGGAAATTTTGGCATTTATATTGAAAATATGACTAATCATGCCAAAAAACTGTCTTTTATTCAAGGATAGTGATTATTATCACATAGATTTTTGGCTCCTTTTAAAATCATAATAATAACAGAAATCACCCAAATGGCCCTGATGAAAAGTTTACATACCCTGGAATGTTTGACCTTGGTACAGACACAGAAGGTGGCACACACAGAATAAAATTGTTAAAGGTAATTTTCCCACATTTGCAATTAGTGTCTGTGTATAAATAGTCAATGAGTTTGTTAGCTCTCACATGGATGTACTAAGCAGGCTAGATACTAAACCATAGGGAGCCGAAAATAACAGTCAAAAGACCTGTGTAACAAGGTAATTAAACTTTATAAAGATGGAAAATGATATAAAAAGATATCCAAAGCCTTGAATATGCCAGTCAGTACTGTTCAATCATTTAATAAAAGTGGAAAATTTGGGGATCTCTTGATACCCAGCCAAGGTCCGGTAGGTCAAGAAAGATTTCAGCCACAACTGCCAAAAGGAATTTCACAATTTACACATGATTCAAAATCTGTACTGTCCGGGTGAATCCTGGACACTTGGTAACCCTACATTAATGGCTATGTGTTAAGTTATTTTGAGGAGACAGCAAATTTACACTGGTAAGCAAGCTGTACACTCAGTACTTTACATTGTAGAAAAGTGTAATTTCTTCAGTGTTGTCACTTGAAAAGAAATAATAAAATATTTACAAAAATGTGAGGGGTATACTCACTTTTGTGAGATTGAGATTATATACAGTATATATATATATATATATATATATATATATATATATATATATATATATATATATATATATTTATATATGTTTGTTATTTTGTTTTCTATTTATTTATTCTATTTTTATTTTTCATATTGGTTGAACTGACAGACTTGTGTCTTTTTTTTAGTCTAACTGGGGTTGATTTACTAAAACTGGAGAGTGCCATGAGGCGATTAAGGACTTTACACACACCCAAGCCACAGACGAGACCTCAAACATGAACAAGTGGGAAACACTAAAGTGTGTTCTGAGAGAGAGAGAGTGTGTTATACAGCATGGTTCTCGGTTAAAGGCCTGCACTTCCCTAATTGCCTCACTTGAAGCAACTCACTAACGCACTCTTGACCCTAAAACACTGGTAGAACTATCTAACATGTAGCGGGACCTACTTTGCCTGATAATGGAACGTTCTTTGGTGGCCCGTGACAAGGGAAGACACTTACATTACGTCCAGGTTAACAAATGTGGCAAACACCTGGCGCAAACTCTCCATCCCAGACAACGTAGACAGACCATCCCACACATACTGGCACACCCTAACTGTAAATTACCGTATTTATCGGCATATAACACGCACAGGCATATAACACGCACATTCATTTTAAGAGGGAAGTTTCAGGAAAAAAACTTAAATTTTAAATAAGGAACTTTGAAGCAAAATAAGGGTCAGTGCCCATCTGCAGCCTCACCATTGCCATCAATGCAGCCTGATCAATACCCATCTGCAGCCTCACAAGTGCCATCAATGCAGCATCCTCACCATTGCCATCAGTGCAGCCTAATCGATGCCCATCTACAGCCTAGGGGGGACAGGGAGGGGGGCGGGACGAGCGCCGACAGATTAAATACAGTGAGAATCTCCTATGATAGACAGAACACTGGTTCAATGACGGCCCAGGAGACGGGACTTCCTATTACAGAGGCCGCCAAGTAAACATTAGATTCTCACTGTATGTAATCTGACGGCGCTCGTCCCACCCCCCTCCCTGTCCCCTCCGAGGCAGCTGAAATTGAAGTATTGGTGTATAACACGCACAAGTTCTTTGCACCTGATTTTCATGGTGAAAAAGTGAGTGTTATACGCCAATAAATACAGTATATAAGAACTCGGAAATAGTATCTGAATTCTGGAGCCATTACTCTTCACTAAACAATCTACCATCCACCTCAACGCCGCACACACCTCCCAGAGCAGAGGACACTGACATGTCGGCATATGTCCTAGAAACAGCCCTCCCCACAATCCCTACGGCCGCTATAGAGGACCTTGAAGCACCCATCACCACATCTGAATATTTACTCGTGATTAAAAACCCAGGACCAGATAGCTACACGCCACGCTTTTATAAGACATTTGCCCTGTTCATGGCAGGAGCCTTTGAGGAAGTGGATGACTCCCACCCCTTATCCTCCCATATATTACAGGCTCAAATAGTGGTCATCCCTAAATCAGGAAAGGACCAAGCTAATTGTGGTAATTACAGACCCATCTCCCTACTTAACGTAGACCTCAAATTGTTCTCCAAAATAATCGCGAACCGTCTTGGCCCCATACTACCCAACTTAATACATAATGAGCAGGTAGGCTGTGTCCCGGGCCGCGAGGCCAGAGATAACACCACAAAGACCCTCCATATGATCACCTACACACAACATAAACACATCCCTGCATGCCTGTTAGCATGCAACACGAAAAAAGCATTTAACAGGGTCAGCTGGCCATTTCTCAAACTAACACTTCAGCAGATAGGATAAGGACCCAGACTCTTAGCGAAAATAATGTCCCTCTATTCCAACCCATCAGTGAAATTTACTTCGAACAGTGAACACTCAGCGGCATTCCCGATTAAGAACGGAACCAGACAAGGCTGCCCACTGTCCCCCCTTCTCTATGCCATCACCATAGAACACTTAGCCCAGGCAATACGTAGTAACAAATCCATACATGGTATCCACCCCCCCCCCCCACTGTAAGCTTTCCCTCTACACTGAGAACCTATTAGTTTACGTGACACAGCCGCACATCAGCATCCCCTCCTTTCTCCATGAACTAGCTCGATTTGGCTCCCACAGTAATTTTCAAATTGAACATGACTAAAACGGAAGCCCTAAAAATATCCCTATCCACCCACACCCTTTCACTTATCCAACAAAACTTCTCCTTCCATTGGCAAGATAAATCAATCAAATATCTGGGGACCGAGATTCCAAGTAATTTCAAAGACATCTATCCCCTAAACTTCAGCCCTTTACTGACTAGAATACGATGATCCCTAGACTCGTGGCACCACCTCAAACTACCATGGCTCAGACGTATGAACGTACTTAAGATGGATATCCTCCCCAAACTATTGTACCTGTTCTAGGCCCTCCCTATCACGCTTCCAGCTTCCTTCTACCGCACATTACGGTCCCTTGCAATTAAATTCATATGGCACCACTACCCACCAAATTAAAACACAAAGTCCTATGATCCCACAAAGACACAGGAGGTCTCGGCCTCCCTAACTTTGAAATATATCACGACTCATGCCATAATCTCCAGACTTCTGGAATGGTTCCCATACCCATAGGCCAAACCAACAACAATTGTAGAACAAGACATGGCACAAGTAGACTTACAGGCTCTGCTCTGGGGGTACCACCTTAAACACCCCTCCATTTGCATGCTCTCCCCATTGACCACAGCAGCGTTGTCACTGTAGTACCAGCGACATTCCACCTACGATTTGTCCACCGATCCCTGCCCTCTCACATTGCTTGTCGATAACCCGTCACTCCCTGACTATGAAGCCTCTGGCCAAACAGGAGGCTACGAGAGGACAGACTGGCCAACAGCATGCTCATTTGTCCACACGACAACAGGCGGATTCACACCACAGGATGAAAGTCGATCCTCCTCAACTAATTGGCTATCAACGATATCCCTCAAAACCTTCTGCTCGAACTTGCACTTATCAGGTCATATACATAGGACCCTAACAACCTTTGAGGAAGTGTGTGGTCTCTCCCAAATTCCCAGACACACCCTCTATAATTTACAAGGAAATCCTCACCCACACGCACAACTCCCCCCCACCTTCACACAAAAATGGTCCAGAGATTTGGACATGGACATTTCTCCTGGGGAGTGGCAGACCTCTTTCACATTCACCCACAAATCCTCAATCTCCAGCTTCACGCGGGAGAAAAACTATAAGCTACTCTCCAGGTGGTACAGGGATCCGGTCTCGGTTCGCAGGATGCTTCCCAGTGCTTCTGATATCTGTTGGCGCTGTCACGGAGGACAAGGAACATACCGTCATATCTGGTGGGAATGTGCTTGAGTTCACCCCTTCTGGAAAGGTATATTTACGATTTATAATGAAATGTATGATGTCTCCATGGCCCTATCCCCTAACATAGCCCTATTGTCAATACTACCAGGATCAATCAAATCCCATAAAACCAATCTCCTTAGGTTTTTTCTATCGGCAGCCCGACAGCTGATCAGCACCCTAGAATTAACGGCCGGAACAACAATGGTGTAGATGGTCCAGATGTCTTGACGACCTCACACTGGTGAACGGCCTCCTAACCACCTGAGCCCATCCATGTTGTGTAAAACAGCTACAGTCACACTAAATGTATATCTATACACCCTCACCCCACTTTCCCCCTCTTCTCTTTCCTACCTGACCCCTTCCTACCACACCTCAGGTTTATGTTTAACTTTGTATACCCAACTGCTTAGATACATTAAATGCTTAAGATATTGACTGCAACTACTACACTGTGATACCTGCATTCCATAAATCAATTCTATGTACCATAAGTGTGGTGGTGGCTTTCAACCACTACCATTTATACCACCTGTTTTTCTTGATTCTGTACCCCCAACTGCTTTTCTTTAAATAATGGTTAATAAACATATATTCAACCTTAAAACTGGAGAGTGCCAAATTTCGTGTAGCTCTGCATAGAAACAAATTGGCTTCCAGTTTTTTTTTTGTCAAAGCTTAATTGAACAAGCCAAAGTAAGAAATTGCTTGGCTACCATGCACAGCTGCACCAGATTTCGCATCACTCCAGTTTTAGTAAATCAACCCCACTTTGTAACTATGTGAGGATTTCATGGATGTCTATTTACAGCTGTGGCCATTAACAGCCATTAGCAGCATGCTCATGCACATAAAGTTATCCACCACAATTATTACCATGGCATATGGAGTTGCAGACTGGTCCACATTTTCTCCTGAACATAGAAATGACTTTGCCATCTGCATCTGCATGACAATGATATTTATAACACTGGACCACTATATTTTAAGTAAAGCTTCCTATCATTTCCTATAGCACAGGATAATTACAATTTTTCATTCATTACTTGAACACAATGTCAGCTTTATCTAGCCAGTGGAATGCCCTATGGCTAAATATTTACAGCAAATCAGGAAAAGCTGGCAGTAGCAAGAAGACAGAAGTTGATGTATCACAAGGTGCTGCATTGAAAACCAATTTATTAAGGACTCTGGCACACAGTATATATTGATTGATGTGTCTTTTCCCATAATGTCTTCCTTCATATTGTCACTTCTTTCTAAGAAGAGAAAGTAGAAACCTCTCTACTCTTATTTTTCTTTCCAAACTAGAAAAATGAAAACACAAAACTCTCCAAGGAATCAGTTAAATTTCTTAGTGACAGACTGTGCAGAAGGATGATATTCCACTTAGTGCACTAAATAAGTAATTAAAGAAGAAAAGATGACAACTTACACATGATGCACTTGTATGTTTGTATCAACTACTACTTGTTGCTCTGAGTGTACAGCTCTAAAGTTTGCAGGACTATACTCAAACAAAAATAAAAGAATTGGCTACTATTATGAATGTGAAAGCCCCATGTTCTACATATATATATATATATATATATATATATATATATATATATATATATATATATATATAATTTGTGAGATTCTGTTTAGATGTAACGCACATGGTATAGCACATGTAACTGAATTACAGTTTACTATCCACAAATTTCCAAATCCATTCTGATACACTTTTTTCCCTCTGCCTCGGGTTATAACATTGTCCTCAGTAACATATTGCCTTATGAATCTCCTTCAAGTACCCAATTATCTGGCTGTACCAAGCTTGTCATTGCCATGACAGCTGTGTGCTGCACACCGTACATGCTGAGAGGTGAAAGATTGTACACCAGGATCCTCTTATTCTGTGTTGCATTTCCATTACAAAGGAAGCTAGGAGGGAGGGATAAGTGCTGAGAAGTTGTAAAGGGGCAGCTGACTAGGTTAAAGCAGCTGCAGCTCAAAAAATAAACTGAAATGTAAAAATGTTAGCTATGGCATTTAAACATTATCCACACTGAATGCAGTCCTCTCCTTGATTTGAACCTATAAACAATAGATGTAGTGTACTTTTATAAGTTGCTTAAATAAGCGTTACCAGCTAGGCTGGCCACAGAAAGCATCTATTGACATAAATGTAGAGCATAGTATAAATGAGCTGTTAAAGAATACGGAATAGCAAAGAGTAAAGGCACCCGAGAGAGATGTATTTTTTTCTGTTTGTGCACATATCAGTTTTAATAGAAAAACATTGCTGTTTTTTGTTTTTTTTTCATGCCACTTCATTTTTTGTTCCGTGTACAGATAGGGTTGTATGTTAATTGCATATACAGTATGCAAAATGCATTCATAGTCTAATTGTAGGATTCCCGTAGGATGTAATAACCATTGTTTTCTTTAATTCCACTGTCACTGTGATTAAAATAAAGTGGAACTGTTGCCATGCCAACAATATTCCAGCTGTTATTATTTGTTTATTTACCCTATTTTTTTTTTACTAGGTTTTTTTTTATTATTATTATTATTATTATTATTATTAAGGGCAAATGTGATGGATAACCGGGCCTATTATCATCATTCAAATTTGTGAGATGTTATAGTTGGTTAAATATAGCACAGCAAAACAGTGGACCTATCTGCTCTGCTAATTTTATGAGTTGCCATTTTCTCTCAAGCTTAGTAGAAATACCTCAATCAACCTAGAATTCTCTTCCCTAGCATAGCAGACCTCCATCAGCCAAAAACCCCAAAAATCCAAATGCTTGCCTTTTTTTCCAAGTTTTCGAATTCAAACATTTTATTAGGCAATATAGAAAATGGAGTACTGTCCGTGATACTTTTTTATTTGCACTAACATACAATTTTTCAGGACAAGCTTTCAGGATATGTCCCCTTCTTCAAGGTCCAAGCAGTACGTAATGCTTGGACCTTGAAGAAAGGGACATACCCCGAAAGCTTGCCCTGAAAAATTGTATGTTAGTGCAAATAAAAAAAGTATCACGGACAGTACTCCATTTTCTCTGTCACAATTGCACTAATATGACTACAATTACCTCAAGTATTAGGCAATATAAAAGCCATCACAAACAATTAAACAGATTGTGTAGGTAATAAATTTCTCCATGCAGAGCGAAAGACAAAAGAAAATACTGTTGACGGTACAGAACAGAGCACTAGCCCTTCTCCAAGAGGGGAACATTGGTGCAACAGAGAGAATACAACAGTCGATGATTGCTCACATAATTGTATTCACTTTGAGAAAGCAAAATCAACACTTGGATGGTCCACCCAACCCGTAAACCAGGGATCGAGCAGTGTTGAGAAGTTATGGAGTAAACATCCAGTAATCAAAGAGGAAGGTAGAGACAAAAGAAAAGAAGGAAAGGGGTTGGTTCCAGGGTCTGCGTCCACAGCAGTCCCAAGGGCTCAAACTGGTGACAAAGTAATGGATTTGGTTAAGTGTCCAAAAGGGCAGTTTCAAAATCTGGGGGTAAGTATTGTTGACCCAGGGTTGCCAAATGTTTGTGTACCTGAGCACCTTATCCTGAAGTGTATCATCACCTGGGTGACACAATATTTTTTTGCTGTCACACAAAGAGTTGGCATCTTCCAAGATCTGGCTATTGTCTGCTTCAGAGCGGTCATGATGGAAAAGAGGAGGCGACACTGGTTTCTGGTCAGCTCAGGGGGTGATTTTAGGTAATTTAATAGTGATATCCATGGATCAGGTAGGATGTACTTATCAAACAGTGATGACAGTATAGTAAAGATTTCCATCCAATAAGACTGTGCTACAGGACAAGTCCACCATGTGTGTGAATATATTTAACTAAAATTCTGCGCTTTGGTGTGTGCTAAGCTGCAGCCTCCCTGAAAGAAACTTCACAAGTGAAGTCCAACTAGTTAATTATAAAAGGAAGGGAATTTGGCACTGCTTACAACAAATATTTTAAAATTGTGTGATTTTTTATATAAAATATAAGTGAATATCCCAAATCTCCTTATATCATAACTAAAAGTAAAAGCAAACTGAAGAAATTATGAACTTGTGTCTGTTGTATCAGTATATGATACCTGAAAAAAATCCTTAATAAATCAAGTAACATAAAAAATACACAAACCAAAACCAATGTAAAAAAAACTAAAAACATAATTTTTTGAATTATGGAAATTTATTGCGGATAGTTCTTTATCACAGATTTGGACTTATATATTTTAATTTTTTTACATTGGTTTTGGTTTGTGTATTTTTGTGTGTTTATGTGTGGAGAAAAAGAGGTTTAACATCTACATTCAGAAAGTCTTCTTCAGAGTAAGAGCTGTGAAAATGTGGAATAGACTCCTTCAAGCACTAGCTCTGGGTAGCTCAGTAAATTGTTTTTAAAAAGAGCTGGATGCATTTCTAAATGCACAAAGTATAACTGGGAGGACACAGAACAAAAATGCCATATTTTGAAATGAAAAAGTAACCTTGATCAACAGGATCAATCCTGCCAAACGTAAAAGAAAAAAAAAAGGCTGTATTACAGGTAATTTGTTCTAACCCTGCTAACTTGTTCTCAAAGTCAGTACACTGTATGCCTCATGATAAATGTAGTGTATTTCAATAAAATGGATAAAAATGTTTGAAGAATGGTTATCAAATGGTGGACTGGAAAAGGAGCAACCTGATGAATCCCCCTTGTAAAGAAAAAACACTGAGCATGCTTCTATAAATAACATGGAAAAAAGCATTAAAAGATCAAAAGATCAGCAAAGATTGGTGCACACAACTCTTCAAGCCTTTATAAATAGTCCACTACATTTATCATGACATTCTCTTTAGAGAAATTCTGTACAGCTTATTGAATATAATTTAATAGTAAACCCAAAGTCTTTTAAAGAGCACTTCTAGAGAAAAGTATATATTTTTCTCAAGTGCTTTATTATAAAAATGCTTCACACAAACCGTTTCTCTTCCAATTGTAGATGCAATTCTTTTTACAGACATTGCTGAAATGAATATTCTTTCACAATACAAATCTGCAGCAATATTTGTGATTGCCCACTCTGTCGCTCTGTAAATGTGCCACAACCGGGCTTCAACACCTGCCACACAGTGTGCACACATGGACACATTTTAATATATATTGTATATTCTATATATATATAAACTCATATTAGAGCTTAGACAACATTCTTTGTTTGAAATCCATGCATCTTTGATTACATTTGTTAGGGTATAAAATATCATTCAACTCTTGGCTTGGGGAGACAGAAAGTTTTTTAATAATGACTGCAAAAAGCAACGCCAAAGATATAGATTGCATCCATTTTTGTCTATATATTAAACAATGATCAGTATTCAGGCACAATCTAAGTGCTGAAGATCTTTTTTTAAACATGCACACTCTGAATGTCTGTGTATACATGTCTATATATAGGAAAGGCTGCGCTGCTACTATTAAGTGAGTGTGATCATGATTCATTTGTATGACCACAACTGTAACACCCTTGTGCAATAAAAAACAATGAAGAAAAAACTATATTGCTAACAAATAATAAAACTTGATTCTCATAGATTAAACCTGTACAGTTAATCCTTAGGATATGGACAATCAAAAACCAAACAGAATGAGCAAAGTTCATACAGACAAAGGTTCTTGCTGAGAAAGTCTTTCATAAAAAAGGAGAGAAAACACCACTCTTCAAACGGTGTAAGGCATGCAATGTTGTCACCCTGAGGAGCGTGATGATAGGAAAATTCCTCCACCTCAAAACAATCAGCCCCTTACCAGATCATTGGATCTCTTGTTATAGAGATCGTACGAGCAAGTGGCTGTATCCCCCAGCCACTGGGTCTCTATTGGGAATATGTCTCCACAGGTCACCGCTCAAGGGGTCATCTGAATGATGTATTAGCGCTCAGATCCCAAGGACAAATGCAAAAGAGAAAGCTCCATAGTGTAATACAATTAACATTTATTAAGAAGAAAAGTAAGAGATACACTTACAATGTAAAAGCTTCAAATCGCGTATAAAACAATATATGCCGGCCAGCTCGCAGCTGCTGCCCGTAGCTTCCGGGATCAGCGATGTATGGTGGTGACGTCAGCACGTCGCTCCTCCCTACGCCGTTTCGGCAAACCTGTCTGCTTGGTTTTTGATTGTCCATATCCTAAGGATTAACTGTACAGGTTTAATCTGTGAGATTCAAGTTTTATTATTTGTTAGCAATATAGTTTTTTCTTCATTGTTTTTTATTGCACAAGGGTGTTACAGTTGTGGTCATACAAATGAATCATGATCACACTCACTTAATAGTAGCAGTGCAGCCTTTCCTATAATGTAGTAATTTAAGTGGGGGTTGTCTCACATTTATGGTTGCAGCAGCACCAACAAATCTTCTGTTTTCACAGACGCACATTTAATTTATACGGATTATATTGAGGGATAGGGCAGTATTTTTTTGGTTTAGGTATACATGTCTATGCCAGTGGAGGCAGGAGAGAAACACTGCCAGGTAGCTCCAGTATCGGCTTGTCTCAAAAGAAAATAATAGTAAATGGCAGATCATCGATTTCCACCAAGATTGGAAAGTGGAAGGTGCCCATAGACATCAATGCTGGTGCCCATAAACATCACTGTTTGGTCCAGCTGAAACTGCAATGTTTACTTGTAGTCAGATTAATGGAAGATGGATTCTGGCTATTGCCAATTCAATACTGCACTTTTTTTTTATTTTGGTGTCCCATTGACTTATGGGGCATACACACGGTCAGACTTTTCAGCTACAAAAGTCCGACAGCCCGTCCGACAGACTTTCGACTGACTTTTGGCAGACTTGCGGTGGACTTTCTAACGACCGGACTTGCCTACACACGATCACACAAAAGTCCGACGGATTTGTACATGATGATGTACACTGGACTAAAATAAGGAAGTTGGTAGCCAGTAGCCAATAGCTGCCCTAGCGTGGGTTTTTGTCTGTCGGACTAGCATACAGAGGAGCGGATTTCTGGGTCCGGCGGAGTTATGACGTAAAGATTTGAAGCATGTTCTAAATCTAAAGTCCGTCAGATTTGCGGCTGGAAAAGTCTGCTGAAAGTCCGGGGAAGCCCACACACGATCGGATTGTCCGCCGGACTTAGTCCGTCGGCATCCATCAGACTTTTGTAGCCGAAAAGTCCGACCGCGTGTACGCCCCATAAGCTCTAAAAGGTTACCGGTTGATTTAAAGGGAATCTGTCACTAACAAAATACCACTAAGACATAAAGTAGTTCACTAATTAGATAAAGTAATACATTTCTACCAAAGCTGTCAGTGAATGAATGTTACAGTGTTATTAAAAGTTCACTTTGGGTGGGCCATTTTGAATGAAGCAAATAAATGCAATAAAACTCTAATGTTCAAGCACAGACATGTTTGTAACTTGAAACCTGCAAATAAAGCTGGCCACAGACAGAGCGACTTTCTTTCCTGCAACCACAGGTCAATTTCCCTATTATTATTATTATTATACAGGATTTATATAGTGCCAACAGTTTGAGCAGTGCTTTACAACATGAGGGCAGACAGTACACTTACAATACAAATCAATACATGAGGGATCAGAGGGCCCTCTCCATCAACACAGTTGGTGTTGAGGAGGGAATCCCTTCCGTGGAGCCATTGTTTTCTCTCCCGATGGGGGAGGGGGTGAAGGGAGCCATCCCCACCAGGAGAACACAGTGATCACTACTAGCGGCTATAATAGCCACTAGCAATAATCGCATGTAAAATCAGACAGGTGGGTTGTACCCAAGTTGATCGATCAACTTGGGTACCGGTCCCTGCTGAACTGCCCGAGATTAGAACTGCCTGTGGCCATCTAAGATTTAGAGTTTTGACTGACTGCATGTATTTGGTGCCATATGGGGTACAAAGGACAGCAACAGATAACCTTGGGACACCTCTGAAATGTCTAAACTAGTATCGAGACATAATTCATTAGATCTGGGTGCTAGTTTAGACATTACAGTGATGTCTCAAGGTTGTTCTATGTACAATAAAACCTTGCAATGCGAGTAACGTGGTTTACGAGCGTTTCACAATACAAGCTGTTTTTTTTTAAATCCTGACTTGATTTGCAAGTGTTGTCTCGCAAGATGAGCAGGATTCAAGCCTCTGGGGTGTGCAGTACTGCATGTGGCCAGAGGTGCGGGGGCACCAGTGATGCGCGGAGAAACTCGGAGCCGCTCGGAGACACTCAGTGACGCTTGGAAACACTCAGAAACACGCTGTTCCCGAGTGTCTCTGAGCGTCTCCAAGTGTCTCCGAGTGTCTCCGAGCATCTCCGAGTGTTTCCGAGTGTCTCCGGCACCCCCCACCTCTGGCCACATAAAGGAAGACAGTACAGTTACATTCAATAACCTGAATAAAAATTCACTTTATATAAGCAGATATTTTACCAAAAATGATGCAAAGTTTAAGATAACTTAATGTATTCCTAGTTTTCATTAGCAACAATGATAAACTTAAGCACTAAAACTATGCATTTAAAGACACCTATGGTATAGCATCCTCTAGTGTACAGTCTAATTAGAAAAATGTATGCACACAGTAGCTTAATGAGAGTCTGGGTAATTGCTGCAGGTTCAGCTTAAGGTCGGGCTGGAAGGCTCTGCAGACCAAGCCTCTATCGCCTCCCCCCTGGATCTGGAGGTCCATGGAAACTTCTAGAAACTGGTAGGCAGAGGATCTGAATATTTATGGGAGTTTGACCAATTTCCTGGCAGGAGGCCTGGCAGGGTGGCCCATAAATATTGAAGAGTCTGGCCAGTTGGGGTTGTTGTTGGGTGGAAGATGAAGTGCTGAGGCTGGAGTTATGAAGCCTTGGAGGGGACCCCAGGGCTGGGGCTCTGCCTCCAGTCTGGAGCTAAGGAAGGAAGGAGAGGAAGCTGGAGAGAGGGATCTTCACCACCCTTCAGTCTCGTCCAGGAGACATCCTGTCTAGCATGGGAAGATGTGTACAGCAGGAGGCCTGAACAGCAGTCTTAAACAGGGCATCAGAATTCAAGGGACACTGTGGGTACCTCTACCTATAACCTCCAGAGCCAATCAGGGAGAAAGGCTGCCAGATGCAATATTTAGCAAGCTTTCATAGGGACGGTGTCACAGATAACCTAAATACCTTGCTCTAGGACACTTTTTAAGGCAGCCAGGCGGGTTGGTATTTCCTGCAAGTATTGAGACTTTGTGAGTTTTGCCAAGGAGACATAGAGCTCCTGCAAGTTTGGAACTTTGTGATTTTCATAAAGGGACATAGAGGTCCTGAAAGAGGAACTCTGATATTGATCCATTAGAGATTGGCTCTATTCCGGGGGGGAGTAAAGTCCAAGATCCACCATTGTGTACATAGAGAAGGAAGTTTTCCCCCAAGTTGTTCTACCAAGTTCAAGTTGGGCATCCCATTATTATTATTATTATTATTATACAGGATTTATATAGTGCCAATAGTTTACACAGAGCTTTACAATATAAAAGGGAGACAATACAGTTATAATACAATAAGGTACAGGAGGATTAAGAGGGCCCTGCTCAGAAGAGCTTACAATCTAATAATCCCTCATCCTTATCCAAGTTGATTACCCTCAATAAAACAACAAAAACAAGCCCATTGACTGGTTGCTGACTTTGTGTGGAAGTTGTAAAATATGCCTGGCTGTATAGAAATAGGAGGACCAAAACATCCAGCATGCCTCTAGGGGGTAGCACTACAATGGGAAGTGAAACATACAGGCTGTCATGGCTGACTACTTTGAGTCACTGTCCAATCACTGTGACATGAATATGCAAATAAAGACTTCTGAGTTTTGTCTGACTTTTCCAGATGTGCATGTTTATTGTAGGTTTGTGACTTAGAACATACTGAAGTCAACATAACAGCCAGACAATTAGCATTTTCAGAAGAAGGTCAGACATGTTAACCTCTGTATTTCAGAGTGTGGCCTTAGGACCCCAACGATCTATTGAAAACAAATATGTTTATGTGCTAAAATTGACAGTTTAGGAATAAAAGCATAGGATATGTTTTGCATTTCTTTTCATATTCACAAGTCATATAAAACTATACAGTATCGATAAGAATTTTCTACATAATTTCAACTGATATCATGATGATTGAGGCATATTTTATATTTGTATAAAATACATGATTGTGTATCTTTTGCATTGATACTATTATTTTAATGTTTTTATTTTTATTTTTTTTATTTTATATCATATTGTAATGTAGACCCAGTGAAGGCGGCAAAACATGGCCCACAAAATTCATTCACTCTTTAGTATCACATGATTGGAATAAAACCTATTTTTATTTCAATATTTCAGTGAAACACTCCAGTCTTCAGGTCCAACTATTATTCTTACATCCTGAGGCCTTCGTAGGATTCCTTCAGTGTATGGAAGCAGCCCATAAATCAACCAGATATCCCATTGGGATAGTATCAGTATAATTTTCCTTGTCAAAATACTTTTATTGAGTATATAAAGAAGTAGATAACAAATACATGAGTAAACATATTGTGGTAAAGATAAGATGCTAAAATTATTAGTTAATAATAGATTATTACATAACATATAAATAGGGGTAATTGGGTATAACCTGGATAAGGTGTTGAATACCTAAGTAGGAGCTGTTGAAGAGTAAGTAAATTCTTAAATGGTACTTGTGCCCACAACTTAGGCTATGTCTGAACTGTCTGAAGGAGAATACACTCTACTAGTATCAGTATAATTTTCAACCAAACAATAAAAAGTGTGCTATCCTTGTGCTGGGTATAAGTTAATAAACCACATAAGAGACACAATAAAAGTGCATTAAATATATGATGAAGACATCCTAAATTGACATATCTGTGCAAATAAAGTCAATATAAAATGTGCAAACACTGTGAAAAAAAAAAAAAAATATATATATATATCTCTCTCTATATATATATAGATATATATATCTATATATATATATAGAGATATATATAGATATATATATCTCTCTCTATATATATACAGTATCTCGCAAAAGTAAGTACACCCCTCACATTTTTGTAAATATTTTATTATATCTTTTCATGTGCCAACACTGAAGAAATGACACTTTGCTACAATGTAAAGTAGTGAGTGTACAGCTTGTATAACAATGTAAATTTGCTGTCCCCTCAAAATAACTCAACACACAGCCATTAATGTCTAAACCGCTGACAACAAAAGTGAGTACACCCCTAAGTGAAAATGTCCAAATTGGGACCAATTAGCCATTATCCCTCCTCGGTGTCATGTGACTCGTTAGTGTTACAAGGTCTCAGGTTTGAATGGGGAGTAGGTATGTTAAATTTGGTGTTATCGCTCTCACTCTCTCATACGGGTCACTGGAAGTTCAACATGGCATCCCATGGCAAAGAACTCTCTGAGGATCTGAAAAAAAGAATTGTTGCTCTACATAAAGATGACCTAGGCTATAAGAAAATTGCCAAGACCCTGGAACTGAACTGCAGCATGGTGGCCATGACCATACAGAACTGGCATCGCCATGGTCGACCAAAGAAGTTGAGTGCACATGTTCAGCGTCATATCCAGAGGTTGTGTTTGGAAAAAATAGACTTATGAGTGATGCCAGCATTGCTGCAGAGGTTGAAGGGGTGGGGGGTCAGCCTGTCAGTGCTCAGAACATACGCCGCACACTACATCAAATTGGTCTGCATGGCTGTCGTCCCAGAAGGAAGCCTCTTCTAAAGATGATGCACAAGAAAGCCCGCAAACAGATTTCTAAAGACAAGCAGACTAAGGACATGGATTACTGGAACCATATCCTGTGGTCTGATGAGACCAAGATAACCTTATCGGGTTTAGATGGTGTCAAGCGTGTGTGAGATGAGGAGTACAAAGACTCCTCAACATAACAGTGTGTCTTGCCTACAGTCAAGCATGGTGGTGGAAGTGTCATGTCTGGAGCTGCATGAGTGCCATAGGCACTGGGGAGCTACAGTTCATTGAAGGAATCATGAATGCCAACATGTACTGTGACATCCTGAAGCAGAGCATGATCCCCTGCCTTCGGAGACTGGGCCGCAGGGCAGTATCTCTAAGCCAACCACTGCCTTACTAAGGAAGCTGAGGGTAAAGGTGATGGACTGGCTAAGCATGTCTCCAGACCTAAACCCTATTGAGCATCTGTGGGGCATCATCAAATGGAAGGTGGAGGAGCGCAAGGTCTCTAACATCCACCAGCTCCGTGATGTCGTCATGGAGGACTGGAAGAGGACTCCAGTGGCAACCTGTGAAGCTCTGGTGAACTCCATGCCCAAGCGTATTAACCTCCCTGGCGGTATGATTATGTCAGATTTTTGCGCCTCAAAGCGGTACAATTATTTTGCATAGAAATTTGGCGTTTTATATTGTAGGCCTATAATTCTTAGCAATAACACACTTAAATCTATCCACCAAGAGTATAATAGATATCCCGGATATGATGAAGTTTGAAACACAAAATCATAAATTATAATAAATAACTATAAATAATTATAAAAAATAATAATATAATAATAAAATTAATTTCCCCACGATTCACTATCGCTCAGTTCTGCAAGTGTTCTAATTTACTATCACTGTTTTCTAGCTGGTCTAAAACCACTTTTGACATAAAGGGACACTTTTTGGTTGCTATGGACAATCTCAAGTTTTCAGGCAGAAAGAACAGTATATATAATATAAAACTGCATGCAGGGCATTGGACAAAGCACTGGGGACAAAAGGGATGTGAAATAATTTCATACAGTAATGTAACCTGTAAGATTACAGTGTACTGTATGTATTATGATTTTTCACTCCTTTTAATTTGCCGCCGGGCTCCGCCCCCGTGCGTCGCGACACTCGCAGGGAACAGAGCCCGGCACACAGAGGCTTCGGGTGGAGGACAGAGCCCGCAGACACAGCAGGGGGACATCGCAGGATACTGGGGACAAGGTAAGTAACACCGCACCAGGATCCTGGAATGCAATCCCGAGAGTGGCTCGGGGTTACCGCTAATGGTGCTGAAATTCAACCCGGAGCCACACTCGGGAAAACTGCCAGGGAGGTTAAGGCACTGCTGGAAAATAATGGCGGCCAAACAAAATATTGACACTTTGGGCCCAATGTGGACATTTTCCCTTAGGGGTGTACTCACTTTTGTTGCCAGACTTTTAGACATTAATAGCTGTGTGTTGAGTTATTTTGAGGGGACAGCTAATTTACACTGTTATACAAGCTGTACACTCACTACTTTGAGGTAAGTGGCCTTTACTCTTTTAGTAAATCAGTCCCAGTGTGTGTATGGTTCCAGTTGTTTAATTTTTTTGTCTTTGTCCCATAGAATACACTAGGAAAGTGTAACTAACGAGATTTCATGCTCGCTTCAAGAGAAGCAGCAAAACTAAGTGAAACAATCTTTATTTGTGCATACAGTGATATTTTAAAATTCAACAATAATAGCCAGCCTTTAAACAGTAAAACTATGACTATGAATATTAATATTGTATCCCCAAAATAAAAAAAAAATAACATCCTGACCTTTCTTATAGCATCCACTGTCATCTGCTAGAATAAGAGAAGACAGTTTCTTTGTGTTGTGTATTCATAAAGTATCAGCAAGCGCAGGTGCTGTCCTTTTGTTTCCATGTGAAAATGGTTTTGGATGTGTCTTTTCCTTCATTGATGGCTGTTTTTAATCCATTTAGTCTGATCACAATAACGCAGGTTAATTAACATTTCACGTTAGTATTTTAAATGAACTTTCTGGCCGAACATAATTTGGTTAAAAAAAAATTGTGAAGAAAAATCATTAAACCCTCTTTTGATCTTGTCCGGGTTTCCTACAAAAGAGAAAATGAGCTATCTCAGGAATTACAGCTTTTCGCATAGAACCATTGTGCTGTTTAATCTTATTAAATGTCATGCTATTCACCGCCAAGAATAAACAATAATTATTACTGTTCTTTTATAAATCTCCTAAACATATAGTTGCTTGTTAAATGTATTCAGAAATGACCTTGGGTATTGTTTTGCATTCTTTCTGTAACATGGTGGATATTATTAAAGTGTTACATATGGGGATATAGTATATTTTTCCTGATCCTTTAGGTTCTGATCAATATTTTTTCTTGAGGATATTGAATTTTTCCAACAATGGCACAAAGGATGCCAAATTGTTAACCGTTGTCCATTTTTCTGTGAATCTGAAAGGTCATGAAATGAGATGTTGTTGCTATCGGTCATTTGCATGCCTATGAGCCCTGCTTGAGTGCACCTAGTGGCTTACCAATATCAGAACACATAGCAATCTGCCATGTTTATTTCAGCCAACTACAATGTTTTACTCAAAATAAAACCAGTGCTGTAGATGTCTGGCCATGCATGCTTTCATAAGCCTAAGTATGGATGATCTTTAAATGAACTTCTATGCTTCTATATCTGACCACACTCTATGGTTACCTTCATTGTAGCTTTAGTCCCCATGCACACAGGGCATTTTTACAGCTGCTTTTACCAGCGTCAGACTTTTTTTCTTTTCAGCTTAAAAACGCCTATGTTATTCTATGGCGTCATGCACAAACAGGCTTTTAGGAGCTGTAAGTGGCATAGGCATTTTCAAGCTGCAAAAAATATCCAGGGCTAGCGCATTCTGAGGACTGGCATTGCAGCTGTAAAAATATCTGACGCTGCTAAAGGCTGATAAACGCAGCTTAATGCTGGATACAGCATTAAGCCATGCCAAGCGTTTTTTTTGGACATGTGAAAATCAAAGGTTCCCTATTAGAGCCATGTTTACTGATCTGATTTTCAGCCCATTGATTTTAAAGGAAGTTTCATCCAAGTCGGAAAATGATGATCTAACTTGTGCTCTGAGGATCTGGAAGAGGAACCCCATGGAAAAATAAAAAAAAATGGCGTGGAATCCCCCCACAAAATTCATACCAGGCCCTTTGATTCTGCTATGGATCTTGAAAGGGACCCCATGGAAAAAAAACCCAAAAAACGGCATGGGGTCCCCCCAAGACCATACCAGACCTAGGTATAGATTTTGAGGGGAACCCCCACACAGTTTTTTTGTGCCCCCCAAAATCCATACCAGAACCTTATCTGAGCATGCAGCCCGGCAGGTCAGGAAAGGGGGGTGAGCGAGTGCCCCCCCTTCTGGACCATACCAGGCCACACGCCCTCAACATGGGGGATGGGTGCTTTGGGGCAGGGGAGCAACCCTGGGTGGTGGTTGTGGGGGTCTACCGGCAGGGGGCTTATAAGAATCTAGAAGCCCCCTTTAACAAGGGGCCCCCTAGATCCAAGCCTCCCCCTATGTGAATGAGTATAGGGTACATTGTACCCCTACCCATTCACCCTAAAAAAAAGGCAGTGACGTGTAAATAAAAGACGGTTTTGACAAGTCCTTTATTAAAAATCTTCTACCTCACATCACCATTAGACCTCTCCCCTTGTGACGTCATGTGATGTCACAAGAGTGGGATCTAATGTTGACATCATTGGATAGCCACGACCCATGGCTATGTAAGAACCGGCAGAGAGTGGAGTTGGCACAACGACGGGAGACGGCATCAGAAGAGGATCGGGTTGGCGGAGGAGAAGACAGAAGCGGCGGAGAAGACAGCAGTGGCGAAGAAGACAGCAGCAGTGGAGAAGACCGGAAGGAGATGACTGGAGAAAGAAGACCAGAGGAAGATTTAAAAAAAAAAGGACTTGTCAAAACTGTCTCTTGTTTTTATTTACACTTCCTTGCCTTTTTTTGGGGTGAATGGGGGGGCCTGGATCTGGTTAAAGGGGGTTTCCAGATTTCAATAAGTCCCCTGCCTGCAGACCCCCCACAACCACTGCCCAGGGTTGTTGGGAAGACAAGGTGATTTGAGGCAGGGGGGCGGAGCAGCTGGGGGGGTGGCCTGGTATTGTCAAGGAGGGGGGTGCTCACTTGTCCCCCTCCCTTTCCTGACCTGCCAGGCTGCATGCTTGGATAAGGCTCTGGTATAGATTTTGGGGGGACCCCACACCATTTTTTTGGCATGGGGTTCCCCTCAAAATCCATATGGTCTTGAGGGACCCCACACCGTTTCATTTTTCATGTTGGCGTGGGGTTCCCTTTCAAGATCCATACCAGACTCAAAGGGCCTATTATGGATCTTGGGGGGGACCCCAACGCCATTTAAAAAAAAAATTTGGAGTGGGGTTCCCCTTCAAGAGCACAAGTCACACCACACGTTGGATCATCATACTCCGACTCGGATGCGACGTCTATTCAAATCAATGGGTTGAAAGTCGGATCAGTTAACGCGGCTCTCATAGGGAACCATTGATTTAGAACAGAGGCAGAGAAACGCTGTTAAAAGACAACGTGGCTAAACGCGCATTAATGCCATTGCAAAAAGCTACTAAAAGCGTGTTTTTACAGCCGCTTTTTCCTGCCGTTGGTAGTGGCTTTGCAGTTCGTTTTATCTAATAACCTGTGAGCATTGGGGACTTATACTCAAGTAATCACACAATCTGAATTAATCTAAGGCAAATATACAAAAGCTGATGCATGGATAGAAAACAGTGCCATGAGATTAGCATTGTTGGATGGATGTTAGTCAAATTAGTTCAAATACTGTATTTCAGAGGATTTCTTTTGATCTTTCATGATCAAGCACTCACTGCTAAATGGAGTTTTCATCCACCATGTGCTCTTGCATAGCCATACATGTGGGATATATAACTGCACCTAATAGCATGATTAAAAACTTGATCTGTGGGTGTCCTTAAATCTTTTAAAGGGTATAAACATCATGTGTCAGGCCACCAATGTCAAAAGAATAGTCCATATTCTGTAATTGTAACTTGGCATATTGTTTTCCAATAAAGATAAGTAACAGTTGTGGCTTTACAGCCCTCCTGCCATGCTGTACTTGCCATCATACACTATGATGTCAAAAGTATTGGGACACCTGCCTTAACATGCACATAAACTTTAATGGCATCCCAGTCTTATCCTGTAGAGTTCAATATTGAGTTGGCCCAACCTTTGCAGCTATAACAGCTTTAACTCTTCTGTGAAGGCTGTCCACAAGGTTTAGGAGTGTGTCTATGGGAATGTTTGACCATTCTTCCAGAAGCGCATTTGTGAGGTCAGGCACTGATGTTGAATGAGAAGGTCTGGCCTGCAGCCTCCTCTCTAATTCATCCCAAAGGTGTTCTATTAGGTTGAGGTCAGGCCAGTCAAGTTCCTCCACACCAAACTCACTCATCCGTGTCTTTATGGACATTTATGGAGCACAGAGTCCTGACCTCAACCCGATAGAACACCTTTGGGGTGAATTAGAGCAGAGACTGTGAGTCAGGCCTTCTCGTCCAACATCATTGCCTGACCTCACAAATGCGCTTCTGGAAGAATGGTCAAACACACACTCGTAAACCTTGTGGACAGCCTTCCCAGAAACGTTTAAGCTGTTATAGCTGCTGTAAGGAAAGGCCTTTTGTGCACAGGTTAAAACAGGTTCCCTTTCGTGCTCGCAAGAAATGGGCATTAGCTAATACATATGCGCACTATCAGGGGCCCCAAGTCAGAGGTGTAAGAGAGGCCTTCCTCATCATATCAGGCTCTACTACCAGGTACATGATAGCTGCAAAGTGAGGGCCAACTCAATATTGAACCTTACGGACTAATGCCCCGTACACACAGTCGGATTTTCCGACGGAAAATGTGTGATAGGACCTTGTTGTCGGAAATTCCCACCATGTGTGGGCTCCATCACACATTTTCCATCGGATTTTCCGACACACAAAGTTTGAGAGCAGGCTATAAAATTTTCCGACAACAAAATCCATTGTTGGAATTTCCGATCGTGTGTACACAAATCCGACGCACAAAGTGCCACGCATGCTCAGAATAAATAAAGAGATGAAAGCTATTGGCTACTGCCCCGTTTATAGTCCCGACGTACGTGTTTTACGTCACCGCGTTCAGAACGATCGGATTTTCCGACAACTTTGTGTGACCGTGTGTATGCAAGACAAGTTTGAGCCAACATCCGTCAGAAAAAATCCTAGGATTTTGTTGTCGGAATGTCCGATCAATGTCTGACCGTGTGTACGGGGCATTAGAATGGGATGCTATTAAAGTTCATGTGTGTGTAAAGGTGGGTGTCCCAATACTTTTGACAATATAGTGTATGTTGGAAGGAGCAGCCTGGAACATGGGAGAAATTCCTTGCTGGCGGATGTCTTCAAATAGTAACAGATTTATAGAAGTTACATAGAATGCATGCCTACTACAGCAAAACTGTAAATGTTGCTAATAAAGATAGATGTGATTGTCCTGTCATAAAGATATTTATTGATTTGTGGTGATGAACATAGTGATCCCGATCAATCAGTCAATTAATCAACCAATTAGTCAATAAGTCAGTTGAAATGTTGCAGCACAGACTTACTCTCTATTTTGCCAACCTCCTCTTTGCCAGGTATTGTTTACAGCCAAGCTAAAGCTAGATGCTTCTACTGCAGTCCGGAGACAGGGCCTGGGCTATATTGAAGAATAGGGGAGCTGCCTATAGCAGGTCAGGCCATACAAACTGCTGATGTGGTGGAAAAGTTCAGAGGCCTGTGGCAGTGGGTTGGGAGGAGCGCTTTAAACCTGTACACTTTATATTTTACATGAAACTCTAGTTATTTCATTTTTTTCTGATACACATACATTTGAATGAGATCAATTTAAAATTTATGTCAAACCAAAAATTCTGTTTTTGTGTTGAACAGAGAGGGGAAAGACCAGGGCCTGTGTTTGGTTTTTACTGCCATCCAAAGAGTTTTTCTCTCACTTTCTGTCCCATTGATAATGTTTTTTTTACCAGAAAGTAAATGCACAGGGACACAGGCAGAAAGAAACATTTGATCAGGGCCGGAGCTGCCACTAGGCAAACTAGGCAGCCGCCTAGGGCGCACTGCTGCCTAGGGCGCCCAACCACTGGTGTTCCTACTCTCTTCTCTCTGCAGCAAGCAACTAAGTCTCAGCATCAGCAGGCAGTCGGCGATCCATTGACACAAAGGGCACTGGAACGCTGCTTTGATGGGTGCTGGTAGGCTGCATTGATATGTGCTGGTGGGCTGTATTTGATGGGCGCTTCATTCAAAAGTTGGGGTATACATGGGAAAAGGGGGTGGAACCAAGAAACGGGGGTGGCAAAATGAGGTTTCGCCTAGGGTGTTAAAAATCCTTGCGCTAGCCCTGATTTGATAATGGATATAGCCTTTCCATGATCGACTAAAATTTTTTTTTTTTTTTTTATTTCTTTCTCTGTAGACTCAACAAAAGGTGAGCAGTAATCTCTTCTATATGAAAAAAATGCTATTCTTAGAGAGTTGTCAAAGGAATAAGTGAAGATTTTCCCCATGTTCCTATTCTGGTGGCAACTCAAAATGTTAAGATTTACTCTCAGTTTTCTTCCCAGTGATTTTTGTGATCAGGACAATTAGAGTGAATCAGGGGCCAGTGTTCTGTCAGAACAGCGAACCTGTCAGATTAGGGAATAGAAGCTAAGTCTTGAATTTCAGAGTGATTTTAGCAATAAAGTGAGCATATATAAGTAAATGTAGTATATAGCATTTGTGATGCTGTTTTGATGTTACATTTTGAAAGAAGCTGGACACCAGCCATAGGAAGGTGGCAGAGACCATGTTGGTACTGTCAGGTCATCTAGAGGTTAGGTGACAGATGCACACCGTTGGGATCAGGAGTGCACCGCAAGGTAGTGGACCCTACGGCTGACTGCTGCGGATGGGAGTCAAGGTGGTAAGGAAGGCAGGGCCGCTGGAACTCCAACACGGATCCCACCGGGGTAAGAGCGTAAGATTCCCCAGGGCGTGGAGTCTAAGAGCCAGCAGGTGTTCACCAGAGCCTCTAGTGGTGAGGATGGACTGGGCTGCAACTGGCTCCAGGTCGCAACCCCCAGGGTCCCCCAGCTCACACCCACAGTAGGCAACAGGAGGATAGGGATAGTAAGGGAATAAACCAAGGTCAGGGCCACAAGCAGACAAGGACAACAGAGTTCACGCCAAGGTTCAGGGTCACAGGCAAACAGGGATAGTCGGGGACACGCCAAAGGTCAGGGTCACGAGCAGACAGGAATAATTGAGAACATGCCAAGGTCGATAATAGAAACAAACGTAGAGCACACAGCAGGCAGGAACAGGAAGCCAAACACACAAAGGTTGATCAGCACTGCTGACTTGCAGTGCACAGGTTAATATAGGGTTCACTGATAGGGCCTGGGGTGGGGCCATGCTTAGAGGAGAGGTTATAAAACCAGCCAGGTGTGAGTGGGTGGCCTCTTAGTCTGAACACATGAGGAGAAGGTAAGCTAACAGAGAAAGATTACTGCATAACCATGACAGTTACACCCCGCACTGCTCAGCACTAAACCTTTAGGCTTTCAAAATTAAACATCCAAACAGCATCACAGATGTCAATATATTATATTTATTTACATGCGCTCACTTTATTGCTAAAATGACTCTGAAACTCAATGTAGCTGCGTGTAGTTAGATGTCCGCTGCCGCCTTCTTACTGAAGGTGTTCTGTCAGATTAACGAATTTGGTATAGCAGTGGAACGCATGTGCAGCTGATGGAACGTCACTTCCGTTACCTAATCTGACGGGTTTGCTATTCTGACAGAACACCGGAACACAGACAACAATAAAAACCTGACTGCTATTCCATCCCCTCACCAATCCAAATGAAAAAAAAAGTATTGCCTTTAGCCTAGGTTCACACTGAATGCAGGTTTGAAATCGTGCGAGTTCAGCTGAATTGCACAATTTCAGTTTGATCTCAGGGGCGATTTGAAAGACATCTGTGCGGGTTCATGCACAGATGTCTATTGAAATTGCCCCTGAAGTCGCCAAAAGTAATGCAGGAACTACTTATGGGAATCAGTGCAGCGCCGCAAAGTTGGTATCATACTGATTCGGACGATGTCGTTGCAGGCATTAGGCTCTGATTTGGCATTTTGAATGTCAAATTGGCCCAATGTGAACATAGGCTTAGTTATGCTTTACTATTTTGCAAACCTATTTTTAGTTTGTATAGTTTGTACTTATATATGCACATGTACTTTCTGCTAGTAGTGCTGAACAGTGCCTGTCTTAAAGCAAACCAGACAAAATAGTTTTTTAACAGAATATTAGCTAGCAAAGATTAGTAAAAGTAAAAAGTCTGCACCCAGACCACGTTTACAATTCATGTTATGACTAAGGCCTTATAGGCTGAAACGCGTCAACTGACTTAATCTGCGTTTGTTCACTGTGGCTATTCAAAGAAATTTTAAGAGCAACAATCAGTGTGTGGATCATTTTTTCTACATTTACAATTCATGCCAGCAATGCTTGTCTTGAACATCCACTTTGTTTTTTTTTTTACATTAAATATTTTTTCAATTGAAACATAGGGAATAAATGCTCTCTATTGAACTCCAGCACATGTTTCACCCCATTGTTACCTGTTCCACACAAATAAATATGTCCCACTATACGTATTGTATGGTAACAGAAGTGTTTTGCTAAGAGCACTGGGGAAAACTTCAATTATTTTATTGTGTCAGTTAGTGTCATCAATACCATACGTATTTATACACAGAGGCTGGTGTTGCAACAGCCGACGATGACCCCTTTTCTGGGATTTGGCAGCAATACAGTACAACATCATGGACTTCTAACAGTAACATCTGAACTTACCAGGCAGGGAGCCTAGCAAAGAAGAAGAAAGGCACAAATATAGAATGCCTTGTAGTTTTTTTATCTGGGGTGTAGGAACACCACAGCACAGCAGTCTCAAAATGGAAAGCAGCTTAGACCAGGCAGGGAGTATATATTTGTTCATTTCATGTGGAAGCAGTTTGCTGATATTGACTGCCCCGATGTTCCTATTGGATGAAGTAAAACATAACTGTTTTTTGTTGTTTTTCTTAAACCCGGCGAACGTTTAATTTAATTGTTATGTTTAATTTTGCTGTTACGTTTACTTGCGTGACATGATAAAACTCTATTCAACTAGCATAATACCGCAGACAAAGAAGATAACTATTTACCTTTTCTAAGAAAAATGATACTAGGACAAGTAATGTTTACTGTATTTGATCTAAATGCATATTTTGAGTTATTGCTGCAAGGTTTAGTTTACCTGTTTATTTGCCAATGGACATTTTTCAATGGCAGATCACTGGCCTTTTATTTACCCTTTATGAGTGGCACTCGATAAATAGCAGTCGGCAGCTGATCCATTGGTTGATCGCTTTGTTTCAAGGTGTCATTGGACAGTGCAGAATATAGAGATACTGTCCAGTAGGCTGGGTACTATGTGATCGCTGTGATTGGTCATCACAGCGATCACATGGTACTATTTACAGTGCTGATCCCTCCCCTTCCACTTACAACAGAAGAAGGAAAGAGATCAGAACTTATGAATGGGCACACAGTGGCTGCAGCTGCTGATCTATCCATTCTGTTGCAGTGACAGAAGCATCTTTTTTTACCCTTTCCTGCCCCCCTCTTCTCCCACACACACCATATCCAATACTGTCCTTACACCAGGGCCGGATCTAGCCAGTCTGATATGGGAGTGTATAGTATCGACACACATTAATTTTATCCTTGTGACTACGTGCATCATGATGAATAATAAACTCAAGACTCAGCTTAACAGTAGGGGTAGCATAAAGAGGATAATTTAACAGAATCTGTGCCTATTCCCTAAGGCTCCGTTCACACCTAGGCGTTCCTGATCACAGGTGGAATCTCCGCAATTCTGTCTGCAATTCCCGAATTGTCACAAAACGCGGGATGCGTTTGTGATCCCGTTACATTCAATGGCACCCCATACAAGTTCTTTTGGGCGACAGGTATCCCGCGATTTTGTTTGGATGATTTTGCCACGATTTGTCGGGCGACAAACGTGGCAAAATCGTGCCACGACTAGGATGCCATTGAGAGAAACGGAATCACTAGCACGTCCAACATTTTGCGGCAATTCAAGAATCACGGGCACAACTGTGATCCAGAACGACTAGGTGTAAAGGAAGCCTAAGGCATGCACACACTCTTAGATGGTGTGGCCAGGCCAAACACTCTGTCTTCCAGCTGGAGTTGGCTTAAAGGTGAACACTGCATTGACAGTGATTCCTGTACTTCAGCTGTGCTGGAGATTCAGTGCTTCATTATAGCTTCACCCTGCTGATGCCACTGGTCCTGAGGGGGCAAGACCAAAGTCTGTGGGGGGGGGGCATAGCCATACACACCTGTAAATGAAGCCCTCACCTCCCTCATCCTGCCTTTCTGAACATGAACACCTTGATCTCCATCTTGCCCCTGTATCCTGCCATTTTCTCTTTCCTCTGTGCATGATCTGTACATGTGTCTAGTACACCATTCTTCAGCTTGCTTTTACCAGCATGACTCTTAATTTCCATAAAAAGGTCATTTTGGGGGGTTCCGTACTGTTCTGGTATTTTTATTTTAACAGAAAGTAAGGGAAATTGTTTTTTTCCCAAATATGTTGATTGTTTTTTCCTTTTTATAGTAAACACATGAAAAACCCAGCAGTTATTAAATACCATCAAAATAAAGCTCTATCTGTCTCAAAATAATTTATAGAATTAATGTATGTTTACATTAGCATGATAGAGTAATTGACAATCAAGCTATAACAGCTCTGAAAACTGAAAAATGGCCTGGTAATGAAGGGGTATTACATTCTGGTACTCAAGGGATTAAAGTCATTTTTCATGGATCACATTTTTTGCTTTTTCATATTGTATTATTGGATTAAATATAGACATTTGTTAAATGGACACTAGATGGGCTAAATTTATTAACAACTGATGAAATTAGATAGCAGGCTCACAAGGAGAGCATTGTGTTCAACTAGCTGGCCAAATGCAAGGGGTTGATGTATTAAAGAGGCTATTCACCTAGCAAAGTTCATGATCACTTTCCAAAGTAAAGAGAAAGTAAACTTCCTTTACTGATTTTTACCTATAGGTAAGCCTATAATAAAGCTTACCTATAGGTAGTGTAAATATCTACTAAACATGCACTATTTAGGAGATATTTAGATTACATGCAGGCAGTGACATTACTGGCTTGTGCGCTTTGAAAGAACTGCCACCCGTTCCATTCCTTCCGAGCTCTGGCCCATGAACTGCGACTCCTGCACGCATTCACGGGAGTGACATCATCGCGGCTCCATCAAGTTGCAAAGCCGGAGCCTGCGAACCCGGAAGCAGGACGGTTAAAGATGGAAGCGGCTACAGCGCTGACATTGCAGCGCTGGAACAGCTTTGTTTTAAGGTAAGTTTCACATAATGTGCTAGCATGCAATGCAAACTAGCACATTAAGACTTTACCTTGCAGGAAAAAAAAGCATCCAGAGATATACAACTGCTTTAACTTTGCAAAGTGAATGTAGGTAAATGTTACAGCCAAAAGTCAAAAACCCAAACTTAAAGCACTGGGAGATACAGCATTACCTTCTTAAACAGATACTTTCTGTCATAAGAAGGCAATGCTGTATCTTAAAGCGGCGTTCCAGGCTTTTTTTTTGCTTATTAAAAGTCAGCAGCTACAAAAAGTTTAGCTGCTGACTTTTAATAAGCATCCACTCACTTGTCCCACAGTCCAGCGATGCGGCCGCACAGAGCCTCACTCCTCCCCACCCCCTCTTCTCCGTGGCGCCTCCATTGAAACTGTAGGCACCCAGCCATGACAGCTTGCGGCTTCACGGCTGGGCGCGGGCTGCGCATGCATAAGTCGCGCTGCGCTCTCCAAGTGGACAGGCAATCTTCTGGGACCTGTGGCGTGTCCCAGAAGATTGCTGAGATGGAGGGGCCACCTAGGGGGAGGAGGAATTGCCTAGGCGGCCCATGGTCAGAAGCAGGAAGTGGGACAGGAAGTCCCACCCAAAACTAAGCCCCCCCAAAAAAATGACATGCCAAATGTGGCTTGTAAGGGGGCGAGGAGTGCTTAAAGCGGAAGTTCCACTTTTGGGTAGAACTCCGCTTTAAAGTGAATGCAGTAATTAATGTAAACCTGTGTGTGTTCACTTCTTATAACCCAATCATTTGAAAGGGTAATTAAAAAAGTAAATATTACATTTTTGCATGCAGGTTTATAAAGTGAAAGGTCTCAGCTCCTTAAATAAATAAACACCATAAACTTGCATTGTTAGAAGAGCAGTAAAACATAATTGTTTAGTTTGGCAAAGCAGTAAGCTATATAATGAGCATATATATATATATCTATATATACTGTAAATATATATACAGGCATACCACACTTTTAAGTACACAATGTGGTTTATTTACTAAAGCTGGAAAGTGCAAAATCAGGCTCACTTCTGCATAGAAACCAATGAGCTTCTAACCCCAGATTGTTCAATCAAGCATTGATAATAAAACCTGGAAGCTCATTGGTTTCTATGCAGAAGTGAGCCTGATTTTGCACTTTCCAGCTTTAGTAAATAAACCCCATTGCGTACTTAAAAGTGGGGTATGCCTGTATATATATATATATATATATATATATATATATATATATATATATATATATACATATATATACATACAGTATATATATATATGTGTAGCGCTGGTAGATTTTTAATCTACTGCCGATAAATTTAGTGGGTTATCTGTTCATACATATTCAGATTTGCCTCTGTTCCAGCTTGGCTGAGTTGCATGTAATTTCGCACTGTGCCTGTGGGTGTCGTTGTTACTATGGGCCAGTGTTGGAAAGGCAACACGTTGAAGTGTATGAGTGCTCCTCTGTCCCGGAGATAACTCGGTGGAAGAAGTCCTCCGAGTTGCATCCTGGGAGAGGGTATTTATGGGTCAGACACCATGTTTTGAGGTAGTTTTTCCGTCCTGGCCGACAGGTATGCGCTAAGAGTACTACCTCGTGGTCCTCCGATTGGGAGGCCCACGTTGCTGCGGCGTGTGGGTGGGCCCAGAAGCCTGTCTGGGGCCTACCACAGCGGCAGAGGAATGGTCCTGGGCTGTCTATCCTGTGTGAAGAAGTTGGACAACTGAGAAGATCCCAGGGGAGGACCCGTCATGGAAGGATCATGCAGAGTGCTGGTCTGGAGAGGGGCCTGGTGACTCAGTTGGAGGACGTATCCTAAAGTAACCCTACCGCATAGTACTGCCGGGTCGGCTTAAAGGTTCTGGTGCTGTGTTTGCTATTCACCGTAAACCATTACATCCTGTGGCAGAGGATTGTACGGGTTTCTATTCCAATCAAGTCTGCGGCAGAGACTTTTGTTTGTGCTGTGTACTGGCTGCTAGGTCAGTGAGAGAAACCTATCCAGGCGGGTAAAGATTTAATTCTACAGAGAGAGTGTAATCAGCTACAAGCTTTCAATTCCTGAAGTTACATTAAGAACGTTAAAGAAAAGGTATTTGAGCTTCCCTGCAACTTTCCTTTTACCTCTTTCCTGCTACTTCCTGCAACTCAAGTTTATTAAAGCATTGGAAAAGATACTCAAGTGTTCGGTGCCTGTATTGTATGGTTGTAAACTCAACGGGACCCTAGACCCGGTTCTGGTGAAATAAAGGTAGCGAAGGTGACGGTAACAGCCCGCTTTAAACCAGCAGCTCCACCGAGAGTTAGAGCTACATACTGTATATATAAACTACAAACTGAACAATAACACATAAATACACCAAACTGATCTTTTTTTAACATTATTCTAGAAAATAAATGAAAAGACTATGTATTTGCCTTCCAGTATACAGTATTTCAAATCGAAAACAAAAAAAAATTAAAGCTGAAGTTTGATCTACTTAAAATTTCCATTCCCTGGTTCTTTCCTTCCTCCCCCAAACTGACATACTATTGTCAATAAAAACCTGTTGATACAGGTTTACTTTATTTTAGAGCTAGTGATATCATCAATGGGTTTCTGTGCTTCTCTAAGCAATATAAGCAGATCATGGCTGGTGGGATTGACCATCAGGGTGTTTAAAAATATTAAAGCACCCTGTATTAGTATTCTTCTCAAGGCCCTCAGCCCTGGTGTGAACAGTGGGCTGGCTCTTGGGAGATAGGTTATTATTATTGGTTATTAGCATGCTAATAAAAGATCTAATTGATGCGATAGGTGCACGTCAGGTGATCAGCATGTCCAATGCAAAAATAAAAAAGATTGATTAATCTCCCTTGAGACCTCCACAAAGCTGTTTTTCTGAGGAAGTAAGGCAGATGATAAAGCCATATGACAAAAATAGCAATCTTCTATGGATTCAGGGTATAGAAAAAAATGCAGCAGCATCAATAGCACAATCTGCTTCTTAGAATGCACAGTGAGGGCAAAAATGAATTAAAAGAAGATGAATCTATAATTGTCTTATGGGTTTTTCTAGGGTATGTCAGCACAGAACAGTAGCGCTATCGAAATGCCAAACTGGCCAGAAAGTCAAGAAAGGCATAGAAAATAGCAACAAAAAAAAAAATAATTTCTGCTTTCTGTGGTGGCAGTGCATATATATTTGTATGTCCGCAATTACAAAACTGAGGAATGAAAAATATGTAACAAGAACGCCAGTTTATTGCATGAATTTTAGTAGCAATATCTAATATGTTATCTTATGTTCTACTCAAAACAAATTAAAAATGCAAAGTAAATTAATCTGCATTTGATTGCATGTACCCCGTAAAATTGCATTATATTTTTTTTAAATCACACATAATGAAAAAATAATTGTTTTTTTTTCCCATATTCTATTAACATGTCAACTAATTTATACATTTCATCAACATAAATGATTGCATACTATTTATTAAACTGAGATTTCTATTAAAAATCACTTATTTGGTAGAACATGGAGATGAAGTTGAATAAACACAATTATGTCACTAGAGCTACATGTGCACAGGAATGCATAAATACATAAGTGAATGCATCTGTTATAAATACGGTTAAACAATAATGGAGGAGTTACATCTTTGAGTTACTGTTTTACAATTGCCACATCAAATATTAACCGATTCCCGACCGGCCACCGCAGTTTTACTGCGGCAGGTTGGCTCCCCTGCGCGAACCGCCGTAACTGTACGTTGGCCCTTTAAGACACTGCAGAAGCGCCCACAGCGTGTGCCGGAGCTGATGCGAGTGCCTGGCGGGCGTAATGACCGCCGGGCACGCACGATTACTCGTGACAGAGCGAGAACCGGGATCTGTGTGTGTAAACACACAAATCCTGGTTCTCTCAGGGGAGAGGAGAGAGATTGTGTGTTCCTATTAAGTATGAACACCGATCTCTCTCCTCACCCAGTCAGTCCCCTCCCCCCACAGTTAGAATCACTCCCTAGGGAACACAGTTACCCCTTGATCGCCCCCTAGTGTTACCACTTCCCCGCCAGTGACATTAGTGACATTTATACAGTAATCAGTGCATTTTTATAGCACTGATCACTGTATAATTGTCAATGGCATCAAAAATGTGTCAAAAGTGTCCAATTTGTCTGCCGCAATATCGCAGTCCTGATAGAAATCGCAGATCATTACTAGAATATAAAAATTTTTTAAAATGCCATTAATCTATCGCCTATTTTGTAGACGCTATAACTTTTGCACAAACCAATCAATATACGCTTATTGCGATTTTTTTTACCAAAAATATGTAGAAGAATACATATCAGTCTAAACTGAGGAAAAAATGGCCTGGTCATTGAGCAGCCAAATCTTCCGGGACTGAAGTGGTTAATGCATGGGTCTATGTGCTTTGTGTAAATCAGAGCTATTTTGATACTTTTTTATAATCATAACTATAGATCTTCCCTTATTTAAAACCATACATACAGGAAAATTCACAAGATTTAAAAAATGTTCTAGCTCTCCCACCTATATTTTTTAATTGAAAAATTTGCTCAAAAGATTGCACACCTGCTAATCAATAGTTGTGAGAAATAATCATTATAATGCAAAATGACTATACTATATTGATAAGTGTATGGTCACCTTGATGTAGAAGATATTATGTTGAAATTATCAGTATATCACATAGCATAGCTTATCTGGACATTAATCCACATGTTAAGTAATTTATCATATGGGATAGTTATTTATTTATTTTTTTAAATTAGTAGTTGCTGTAGAATAAGCTATTGTACCTTGATTTCTGCAGCTGTCATTTTAGGCTCTGCCTCGAAAATGTTTTCTTCCTGTAGTTCAAGAGTCAAGACCCTCCAAATAAGTGCCAGAGATGGTGGATTTTGATCAACCAGCTGAAGTCTTTCAAACTACTTTTGCAACAAAGAAATCCCCCACAAGTTTAATTGAAGAAGTTTTTTTTTTTTTTTGAAAACGATATTTTCCAGCCATTTGAAAATCCAGAGATTGGGTTTCCAAACAGTATTCCAGTTTCCATACAGTATTATGAATCAATATGGCATTCTTGAGTCTTCCTACATCAGAAAGAGCAAACAATGGCACATTCTATGCCAACACCCTATGCTAAAAAGGTATGTACCTATCTATCTATCTATCTATCTATTTCACAAACATCTATAACTTACATGCTCTCAATATATAGCAAGCCACCCAAAAGAATCATTAATTCGGTCACTTTAACTGGTGTGTCATCCTTACCCATCCCATACATGCTATTTACACTTTAGCTAGATGACCACCGCCTCCACTATTACTCCACTGCTACACAACCTTGCACACTCACCACTCACCCCAATGCTCCAATGGCACAGTCTAATATATTGAAATTCACTCCACTGCTGGCTATTTGATGCCATGCACACTCTTCCTTTCAAAGGCAGCATATTTGTGTAAGGTCACCCTGTTCTTCTTCTGCTTTTTCACCTAGATGTTTGCTCCACCTAATCCCCACTCATCCCCACTACTCACACAGTTTGAACATCATATTTAAAGGATGAGGGGCTCAGCCAGGAACCGATGGAAAGTCCATCAGTGGATACAAAGAACTGCGCCAATGTGGTCAGCTACGAAGAGTCCCGTAGAGCAATACGTGTTCGGTCATATTCTAGGAAAGGCCAAACACCCTCATGATTATTTTTTATTTTTTATGCGTTATACAATTTAAATCCTTGAAGTGGATGTTTTTTTATCCTGAATGTGTTGGCTTTATGTACTTGATAATTAAATATTATCTAAATCCCAAATATATTGCAGAATATAAGAAGTCCTTATATGTGGTGACTGCATTTGTTTTTTTGGGCTTTTCCCCCTATTTTTTTAAGCTGATGATCTAGTCATTAACGGTGGGTACAAACCGAAATTCAACCGGTTCAGCAAGGACCAACCAAATTTCAATCTGTGTTTGGCCCTCCCTGTTTGATATAGATCTATCATTAGATTGACTTCTGTTGAATGACGACGCTGGAAAACTTTCACCAATCAATGAGCCCCTGCTGTCAGAATACAATGTCTCAGCATGGAGGACTCCTCCATCCACTTCACTGGTCAAATTTGTCATTTTGTTTTTTTTGTTTAGCCCACTGGAAACTAATCGTGTATGCTCAGATTTATACTGTTATTTTATAACTTCCTTTAACAAATCAAGCTGTCCAGCAAAAGTGTCATTTAGAGGGATGAGACAAACCATTTAGCAGTGACAGGGGTGCTTACAGTGGTCAGCTGTTATTTATTTATGTAAAACCCCAAAAGGAAAAAAGAACCTGTTGCTGTATCTGTTTAAAAAGTGTTAGCTGGAGTTTGGCTTTAATTTGTTAGTCCATCTAAATCTTCCAGTGCATCCAACACTGCCCTCTCTGTTGACATTGCTGACTGACTGTCTGACAATGCCGCTATCCAAAGATGTCTCCCTTGCGCCTCTATCCAGAGTGGAGACACCCTAAGACATGAAATGTGTTACTGGCTGGATCACATTTGTCTTTAGTTAGGAAACTGGTGTTTCCTGCATACTACTCACTCACCTGCTGACCACCCAGTTTCCCATCTACATACATCACACCATAGAACAGCCATTCTCAACCAGGGTTCCGTGAAACCCTAGGGTTCCTCCAGAGGTGGCTAGGGGTTCCTTGAGCTGTGAGTTATTTATCTCCTGATGGTGCCTACATAGTTCTGAGCCAATGCCACTTGGAGGAGCCAGTGGTATGACACCAATGAACTTTATAGCTCTCTGTAAGGGGCTATTCTTACACTGACCACCAAAGTAAGGGGCATTGTTCCCACTGACCCCCAATGAATGGGTTTTATCAGGGGTTCCCCCGAAACCTGAAAATAATTTTAATGGTTCTCCTGGGCTAAAAAGGTTGAGAAAGGCGGCCATAGAACCTACAAAAGCAGCTCATTTGGAAAATGCAGGCAGGCACTGAGGCAGTGAGGGTTAGAATATTCTCTGCTGGCAGCACCTTGGACAGTCAGACTGCTGCTCTAATATACACACAGTCAGACATTGATCGGACATTCCGACAACAAAATCCATGGATTTCTTCCGACGGATGTTGGCTCAAACTTGTCTTGCATACACATGGCCAGACAAAGTTGTCGGAAAATCCGATCGTTCTGAACGCGGTGACGTAAAACACGTACGTCAGGACTATAAACGGGGCAGTAGCCAATAGCTTTTCTCTCTTAATTTATTCTGAGCATGCGTGGCACTTTGTGCATCGGATTTGTGTACACACGATCCGAATTTCCAACAACGGATTTTGTTGTCAGAAAATTTTTAATAGCAAGCTCTTAAACTTTGTGTGTCGGAAATTCTGATGGAAAATGTGTGATGGAGCCCACACACGGTCGGAATTTCCGACAACATGGTCCTATCACACATTTTCCGTCGGAAAATCTGACTGTGTGTACGGGGCATAACACTCAAGCAGCATTCTGTGTCTCCAGTGGTCAGACACGTCCCCCTGCAGACCGCTCCAATCAACAGTTCTCTCAACAGCACTGTAATTAGAGCAGGGTATGAGGGGAGTGGTTGTTGGATCACTGGAGACCTTGCCCTCTGCTTTGGTGTAAAAGCAGTGGTTTGACCTTTCAATGTACTACCAGCACAGGGTATTTTACAGTGATAAAGGCAGAGGGTTCAATTCAGCCTAAGGCTCCCTTCACATTGGTGCAATGCGAGAACCCTGCAAATCACTGCGGGTTCCCGCATTGCACCCAACTCGCAGGCAGTTCACACTGCCATATGTGAACTGCTGAGAGTGTCAATAGAAAGTTAATGACACCCCCAAATCAGTTTGTATATTGCAATGTGAACTGTCAATTCGGACAGGAATCAGATCGCATGGATGAACATCCATGCGATCTGACTCTGGTGCGGACCAAAAAAGGGTCCTGTGCGAGTTTGGTCCGAATGCGATGCCAATTAAGCAGTTCCCATTGCATTGCCATTGGCTCCTTCTGCTGCCAATCAAAGTCAGTGAGCCAATGAGGAAAGAAAGGGGGCGGGGCGGGGCGAGGCCATGGCTCTGTGTCTGAATGGACACAGAGAGCTGTGGCTTGGCTTGGGTGCCCCCATAGCAGTCTGCTTGCTGTGGGGACACTTGACAGGAGGGAAGGGCCAGGAGCACTGAAGAGGGACACCGAGAAGAAGAGGATCTGGGCTGCTCTGTGCAAATCCAATACACACAGCAGATAAATATAATATATTTGTTATTTTTATATAAAAAAAAACAAGACTTTACATTCACTTTAAGATGTTGTGCCAGCCCATTCACAAAGAATTAGCTACCTTAAAGCTGAACTAAAGTTAAAAATAACTGAGCATGCAGGCACTTTATTGCAGAAGAGACATGCAATGTCTACTCTGTAAAAAAAATAAACCTACCTGTCTGCTTGCAGTCATTTTTAAAGCATAATCTGAGCTGCGCAGCTCAGGTTACATTCCAGCACACATCCTGTGCACTAAGATGACTGAACTCCTGCACAGGTACATGAGTGACGTCATATGGCACCGGTCAATGAAGATGACTGCAGCCCGGCACCCGGAACAATCCAGGTAAAAGAAGCCAATGCTGGCGAGGGATGTTCATTGAATGAGAGGTAAGTATTGGCAACATTAGTTTTACTTTAACACAGAGCATTTGAATGCATAATAACATGTTACACATTTGCTTATGTAACATAAAGCCTGAATGGACCCTAAAAGGCTGACAACTAGTCCAGCTTTTTAGTGTATGACAATCTCCATCACCGCCACTAACGGGAAGCTTTCACACAAAAAAGAGCAAATACTTTAATTATCCAATTATGTGAAAAGCTATTTTCTGTTTATAATTTTCCTCTGCACATGATTTATATAACTGAAGTGAATCTTTGTTCTTTTTTTGTGCAAACATTCTCAACTCTTTGTAGATCAGCCTCTTCTTTCTTACAACCACCTTAGCAATCTCAATGTTATAATAACAAAAGGAGCATCATCTACATCCTTTTAGCCATTAGGAGTCTTAAAAAGTATATCAGCAAAAATAAAGCTCTTACTGCAGAGGATGCTTCCAATTTGACTTCTACCATAACATTTCTGTAGGTAATCAGTAAACATACCTTGTTCCGAATTCCTTCAGTTTGACATATTTAAAGTAAGAGCTATTAAAATGTTTGCTCATCTTAGAAAATCTTAGTCATTATCAATTGACACATACAGGTCATTTCATTACCATCAAAGTATATATAACCCCCTTTCATTTCATCTCACAAGCTTGAACATGTTATTTAACCGGTTCAATACAGGGCATTTTCACCCCCTTCCTTCCTAGGCCAATTTTTAGTTTTCAGCGCTGTCGCACTTTAAACAACAATTGCGCAGTCGTGCGACGTTGTACCCAAAAAATATTGACGTCCTTTTTTCCCCACAAATAGAGCTTTCTTTTGGTGGTATTTGATCACCTCTGCGTTTTTTATTTTTTGTGCTATAAACAAAAGAAGAGCGACAATTTTTAAAAAAACACAATATTTTTTACTTTTTGCTATAATTAATATCCCAATTTTTAAAAAAAAAAACAAATTTTTTCCTGTTTCAGCCGATACTTATTCTTCTACATATTTTTGGTAAAAAAAATTGCAATAAGCATATATTAATTGGTTTGCGCAAAAGTTATAGCGTCTACAAAATACGGGATAGATTTATGGCATTTAAAAAAAAATATATATATATATATATTTTTTTTACTAGTAATAGCAGCGATCACGATTTTTTTTCATGACTGCGACATTATGGCGGACACATCGGACACTTTTGACACATTTTTGGGAACATTCACATTTATACAGCGATCAATGCTATAAAATTGCATTGATTACTGTGTAAATGTGACTGGCAGGGAAGGGGTTAACCACTAGGGGGACACAAGGGGTTAAATATGTTTCCTAGGGAATGATTCTAACTGTAGGGGGCGGGGACATACAAGGGGAGGAGACCGATCGGTGTTCCTCTGTACTGGGAACACAGATCGGTCTCCTCTCAACTGAAAGGACATGGATCTGTGTGTTTACACACACAGATCCATGGTCCGGCCCGGTTAACGGCAATCGCAGGTGCACACGCACCGGGTCCCGAGCAACGCGGCGGACGCGCTCACGCCCCCTAGGTGGCTGGGAAGCCCAGGCCGTCATATGACGTCCACCCAGGATGGGAGATCCCATCTGTGGACGTCATATTACAATGGCCGGGTAGCGAAGTGGTTAAAAGTTGTTTTTATTATTTCTATTATTTTTTTTTATTTTCATTATTTTTAAATCTGCAGCTTTTGATAACATACTACCTGGTGATCCTGCCATGAAGGCTTTTGTTTGGCACTTCCTGTTTTAGGGTGGCAATGCTTTGTCCCTGTTTCTCAATTGGGCTCCTGCATTGCCACCCTGTTACACAGGTTTCAGATGGTGAATTCAAGAGGCCCTTTCAATATACAATGTCCATTGTCCACTGTTGTCACCATCAGGAAGCCTGCCCTAAGAAGCCATGCAGCCAATGTGAGAGCAGGTGCATGTAGAAAGGAAATGCCTACAAAGAGGATGCAGGAGATCTGCAGCAAAAAATGAAAATAGTATTTAAAAAACAAACAGGGATATTTTACGATACACAGGATCCTTGCAAACCTCATGGTATTAAGGTAGATTGTATGTTAAGCTAAATAATAGTCTGTGTAGAAATTGCCTGCTGCCTGTTATATCTTATTTTTTTGGCAAAAAAAAAAAATTTCTTTAATCACTTCAGCCCCGGAAGATTTGGCTGCTCAATGACCAGGCCATTTTATGCGATATGGCACCACATCGCTTTAACTGACAATCGCGCAGTCATGTGACGTTGTACCCAAAAAAAATTGACGTCCTTTTTTTCCTACAAATAGAGTTTTCTTTTGGTGGTATTTGATCATCTCTGCGGTTTTTATTTTTTGCGCTATAAACAAAAAAAGAGTGACAATTTTGAAAAAAACACAATATTTTGTACTTTTTGCTATAATAAATATCCCCAATTTTTTTTAAAAAAGCTAATTTTTTCCTCAGTTTAGGCTGATATGTATTCTTCTACATATTTTTAGTAATAAAAATCACAATAAGCGTATATAGATTAGTTTGCGCAAAAGTTATAGCGTCTACAAAATAGAGGAAAGATTTATGCCATTTTTATTATTATTTAGTTTTTTTACTAGTAATGGCAGTGATCAGCGATTTTTATCAGGACTGCGACATTATGACGGACAGATCACACACTTTTGACACATTTTTATGACCATTGTCATTTATACAGCGATCAGGTCTATAAAAATGCACTGATTACTGTGTAAATGTCACTGGCAGGGAAGGGGTTAACACTAGGGGGCGATCAAGGGGTTAACTGTGTTCCTTAGGGAGTGATTCTAACTGTGGGGGGAGGGGACTGACTGAGTGAGGAGAGCGATCATTGTTCATACTTAGTATGAACAACAGATCGCTCTCCTCACCCCTAATAGCACAGAGATCTGTCTGTCTGTCTGTTTACATTGATAGTTCTCCATTCTGCCTCTGTGCGGAACAATCGCAGGTGCCCAGTGGTCATTGCGACTGCCGGCCACACGCATCGGTTCCAGCTTCACGCAAAACCGACATGCAGTTACGTCAGTTCACCCAGGGGAGCCAACTTGCCACAATACAACTGCGGCGGCTGGTCAGGAAGGGGTTAAATAAAACTTGGCAATATATTACGCTTTTACTGTGCAAAAAAAAAAAAATCACAAACACAAATCTAAATTACCTATACGTTCTCTCTTCCAGCTATTATGATAATGTTTTCTAGAATAACTGAGTCAGTACATCCATTTAGCCATAGGTAAAATCACGTATTGATTTTATCTCATCCATTTTTTCCTCTATTTTCTTTTCTGAAGACATGGTTGATATTGGGTAGCTCACAAATTAGCCTAGAAAGCACTTTGCAAAATGTAGCTTGTAGCAATTTATTATATATATATTGTAAATATATTATTGTATCTTTTCATGTGACAACACTGAAGAAACTACACTTTGCTACAGTGTAAAGTAGTAAGTGAACAGCTGTATAATATTGTAAATTTGCTCTCCCCTCAAAATAACTCAACACACAGCCATTAATGTCTAAACTGCTGGCAACAAAAGTGAGTACACCCCTAAGTGAAAATGTCCAAATTGGGCCCAATTAGCCATTTTCCCTCCCCGAAGCCATGTGACTGATTTGGTGTTATCGCTCTCATTTTCTCATACTGGTCACTGGAAGTTCAACATGGCACCTCATGGCAAAGAACTCTCTGAGGATCTGAAAAAAGAACTGTTGCTCTACATAATGATGGCCAAGGCTATAAAAAGATTGCCAAGACCCTGAAACTGAGCTGCAGCACGGTGGCCAAGACCATACAGCAGTTTAACAGGATAGGTTTCACTCAGAACAGGCCTCGTCATGGTCGACCAAAGGAGTTGAGTGCACATCCTCAGCGTCATTTCCAGAGGTTGTCTTTGGAAAATAGACGAGGGGGTGCTGCCAGCATTGTTGCAGAGGTTGAAGAGGTGGGGGGTCAGCCTGTCAGTGCTCAGACCATACGCTGTACACTGAAACAAGATATTCGGCATGAATGTCATCCCAGAAGGAAGCCTCTTCTAAAGATGATGTACAAGAAAGCCTGCAAACAGTTTGCTGGAGACAAGCAGACTAAGGACATGGGTTACTGGAACCATGTCCTGTGGTCTAATGAGACCAAGATAAACTTATTTGGTTCAGATGGAGTCAAGCATGTGTGTCGGCAACCAGGTGAGGAGTACAAAGACAAGTATGTCTTGCCTAGTGGTGGGATTGTCATGGTCTGGGGCTGCATAAGTGCTGCTGGCACTGGGGAGCTACAGTTCATTGAGGGAACCATGAATGCCAACATGTACTGTGACATACTGAAGCAGAGCATGATCCCCTCCCTTTGGAGACTGGGCCACAGGGCAGTAATCCAACATGATAACGACCCCAAACGCACCTACAAGACGACCACTGCCTTGCTAAAGAAGCTGAGGGTAAAGGTGATGAACCGGCCAAGCATGTTTCCAGATCTAAACCTTATTGAGCATCTGTGGGGCATCCTTAAACAGAAGGTGGAGGAGTGCAAGGTCTCTAAGATCCACCAGCTCCATGATGTCGTCATGTGGGGAGTGGAAGATGACTCCAGTGGCAACCGGTGAAGTTCTGGTGAACTCCATGCCCAAGAGGGTTAAAGCAGTGCTGGAAAATAATGGTGGCCACACAAAATATTGACACTTTGGCCCCAATTTGGACATTTTCACTTAGGGGTGTACTCACTTTTGTTGCCAGCGGTTTAGATGTTAATGGCTGTGTGTTGAGTTATTTTGAGGGGACAGCAAATTGACATTGTTATACAAGCTGTACACTCACTACTTTACATTGCAGCAAAATGTAGTTTCTTCAGTGTTGTCACATGAAAAGATACAATAAATTTACAAAAATGTGAGGGGTGTACTCACTTTTGTGAGATACTATACTATATATATAAATATATATATATATATATACAAAACAGGTGCAACGGTTACAGATGAAGTGCAAAACAATCAGACCGTCCCACTGGTCATATATAGAAAAATCCAAACAAGGATTTCTGCACTTACAATTTATTAATAAATTACTTAATACATTTTAAGTGCTGCAAACCTTGTTTGGATATATATATATATATATATATATATATATATATATATATATATATATATATAATAGAACAATCCTGACTTTATGAAGCACAGATCAAAATATACATTTTATTATTTTCATATACTTTTCAGCTATTTACTACTAAATGGTACTGCCATTTCCAGGCTACAAGGTCACTTGCTATTTCCCGCTAAGCCCCAGAATATGACAGATGTACAGTTTATTCTAGGCAAAATGCTTCTGCGTGTCATTCACAGGGCTGTGAACATATTCCTGGACCCTTTACAATTCTAGCTGAAATGTCATGCTTGAGCAAATTCCCAATAGAACCTGCTCCCTGTCCAGTGTGTCTCTTCATATAAGCACACGCTTAACATTTAGAAGTGGCACTTTTTGCAAAGCCTCAGGATGCAACACATACATCAAAGACTGACACTGAAAAAATAGCCAGGATGCCACACTAAGGTATGGGTAAATGGGATATATATTTCCTTCTATATGCATTAAAGCCACTGCAAAGTGGGTTTTCTAAACAGTGAATACTGATGAAAGACAGCAAGAAACAAACATTCAAGATATAAAAGTATATCACAATTGCAAAATAGGCACACGCAACACATTTACCAATTCTACCATTTTCTTTTGCCTGTAATTTGTGCTATGATCTGGTAATGCATATTTGTGATGATGGACGGTTTGCTTTCAGCACAGAGGTTTCCAACAGGAGATAGTGTTGAAAATAAGTTTACAATTAATATTATTATTATACAGAATTTATTAAGAGATTGATTTACTAAAACTGGAGAGTGCAAAATCTGGTTCAGCTGTGCATGGTAGCCAATCAGCTTCTTACTTCAGCTTGTTCAATTAAGCTTTAACAAAAAACCTGAAAGCTGATTGGTTTCTGTGCAGAACTGTACCAGATTTTGCGCTCTCCAGTATTAGTAAATCGATCCCATAGTGCCAACTATGCAATAGAGACAGTAGGGTTACAACAAAATTTAAGACAAGAGGTTACCCTGCTTATGAGAGCTTACAATCTAAAGTATTTGAAGAAGAAAAGAAGGTTTGGGACTTTGAATGAGGCATAAAGTCAGGACAAGCAAGCAGTCAAGGTAGAAAAAAAAATGTTTTTCTTCTCATCAATAGGGATGAGCTTCGTGTTCGAGTCGAACCCATGTTCGACTCGAACATCGGCTGTTCGATCGTTCGCCGAATTGCGAACGATATGGGCCGTTCGAGCCAAATTCGTGTGGCGTGTCACGGCCCATAATTCACTGCGGCATCGCAGTGCATTGCTTGCTGATGATTGGCCAAGCATGCACTATGACCCGCATGCTTGGCCAATCACAGCGCCGCCTTAACAGAGAGCCATAATTGGCCAAAGCCATAATTTGGCCAAACCCAGGTGTTGCATATATATATATATATATACACTGTATTCAGTTTAGCTAGATCCGTTCCTGTTATCTTCTAGACTATTTACATTTAGTGCAGTGCGTCCTGCTCACAGTGTTCAGCTAGATCCGTTCCTGTTATATTCCTACTGACAGGCAGGCTTGTCTTGTTACAGTATTTTGAAGAAAATTACTGGTGTTCTTTTGATCCTATTAGTACCACAGTCAGGCAGCTAGACTATTTACAGTTAGTGCAGTGCGTCCTGCCCACAGTGTTCTGCTAAACCTACAAGTAAGTGGGGTGCGTCCTGCTCACAGTGTTCAGCTAAACCTACAAGTTAGTGGGGTGCGTCCACCTCACAGTGTTCAGCTAAACCTACAAGCTAGTGGGCTGCGTCCTGCTCACAGTGTTCAGCTAGATCCGTTTCTGTTATCTTCTTACTGACAGGCAGGCTTGTCTTGTTACAGTAAATACAGCTACCTGAAGAAAATTGCTGGTGTTCTTTTGATCCTATTAGTACCACAGTCAGGCAGCTAGACTATTTACAGTTAGTGCAGTGCGTCCTGCTCACAGTGTTCTGCTAAACCTACAAGTTAGTGGGGTGCGTCCTGCTCACAGTGTTCAGCTAAACCTACAAGTTAGTGGGGTGCGTCCACCTCACAGTGTTCAGCTAAACCTACAAGCTAGTGGGGTGCGTCCTGCTCACAGTGTTCAGCTAGATCCGTTTCTGTTATCTTCTTACTGACAGGCAGGCTTGTCTTGTTACAGTAAATACAGCTACCTGAAGAAAATTGCTGGTGTTCTTTTGATCCTATTAGTACCACAGTCAGGCAGCTAGACTATTTACAGTTAGTGCAGTGCGTCCTGCTCACAGTGTTCTGCTAAACCTACAAGTTAGTGGGGTGCGTCCTGCTCACAGTGTTCAGCTAAACCTACAAGTTAGTGGGGTGTGTCCACCTCACAGTGTTCAGCTAAACCTACAAGCTAGTGGGGTGCGTCCTGCTCACAGTGTTCAGCTAGATCCGTTCCTGTTATCTTCTTACTGACAGGCAGGCTTGTCTTGTTACAGTATTTTAAAGAAAATTGCTGGTGTTCTTTTGATCCTATTAGTACCACAGTCAGGCAGCTAGACTATTTACAGTTAGTGCAGTGCGTCCTGCTCACAGTGTTCTGCTAAACCTACAAGTTAGTGGGGTGCGTCCTGCTCACAGTGTTCAGCTAAACCTACAAGTTAGTGGGGTGCGTCCACCTCACAGTGTTCAGCTAAACCTACAAGCTAGTGGGGTGCGTCCTGCTCACAGTGTTCAGCTAGATCCGTTCCTGTTATCTTCTTACTGACAGGCAGGCTTGTCTTGTTACAGTAAATACAGCTACCTGAAGAAAATTGCTGGTGTTCTTTTGATCCTATTAGTACCACAGTCAGGCAGCTAGACTATTTACAGTTAGTGCAGTGCGTCCTGCTCACAGTGTTCTGCTAAACCTACAAGTTAGTGGGGTGCGTCCTGCTCACAGTGTTCAGCTAAACCTACAAGTTAGTGGGGTGTGTCCACCTCACAGTGTTCAGCTAAACCTACAAGCTAGTGGGGTGCGTCCTGCTCACAGTGTTCAGCTAGATCCGTTCCTGTTATCTTCTTACTGACAGGCAGGCTTGTCTTGTTACAGTATTTTAAAGAAAATTGCTGGTGTTCTTTTGATCCTATTAGTACCACAGTCAGGCAGCTAGACTATTTACAGTTAGTGCAGTGCGTCCTGCTCACAGTGTTCTGCTAAACCTACAAGTTAGTGGGGTGCGTCCTGCTCACAGTGTTCATCTAAACCTACAAGTTAGTGGGGTGCGTCCACCTCACAGTGTTCAGCTAAACCTACAAGCTAGTGGGGTGCGTCCTGCTCACAGTGTTCAGCTAGATCCGTTCCTGTTATCTTCTTACTGACAGGCAGGCTTGTCTTGTTACAGTATTTTAAAGAAAATTACTAATGTTCTTTTGATCCTATTAGTACCTGTCATGAGAAGGTCTACCCGTTGGTGGCGCTATCGGTCTCTTGGATCGCAGTACCAGTGTCCATCAGCAGGTGTCTTCCAACACCTAGAACCTGCAGTAAGAGGTCTTTCCTGCTGGTGGCACTGTTGCATCCTCGGGCCGTAGTACCGGCATCAACCAGCGGGTGCACTCTGGCAGTGTGGAGCAAACAGCTCACACTGCGCTCAGCTGTGACATGAGGTCAATTACCACAGCCTTACAAATACCCGGCAAGCCCTCATAGGCTTGCCTTGGTATCTCTCTCTCTCCCTGCGTTCTGACCTTGCTGCCTGTTTGACCTTGAGCCTGCTATCTGCCTTGTCCTGATCTGATCCCATCCCTATCCCGAGGCCTTCCTAGTCCTGTCCCTTCTGTTCCTGGCTCCCTTGGATCCCTGCCCTGAACCCCATCCATCCATCCTCTCCTTGTCCTGTTCAGTTTCCCGTCCTTACCCTTCTGCTGACTTCCCTGTGTATGACCTTGGCTTGGCTTTGATTACGATTACGGTATCTCCATTTACCTATATATATTGTTGTTTGTAGTGGGTTGTTGTGTGGGTTTGCACTGTTTATATTCCTTTCACTTATCACTTGTTAATAAACACCATTATTTCACTTATATGTGTTTTGGGTTTCCTCTGTGTAGTTCACACAGTCTGGTCAATTAGATATCCTGACAGCATACCAAGGCCATCCCTGACCAGACGTGGCTGCACTGGGAAACCGTCCTGTTATGGTGGGCGCGCAAAATGGACTTTGATGAAATTGTCTATTATTCTCTGCTGGCGGCAGAGGATAATGAATATTGTTGTCAGACTCTTAAAGATTGGACCCGAGACCAACTGCTGGAAACGATACAAACCGCCCATTTACTTGTAGATCAAGGTCATGTGTTATTTGAGGATGTTCAGCCTTTGATCCAATTATGTACAAAGTCAGCCTTGTCATGCATTCCCGAAGGTAGTGACGATTTCTCCCCTCCTTTCAGTTGTGACCAGGTTGAATCCCTGGTATGGTTGTTAGAGGATGATCCGGCTTCCTTTGATGAACACTATTCCGCTTGTTCCCAGCAGGTGTTATCCGATTGCATTTATTCAGTACAATCTTTGGTTAGTCAGGCTGTATGTGAATCAGCGTTTGTTCAACCTTTGCTGCAGGCATGGTCAGACCTCCTGTCTTTAGCTAAGCCACACTATTCCAGCCCTGCCATTAATCATCTGCTTTCTAAAAGATCTATTTCCCCGTCACCTATGGCAACCTCAGCTACAACCCAGTTTAATCAGCTCCCTACCAAATACTACCACCCAGTCTCCAAGTGTCGCACCCATCCTGCCTTCAATTCACCTGTCTCTTCTCCTCCACCTGTAACAGTCCCACAAAACCCCTCTCTAGCTACAGTTCCTTGGTCTTCCTTCTGCCCAGCTACTTTCTTTTCTTACAGCCCTGCACCTACATACAAAACTGCACGGGCTAAACCAAAGAAGAAGCAAAAATTCTTCCCGACCCACACCATCTTGCCAGTAACCCAACCTGTTCCAGCTTTGCAGTCTGACGTTCCAGCTCGCCAGTCTGATGTTCCAGCCTTCCAGTCTGATGTTTCAGCCTTCCAGTCTGATGTTCCAACCTTCCAGTCTGATGTTCCAGCCTTCCAGTCTGATGTTCCAGCCTTCCAGTCTGATGTTCCAGCTTTCCAGTCTGATGTTCCAGCTTTCCAGTCTGATGTTCCAGCTTTGCAGTCTGATGTTCCAGCTTTGCAGTCTGATGTTCCAGCTTTGCAGTCTGAAGTTCAAGCTTTGCAGTCTGAAGTTCAAGCTTTGCAGTCTGAAATTCCAGCTTTGCAGTCTGAAGTTCCAGCTTTGCAGTCTGAAGTTCCAGCTTTGCAGTCTGAAGTTCCAGCTTTGCAGTCTGATGTTCCAGCCTTCCAGTCTGATGTTCCAGCCTTCCAGTCTGATGTTCCAGCCTTCCAGTCCGATGTTCCAGCTTTGCAGTCTGATGTTCCAGCTTTGCAGTCTGAAGTTCCAGCTTTGCAGTCTGATGTTCCAGCCTTCCAGTCTGATGTTCCAGCCTTCCAGTCTGATGTTCCAGCCTTCCAGTCCGATGTTCCAGCTTTGCAGTCTGATGTTCCAGCTTTGCAGTCTGAAGTTCCAGCTTTGCAGTCTGAAGTTCCAGCTTTGCAGTCTGATGTTCCAGCTTTGCAGTCTGATGTTCCAGCTTTGCAGTCTGATGTTCCAGCTTTGCAGTCTGAAGTTCAAGCTTTGCAGTCTGAAGTTCAAGCTTTGCAATCTGAAATTCCAGCTTTGCAGTCTGAAGTTCCAGCTTTGCAGTCTGAAGTTCCAGCTTTGCAGTCTGAAGTTCCAGCCTTCCAGTCTGATGTTCCAGCCTTCCAGTCTGATGTTCCAGCCTTCCAGTCCGATGTTCCAGCTTTGCAGTCTGATGTTCCAGCTTTGCAGTCTGAAGTTCCAGCTTTGCAGTCTGATGTTCCAGCTTTGCAGTCTGATGTTCCAGCTTTGCAGTCTGATGTTCCAGCTTTGCAGTCTGATGTTCCAGCTTTGCAGTCTGATGTTCAAGCTTTGCAGTCTGAAGTTCAAGCTTTGCAGTCTGATGTTCCAGCTTTGCAGTCTGATGTTCCAGCCTTCCAGTCTGATGTTCCAGCTTTGCAGTCTGATGTTCCAGCTTTACAGTCTGATGTGCCTGCCTCCCAGTCTGTCGTCCCGATGCCTGCCTTCCAGCTCGATGTCCCTGCCTTCCAGCCGGATGTCTTGCAGCTTGCCTTCCAGCAGTCTGATGTGCCAGCTTCCCAGATTGATGTGCCAGTTTCCCAGATTGATGTGCCAGCTTCCCAGTTTGCTGTACCAGCTTCCCAGCCTGATGTCTTGCAGCTTGCCTTCCAGCCTGATGTCTTGATGCCTACCTACCAGTCTGATGTGCCAGCTTCCCAGTCTGATGTGCCAGCTTCCCAGTCTGATGTGCCAGCTTCCCAGATTGATGTGCCAGCTTCCCAGATTGATGTGCCAGCTTCCCAGATTGATGTGCCAGCTTCCCAGCCTGATGCCTTGCAGCTTGTCTTCCAGCCTGATGTCTTGATGCCTACCTACCAGTCTGATGTGCCAGCTTCCCAGTCTGATGTGCCAGCTTCCCAGTCTGATGTGCCAGCTTCCCAGTCTGATGTGCCAGCTTCCCAGTCTGATGTGCCAGCTTCCCAGATTGATGTGCCAGCTTCCCAGATTGATGTGCCAGCTTCCCAGATTGATGTGCCAGCTTCCCAGATTGATGTGCCAGCTTCCCAGTTTGCTGTACCAGCTTCCCAGCCTGATGTCTTGCAGCTTGCCTTCCAGCCTGATGTCTCGAAGATTGCTTCCCAGTCTGATGTGCCAGCTTCTCAGTCTGACGTGCCAGCTTCCAAGTCGGATGTTCCAGCTTTTCAGTCTGATGTTCCAGCCCTCCAGCCTGATGTTCGGGTGTCTGCCCCCCAGCTCAAGTGGTTCCTGTCGTCTGCTGCCCAGCTCAAGCGGTTCCTGTCGTCTGCTGCCCAGCTCAAGCGGTTCCTGTCGTCTGCTGCCCAGCTCAAGTGGTTCCTGTCGTCTGCTGCCCAGCTCAAGCGGTTCCTGTCGTCTGCTGCCCAGCTCAAGCGGTTCCTGTCGTCTGCTGCCCAGCTCAAGCGGTTCCTGCCGTCTGCTGCCCAGCTCAAGCGGTTCCTGTCGTCTGCTGCCCAGCTCAAGTGGTTCCTGTCGTCTGCTGCCCAGCTCAAGTGGTTCCTGTCGTCTGCTGCCCAGCTCAAGTGTTTCCTGTCGTCTGCTGCCCAGCTCAAGAGGTTCCTGTCGTCTGCTGCCCAGCTCAAGTGGTTCCTGTCGTCTGCTGCCCAGCTCAAGTGGTTCCTGTCGTCTGCTGCCCAGCTCAATTGGTTCCTGTCGTCTGCTGCCCAGCTCAAGTGATTCCTGTCGTCTGCTGCCCAGCTCAAGTGGTTCCTGTCGTCTGCTGCCCAGCTCAAGTGGTTCCTGTCGTCTGCTGCCCAGCTCAAGTGGTTCCTGTCGTCTGCTGCCCAGCTCAAGTGGTTCCTGTCGTCTGCTGCCCAGCTCAAGTGGTTCCTGTCGTCTGCTGCCCAGCTCAAGTGGTTCCTGTCGTCTGCTGCCCAGCTCAAGTGGTTCCTGTCGTTTGCTGCCCAGCTCAAGTGGTTCCTGCCGTCTGCTGCCCAGCTCAAGTGGTTCCTGCCGTCTGCTGCCCAGCTCAAGTGGTTCCTGCCGTCTGCTGCCCAGCTCAAGTGTTTCCTGTCGTCTGCTGCCCAGCTCAAGTGTTTCCTGTCGTCTGCTGCCCAGCTCAAGTGTTTCCTGTCGTCTGCTGCCCAGCTCAAGTGTTTCCTGTCGTCTGCTGCCCAGCTCAAGTGTTTCCTGTCGTCTGCTGCCCAGCTCAAGTGGTTCCTGTCGTTTGCTGCCCAGCTCAAGTGGTTCCTGTCGTCTGCTGCCCAGCTCAAGTGGTTCCTGTCGTCTGCTGCCCAGCTTAATGACTCTGACATGCCAGCAGTACCCACTGTCCAGGTTGATGTACCCGATGCCCGGCCTGATGTGCCCTCATCTGTTCAGTTGGAGGCCATGAACTTTGAACAGATGCACCTTGTTGGAGCGTCCGGAGGCCGCTCCTTTAGGGGGGGGGTACTGTCATGAGAAGGTCTACCCGTTGGTGGCGCTATCGGTCTCTTGGATCGCAGTACCAGTGTCCATCAGCAGGTGTCTTCCAACACCTAGGACCTGCAGTAAGAGGTCTTTCCTGCTGGTGGCACTGTTGCATCCTCGGGCCGTAGTACCGGCGTCAACCAGCGGGTGCACTCTGGCAGTGTGGAGCAAACAGCTCACACTGCGCTCAGCTGTGACATGAGGTCAATTACCACAGCCTTACAAATACCCGGCAAGCCCTCATAGGCTTGCCTTGGTATCTCTCTCTCTCCCTGCGTTCTGACCTTGCTGCCTGTTTGACCTTGAGCCTGCTATCTGCCTTGTCCTGATCTGATCCCATCCCTATCCCGAGGCCTTCCTAGTCCTGTCCCTTCTGTTCCTGGCTCCCTTGGATCCCTGCCCTGAACCCCATCCATCCATCCTCTCCTTGTCCTGTTCAGTTTCCCGTCCTTACCCTTCTGCTGACTTCCCTGTGTATGACCTTGGCTTGGCTTTGATTACGATTACGGTATCTCCATTTACCTATATATATTGTTGTTTGTAGTGGGTTGTTGTGTGGGTTTGCACTGTTTATATTCCTTTCACTTATCACTTGTTAATAAACACCATTATTTCACTTATATGTGTTTTGGGTTTCCTCTGTGTAGTTCACACAGTCTGGTCAATTAGATATCCTGACAGTACCACAGTCAGACAGCTAGACTATTTACAGTTAGTGCAGTGCGTCCTGCTCACAGTGTTCTGCTAAACCTACAAGTTAGTGGGGTGCGTCCTGCTCACAGTGTTCAGCTAAACCTACAAGTTAGTGGGTGCGTCCACCTCACAGTGTTCAGCTAAACCTACAAGCTAGTGGGGTGCGTCCTGCTCACAGTGTTCAGCTAGATCCGTTTCTGTTATCTTCTTACTGACAGGCAGGCTTGTCTTGTTACAGTAAATACAGCTACCTGAAGAAAATTGCTGGTGTTCTTTTGATCCTATTAGTACCACAGTCAGGCAGCTAGACTATTTACAGTTAGTGCAGTGCGTCCTGCTCACAGTGTTCTGCTAAGCCTACAAGTTAGTGGGGTGCGTCCACCTCACAGTGTTCAGCTAAAGCTACCTGTAGAAGGTTGGTGGTGTTCTCATACTACAGGCAGGCAGTTGATTTTGCTAGCTGCAGTATCAGTACATATATATATATATATATATATATATATATCCCAGCTTAGTGCAGCTACAGGCCATTAGTATGTCTGGAAGGCCAAGAAGGAGAGGCAGACAGTCACAAGCCAATAAGAGAGGGCAAGCAGGCTCTGTGTCTAGTGCTGGTCGTGGAGACGGTGCATCCTCATCAGCACGTGGCCATGTGACACGCTTGGCCTTTTTTTCGGCAGCTGGCCATGTTGAGCCGCAACATGCGTAAGACTTGGTCGAGTGGATGACCAAGCCGTCCTCATCCTCCTCATCCTCTCTCACCCATGCCCAGGGTACTTTGTCTGGCAAAGCAGCGGCCTCTTCCCTCGGCTCAATGTCATCAGTGACTCCTTCCCTAGCCCCACCATGTCCTCCTGAGGAGTCCCTCGAACTGTTTGACCACAGTGTTGGGTACATGCTCCAGGAGGATGCCCAGCGTTTGGAAGGCTCTGATGATGATACTGAGCTCGATGAAGGCAGTAACACGAGCACGGACAGAGGGGGTGCCCAAGAAGGACAGCAATCTGGCAGTCATGCTCCCCCTGCTGCAGCATACTGCCAGGTTTGCTCCAGTGATGAGGAGGGAGGGGATGATGAGGTCACTGACTCAACGTGGGTGCCTGATAGGAGAGAGGAGGAGGAGGAGGAGGCGGAACATCACCAACGAGGCAGGATGCCCTCCAGGGGCCAGCCTAAGGGCAGCACATTGACTGCATCACACCCCAAAGCTCCACATGTGCAGGGCGCTGCAGTCTCTGCGCGTTATTCAAAAAGTTCTTTGGTGTGGGCCTTTTTTGAGACGAGTGCATCAGATCGCACCGCTGCTATTTGCAACATATGTCTCAAGCGTATCTCGCGTGGCCAAAACATCTCCCGCTTGGGTACCACATGCTTGACCAGACATATGTTGACCTGTCATGCAGTTCGTTGGCAAGCGTATCTAAAAGACCCACACCAAAGAACAAAGAGGACCTCTGCTTGCTCCTCATCAGCTGAGATTTCCAACCCCACTAGACCTTCAGTCCTCTCTGAGACCTGCACTGAGAGGAATGAAGGTGTAGAATTAGGTGTGTCACAGCCACGTACTTGTGGGCAATCTGATTTTGGTACACCGACGTCAGATTGTACCAGGCAAATTTCCCTGCCCCAGCTGCTGCACCGCCGAAAGAAGTTTGCTCCCAGCCATCCACATGCCCAACGGTTGAATGCTAGCTTGGCAAAATTGCTAGCACTTCAACTGCTGCCTTTTCAGTTGGTAGACTCTGCCCCCTTCCGTGAGTTTGTGGAATGTGCGGTTCCTCAGTGGCAGGTACCCAAACGCCACTTTTTCTCACGGAAGGCGATTCCGGCTCTCTACCAGCATGTGGAAGGCAATGTCCATGCCTCGCTGGACAGGGCGGTCAGCGGTAAGGTGCATATTACCGCTGACTCATGGTCCAGCAGGCATGGACAGGGACGTTACCTAAGTTTCACGGCGCATTGGGTGACTCTGCTGGCAGCTGGGAAGGATGCAGGACAAGGTGCAGTAGTGTTGGAGGTTGTTCCGCCACCACGCCTCCAAAATGCTAATGATTGTGACACACCTCTCTCCTCCACCCCCTCCTCTTCTTCTTCCTCCATGGCCTCTTCCTCGGAACCAGCGGTGCTCCGTCGTCGTTCAAGGGGCTACGCAAGTACGCAGGCCAAAAGATGCCATGCGGTGCTTGAGCTGGTGTGCTTGGGGGACAGGAGCCACACTGGGGCAGAGGTTCTGTCAGCTCTGCAGGGGCAGGTTCAGAGGTGGTTGACGCCACGCCAACTTAAGGCAGAAATGGTGGTTTGCGACAATGGCACCAACCTCCTCTCTGCCCTCCGACAGGGACAAATGACCCATGTGCCCTGTTTGGCTCACGTCCTTAACTTGGTGGTGCAGCGGTTCTTGGGCAGGTACCCGGGCTTACAGGATGTCCTGAGGCAGGCCAGGAAAGTCTGTGTGCATTTCCGCCGGTCATATAATGCCAGTGCTCGGCTGACGGACCTCCAAAAGGAGTTTAACCTGCCCAAGAACCGCCTAATCTGTGACATGCCCACCAGGTGGAACTCAACGTTGGCCATGCTGCAGCGGCTGCACACGCAGCAGAGGGCCATCAATGAGTACCTGTGCGACTATGGCACCAGGACAGGGTCAGGGGAGCTTGGTTTTTTTTCCCCACGCCAGTGGGCCATGATCAGGGATGCATGCACTGTCCTGTCAACATTTGAGGAGGCCACGAGGATGGTGAGCAGTGACAGTGCATGCATCAGTGACACTGTCCCCCTTGTCCACCTGTTGGAGCACACGCTGCGTGGAATAATGGACAGGGCACTTGAGGCAGAACAGAGGCAGGAAGAGGAGGACTTCCTTAGCTCTCAAGGCCCCCTTTATCCAGACAGTGTTCCTGCGTGCCCGCCGATCACACAGGAAGAGGACGAGGAGGAAGAGGAGGAGGAGGAGGAGGAAGATTGTGTCAGTATGGAGGTGGAGCCTGGCACTCAGCATCAGCAGCAGTCTTTAAGGGATCAGTCCCAAGAAACACATGGACTTGTACGTGGCTGGGAGGAGGTGGCTGCGGACCATGTCCTCCCTAGTGACCCAGAGGACTCCGGACCGAATGCCTCAGCAAACCTACGCTGCATGGCCTCCCTGATCCTGCAAAGCCTGCGTAAGGATCCTCGTATTCGTGGTATCAAGGAGAAGGACCAATACTGGCTGGCAACCCTCCTTGATCCACGTTACAAGGGTAAGGTTGCGGACCTTATCTTGCCATCGCAGAGGGAGCAGAGGATGAAACATCTTCGGGAGGCCTTGCAGATAGGTCTGTGCAACGCGTTCCCAGAGACTGGGAGGTTACAAACTCCTGTTTCTGGACAACGTGTTGCTGAGGCTTCGGTCAGTCAAAGAAGGAGCGGTGGAGAAGGTGGCCATCTGACCGATGCGTTCAGACAATTTTTTGGTCCGCAGCCCCAAGGTATGATCGGTTCCAGCAACCATCGCCAGCGTCTGTTTTACATGGTGCAGGAATACCTAGGGGCAAGATCAGACTTGGACACCTTTCCCACCGAAAATCCTCTGGGTTACTGGGTCTTGAGGATGGATCACTGGCCAGAGCTTGCACAGTATGCAATTGAGCTACTGGCCTGTCCTGCATCCAGCGTTCTTTCGGAACGCACATTCAGTGCTGCTGGAGGCGTGGTAACCGATCACAGGGTGCGTCTGTCCACTGACTCGGTCGATCGACTGACCTTCATAAAAATGAATGATTCTTGGATCACCACCAGCTACCAAGCACCTGATGCTGATGTAACCGAATAATTTTTTTTGAAATCTCAGATCCCTTCAAAGACTGCCTATGCTGATGCTGAGTGACTATCCCTGAGTAATTATCCTCTTCCTCCTCAATCATCACGCTGATAGCTTGTAAGAACATTTTTGGTTCTGGGTGCCACCACCAGTGCCTAAGGCACAATTTTTCAGCCCCTGTTTAACATGGGCGTGTAATTACGATTTTTGATGTAATACTTTGCAGCAGGGCTCGTTCCTGCATTCCAACTAGAGTGTCTGTGAGGGGTTGCAGTGTTGTGGCACCAGCACCAGTGCCTAAGGCCCAATTTTTCAGCCCTTGTTTAACAGGGGCGTGTAATTACAATTTTTGATGCAATACTTTGCAGCAGGGCTCGTTACTGCATTCCAACTAGAGTGTCTGTGAGGGGTTGCAGTGTTGTGGCACCAGCACCAGTGCCTAAGGCCTAATTTTTCAGCTCCTGTTCAACAGGTGCATGTAATTACAATTCTTGATCTAATATTTCACAGCAGAGCCCTGTGAGGGCTTACAGTGTTGTGGCCACAGCAACACCTAAGGCCCAAATTTCTGCTGAGTATATAGGGCAGGACCCTACTTTCAAACAACTAACTTACAAACGACTCCTACTTGCAAACGGAAGGAGACAACAGGAAGTGAGAATAAATCTACCCCTAGGAAGGGAAATTCTCTCCTGTAAGAGTTAATATGGGAAAAACATTTCTCCTTTCCACTGATGCTTTCCAATCCATTGGGACAAAAAGTGAGGTGAAATCTTCTGAAGAGGAGGAAAGACAGCAAAACAAATGTCACAGGGGTGATAACCCTTCCCTATGTTTTCCAAAAAGCTTAAAAAAGATTTTTTGGCTGGAGCTAAACACGTTAAAAATGTACCCGTTCAAAATTACAAAGAGATTCTACTTAACAACAAACCTACAGCCTGTATACTGCTGTTCAGAGTATATAGGGCCTGGTGGCCCCACACCTTTCCTTATTTTAATTTGGGTGCGGGGTTCCCCTTAATATCCATACAAGACCCAAAGGGCCTGGTAATGGACTGGGGGTTACCCATGCCGTTTGTTTCACTGATTTTCATCCATATTGCCAGGACCCGACATTACATTAAACCCGCAAGCAGTTTTAAATGAGATTTTTTCCTTTAAAAATGACATTTGGTGCAGGGACTGTTCTAAACACGGGAAACACGCGTCACTTTACAGGCATACTATAGACACCCCTCAGGTACGATATTTAAAGGAATATTTCACTTTTTTTTTTTTACTTTAAGCATCATTAAAATCACTGCTCCCGAAAAAACGGCCGTTTTTAAAAGTTTTTTTTGCATTGATACATGTCCCCTGGGGTAGGACCCGGGTCCCCAAACCCTTTTTAGGACAATACCATGCAAATTAGCCTTTAAAATGAGCACTTTTGATTTCGAACGTTCGAGTCCCATAGGCGTCAATGGGGTTCTAACGTTCGTGCGAACTTTCGGTCCGTTCGCAGGTTCTGGTGCGAACCGAACCGGGGGGTGTTCGGCTCATCCCTACTCATCAACCATGAATGGTGAAATTGTAGTATCATACATGGATGGAAACATGGAAAGCATAGAACCATGTGGATAATCATACTGCATGTCAGCAATGTCATGACATATTGCATGGTAAAAATAAATAGATAAAACTGTCCTCCATATCAACAGATCAATGGGGCAACATACTACAATACTGAATTACAGTCTTACAATATAGTACAATTAAAACATATGGAAGCAACTGTAGAGCATTCTACAAATTATTTAAGCTAGTTTAATGTTAGGCTAATGTTAGGCTAACATTTAGGTTAATGTTAGTCTAACATTGCTTCATTATGTATAGGAGGATTATAACCCCTGTCAGGTTTTTTTTTGCCATCTGTGCCCCATTGGGGAGATTTTCCTTGACTTGCTCTTCCATAGTTAAAGGGTAACTCCACTTTTGTGGGGAAAAAAATAGCAAATAAAGAAAAAATAATATAGTGCATATAATTGCAGCACTAATCATTTTGTAATTGAATGGTAAAAAAATGACATTTCCCTTTCAATCTGCAGCCAGTGTCATTTTCTGAGAATACATTGCAATATGGCTACCTGGCGTTTTCTGTACACAGAGTGTGTACTGGCCACTCCCCAAAATCATAATTTCCTGCTTGTGTGATTGGCTCACCGATTTTCCCAGAAGTCTGCCTAAGATACAAGTCAGATTTCAGGCATCCCTTGCAACAAAAATGTCATTTTTTGAGAGATACTTTCTCAAAAATAGGAAATCATGTCTAAAGGGATGCAGGCCCTGCAGATTTCCTCATTAGTGCACTGCAGCTGCCACACCTGACAGTTAATTATGAAACCACTCCCAATAGACACAAACACACATGGATTTCTTCAGAATAACAAAAGGTAGGAATTTGCAACAAAATTTGTTATAATCCTTGCAATGTACATAGATCACCCAGAGGTGAATGTTTTTTTCTCAACAAAAGTGGAATTATGTGTGCCATCCAAAGGAAGTTCATACAAATAGCTTTTGAGATGTGCACAAGGAAGGGAGAAAACATACAAAACAAATACAACTATCCTGTTTTACTTACAGTACTTATTTGGGAAAGATCTGCACTACTTAAAGTGGAGGTCCACCCACTGCTGCAAAAATTAAAAGCCAGCAGCTGCTGACTTAATAATCAGACACCTACCTGTCCTGGAGTCCAGCGATGTCGGCCCCGCAGCTGATGTTTCCATCAGCTGTCGGGTGCTGCTGCCTCCATTGTGAGTAAGGGAATTCGGCAGTGTAGCCTTCATGCTGGGAACCCTACTGCACTTGCACGAGACGCCACTCCTCTCTCCTACTGGCCCGGCGGCCAGGGAAGAAGGAGAAGGGAGCCTGGCGGTGACAGCAATACCCGCGGCTGAGGCTCCCGGAAGTGGGGACAGCATACCAGTGAAAGACAGGTATCCTGCCCCCCCCCCCCTCCCGAAAGATGCCATATGTGGCACCGGAGGGGGGAAGGAGTACAATGAGTGGAAGCTCGACTTTAAGAGTGTGTCTAAACTCAAAAGCAATATTTGAGGTCCTGAGTTGTAGTGGCTGAATGGCATCATTGCATCATGAAAAAAACAAAAAAAAAAAACAATATCCAAATGTGAGAGAGGGAAGGCAGGGGAACCTAATTTGTAGGGTGAAGGTTTGCTATAAGAATACAAATTCTGAATTAAAACCAGATTTTAGTGTCTTTTTAAGGGTTTGCTTTAGGGTACAGAATAAAAGACTGTCCAAATACTATTCATACTAGTTCTTGGTCATGGGAGCCTTGTGACAAAATCTACCAGCACCAGGTTCCCAGGGTTGAAAACAAATGTATTATACTTAGTAGCAGCTTAGTAACCAGCTTACAGCAATCAGATTCTGTCTTTCATGTCTCATGAGTAGAATTAAAGTTATAGATAATCTGGTTCCTATGGACAACACGGTTCTTGTTTCAGACTGTTGAGTCATAAATCTTGGCAGTACTGCTTTATTCCCTTGGATTTATGTAATTCATACAACTGCAGTGATCAATTAGCTGAATTGTTAAAAAAAGAAAATGTAGGTTATACAATAACATTTACAACTGCTGCAGCTCAAAACTGTACGTATTATGTGTGATACTGGGACTGCCTGTACAAATCTCTCTAAATAAATAAAAATAAAAACACAGTTAACAAAAATGAAGGGTAAAATAAAAATTTCAGATGTATTTACTAAATTCATTAAGTAAAATAGAGTTATATCCCTCACTCACGTAAGCATCAATATAACAAACTGCATTCTGATCTGTAAAAGCTCTTCTGCAGATCATAAAAATGGTACTTACAGTAGGATTTAGAGCACCATATGGGATTTTCTCACATGAAATACCATTAGACACCAAGGAACCAACTCGTTAGAAAAATATCTACCATATATTCGGGAAATCTGTTAAGGAGGTTTTATGTGTAAGTTTTATTGTCTGGAAAAAAATAAAAACTTTTCTCAAGGGTCCTCTTTATTAGACGCTCTGAGGCTTAAAGAGGCAATGCCGTGGAATGGACTGTGTTGTCCTCTACCAGGCACAGGAAAGGACAGTTTACATAGAGTAGAGTAGGTGTGAGGCTAGCATTTGCATTATTATTTTATGCATTTTGAAAGCAGATAACAATAAAAGGGTAAGCATGATCGATCTCCAAGATAATAAGTGTGTTATGTTGTTTTTGTTATAGAATAAAACTATACTCTTTCTATAAAGTGGTTGTAAACCCTAGGACAAAAAAAAACAAAAAACTGCAAGACAAAGGCATAATGAGCTAGTATGCATAGCATACTAGCTTATTATGAATTACTTAAATGAGATCGAAGCCCCTGCAACCATCCTCGTACACTGCTCCGGGGGGCCGTCATCACTCCCGGAGTTACCTCCAGGTATTGCAGGCTCCCGCGCTGTGATTGGCCGAAGCCGCGATGATGTCACTCTCGCGCATGCGCGCGGGAGCCGCCAGTAACGGCACACTTGTGAAGCAATGGCACGTACGTGCCATTGATTCAGTTTGCTTTAGTGGATACACATAATCGCGGCTTCGGCCAATCACAGCGCCAGAGCCTGCGATACCTGGAGGTAACTTCAGGAGCGATGAGGGTTCAGGTTTAGTAGATATCCAGGGTAGCTACAGGTAAGCCTTATTATAGGCTTACCTGTAGCAAAAAGAGTGTTGTAAGGGTTTACAACCACTTTAATGCCCAATTGAACTTTTAGCTGAAAGTGTAATTTCACCTTTTTAGAAGAAAGTAAAAGGTAGACTAACCCCCTCCACAGGCCCTACTTTACTTTTCTCCATGGGTGCTGAGCTGTTAGTCCCCCTGCAGATCGTGAAGCTGCCCAGGGGCTTGAAATCTCCGATCTCCTCTCTTCTCCTTTTCATAGGGCTTCTGAAATAGATCAGATTGATTCTTATTGGTCGAAGAGGTCAGATGCCAGAACTGACCAATCAGAATCACTCTGATACATCACTGGAACCCTAAAGAAAGAAGGGGAAGAAGAGTGGGCATTTCAAATCCCCAGACTGCTACACCGGCTGCATATGCACTGACAGCTCATTGCCCATGGATGTAGGTACAGTGGGGACCAGGCGTGTGTGAAAGGGGGGGAGTGTAGGGTGTTAGTTCACCTTTTCCTTTTTTTTCCTGAAAAGGTAAATTCACCTTTTAAATCACCTAAATACATTCCACTCAGACTTTTTTTTTTTGGGGGGGGGGGGGGGGGGCAGTGACCATAGCCTGAGTAGCAATGTATCTCCACTGGCAGCATGTTTTATAAAAAGATTGTGGCTCTCTGTAGAGGTCTGCTACATCCCCTCCTGATTCAGACCTATAGCTTTGCAGTCAGCTTTGCATAAAGGAGATGGACCTTATAATTCATATCCATCCTCCATTCATAAAGTGCTTATAATTCATGGAAGCTAAAGTACAGTGTCTATGAATGGAGAAGGGGAGTGGAGAGGGCAGACATAGTTGGCACTCTTAATGAGTGCCTGTGACAGGTCCCTTGGCTCTATTAACCTCTGCAGAACTGGAAGGTTACAGCAACAGGGTATAAGGGAGAGGCAGAGGACTTCACATTTCCATTTGGAGAACCAGCACAAGGGTCACTTTACACTAAGTGTATGTAACGTCCCTTGGGCTATTTTTTTTTTTTTTTTTTGCCTGAATTTAGGCTTCAGGAATAACAAATGAATATGCTTTTTTCCTTTTAAAGGTAGAGCAGTTAACATACAAAACCAGTGCTCAAAAACATCATAAACTGTGTCTGTTCTTACTATTTCCTCTACGCCATACTGATTGACCACATAGCACAAGCAGAGAACATTCCCATTGGAGGATGATGGACAATATAGGGTGTCTTAGTAGCTATCACAGTCTATGAATGAAAAATAAAGGAGCAGCAGGACGTTTATGAGATCATCATTCTGCTCTCCTCTCCTCCTAGGAACCTCTTGTTAAATATAGCACTATGCAGTGTGCAAAAGCCTGAATGTCTAATATTGCTTCCCCTCCCTTTGTCCAAATAAGGGGAAATCCCAATACTGACAGCTACCACCAGAACAGGTGTCCCTATAGCTTCACGAATTCAAAGCATCTCTGAACATGCCTAGCACTAGAAATGGGTTGCAGTTAGATAGAAGAGGAACCATTTTATCCAAGTAGAAAACCTTCAAGACTTTGCAAAGTACAGTGGTTATGAAGTGTTGCAGTGTGCATTCGTTTTACAAATTATATATAGTTCAGTATCAGGTAAAAGATCAGAAGTGTTTGTTCTGAAAGTTCACTGGGAACTATACAATATTGTCATTAACAATGTATCCATACATTCATTCATTCAAACCTGAAAACAAGTTTTTCACACTCTGTGTGAAGTGTATCAAAGAGATTTTGTGTACATCTAGGCTTAACATACATTTTTGTATATTTATATTTTCTTGGTCTTATTATTATGGATTTGATGAATAATGGCAGACTAAGCAGATCACCTATCTCTGAATATGTTGGTGTAATACAGTTATAGTGTGGTGTCACATCACATGCATATAGTCTCATCAAGGGCCATTTTATAATATATTCTTGCAGTACACTGATGGGCCTGGGGCCTTAATGGGTTTTGTTACCATGGATTTAAGGTGTGTAGAAGTATTTGAGTATTTGTATTTATAAGTATACTTGGTTTTGCTGATGGTTTCCACATTCAGTTTTGGCTAATTTGTTTTTTTTTTTTTTTGTTTTCTTTTATCATTATTATTATATCTTGCTGTAGTGGTCCATAAAGTCTGTTTTAACAAAGGATTTTATTATGCCCAGCAGGAAAAGGGAACCAGATGCTCATACTGAGGTAAAACTGGTGACATTTACGATTTCAGAGCCAGAAAAGGAGGTGACAACGTTGTACTGACCATATTTCTACACTGGTTCTAAAAGACAAACCAAAATCACCTGTGGCTGCCCAAGAACATATCTTTTTCTTCAATTCTGCTCTTTTCCATATATCCACACCATTTGGTCCTGGTTGATCATGACATCCCAATGTGAGTTTGACACTATTGGAGGAATTTCCCAGTTACCAGCAAGGTCCAGAGGCCTGACTGCCCATTCTAACCTGCAGAGGTTAATCTGTATGCCTATTTGACCATTCTAGAAATAGATGATCCACGCCATCTGATAAGCATCCTCATTAATAGGGTGATGGGTGTCATAGGAGGATCTACATGATTCTTGGTGGTGGAACTCCTTTAAAACAACTTCCCTTTTGGAGCCCTCTATATATATATCACATGAATCAACCCCCCACACACTCTCTAGAACTGCTTCTTCTTTTTTTACACATATGTTATATGGATAGTTGGTTTAACACCGTGTGTGAGTTCACGGACATTTATTTACACTGTGTTATGTGTTTTTTATTCATGTCACCTCATTATGGTCTTTCCCTCTTTTATGCTTTCTCATATTGATTAGCGCAACTTTTTTGCCCATTATATTTATAAATATACTTGGTTTTGCTGGTGGTTTCTACATTCAGTTTCGGCTGATTCTTTTTTCTTTCTTTTTTTTTTTTTTTTTGATCATTATTATTATATTTTGCTGCAGTGGTACATAAAGTCTGTTTTAACAGAGGATTTTATTGGGGATTTATGGATACAGCTCATTATCACTTGACCCCTAGGTTTAAGACTGCTTTTCTTCACTCTACTCTGCCCTGCTCTCTACCTGGAGGGACTCATCTGAGAAAATGTGGATTAATAAGCTTTGAAACCATCCGGAATTTCATGATAAGTCTGCATAAATGCAGCAAAAATAATCCTCCCCATAATGTCTCTTTTTTAAAAGTGGACTTAGCATTAAATATTTTTTTCAGTGTAAGCATGTTAACTAATGTGTAAGTACAACACTTACAGGTATTTATTAGTACTCACAGAGATCAAAGCGCTTACCCTAACAATGACCTCTGCTTTTCTCATTAGACAGATGGTACCACTTTTTCTCAAGTATGTTGTACTATCTGGGGTCATCATTTACTTCCTGGACTGAGATGCTGACCCAGACACAATCATGTAAATCCTGGTGCCTGTGCAGCTCTTGGCTGTGTTCACAAATGTCCAAAACATATCATCCTGATCAGAGGTGTAACTAGAACCCTCAGGGCCCCGGTGCAAGAAACCATTATACCCCTCCGCCCTTCCATGAGAGCCCCGGGCTTCCAATTTTGGGAGGGCGCCCATGGACATTCTCCCAAAACTCTGCCTCCCATGTGTCCCCTGGGATGTGCATCCAGCGCAATCACAGAGGCTCTTTCCCATGTGATCAGTGGATCACATGTAAACAGACGTACTAGTTATCGGCAGCCCTTTCCTCCCACGTTGTGTCTGTGTGAGAAAAGGAGAGGCAACAATGTCAGTAAATTGTTCACACTGATAATTAGTGCCCTGATCATCAATGCAGCCTATCAGTGCCACCTATCAGTGCTCATCAATTCCACTTATTAGTGCCCATCAATGCTGCCGATCAGTGCTCATTAATGCCACCCATCAGTGCCCATCAATTCTGCCTATCAGTGACACCTATCATCACTCATCAATGCTGCCTATCAGTGCCCATCGGTGCCACCTATCAGTGCTCTTCAATGGCATCTATCAGTGCCACCTATCAGTGCTGCCTATCAGTGCTCAATGCCCATCAGTGCTGCCTATCAGTGCTCATCAATGCTGGCTATCAGTGCGTCCTTATTAGTGCAGCCTATCAGTGGCCATTAATGCTGCCTATTAGTGCTCAATGCCTATTAGTGCCGCCTATCAGTGCTTGTCAATCCCACCTATCAGTGCCCATTAGTGCTTTCTGTCAGTGCTCATCAATCCCACCTATCAGTGCCCATTAGTGCCTCCTGTCAGTGCTCATCAATCCCACCTATCGGTGCTCGTGAATGTTACCTGCCTCCTCAGCATGGCTCTGAGCGTGTCTCATACAGCTCAGAGCCGGTGTTCTGTCAAATACTGCCTCCCATCCTCCTTCCCCCTCTTTCCTCTCTCGCATGGGATGGGATAGGAGACTGCAGATCTGCTCCTTCTCCCCCCCCGCCGCTCTCCTGTGTGTGTACTGCAGGATGTCAAGTGTGAGGCTAACAATCTCACAGTTCCCGCAGCACAGCACACACTCAGCAGAGTGGTGGCAGGAGAAGAAGCACATGGTAAGAGCCCATTCACACAGGGGCAACTTTGGATCCGACTTCAAGTCGCCCCAAGTCGCCCCTAGTCACCTCAAGTCACACTACATGAAAAAAGTGAATAGGTCCGTCTTAATGCACACTACTGCAGTCGCTCCAACTTCAGAAAAGGTTCCTGTACTGCTTCAATCCAACTTCTAGGCGACTTGTACCCATTAATTTCAATGGAAGTCACCTGCAAGTCGGATGCCCGTTCATAGTGAGGCAACTTTACAGGAAAAAGAAAAGAATTTACCCAGGACGAGTGACCGCGATATGCCAGCTGACTCGCTCATCAGAAAGGGAAAAATTTGTTTTTTCCTTTCCCAGTGAGCGACAAGCAATACTGACATGTGTTTGGTATGAATCATGAAGGGGAACTCCACGCCAAATTTTAAATAAAAAACCGGCATGGGTTCCCCTCCAGGAGCATACCAAGCTCTTAGGTCTGGTATGGATTTTAAGGGGAACCCCTATGCCGAAAAAACGGCGTGGGGGTCCCCCCAAAATCCATACCAGACCCTTATCTGAGCACGCAGCCCGGCCGGTCAGGAAAAGGGGTGGGGCCAAGTGAGCATTCCCCCCTGAACCATACTAGGCTGCATGGCCTCAACATGGGGGGGATGGGTGCCCTGCGGCTCCCCCACCCCAAAAGCACCTTGTCCCCATGTTCATGAAGACAAGGGCCTCTTCCTGACAACCCTGGCCATTGGTTGTCGGGGTCTGCGGGCGGGGGCTTATTGTAATCCAGGAGCCCCCTTTAATAAGGGGGCCCCCAGATCCCGGCCCCCCACCCTATGTGAATGAGTATGGGGTACATCATACCCCTACCCATTCACCTGGGGGAAAAAAGTGTCAATAAAAAAACACATTACACAGGTTTTTAAAGCAATTTATTAGGCAGCTCCGGGGGTCTTATTACGACTTCAGGGGTCTCTTCCGACTTCTCCGCTCTCTCCAGCCTCTTCTCCGCTCTCTCCGGCCTCTTCTCCTGGTGTCCAGTTGCTCTACGGTTCTTCTGCCGGGCTCCTCCGCTATCTTCTGCTCTTTTGCCGCTCTTTTGCTAGTGGTGGCCCGGTCTTCTTTGTCCTCTTCTTCCCTCTTCTCTTCCTCCGATGTTGACATGACACTCTCTCCCGCTGTAATGCCATGTACGTGGTGCGCAAAGATATATAGGCATAGGGCGGGGTCACCAGGTGATGTCACCTAGTGACCCCGCCCCTTATGACGTCACAGTCCCAGGGCATGATGGGACTGTGATGTCATAAGGGGCGGGGTCACCGGGTGACATCACCCGGTGACCCCGCCCCATGCCTATATAAGTCCTTGTGCAACGCGTACACGACATTACAGTGGAAGAGACCGTCGTGTCAACATCGGAAGAAGAGAAGAGGGAAGAAGATGACGAAGAAGACCAGGCCATTGCAAAAGAGCAGAAGATAGCGGAGGAGCCCGGCAGAAGAACCGGAGAGTGGGAGAAGAACCAGACACCAGGAGAAGAGGCCCGAGAGAGCGGAGAAGTCGGAAGAGACCCCCGAAGTCGGAAGAAGACCCCCGGAGCTGCCTAATAAATTACTTTAAAAACCCGTGTTATGTGTTTTTTTATTGACACTTTTTTCCCCCAGGTGAATGGGTAGGGGTACGATGTACCCCATACTCATTCACATAGGGTGGGGGGCCGGGATCTGGGGGCCCCTTATTAAAGGGGCTCCCGTATTCCAATAAGCCCCCCACCCACAGACCCCGACAACCAACGGCCAGGGTTGTCGGGAAAAGGCCCTTGTCCTCATCAACATGGGGACAAGGTGCTTTGGGGTGAGGGGGCCGCAGGGCGCTCCCCTTCCCCAAAGCACCCACCCTCCCATGTTGAGGGCATGCAGCCTGGTAAGGTTCAGGAGGGGGTTGCGCTCCCTTGTCCCCACCCCCTTTCCTGACCGGTCGGGCTGCGTGCTTGGATAAGGGTCTGGTATGGATTTTGGGGGGACCCCCACGCCATTTTTTCAGCATAGGGGTTCCCCTTAACATCCATACCAGACCTAAGAGCCTGGTATGCTCAGCTCCCTGTCCTGGAGGTGACTTCAAGTCATGTTGTAAGTCGCGCCAAAGTCGCCCAAGGTCGCGATGTGATTCATACTCAAGTCATGTCCAAGTTGCCTCCCAAAGTCGCACTGGAAGTTGTGTTGCCCCTGTGTGAATGGGCTCTAACAGAAAAAGTAGATTTTGAAGAAACTCTGGTACTTTAGATTGCATGCACAAATGTTTTTATAACAAGTTGAAAAGAAAGTAGCAGATCATTGATCACTGTAACGGGCCAGCTGTTCATCTGCAGAAACAGACTTCTGAAGTTATTTACCTTGCTGCGACTATGTGATTGCATGTGTTTATGGTAAATTGTATTGCAGTATTAATGCTGCTGGATTACCAGAGACAGTTGGTGTTCACACAGGGCAGGAAGTTTCCTCCCACTCCACAGGCTGCCCAGAGGCTCATACTGTGAAGGTGAAATACCTCCTTGTGGGGTGAATAATACCGGTTAGTGCATTTCTTATGGGGCACTGGTTTCCAAGAAACACAGAACAATTTGAAGGAGCACATTGCCACTTTGATGGACTTTTTTTTTTTTTTTTTAATACACCAGGGTTTAAGGATAGTATATGCATATTTCTGAACCCAGTTTCACAGCAACAATATACATCAGTCATATATGTTGGCTTTTTTTTGCACAGAAATGTCACTTTGAATTGCAGGTTTTGCACAGGATTGTGTTTATTTTATTTTCGTTTGAACATAACAATATGTATTATGTATAAGCGGTTAGGCAGTTTACACAGTAGGATTTTTTTGTGAATATACAAATATTTATTTTCTGCACTTTTATTGTCACTTTTTGCACTAAATGCACCCGTGACACACACCCCTCAAATATTTAGAGGTTGTAGGTCACCTCTTAATAAGAGCAGCTCCATAACCTATCCCCTCTTTTTCACATTTCTTGTAGATTCACCTTAGGGTGAATTTATTGATAGAGGCTGCAGCTCCTTATTTTTCATTTTCACCATAAGCGCGGGGGTCTAATAATTTTTTATACTTTAGAGACTCAATTTGTATATTTGTTTTACATGTAGGGTTCTCTCTTAAAGTTTTCTTTGCTTCAGCTATGCTCTCATGAGAAAAATTGGGATAACATTCATACTGCCAGGAGTGACATTGGCTACTAGGTATGTGATCTATCCTTATCTCTTAGCTATACAAGAGTTTTTTGTCTATTGTAGAAAAAACTATGTAAGCTTCCAACCACTAGAGTATTTTCATGGATTCACCCTGTGCACACAACTTTTTGGGCACATTTTGGATATAATTTTAAGTTAGCATGCAACAGACTGCTTCGGACTTTAACAGAAGGCATGCAACATATCTGTCAGTATCATTGTTAAGACCAAGCTGACCAAAGTTGTTCCACCCCAGCCTAAAATGACACCAGAAAGTGTAAGTGCAAAGCTACTACGAGTACTTAACGCCCCTAGCGGTATTCCTGAGTCTGGCTCGGGGTGGATTATCAATACCAAAAGCGGTAACCCCAAGCCAGACTCGGGATCGCATCGCAGGATCCTTGTAGAGTTTACTTACCTTGTCTCCCCGCTGTGATCTGTGAGTCTCTCTCGATTCACAGTGCCTAGCTCCGTTCCCTGCGAGCGTTGCGGTGCACGGGGACGGAGTTCGGCGCCAAATTCAAAAAGTAAAACACACAGTATAGATACAGTATACTGTAATCTTACAGATTACAGTACTGTATCAAATAATTACACACCCCCTTTGTCCCTAGTGGCCTGTCCAGTGTCCTGCATGCAGTTTTATATTATAAAAACTGTTCTTTCTGCCTGGAAACTGGAGGTTGTCCATAGCAACCAAAACTGTCCCTTTAGACCAGCTAGAAATCAGCGATAATAAATTAGAATCACTTGCAGAATTGAGCGATAGTGATTTGTGGGGAGATCAGTCGACAATTCTGCAACTGAGCAAATTTCAGTGTTTTTGATTTGATTACATTATTGAATAATTTTTATTATTATTATATTATTATTTGGTATAATTATTTATAGTTATGTATTATATTATAATTTTTTATTTCATTTTTCAAACTTTATCATACCCGGGATGTCTACTAGACTCTGGTTTGGACAGATTTAAGTGAATTATTCCTAAGAATTACAGACCTACAATATAAAACGCCAAATTTCCATGCAAAATAATTGTACCACTTTCAGCACCTAAAATCTGAAATAATCATACCGCCGGGGAGATTAAAGCTCAAAATCAAATGTACCTGTTTGTTGCCCATAGTTGCTGTATTTTTGTGCAATTTGTGTTTTAATGCACAAAAGCCTTCATGCCAGTCATGTGAAGTTGCAGGGTCACCTTCCTCTTTCACACTTTTTAGGGCTGGGTGGCCCTGAACTAAAGACCTTTGCTGACTCTCTGCACCTGTACACTGGGAATAAAGTATACCTGGTAGATCTTCTCTTAGGGGGTAGGGCCATGACTCCCTGCACTCGCATTATGCGCCTAATTGTGTGCCTTTTTTTGCCTGGAGGATCATTTTAAGAATTGCCATGATTTTTGAACCTTCCATGCAGACGCAATGGGGTTGATTTACTAAATCTGTAAAGGGCAACATTTGGTGCAGCTGTGCATAGAAACCAATCAGCTTCCAGGTTTTATTGTCAAAGCTTTTTCATTATAAGGCCTGTCAGATTTTATTTCGCCATCTGTGTACCATTGCAGAGATTTCTATTCATTTCCTGTCCCATAGCCAAACAGGAAGTGAGAGGAAATCCTTGCAAATTAAGGAAATTCTTTGGGGACCCCAGGTCACCAGAACTAGTGTCCCCATTGGAAGATTTCCCCTCTATTACTTTTCTGGGGACAACACAACATTTGGGATTTTTTTTTACTTTCACTTTCAATGATAATGGTAAACAGGACAAATAAAGAGAGTAAATCTCAGACAGCAATAAAAAACTGACAATCGTTCTAATCCCTCTGCACTCTATCCAAAACTAAAAAAAAAAAGTTTTGCCTTTAGTTATACTTTAATTGAGCAAGCTGAAATTAGAAGCTGATTGGCTACCATGCACAGCTGCACTAGATTTTATACTCTCTAGTTTTAGTAAATCAACCCCAATGTGGTCTACTAATTAGTATTACCCAAGGTGCCCGTGTAAAGCACTCCCACCCACCCCACCTACAATTTAGCAAAATCATTCCTTCTGCGATAGCTAAAGTGAAATCCTCTAAGCTTAGAAATTTCCTACTGAAAACCTACAAAGCATTTAAAAAATCTAACAATTTGAAATGCATTTTTTAATTATTATTTATTTTACGGCCAAACCAGTCAAAATTTAGCCAGATTTTTTACAATTAATCAAAATTAGCAACTTTGTGCAATTATTGCCCAGTTTTTTTGGGTTTTTTTGCACTGAGTACTACAAGGCTAATGTTTAAATCTGGCACAATCCTGACTGTAAATGCGTTCCAGTACATCAGCCACACAAGGAGACTTCCATGTACTTGTCACACTACATAGCACCAGCAGGAGAAGTGGACTTGTGGTGCCTCATTACTTCAGGAAGGACTGTGTACACTTTCCAGTTGAGGAACAACTTAGACGCAAGAACTGCTTTTTTGTAATTTTGATGAAAGTATATTATTTATTTTTTTCTACACAGCCAAAAAAATGCAACAGTTTAGCTACAGTTTATTATCTATAAAGGAATATAGTTTATGACAAGTTAGTGCTTCACACATTGTCACAAAAAGATCTTTAATACATTCTGTGTATTCACTTTGCCTGTTTTACATATATTATGCTAACAGGATGCAAATTATCACTGCATTAATAAACATTGGATGTCCAAGATATAAATGTGCAGAAAGCCAATTGTATAATTTACAAAACTGATCCTTTAAGCACCCCTGCCTGCTGGAAAAAAAGGATGCTGTTAAATATTCATTTTATATTTATAGATTTTGATAATAGTCTATTTCTTATGGTGGATGCTGCTCAACAATGCGCCTGCATATATAATATTGCTGACATGAGAACAGTTAGTATATGGAGTCCCATTGGGATAATGACACCTGGAAGAATATAAAAGCTATGATGCAGTTCTGCTTGAAAAGTTTATGCTTGGTTTGTTTACAGATGCTTTTTATAAAAAGTAAGAAAATCAGTCACATTTACAAAGACATTTAAAAAAATCTTGTTATTTTGTTAATAATTTTAAACAGCGGATTTGTAACCTCAGCATTACATCAGATTATGAGGGCCATGGAAAGAAATTTGGAAAGATGACACCATAGGTAATAAAGTGATGACATCATCATTCTGGTTATGAGAATAAATGAATACTTGAAATGGGATCTGGCAATTTTATAAATAAAGGTAAGTGAACTACAGCTCTACACTATATCCACTGGTCTACTCATGAAACCCACCTTGCATTTTGCTGTCCAAATCTGATCCCCAGCGATATTTCTGCATCTCAACAAGGCACACTGAATCCACAAGTTATTCACCTCTGCTTGCTTGATTAAAGCATGCTAGAAAATACTTAATTCCTTGTGAGCAAAAATTTTTGCATAATTAAATAACAGATTACAGAAGATACAAACAAAAAAATGTCCCTTGCACCGTGTTACTATCATCTGCAAACCATTAGCAGCTGCTCAAAACGACTGTGATTTGTTATCAGTTCTGTGCATTTATATATGTAGATTATTGGTTGTGAATACCTACCAAAATTTTACCAGAATTATCAGTGAATATTTGCTGTTGACTTCATTATAGGGAATATATGCTTCTCAAGTACAATATTTCAGAATACTGCGATGTATTGCATGCCTATTATGAAACACTCATTTGTTGGCAATATTAAAGCATTGCCATGCTTTGTAAACTTTAAAGTGATAAAAGAAATTTTACTGTAAAAAATGAAACACAGATTTCCAGGGGGAAAAAAATATCCAGTATCTGGGGATGTCCCTGGAAATCAGGGACAGTTATAAACTACAGTATGAGTTCTGTTCCAAGACCTGCTGTTTTCCTTATGTATTTGCTTTCCATAATTGTATGCTTTTAGTAGGCTTGCTATGCTTTGCCAAATACACAAAATAAAAGGATTGTTAGTTGAGCAAAAGCATGACTGTAATGGCAAAAGTACAGATTAAAAATGTTTGTTGTCATTTTGTAGTTTGTGTTTTTTATGTTTTAAACTTTTTTAAAGCTTTTTTTTTTTTCTTTGTGTGTTTTGCCTTATGTGTTTTTATCATACGCTTGCTTGAACATTTTGTACCCCCTTTTAAATCCACTACATTTTTTTTAAAGAAAATTTATTCCTGCTTTTACAAAATAATTTCTCCTCTCCATTTTGTTTTTGAATTTCCAATAACACATATTTAATCCGCTTTACATGTGTTTACAATTATTATTAATATACAGGATTTATATAGTGCTAACAGTTTGCACAGCGCTTTACAACACAAGGGCAGGCAGTACAATACCATTCAATACAATAGGAATCAGAGGGCTCTATTCGTTAGAGCTCATAATCTAAATGCATTTTTACATGGTTTTTACATGCTTTAGCATCACATATTTGGATTAAATTGCAACTCCAGCTTCGTAAACATTTCTCTAATTGTAGCTCACTAAAAGATGAAGATACGACTGACTGTGTGTTAAAATGCATGAAAGACCAAAGGTGTGAACTTACTCTTATTCCACCCACTATACTCTCAAAAGCAAAGGTTTGATGTAAGTTTTTCAAACCTGACTTTATTCTCTTGGCTGCAAGTTATTGCCTAACAGGTTTAAAACCTCCACTTTAGATAAACAAAGTGCAAATGCATTTTACAGCATTATTCAAAGCAAAAAAAGCATCTGTCACTACACTATTCACCTCCTGTCTGGCAGTGTCCCTCATAGGAATCCACTCTATCCTGCTGCCACCACTTGTCTTCCAGATTGAATGACTCCCAGGATTATTCAACCCACTTCCCATGAGCCCAGGGCATAGATAACCCTCCCTTGGTGGTGCATCGTCATACTGCCTTGGACTCCTAATACGCCTGTAGCAGAATAGACTACCAACTACTGGAGGGAAGAAGAGGAGGAAAGGACAATACACATTACATGATCGAGGAAAAGACAGCCAGGAAAAATAGTATACATAACTATGTATACATAAAAATTGTGGTGGACAGGGCCAAGGGGAACAGGAATGGCTATTGCTGTAGTTTGTGTCCAACTTTGAGTTGGGCTTTAAGTTACTGTTAGCAGTTGTACAATGACAGGTAAATGGCGCTTTTGCATATTGGGACCCACTAAATGCAACAGGTGCAATTGGTGGTGACATCTGCATAGCACCTAGATAGCAGAATCAACAAATATTTGCATTCCATTTATACAGCATTTATACTTTGCAAACTTATATTGGGTTATATAATATTCTAGCAAAGTACAGTGAGTAATGGTCACTTATGAATCAACGGTACAGTGGAATAAAAGTTGCCTATTAATTTCCCATAAGCCAGCATTTACATATACCAGAAACATGAACTTTTTTTATAGATATTATTTTATTCTTTTCCTTGAATCCAATTACAGTGCCCAGAAAACTGTATTGACAACCTGTACATTTAGAATGCAGTCAATGCAATATAATCCTATTTTAACACATCATCAATAAGAGCAGGCTAGATATTCTTGGGATGTTTGCTGTATTCAGAACAGAAACATTGCCTCAAATAATACTTTCTAATGCTGCTGGCGCCTTCCAAACTGTTGTTAGATTAACATCGCTTTTGAAAAATGACTTGTAACCTTTAATGCTGCAGACCAAACTGTCAAGCATTCAGGTAGAAAAGATGCATCGTCTCATTTTGGATGTAACTGACGTGCAACCTGATCAAATCGATTGCATTCTGTAGACAGCAACTCAAGCAGTCAGACACAAAGCAAATCCTCGGTTCCTTTTTTTTTTTTTAAAAACCAGCAAAGCTTGTTGTTGTCTGTGATACAGCAAGACACATATTTCAGATGTTGCTGAAATATGTAACAAAAAAAATGAATACTGGGCATTGCACTTTTTAATCACATGCTTCTAAGAGCAGTAATTTAAATGTATTATTAAAAATCACTTCTTTATAAAATAAATAATTCCTTCTAAAGGTAAGTATATATATATATATATATATATATATATATATATATATATATATGTGACAGGAGCTGCTATTATGATACTATTTATATAGTCCTCTAGACCCAAAGCAAAGATATATATATATACAGTATATCAAACAGAGGTCCAGTCCTTCTGTATAATTCATTATATGAACAAAAACATGATATCATGAACCTCGAATGTGCTAAATATCAAAAGGCACATTTATTACAATGTACAACACAAAAAGTCATAATAAATAGAATGTGCAGTGTGTGTGACAGCAGAAATCTTAATTAATCTTGGTCTGAATGCTTTTTCTCTTGTACTGTACCCTCTGTTTCACAATTCACCACTTTCTAGAAAGCAAACTCACCAGAAATGCTGGACCTCATATTTAAAAGGTCAAATGCATTTTATTATTTCCAGCGAATAGTTTCCAGAGGACCACAATATAAGATCTTTGAACTCCTGATGTCTCCAGTCATAGGTACACTCCCCAATGTCATTCACAAAACTACAAGAAAAAGTATACCATGTGGTGTTCATGCATCTGACCTGTAGATGTCAGTGTTTACAGTTGTTGCATATACTGCATAGTATTTTCTATACTTTTCAAGGTTGTTCCCGTTCCTGTTTCTGTTTTATGGATGCCTAAACTTGTTATTTAAGCACACCTTAACTATGCTGCCTACCAGACTACAGGACACAACAAGATTAGCAAAGAGGGTGTCTATTCTATCTCTACAGCAGCCTGTATGATTAACCGCTTCCGGACCAGCCGCTGCAGTTTTACTGCGGTAGGTTGGCTCCCCTGCGCGAAACCACGTAACTATACGTTGGCTCGCTGGGTCCGGATAGCAGGCGCGCACCTGCTGCACAGTGGGGGTACTGATGCTCATGGCCGATGGTTGCTATGACCGCCAGCCACGAGCGATCGTGACCAGGAGAGACAAGACAGGGACGAATGTGTGTAAACACACACTTCCCTGTTCTGTTCTGGCAGGAGTGACAGATCGTGTGTTCCTATTAGCTAGGATTCACGATCAGTCACTTCCTCTAGTTAGTCCCCTCCCCCTTCAGTTAGAATCACCTCCCAGGGAACACAGTTAACCCCTTCACCACCCCCTAGTGTTAACCCCTTCACTGCCAGTGACATTTTTACAGTAATCAATGCATTTTTAATCGCACTGATCGCTGTATTAATGCCAATGATTCAAAAAATGTGTCAAAATTGTCTGATGTGTTTGCCATAATGTCGTAGTCATGATAGAAATCGCAGAACGCCGCCATTACTAGTAAAAAAAATTAAAATGCTATAAATCTATCCCCTATTTTGTAGACGCTATAACTTTTGTGCAAACCAATCAATATACACTTATTGCGATTTTTTTTTACCAAAAATATGTAGAAGAATACATATCGACCTAAACTGAGGAAAAAAATAGTTTTTTTTATATATTTTTGGGGGATATTTATTATAGCAAAAAGTAAAAAATAATGCGTTTTTTCAAAATTGTCGCTCATTTTTTGTTTATACTGCAAAAATTAAAAACCACAGAGGTGATCAAATACCACCAAAAGAAAGCTCTATTTGTGGGAAAAAAAGGATGTCAATTTTTTTTGGGTGTAATGTCGCATGACCGCGCAATTGTCAGTTAAAGCGAAGCAGTGCCGAATCGCAAAAAGTGCTCTGGTCAGGAAGGGGGTAAAATCTTCCGGGGCTGAAGTGGTTAAAGGGGTTATAAAGTCTCCAGATTTTTCACCCTAATATGCATTAAGGTGAAAAACCTTCTGTGCTGCAGCTGCCCCCAGAGCACCCCCTTTTCTTACCTGAGCCCATGCGTTCCAGTGATGTGCACAAGCCCAGCGACTCAGGCTGCTGTCTCCGTCCTCATTGAATAGATTGATAGTAGCAGGAGCCATCGGCTCCCACTGCTGTCAATAAAATCCAGTGACACAGGAGCGGGAGGCGGGCCGAGTCCTGCTGTCTGTGTCAATGGACGCAGCAGTGGGACTTATGAGCGCACCTGCACAGGTGCCCCCATAGCAAGGAGCTCTCCATCAGTGAACCCAATCAAGAGGAGGAGCCAGGAGCGCTGCCAGGACACCCCAGAAGAGGAGGATCGGGGTTGCTCTGTACAAAACCCTTGCACAGAGCAGGTAATTATAACATTTTTGTTTAAAAAAAACAAAAAACCTTTACAATCACTTTAAGGCAAAACAGGCTGAAATGCCTTGGTAATTTTATTATGACTGTATTTTATCTGAGTATCAACAAATTTTTTGCTGCAGGATCTGTGAATGTGTGCCAGCTCTTTCTATTCATCTACAGCAGCCTGCACCTTTTCCTCCACACCCTTGTGAGCCTGCAATGCCTTTTTAAGGCTTGAATTCATGTGTTTTAGAATTCATATTTTCAAGAATGACATGTTGCTAATCAGGTAGACTTACCTACTGCTGGAAAGTGCTTTACTAATTTAACAGCATAGGTAATTGCCAGAGTGATCAGACAGGAAGTACCGTATTTATCGGCGTATAACACGCACAGGTGTATAACACGCACATTCATTTTAAGAGGGAAGTTTCAGGAAAAAAACTTAAATTTTAAATAAGGAACTTTGAAACAAAATAAGGGTCAGTGCCCATCTGCAGTCTCACCATTGCCATCAATACAGACTGATCAATGCCCATCTACAGCCTCACAAGTGCCATCAATGCAACCTCATAATTCCACATCAATGCAGCAGCCTCACCATTGCCATCAATGCAGCAGCCTCACCATTGCCATCATTGCAGCCTGATCATGCCCATCTGCAGCCTAGGGGGGACAGGGAGGGGGGCGGGATGAGTGCAGACAGATTATATACAGTGAGAATCTCCTATTATAGACAGAACAGTGGTTCAATGGCGGCCAAGGAGATGGGGCTTCCTATTACAGTGGCCGCCAAGTTAACAGGAGATTCTCACTGCATGTAATCTGACAGCGCTCGTCCCGCACCCTCCTTGTCCCCTTCGAGGCAGCTAAAATTGAAGTATTGGCGTATAACACGCACGTGCTATTTGCACCCGAGTTTTAGGGTGAAAAAGTGAGTGTTATACGCCAATAAATACAATAACTGTAACTTGCAGTTTACTATGCAGGTTTAAAGTTATAAGCAATAATGCAAAACAGGGCCAGAATGGCAAAGAACATACATTGCAGAATAATACAAAATAGATTATGAAATTTGCACACACATGGACTCTTTGAAGCAATGTCTCTGTGGCCCAGTCACTTCATTATGTGGTTACATAGCATGGTCATTATAGGACTCTATAACAACAAAGAGTCTAGCTGGGAATCATTACTTCAGTAAAACAGTAAAATAATTTGTGATTATCTTCATAAATAGTGCCCCTCTCAGTGAAGTCCAAAGTAGCTGTGATAACACAGTTGATAAGCTGGAGGGATGCATGGCCCAGGGACAAATTGCCAACCTAATGGAACTACAGTACTTTAGTAGCAATAGAGGATAGTGCTCCCCACAGTAGCTAGATCTTCCAGAGAAACTGTTCCCTGGTTTTGATAGTGGAAGGCCCCTCACCTGGCTGAAGATCACTTGCCCAGCTACCTTTGCCTTGTCAGGTATTGCCTCCCTGAGTTGCTGAGGGAGGAATGTCAAGAAAAAAAATCTCCCGGGTGTGTTCAAGAATTTGTAGTACATGGAGTTAAAGGGGGCTGCACCCACATATGAGCATAGTGACTAAATGGGCACCCATTGCCTGGGAGCAGAAGGATAGTGTATTTCCTATACTCTACCAGCAGCAGATGACACTTATAAACCAGCTATCACTGCATTAAATAACTTGGTTGTGCCAAAAGTAAATGTGGTTGCAGAACGGTATAAATTCGGACAACATGGACAGCATAATTGCAAATTCACAGTGCGATTTATAGCAGCTTTATGAGAGCTGGTTGTTACCTGTGAGGTTGATGTTCTAACGGATAAAATGATTAAAGACCAATTAGCAAAAAAAAAAAAAAAAAACTTAGCCCACATTACCCCACATTAGAGAAAGTTAGCTCCTGGAAAATGATTTAACTCTAGCAAAGACTGTAACAAATTCAAGTTAAAATGAAACTGAACACTGTATTAACTGTAAATTCAGAATTTGCCTCTCATAAGACATATATTCAGGCCCAATGCAAAGATACAACAAGAGATTCACCTAAACTGCAATGCAGAGTTGCACATGCTCATAATAAGTATTGCTTTAACTGTGGTTTAACACAGCACATTGTAAACTATGTTGCATAGCCAGCAAAAGATGCATGGTGCCATAAATGCAACAAAAAGGTGCACTCACTGCTAGACTGGTTTGAAGAGTGTGGATAAATGTGACTCTATTCCAGACAAACATTTGTGCTCTGTAACTATTACTACTGTAGCACCCTCTACTTAGGTAGGTGCTAGAAGTTAGGATTTTTGTAGTACAGGTAAATGTAGGCAGGCCTTGCTGGAAGCTAGATTGGAAGCTAGAAGCTAGATTATTTTGATCTATGTGGGCTGGGAGTGGCTCAGAGTAGCAGCTTTGACTCACAGACAGCATCACTCCACTCTCACCTACCTCTTTCTTCTGGAGGATTCTAGAAGAAGAGGAGGGTTAGAGGGTGGAGCTGTCTGTGGTGTCTCAGGGGGCAGGCCTCCTTGAAATACCCAGGGTCAGCCCAGCTGGGAAGAACTTGTCAGGTAGAAGAACTGAGGATGGAGTGCTGGGCTGTCGGGCCTTTGGGGGGCTCCCCAGTCTGGGGGGGTGACCTTGGGCCTGGGACTCGGGTGCAGGACGGAGCCCTTTAAGAACTAATGAGGGATTCGAACAGGAAGCACAGAGAGAAGTCAAAGAGGACAGTAGGTACTGCCAGGCAAGTCTTCAGGAGGGAACCACGGGTTGCAGCCAGGAGGGCTGGTGAGTTACATGTGCAGTCGGGAGTACTGGGGCGGCATGTCAAAATAGACTGTGAGGAAGAAGTCAGAGCTGGGTATGGAGCCAGTGAGGATTGTGATGTTATGGACAGTGAAGTCAGGCAGCTGCAGTAAGGAGGGCTGGCAGGACCTGAAGAGGACTGACTGGGAGCAGTAGTCCACTAGAAGGTGTCAGGGCTGGGCTCAGCCCTTTCTTCTCTGAGCTGGGCGCTCAGCTGTCGGCTAATTGCCTGCTCCTATCTCTCCACAGTGACTGACCTGTTGATGATATCCTGCTCGTCAGTCCTGCCTACTTAAGCTGTCCATTCCAGATGATCTCTGCCTTAGCCTTGGTCACATCTCTAGATGCTCTTCTGTATTCCTGTTAAAGACTTGCTTGTCTGACATTCCTTCTGGCTCCAGATCGTGCTTGCTGTTCTACTACGCTGTTCTCTGGCTCCCTGACATTTTGGCCTGTCTGACTATCCGTTCTGCTTCCTGAACTCTGGCAATGTTTTGACTACGTTTACTTTGTTTACCTATTTTTATTATTATTAAACAAGTGTGATTTAACTGTACTTCTGTCTCAGTCTGATTCATGGTTTCTGACAGTAGGCGAAGGCCATGAATTCAGAAAATACAGTCAATCCACTTGTTAATAATATTTTTTCCAGATTGGATGAGCAGGATCACCGCATGGATCAGTTTGCTATCCTGAGTCACACAGCTCTTCTGGAATCTCCCACTGTGGCTGCTCACTGTACGACCTGTGTTGCAGGCCATCCCTGCTGCTGCTCCAGTCTCTGTGCAGGCACCCACCTCGAGTATTACTTCTATAAGAGGTATGTCTGGTTCCGCTTTGCTTCCCCAGCAATTTGGGGGCGATCCAGTCCAATGCAGAGGGTTTCTCAATCAGGTTGAGATATACTTTGAGATGCTGCCCCAGGTGTTTCCCACAGATAGAAGCAAAGTAGGTTTCGTGATATCTTTGCTTTCTGAGAGAGCCTTGGCCTGGGCAAAGCCTCTATGGAAGATGCAACAACCTGCTGTCTTGAGTTACCCTGAGTTTGTGGCTTCTTTTAAAAGGGTATTTGACATTTCCGCACTCTCCACTTCTGCTGCCAAGTGCCTCATGTCCATCAAACAGAGTACGAGAACTGTTGCCGATTACGCCATTGAATTCCGTATTCTGGCAGAAGAGGTTGTGTGGAACAATGAGGCCCTCGTGGCTGCTTTTTCTCATGGTCTCTCGGATACCATCAAGGATGAGATAGCAGCCCGAGATATACCCACTGGAGAAGTTGATCATGTTTGCCATCCTCAATGACTCCAGACTCAGAGAAAGACTCTCTTTTAAGGAGCGCTTGCGGAAGCCTCCTGTACATTTGTCTCCGTGCTTTGCAGTCCCACCCTTGCCTCCCTTACCTCCCATGCCTCCTGGAACCGAGTCTGTCAGTGAAGATGAACCCATGTACTTGGGCTTCATGCGTCTCTCTGTGGATAAGAGAACCCTTAGGATGAGGGAGAGATTGTGCCTTTATTGGCAGGTCACTTTTTGAAGTCTTGTCCTACCAGTCCAGGGAACGCCCGAACCTTGTCACAGACAGACCTTAGGTGGCGTTGTTTCGTCCCCAGTTATCCAGAAGGATAAGCCCCTGGTTTCGGTTATCCTTTCTTAGGCTAAGTCGTCCGTCAAGATACAGGCTCTAATCAACTCTGGAGCTGCAGGCCTGTTCTTTGATGTTGCCTTTGTATTCGATTCCGCTGCAACTGCGTGACACTCCACTTGCCATTGAGGCTCTTGACGGGAGACCTCTACAGCCTGCCCATGTGACTCATGAGACTGTTCCATTGTCCATGGCCGTGGGGACTCTTCACCATGAGATAATCCAATTCCAAGTTATTTCCTCACCTAAGTTTCCGCTGGTTATTGGTTATCCTTGGTTACAGAGGCACAACCCCTCTTTTGATTGGCTCCGTGCTAAGGTTCTCTCCTTCTCATGGTCACCACAATGCAGTAAGACATGCTTCCAGAAGGTAGTCAAGGTCCTGTGCACGTCTTCACTCTCCTCCCTGCTGGAGGAGTACCGTGATTTTAGCAATGTCTTTGACAAAGGTCAGGCCACTAGTTTGCCTCCACACCGATCGTATGATTGCGCAATTGACCTTCAACCTGGTGCCATACCCCCTCATGGCCGGGTTTACCCTTTGACGGTCTTGGAGGATAAGGCCATGGAGAAGTATGTTGCAGACGCACTTTCTCAAGGTTTCATCCACAAGTCTTTGTCTCCTGCTGGTTCTGGTTTCTTCTTTGTGAAGAAGAAGAGTGGTGAACTGAGACCTTGTAGTGATTATAGGGGTCTCAATCATTTCACGATTGAGAATGCCTATTCAATTCCGTTGATAACGGAGTTATTTGACCACCTTCATAGCTGCCTGTTCCGTGTGTGCTCAGAGTAAGACTCCCAACACCTTCCAGTGGGCCTCCTACAACCCATACCCAATGGAGAGAAGCCCTGGACCCACCTGTCTATGTATTTCATTGTGGAGTTACCCAACTCCCAGGGCAACACAGTTATCCTTATGCTGGTTGACCGATTCTCGAAAATGTCTCATTGTATTCCACTTAAGAAGTTGACCACTTCTAAGGAACTGGCTTCCATTTTTGCTCGGGAGATCTTTTTGCTACCCAAAGTGATTGTCTCAGACAGGGGTAGTCAGTTTATGTCCCGGTTCTGGCAAGCCTTTTGTGCACAGTTGAGAATTCAGCTTGCTTTCTCCTCTGCGTATCACCCACAGTCTAAAGGGGCCGCAGAACAAGACAATCAGTCCTTGGAGCAATTAATATGTTGCTATATTTCTGACCATAATAACAACTGGTCAGACCTCTTACCGTGTTCGCTCACAATAGTGTCTTGAATTCTGCTTCCCGATTGTCCCAGTTTATGGCGAACTATGGTTTCCAACCTTCCATGTTGCCTGACTCATTTGTTCCGCAGAGTATTCCTGCATTAGAGGAGCATCTCCTTGGTTTTTGTTCCACTTAGGCACAAGTCCAGAAGGCTTTGCGAAATACTAATGATAGGTACAGACTCCATGCTGACCGCAGACGCCTGCCTGCACCTTCCTACCAGGTTGGGGACAGGGTCTGGCTGTCATCTCGCAACCTCCGACTTCGTGTTCCCTCTCTGAAGTTGGCACCCCGGTTTATTGGGCCTTTCCGCATTGTTCGCAGAATTAATGCTTACGCATTAGACCTTCCTTCTAATATGCGTATCTCAAATGTATTTCATGTCTCATTATTAAAACCTTTGGTCTGCAACTGCTTTACCACCTCAGTGCCTCGTCTTCACCCTGTACAGGTTGAGAACCATGAGGAGTATGAAGTACAGTCCATTGTTGACTCCCGTAGGTTCCGTGGGTGCATACAGTACCTGGTGCATAGGAAAGGGTACGGTCCGGAAGAACGCTCTTGGGTCTCATCCTCAGAAGTATATGCCCCTGTCCTCCTCTGTGATTGCCAAAGACGTTTTCCCCTCAAACCTGGTGGTACTCTGAGGGGGAGGGGTCATTGAGGAGGGGGTACTGTCAGGACTGGGCTCAGCCTCTCCTTCTCTGAGCTGACCGCTCAGCTGCCGGCTAATTGCCAGCTCCTATCTCTCCACAGTGACTCATCTATTGATGATATCCTGCTTATCCAGTCTTGCCTACTTAAGCCGTCCAGTCCAGATGATCTCTGCCTTCGCCTTGGTCACATCTCTAGATGCTCTTCTGTGTTCCTTTTAAAGACTTGCTTGGCTGACATTCCTTTTGGCTCCAGATCCTGCTTGCTGTTCTACTACGCTGTTCTTTGGCTCCCTGATGTTTTGGCTTGTCTGACTATCCATTCCATTTCCTGAGCTCTGGCTATGTTTTGACTACGTTTACTCTGTTTATCTTTTTTAATTATTAAACAAGTGTGGTTTAACTGTACTTCTGTCTCAGTATGATTCATGGTTTCTAACAGAATGACAGAATGACAGCTAGCACTAAAAAGACTTTCCATATTTTCTGCTACACTATAGGGGGCCCAAGGTCCCTGCCTGCAAAGGGCAAGTTACTTAGACCTGACTGAGCCAGTGTTAGGCCTAACCACCATATGCTAGCTGATCCTGCAACCACTAGAAAGGAAGTGAAGAGTTGTGCTGGAGGAGTCTGGAGAAGTGTACAAAGAGTGTACATAGTTATCCCTAGCAATTTTACTATTATTTCACTGGGCATTCCATAATTCCCATCCCCATCCAAGTTGAATTTCCCCAATAAAACAACAAAAACAAAGCCAGCGGACTGTTCACTGTCTTGGAGTGTCTGGGAAGTGAATGCCAGGCTGGGCAGAGTGACGGATGGGCCACATCACTTAGCAGCCCCTACAGGGGTACTGCTACACTACTATCCACTATCCTGCTGCTTGATACAGGAGCTGATGATTTGGAAATCTACTTGCAAATCAATCACCTACTGCCCCTACCCCAAAGAACATATTCCAAGCTTGGTTGCTTGCAAGTGAATAAAAAATTTCATTATGCTGGGTAGGGATTGTCTTGCTATGCTAAGTCTACAATTGATGTTATGGTCTTATTACAACAGCTCCTGTTGCCCCTATGCTAGCAGTGTACATAGTTTCACAATTAAGGGACACCTCACCTGGCTGTACAAAGAACTTTATACACAAATGTATGCAGTCAGATGTGAAACTAGTGAGACAGCAATCAAGATGCATTCCCTTATCTGTAAGGGAACTTACTAGAGCAAGAAATTATTTAAAAAATTGTATTGCCTATTGTGGTGACAATGAAGAAAACAGGAGGTATTAGATTGTGTTTCAACCTTTGTGCACAAAATAATGCTGTTGTTGTTGATAGCCATCCTTTGTCATATACAGAGGAAGTATTTTCAAAAATTAGAGTAAAGAAATTATTTTTTACCCTGGATCTTCAAAGTGAATATCATCAGGTTTTTTTCTGTATAAGTACAGTAGTGACCTCACTGTTCGGATTGAATTAGACTATTGCCCAGATTTCTGGCCCTTCTTGCTACTATCTGAGCTATACCAGGGGTATTGGTGAGGATCCCCCAATGTTTTTGTATGTTTCTAACTGTATCCCATTGGGTGCCAAATAGGGTGATGATCCTTACTGGGCCTGGATCAGGAATTGAGGATAGTATGTTTTCCACATTATCTTGAAGGGCTGGGCGGTGCCGGCGGGCTGCCTTCCACTTCGCCCTTCTAATCTGTTTGTGGGAGTAGCCCCATTCTCAAAAGCGCTCGTACAGTTCATCGCTTTTTCATCTATAATCCCCAGCACTAGAACAATTGCGCCTAATGCGGATAAATTGACCAATTGGGATACTATCCTTGAGCCACTGTGGATGGTGGCTGTCAGCTCTCAACAGAATATTAGCCGAGGTCTCCTTCCAGTAAGTGTGAGTCACAAGGGACAGATCCCTAATGCCAATTGAGAGATCCAGAAAGGAAATCCTCTCTCGATCACACACAAAGGTGAGTTTGATGTTACGATCATTAGTATTTAAAATTTCCATGAATTCATTAAGTGATCAAAATGAAGTGACTTATAAGTGATTAATCTGGTAAAATGGAGATATGAAATCTCTGTGTAACCCAATATTGCATAAATAATAAACGTAATTGTGACGAACGCGGGTGTCAGATCCCTGCCCTCCTCGCTAACTCGCGACAAAGGACCAGCCAACCTCACACCACGCTGTCACTTACGTAACAATGCCACTCTCAGCTGCGCCCAGCACAAAGATTTTCCAGCTTGCGGGACCACAATCTAGGTGCGAGCAGCCTGAGAGCGATTGTCACTGGGCTAATTACACAATTAACCCTTTAACTGCCACCACCCCCGTTTAAAAGACCGAGCCGGGGGAGACTCGTAATTTTGCAATACCAATTATAATTTGAGAATAAGCGTCTGCCACACACACTGTCACCACAGACAGGTCTGCTCAGAGTCTTACTCTACAACAGTAGCGCCCTTCAAGAGGCAGGTTCGTTTATAGCTTGCATTAAGAGCTTTAGAGACAAGGTTAACACTTTTCAACATAAGGGTTTATTATGAAAAGGTCAAGGTTGATGCAAATAAAATATTTACAGAAGAAAGATGTTTCAAAATATAAAGACAATATACAGCCACAAAGCAATAAGGTAGAATTGGGAAGAGAGAATACTTGCAATTAATGTCCGAGGGTTGATCAGAGTTCGATCGATGAGCTAGGTAATCGGTTCTCGACTTGGCAGATGTTACTTCTTGGATGGTAAAAGGAGAACTGACCATTGTCTTGGCATCTCCTCTTTTCTGTCAAATCAAAAGGGGTGTTGACAGCGACCAGTAACCAATCATCTGGTCAGCTGGTGTAGGGGTTGGTTGCTGGGAGGTGTCTACACTCATGACCACGTCCCAGGTACATTTTGTAATACATGTTCATATATCTGCATCTGTAGGGTTTACAGACTCCAAATATCCATATTATTATTCAACTTGAGATTTCCTTCAAAACAAGTCTAAACATGCCATATCTATAACGTATAGCCTGCTTTGGAGGAATAAGTGGTCCCAGGGGTTTCCCATATGACCTGACATAGGGGTGTCTGGACTTGAAACGTTCCATATTATCTGAGGAAGCTAAATATATCCAGATTATGTCTGTGCTATTACTAAGTCAGAAGTTATGAAACATGCTGAAATTTCATACTTATTCTTATGAGGTGTATTCAGAAGACTTTACGACCTAGGCCTGTTTGGTCTCTGAATGGGGAGGGTGACAGTTTTACGACAGGCCTGAACTGTTTTCTCTGTTGAGATAACCTTTTCTGTTGAACTTAAAAAGCTTTGAATTCCTAAGGTGGGGAAGACGGAGTTCAGAGTTCTCTGTGAGGTTACATGGTTCTCAAAACTGTCATGGCTACTTCCACACAAGATGGCAGCTAGCTACAGCTTTTCATGTCCCATACGTGATATCGTTACACCTCCCCCCTTAGGTGGTTGCATGGGAGGGAACTACAATTTCCCTCCTGACGCAACCGACTCCTGCGGGCTCGGCTTGTCGTGACAGCCCATCAGCATTGCCATGGGCGCTGCCTTTCTTATGCTGGATGGTGAAATCGTATTGCTGAAGAATTAGGCTCCACCGAAGTAGTTTGCCATTCTCCCCAGCAACACGATTTAGCCAGCTCAAGGGATTGTGATCTGTGATCACAGTGAAGTGCCGTCCATAAAGGTACGTTTGTAACTTCTGGAGAGCCCACACGATCGCAAGACACTCCTTTTCGATCGTGGCATATGCTACTTCCCTGGGAAGCAGCTTCCTGCTCAGGTAGAGGATGGGATGCTCCTCTCCGGCCTCGTCCACCTGGCTCAGGACTGCACCCAATCCAAAGGCAGAGGCATCCGTCTGCACAAGGAAACGGCGGGTGAAGTCTGGAGCCTGCAGCACAGGTGCGCTGGCCAGCGCCCCCTTCAAGGCCTGAAATGCCTGCTCACATTCTGGTGTCCAAGACACCACCTTGGGCAGTTTCTTTTTGGTTAGGTCAGTCAGAGGTTTGGCCAGGCTACTATAGTTACATACAAATTTCCTATAGTAGCCAGCGGTCCCCAAGAAAGACATAACCTGCTTTTTGGTTTGAGGGGTAGGCCAGGCCAGGATGGCCTCAACCTTCCCTGTCTCGGGTTTCAGGGTACCTCCTCCTACCTGGTGTCCCAAGTACTGCACATCAGTCATGCCAATCTGACACTTACTGGGTTTGACAGTCAGATTGGCGGCTGTCAGGTGGTCTAGGACCTGTGACAGGTGCACCAGGTGTTCTTCCCAGGTAGGGCTGAACACGGCGATGTCATCCAAGTAGGCTACGGCAAAGGTTTCCAGCCCCTCCAGTAAGTCATTCATGACTCTCTGGAAGGTAGCTGGGGCATTCTTCATCCCAAACGGCATGACGGTAAACTCGAACAATCCGAATGGGGTGATGAAGGCCGACTTTTCCCGAGCCTCAGGGGCCAGAGGAATTTGCCAGTACCCCCTGCTCAGATCCATGATTGTTATATAACGGGCGGCCGCCAGCCTATCTAACAACTCATCAATCCGGGGCATAGGGTAGGCATCTGCAGTAGTGATGGCATTCAGTTTCCGGTAGTCCACACAGAACCTGGTCGTCTGGTCCTTTTTGGGGACCAAGACTACTGGGGACGCCCAGGCACTGTGGGACTTCTGAATCACCCCCAGCTGCAGCATTTCCTCCACCTCCCTTTTCATGTCGGCCAGCACCTCCAGGGAGACGCGATAGGCCGACTGTTTAATGGGGGGATGTGCCCCGGTGTCCACCTGGTGGACAGCGAGGTGTGTCCTCCCAGGCTTTCCCGTAAACCTGCTACCATGTACTGCCAGCACTCGCTTCAGTCCAGGTACCTGGGTGGGGGTAAGATTGGAGTTTATCAGGAGTTCTGAGTCTACCTCCCTGGTGTCTGCTAGCAGGTCCAGAAGTGGATCAGCCTCCTCGGGCTCTGGCCTGCTGCAGACCGGCATGACATAGGCCGTGCGCTCATGATGGGCTTTGATCATGTTAACATGAATGGCCTTCTGCCGTCTACGCCCTTCTCCCAACCTGACCAAGTAGGTGACATCATTCAGACGCTGGGTGATGGTGTACGGGCCTTCCCATGCGGCTTGGAGCTTGTTCTGCCGCAGGGGAAGCAGAACATACACCTTCTGACCAATGTCATAGGTCCGCTCCCTAGCGTTACGGTCATACCACTCTTTCTGCCTAGTCTGGGCCTGGGTCATGTTCTCCCGTACCATTTCCACCAGCGTCTCCATTTTATCTCTGAATTTTAGGACATAATCCACAACAGAGACCTTTGAGTCGGCAATCTTGCCCTCCCAGGTCTCACGGATTAGGTCCAGGGGTCCTCTTACCCTCCGTCCGTACAAAAGTTCAAATGGCGAAAAGCCTGTGGACTCCTGAGGCACCTCTCTGTAAGCAAACAGCAGATGAGGCAGATACCGTTCCCAGTCCTTACCCTGGGAGTGCACAAAGGTGCACAACATTTGTTTCAAAGTTCCATTGAAACGCTCGCACAAACCGTTCGTTTGTGGGTGATAAGGACTGGCCATGATATGCGTCATCTGTATTTTCCGACAGAGAGCTTGCATCAAGTCGGACACAAACTGAGGGCCTTGATCGCTAATGAGCTCAGCCGGGAATCCCACTCTTGTGAAGATTCCCAGCAGAGCATCAGCGACCTTGTCTGCCCGGACGCAGGAGAGAGCCACCGCCTCCGGATAACGCGTGGCATAGTCGACAACTGTAAGGATAAAACGTTTGCCTGAACTGCTAGGGATGGCCAAAGGCCCAATGATATCCACTGCCACCCTCTTAAAAGGTTCGTCAATCACAGGCAAAGGTTTTAGCGGAGCCCTGTGTACATCCCCTGCCTTGCCAACTCGCTGGCAGGTAACACAGGACCGACAGTAGTCAGCTATGTCAGCGAGCATTGTAGGCCAATAAAAGTTATGTATCAACCGCCCTCGGGTCTTAGTGATCCCCAAGTGCCCTGCGAGGGGAATCTCATGAGCCACTTTTAGCAGCTGTCCCCTAAATTGACTGGGTACAACCAGCTGCCTGCTACCTAGGTCAGCCTCATTCCCCTCTGCAGGCATATTTTCTCTGTACAGTTTACCTTTGTCCCAATAGACCTTTTGTTTGTCATTCTCTGCAGGGGGGCGATCAGCTAGACTCCTGAGCTGTGCTAGTGTTTGGTCTGTCTGCAGTGCTGTTTCAAAGGCGGAACAACAGGTCCCAGCCAGCAGTCCTGTGCCAAACATGGACAGCTGCTGAGGCTCAACAGAGGTGGAGTCCACTGGGTCAGAACAGGGAGAGGGCCCAGAGACCTCCTCCTGCTGTTCTGCGACCAGGGCCTGCACCTCGGCTGCCTTTGCAGCACTGCGAGTGACCACCAGTACTGGCAATGCATCATCATCATTATCATCATCATCATTATCCTCATCATCATTATCATCACATTTAACCTTTATCAGTTCAGCATCATTGGAACATACATCAGTTACCTTCACTGGCAAGGGGGCCTCCTCTCCTGTCTCTGAAGAAGGAGGACCTTGCACTTCCACTCCACCCTCCCCCTCCCTCTGTCCATCTACAGGTTGCCCAGATATTACCCCAACATCGGTAAACAGTACCTTGGGAGGTCCAGAGAGATCCGTGGGAGCATCTGGGGTGCTTTTAGCAGGGGCATAGTATGAAACAAGGGTACCTAAATCAGAACCCAACAACACCGCAGTGGGGATCTCCTCCGAGACACCCACCTCTCTCATCCCACTTCCGGCACCCCAATCAATAAAAACATAGGCACGGGGTACACAGGAACGGGTCCCCCCAACTCCGGTGAGGGTAAGGAACTTCTCTGGGATGATGTCTGTTTCTTCTATAACCTCTGGTCTGACCAATGTGACTTCGGCTCCGGTGTCACGAAAGCCTGTTACAGTCCGGTGGCCTACGATGACTGGCTGCAAGTTGGCATTGGTTCCGGGAGGTTTCCCACTGACGAGCAGCACAGCGGAAGGGTTGCTAGCCGGATGGCCAGGTGATGTCGTCTTCTTCTGCTCAGGGCACTGCGCCCTGAGATGTCCGGCTCCCCCACAGTTGTAGCATTTGCGTTTGTCAGTTAGGAAGGCCTTGGCTCCAGGAGTTGCAGGTTCCGGCTGCTGAGGAACTTGTTTGGTAGGCAGAGGAGGGGTTGCCGTGTGCGATTTCCCTCCTTTCCAGCCATTCAGAGGAACCTTGCGATGGTCAGATACCCGAGAGTGGATATAGGTATCTGCCAGTTCTGCTGCTGCTTTGGCAGAGGCTGGCTTTCGCTCCAGCACAAACTGTCTGACGTCTGTAGGACAGATGTGCAAAAGTTGATCTGCAATCATAAGATCTTCCAGGGATTCAAAAGAATCGGCTTCCAAGCCTTTAGTCCACTGCCGGAATGTGGTGCGTAAGCGACCTACCACATCCATGTATGAGTCCCCAGGCCCCTTTTGCAAGGACCTAAAACGCTTCCGGTACACTTCCGGGGTTAGCTGAAACTTTTGGATGATTGCAGCTTTTAGGGCCGCATAATCGTCGCACTGTTCTTCTGACAGTTCGACATAAGCATCCAGGGCCTTGCCTCGTAGCCCTGGTGTCAGGTACCGGGCCCATTGTGCTGGGGGCAGATGGTACTGACGGCAAGTTTTTTCAAACGACAGTAGATACACGTCAATGTCACTGTCCTTTTCCATAACTGGAAACTTGGCTGCCGGGGTCACTGGCAGAGAGGCATCCCTGTGCTCTAGGGATCCGAGGTTCTGAGCCTGTCGCTGCTGCTGGAGCCTAGCCATCTCCAGTTCGTGCCGACGATCAGCCTCCCTCTCAGCCCTGCGTTCCTCCCGCTCGGCCTGGCGTTCCAGAAACTGCAAGTACACCACAGGATCCATCTCCCTGAGGTTTTGTAGAGTTTCTTGCATTTGAAGAGAGTCTATGATGTTTTCAGGCAATCTGATGCTGGCCTGCTCTTGTGGTGGCTTGGAGGTAACAATCCGTGGTATTCCAGTGTCAGTCTCTGCTTGCCCATCTGGTGAGGCCGCCTCTGAACCACTGGGCTCTGGAGTAGCGGAAACCCTTTCTGGTCCAGTTTCCCCCAGGTTCTGGTGTGCACGGATATCAAACTCCTGTAAGGCATGTATCAAGCCTTCACGATTTTTGCCACCGACATCAATTCCTCTTTCTGCGCACTCAACAGTCAGTTCATTCTTGCTCATCTTTTTATATGCTGATAACCCAGACATTTTGCAAGCAGAAGAGATAGAACAGAAAGAAGAGATAGGAAGAAGGTGTAGGAAGGAGCTGTTGCTGTATGTCTCTCTTGAAAAAATCGAAATAAAAACTATGCACCAGCTTGTCTCTAAGGACTGTTTCCACAAAGGTTACAATCCTTCAGTGCAGAGCTAATTCCTAACAATGCACTGAATGCTCTTAATGCGAAACTATCCCGCTACGCTGCCAGCCAATATGTGACGAACGCGGGTGTCAGATCCCTGCCCTCCTCGCTAACTCGCGACAAAGGACCAGCCAACCTCACACCACGCTGTCACTTACGTAACAATGCCACTCTCAGCTGCGCCCAGCACAAAGATTTTCCAGCTTGCGGGACCACAATCTAGGTGCGAGCAGCCTGAGAGCGATTGTCACTGGGCTAATTACACAATTAACCCTTTAACTGCCACCACCCCCGTTTAAAAGACCGAGCCGGGGGAGACTCGTAATTTTGCAATACCAATTATAATTTGAGAATAAGCGTCTGCCACACACACTGTCACCACAGACAGGTCTGCTCAGAGTCTTACTCTACAACAGTAGCGCCCTTCAAGAGGCAGGTTCGTTTATAGCTTGCATTAAGAGCTTTAGAGACAAGGTTAACACTTTTCAACATAAGGGTTTATTATGAAAAGGTCAAGGTTGATGCAAATAAAATATTTACAGAAGAAAGATGTTTCAAAATATAAAGACAATATACAGCCACAAAGCAATAAGGTAGAATTGGGAAGAGAGAATACTTGCAATTAATGTCCGAGGGTTGATCAGAGTTCGATCGATGAGCTAGGTAATCGGTTCTCGACTTGGCAGATGTTACTTCTTGGATGGTAAAAGGAGAACTGACCATTGTCTTGGCATCTCCTCTTTTCTGTCAAATCAAAAGGGGTGTTGACAGCGACCAGTAACCAATCATCTGGTCAGCTGGTGTAGGGGTTGGTTGCTGGGAGGTGTCTACACTCATGACCACGTCCCAGGTACATTTTGTAATACATGTTCATATATCTGCATCTGTAGGGTTTACAGACTCCAAATATCCATATTATTATTCAACTTGAGATTTCCTTCAAAACAAGTCTAAACATGCCATATCTATAACGTATAGCCTGCTTTGGAGGAATAAGTGGTCCCAGGGGTTTCCCATATGACCTGACATAGGGGTGTCTGGACTTGAAACGTTCCATATTATCTGAGGAAGCTAAATATATCCAGATTATGTCTGTGCTATTACTAAGTCAGAAGTTATGAAACATGCTGAAATTTCATACTTATTCTTATGAGGTGTATTCAGAAGACTTTACGACCTAGGCCTGTTTGGTCTCTGAATGGGGAGGGTGACAGTTTTACGACAGGCCTGAACTGTTTTCTCTGTTGAGATAACCTTTTCTGTTGAACTTAAAAAGCTTTGAATTCCTAAGGTGGGGAAGACGGAGTTCAGAGTTCTCTGTGAGGTTACATGTTTCTCAAAACTGTCATGGCTACTTCCACACAAGATGGCAGCTAGCTACAGCTTTTCATGTCCCATACGTGATATCGTTACAGTAATCATTTATAAGTCACTTCATTTTGATCACAACAAGCATACAACGCAGCTTTTTCCTTTTATTTTGTTTTGTTTATTGTGTGTGTCTCACATTATAGTTGCAGCTGTTTTTCTCATTTGATTTATTAGGATAGCGTAGTAAAATTAAATTTCCCGAATTCCTTAAGTGACCTTTCGTCACCTCTCCAAATGACAAACATGTCATCGATGTACCTGAGCCACGTGTGTATTTGGCTCAGGTAAACTGGTGAGGTGTAATCCAGATCCTCCTCCCATAGCCCCAGGTGGAGGCATGCATATGCCGGGACCCACGGGGCTCCCATTGAGGTACCATTGGTTTGCTGGTAAAAATTGGACAGAAATAGAAAATACACCAAAAAATCATTGTATTTTGATACTTGGTTATTAGTGTTTACTGCCATTTGGTTAGCCCCTATCCTTTTCTGTCCCCCTCTGTTTGGGATACCTGTTGTTATAGTTTTGTCCGGGGCTGAATTGCAGTCACTATAATACTTGGTATATTTTGTATACATGGTTAATCAAGCCTCATGTTTCATACATATTTTCAAGGAACAAACTACACTATATAAAGTGTAAACATCTCTATCTAACAACTCATTGAGCTATATGCAAGATAACTATCTAAGTAACTGACTTAGCTCTACTATACAAGCTGTAACTATACAAATGAAAACCTATTTACCTATTTGCCTTGCAAACAACCTAACTATAACTATAAATAAAGCAGCAGAAAGAATGGGGCAAGGCAGGGTCAAGTAGGGGTACAAAGAAAGTATAAGATCAGAAGCAGGAACAGAACTGGAATCAGTCATACAGGAATAAGATAGAGGCAGTATGATCAGGGTGACAGGAATGAGGTACAAAAATAGCAGGTACAGGCAGCAGGATCAGGATAAATGGCAAGAGTCAATGAGTAAGACAGGTCTCAATGAGTAAGACAGGTCAGGACCAGGGCAAAGTTGGTGGTCAGATATGCACAAGACAGGTACAGGCTGGCAGGATCATGATTAGGATAACAGGTTCACAGATCAGCAGAACAGAGCAAATGGGCATATATTTAGAATGCTATGGCATTGAGAAGTAAACAAAAAAACTTACACCCACCCAGCAGTCAGCACCAGGTGCAGACTGAATCTTGGGACCTGCTGGCTGCAAGGAGACATGTGCTGGCTGACATTGGACAAGCAATCTCTGGGCCAATGGACCACAGTGCCACCAGCAGGTGATCCAGCCCCTAACATAGAGCATATGAAAGCCCTGATACAACCACCTGGCCCATCTGACTTTTAAACCATATAGGCTTTCTTACTTCATGGTATTACAAATATGCAGTGCCTTGCAAAAGTATTCACTCCCTTGGCTTTTTACCTATTTTGTTACATTACAGCCTTTAGTTCAACCTTTTTTTAATCTGAATTATATGTGATGGATCAGATGTAAAATTAGAAAAATATATACATAAAACGATTTTTCAGAAATAAAAAACTGATAATTGGTATGTGCGTATGTATTCACCCCTATGTTATAAAGCCCATAAAAAGCTCTGGTGCAACCAATTACCTGCAGAAGTCACATAATTAGTGAAATGATGTCCACCTGTGCGCAATCTAAGTGTCACATGATCTGTCATTACATATACACACCTTTTTGAAAGGCCCCAGAGACTGCAACACCTAAGCAAGAGGCACCACTAACCAAACACTGCCATGAAGACCAATGAACTCTCCAAACAAGTAAGGGACAATGTTATTGAGAAGTCAGGGTTAGGTTATGAAAAAATCCAAATCTTTGATGATCCCTAGGAGCACTATCAAATCTATCATAACCAAATGGAAAGAAAATGGCACAACAGCAAACCTGCCAAGAGACGGCCGCACACCAAAGCTCACGGATCGGGCAAGGAGGGCATTAATCAGAGAAGCAGCACAGAGACCTAAGGTAAGCCTTGAGGAGCTGCAGAGTTCCACAGCAGAGACTGTATTATCTGTACATAGGATAACAATAAGCCGTACACTCCATAGAGTTGCGCTTTATGGCAGAGTGGCCAGAAGAAAGCCATTACTTTCAGCAAAAAGCAAAATGGCACGTTTTGAGTTTGGGAAAAGGCATGTGGGAGACTCCCAAAATGTATGGAGGAAGGTGTTCTGGTCTGATGAGACTAAAATTGAACTTTTTGGCCATCAAAGAAAACGCTATTTCTGGCGCAAACCCAACACATCACATCACCCAAAGAACACCATCCCCACAGTGAAACATGGTGGTGGCAGCATCATGCTGTGGGGATGTTTTTCAGCAGTCGGGACTGGGAAACTGGTCAGAGTTAAGGGAAATATGGATGGTGCCAAATACAGGGATATTCTTGAGCAAAACCTGTACCACTCTGTGTGTGATTTAAGGCTAGGACGGAGGTTCACCTTCCAGCAGGACAATGACCCCAAACACAATGCTAAAGCAACACTTGAGTGGTTTAAGGGGAAACATGTAAATGTGTTGGAATGGCTTAGTCAAAACCCAGACCTCAATCCAATAGAAAATCTGTGGTCAGACTTAAAGATTGCTGTTCACAAGCGCAAACCATCCAACTTGAAAGAGCTGGAGCAGTTTTGCAAGGAGGAATGGGCAAAAATCCCAGTGATAAGATGTGGCAAGCTCATAGAGACTTATCCAAAGCGACTTGGAGCTGTGATAGCCGCAAAAGGTGGCTGTACAACGTATTGACTTTAGGGGGTGAATAGTTATGCACATTTACTTTTTCTGTTATTTTGTCCTATTTGTTGTTTGCTTCACAATAAAAAAAAACATCCTCAAAGTTGTGAGCATGTTCTGTAAATTAAATGATGCAAATCCCCAAACAATCCATGTTAATTCTAGGTTGTGAGGCAACAAAACACAAAAAATGCCAAGGGGGGTGAATACCTTTTGCAAGGCACTGTATTCCCAAGTATACCTCCATTGTGGAACCATATAGAGCTTTACTATGTGGAAATGAAGAATGATCTGATAGGAGACTACCCTGCACAGCTTTGAAACAGTTATACAGCTCATCACTAGCATTGTTTGATTGTTCTTTAACTACTATTTTTACTACAGATGCTACAGACTAAAGACTTGGTGCAGTCTCTACATGCAGACCAGGTACAGAAAACTGTTGCTTTTCCATCCAAAAAACTTTTACAGAAGTAGAACAAAAGTAGTCTACTTGCCTTCACATGCCCTAGCATGTGTTTAGACAATGCAAAAATGGGAAGCATACCTAACATTCAAGCAGATTTACTTATATGCTTTACAGTGCCTTGAAAAAGTATTCATACCCCTTGAAATTTTCCACATTTTGTCATGTTACAAACAAAAAACATAAATGTATTTTATGTGATAGACCAACACAAAGTAGCACACAATTGTGAAGTGTAAAAAAAATGATAAATGTTTTTACATTTTTTTATAAATAAATATCTGAAAAGTGTGGCGTGCATTTGTATTCAGCTCCCTTTATTCTGATACCCCTAACTAAAATCTAGTGGAACCACTTGCCTTCAGAAGTCACCTGATTAGTAAATGTAATTTATTCTCAGTATAAATACGTCTGTTCCGTGAAGCCTTCAGAGGTTTGTTAGAGAACATTAGTGAACAAACAGCATCATGAAGGCCAAGGAACTCACCAGACAGGTCAGGGATAAAGTTGTGGAGAAGTTTAAAGCAGGGTTAGAATATAAAAAATATCCCAAGCTTTGAACATCTCACAGAGCACTGTTCAATCCATCATCTGAAAATGGAAAGAGTATGGCACAACTGAAAACCTACCAACACATGGCTGTCCACCTAAACTGACAGGCCGGCCAAGGAAAGCATTAATCAGAGAAGCAGCCAAGAGGCCCATGGTAACTCTGGAGGAGCTGTAGAGATCCCCAGCTCAAGTAGGAGAATCTGTCCACAGGACAACTATTAGTCGTGCACTTCACAAATCTGGCCTTTATGGAAGAGTGGCAAGAAGAAATCCCTTGTTGAAAGAAAGCCATAAGAAGTCCAGTTTGCAGTTTGCAAGAAGCCATGTAGGGAACACAGAAAACATGTGGAAGAAGGTGCTCTGGTCAGATGAGACCAAAATTGAACTTTCTGGCCTAAAAGCAAAACGCTATGTGTGGCGGAAAACCAACACTGCACATCACCCTGAACACACCATCCCCATGTGAAACATGGTGGTGGGAGCATCATGTCGTGGGGATGATTTTCTTTAGCAGGGACATGGAAGCTGGTCAGAGTTGATGGGAAGATGGATGGAGCCAAATATAGGGCAATCTTAGAAAAAATACCTGTTAGAGTCTGCAAAAGACTTGAGACTGGGGCGGAGGTTCACCTTCCAGGAGGACAATGACCCGAAACATACAGCCAGAGCTACAATGGAATGGTTTAGATCAAAGCATATTCATGTGTTAGAATGTCCCAGTCAAAGTCCAGACCTAAATCCAATTGAGAATCTGTGGCAAACCTTGCAAATTGATGTTCACAGATGCTCTCCATCCAATCTGACAGAGCTTGAGCTATTTTGCAAAGAAGAATGGGCAAAAATGTCACTCTCTAGATGTGAAAAGCTGGTAGAAATATACCCAAAAAGAATTGCAGCTTTAATTGCAGTGAAGGGTGGTTCTACAAAGTATTGAGGGGAGCTGAATACAAATGTGTAGCACTTTTTTCAGATATTTATTTGAAAGAGAAATGTGAAAACCATTTATCATTTTCCTTCCACTTCACAATTACGTGGCACTTTGTGTTGGTCTATTACATAAAATACATTTACGTTTTTGGTTGTAACATGACAAAATGTGGAAAATTTCCAAGGGTATGAATACTTTTTCTAGGCACTGTAAGTAGTCTGTTTTGTGAATAAACCCTAATAGCAGTATCAAATTACACAGACAGACCTGAATGCATAAAAGACAGTACATACATCCCTTCCTCAGCTTGCATAAATGTTAATTAAATTTTTTCTGTCTGTAGGAGCAATTGACAAGTGCAAAACTAGTGCTGAACATATAAATCTCAGGAAGTTCTAGTATATTGTATAGTATATTGTATAGTATATTACCTTTTGTATTGTACTGTAATTGTGTTGTCCCCCCTACACATTGTAAATCGCTGCGTAAACTGTTGGCGCTATCTAAATTGGGTATAATAATAATAATAATAATAACATTGTGGAAGCACCATGTGTTAAAATTTTGGTAATGAAATAAAACCTTTATAGAACTAATGGAGAAAATAAATAAAACATTACTTTATAAACTTAAATTGACTGTAAAAATATACGATGTGTGTATAAAAAGTTTAGTAAATGGTCCAATATCTCAACGGCAACATGGACCAGGTGCGGCACATGCACATCCAGAGACGCATCAAAAAGCAACACCTAGCGTGGAGTACACTTGACCATCATGGTAAACCCACTGCGGGCAGTTGAACGTAGTCAGCATGAGAAGTAGGGTCACAATGGAGCAACAAAGTGAACATCAAGTTCTGCTGCAAATTGGGGAAAACGGCGATGGAGACACGTGAAATGGTGTAAGTGTATGGTATGGAAGCTGTGAGTAGAAAATGTGTTTACAACTGGTTCAAGTGCTTGCACAAAGGGAAGGACACAACTGAGGATGAGCCATATTCGGGATGGCCGTCGACAATCAGAACCCCAGACATGATCGAGTAGAGAGTGCGACAAATTCTGGCACGAGATCGGCGACCGGCTCTACGATTGATGGTGGAGGAATTGGGTATTAGCAGGGACGCAGTGTGCACCATCAAAGATTCGGGTAAGTAGAAGATCTGTTCCTGGTTTGCACCACACAAGCTCACAGACGAACAATAAGCAAAAAAGCAAAACGGATGGAAACCTCTGGAGATTTCTTTACCATGTGTGACCAGGATCCATCCTTTCTGCGAACCATCGTCACAGTAAATAAGACCTGGTGCTACCAGTTCTTTTCAGAATCCAAGCGGCAATTGAATGGTGTTCACCGTCTTCCCTGCGACCCAAAAATTCCCAACCTGAAGAGCATCATGAAAGGCTCACATTTTGCCAACGTGGCGGCAATCCAAGAACGTATGACAGCGGTTCTGTGATCAATTCCTAAAGAGGCCTTTGCTGACAGTTTCTAGAAGCTTTATGAATGTTGCCAAAAGTGTGTTGTGAAGGATGGCAATTATTTTGAAGGCTAATAAAGGTAATTTGTTTGTATCTTCTGTTTTATTTGTTTTCTGATACCAAACACCTTGTATAGTTTATCATTTATAATAGTATATACAGTAAATATTTGCTGTTTAGGTTGTGCACAAGCTAATGAGCCAGTAATAAGACCCTTGAGGATTCTCACAAAGCCAATGGCAACAATTCACCTAAGGCATACTGTATATCAAACAGGAAAATGTCTCTGAAACTCACATCAGCTCCAAACCTACATGTTGCACATTATAAACATAAAAACATCAAGTGATTTAGGTTACTGACTCTTAGGAGTCCAAATTAATTTACACAATGCACTAATGCATATAACAATAAAGTTGTTTGCATAAATATAACCTATTTAAAATCACAGTCTGGTCTAAAGGTAATGTCTGCAGGGAAGAGAAGGACTTCAAAGCATACTTTTGAGATATATCAACACAATCAGCAATGAGCTCCATCTCTCCTTCATTATCATGCTATTCCTCTAAGGAGTACTTCTGATGTCAGGCTCAGAACAGATGAAGATGAAGTACACTACAAAAGAGCAATTGCTTTACTTATACAAATAGGAAGGAATGCCTTTCACACATTAAATTAAATTGAGAATCATTTATTTCAATGCAGGCGTGAGCATAACATATGTGACAAATTTAAGAAGTGGATGTTGTGATAACAGAATATCATACTTTCTATAGCAAATTGGGAGGGCAAAATGGATCTATGTTTGTGAAAACAAAATCCTGGATCCTGGAGCTGAGCAGCAGGGGAGACAAGGAAGGTAACTATATGGGCAAAGCAGAGAGCTGTCTCAAAGGCTTATGCATGTGTAGTGCTACTCCTGTAAGGGCCAATGATTTGAACTCCCTCAAACAGTACAGAGGCTACCAGCCACCCAAGCAACAGTCCATTCACTCCAGCTCCCATAAACAGTCTACTGGTTGTCTTTTTTTTGTGATTTATTGCTGATAAAACCTATAACATGAAAGGGGTTGGGGCATGGGATACTCCAAAACACTCAGCAGTAGATAGTGGACAGAGGATTTTTTTCTAGCAGCAGCAGTAATGGTAATAGTGAACAGTCTAAGGCCCCACAGCTGAAGACCATGGGGCAAGTCTTTGGGAATCTGGTTACCCTCCACCATTGTGCAACTATCAATACCCTGCGCAGTGTCCAGCAAACAGTCTCAGGGATCAACTTAAGGCCACTACTCATAAGTCCATAGGACAGCTGCTTCCTCCCAGCTTCCTCCCAGCTTCCTCTGGACACAACCCAGTTAGTGAGATCCCTTGCTGTGTGGTTCTGCAGTCAGCTCTGAGCAAATTCCATTTGAACATTTGATCCTGGCATCTCTGGGGCCTCCTAGAGCAGTTATTCAGTCCATGGGCTGCCTGGCAGCAGCAGCCCCTGGACCTCTGAAACCCTCCTAGGGAGATGAAACCCTGCTCTCCAGTGTTTCAGACAATTTATCTACATTCCAGGCCCCCTTCTTGACACCTCCCCTCCAGGGATTGTCCGGAACCCAAAAAATATTCAGGCTGGTCAATTTGAATCTCCCACTCTAAGCTCCAGAAGCTTCTTTCAGGGGCAGGGTGAAATAATCAAATCCCCAGCCTGTGAGACCCTGAACAGGCCAAAATGAACAATTAAACAATATATATCATATAAAGTAAAAAATACAACTAAAGAAATGCAACTGTAACATGCATGCTTAAAGCAATAAATTACAAACATAAATAACACCCACTGTTAAATACAGTGCATAAAAAGTCCATATAAGTCTCAAATGTTCAGTGTTTATCAAAATAATTACATAACATCCAGTGAATGTCCACTTCAAATTGTCTTCACACCACACCATTTGAAAAAGTGCCACCACTTCCCCATTAGATGTAAACTCACCAACTCGATTTGCCACACATACTCATGCTCAGCAAACATACTTGTTCAACCAACGGGTTGATTACTCTATCAGCGGCAATCACCAGCTCATATAAGGTGAGTGGTGACCGCAAACAGAGTGCTCATATTGTTTTTTGGTCATTGTTTTTTGGTCACAAAATGAACATGCTCCCTTGATTACAGAAGGAGCCAAAGTTAAATTTTTCCTAGCAAGCTACGCTAGGAGGGTGCTGCACATGTAGTAATAAAATTATATCATAAGAAATGCAGCATATTGCTAAGCATATGCTTATATTCTGGGCATGCTGGTGGATGTTCCCATTTACATCAATGCTGAACAAAGGATGTGTCAGTAAAACAATATCTTTCACTAAAGCTGACAAAAATATATCCATCTGCCAAGATATATTGCAATGGTAGTGTTCATATATACATGACATATATGATTCCCCATAGAAGTGAATGTATGGTGGGGTCATCCTTTTTATATGTTGATATAATAAATACAATATGTGTAAATCATCATGTGTAAAACTACTGTACATATGTTAAGAAATGCTTTTTTACCTGTATTCATAAACACAGGACTTTACACCAAATAAAAGTCATAAAACAATTACACATAAAATAATATAAATAAAGGATATTTACTGCAATTTTGGATTCTTATAAAAGCAGACTCTATTCCATGCTACCAGTATGAAATGAGTTATCATCATGTAAACTAATATTTTGCCTAGTAGACATGGAAAGAATAATTAAGGGATATTATTGAAGTAAATAGGCAGCGCATTTTAATTAATGACCTTGCTTTTAACCTGACCTGTAATATTAACAGATTGGGGAAGCTGCAAAAGTTCACATCTGATTTAATCTACTTAAAGGTCACTGCAAATTGGAAGAAGTCACCACAGACCTCATCAAAATAGTGCTGGTCTTGTGTATAATCATTGTAAAATATATTCAAAGAGTACTACAGTCATGTTCATTATTTATTTGAACAGGGTGTCCGATAATTCATAATTTTATAGTATGGTAACACTAAGTACTTTAGCAATCATCAAATGATCTCTTAATATTATCAGGTATTATTTCAACTTTAAGTATATAGTTTCTGATGCATATTGGGGGCTACACAGCAAGCACATCCTAAAAAAAATCCTGTTAACTTGTAAATATTCATGGTTGTTAGTTATGACTGACGAAAATATAAAATAATCAAACAATTTTTTTTACCCAACAAACCCCTGCAGGAACTGCTTTACAAAAACTAGAGAAAAAAAAAAAAAAAAAACACTTGAGCAAATGGACCATTGCAGTTAATCATATTTCTTTATTTGTTTAATACATTAAACCTTATCAATGGCAACTGCTCCACTATTTCTACAAACAAATCTTAGTCTCACTGTATTTACTACACATTACATTACCACTGATAAACTAAATTAGAGTTTTGTAAAGTTTGTCTCTGCAAAAAAAATGAGCATAATTTCATGCAATAGCTACTGGTTTTCAATTTTTTTTTCAATTTATTTTTTTTATATCTTTTTAACAATAAATTTGATCAGACCTTTTTGTCTGTTCTAGTAACACTATTATATTGTACTTATTCTGGGCAGAAGAAGGATTGCTGTAAGGAATGGAACATCAACATGTGCTATGCATTAATGCTGCATGGGGCTTTATACATTTGGTAGTGTTAAGGTTTTTTTTAACTGATTATTGGGCTTTGCTATTTGTGGTTTCAAAGGACGATTGCTTGTAGTTCTACAACGAAAGTCACATTAGTGGTTTCAGCTCAAACTTTTTACAGAGACATAACAGATGCCAGTGGAGTATGCTGGGCTGAGTTTATCACATAAACCTAGCGAATGTCAGAATAGTAAAATAGGTGTAGTTATAGCTACACTCAGTACCAGAGAATATATTATACATAGGGTGTGAGCAAAGTGTTTTAGCCACCAAACAGGCTACAGCTGGTCCCACACCTCATCTGGAAGCTACAACAGTTTGAAATATTTAAGAAAAAAAACTGGGAGTTGTAACTTCAAACTGTCAAGGGATCAATAGTAGTACAGCATTTCAGTTATGGATGGATAGTAACAGTCAGAATCACCAAATAGCTGTATGTATTACTTCAAGTTGCAAACACTCACTGTTTTGGATCCCTTTCCATAATGTGTAATATGACATGAATGATGAATTAAGTGACCGTGACAAGTGGCCAAAGGGATAAGTGGAGTGTTTTTGCCTAATTTTGAGTGTTTTTGCCTAATTTTGCTTTTGTCAAAATTAGGCTCAAGTTTCACAATGCAGACTACTTAAGCAAATTTTGCTTAAATAAAAAAACAAAAAAAAACTGCTTTTTTTTTTTAAAAAAGCAACGTGAAAAAGTAAAGTCATGTCCCCAACATGGTTTTATTTATCAACCTAGTCACATGAGTACTGTCAGAGCTGACATCTCATTTGTTTATTGAAAAATTAATTTCAGTAAAAAAAGAGTGACATTTAGTCATCCTAGAGCTGGGACTGTATACAAACTTAGTTTCAGCACTATGGAGAGCTCCTGTGGGCAGATCCACCTGAAGGGTAACATTTGCCTAGTCCAAGTTAATCCTATTGTAAATAATGTGACTTGGACAGTGGAATGAGGGGTGAATGCTGTTAAAGTCTAGTACACAAGTAAGTTTTTTTTTCATTCAATCCAGCAGGGCTGAATGCAAAAAAAAACCTGACAGCTCAGAAGAAGCTCCCCTGTTGTTCTATTGTGTCCTGCTGAGAGCACTGACTGGGAGCCGATTGGAAGACCTTTTTCGGTCATGTCAGCTGCAGTACACACGGGCCGAATGTAGGTCAGTTTCTATTGAACTGGTCAATGCCGCCCGACATTCGGCCCATGTGTACTAGGCTTAACTTGAGTGAACAGCAGAAAAGTATTCCCAGTGTGAATCAGGAAAACCCATCATAAATAGACTGGCTTCATGTCTAAACTTTTGCAACTGGTATTCTCTTGTCTGGTAAGAATACCTTTACTGAACATTGGAACATGCTAATTGGAATTTGGAATGGCAGCTGGCATGAAAGTGGTTGTAAAAGGTATTTTTAAATTAAAATAACAAGCATGTTATCATTTACCTGCTCTGTGCAATACCCTCCTCTTCTGGGGTCCTACACCACTTGGCTCCTCCTCTTCTCTGTATGCCACCATAGTAAGCCACTTCCTATGGTGGCACGCATGCGGGCTCGCTCTTGAGCTGGGCTGTGTGTGTCTATTGACACACACAGTGCAGTTTAGCCCCACTCCCTCCTTACAGGAGTTGATTGACAGCAGCAGCAGCCAATGGCTGCTGCTGCAGTTTCTGAGCATGTGAGGAGAGAGAGAAACCAGCATCACTGAAGATGGGCACAGCACTGGATCGAAATAGGAATCAGTTAAAGTGGTGTTCCGGCCAAAATTATATTTTTTAAATAAAAATACCCCTATAATACACAAGCTTAATGTATTCTAGTAAAGTTAGTCTGTAAACTAAGGTCTGTTTTGTTCGTTTATAGCAGTAGTTTGTTATTTTATAAACTTACAGCAGGCCGTGGCCATCTTAAGTGTGGGCATCTGAAGCCAGACTGTATTTCTTCCTGGATCTCATCCTTGCAGATCTCGCACATGCTCAGTGCAGCACAAGCAGTGTAATAGGTTTCAGGTCAGGTTTCCATAGCAACGGCAGTTTCAGAGGAATTTGCTGCCCCTTCCCAGAAGGCATTGCAAACAGGAAATGATGCGATGGGCCGTGGCCAGGGAGGAGGAAGTGAAAAATGAATACAGCAGATATACAGTAGGTGCTGAGAAAAAAAAAATATCCAATTCGTTTACAGTGCACAGTTTAGTGAGGGATGCTGAAGAGTTGTAAAAGTGGGTGGAACTCCACTTTAAGTATAAAGTGAGGTGAGGGAACGATACAGCTCATAGGACATTTTTTTGCCTTAATGCAGGAAATGCATTAAGGTAAAAAATGTCCAGCCTTTAGAACCACTTGAAGTCAGAGAAAGTAAAGTCCTGGTAACAAAGTAAAATGAAATTAGCGAAGAGTATCCATCAGGCATTTTATGGGGTCTGCTATTAGACAAAACATTAAACTGGAGTATTAATTAACTTCATACTTTGTACTTTAAAGTTTCCAAGTCACTATATTTGCTAAACATAAAAAGAATAATGCAAGTAACCCAAAGTACTTTGGCACAATCCCTGACAAAATACCATATAGTCATTGAACAATATAATTTTCCAATCTTAGAAGAATGGTAAGTTTGATAACACAGTAAATACTACATTATGTGTTTGCTGGATATGTTACGGTATACAATTATTTCGGCATGCATTAGCATTGTTATGTGTCAGAGTGTTTGCCAATGAATTTGACTACTGGAGTCAAATATTAATTCTAAAGGGCATAATTAACCCCGATGGCTTTATGAAGACTTGGATGCTTTTCAGTTCTAGGCTTCTTAGTTCCCCATTGTTTTCATTGTTCTGGAATAGAGCCCACTGCTGTAATTGCAGAATTAATGAAGTATGTTTGCTATCTGACACCAAAAAATTATAAGAATGATATTACATGGAATTTTCTTCTTAAGAGTATTCCGATCTACATTTGTATGTAACAGATATAGAATGAATGTATGAAAACGTGTGTAGATTAGACAGTAATTCATTGTTTTCTTAAATACTGGTTCCCCAAGAAGCATTATAACTTTTTTATGAGCCTTATTTCCTCTTGATTTATATCTGGGTAATAAGTAAGATGAACAGATGCCTGCTGTATGAACAAAGTATGCATTCTGATATGTTATTTTTACTTTTTTATGATGCTCCCCTAAATTATGGTTTGTCTGCATTGGTAATTTTGCAGAGAACAGATGGTGAAATCTTAGTTGCAAGGGATGCACCCATTAAAAGAGCTGAGCCTGCCAAGGCAAGATTTATTCTGACAGTGAAATTTATTCTTCCAATGGACTTCAAAGCAAAATATAGCCTAACGTTAAAACAAATGTTTACTTCCATCTCAATATCATTTCCATATTTTTGTACTTTGAAGGTAGATTTTATAGGTAAACACAATGAACGTGACTAAATATTTTTTTAGACTAATGAGTAACAATGTGTGATTATAACACTCTGTAGATCAGCATTATTGAAACAATCTTGGATTTGACTGGTTTTCCATTACCCACACATATAGTTGTTAAATAAATTCTGTTTTTTATGTTTGTATAAGACAGATATACATAAATATTATAAATAAAATTTTTTAAAATGAAATATTTCTGAATGAAGAATGCTTATTGTTAGAATGATAGCGAGAGTTAAAGATAAAGCTGTATTCTGAGCTATAAACTAGACATGTGCACTGCCAAAAAATGTGTTCGTTTTCGTTTCATTCGTTTTTTGTTTTCATTTTTCGGGTCATTCATTATGATCGCAATTAGCAAATTCGTACATTTGTACATTCGTAAATTCGTACATTCGGAAATTTGTAGACATTCGTAGATTAGAAAATTTGGAAATTTGAAAATTCGAAATTCGAAAAACCAAAAACCCAAAAATTAGAAAATCTGAAATAGTAACTAACTTTTAAATTATAGGCATTGTAATTTCCTTTCAAATTTGGCTGTTAGTGAATGTAACAAATACAAATTTATCCAAAGTTACGAATTATCCAAAATAATGAATGCCGCATCTAAACAAATGGAACAGAACAAATTAATAATAAATAATAATAATAAAAAGTTTTTATTATTATTATTGTTATTTATTATTATTAATTCATTATGTTCCATTCGTTTGCATACGGCATTCATTATTTCAGATAATTCTTAACTTCAGATAAATTTGTATTTGTTACGTTCACTAACAGCCAAATTTAAAAAGGAAATTACAATACCTATAATTTAATAGTTAGTAATAGTTAAGTTATTATTAGTTAATTATTATTTCAGATTTCTGAATTTCCAAATTTACAGATTTACTCATTTATGAATGTACGAATGTACGAATGTGCGAGTGTACAAATTTACGAATGTACGAATTTATGAATGTTCAAATATACAAATTTACGAATGTATGAATTTACAAATACTCGAAAAAATTTGTTAAACAGGTTTTTGTTAATTCGGATATTTCCGAATTAACGCATTTGTCGAAATTCGTTAAAAAACGAATTCGGAACGAAACGAATTGCACATGTCTACTATAAACTGCTGAACCCATTGTTGCCATGGGAGTGTGTGTAGGTAACACAGAGGAACAATATCTTCTTGGTACAATATGACATAAACTTTCAGATTGGTGCTACAGAACTAATGTATCTTCCTTAAAATGGATCTTCACTGCATCTGAGCACTACAAACCAAAAACACAATTTAATTCATGTTTAATATTAAAAGCAAACTCCCCCATCCACCCATGTCTCTATGCTTTATTTTATTGAGAAATCACTTTGAAAAACACCCCCTAGCATTTCTGGCTGTGGCCATCTTGAGTGAGGGCAGATTAATTAAGTAGTATTTACTTCCTGAAATCCGTCTCCCCTAGCTCAGGCATGCATGCAGGAGGGTGTGCTTCGCTAAGAAAACCCCTCCTTCCTTTCCTCCCCTACTGAAGACTCCTGGCATGTATGACATCATTTGCCTAGGCCAGAAACCAGAAAGTTACTGAAGAAATGTTTAAAAACAAAAGTTTAAAACAAGTAAATATGATATACATTCCTATCTATTTACGAATGCTGGCAGTATGAAGATGAAAAAAAACAATTTTGGTTGGGAGAGTGAAGTTCCACTTTAACCCACAAGGGGTTTCATAATTAACAATGCATAATTTTTTCTTAATTTAGCAAACCCTATTATTACTGTGTAAAAAAAAAAATGGTATTATCACTGCTCTGTGCATCACCCAAGCAAAAGGCAGAGATGTGGGCTGGACCCAGCAGGTCCTCAAACTCGTGGATGCCCACATGAAACTACAGGGGGGCAGATACAAGACTATTCATCTTGCACAAGGAATGAAAAACAGGTACTGGTCTTCTCTACAGTAATCTGCTGCACTGAGTCAAAGTGCAAGAGTTGTTTGATGATGGATTATTTCACAGATTTGAAAGAAATACCCAAAGGGCACCATTGTTCAAGTAATAATTGAAGTACCACATTGCTTTAGACAATATGTAGACAATTTATTTATTTAGATAATTTAGACAATAATCGTGTAGTCCAGTTTTCAGCTTTAGTTCAAAGTTAGCACCTTTTTCCTGCGACCTCTTACGTTGCTTATATCCCCTCTGTGCAGCAACATAAAAGGGTTTATTCCATAGCATAAATCCAATTTTGATAGTTCTAGAAGTGTAAGTGCTGAATTCATTCACAAATCTGCTAATGTGGTTTATACATTTGTATATAAGGGAAAACTATGGTTATTTTCTGAATTGGAGACCATACTTAAACACATTTGAAAGGCTCTCAACAACATAAAAACAGAGGATGAGTGTTCAACCATTATGTAAACAAAGAACTGTTGATGGGGAAAATGTCCCATGGCCAGAGTTGGCAACGGTTCATGTTTTTATAGACAGTTTATAAAAAATAACCTGTATTCTCACATGTGTTAAACAGGAGAAACTCTTCATAAAATTTCTCCAGCTAGCAGTGGATGTGTCAGTCTCTCTGCCTGACGATGTCTCCTAGTCCTTCGGCACCTCCCACTCCTACATGAAGTGGTCACAGGCTGTATATACTTTGCCTTTCATCCTATCCCCTGGTCTGTCCTTACTCCAACATCTAGTGTACAATGAAATAATCTACTGCAAGCTCATGCTGTGTCAGTGGAGGGGATTGTTTGGGCATGCGGATGGCAGATTTAAAACTTAGTGTGCCCAACTGGATGCTGACTGCTTGCTTCCAATGCACTCCTGATCCCGGGAAAGGCCAAGTTTGGTAACTTACCCTAACCCCCGAGGAAGTCCATAATTTATGGGTGAGCTATAAATGTTGTGAATAACTTATCTGAATTAACACATTGTATACCCTAAGCACTCATATCCCCATTTTCCTGCCCTTTTTCTCTCCCGCTCTTTCTTCCCCTCTTTCTCCCCATTTCCTTCCTCTCCTTCTCCTTACCGATGCCCCCTCTCTCACGTCTCCCCCTTTTTACCCCTCTCTTCTGTCAAAATGTATCTGTCCCCCATCTCTACCCCCTCCATCACTTCCTGCTTTCTTCCCTCCCTCTTTCCCTACCTCTTTCTCTCTTTCCTTTCCTCTCTCCTATCATTAGACAAAACCTGGCCATGCCCGCCATCTGCCACAGTGCGCTAGAACCTTGCTTTTCTGTTGTGTCCCAAGGTGCTACAGGTCTTTCAGAATTCTAGCCATGCCACACCTTCATATTCTGTTGAATTTTTGATTGTAAAACCAAACTGATTACTTGTTGTGGGTATAGTTAATGTTTTGGATTATCAGTAAAAAAAAAAAGCTTTTCCATGCTTTATCTGTAAAAAACATTGGTGGGGTTGGCATTTCTGTTCATGAAACTATATAGCAGAAACACGCTTCTGATTCTTTTAAAGCAAAACAACAATGGGAAATCATATAAAAAGAGTTAATCATATATTATGTTAAATTAGGGGTATTCAATTGGCAGTATGAGTTTAGGAGAAGTCCCTTGAAGGCTATTCTGGCTTTCATATCTGTACTTGGTGCCCAAATTGTTTCTATTTGCTATTCCCTTATTTTTTTCAAACAAGCAATTACAAGCCATATGTGCCTCTCCAAAAGATTTTGGCAGCAGTACATTAAGCAAAATGTTATTGATTAATTGATTATATTTTAATTCATAGTTGTGTTTTACTTTGAGGAGGGGGATTATTTAAATTAAAAGAAACATATTCTTTAGATTACATGAATTTGCAGAATAGTTTAGGTAAATGTGATTTTGGCCTTCTTGCTGAATGACAATATGAAAATTTTACTTAAAATGGAATTTTAAAAAAGTATGATATATACAGTATGTGTACAATATAGACATTACCTGGGTGTCAGGAGAAATTAACTGTGTGCATGCCAATCAAGATGGACAAAGATTATGCAACCTAGAAGAATACAGAAAGAAGATGAAAATGGACGCAACAGAGTAGGGAGGAAGTTCACAGACCTCACCTTCCTGAAGATGGAACCTTTGGGAGTTTAGTGTGCCATAATCTGCATTCTTTAGCAATATGGTAATCTTCAATGGTGAATCTGTTTATTTGTATGAGCCCCCCAATTTTTTTGCAGCTTATAAATAACAGTCAAAGTTAATGGTCAGTGAGGCACACTAAACCTGGGAATTAACAGTGGCATCACTAGTGCCACACACTCAGGGCACATACCTCACTTCTCCTGTGTTTGATGCTGGGATCACAGCCAATTCAGCAGTCAGCATCTCTTCTCGCTAACTGCCTGTCAGATCAAAAGGCTTCAGAGCTGAGGGAAGCTGACCTGGCTCACATCAAACAACACAAGGGGAGGCCCAGGAGGATGGCCACCCCTCACATTCTGCTGTGCTGTGTCTGAGGTCTGCAAGGGAGTGAGGGGAAATTGTAAGGGGGGCACCATGACTTGAGGGAGGGGTAGGAACAAAGATTTGTGCCTGGGGGAAGAAGATTTTTTCTCGGCAGGGTGTTTTTTGGGGGGGAGAAGATTTGTACTGGGTGAAGGAATGGTTTGTGATGTGAGTCCTGCGATTTGTGCCTTACATAATCCTGACTCTGCACTTTGTAAGTTACATATTACAGATCCCTATGTTATATACTTCTCGGCACTGTGTGTTACATACTCCTGACCCTTGCACACTTTGCATTACACACCCCTGAACCTTGAGTCTGTACCTTACAGACTCCTACACTATATACATTATATTGTACGTACATACTTCTGAAAAAATATTTATTGTCTCTACAGTTGTTGTTGCTATGCAGTCCCTGACTATTTTATTGAAGTTCTTTCTTAAGGTAGGCTCAGAAAAATGTTGGCTCTTTGATTTTCATTGTGAACAAAATCATATGTAATTGTAGTGTTTCAGGTTTTAAAAATGATTGTACTGAGATTTGTTCGTGTCTGTGAGACTTTTGTTTGTGTCACAGCAATCAAAGCATATTTAATGAGTACAAAGATGTTTGAGTTTGTATTAATCATGCCCCTTTTAGTCCCTCCCACTGTAAACACTACATGCTGCATTGCTGCTCTCTTTTGGGTTCCCAGAGGTGCCCCAAGGTCTTTTACAATCCAGGCAATGCTCCTGTGAATCTTTAAAGTATCTTTTCTCACAAACTAGTTTTTTTTTTTAATCTATAGTTGCTTATAGAACTCCAAAACATCATCTATAAGAATTAGTACACCAGTATACTACGAGAACCTGGCATATTACCAAGCATTAACATACTTGAAAGTATATATATGCCAAGTGAATAAACGTTTCAATTTGCAACAGAAGCATGAGAACATGAAAGGAAAAACAGTCTAGTACTTTTTACCACCATCAGCAAACTGTTTGCAGCTGCTCAGTACTAGATTAATGCTTTGTGAATGGATACTAAATTTGTGTGCAAATGTGAAAATTATACTAAAAATATTTTTTAAAGCTTATTTAATGTTATGAATCTAAAAATAAAGGCCTAGAATAAGGAATAAGTATACAGTTACTAAACAATATATACTATATATATATATATATATATATATATATATATATATATATATATATATATTTATATACAGAGAGAGAGAGAGAGAGAGAGAGAGAGAGAGAGAGAGAGAGAGAGATTTTATGTATAAAAAAAGAAAATACACTGCAGACAGAAGTAGTTTCATACTGGTCCTTGTTCCTCTTAAATACCCAATAATCTTTGCACAATTGTTTTCTTTTTTTCCCTTTGAACTTTAATTGATGTTTTACGTCATCATTAGCCACAAAAAACCTGCATTATATTACCTAATTACTATTTTTAGAATTAAGAATACTAAAAAAAAAATTGAAAAAACAAAACAGGATCAGTAAAGATAATTATAGAATTAGAAAAAAATACAGAACAGAATTTAACTCGCAAGTTAAATCTTAATTACAGTCATCATTACTTGTGTAGCATCTAGCATTTCTTAGTTTTATTATAACACTAATATTAAAAAAATCTGTAAACTAAGATAAGATGCAAGAACAAACAGAACTAGTTAAACATTCATAAATACATTAAACTTGAATGTTTAATCCTAATTACAGCCATTGTTATATGCAAAATATCATGTGTTAGCTTGCGCTGTTAAAACACATATTACATATCAGTTCCAGTAGGTATACATATGCACTTTTTATTTTATACAAAATATTCTAACTGTTCTTGTGTACATTGTAAACTAAATGCAGTGAAAGCAATCAGAGTTGTTTATAAAATGACCTGACCTTCCTTAAAGACTATTTTATTATCTATATGCACTTAACTGATCACTTTTTTGAAAAACTCTGCTTGACAGTGTAACACTTCACACAATGTTAAACCATTATACATTATGCATTGTAGTACATTCTCTTGAAAAAAACTGAAAGGATTGTGTCAGTTTTAGTGTCTAGTGGTGTGAAAAGTGTGTTATCCTTTGTAGACTGGGCAACATGCAGTGTATTTACACATTTAAATACACAAAAATACATATACAAGTATACATATCAAAATTCAGTGATACTACCATCTACAATCACTTTATATAGACTATTTGCTTATATAATGTCATTGTGCCATGGGCTGCATCATTTCTTTAAAAAAAAATCCCTCTTAATGTTTACTGTGTTTGGTGACTGGCAAGTCACTATTATCATTTGTCTATGGCAGTGACAAATACTGTGATAAATTTGCCAAAATAAATCTCAAATAGAGTTCTGAGTTACGAACAGCAACAGAGGACATTTTGTACTGTTTGCAGAATTTTTATACAATTTTCTACTAAATATTCCATAAACATTTGTGAATTATTATTATTATAATTATTATACAGGATTTATATAGCGTTGACAGTTTACGCAGCGTTTACAACATAAAGGCAGGCAGTACAATTACAATACAATTTAATACAGTAGGAATCAGAGGTCCCTGCTCGTTAGAGCTTACAATCTAAGAGTGCATATATGCAAGTACAGATTCAGATTCTCTCACATGGGGATACATGGGGCACACACTGATTTTTTGGATGCAAGAGCATCCTGGAGTAGCACAAAAAATTATTAAATCATCTTTACCCAGCCCAAAGCTAGTGATCATTTTAAAATAATTCAGACAGGTGGAAAAAAAACAAGAGACAAATAAAAAAACAGCAAGAAAATCCAAAAATAATGAGAACGGTGGAGGTTGGCCAAAGCCAATGTTTTTGTTCTCTCTGAACAGTACTTGTTGTGCTATGCCAAAACATATCAGCTGTAATGTGACACAAGGTTAACAATACCTTCCCTATGCAATGCTGGCTTTCTGCATGTTTGTGTATGCGTCTACCTCTCTCTGGCCATAAACAGTGCAGCTGTGAACCAACTATTAGAGCAGGGATATGACTACTTGGAGCTCTCTCTCCACTGTCCTTTTAACAGGGTGACTTTTATGTGGTGCTGAGACCACCACATTGCCTGCAAATACATTTTTATCAATCACAGTATTTCAAGTATTTAATTAGGATATGTATAAATACAAAAGACAAAAAAAGCCTCCACGCTCACCAACTATTAACAAACCGAGTGTAAAAAAAAAACGAATCCATAAATGTTGCAGCCAACCACTGTCATGTGTTCCCACATCACAAATCACAATCAAATTCAAAAAGTGCAGCATAACAATTAATACATGAATAAAAAATAACCAAATAAATAAAATTTAAAAACTATAAATTCATGTAAATGTGTGTTCAATTCATATAAATATATTCAGTCCTTAATGTGCACAAACATGCATCAACCATATGACAACACCAGTCCGTAATATAATATAGTGACATAAATCTTTAAACAATGGATATTTCTCCTTTAATTATTTTGTGCAAAAAATTATTGATCATATGTTTCCATCACACTGCTTCAAATGAAAAACATGCTCCACTGGTGTGTCCCACCACCTGTCTCAGCTGTCTCTTACCTCAAAGGTATGACCTACACTTAGGTAAGGTCACCATGCGCATTCCCATTAAGACTGGGATCTATATATTGCAGCAATCCATCTGAAGGCTCAAGAGCTTGATCACTATTCACCCTGGATCCAGACCACTCAGCAGAAAGAGAGAAATGAAAAACTCATCATAGTAGTAGTATCCCATGTAGTAATCCCACATAACACAATTTTATTAGTAAAATAATAAAAATGTCCTCACAAAAAATGTGCACTGAAACCCAGTGCACAAGATTAGTAATTTTTTTAAAAGTTGTACACACATTTCCCCCTCAAGAATATACATAGATGGGGCAGGGCTATGCAACGTCATCACTGGAGTGTCATGTCCGGAAGTCCGAGGTCAGCCATTATACAGGTGCCTTTCAAAACAATGGTTTTGCACAAAGCAGCCTCAATCCTCCTCCTCTTGGGTCCCCCGGTGCTGCTTCTGGCTCCTCCCCCCCTCATAAAGCGCCCCTATAGCAAGCTGCTTGCTATGGGGGAACTCCTGCTTGAATGCTCCTGAGCTGGTTCTGTGTGTTCAGAAAACACACAGGGCACGGCTGGGCCCCACTCCCTCACTGGCAGGGATTGACAGCAGCAGGAATGAATGGCTCCCACTGCTATGTCTGAGCCAATGAGCAGGGAGAGAGCAGAGAGAGGCTCTGCTCTCATGCACATCGCTGGATCTAGATCTGGCTCAGGTAAGTGTAAGGGGGAGCTGGGGGGGGGCTACATACTGAACATTTTTTACCTTAATGCAGAGAATGCAAAAGGGTAAAAAAAACTTCAGTATTTAGAATCACTTTAATACATCTCCTTGCAATGCATGCAAATGCACACTTTAACACTGGTATGTTAACACATACACAATTGTAAAGAGAGAGTGTGGACATAAATACTGCAAGTTGCACACATAAATATGAATAATTTTGACATGTGGTTTTCAACAAAGGTAACCTCTTCTTATGCATATTTCACTAAACGCTCAGTTTGTTTTGCTCAAGGTTTATAGGATAATGCCACAAGTTAAGAACGCAAGGTTGTTCAATTCGCAGGTACCATCATCCATAGAAAGTTTGTAATGGGGGGGTTGGGGAGGGAATGACCAGAACTACTCCAAAACAAGTCCTGCCTCACCATAAGGAAAATATGTGGACTAATGCGGTACCTTATAATGACATACAATGTAAATAAAATTTTCAGTTTATTCAGTTACAAACACTAAAAAATCTATATACATAATACAGATTGATAACAGTACAATTTAAGAACTGTTACAAAACAATAGTAATTCTTAAAGAAAATATATAAAGCCTGCATGGATAAATGGAGGCAAGCTGATATACTTAAGGACGTGGGCCTCAACAGTTTCGCGGCAAACGCTCAAGGTTTACTTCAGGAGAGCATATAAAAGGCTGCAGATATCCAGCAAATTACATTTTGCCTCATTTTTAAAAAGTGGTTTGATGTGCGTAATATGTTTCATGTATGAAGAACTGTCTTTTATTGATAAACTTTATAATGTTCTTTTCCAAAGATAGGTAATATATATGTGAATTAATACTATGCATTTGCCAGTAAAATGATCCAACTCTTGCTACAGTAAAAACCTATATAATAGCCTTCTGATGCTTCACTAAGCATTATATTATCACAATACATCTGTGGGATTCAGGAGTTACCCTAAACCTTATTTATTTTCAGCTATTTTCTATTGCAAATCAGATAAAATCTGTCAAGAGTAGCAAAGTTATGCCTTTCAAATACAATTTTTCAAAATGCAACATCTGCTGTGCCTATCCAAAATTTATGGATATTTCCCAGGGCCAAAATTGTTAGTGTATTCTGATCAATCATCCACAATGTTTACAGGAACACACCAAGGAATAATGTTTCAACAATATATAATGACTGTAACAGTAACAAGTTGTGGGTTTAATGTAGTTTTTTTTGTAATATTGCAAATTCCAAAAACTAATATGCAAATTCACTAAGTATGGATATCTGTATTGATCATAAATCCTGTGACACAAGGTTGTTTTTATATCAGATGTGCTTTGTTACACTGAAAAACAAATTAAAACAGGGAAGGTTAACTAATACTGGTGCACTCAGAATTGGGTGCAGCTGGGAATGGTAGCCAATCAGCTTCTAACTTCAGCTTGTTCAATCAGGATTTGCCTATACAATCTGGAAGCTGATTGGTTTCTGTGAAGAGCTGCACCAGACTTTGCACTCTCCAGTTTTAGTAAATCTCCCCCAGTAGGGCCAACAAATCTGTATGTCTCACCTTCCACACAGATCCTATAAAGGGTTTATTCCTCATTTTATGATAGCTGGTAGAGCCATGCATTTCATTCACTCTTTTCCCCGAGCTAAACATGCAGCCTGATGTTTTAGTGTATAGTGTTGATGAACAGAATATACCTGAGTTTGGATCAGGGCGGTTTCAGCAAACTTGATTAAAGTTTGGATGCTAAATCCAAACCCCATACCATAACATAAGTCAAATCTTAAAAAATATTTACCTTAGAAATCAAATATTAGAAATAAGAAATAGGCAAGGGGGTGTAAAAAAAATACATAGGACAACTGGGTTCTGCCCTGGTGGACATGTGTCAAAGCAAAAACTGAAAAATGATGTCTTGTGGGGAGCACTGTTTGCGATAATGCTAAGGGAATGATAAAGGAAAATAATAAAAATGCTATTTTTTTAAAATAACATGCTTGAGGGATGTCCTGAATCTGCCTGTGAAGTGCAACGTATGTACAATGTATACAACCTATTACAGCAAAACGGACATTTACAAAAAATAAAATGTTGTTTAAATTGGCACCTGCCCATGGCCTTTTTAATAAAACCTTAAAAATTAGCCTTGAAAAGTATGTTTGGGGTTCATGGAATTCCAGCCAAGTTACAGAAAGTCTGGCAAACCATACTTTGCCTATTTCACTCATCCATAATCATCAATAGTCTATTAATTCTTGAATGAAAACACCTACCTATAGCCTGTGTCTCTAGGATATTTTAGTTTATGCCTCTTCATTAAAACTGTCCTGCCGAGTGCCAGTTTTTACACTGCTGTATCAACTGCAGTCTCTTAATCCTTAATGAGAGTTTGATAGAAAATGGCCAGCGGCAGGGCAATTTAGTATCAGCAAAGACATGGACAGCCTCAGCGAACTATTGGTCAATTTCTGTCCTCCAATCAAAACAGGCCTATTACTGTTTGTGTTGATGATAAAGCATGTGTCTCTGCTAAAACCACCTAAAAAAAGCCTGTTTTCAAACTGAAATGAATATGATTAAGATACTGCTGCTGTATGTAATCCAGGGTAACTGTAAAAGAAATAAAATCAGTTTCACAGCCATATATGTGCTACCAGTTTACACTTTTCCTGGAGCTGTTCTTGAAAATTGTATTGTTCTCTTACACCATGTACAGCCTTAAGGTATCCTCCCAACCAGTAATATTTTGACCTTGACGTTGGATTAAAAGGACCTTTTATCTGCTGTATGTTATTCTTTTGGCATTGGAATAGTGCCAGGGTTCCCATGCTAGTTTCTGACAATAGCTTGCCTATTATCTCTACAAAATGGGTAGAATTTACTAACACGATTTGGCCTATATAGGCTTCAGTTGGATCTACTGCTAAGTTCAGATTTGCTAAATTTGTCAAACCCTCAGCAAATCAAACCATGACAGATTTTCTCATCTCTACTTTCTCACCACTATGAAACCATCACTTTTCTCCACCACTGTGCCCGCTGCAGACCCTATGGATGATTTTCTCTGTGGTTGCTTGAAATCCAACATCAAACATATTAGACACTCTTCTACTTCCTATTTCATACAATCAAACTGCTGTGTTCATCAGTTCCATGGTACACTCAGTTGTTTACACTGCTCAAATTTTACCCCACTAATATTATATTTTATCTAACAGTAATTAAAGATTCACATTGCTGAATAGGACCCATTACAATTGGTTCTCTTTAAACCTGGAGAGCAAAGACTATTTATTCAAGAGACACCCCAAGGAGCACTACATGTTCTTAGAGCATGTTCATATTATTCAATACTATAATAAAAGTCCAGAGTTAAACTTCAGCTGGTTATATTATCTGAAAAGATAGATGCAATCCACTCTGATTCAATGCCACTATTTAAAAGAATTTGACTGCCAAGGATTGATTGCTTGTGTTTTCCTGACGTGGAATATGTATTAAAACTATAATGTATTTACCTTCTAGGTCTACTTTACTTAACTCTGAAGCAATTACCACTAATTATTTAATGCATTTAGCATATATATATATATATATATATATATATATATATATATATATATATATATATATATGTATATATATATATATATATATATATATATATATATATATATATATATATTATGTTATTTAAAGAAATTTAGCATTTTTATTATTTCCCTTTATTACTCGCTTAGCATTATCGCAAACAGTGCTCCCCACATAATTTTTTGCTTTGACACATGTCCACCAGGGCAGAACCCAGTTGTCCTATGTATTTTTTTTACACTCCCTTGCCTATTTCTGATTTCTAATATTTGACTTCTAAGGTAAATATTTCTACATACATATATACATATATATATATATATATATATATATATATATATATATATATATATATATGAAGGGCAATATGGTGGCCTGAATTTAAGGGAGGAGCCCCGGGGGTATTTAAGCAGCCCACTCGGCCATGCTTCTTCTTATTTCCAATGCATGGTACCCTCCCTCTCCTTTTTTCAGGGCACTTCTCAGCACATCCTTCTCCATAATTACCCATTACTTATCTTGGGTATGCCCCCTTTTCTTGGCATACCGACCAAACAACCAAGGCACACTTCAGGTCTATTTATGTTGTAAGTCTTGTTGCGTGTTTATGTGATCCATATCTGTCTCAGTCTTAGGGCCACGACCATAAATGTATATATATAGTGTTGATACGTTGTCATGTACTTTAAAAGGATCATTCAGACAAGTGATAATCAGACCTGTTCTCTGATCTGAGCCACTGTTTGCTGCATATACACACACTCAGAGCTGCGTTCAATCAGCCATAGAAGTGGATGCAGACCCATTGGATGCACGGACACAGTCACATGTCAAAATCTGACTTAAAATTATGACTTATGGGCTGGAGCACGTGCACAGATCCGAATGTACAGTGTCTGCATTCAGATCTGTGCACCTGCTCCTGCCCGCATGTCAAACTTGCCAACTGAGATCAATGGGGCCTGTCCGCAACTGTGAGCCAAACCCTTGGCTTGCACTTGTGGCGCAGTCCTGCAACGTAAAATTGTAGTTTTGCATTTAAAAAAATAAACAGGCACCAAAAGAAGACAGTATTGCCTTTTAAATGCCTGTTAGCTGCTGCCATACTGCCCTCTGGTATAAAAAATGTAAAAGATGAAAAAGATGGTGTAAAAGAACTCATAGATTTTTCACAATGTAAGATAAATCAACAACTTTAGTATCCAGTATTAAGAATGTGAGACCAATATAATTAGCCCAGGGGTAGGTTTAAATTCAGAACAACAAAGATACTTCTTATCTGTGGATTACACTTGAGTTGTAAAAAGAAGGCAGGTTAATCAACCCTTAGGTGTTTTCTAGTACTGAGATATTAATTTTCAGTGAACTCCCTCTCTCCATGACAGCTAATAATAATTAATTACCCACACTTGCACAAGCTGAAGAGTAAACTGATACCTTTAAATACCCTTACAGCTTTTCCATTTGACTGACCAGAGGAATTATTAGTATTTCTCCATATTTGGATGCTGGATCAGTAGAAAAGTGTCAACATTTGCATTTGTAACTAGTCCTGAAAAAAATATTGCTCTGTCTTGGATTTATGATAGACTCTCTGGGGTGCAATGTTAAAAGTGACACCTTAAGATCAGACACTGGTTACATAGTTACATAGTAGGTGAGGTTGACAAAAAGACACAAGTCCATCAAGTCCAACCTATGTACTATGTAACCTATGGTAATAGGTAAACTAGTACATTTCTAAAACACAGGGGCTGACAACCCAATATGATATATATTGGTAAAGTATTATGTCCTCTCTTGTATTTCAAAATGCTAGGAAATACTTTATGCAATGTCCCTTTCCATGAAAGAGGTCTCTGTCTACCGCCAAGTTTAACTTCTGGACCAATAATGGGGACCAACAGCTCAGAAATGTTATTAATGAAGAGCAATTAGTCATGACACAACAGTTTATAGCCTGAAATTAGTTTGCAAAAGGATTTTCTGCTATAATGAATCTTCTATTATTAACCCCTTTTATACTGGGTCACTGCTGATTTGATCTACAATTGATTGAGGGGTGATATCTATCTATCTATCTATCTATCTATCTATCTATCTATCTATCTATCTATCTATCTATCTATCTATCTATCTATCTGCTGTATCTATTAATAAGCCTGTAAAAAATGATTAAGATCTTCTAATTTGCTGGGAACAGGCAATTTTGGGCCTCATCATCATTACGCTGGTGGTTGTAGTGAGAATGTGACATGCTACAGAAGTTGGTTCTGTGTAATACAATGCACAAGCTAGGAAACTGCAAAGCAACTTGGGCACTGTTCTTGTCATTCTATGCAAGTATAGTAAGGCACTTTCACTTAAAGTATATCTAAACTGAAAAATAAGACCTGGTAATTCTCTCAACAACACACTTCTTGACCCTTGGTGGCTCCGCTCACTTCTTCACTGAAACCATAGAGGTGGTTGTCACCCTGGCTGAACTACAAATATATCTGCCCTTCCTCACTCCCATTATATGGGAGATGGGGGAATACAATGTTTACAGTAGGCAATAACTGTCACAGGAAGTGACAAGGACACATTTTCATGTATTTTCTGTACTTGCTGAAAATGTTCTTGACCTGAAAAATAAAAACAACTGCAGCCACCACATTTAAAGTGTATTGTTTGTCAAAATGTACAATCATATATTTATTTCTACAATTTACATCAATTGTTAAATATTAATATTAATTATTCCTATTAATCTGAATAATCTTGAAGTTTGTAAAATTACTTTGTGAAGATCCCCACACATTTACTTCCTGTAATTCTGTGATACATATGCACTATGCCTTGTGAGTAGGCACTGCTGTGTCACACATTTCACGGGGCCTACCTTCTGAACTGTATAGATGCTGAGAGAAAGAGTTTTAGGAAGTGAATTTAGTACAGGAATCACTGCTTGCTGGCAGCAAGCTGACATGGGATATATACAGTATCTCAAATAAGTGAGTACACCCCTCACATTTTTGTAAATATTTTATTATATCTTTTCATAAGACAACACTGAAGAAATTATACTTTGCTACAATGTAGCAAATAGTGAGTGTACAGCTTGTATAACAGTGTAAATTTGCTGTCCTCTCAAAATAACTCAACACACAGCCAATTATGTCTAAACCGCTGGCAACAAAAGTGAATACACCCCTAAGTGAAAATGTCCCAATTGGGCCCAAAGTGTCAATATCTTGTGTGGCCACCATTATTTTCCAGCATTGCCTTAACCCTTTTGGGCATGGAGTTCACCAGCGCTTTACAGGTTGCCACTGGAGTCCTCTTCCACTCCTCCATGACAAAATCACGGAGCTGGTGGATGTTAGAGACCTTGCGCTCTTCCACTTTCCATGCCCCACAGATGCTCAATAGGGGTTAGGTCTGGAGACATGCTTGGCCAGTCCATCACCTTTTCACCTTTATTCACAGCTTCTTTAGCAAGGCAGTGGACGTCTTGTTGGTGTGTTTGGGGCCGTTATCATGTTGGAATACTGCCCTGCGGCCCAGTCTCCGAAGAAAGGGGATCATGCTTTGCTTCAGCATGTCACAGTACATGTTGGCATTCATGGTTGCCTCAATGAACTGTAGCTCCCAAATGCCAGCAGCACTCATGCAGCCCCAGACCATGACACTCCCACCACCATGCTTGACTGTAGGAAAGACACACTTGTCTTTGTACTCCTCACTGGGTTGCCGCCACACGTATCAGACCATCTCAGACCACAGGACATGGTTCCAGTAATCCATGTCCATAGTCTGCTTGTCTTCAGCAAACTGTTTGCGGGCTTTCTTGTGCATCATCTTCAGAAGAGGCTTCCTTCTGGGATCACAGCCATGCAGACCAATTTGATGCAGTGTGCAGCATATGGTCTGAGCACTGACAGGCTGACCCCCCACCCCTTCAACCTCTTTAGCAATGCTGGCAGCACTCATACATCTATTTCCCAAAGATAACCTCTGGATATGATGCTGAGCATGTGCACTCAACTTCTTTGGTCAACCTTGGGAGGCCTGTTCTGAATGGAACCTGTCCTGTTAAACCTCTGTACTGTCTTGGCCACCATGCTGCAGATCAGTTTAAGGGTCTTGGCAATCTGCTTATAGCCTAGGCCAGCTTCATGTATAGCAACAATTCTTTTTTTCAGATCCTCTGAGAGTTCTTTGTCATGAGGTGCCATGTTGAACTTACAGTGACCACTATGACAGAGTGAAAGCGATAACACCAAATTTAACACACCTGCTCCCCATTCACACCTGAGACCTTGTAACACTAATGAGTCACATGACACCGAGGAGGGAAAATGGCTAATTGAGCCCAATTTGGACATTTTCACTTAGGGGTGTACTCACTTTTGTTGCCAGCGGTTTAGACATTAATGGCTGTGTGTTGAGTTATTTTGAGGGGACAGCAAATTTACACTGTTATACAAGTTGTACACTCACTACATTACATTGTAGCAAAGTGTAATTTCTTCAGTGTAGTCACGTGAAAAGATATTATAAAATATTTACAAAAATATGAGGGGTGTATTTACTTTTGTGATATACTGTATATATATATATATATATATATATATATATATATATATATATATATATGTATTACAGTCCTTGCAAATTAAAGGTAAACAGCAAAGGAGAAGCTGCAAAGCATGCAGGGAATCCAGGACATTGTGAGAGAGATGGCCAAGGCTCATAACATGAAAGGAGATTTTTCAAGTAAATAAAAAAAAACAACACAAACAATATACCAAGGCGCTGAACATTATTGGCCAGTAGTGACTGAAGTAGTCCTGTTAGTCCTGCTGCTGTAGATATCCACCTAAGGGTAGAAGAAGTCAAAAGGTAACACACAAAACACAGTGCAAGAACCTTGAGAGTATATATGGTGTCCTAATAAACAACCCAAAAGATGATGCTGATGTCTTTATAAATTACTTGGCTGTGAGTGCCAATTGTTGACTAATTCCTATGCCACACATAAGGCTCAACTACATGCCCAAACAATAAACACTCTTGCGGTGGTGTTGAATTAATGTACCAATCTCATATAAAATCCAATGGACTTTATCCACATAAAAGCAGCAAATATATATATCTATATATATATATAGATATATAGATATATATATCTATATATCTATATATCTATATATATATAGATATATAGATATATATATAATTTTGGGATTTTCTTATCCTTTAAGAAAAGTAGTCTAGTTCAAGGACAACTTGCTTTAGAAAGCATATATAATTTATTAAACTTGATAGATAAATTAAGCTACTTGTGCCGAACATCTATGTGCTGTGTCACAAGACTGACACGTTAATAGTTTTGGAATGGTTTTGGAAAGCATTTTACAGGTGATGAACAGCAGAAAATGGCACCCTTACCTTAAAACTGCTTAACATTCTTTTCATGGTTATTGCAGTTTTAGGATTTAAAATCGTTTAACTATAGAGGAACCCTAACTTTTTATTACTTCTCTAAATTGTAGTAAAAGTTGAAACACTGTTTAAATGCTACCCCAGCAGTAAAAATAATGAATATGTACCATGAGTCTTAAATTAGGACAATAGCATCTGATAAAACATTCTAGCATTTCTCTATGCTGAAACTTTAGGATGGAAAAAAAAATAGAGATATTTGATTTGTTTTTTTTATTGCATGATAAATATCCTGGGGGGCTAAAGTACATTGAATCCTTTCCTAACCCTGCTTCCTGCTTGCCTAAACATTAGCAGCATGTTTCTTCTGCCTGCTTCCTTTTTAATAAAAGCTTAAAAATTAACCTTGAAACAGAAAAGCGAAGTATGCTAAGTTGTGGCAACCCTAGGTAAATCATTTTCTGCTCCAACATTTCAAGGACTCTCTGTTGCTCCCTTAAAACCCATGCCTTCGATCCAATTGGATACCTTTTATTCAGGTTTTGGTTAGACCCCCGGTAAGCCCCTTCTCTTCTCCATCCCTATATTTTCTTGTCCCTGCTTCCTACTACGTCATTGCTTGTATTCTTCTATACTTCATGCCTGAACAGCCATTTCTTACTCTGCAAATAGTGCATAATATGCATTACTCACCCTGTACCTTACTGCTGTTTCCTTCCAAACCCCTTTGCTTGTACTGTTGGTTAATAGTTCCTCTAGCAGACCTCATACTCGATTGTTTATCCACTGTTTGGGCTACTTTACTATTGATGTCTGTTGTTTAAGTGACTTTCCCAATGTCAAGATAAAAATATTGAACAATGAAAAAATTAACTTTGAAAAGGGCTATTAAAAAAAATGAAAAGATTTGCCTCCTGTAGACTTTGGTGGGGTATGTTTGGGATTTATACGTCGCCCATCAGGAAAGTCCAGGGAACCATACTTTGCCCATTTCGCTCCTCCCTAATTACAGGCATACCCCACTTTTAAGTACACAATGGGGTATATTTACTAAAGCTGGAAAGTGCAAAATCAGGCTCACTTCTGCATATAAACCAATGAGCTTCCAGGTATTATTACCAAAGCTTAATTGAATAAGCTGAGGTTAGAAGCTCATTGGTTTCTATGCAGAAGTGAGCCTGGTTTTGCACTTTCCAGCTTTAGTAAATAAACCCCATTGTGTACTTAAAAGTGGGGTATGCCTGTATGTAGTCTATTAATTCTTGAATAGAAACACCTATCTGTTCCCTGTGTGTCTTGGGCATTTTAGGCTATTTTTTTCATTAAAACTGTCCTGCTGCATGTCTGTTTTTACACTGCTGTATCAAATGCAGTCTCTCAATCCTTAAAGTGGTTGCACACCCTGTACAACCAGGTGCTGGAAATATCTCCTAAACCTCCACGGTTTAGGAGATATTTACAAAAAAGCCATTTGCCGCATGCGCACTTTAGAAAGGACAGATCGTGCCATTTCTATTAGGGGTCATGCCGTGACTGGAAGCTCCCACGCGCATGTACGGGAGTGATGTCACGTGACTCCGGCCAGTCACATAGCCGGGGTTTTCAGCCCCAGAAGGAAGAGGGGTGAAGATGGACGCTCACTGCTAGTGGGGACAGCGGTGACATTGCAGGCTTTGGTTTCAACTAAGTGACACATAATGGGCCCATTATGCTTTACCTTTGTAGGGAAATAAAGAGGAAGTAAAACCCACCAGGGTTTACTTCTTCTTTAATGAGAGTTTGATAGAAAATGGCCAGCGGCAGGACAATTTTGCATCAGCAAAAACATGGACAGCTTCAGGAAACTATTGGTCAATTTTTATCCTCCAGTCAAAACAGGCCTATTACTGTTTGATGATAAAGCATGTGTCTCTGCTAAACTACCTAACAAAACTGAAATGAATAAGAATGGGATGCTGCTGCTGTATGTAATCCAAGATAATTGTAGAAGAAACAAAAACAATTTCACAGCCAAATATGTGCTGCCACTTTAAGCTGTTGCTGTCTATGAAAAAGTACTGTCCTGTAACACCATGTACAGCTTTGAGGCATCTTCCCAACTGGTGATTTTAAGTATTTATGTTTTTTTCTATGTTGACCTTGAAGTCGGATGAAAAGGACTCTCTCCTTGCTGTATGCTATTTTATGGTGTTGGTATAGTGCCTGGGGTTCCCATGCTAGTTTCTGACAATAGCTTGCCCGCTATCTGTGAAAAGGGCAGGATTTACTAACAGGATTCAGCCTACATAGGCTTTAATAGGATTTACTGTAAGATTAAGACAGATCTGCTACTTTTTCACCACTGTTTAAAGTGGTATTAAAGCTTTGTTTTAAAATAATAATAAAAAAAAAAAACAAGCATGTTACACCTACCTGCTCTGTGCAGTGGTGTTGCACAGAGCAGCCCCGATCCTCTTATTTTTGGGTCCGCTTCTGGCGCTTCTGCCCCCCCCTTGAGTAGTGCCCCAGAGAAAGCTGCTTGCCCTGGGGCAGCCACTGTTCTATTATGCATCTATAAGACACATAGAGCCCTGGCCCACCCCACTCTCTTCTCATCGGGTCACTGGCTGTGATTGACAGCAGTGGGAGCCAATATCTCAGCCCATGAGAAGGGAGAGTCCCGGGACATCCGAGGCTATCGTGAACATCACTGGATTGGGGGGAGCTCAGGTAAGGATTGGGGAGGCTGGGAGGGGGGGGCGCTCCACACAGGTTTTTTTATCTTCATGCATAGAACGAAACCTTCAGGCTTTAGAGCCACTTTAAATGCTACACAAGCAGAAAAATATTGAATATGTACCATGAGCCTTAAATTTGGACAATAACATCTGATAAAACATTCTAGTATTTCTCTTTGATGAAATCTCAGGATGGGGAAAAAAGAGACATTTGATTTGTTATTTGTATTGCATGAATAATATCCTGGAGGCTAAAGTACATTAAATCCTTTCCTAACCCTGCTTTCTGCTTGCCCAAATAGTGGCATAATATTTCTGCTGCCATCCTCCAGCTGATGTGTAAAATGGCAAATGTTCAGAGACGCAAAGAGGGGATTGCAATTCATGTGCTTTCCCTAGACTACAAGCTCATTCTAATTAGAGTAGGCTGCCTGCTAAACCACCTATGAAATCATGCATTCTCAGCAGCAGACCACACGTAATAGTGCCATACTATTAGCTGGCACACCAGATACATTTAGGTCACATTTACATGTTGTCTATCATTGCAGAGATGCATGATAACATGAAACAATCCTTTAGAGAAATATAGGTGGGATAATGAAGAAGAAAGAAAGAACTGGAAAGGGATTAGAAAGATCTCATTTATAGGCAAGTCTCCTTTCTACAGCTCTCAGGATTTGCAGGGACCAGAAGCTGTAATTTCTAATTGTATTTTAGTTCAATTTGGCATCAGGCATAAATGTAGAAAACAACAATGTTCTATAGAAACCAGTGGGGATGATCTAGTAAAGGCAAATACATAGTTCGCTTTTCAAAGGAAGTTGCTGCTTGCAAAGGAATTTTTCTTTAATGGTAAAATTTCACTTTCTAAATAATACCCAATAAAATGCAAGGGAAAATTTTTTTGCATGCACATGATTGGAAGTCAGCAGAGCTTCACTTCATTCACAAAGGTCTGTGGAAAACTACCTTGCAAAGAGCAACTTCTCTTGCAAAGCAAACAGCCTATTTGGCTTTAATAAATCAACCCTATTGCGTCTAAATGGCTGGATTTCAGTCCGCAAACCACCATAAACAATACAAGGTGAGAAAAGGGATATTACAGAGCAGACTTAAAAAGCAGCCAGGGAGTTCTCAGTCAAACTGAACAATAGTCCTTTGCTCTTCCATCTCTAAGTAAAAATACTGTATATTTTCAGGGAACAATATCTTGAGTTATTAATGCCGTGTTTACCTTAAAGACATCTTGGATATGACTTTCATATATTTCCGTGCTTGTTCTTCCACATTTTTTATATTGTTTAAGATATAAAAATTGGAGGATTAGTTATTAGAGGGAGCTCTGTCTTCGACTGAACCTCCCTTACCCTTCCTGCCTAACAATGGCTGAGATACTATACCATACACAGGAAGTGTATTGTTTTCAGTGAGCTGGTCGACTCATAGACTTGCATTGTGAGAAGGAGTAGAAAAGCGTAACCATTAGAGGGGAATTTATTAGGATTAGAGCAGTCAGAATGTGAAGCAATTGTACATGACAACCAATCTGCTTCTAGCTTGCATATCCAAAGCTTTGTTGAACAAGCTGACAATAGACGCTCATTGAATCTTCTATTGAATCTTCTGTTTGCAGCACCCAAACCAAAAAAAACTTAAATATTAACTATGTGAATCAGCAACCTATCCAAAAGCAAATGTCTTCATGAAACATCCAGTGAAATAGCCTAAACTTCAGCTCATATAACAATGTAACAAGTGCAACTAGTGATAATAGTGATAATGCATATATAATAAAAAAGTGCAATATTGAAAAGTCTCTGAAGTGCCAGAAACCAAAAAAATATAGTGTTGTCCACCACTTTCTTCAATCGGAACAAATCTTCCAGTTTATAATCACACAGCGCCCAATGGATTCAATATTCACCAGAATAATAGTTTGCACAATATGCAGCTAAACCAGCCTGATGATTCTCACAGCTCTTTTCCTCCTTGCCAGCCAAGCCAAAGCTTTTGACAGCCTGAACCGCCTCTTCTCTCTTGTTTATACCAACAGGATTGCAGACTGGCAAATTCTGTATTAACAAAGCTCACAAATGGAGCGGACAAGGCAGGGCCATAGTGTAGTATGTTTATTGATAACCCACAAATTCAAATGCTTACACACAAGACTAATTAAAAAATGCATTGGTAACTCACAAGTAAAGCTGCTGCGCAGCATCCAATGCAGTGTTGTAGCGTCAGAGCATAGGCTCCACCCTACCTGTTTTGTCCAATAGGATATCTTCAGGAAACCCCCTGAAGACATCCCATTGGACAGGATGGAAGAGCTGCTGGGTATCACATAGAGAATAGAAAGCTGAAGAGAAGTTGTTTAGCAGGATGATCCGAGATGTGGGGGACAAAGTTAGTTAGGTGGCATTGGTTTTCAAGGATAAGCAATCTCAAATCTCATTAAAGCTGAACTTTGAGGATAGAAATGTAATGTGCTATTTATAGTAGGTATCCTGGCTGACCTGGAATGAAAAATCCCAATACAATTTAATTTAAAAAGCAAATAGAAAATGCATCAGCATCTTGACATATCATAGATAAACAACAGGTACTCACAAGCTATTTTAATTTAAATACCTGTCACCAAACAATATTTATCCAAAATGAAAGCCAGCCCAGATGTCTGTACATGGGACTGCTCACAGAAATCTGGGCTGGTTTTCATTTTGGATGGTTTCTATGTGACATATATTTACATCAATATAATATGCTTATATAATTATGCTTGTGAGTACCTGTTGCTTTATAAATAAAGTTTTAGCTACGGTAGGTCACTATGTTGGTTTAATCTCTATATGCTGTTTAGTTTACTATAAAGATACCCAGTCTGAAGTAGAAAGCTGCAAAGCCATGGATACACTTATTTTAACGGCAAAGATAACTCGATTTACACTTGTTTAACAGCAAAGAGATATCGATTCAAGCAAAAGCTACTCTGTAGCAAGTGCTCTTATCTATGGCAAAAAAGTTGATATTTCAGTTCTGTAAACAGCTTCTCCTTTTTTTTCTCCTTTTTACATTTCCCGTAATGACCACAAGTCACCACTGCAACTGGCATATGTGCTGGCTTACCTGTCTAATACCTACCACACTTCCCCAGCTTTTTCAAGGCAGTAGAAATGGGTGCATTGACAGAAATACAGTTGATAATTACAGCCTTACATGCTGCTTAGTAGGCTGTAATGATCAACTGTATTTCTGTCAATGTGGTTTTGTTCCACCATGTTTTTATATTCTATATACTATTAACTTGTTTTTATACAAACTATATATAATTTTGTCTATGTCCTTGAGGTACCGAGATAGTCCAAACCCTCTTCTCATTTTGCAGGGGCACTTCTGATATATGGATGATGGTACCCACCACTACCCCACAATATACTGTACTCTAAATTGAGGCAATACTGATACTGATAAAATGTTTCTCAAGGCAGTGATGGCCACATATACCAGCACTGATTAGTATAGGAGTTCCCTGCAGCAAAGCAAAGAGGTCTTTTCCTGCCCCACTTCAATGTTTGGCACAAACGCCATGATACAGTGACTATCTTAAAGACTTCTGGTGACATCACAAAGAATATATAGATTAAATAAAAGATTAATACAATCATGAGACATGCAATGTACACTCTTTTGGGGGCATCAGAGAATATATTTATTTTACTGCCAATTCAGCTTTAAAGAATCATTAACCCACGTGACAGAACCTATTATCTTGTAGGCACACTTAGGTTGATTATTATAGTCCCAGCGATTTGGTTCCCATGATTGTCATCTATTCTGCTCAGGATCGATTTGATTGATTGCTGAAAAAGACTTCCATTTATAGAGTGACTACAATCATTTTCAGGGTTTCTATGAAGTCCTATCATAACAATCGCAATGTTTCTTCAACATTCTAAAGAAGCTTCTCTGTGGGTGGACACACACTGGTGGCACACAGAGGCTTCAGTGATAGAGAATGTCTGCTCTACTCACCTGGTTTTGATTGACAGCTAAATTGTCATTCAGTTTAGCACAAAAGAAAGGATAAAAAAGCATAACTGTAAAAGAAGAGCAATAAAGTTTATTGAAAGAAGAAAATTTTTTCTCCTATATATCTCCTGTAGCAACCTAAGGGAGGAGGGTCCAGCAGAAATTCTAATAAAATCAGCACCCATGTTCAGTACAATGCATGCAAGTGTTCATGGGACATGTATTCCTGATGTCAGGGCTTTGGATAGCAAGTGTGTGCACCCTCCCCAACTGGAAGTAGTAAAGGAAACATATGGAAGCAATGTAAATTATTTATTTTCTAAGATATTTGATATTGGGGTAATTAAGCTCAGGGGTAGATGGGTTTTAGTGAGTCCATGTGGGTCAGAGAGTCTGGCTTAGGGCTTGGCGGCTTACTTTGTATCAAACAAAAAAAAGTAAAGTTTATACATCAGGTTGTCCATGCAGAGGTTTTCCTCTAACAAAACAAGTAACAAAAAAATGTAAAGCCATTTGGCTCCCTCTTTAGCAGCACCACTGATCTTCTCACTGGTCCTTCTGACCATATCCCCAGCTGGTTCTCTGGGTTCTTCAGGCTTACTCAGCATACAGTTACAACACACAATTGCACGGGTCCACTTTCTGGCCTTTTAATATGTATTATTTGTATAATAGTTTGCACACATTTGCAAATATATGCATAAGCTGCAGAGCCACTTCAAATGGGTGTCCATTGCACCCCTGTGCCTTTAAGGAGAGGTGGGCTACCTCCAGACTCACCTGTCCTCTCCCTATCCACTATAATGCATGTGTTTCTCAAAATCTAGAGTTAGGATTGCAGACTGGGGTGCCGTAAAGAGGCTCTGCAGCTTATGCATGTATTGGCAAATATGTGCATACTGTTAGACAGGATAATTCGGTTGGTTGCAGGATGGTCAGTAAGTTGATCTGGGAATTTTCTTTGGTTTTGTTTGACATGCATCCCCCTTCCATGTGCTCCTTGCTGCAAAGACCAGTTATAGGTGGGGGCAGCAGCCATTTGTTTCCCAGACTTGTTCAACTGTAACAACTCTCCAAGTGCTGTGGGCAAGGAATCTCTCCATCATGGAGTACTGTCTCCTGAGTAGATCACATCTTCTCTCTCTAAACAAGAGCATACAACTATCTCCTGATTTTAAATTGGATTGCACAACCCCCTTTTTTAGGAGGAATGGATACTTTTTCCTATATAAACTTGATTTTATAGTAAATCTGTATGCTATGAGGAAGGCTTTTCCGAAACATGTTAGTGTTTTGATGTCGCACTGCTGTCTGTGCTCAATAAAGATTTAAGAAGAAGCAATTGAGTTGTCGGCATTCTTTTTGGAACTATCTCCTGATGGTGGCACACTTCCCTTCTGGCTGGAGCACTGAGCTATGGTCAGGCCTCACTTATAAAGAGTGTGCCTGCACCCTCGCACAACCTGCACTTTGAAGCCTTCAAGCACCCAGATCCTGATTCGGAATTACAAAACTGAATTCCCAGTTTTCTCCGCTCAGTCACAATACTCCAAAGTCCCACACCCTACATTAGTGCGAATCCTGTGTTGATTTTCCCTATAACCATACAGTGACAGGGCCTAGCAATTTCACAGATATTAAATGGACTTTTTAATGGAGGGTATAATAATACTTTAAGGGGTCGCAGTAACAAGCAGCAAATAATAGCACAGATATTGCTCTGTAATGTATAAACCTTTATCTGTAATCTGAACTACCAAGCATTTTCAATAAACATAAAACTGCAAAACAGGCATAGTATGAACGCACACAGTTAACATATCAGTGACAAAGTGACATCAGGGCCTTGTTTATTGCAGAATAAGTAACAGCCAGATGATAGAACTAGGCATGTAACAAAGCAGATATTGATACTGATAACATGTGAGCTCAAGATGTTTGATAGCAAAGAAACTCAATGAATGAATGTGAGTAAAAAGTCATTAGCACCCTGACAGAAGATGTGCCAAGACTAGTCTGCATCCAAGAGTAATTGAATCTACAAGCAGAAAAATAGTTTGAGCCAGTTCCAGCACTCCACTGCTTCCAATAGATGACAGGTCTTGTTTCTCATTAACACACACTGTGCTGAAATTCCTATCAATGCAGACTATTTGAAAACGTATGTCAAACATCCAGAGCTGCATTAAATAGCTTGAAAAGAGAAGCAAAGCTAAACATTTGGTATATGTGGAATCAGCTGTGTAATGTTTAAATCACTTCTTATGACACAGCACAAGATATATTAGCATCACTTTAAAGAGTAGAAGTTCTTTAAGGATTTACACTTTGAAAGAGTTGACTTATGCCCCGTACACACGGTCGGACTTTGTTCGGACATTCCGACAACAAAATCCTAGGATTTTTTCCGACGGATGTTGGCTCAAACTTGTTTTGCTTACACACGGTCGCACAAAGTTGTCAGAATTTCCGATCGACAACCACGCGGTCACGTACACCACGTACGACGAGACTAGAAAAGGCCGGTTCAGAACCAAGCGCGGCACCCTTTGGGCTCCTTTTGCTAATCTCGTGTTAGTAAAAGTTTGGTGAGAGACGATTCGCGCTTTTTCAGACTCGTGGCTTTCAGATCGTTTTCTGCTGTTCAGTTTGTGCTTGTGGGTTTGTATCTGCTCTTCAGTGCGTGCAGTCAGTTCGTATCAGAGTTTTCTGTGTGATCTTGCCTGCTCGTTACTGTTTTTCAGGTCGCTCTTCACAGGCCTTGCTGTTCTTCAGTGCGTTCTGTTACTTCGTTCTGAGCAGCCAACCGTTTTCTAGCCATGTTTCGTATGCGTACTCCTCGTACAGTTCGTGCTGTGCGGGGGCTTGGTGTTGGGGTCCTGACCTTGACACAAGTCCAGTCCATGAACAGGGTGGGGAGGAGTTCATGGACCAAGAATTGGTTGCTCCAGCGTGACCAGTTCTGTCATATGCCTTTGCTCCGTGAGATCCGTGAGAATAATCCTGATGATTTCAGGAACTTTCTCAGGATGACGGACCCCGTGTTTCACCGTTTGTTGGCTTTGCTGACCCCTTATATTAGCAGGCAGGATACCTGCATGAGGCAAGCCATCACTCCGGAGCAGAGGTTGGTCGCTACCTTGCGGTATTTGGCCACAGGGAGAAGCCTACAGGACCTCAAGTTCTCGACAGGCATCTCCCCCCAGGCTCTTCTTTGTGGACATTTACTGCTTGTGTTTGTTTTAGCTGACCCTGACAGAAATGTGTGGAGTGCAGAAAATGTCGTGATTGTGTAACCTTATACAAAGCACTGTTGGCTGTTATTTACTAAATGCAAAGACACTTTTCACTACAAGTGCACTTGCAACTGCACTGAAACTGCACTTGTAGTGCAAAGTGGATTTGCCCTTAGGAAATAACCCCCATTTTCTCATAAAACAACAATTACATCACCCCAAAAGTGTTGTAGCGTGAGACAATAATCCACACATTCTTGATGAACAATCTTTTTAATACCTGCACAATCACATGTGCATTTACCCAAGGTTTTTCTGACAAACCAACATGTTTGTTGTATACCAATTTTTGTGGTGTCATTATCCAAAATCAAAATGTCCATTTTATAGAAAACAGGCCTGTGTAAAACCCACAAGAAAGACACAAATCTTTTGATCTTACAAAGTTCACATTTGGTAGAACTGGAAGGCAATATCAGACATGAGTATTTAGGAACTGTGTTTGATATTGCGTTCAGATGGGGGGAAATCACCCCTGGAAAAGCCAAATTTGGAAGATGCACACAAATTTCCCAATGTCAACATGTGCTATCTGCCATCAGGGGGGATGAAGGGACGTGTTTTGGGGGAGAAAGCCCTTCCTCACCGCTACTTTATTATTGAGGAAGGGGTTGCACCCCCAAAACACGTCCATTGATCTCCCGTGATGGCAGATAGCACATGTTGACACACTGTGTGCATCCTCCAAATTTGGCTTTCGGAAAAATCACAAAAACATTTAGCACATTGTAGCACACAAAAGAAGAAAGTGATTTGGAGGGGTTTTAAACTCGCCCCAAAACATCAATGATGTTTTTATATTTTGGAATAACATCATTGATGTTTTGCTTGATGTTTTCCAATTGTAAATTACACCCCATGATCTCCCCGATCACGATCTGGGCACTTTCGGATGTGAAAGGATCTTCATCCACAACCTCACGATCACCTAAAAAGAGAGGAACCCCAAAATAAATTAGGTTTCAAAAAAATGCCGCAATCCATCTCTTATCTGAGCCTGTGGTCGCAGACACTCACCTGTTGTGGTAACTACTTCCACCACGTCTTCCTCCTCCTGCTCATCTTGTGTTGGGTGGATTTCCCCTTCTTCCAGAGGGGGGGGGGGCTCTGGTCTCCTCTGATGAGGGGTGTCCTCCGAGTCTTTTCTCCCCTATGTAAAACAAAAATGGTATAATTAGCACACAGATATTTAATGTTAGAACTATAAAGATGAAACATTGCTTGGAAGTGGGGTACAATTGTCTATTTTAGCAGAGTTCCAAGATGTAGCTTTTTTAGTACCCTTTGTCAAGCTGCAATACTTTACCTGTTTGGTAAAAGCTTCACAGATGTAGACCCCCCTATAGTATACACTGGAGCACCTGTGTGGCCCCCCTAATAAAAATGGTGTTCTGGGGTCCCACACTAGTGCTCCAGTGTCCAGATGTGAAAACAGCTGCTGAGTGTCCTCTCCTTACACACAATCTAGTTTGCATTTCATTCTAGTAACAAAGCCATCTACACAACCCAATTCTTTGAAGACAAGTATAGGGCGTCAAAATGATGGCCAAATGCATATGGCCTAAACAATGGTATTTTATCGTCCGAAATAACAATGTGGATCCGAACGAATAATGTGCCCATGAACATGAAAGTTGCCATTTTAAACTGTACAACAGTTCCTAAAAGCACATGGAGCAGCACGAACGTAATAAACATAAAGAATAGGAACACAGCACAACTACTTACTTTTTTGCAGCAATCTCCGGATCTTTCTGTACTGCTCGTGTTCTCGTAATTTCAGGTCCTGAGCTGATCTTTCGATCGTCGTACCCCGAATTTCCGGTGCAGACTCCTGACCACTTTCGCCATGATCTTGGCCTTTCTGACATTGGGGTTGGGGTAAGGCCCATACTTTCCATCATAGTCGGCCTTCTTCAGGATGTCCACCATCTCCAACATCTCCCCAAAGGACATATTTGAGTCCTTTAATCTCCTTCTGGATCGGGACGTTTCAGGCTCCAGCCTTTCCTCCTCCTCCTCCTCGTTGCTACAATTAGCACGATCCTGCTGTCTATCCGCCATGTGCTCTTCCCCCACTGCGCCGAACGAAAAGGGGCAGGGAATAGACTAGAAAGAACGTCAGGGGCAGGCGGAGTTATACGCATGCGCAGTGTGTATAAATCGTAACGCGCGCGTCTTACGTACGATCTGTGAGCGGAGGAAGGAGCATCGGAGACGCCGATCGTGCTAACGAAGGTAGGATCTAAACTTGGGCCTATACTGCTTCGAAATGGAAGCCTATATTGTAACAAGATTAGGGGAGTTTGGCCTGACATTAGGCTTTGTCTTGTGTTGTGTCTTACAGAGAAAATGGATGGGTTCAACGACCACAATTTCCTGCCCCTGTTCATAGACAAGTACAGGGAGCTGCCCTGTCTGTGGCAAGTGAGACACCCCCACTATAATCACAAACAGAAGAGGCAGGCAGCGCTGGAGAAACTGCTGGAGTTGGTGAAGCCGGTGGTCCCCACAGCAACCATCCCTTATTTGAAAGCTAAAATTGGTGGCCTGAGGAGCACTTATCTTAGGGAGCGCAAGAAGGTCACAGATTCCCAGAGGTCCGGAGCTGCAGCAGATGACGTTTATGTCCCCAGGCTGTGGTACTATGAGAGACTGCGATTTCTGTCAGACCACACTGAAGTCAGGGAATCCCTCTCTACTCTTCCTTCCACGCTTCCTTCCACCCCAGCTGAGGCTTCCGATGTCCAACCTGGGCCTTCCAGCCAGGAAGAAGTGGAGGAGCCCAGCTGAAGTCAGGTATAGCATTCTTCAACAGATTTCTGGGCAATAAAGAAATTTTGTTTACTAGATGTTATTATTGATCACTAATTGCTGATTGAAAGTGTTTTACATATCAATAGACAGTAGTGGGCACCCAAAATTGGGAAAAGAATGAAAACTGCTGGGCTCAGAAGGATAGTCTGTTATATTTGTTAACATTCAATTTGCAGCAGTCAGGAGGTGAAAATTGTGTGTGATTGATGAATAAAAAACTAAAACTATGTCCCTTTTTCATACACAGGAAGACCTCAGCCAGGAGGAGGCTGTGGAATGTGGCAGTCAGGAGGAGGCGGGGATTATTAGTGTCAGCCAGGAGGAGGCGGGGATTAGTGGCAGCCAGGAGGAGGCGGGGCTAAGTGTCAGCCAAAAGAAGCCTGGGACAAGTCGCAGCCTGACTGAGTCTCAGGTCCCTCCCCTCCGCCTGCCATATAAACGAGCCAGGAAGGCCACTCCGAGTCCCGTGCAGGATTCAGCGTACAGGCTGATCCAGGAGGCTTCTGCGTCCCTCAGAGCCTTCCCCAGTCCTGAAGAGGCCTTTGCCTGCATGGCTGCCACAAAATTGCAGGGCATGCAGGAGGGTCAACGCAAGATCTCTGAGGACCTGATTTATAAAGTCCTTCGTAAGGGGGAGAGTGGGGAACTGACACACAAGACGGATGTCATTGAGAGGGACGATCCTCCTCCTCCTCCTGCTGCCACAACTCCACCACCACAGCCAAAGCCTGTAAGGAAGCGTGGAAGGAAGACCAAAGAGTGATGACCCTGGGTTCAGTCTGGTCTGACAGAAGATGCAGTCTCTCGTATGACCACAGCCTGGGGACACAGATGTCATCTGCTGCTTTCCGGATCTCTGGGACTTCTGGACCAGACTGCCCTCCCTTATGATATGGACTCCTCAGGCCACCAATTTTGCTTTTAAATAGTTGATGTCTGCCCCAGGGGTCCAAGGCTTCGCCCACTTCTGCAGTTTCTCCAGCGTTGCCTCCCTCTTTGTTTAGTTGTGAGCCCTTACTAACATTTTTTTGGGTAAATTATACTCTCCTGTGTGTGTTTTCATCCAAAAAGGACAGTTTGTTGGTGACGATTCAGGTACATTTCTAAAGTACAATGTGAAATTAACAAGGGACAACAACACCAAACAATCTCCTACAGATTAAATAGAACAACATATTAGTGGTGTTGTGGGAACTTGTCACCAAAAACACACACAAACATTTTCGGGAATACAAATCAAAATCACCAAAAAAAAAATAAATAAAAAAGAGAAACACAAAAAAAGAATCTACATTAAAGTCCAAAAAAAACAAAAAATTTTGTTGTCAGATGTGAGAAATCAAAATATATTGAGGGAATCCCGATAAATAGTAACAAAATACGTTTGTGAGAAGTGTGTGTGAATACGAGCAGCAAAACTACTTAATTCTTGTCACATTATAAAGAAGAAGAGAGTGCGCTGTATTAAACCATTTTGAACATTGCAGCGTGACGAAAGTGCTGTATCCATTCCGAACGCTACGTTTACCAGAACGAGCTGTCCCGTGTCGGAATTTCTTCTGAGCATGCGTGGCACTTTGTGCGTCAGAACAGGCCACACACGGTCGGAATTGACGCGATCGGATTTTGTTGTCGGAAAATTTTATCTCCTGCTGTCCAACTTTGTGTGTCGGAAAATCCGATGGAAAATGTCCGATGGCGCCCACACACGGTCGGAATTTCCGACAACACGCTCCGATCGGACATTGTCCATCGGAAAATCCGACCGTGTGTACGGGGCATTAGAATTAATAGGATTAGAATGAGAAGACTTGAACTTGTATCTATTAGTTAACCTCTTTCTAGAAGTATTTATCTTACTAGTAGTAGTCCGTACCATATTTACAGGCCAACACGACTAATGCCATAAGGAAAGACTAACATAAAGAACATAAGACTAACATAGGCATTTAATTGAAAGCGTATTTAAAAAACAAAAATATAATAAAATGCAGCCTAAAAGGCATTAGATTTGGTGGTTGCATTAGTTTACCTTTTCAGGATTTTTTTCCTTTGTTTTCACCTGTTGATCCTTCCAGTGTCCTTAAGTGACAAAACTCACTTACTGCTCTGTACCCATGGCATGTTATCACCCTATCTTACTCCCATGATTTGTACTACAAACACCTCCCTCTATCTCATAATCATAACACAGGAAGAAGTGTTTTGTAATTCACAAAAGATACTGTAAGTAGGAGGATCAGCAGAATTTCTTTTATATACAGAAAATGTTCTTAGCCTGAAAAAAGGAAAACTAATATAGCTACCACAGTAACTGGTAGACTACAATATATTACATTTTGCTTTTAGGTTTAGATATACATTAAAGACTGTAAATTGATTCTGTGCTTCTTTTTTTGTTGGTAAGGACTTAAAGATTGTTTCTTTTTTATAGTAAGGAAAGTATAACATTTTGCATATTAATATTTCACATTCTCTTTTTGAGCTGGCAGATGGAGCTTTATGCTTCGAAAATCTATCCAACTATAGGCCTCCAAAATCGACAGCATCTGCCTATTTACCTCCTGTTTACAAACATTTTGTTAACAGGCTCTATAGCTCAAGCTTCAATGTATACACAGAAGTGGATGACTCATCAGCAGTGACTTTATTCCTTTATGGGCTCCATGCACACTATAAGTGAAAAAAAAAAAAAAAATACCAGAAAAACGTTGGATGAAAATCGCTTATAATAGTATTTTTTGTGCCAGCTTTTAGTAGCAGTTAGGAGCTTTCAGCTTTTTTATGTTGGCAAATTTCTCCCAAAAGCACAAAAAAAACCTCCAGAAGCTGAAGCTTTAAAAATGCTTCTAGACTAAAATAGTGTGCATGGAGACATAGGATAACACTATTGGCTTCTAGAAGCAGAAAAAAATGCTCAAAAGCTGCTGCTAGGAGCATTTTTTTTAAAGGCTAAGTTCACTTTTTTTTTTCTAAAACCAAGCTCCCCTAAGTGCCAATATTCCATTAATGTACCGCAGTTGCAGAAAAAAACAAGCTTTCTTTGATTTGGAAAACAAAGGTCTTACTTTAGCCCTTGCTATATTTCTTAGAATGCTTCAGAGATACCAGTAAGACACAGGGAGGAGTTTACCAGCTGACCTCATTAGCACACACCCTTCACCCATCAAAAGTTTTCACAGCATCCCTGGCATTTTTCCACACTTGCATCTGTCTGGCATCTCCAGGGTCCCTTCAGACTTAGGCTACATGGTAAACTCCCTAGTCCCACATGCAGCCCATGGAACACCCCTGACGTAGTGCAAGGGCCTGTTTGATTGGATACTGAGGGATTGGATAGGGCAGCACAGTGACTAAGTGGTTAGTACTTCCACCTAGTAACATTAGGGTTTGCATGTTCTCCCTGTGCCTGTGCGGGTTTCCTCTGGGTACTCTGGTTTCCTTCCACACTCCAAAGACATGCTGGTAGGTTAATTTGCTCCTGTCTAAATTGGCTCTAGTATGTATTAATGAGAGTTAGGGACCTTAGATTGTAAGCTCCCTGAGGGCAGGGACCGATGTGAATGTAAAATATATGATATATATGTGAAGTGCTGTGTAAACTGACAGCACTAAATAAGTTCTTGTAATAAATACATAAAATATATTGGACAGATGGTTTGTCCTCCTATTATATAGTTTTGGTAAATATAAAGGAGATTGTACTGAGAATGTACAATCAGATTGATAGTGTATGGCCACATTTATACACCTAACATTTCCTAGTTGCGCTTTCAATGTCATTAATTGTTAACAGCACACCAAATACATAAGCAAACACACATTTTGTCACATGAAGTGACAAACGCACAGTAAAAAACATGCAGCTTGCAACACACCAAAGTGTCCTATGAGCTACTATGCCACATGTAGCGCAGTCCATTGAAATGAACGGGCTGCCCTATGTGTGTCACTGGAAGAACGAGCCAAAAACATGCTCTCCCACTACTCTAGGTGTCAGTGGGGCCTGAAAGTGAAATTTCTGCATTTACACAAGAGCAATGAGGCTGCATTCACATCTGTGTGTTTCCAAACGCATGGCAAACCACACGAAAAATGTGCGCTTTGCCATGCATTTCAGAAACCCTACAAATGTGCATCATGCTTGTGTTGTCATTACATGTTAAAGGCTCCACAAGTGCAGCAAGTACACCAAAAACTGCAGTAACGCACCATACTACGCTCCAAATAAAGTTCTGGAGCTTCTCTGGGGTGATTTGTGCATGTAGGGCAGCCCATTCAAGTAAAAGTGAAAATGCTCCATAACACCCAAAACAAACGCATGCGGGAATCTGAGTTTTCGCTCTGCGGAGATGTCTCCGTCCACTCCCTCCTATGTACTTGTATCAAGATGGCCATACACTATGCAATCTGATTGTACAATCTGTACAATTTCCTTTAGATTTACCAGAACTATGGAATAGGATGACACACCTGAACAATACATTCAATTTGTATCAAATCAGATAGGCCCTTGTACTACATAGCTGATGGGAGATCTAAAGGTGATTGTACAATCAATTTGTATAGGAAGTGGGTGGAAGGTGGTATTGTAATAAGGGAGGTGTGGTCCAGAGTGGTGAACACACTCTAATACACCCTCTTCTGTGATGCAACAATGAAGTGAAGGCTTCTGGGAGATGACCTAACAGGAAGTAAAAGCTGAGGAAGTGATGGAATCTGAAAATCCTTTCAAAAATACAAATAAACTGACAAGATTTTAACCACATCCCACCCGACCTATAGCAAAATGCTGGCCGAGTGGTGGCTCTCCAATTCTGACTATGGCATATGACAACCAGCAGAACAAGCCGCTCATGAGCACTACCAGGGGCGCTCCCGGGGCACTCATCGTGGTGTTCGGTAGTACGGCACTCTGACACAGCATCTCCGATCACAGTAAAGAGCCTGTGACGTAGGCTCTTTACCATGTGATCAGCTGTGTCCAATCCCACTGAATAAATTCCCTGCCTAAACAGCCCTTGCTATTTTTAATGCATTCCTATATATATATATACCATGATAATTTAATAAACCATATTTTGTTAAAAAGTGTCAATTTGTGAAATTAAATAAATCAATGTGATATATGTAATCCTGTGACTAATAAATAATACAAGAAGTGTTCTAGTCCATGTATCAAAACAAACTCTGTGTAGAGATATTGTAACCAACACTGATGGGTTTAAGTATGATAAGGTAACAATGAAAAACAATGTAGGATGGGGGTTGGTTGGTCAAGTTGTCTTTGTTCCCGTGTAGAGGATTCCAGCAGGTGTAACAGAAGTCCTGACCGCACACACCCTTACTATTCACATATTTTTTTGTGCATGACTTCCAAAAAAGACAGGCAAAAAATTGGGATCTGGGTCCCTACTCACCAGATCCTATTGACCCTCTCTGCTTTATAGCAGGAGGAGTCAAATTGGGCTTGTATGGTCACCGTGACCAACTACAGATCTTCAGCCATACAAGCCCAATTTGACTTCTTGTTCTATTATTTATTAGTCACAGGATTACATATATGACATTGATGTATTTAATTTCACAAATTGACACTTTTTCACAATATACGGTTTATTAAATTATCACGGTGTATATAGGAATTCATTCAAAATAGCATGCTCTGTTTAGGCACGGAAGTAATTCAGTGTGTTTATCAAGCATTACTTTTTTAGTTCTAACAGCAGCTGCCTTAGTATATATAAACTATAATCACATAGGTGTGGCCTGGGGGGTATATGCTTAACAGCATATATATTTAACAACACCTGTCAGTGCCTCCTCATCAGTGCTGCCTATCAGTACCATCTATTAGTACCCATCAGTGCTGCATATTAGTGCCTCCTCATCAGTGTCCATCAGTGCCACCTCATCAGTGCTGCCTCATCAGTGTCCATTAGTGCCACCTTATCAGTGACCGTCAGTGCAGCCTCATTAGTGCCTGTCAGTGCAGCCTCATCAGTGCCTATCAGTGAAGGAGAAAACACTTTTTTGGTATTTTTTTCATTTGTTTAGCAAAAAATAAAAAAAACAGTGGTTATCAAATACCACCAAAAGAAAGCTCTATTTGTGGGAGAAAAATAATGAAAATTTAATTTGGGTACAGTGTTGCATGACCGCGCAATTGTCGTTCAAAGTGCAACAGCGCTGAAAGCTGAAAATTGGCCTGGGCAGGAAGGGGGTGAAAGCGCCCAGTATTAAAGTGGTTAAAACTTCCTGTGGATTATCTAAGTGAGAGAGACGCACATTGGGATAGCTGAGCCAGAAATGGCATTGGAAAACTCTTCTATTTATTATGAAAACTGAAATTCTACCTGAAAAGGTGAAATTAACCTTTAAGCTAGTGTGCATGGAGCCTTAGCCTTTTTTCGCTTATAGTGTACATGGAGCCCTATTGAGCTCAGTCCACAGGGCAAGCAGTTATTGCTGTGCCATCTCTTTAGCTTACCTATGGTATTAAAGAAAAAAAGTAGATACTAAACAAATACATATAAAGTAAAATTAAATTTACCGTATATGTGAACCCTCACCTTGTAAAACATACCATTCGGTTTAAAATAGAAATGAAAGGCAAAACATGTATATATATATATATATATATATATATATATATATATATATATATATAGATAGATATAGATATATATATAGATATAGATATATATCTATGTATAGATATCAATTCTTTATCAGGAGTAATTACAAAGTAATTTACAACGTAAACACATAGCAGAAATGTGAAAATATGGCCTGGTCCATTGGAGGTAATCAGGTGTGAGAGCCGAAGTGGCTAAGGGGGGGACTTCAGTGAGACTGCATTACAATAGCTGACCATCATAGCCCTAATGCACCTGATGTGAATCTATTCGCTTGCCGCCCGCCGGCTGTCATATGACGGCGAGGCGGCGCGGCTCTCGTTCTGGTAGGGCGTCATATGACGCCCTCGCCTTCCCTACACACCAGGGGGTGTGCACGTGCCACCGATGGCAATCACGCGCGCCGTGTCACTGGGCACCCGATTCACTGTATGAATGTGAATGGTCCCAAAAATGTGTCAAAAGCGTCTGATGTGTCTGCCACAATATCGCAGTCACAATAAAAATCGCAGATCGCCGCCATGACTAGTAAAAAAATTAAAAAAAATTAAAATGCTATAAATCTATCCCCTATTTTGTAGACGCTATAACTTTTGGCGAGTGGAACATAGTTCACAGTTTTGCTTTGTAGCAGGTATATTTTACATTTTTACATTTTTGTGTGTGGGGGAAGTTTTTTTTGTACAATGTTGCAATCACTATCTTTTAATTTTAAAGGCAATATATAGTTGAAATCTGCCAAAGAAAGAACAAGAATATGTTTTCCACTTCCAATTCCTGTAGTTATTCTGGCCAAATGAGTACAGCCTGAGGAAATGGCAAGCAACTGTGTACTTCATAATAATTACAAATAAAGCCTTCATTATGCCTGAAAACAAAGATATATTGTTTTATCAATGTTTTAATCTGTACTGGCAGGCAGGGGCCGTATAAAATGTGCCATCATTGCAGATCCTAGGGATTCTCTCTTTACTTGAAAAAAATCCCAGGTGACAGCACTACTATCAAATCATAAGAAAAACTTTCACTGTGCTTGCAATAACCTCCTGACCATAAACCACAAATATGATTTTATTCCAAGCTCCAATATTGTCTCTGGTCTGCAATGTCCAAGTCTAAAGTTGTGTGGTGGATTGTGAGGCTTTATTAATAAGATCATTTATTTCTGGAGTCAACTCTCTGCACCTGGAAAATAATTATTGGGATCACTGGGAACAAAAATGGTTCTGCCTTTCAAAACTACTGGGGCAGGAATTAGAAACCCACCTCAGAATATTGTGATTTTAGAAATAATACAATAAATATCATAAAAGGGAATTGGGATGGGACAAGCATAGCTGGTAAGAATAAATAGTGTACAAAGGTCAGGTTGATTTTTTTGTATGATGAGGAAAGTACGGATGATGGGAAGAGCTGCAATGGATATATGTATATTACAGTGATTGGGACCCAGGAAGGTTTCAAACTTAAATTGAACCTGTACTTTGTCAATGAAGAGCAAAGCAACAGGTTCACTAAATAGCTTCCCTCCTTAGCTGGGCATACTCACCATCCTGTCACTACCCTGACACTTGGTTCAGCTACCAAGAGTGAAGAGAGAAGGACCTACATAAACTTGAAGCCTTAGGACTCTCTTCCCACACTCTCAGGACAACACTAGATGTCGGAATATTTAAGCACCAGTGTTGTCATTTGTCATTTGTGTTGCCTTATGAGTTTATGTGGAATCTCCAGTAGCAACTGGGAATATTTGAATATATATATATATATGGATATGTATATCTATATATATATATCTATATATATATATATAGATATATATATATAGATATATATCTATATATATAGATATATAGATGTATATGTATATATAGATAGATATATAGATATATATGTATGTATATATATATATATATATATATATATATATATATATATATATATATATATATATATATATATATATATCTATATATCTATATATAGATATATAGATATATAGATATATATAGATATATCTATATATATCTAGATATATATCTAGATATAGATCTAGATATAGATCTAGATATATCTAGATATAGATCTAGATATATATATAGTTTTGGATAAGAAATAATAGTAGGTGATATTGTTTCTCAATAGAGGGTTAATTTAGCTAGATGTAAATATGTGACAGGATTTGCCTGAGAAGAGCTAATGCATTTAACAGCTACTTGTAGTATGCGAGAAGGATGTACTGTGGAGACAATTGGCTGTTTACCTAAATTTAATATTCAAAGGGCCAGGAAGAGATACCATCTGAAGTGTAGTTGTTACAGGGCTAAATTCATTAGCTCGATAAAGGCCTTTGTATTCCTCCGTGCTAATAAACCATTTGTCCATTTCAAAGGGGTGTTTGAGAGGATGAGAATATTTCTTTCATCTGTTCAGGAAAGGAGGTTTTGCCCTGGCTAATGCCATGCGTAAGTTAAGTGCCCCTTTCAAGAGAAGGTGATGACCTTCACCTTAATTCCTCTTCAAACAACTTATCACTAGCTCATTACCCCAACAAGAGGAAGTTGCCCAAATTAGGAGATACGCCTGGTGGGAGTAGAGGGCTAACAGAATACCCCAATCAGAGTGGCCCTATTCAATTCAATGAGAGATGGGCCTATAAGAAGGAATCCCAAAGAGAGTGGTGGAGAGATGAAAACTGACCTGGGCCCAGAAACATTAATATAGGTAATTATCAGAGCATCTCCCAGCACTTAAAGGTATACCTGCTTGTCATGTTTGTTTGTTTACCATTTGTATTGTGATGAATATACTTTGTCTTCTTGTACTATAACCTAATATTTTCTCCCTTAAGACTATAGATATTGTCTGTGTATTAGGTAGACTTTTAACGCTACTTTAATAAATGTTATTATATTAGAGCTTTCACTTCTGGTCATAAGAACTCTTATTTAACCAACCTCATATCTTATGGTTAATGATTCATAAATATACATTTAAAATGTTAACAGTGGCAACCAACGCAGGCCAGCACAGGACTGAAAGTATTTAATATAATACCTACATTTTTGTATTAGAGATTAACGTTATGAGGGGGAATTGAAGCTGAGTCAGCTTATCCAATCTATCTAGGGAAATATATAGGTAAATATTTTTGTGTTTTATTAGTGGGTAACTCTAAGGAGAGAATATACACCACAGATTATTTTGAGAATTTTTTTTTTTTGTTTTTTTTTTTAATTTTTTTATTTCCAGTAATATCCAAAAATTATACTTGAAAAAAGTACTTTGGATGTACCTTTATAAACCGGTAAATGTAAGGGGGAGGAAGTACAGATTGGGAAATATTTTGTTTTGATTTTTGAATATTGTTGTTTTATGGAAAGAGGACGCTGAAAGAGTGGTCCTTCGTTTTGTGAAAAAAAAAATAATAATATTTTTTTTTTTCATAATAATAATTTTTTTTATTGTTTTGGTTTTTGAATTATTATTATTTTTTTTTTTTTTTGGAACTGGTTTAGTTTGATGCTTTAGGTCTAAGACACAAAAACGTGCTTGTTTTCTGTTGTGTGTAGGTTGAAACAGGTTCATAGGTTTGGTTGTTAGTCAAATTGTATGTCCACTAAAAGGAATGATATTGGTTTATGGACATTGAAACTAACCTACTAAGGAATTTTTTTTTTTGCTTTGCTAGTTGTTTTAACTGTGGGGATTTATAAGCAGTAATATTCTCATTGTTGTCAGTTAAAGTACAAAACGGTGGACGTCTTGGTATTGAATCTAATATCAGATAAAGATTATTAATATAGTATAGCATACGCTATTATACAATAGTTTGACAAACTCAAATTGTTGTATCTTGTTTTATTTTTATTTTATTTATTTTTTTGTGGTTATTTTGCAGTTTTTTTTCATTTAAACTAAATTGCCTTTAACAGAGATTGATGTAAACACGGCTGTCTTTACCTTTCTATTGTTGCTATTGTCTATGCTGTGTAGGCTACAGGCTATTGTTAGGGTGTCTCCACTCCACTAAGCTAAAAGATTGTTTTATTGAGAGCTGAAAATATATTTTATTTTCTACACTTTACTGTATTTTCTGAATTTTATTCTATTTGAGGTTCTGTTTATTGTTTTTTTTCCCTCCTTCTATAGTGACTGTATAGTACAGGGGGAACATTTAACTTAATATAGCTTACAAATTATGCATATTATTTGTTGATAATGGCAGCCATGTCCTGTCTAGAAAAGTTTGTAGCAACATATACTCTTAAACATAAAAGCAATGAATTTGCCTGTGATGCTAAATTGCATTTATCCCCTTGGGTATATGTGCAGGAATTATTTGAAGAACAATTTAAAACAACTAAAAAGAGTAAAAAACTCAAAAGTTTAGCTGTAGCAGGCATGTATGCGGCTTGTATGGCTATGAATGCTAAAATACAGCAATTTGAAGATATAGTCTATAATAAAAATATTACAATTTCAGAGAGGAAAAAGGAGAATACAGCTTTACATAACCAAATACGAACCTTAACCACCCTTAATCAAATGGTTAATGCCTCACAGGAGGAAAATGTTGAAAATTACAAATTGGCTCAATACGAAGTGGTACAATATAAAAACATGCTAACTAAAGTTGAGACTGAACTGGACCACATAACGATTGCATACAAAGTAGTCCAAAATCAGTTACATGAAGCTAAGCAAGGAAAAAGTATAGATCACACACATTGCACGCAAACAGAGTCACAGTTGCTACAAACAATTTCAATGCTTAAAGGACAGGCGGCTGTGGCTAGCAGATGTGAACATACTAATGCTACAGCACCTACTTGTGCCCATGAAATTGGGGACACAGAGGAATATGAAGAGTACTGGGGAGGTGAAGATATGGGTCCTAATTCTGCTTTTCCTGTGGCGATGGGAGAAATCGCGAAGCCACAGGAAAATCGAGAATGCACCACAGTCACAGACCCACCAAACAATGGGGACCAGCTATCCACAAATGAGGAGCAAGACAAGTTCCCCATCATGGGTAGGATCCAGACCCTCTCCTCTCCTGAAGGAAATCAAACACGTTTGGGGTTTGATAGTGAAGGAAATGAGGGGATTTCAGATGTATATCCAATTCAACTGGTAAAAACCTTCAGGAGTGTGGCTGCTTTCAGTGGCAAAATTAAAACTAATGAACACATTCCACATGCAACCAATGTACAACAGAGCTGTGAGCTCTTAGGTGGGAGAAGGCCTAGTGGCCAGGTTAAGGCATCTTCCAGTCCAGGGCAGCGTGTGCAATCTACACATACCATAGATTGTAATGCAACCAGGTTGAGTATTTCTAGAGACAACAGGAAGTTATCTCTTCCTGGAGAAGTTGTTAATTTCAACAACTCATTGAAAGGTGAGAGCTCTTTTATAAATACCCCTAGATCTCTTATGAAGGCAGGAAAAGTTGATAATCAAGTTGGAGCCATTGAAAATTCTCGGCCTAAAAACACACCAGTTGTTAAGAGACGCTTTAATACTTTACAAAGGATAAAGTGCTACACGTGTGGGTTATGGGGCCATATTTCGCAGTTTTGTTTGTCTTCCGGGAAAAAGATATTTAAACACAAGCACTATACGACCAAGAGGCGTGACATGGAAGTATACTCACCGCGCTGGGGTGAAGGGCCTAGGAAATATGAAAATGCAAAATCATACATCCCCTCCTCAACTAATAAGGCCGAAAATTAGGCTTTACAGCAGGAGATTAGGCAAATCAAACAGGATGAGTTTGTGAAAGAATTCCAATCCTTTAAAAGAAACGTTATTGACTCTTTGAATTGTAAAAATGGAGGGAGTAATTTGTCCATCGAGAAACAAAACACTACACTAAAACCGGGTTGGCAATACAATATATAAGTTATGGTGTAGAGTTCTATGGCATTTAAGTGTCACTATATCAAGGCAGGAATGTCATGGACCATTTACCAATATACACGTATGAATGATGTATTGTTTGCTTTAAATAAGGTTAAAGAAAAAAAAAAAAGAGGGGGATATAGTAATAACTGTTTTCTACAAGTTATCTTTTTTCAGGTTACAAAATTCCCCTGAACACGTGACGAGTCATACACACACACACAACGTGGTATTCCACAGAAGGTGGGGCAGAGGTACTTGCAGGCATATGACAATGGAGGAAGAAAGATGGGGGGATGAAAATCAGACACCTGGCTGAAGGGCGTAACCATTCAAATTGTTACACATGTCACTGGGAAAGGGGTCTCATTAGTAGGTCACAGTATATCTATGGCAATTCTAATCAAAGGTCCTTACGGCTCAGACTTACCAGACAAGTATTCAGTTGAATGCATATGTCTTAAATGTACTTGTGTTTTTCTTTCTCTACCTTTGTCCACATTAATAAAGTATAATCTTAGAAAGCCAGGAAAGCTGGTCCCCAGGCCATTATTGTATGCTGTATCCAATTGGAATCACCAGTGAAGGCCATCCCAGAAGCAAGGGTAACAGGAACAGATTCGCCTTATGGACTTTCGTACTGTTATTGGACTATTGTTATGATTGGACTGTTGAGAACAAGGATCCCCATGGTTTTTTTTGTTTTTTGTTTTTTTTTTTTTTTTTGTTTTGGTGCTGTCTCTCATGATTTTTATTATGGACTTAATACATCCAGAACAAGTGATGACTACCGATACTGGGATACAGAAATGTGAACTGTAGAGAGGGAGAGTTTAAAAGTTTTTTCCCTCCAAGAGTTTTTTTTGTTGTTTCAGAAGGCAAAGCCAAAAGTTCCAAATATTAAGGAAGATTACACATAAACCATTATTTGAGGTGTGGCCGAGTCTCATATTCTCAACTGGCCACAAGGGGCCATCTGTTGCCTTATGAGTTTATGTGGAATCTCCAGTAGCAACTGGGAATATAGTTTTGGATAAGAAATAATAGTAGGTGATATTGTTTCTCAGTAGTGGGTTAATTTAGCTAGATGTAAATATGTGACAGGATTTGCCTGAGAAGAGCTAATGCATTTAACAGCTACTTGTAGTATGCGAGAAGGATGTACTGTGGAGACAATCGGCTGTTTACCTATATTTAATATTCAAAGGTCAGGAAGAGATACCATCTGAAGTGTAGTTGTTACAGGGCTAAATTCATTAGCTCGATAAAGGCCTTTGTATTCCTCCGTGCTAATAAACCATTTGTCCATTTCAAAGGGGTGTTTGAGAGGATGAGAATATTTCTTTCATCTGTTCAGGAAAGGAGGTTTTGTCCTGGCTAATGCCATGCGTAAGTTAAGTGCCCCTTCCAAGAGAAGGTGATGACCTTCACCTTAATTCCTCTTCAAACAACTTATCACTAGCTCATTACCCCAACAAGAGGAAGTTGCCCAAATTAGGAGATACGCCTGGTGGGAGTAGAGAGCTAACAGAATACCCCAATCAGAGTGGCCCTATTCAATTCAATGAGAGATGGGCCTATAAGAAGGAATCCCAAAGAGAGTGGTGGAGAGATGAAAACTGACCTGGGCCCAGGAACATTAATATAGGTAATTATCAGAGCATCTCCCAGCACTTAAAGGTATACCTGCTTGTCATGTTTGTTTACTATTTGTATTGTGATGAATATACTTTGTCTTCTTGTGCTATAACCTAATATTTTCTCCCTTAAGACTATAGATATTGTCTGTGTATTAGGTAGACTTTTAACGTTACTTAAATAAATGTTATTATATTAGAGTTTTCACTTCTGGTCAAAAGAACTCTTATTTAACCAACCTCATATCTTATGGTTAATAATTCATAAATATACATTTAAAACGTTAACATTTGAGGAATGGAAGTGAGTTACATGCCAGCTTTTTCTCTTTGCCAAAAAGCTGCTGGGGAGGGTGAACAATTAGGTGAACCTGCTTACAATTATTATTTTTTTACTAAAATACAATGTTAGTTTTCTGGACTACAGCAAAACACGTAACTATGCAACTGACTAAATAGATCTTAAGATCAAAATTAGGTTTATCACCTAATAAGACTGCAAGCTGCAAATTGTGTGATAAAATTGCAAGGAAAGGGCCCAGGCCTTTTTTTTCTCTCTCTTTGCGCGGTGGGATGTGGTGGGATGACAGCAGTGCCGATGCATCAATCATGCATTTCTATCACTGTTTCATAGGCCACCGTGTGGTGTGAGTTGGTGGATTGCCTCGCAATGGGTTGCACTGGGAAAAAAAAAGTACTGCTTGCTGTACTTTTTTTTTTTAGTACACACCACTACAACACAATAGTGTGAACCAGCCATGTATGAGTCAAGCTATTTCACCTTGTCTAACCAGTTGCCTACCTTCAGCACATGTCCATGAACCCCCCTCCTTTGTACTCAGGGTGTCTCCTGTACATCCTGCAGTTTCTTATCTCCCCCTGATCCCTTCAGTGCACAGTGAGACCTGGTGTCTGTAGAAAGATGCTTGAAGCCTTCCTCATTGAATAATCACTCTGACAGCCAATCACAGTGAGCATTCAGTTTACCATGTGTAAACCAAAATAAAAGTAATACAATAGCTGCTAGCTGTCTTATCTCCTGAGTTCCCTGTCAAACAGATCTGTGAGTGAAAGAGTGTAGTTTATTGTGTGCACAGGGAGTTAACTCTTAATTAACCAGGACATGCTCTTATTTTACTACTTAACCCATTCATTTCAACATGCACTATTTAACAGTTTCATCTCCTGTTCCATGTTTCTATTTTAAAATATTTGTTGGAAAAAAAAATATATTATAAAGCACATATATACATTGCTATACATTGCTATCTGTAAGGATTTACTGTTAAAAATGTGTGGTTTAGGATATATTTGTTTTATTTTAAATCAGTAAGAACTCAAAATGACTTATGCATTATGAGAAAAATAAAATATATGCAAAAAAAACTTTCTTTTTTTTTCTTTCTTTTGTAAATAATTTTAACATGCTTTGTACCAAAAATGTAATGTTAATGTTGCAGTAAATAGAACAAGCAGCAGAATAAAATGAACTTGTGTTCAAAATATTACTGAAATTTTTTTCAGATTTTTACTATTTTCTCCTTAAAATGCAAATAAATTAAAACAATTCTCAGAGAACTTTAGAGTCACAAAAAAGTCCTGTTTGTCCCCCCAAAAACAATATATATATATAGATATATATATTTATATATCTATAGATAGATATATATCTATATCTATCTATAGATATAGATATATATAGCTATGTATAGATATCAATTCTTTATCAGGAGTAATTACAAAGTAATTTACAACGTGAACACATAGCAGAAATGTGAAAATATGGCCTGGTCCATAGGAGGTAATCAGGTGTGAGAGCCGAAGTGGCTAAGGGGGGGACTTCAGTGAGACTGCATTACAATAGCTGACCATCATAGCCCTAATGCACCTGATGTGAATCTATTCTTAGGGTGTGGCAATTGTAAAATACAATAACAGCTGACGAAAATGTCCGTGATGAAATTTCTGTTCTGAAATCCCTATTTCAAAAGCAACAGAACCAATGTTCAGAAACTAAATGCTAACATACCACCACTAAGGTTGGCCAGTCACATAGAAAGATCATATCTTAATATGAACAGATATAATGCAATCAAAAAATAATCTCTGTGTGAGACATGAATCATTGCATTGAAAGGTTACTTGTGTTTTTGCAGAGAATTCAGAAGGTCAGGGATTGTGTACTATTAGTATTAATTTATGCTGATACATGTAAGAGCTATGTTCCAGTTTATAACCAGCAAGAATGGCCAATTGCCCAAAATTAATGGCATGCTGGATGTGTGTTGAGTATTTGTAATTACTGAAGCGTGTGATTGTACGTTTCCAAATAATCTGATAGCCAATATATTCCCAAGATAATAGTCATCAGCCTGCAAGTCCTGCTTTTAGTTTTAGGAAATGTTACCATTGGCTGCTGGTTAATGACAACTGTGAGCAGAAAAAGAGTTAATCACTAGCAGTGCATGTTAGGGAATAGCAAGTCTGATATAAGAGTTTTCCTTCCTGGGGAGAGGAAATGAAAAAGATTGTGTGTGTCGGTGTCTGGAAATAGAAAATAATTGAGAACACGAGAAACAAAGGTTTTCATTTTATTAAACAGTTATATAGGAGTTTGTCTGAAATAACAACATCTCTGACACCATAATAATTTAATGTTCCCAAGACTGCTGTATGGTGAAAAGGAATCAGCTGAAGTGGTGCTAGTAAGTACAACTCATTAGTATAACACAGTTACAAAGTATTTTTATCTGCAAGCAATGGTAGAAATAAGCTGAGCTAGCATACAGCTATATCATACAGGTCCAAGTAAGATATTTATAAATGAAACACTAAATAGGAGTATTAAGATCTTCAAATATTTTAGATTTAGGCATGTTCAATAAACAAATGCTGGACCCAAAACAGCCAAAAAGAAATAATCTTTCTTTAAGCTGACATCAATAAACTGAGTACATCTCAGTTTGCTTTGCAGTGATTTATTAGGTGCACCTGTTTTCTGCTAGGGAAGTGTTTGGATGCCCTGACCACCCCAAATATGTAACATTTAACTTATGCTGAAACCATTACACCACACTCATATCTGTTTTCATGAAATGACATGGCCAAACTGTCATTCATCAAATACATGAATTATAAAAAAGGTCAAGTCTGAACATGTAGGCCATTTACAGGATAATTTAGAGTTGTTGACTGAGAAAAAAAAGATGGCAAATGTATTAAATGCATTTGTCAGCTTTCTGTATACAAAGAGAAATGGGAAAGTTTAAGTCCTTAATGGGGATAGTATTGACATAGCACCAATGGTTCAAAATTGATATGGTCCAGAAACATTTAGACAAAACAAAGGTGAATAAAGCACATTGACCACATGGTTCACAACCCACATGTCCTCAAAGAGCTGAGCGCAGTTTTGTCAAAGTCAAAGTCATTGTTTTTTAGAAACTATTCAATGACTGTCTGGGTACCACTAGATTGGTGCAAGGCTGATGTCGCACCCATATTTAAAAGAGATTACGTTTGGCAGTGGTGTACCCCAAAGTCCCTTTTAAACCTATTTATAAATTATATAGAGCTTGGGATTAAAAGCACCACATCAGTCTTTGCAGATGGCCCCAAGCTATGTAGTGGAATAATGTCCTTACAGGATGTCTGCAACTTACAAGCAGACCTTAAAGTGGACTTTCAGTCAAAATCTAAGTAAGGCTACACCTACCCCTACCCACATTCCAAGATTATTTTACTACCCTGTGAAGGAATACTTACCTATTCTGATTTCATGATCTCTGCAGCAGCGGCTTCCATGAAGAGGAAAGATCACAGACAGTGGCTGCAAGTGTGAAGACGTCACCCATAGGCTTACTGTGAGGCATCCATTGTTGGCTGCCCCTCCTCTACACTAAAGCCAGCGCTGAGACCTGACCATGTGACAAGACAGGAGTAGCTTCAGAATAGATAAGTATAAGCATCCTTAGCCTTAGTTACATTCTGACTAAACTTCCAATTTAATTCTCTATTTAATCGGGCAATTATGTGGCAAATAAAGTTTAATGTTGATAAATGTAAAGTTATTCATATGGGGGTTAAAAACATGCATACATCATACATTCTAGGAGGAGTACACCTCCTTAATGCTCAAGAAAGATCTTGGGGTTTTGGTAGTTCATAGCCTTAAAACGGTATTAACCCCCCCCCCACCAACCATTTATATTTTCTAGCTTACCAATTTATTTTTATAGGTTCTTTTCCTTTAGTTCAGCTGGTGGTCCAGCGCCACTTCCTGTCTAAGGGTGTCTACATTCTGGATGAAGTATTAAAGCAGAAACCTTTGTCAGTCTGGGGGTAAGATGGTATTAGACTAAAAGATTTAGATGAACTTTTGAAGCTGAACTCTAGTTAACACTTTATGAGCAGTTACAGCAAACTGTTTTTTTTCTTTGGGAATAAAGTTTACACATAAATTAATAAAAACTGATCATTGAAAGCACCCCTGTCAGATTTAATGGTTTGTCTTAACCCTCTAACTGCCACTTTGTCTAGACAGCTTTGTCTGTTAAAGGAAGTTGAAAACAACATACTTGTTGGTAAAAATAAAGAAAAAAAGAAACCTAATACAACCACCACATCTAAGATTTGATAAGCTGCAATTTAATAATTTTTTGTTTTCAGTTTAATGCTACTTTAATTAAAACATGCAACACCAAACTGCATTATCTAAAGCAAGTAAAATATGTTCTTTAATTAAAAAAGATATAGACTCCAGAGAGACTTAAAGGATAAGTTCACCTTTGGAATGTGTTACATCTTGAACCTGTATTTATGGTGAAACATGTAATATATTCCAGCTCTTGCCTCCTCTCTGCTCATTCCTCCTCTTAGAGACAGCTTGTAGTTCTATGAACTGTGGGGGTGCTGGTGAGTGCTCTCCTAGTTTATTGATTCCTCTTGCCATTCAGTAACTGTCTGCCCCTATTGGTGGTATGGGCAGATAGTGCACTGAGAGTCTGCAGGATCCTGGCATTGCACTCACCATCTTCTGATCAAGGGTGCAATGTCTTACAGGCTGCAGACTAAAAAAAAAATACATGCACATTTTTTACCTGCAAAAAAATGTACGTTTATTATTTTTTCATAAAAGGTGAACTTACCCTTCCATTTTGCCCCTGTACAAATCATCGGTAAGACCTCTGAAATCCAGCTGAAATGCAGTTCAGTTTTGGGCACCAGTTTACAAAATAAATACTAGGGAAGTGAAAAAAGTGCAGTAAAGAGCAACCAAAAAGAAGCATGGAGAAGCTGAGCTATGAAAAAAGATTAGTATTTTTTAATTTTTTTTTCTCTTGAGAAGTGGCAATTATGGGGGATATGATCATCATTCATAAATACAAGTGGTTAATATAGTGAATTGGTGTGGAGTTATTTATTTTAAGGTCATCACAGAGCACAAGGGGCACTCTTTATTTCTGGAGAAGAGAATTAACCTCCACTTACAGAAAGGCTTCTTCACAGTAAGAACTGTGTAAATGTGGAATAGGCTCGCTTAAGAACTAGTTGCTAGATGCATTCCTAAATGAACAAAACATAACAGAATACTGTATTAGCATTTATAGGTAATAACACCAGGGATTGTTCATCCAGGGAGTATCCATTTGGCTTCTAGGGAATCAAGAATGAATTTATTGTCTTTTTTTTTCAACCCTACTAGCTCTGTAACTGTGTAACTTTGCAAATGTTTGAAAATACTGCACTACACTATGCACCTATAGCGGTATAAGTCCTCAGTATATGGTAGAGAGTTTGTAGAGACAGTGAGATGAGTTAGGCTACAAATAATCCAAATGAGACTTTTCTTAAAGTAGTTTTTTTATTTTTATAAATGTACTTTCTCTATCATTTGTAATATAAATATATATTTCACCATAATAACCTTTTACTATCCGTAAGGAGCTGTTAGATAAGATAACAATAATATTCATTATATATTGGACCTCCTTCTAATAAGGTCTCCCATTATTGTGACATCTAGATTTTTGTCATTCCCTAAAGATTTGTATATCTGTAGTGCTCAGTGCATGTTGATAGTGATACTTACAGCAGTAAGCCTTAAGCTGATACAGAACATAACCATATATGCAGTATGCTGTCAGGGTTTTTCTGATTTTAAATTATAAAATATTATTTTTGGATGAGAGTTACTTGAATCTCGGATGAACTAAGTCTTACAGGGTCACATTATTGTTAAAAAAGGGTGCAAAATGTGTACAAAATATTTTTTAAGGAAGAATCATTATTATGTTCACATGGATCCCTGGATAAAATTACACCTCTTTAGCCAATATTACATAATCAAGATGGTAATACACCAAAGTTTAATATCACAAATAATGCCACACACACACCCCAAGAATATAGCTATATACTCTCAAAATAAATTGACATATTTAACTTAATGTAAAGATAAGAAACATTTTATTTGCTATAAGAATGAATCAAATAAATCAAATTGTATTCCCAGAAGACCTAATATAGGGATTTCTAGTCTTATAGTGCTATCTGGTTGATAAGTTAACCCACTGGCTGTGCAAACAATTAGTTAATCCATAATATTATTTCCCAATCAGAGGTGAGTAAATATTTCAAACTACACCCTCTCGTCTGATCCCTAGTTCATAGAATTTTCAGGAATAAGATGGGAGATTCAGAGAGGGATGAACCACATCGTTTGAGGACCATCTTGCTCCAGTTCAGTCTTCAGCTTCATCATCTTGAATCATCACCCTCGTCAGCATGCTCTCGTACAGCTCTCTCTCTTGGTCTGAGGTGCTCAATATATATCCTTGAAGGCTCTACCAGGGTGTGGCACATAACTCAGCACCAATAACTTTTTGGGTATAATATAATCTGATCATTGCTTTGAAAAATGCCATCTTACTCTTATATACAGTATATATGTGGTGAGCTATATTTTAGTATATTCCGTTCACAGAGTCATAACCCCTAGTGATGAAAGAGTACCGTATTTGCAGGCGTATAAGGCGACTGGGCATATAAGACGACCCCCTATTTTATTACTCGCCGTATAAGACTACCCCCCTGCCCAGGCAACATCATTTTAAAAAAAACATCAGAAACATCAGAAACATCAAAAAAATCAGACTTAACATCAGATTTGATTTAAATACATTAATTTTAATTAAAATGGTTATGAATAACTGGTACTTAAAATGTTTCAAAATCCTACTCATGTTCATTCTCTGACATATAAGTTCATCAACGACATCTTGTGTTACATTTGTAAGACAGTCATCATATGGATCTAATTCCGAATCAAATGATATGGCTTCAACTTTGGCTAGCCCTTCAACTTGTCACAAGTAGACAAAGTTGCACAAAACATCCAACTGTGGAGCACGCATGTTTCCTCCTTTTGTGAATGACTTTTTGCCGCTAACCATCCACTCATTCCACTGTTCTCGAATGCGATCTTTAAATGGCTTGTTTAGGCACACATCCAGTGGCTGTACCAATGATGTCAATCCTGCAGGAATAACTGCTGCATCTGTGTTTATTCTTGTCAGCCTTTCCTTTGGGCTGGGAGTTACAGTTTTTCTCCATTGTTTTGGCTCATTTCTTGAAACAGAAATGACATTCTCAAAACTCTAAGTTCATTTGGCAAAACAGTCTTACAGTTCAGCACAACACTATAACTCACGTGCAAAAGCTCATATCTCTCCCAAAACTGTTCACTCATGCTTCAAAACCATATTCCTTTCCCATATAAAGAGTCAGTGCCCCCAAAATGGCAAAGATTCTTCTCAATTGCTTTGGCTCATTTCTTGAAACAGACCAGACGTTCTCAACTCTCTTGGTGCTTTTGCCAAAATAACCTGGATGGTTCAGCACAACACCATGGTTCACCTTCAAAAGCTCATATCTTTCCCAAAACAGTTCACTCATGTGTCAAAAATAAATTTCTTTCTCATTCAAATAGTCAATGCCCCCAAAATGCTTCGTCCCTTTGGCATTGTGTAAGTACTGCAAGTCAAAATGTTTAGATGCTTTGTCTCTAAGGCAGAGGACCATTGAAATATCCCTCATGTCCATCTTTCAGTCTTAGCCCAGTCCTTCATTGACAATGGTTACTGTACAGTTTCTGTCTAGCTAACTGAATACAATTGTGTATAAAACTGAAAAAAATAAAAGATTTTAGGGTAAGAGTAGCCTCCAAGGTTTGACATCACACACTGCACTCATACTGCCAAGGAAAAATCACTTTACAGTATTGTAACCATTATCATTCACACACAAAGTAACTTCCATACATCAGAGTAAAAAGAAAATGTATACAGCATAATATACGGAAATATAAACACACAAACAAAAAACAAGGAAAATTACATTTAGCCTACAATGCTGTAAATAAAGCTGGAGTTTCACAACTATTGTAACATCTCTTCACTGGCCACCGTCCTCACCCTCCTGCCCACCCACACGCTGCTGTCTGTCTGGCCACAGATTCTCATCAACATTGCAGCGTATATCCTCCCTTGCGATGCAATGAGGGAAGAAATGGTGTGCATGTCGCAACCATCCCCTACACTGATCTCCTGTAATATCCTCACAGGCAGCATCCATTGCATGGAGCAGGGACCTCTGATCTTGAGCCCGATGCTCATACACTCTCCACCTCCAAGCGGAGAAAAACTCCTCAATAGGGTTGAGGAAAGGAGAGTAAGGTGGTAGGAACACCATATCCATCCTTGGATGAGCAGTTAACCAGGCCCTGATAAGCAGGCCACGGTGGAAATTCACATTGTCCCATACAATTATATATTGTGGTAGGTGAGGCCCTATGAGACCTCTCTTATTTTCAGGGATCAAATCCAAATGAAGGCGGTCCAAGAAGATGAGGAGCTTCTGTGTATTGTATGGGCAAAGACTGGGGATGTGAGTGGCCACACCATTCTCAGAAATGGCAGCACACATAGTTATATTGCCCCCTCGCTGGCCTGGGACATCCACCATGGCCCGGTGGCCAATAAAATTTCAACCACGTCTTCGGGCCTTGGCCAGGTTGAAGCCAGTCTCATCCACATACACGAGTATGTGAGAGGTCTTGTTTCCTTCCAATGCCATTATTCTCTACAATAGAGTAAAAAAAGAAAACATCAAATCAGTCATACAGCATACACTACAGTTACAGACAGTTACATAGGAATGTTCTACACAAGTTCAATATATTACTGGCCAGTATTCCAGTGGTTCCAAACCTGGGGTACATGTACCCTATGCAGAGGTACTACAGGGGTATTTGACAGAAAGGGGAGGGGAAAATTATCAATGAGTAGACTTACTGAAATGTTACAGTAAAACCCACAGTATTAGATTTACATGGGAGGCGCTACTGTAATTGCAGCTCTTTGACCCTTTTTCTTACTGTATTGTATGTTATATTCTTCAAAATAAGGATTATAATGATAATTGCATCATACAGTAAGCTGCAGTTTTTAGACAAAATGTTTATAAATCAGATACGTAAATCAAATACTTTCATACCTGGATTACCTAGATTCAGAAATCAGGTAAAGTGGGTCCTGAAACCAATACATTTTGGGAACCACTGCTTATGGTACTTGTAAAAAGGTTATCTTGATGGACAACCAGTGACTGACTTACATGTACATACTGGTACCGCAGCTCTTTCACTCTGTCAGAGTTCCTCTCAAATGGGTCCCTGTAAATTTGCTTCATTGTCATCTGATGCTTCTTCAATATGCGGGCTATTGTGGAGATGCTTATAGAGTGACATTTTGGAATATGGCTTTGTCTTGTAGGATTGCAGTGCGGATCTGTCTCAATGTGATGGCATATACATTATATAATTCCATCATTGAATGACTACATACCTGTTTTCCCTGCAAAAGGTTTGGATGATAGAGAAGACTGTAGAGCGAGGCACATTAGGCTGCACTCAGCGACCTGCCTCCGCCATTGTGAGGCCATGGTTGATGACATGGTCTATAATTGTGGCCCGAATTTCATCAGGGATAGCATTGTGTCTTCGTGCTCCTCTGCCTCTTCCCCCTATTCCACCACCACGCACCCTTACTCCTCTTCCTCTTCTTCTTCCTCTTCCTCGAGCAGGCAGTTTCCCTTGTTCATTTACTTGGCCAGGTGCCTCCATGTTCAGAAATTGTACTGGTCCTGCATGGTCAAGCTCTATATATACATGTTTGGCAGCATTTACAATCATGGACAGCACCTGTCAGGTAACTAAACATACTGTTTGATTGGTCATCTGAGACCAACTCCGACTCCTCCTTTGTTAGTCAAGTTCTAGTTTCACCTGACTGTCAATTGCTGTAATTATTTTATCAAATGTTCCAAGAGGTTCATATATGGTATTCATGGTATTATGTTCCTGAATAATTTTGACAATTGAACAGACTATTGTGCATGTGATGACTTAAACAATGAAATGACGCTGACACGTTTTGGAGAGAACAATCATTAGACTGAGAATTGACAATCAGTTTAGATCAACAAGATCTATTCACTTGGAAATTGTGCTAAATGTAGGCTACTTGTACTTAATCATTTGAAAGATGTACTGAGACATTGAGACATGTACTGAGACATTTGCAATTTTGATGAAATGAATGAGAAATTCAATTCAGTTGTGTACAATTGCCAAGTGGTTTGGAGATGTGTCCATGTTGTTTTGAGAATGTCATTTCTGTTTCAAGAAATGAGCCAAAACAATGGAGAAAAACTGTAAATGAGCCCCGAACATATCCCACACCAGTAGGCTACGTTCTCGACAGTCCACCTGGTCACCTACTCCATACATTTTCAAGCCATAGCTTTACCCCTTCATCCATCCAGCCTTTTTCATTCACATGTACAAAAACTCCAACAGGGAAATTGATTTTCATATTTTAGCTATATAAGTTGAGGCATTTCTTTGTGGAATATAAACGTATGTGTCTACGTTATACTATTAATTCTGCTGCTATACATGATTGTTTGGGACTTAATTATTAAATAGTATTTTTTCTTTTTCCGTAGTATATATACTTACATACTATTTCATTGTGCTAAAAATATCTACATAGAGCAAAAATTCAGGAACTAATGAATTGGTCACCGTCATTATATTTGATTTTTTTTCTATATTGTAGGCACCGCCATGTATCGATCAATTAAACAATCGATACAACTGACTTGTTTAATCATTCAAACTCCCTGACAATGCCGAATATAAACTAAGATGTTGAAAATGGGAAAAAGAGCCACAATAGCGGTTCAAATTTATTTAATGAACAAAAGGTTAACTATACATTCTCATTTATCTGCACTGTTTTGCAATAATTGCAGCTTAGTAACACCAAAGCATATAGAATTTCTTTTTTGTAAATTCACCAAATTGTTACACAAGTGAAAACTAATAATTTGATGTTTGAAAGGTTTATACCTTCAAACAAACCTATAATTCTATAAAAAAAATGATATTTATCTTCAGTTGAACAACTTTAGTCTATGCCATAAAAGCTCAAGTTTACTTGTGTTCAACTACTTTATTCAACTACTTTATTTGTATTTCTATATGTACATCTTCATCACTGTTTAATTATACCAGGAAACTAGTCCTTAAGGCTTGACAGACACTTATCACATTAAAGAACTTTAATCAATAATGGTGACATGCTTGCCAAGTGCAGCACAAAGAATGTCAACACACGTCAAGGGAGCTTCAATCAATTGTACAGCTAGAGATGGAAATCCATGCTCACAGAATGCACAATCTACAATGTTACTAAGAATAACCTTGCATATATTCCTTACACAGTATATAGATAGATAGATAGATAGATAGATAGATAGATAGATAGATAGATAGATAGATAGATAGATAGATAGATAGATAGATAGATAGATAGATAGATAGATAGATAGATAGATCTATATATATATATAGATATATATAGATATATATCTATATATATCTATATATATAGAGAGAGAGAGAGAGAGAGAGAGAGAGAGAGAGAGAGATAGCTATAGATATCTATATCTATAGCTATCTCTCTCTCTCTCTCTCTCTCTCTATATATATATATATATATACAGTATATGTACAGTACAGTATATATATATATATATATTATAAAAATATAATATAATATATATTAGTATACACTTTATATACATACAGTATGTACAATAACACCTTACATTGACTTCAAATTACTTCATTATTTAAATGCACAGATTCATAAAAGTGAATTTTCACAACTGCATTTCTGCTGCTAAATGTAACATTTATTAGGATTTTATTTTTACAAAATTCTTAATTGTTTTAATTGTTCTATTACCATAAATGTATATATTAAATCAAATATTAAATAGGGTATGTAAAACATATTTAAAACTGAGATTGGTTTGTAAGCTGACCTCCAAAGGTTTTCCTTGGTGACAATTTCAGAATGTAGAATTTAGAACTATCTAGGAGCAGAGCTGTCAGTAGACTAACAATGAAATCTGTCTTAATTGGGATAACACTGAATAGCAGGCACTACATTGCACAAATTACATTAAGTTAATATGGCTGATTTGTGTGCATATGTAATCACAAGCCAGAAAAAAAGATTATGAGAACAATAACTCCTTGTGGTCACCTAGCTTACAATATCGCTGTCACTAATGATAAGTAAATCACTTGTTGCTGACACTTTAATCAGACATCTCTGATTCTCTTATTTATAAAGCCAGTCCATGTTTTGCCTCAAGTATACCTGATTCACAAACAAACGTAATGAAGAAACCAACCAAACAAAGCACTGTTCCAGGTAGGTCTGCAATATCCCTTCACAAGTCCTCATCTGCAGGTGCCTGCCTGGCTCCCAATCACAGAAACTCAAAAGAAAAGATGGATGGCTGCACACTTCAGTGGGGCACTTTCCAATATGCAAAGAATTTATACCAATAAAAAAATCAATAAAAGGCATTACAGCACAAGGATACAGGAGATCTTTTGACGCGTTTCAGGAAAAAAGGCGCTTATTCAAAACAAAGAGCCGCTGAAAGCACTACCTCTTAAGTACAAACATACAACACCTGATGTATAGCAGGACGCAATCAGCAATTTTACTCCCTCTTGACACTCACAGCAAATTGGTATAAAACCAATTCATAATAATGCATAATAAACATTAAAATTAAATAAAATAACTTCAAGAACCTAAAAGCATAGTCATAAAAGATTCCGAAAACAATGATGCTATATCTAGGGAGGAAGTCTTCATAACCACAATGAGAAATTTTTGGTGAATGGGTAGGGGTACAATGTACCCGGTACCCATTCACATGGGGGGTGGGATCTGGGGGCCCCCTTGTTAAAGGGGGCTTCCAGATTCCTATAAGCCCCCCGCTCACAGACCCTGACAACCAATGCCAGGGTTGTTGGGAAGAGGCTCTTGTCCCAATCAACATGGGGACAAGGTGCTTTGGGGGGACCTCAAAGCACCTTCCCCATGTTGAGGGCATGTGGCTTAGTATGGTTCAGGAGGGGGGCGCTCGCTTGTTCCCCCATCCTGACCTCCAGGCTGCATGCTTGGATAAGGGCCTGGTATGGATTTTGGGGGGGCCCCACGCCAATTTTTTTTTAATTTTGGCGTCGAGTTCTTGTTAAAATCCATACCAGGCCCTTTAGGTCTCTTATGGACTGGGGGAGACTGCGCGTCATTTTTTTCCTGGGAGTCGGCAATACATTACAGCCACGAGCAAGTTTAAAAGACATTTTTTCCTTTTCCTTTCCTTTGCTGCGGCACTGTTCTACACATCACACAGATGCGCCACTTTACAGGCAGACTAAGGGGACCCCCAGGCACGATATTTAAAGGAATATTTCATTTTTATTGTTTCACTTTAAGCACTAAACTAAGCCCCCAGGTCCCCATACACTTTTATGACAATAACTTGCATATAAGCCTTTAAAGTGAGCACTTTTGATTTTTCATGTTCGTTTCCCATAGACTTTAATAGAGTTTTTTTGCCTGTTCGCATGTTCTGGTGCAAACCGAACCAGGGGGTGTTCGGCCCATTCATAATGATTACTGACACTAACCAGACATACAACATTCTCAGGTTTACCATGCCAGTCTAGGTTTTGCCTCAAGTATACCTGATTCAAATACACAGATAATGAACAAAGAAAAAGAATAGCTCATCCCTACTGACCTAATTCATATGTTTTCTGTTTTTTGGAAGATCAACCCAGTCATTTAAAGGGCCTTTAAGCAAATTTCAGAAATCAGCAGAAGCTTGAGCAATGAAAGGAAAGTTCCCTAAAAGAGTGGCACAGCACTGGTTCTGAACACCTTGCATTGTTATACATCCAACAGTAGTTTTAAACTTAAAATGAATTGATTTTGTTTGAATCTTGCATTGCTGGTCACACAAGTAATTTGAGACATTTTACATTAAAAAAACATTTTACATTAAAAACACTAGCTTCATAAAGATAAGTCCAGCAAAAATGAAGAGTTTGCTTTGCACACAGATCCTAAGGCTAATAAAGAACTAACAAGGTGACAGATTAAGACCCCTTTCACATTGAAGGCAGTTTTCAGGCATTTTAGCTCTAAAAATAGCGCCTATAAAGTGCCTGAAAACTGCCTCCAGTGCCACCCCAGTGTAAAAGTCCAAGTGCGTTCACTCTGGGGCAATGCACTCGCAGGACGGGAAAAAGTCCTGCAAGCAGCATCTTTGGGGCGGTTTGGGAGCGCTGTATACACCTTAACCACCCCTGCCCATTGGAATGAATAGGCAGCTCTTTGGAAACGTCTGAAAAGTGCTTTGGAAGCGCTGCAACACGGCTCTTTTAACCTCTTCTTTGTCCGCTAGCGGGGGTTAAAAGCGCCCCACTAGTGGCCCAAAAGCGCTGCTAAAACGATGCCAAAGCGCTGCTAAAACGAGCCGCGCTTTACCACCAACAAGGCCGCAATTTGAAAGTAGCCTTATAGTTGGTAAAATCCTACCACCTTCTAGGCGTTAGTCAAAATTAAGAACAAACAACTTTGAAATTGTGTGACAGTTAAAGAGCCTCACCAAATTATTTACATATCCTGAGTAGTAAAAGCACTTTAAAACAAGCGCTCTTTCATCATTGTGACAATAAGCATTGTGGATAAATTCTAAAGTTCACAATGCAGGCATTGAAATCCTAGCTTTTTTTAGGAGAGGAGATCTTGGAAGGCTGACAGCCTTCTACAGTACACACAACAGAAACACGACTTTAACCACTTCAGCTCTGGAAGATTTACCCCCCTTCATGACCAGGCCATTTTTTCAATACGGCACTGCGTTATTTTGAATGACAATTGTGCAGTCATGCGACGCTGTACCTAAATAAAATGTATGTCCTTTTTTTCCCTCAAAAAGAGCTTTCTTTTGGTGGTATTTTATCACCTCTGCATTTTTTATTTGTGCGCTATAAACAAAAAAAGACCAACAATTTTGAAAAAACAAACAATATTTTTTACTTTCTACTATAAAACCTATCCAATAAAAAAATTGAAAATATCGAATTTCTACATAAATTTAGGTCAATATGTATTCTGCTACATATTTTTGGTAAAAAAAATTCCAATAAGCGTAATGACACTGGTTGGGAAGGGGTTAACATCAGGGGCGGTCAAAGAGTTTACTGTGTGCCTAGCCTGTGTTTTACTACAGTGTGGGAGGTGCAGGAAGATATGGATCCATGTCCCTGCTTTGCACACAGGATCCATGCCTTCCTTCCTGTCAGAACGGCGATCTGCCTTGTTTACATTGGCAGATCGCCGTTCTGTGTCTCTGCAGAATAATCGGTGGGTGTTGGCAGACATCAAGCCCGTGGTACCTGCTGATCAGATCCGCTGTGTATAATCACATTCCTGCCTACTATCTGGAAGAGCCGCATTACATATATATAGATGTGATCTGGCGCACAGCTGCTGCCCTGTAGCAGTAAAACTGCTATAGGGCGGTCAGCAAGTGGTTAAAGTCTTTGTTGTGATTAGTGATTAGCTTGGGTTTAAACTTGGTTTTAGTCTGAGTCCAATTTTGTCTGGACCTGGAAGTTAGCGGTCATTGCTGAGCATATTAGCTGTGAGCAGAGGATTCCACATTAGGTTAATAATGTCATGAGCATCCCACGTCCCGTGGTATGTGGCAGGTGTGGTGCAGTGATGCTGGTGTTCTTGTCGCTGGAGGAGGCTGGGTGTATTACCCACCTTATCATGGTTACATGTGTGGTATTAAAGCTACTTCCCATTTTGTCATTACTTGAACAAGTGGGAGGATCCCCAAAAACACATGGCTACCACACATGTAACCAAGAAGAGGATGACTAGCCATGGTATTTTGACTGCTATAACATCTCCAAGGACAATATCACTGGCTCCTGACTTGTCGCTGGAGGAGGCTGGGTGTATTGCCCACCTTATCATGGTTACATGTGTGGTATTAAAGATACTCATTTTGGTGGCTCTTCCCATTTTGTCATTGATTGAACAAATGGGAGGATCCCCAAAAACACATGGCTACCACACATGTAAACAAGAAGAGGGTGACTGGCCATGGTATTTTCAGTGCTTTAACATCTCCAAGGACAATATCACTGGCTCCTGACATGCCCATCCTACCCCAGCACTTCTAAGCTCTGACACTTGTTTTTAAACAATGAATTGCTATTGTATTGTATTAGGTTGGTGCACTTTTTCTTGCTTATGTCTCTTAATTATCAAAAACAAATGTAAGTCCAGTTCAATAATCCATCCTGGTTGAAGTGAACAATGCTAGATTTGTTAATATATTTGAAGTGTCATTGCTAAAAACATGCGTTCAATATCCTTTAGCTAGGGATCTCTCAAGTGTGAGGAGCTTTGCTCTGTAATGCTAAATGCAGTCTCAGGAGCACGTCTGCTATCTTTTTCACATATGAAGTGACAGGCACTCCCAGCTCGAAGATATAATGACATTTCACAAAGCACACAAGAGGATTTGGGGAAGAGCGTACAGAATTAAAGATGATGGCGAGGAGCCATAAAAATTCCTAGTCCATACACAATAGAATCTTTAATTTTTTTATGTCTAAAACACCAAATTTAAAGCCTCGCTCCAGGCACCAAAAAAAAAACCTGCAGTGGGGACTCCGCGCACATCAAGGGTCTAATTCCTCCCACCGCCTTCTCTAACCTATGCTGACATTCTCCCCCCCTTACCTGGTGAGACCAGAAATACTCATCTAAGCCCCCATCCAGATCCCTTGCCACTTCCAATTCTGGTGTTAAGGACCACCAATCCAGTGCTGAAATGGTGCCCTGAGACCACTGGTACCCAACCACCCCCTTGTAATGATGTCAGTCTTCTCTCCTGAGAGGATCTATCCTGCGACCATCCAATAGGAAGTGGCTATGTTGGGCAGACAGTGATGTGGACAACAAAAGAAGGACCCTAAACAAGAAATAAACAGAAGAGGAGTAGACTTGGGGCTAAAATGCCACATGAACGCAGCTTAACGTAAGTAAAATGGGCATTTACAGTCCCTTGCAAAAGTATTCACCCCCTTGGCTTTTTACCTATTTTGTTACATTACAGCCTTTAGTTCAATGTTTTTTTAATCTGAATTATATGTGATGGATCAGAACACAATAGTCGAAGTCGGTGAAGTAAAATTAGAAAAATATATACATAAAACTATTTTTCAGAAATAAAAAATAATATCCAAATCTTTGATGATCCCTAGGAGCACCATCAAATCTACCATAACCAAATTGAAAGAACATGGCACAACAACAAACCTGCCAAGAGACCTTGGCAGGTTTGTCAAGAGGCCGCACACCACAACTTACGGACCGGGCAAGGAGGGCATTAATCAGAGAGACAGCACAGAGACCTAAGGTAACCCTGGCGGAGCTGCAGACTTCCCCAGCAGAGACTGGAGTATCTGTACATAGGACGACAATAAGCCATACGCTCCATAGAGTTGGGCTTTATGGCAGAGTGGCCAGAAGAAAGCCATTACTTTCAGCAAAAAACAAAATGGCACGTTTTGAGTTTGCGAAAAGGCATGTGGGAGACTCCCAAAATGTATGGAGGAAGGTGCTCTGGTCTGATGAGACCAAAAATTGAACTTTTTGGTCATCAAAGAAAACGCTATGTCTGGCTCAAACCCAACACATCACATTACCCAAAGAACACCATCCCCACAGTGAAACATGGTGGTGGCAGCATCATGCTGTGGGGATGTTTTTCAGCAGTTGGGACAGGGAAACTGGTCAGAGTTGAGGGAAATATGGATGGTGCTAAATACTGGGATATTCTTGAGCAAAACCTGTACCACTCTGTGTGTGATTTGAGGCTAGGACGGAGGTTCACCTTCCAGCAGGACAATGACCCCAAACACACTGCTAAAGTAACACTTGAGTGGTTTAAGGGGAAAGTTGTGGGCATGTTCTGTAAATTAAATGATGCAAATCCTCAAACAATCCATGTTAATTCCAGGTTGTGAGGCAACAAAACATGAAAAATTCCAAGGCGGGGGTGAATACTTTTGCAAGGCACTGTAGATAGGGATTTTTTTAACACTGTAATCAGATTAGAAGGCAGTGAATTGGGGTACATCTTTATCCCAGTGAGGGGCTTTAAATCTGAACAGGTTCAGCCTGTGGATAACATTGAGAAAAAAAGAGCAAGACTTTGAGGAAGAAGAAGCAGTCTCGCAGGATCACAGGGTATAAGTGAAGCCACAAGAAGAAAAGAAGGCACAGCGAGGATATAAAAGTAGCTTTTATTGAATAACGTATTTTATTTTTGTTTTTGCTTTCACATACTGTATACTTTAGAGGCTCCAAAGGCTCTGTGGGTAAAAATCTAAAAACAACAAAATGTAATTCACTAGAAGAAGATTCACTCTTAAATGTGTCTGTTTCGTAAAAAATATTAGTTCTAAACTCAAACTGTTTTTAGCCTAATGCATTCCCTGCCTTAAGGTAAAAAATGTCCCACCTCCCTGTCCTCCCCTAACCACTTACCTGGCACCTCTCAACCATCCAGCGTTGTCTCGCTGGCAGCAATGCTCCTTCTATTCCATGTCTCACAGGAGACTTGAGCAGCAGCAGGAACCGTAGCCTGCTGCTACTGTCAGTCAAATTCTGTGAGGAGGGAGTAGGGGGCATGGCTGATATGCAATGTGTGTCTATAAATGTACACAGCCTGGCTCAGGAGCATGCCCACACAGGTGCCTCCTTCAGCACATGGCTTGCTATAAGGGCACTCGCAGGAAAGAAGTGGAGCAGGGGACTCCAAAAGAGGAGGTGAGCCACTGCTCTGTGCAATAACAATAGCTTGAACAAGCACCTTCATGATAGGATCAGCAGGTATTATTTTAATGTGGTAGTAAACTCACCTGTTGCACTATATAAAGCAGTATAAAATGACTTGCAAGTTGTTGGCTTTAAAAATATTTTAACTTGTGCAGTTTAGGAGATATCACCTGTTGTTTCTTTCAATGATGTCACTAGCGCATGTGCATTTTTTTCCCGATTTATGGCACACTGAGCTTGCAGTCAATCTTAGTATCTACATGCCGTGTCTTGGTTTGCATTATCAAACAAATACAAGGAAATTTCCAAGATCAAACTTACCAACCAGCCAGCGACCAACCAAATTGACCTGTCTAACAATATGCGTTAAGGTATTTTTTAAGGTATTTTGGTTTGCATTATTCCACAGCATTGCACTGAAATCCTGCGAGACCGCTGCCCATTCACAATGCTGGACCGTGGTCACCATGGTAGCCTTACATGAAAAGGAGGCTTGGTTCGCTTGTACTGTACATGTGTGAGATTCTGAAATACTAGACATAGTAGAACGGGTGGAAGTGCAGATGCGGAAGGAATAAGGAGGTAGCAGCAAAGATGGCGTTGGCTTAATTATGAATGGAGAAATAACAGTAAGAAAGCTGAGATGATGTTCTAGAGCAGGGATAGGCAACCTCAGCCCTATAGCTACCAATCCCATCATGCCTCTGCCTCTAGGAGTCATGCCTGTGATTGTCAGGGTCTTGCAATGTCTCATGGGACTTGTAGTTTCAAAACAGTTGGCGGGCCGAGCTTGCCTACCCTTGTTCTAGAGCGTACAGCTTGGTGTGGAATTGCATAACATAGTGGTAGGATGCTTGCAGGGGATTTTTTTTACTGAGTTTACTACCGCTTAAATGAAAGCTATATATTTTTTGTTCTAAAAAATAACAAACATGTCATACTTACCTGCTCTGTGCAGTGGTTTTGCAGAGCAGCCCCCGATCCTCCTCTTCTTAGTTCCCCCGCCTGGCTCCTCCCTGCTATTGAGTGCCCCCCTAGCAAGCGGCTGCAATGGGGGCACCCAAGCAGGTGTGCCCCCGAGCCTTTGCTTTGTGTGTCCATTCAGACACAGAGTCGGGCTCAGCCCTGCCCCTCCCCTCCCCTTCCTCATTGGTTCACTGGCTGAGATTAACAGCAGCGGGAGCCACTGGCTGCCGCACACAGAAGGTTTTTTATCTTCATGCATAGAATACATGAAGGTAAAAATCCTTCAGCCTTTAGAACCACTTTAAGCAGATTGGGTTGGCAAATACTTTAAAGTCATAAACAGTGTCAGTAGCAAATACCTTGGCTGCAGAAACTGTTGTTCCAGGAGCTAAGGAAGGCTGGTCTCGTGATCAAATGTCTAAGCACTTGACATGTACTAAAGGAAAGGATCAGAGTTCGAACTGACTGATACTTTCATGCCACAAAGATCATGTGATCAAATGCCTAACCCAAAGGATTCCAGAGCAACATCTGCAACCAAAGTAAGTATTTTAGGGGTTCTGCTTCCCTGTATGAATGTAAAGGTGAACAGAAGAGCTAAGGCCTTATTTTCACTGCAGCTATATATTTTACACAGATAGCATGCTTAGTTTTGCAAAATTCACCTTAGTAGAGCATCTGCTTCCAAAGAGTAACTGCTAATATTTAAATTATTATTATTTATTTTTTATATGGTCATACATTTGTGTAATGCATCTAGCCTGCTGTTGTCGACTGATGATTCACAAGAATTCACAGCCAAATGTTGTAGCTAGTAATCACAGTCTCCCCCATAAGGTTAAAAGAAAATATATAACAACTAAATCTTTGGCTAACTAAGGTTATAACAAAAAATGTAACATAGTTAATAAAAAGCAAATGCTAACTGTAGAAAACAACAAATTGTCTTTTTAGTGAGGAAAATTATAACCTTTTGCATGCGCAAACTTTTTACAGGGTGCAATAAATAATTTCTGTTATAATAAAATATACTAATGGTCAGTGATTTATTGGCAGCAAAGCTGAAGCAGTTTCATAATGTTTTGTCGAAATGGACAAAAAGCAATTAGATGAGGAATAAAGTGTATTCATATTTATTTGTAATAATAAAAAGAATTGTTATTCATTTCTGGGATTTCTTACAAGTATGTAATTTGTAATTTTCCAAAGGAAATAGAGATATAATATACAGTATATCTACATGTCTATCTATCTATCTATCTATCTATCTATCTATCTATCTATCTATCTATCTATCTATCTATCTATCTATCTATCTATCTATCTATCTATCTATCTATCTATCTATCCACTTGGATGATTTACTAAAGTAAATGAGCAAGAGCAAAGATAAATTGCTAAAGTCCCATACAATTGCACAGATGTATGTGTGCATAGTGAATGCAATCCTAGAACTTTGTTCAATGTACAGTCCTAGTTTACAAAGCACATTGAACATCCAAATAATGCTGATTTTGTTCTGATAAGGTAGACAAAGGTGTGTACCACCTAGCAAAAACATAAAACCATTAAAGACACAAAGGAAGAGAATTACTGTATTATTAAAATTGTTTCAAATGCGACTGACCTAAATGCAATTTGAAATTGATTTGGTCAACATCTTGAAATACTTGTAGAGCTGCAGTGAGACTAGTAGATGGAGGAGCAGGACTCTACAGTAATCAGGAGTGTTGGATACAAACATGGGAACAAAGAACAGGCTGACAGGAGGAGAGAGCAGAGTGAGCAACGAGACAAACTCCTTCATCTGTGGCTGCACTTTTACTGTGCAGTCAGCAGGCTGAGGGTGGACACACTGTATCCCTTCTACTGCCTATAACCGTGATATGGAAGGTTGCATTATTTGCCAGGATGTGCTGTAAATATTTTAACAGGATACACAGGGGAAAAAAAAGTACCACACTTAGCACATAGTGTTTAGTGGTTAAACTATATACTGTAGCTCTATATTAAAAGCCTGTCTCTGGGCAAATGTAGCCCCATCTTCTGCTGTCACATGAGCCTTCTCAGTGCCTCTTTTGGGAATAGGGACCAGTGATCTAACACTGGTGTTTAGGCCTGTTGCTGATTTGTCTGTTGCAGCCCCTACTCCAATGTCATCATGCTACTGCAGAATTCTGGAGCCTGAGAGTACCCTGCACTGGACAGATAATGGGAAGTGTCCTTGATATGAACACCCAAAGAAGAGCCCTCTCTCTCTTCTGCAGTCCAAAGGATAGAAGACTCAAGACCCAACTCGTTAAATGACTGTGGACTGAGGACAGTAAAAAGGAATTTTAGTTGAGTAATTTTTACAATAACTTGTGGGGGGGGGGGTGAAACTGTGGCCAGAAATCAGATTTAATACATTAATAAAAATTTAAAGGAGCAAACATCTAAAAAAAAAAACTTTAATGCTAACACGGTAGTAATAACACACACTACAGTACAATATATTTTCCTTTCAATACATCCACGTTTAGGAGGTGTATGCATCTTTAATCATTAAGTGTATTCCTATGCTCTGTCCAGTAATGCATTTAGGCCTACCAGGTAATTTAAACTAGAAGCAATGGTAATTTAAACTAAAAGCAATAGGAAATTAAACTGTTGATTGACACTACATTTTCTGTGCATACTGCATTTACTTTGTTAGTTTAACTAATATGAATAATTATCAGTTTGTTTACCTTTGATTTACCTTTGAATAAACAATTTGCTTATACATATTAGGCCTCTTTCACACTTATACAACTTCAAAGTCACGCGATTTTACCGCAATTTCGTGGCCGCTATTTTGCCGCTATTTGGGAGCAGTACTACTTTGTACGACTTTGCCACAACTTTGGCATTACCAAATGAAAACATACATGGTCTGAGGCTTGTGCTTACAGCTTGTGCTTACAAAGTCGTACTGAAATCGTGTCTATATTATTCAGGTACGATTTGCATGCTACTTGAGGGTTTAACATTGAGGTCTATGGAGTACAACTCGCATGGAAGTTGGACCAAAGTAGTGCAGGGACTACTTTGAAGTCGGCATGACTTAAAGTTGTGCCAATATGAATGGTAGTCATTGAAAATCATGGAGAATGACTTGTCATATGATTTTGCAGTACAAAATCGTGGGACAAGTCGTATAAGTGTGAAAGGGGCCTTATGCCGCGTACACACGGTCGGACTTTCCGGCATACTTGGTCCGGCGGACCAGAGTGTGCCGGACAATCCGCCCGTGTGTGGGCGGCGGCGGACTTTTCCGGCGGACTTCTTCCCAAAAGCCCGCCGGACCTAGATTTTAAACATGTTTGAAATCTTTCCGTCGGACTCAGTTTCGGGCGGAAAGTCCGCTCGTGTGTGTGCTGGTCCGACGGAAAGCCCGCTCGTGTGTAGGCTGGTCCGACAGACCAAATACGACACGGGGGGATGGTATTGCATCTCGCGCTCGCTGCAATAGGAAAAACAAATCTTCCTATTGCGGCGAGCGCGGGGCATACCAGGCCCTTAGGTCTGGTATGGATTATAAAGGGGAACCCCGCTACGCCGAAAAAACGGCGTGGGGTCCCCCTAAAATCCATACCAGACCCCGATCCGAGCACGCAGCCTGGCCGGTCAGGAAAGGGGGTGGGGACGAGCGAGCGCCCCCCCCCTCCTGAACCGTACCAGGCCGCATGCCCTCAACATGGGGGGTGGGTGCTTTGGGGGAGGGGGGCGCCCTGCGCCCCCCCCCCCAAAGCACCTTGTCCCCATGTTGATGAGGACAAGGGCCTCTTCCCGACAACCCTGGCCGTTGGTTGTCGGGGTCTGCGGGCGGGGGCTTATCGGAATCTGGGAGCCCCCTTTAATAAGGGGGCCCCCAGATCCCGGCCCCCCACCCTATGTAAATGAGTATGGGGTACATGGTACCCCTACCCATTTACCTAGGAAAAAAGTGTAAGTAATAAAACACACTACACAGGTTTTTAAAATATTTTATTAAACAGCTCCGGGGGGGGGATCTTCCTCCGGCTTCGGGGGTCTTCTTCCGGCTTCAGGGGTCCCTCCGCTTCATCTTCTCCCGGCGTCCGGTTGGTTCTTCTCCGCTCTCCGGCCTCTTCTCCCGGTGTCGCAGGTCTTCGGCCGGCCCCTCCGCTCTCTTCATGTAGCTCTATTGCGAGCGGAGGTCCGGACTTCTGGGCTTCTGGGCTTCTGGGCTTCTGGGCTTCTCTTCTCTTCCCCCAGATGTTGACACGACGCTCTCTCCGGCTGGACTGGTCTCTGAGGGCTGCGTTGTGACTTATATAGGCGGAGACCCCGCCCCCATATGATGTCACAGTCCCTGGGCATGCTGGGACTGTGACGTTTTAGGGGGCGTGGTCGACCACGCCCCCTAAAACGTCACAGTCCCAGCATGCCCAAGGACTGTGACATCATATGGGGGCGGGGTCTCCGCCTATATAAGTCACAACGCAGCCCTCAGAGACCAGTCCAGCCGGAGAGAGCGTCATGTCAACATCTGGGGGAAGAGAAGAGAAGCCCAGAAGCCCAGAAGCCCAGAAGTCCGGACCTCCGCTCGCAATAGAGCTACATGAAGAGAGCGGAGGGGCCGGCCGAAGACCTGCGACACCGGGAGAAGAGGCCGGAGAGCGGAGAAGAACCAACCGGACGCCGGGAGAAGATGAAGCGGAGGGACCCCCGAAGCCGGAAGAAGACCCCCGAAGCCGGAGGAAGATCCCCCCCCCGGAGCTGTTTAATAAAATATTTTAAAAACCTGTGTAGTGTGTTTTATTACTTACACTTTTTTCCTAGGTAAATGGGTAGGGGTACCATGTACCCCATACTCATTTACATAGGGTGGGGGGCCGGGATCTGGGGGCCCCCTTATTAAAGGGGGCTCCCAGATTCCGATAAGCCCCCGCCCGCAGACCCCGACAACCAACGGCCAGGGTTGTCGGGAAGAGGCCCTTGTCCTCATCAACATGGGGACAAGGTGCTTTGGGGGGGGGGGCGCAGGGCGCCCCCCTCCCCCAAAGCACCCACCCCCCATGTTGAGGGCATGCGGCCTGGTACGGTTCAGGAGGGGGGGGCGCTCGCTCGTCCCCACCCCCTTTCCTGACCGGCCAGGCTGCGTGCTCGGATCGGGGTCTGGTATGGATTTTAGGGGGACCCCACGCCGTTTTTTCGGCGTAGCGGGGTTCCCCTTTATAATCCATACCAGACCTAAGGGCCTGGTATGCCCCGCGACGGGGCTAGCAAGGTGTCAATCTCGCCGATAAAAGCGGCAAGATTGACATCCTTTTCTAGTCCCGTCGCACCTGAGTCACGTTCAAAATGAACGGACTTGTCCGTGTGTGGGCAAGTCCGTTCATTCTGAAAGTCCGCCGGAACTCCGGCGAAAGTCCGTCGGAAAGACGGGCGGACTTAGCCCGCCGGAAAGTCCCGGCGTGTGTGGGCAAGTCCGTCCGTTTTAAAGTCCGGCGCACCTGGCGGACAAAGTCCGTCGGAAAGTGTGCCGGACCAAGTAGGATAGAAAGTCCGCTCGTGTGTACGCGGCATTAGACTCACTTTGAAGGCACTTTATTAAATATGTACATGGCAGTGAGCTAAAGCTGCATTGCATTCATTAAATGAAACAAAGCTAAAATAAGGCATTCAAATGAACAAATGATCATTCTGATTGTAATATTGTATTTTTCTGTGTGTGTACTACATCCTGCTTTGTTGCATACATACATGTCAGTGGACAATTTTTGCATTCACTGTCACCAAATTAAGAAATATCTATCCAATTTTGTTACAGGCATTAAAAACTCTAACCTATTGCCTCAAAAACTAAAAAAAAGAACCAGACAAACAGGGAGCTTTTTCTGTTAAAGACCCCAAGGTACAGAGGTTAAGCCGTATCACTTGACCGATAATTGAAGCAACATTTTTGGCTGGACTAATCATAGAACCATGCTATACAGGTTGTTTTAACTCACTTAAAGGATAATAATAGAGCATTGGCTTTGAGCCCATAATAATTACTGGAAATCATTCATTGTTTTACAATTGTATCATAGGCTGCTCCCATTATGGCACTGCCCCCCCCCTTTATATCTTCGTGATTCAATCACAAATAAATATGCAGGCATTAATCAGGTGGCCACAGCTACTCATTCTATGTTTATCTACAGACCTCATCACGCAGTATTTTTTATGTTATAAAAGTCATTTTTCAGACAATAGCTTATTGATAATGACAGTGCCAGCAATGTCTGCTGTGCAAGACAGTTGAAAATACAGTTAGATATTATATGGTAGTGGTTATAATGTTAAACAGACCTTGTACATATGGGATGAGCACATGCTGCCAACAGTGCCTTGTACAACAAGATGGCTTGACCTGATATTGAGTTCATTGATTGTTTGAATCTTTCATTTTGGTTTTGCATCAGAATAAAAATATGTACAATAAGTATCATAATTAGAGTCTAATAAAATGCTTCTGAATTCACAGCAAAATCTGTCATTGAAATATGTTATTTTGACAATTAAATTTTCTAATGTAGTAAATGTCAACTCAAGGTTAATTTATTTACTGCAAATTAACTAAACAGAAATGTGTAGTTATAGTGACAATAATGAGTTCTGTCAATCACAAGCTGGGTGGAGAGACTGGAAAAATTATATAGTGCCACCCCCATTTTGCCAAAATTCACAAACCAGCAACAACCACAGTCACATTTACATCTTAATTCTGTGGTGGATGGCCGAGATAGTGACATTGACATGAAGCCAATCAGCTCGAATGGAATGAACAAACATCTTAGCCTGGATCTGAACAAGTCTGTAAATTAGCTAGTTATAAATGGCTGTAATAAACCTCCAGAGCCATATACTATTAATGTAACATTTTCCTTTTCTTTCTTCATTTTCAAAAACAAATGAGAGCTGCAAAATACTCACCATGCCTCTTATCAAATACCTTGGGGTGTCTACTTTCCAAAATGTGGCAATTTGGGGGGGGGGGGGTTGTGGTATCTGGACATTTCAGGGCCTCCATAACTGTGATAGGTAGTACGAAGTAAAATCACAATTTTAAACCATTAGAAATCCTGAAGACGGTGCTTGGTTTTTGGGGCCCCGTACACGGCTAGGCTCCCAAAAAGTCCCACACATGTGGCATCCTCGTACTCAGGAGGAGCAGAAGAATGTATTTTTGAGTGTAATTTCACATATGCCTATGACATGTTTGAGCAATATATCATTTAGTGACAACTTTGTGAAAAAAGAAAATATATTGTCATTGTTCCGAAACCTGTGGCAAAATATAAAATATTCCATGGACTCAACATGCCTCTCAGCAAATAGCTTGGGGTATCTACTTTCCAAAATGGGGTCATTTGGGGGGAGTTGTGCCATCTGGGCATTTCATGGGCTCCAAAACTGTGTAAGGTAGTGAAGAGTAAAATCAAAAATTTACTTCCTTAGAAAGCCTGAAGGAGGTGCTCGGTTTTCGTGGTCCCGTACGTGGCTAGGCTCCCAAAAAGTCTCACACATGTGGTATCCCCGTACTCAGGAGAAGCAACAGAATGTATTTTGGGGTGTAATTTCACATATTCCCATGGCATGTTTGAGCAATATATCATTTAGTGACAACTTTTTGAAAAAAAATTAAAAATGTATTGTCGTTTTCCTGAAACTTGTGGCAAAATATAAAATATTCCATGGATTCAACATGCCTATCAGCAAATAGCTTGGGGTGTGTACTTTCCAAAATGGGGTCATTTGGGGGGGGGGTTTGACGTGTCCTGGTATTTTATGCACAACATTACAAGCTTATGCCACACATCACCCACTCTTCTGACCACTGGAAGACAAAGCCCTTTCTGACACTTTTTCTGTACATGAAAAAATATTTTTCTTTTGCTAGAAAATTACTTTTAACCCCAAAACATTATATATTTTTTTTAAAGCAAAGGCCCTACAGATTAAAATGGTGGGTGTTGCATTTTTTTTCACACAGTATTTGCACAGCGATTTTTCAAATGCAATTTTTTTATTTTAATGCACTAAAACACACTATATTGCCCAAATGTTTGGTAAAATATAAAAGATGATCTTATGCCAAGTTCATAGGTACCAAACACATTAAAATTGCGCACAGCCATGCAGCAGCGACAAACTGCATACATTTTTAAAAGCCTTTACAGGTTACCACTTTAGATTTACAGAGGAGGTCTACTGCTAAAATTACTGCCCTCAATCTGATGTTCATGGTGGTACCTCACATGCATGGTGCAATTGCTGTTTACATATGACACGAGACTGGCGCTTGCGTGCGCAAGCACAGTGGGCAGGGGTGCTTTTTTTTATTATTTATTTTGCTTTTTTATTTTATTTTTACACTGTTCCTTTTGTTTATTTTTTTTAATAATTTTTATTGTTATCACAGGGAATGCAAATATCCCTTATGATAGCAATAGATAGTTACAGTTGTCGAACCGGTTAAGTCATGCAAGGTGCCTACATTGTGATGCCGCGTACACACAAGCGGACTTTTCGACCGGACTGGTCCGATGGTCCTTCAGACGGACTTTCCGAACAAACGGACTTGCCTACACACGATCACACCAAAGTCCGACGGATTTGTACGTGATGACGTACGACCAGACTAAAATAAGGAAGTTGATAGCCAGTAGCCAATAGCTGCCCTAGCGTCGGTTTTCGTCCGTCGGACTAGCATACAGACAAGCAGACTTTTCGATAGGAACTGGGTCCAGCGGAGTTCCGACGTAAAGATTTGAAACATGTTCCAAATCTAAAGTCCGTCAGATTTTCGACCGAAAAAGTCCGCTGCAGGTCCGATGAAGCCCACACATGGTCGAATTGACCGCTGGACTCGGTCCGTCAGACCAGTCCGGTCGAAAAGTCCACTCGTGTGTACGCGGCATGAGAAGAACTTCAAGGGAACACATTAAATCTCCTAACTGATATATGCATTTGATTTATATTTGGTCGTAATGTCATTCATTTGCAGAAGGAGATGAGCAACTGCAGCCCCCATATTGCTTGTAGGAAAGGTTTATTTTAAATGAAAACATAATGCAGTTTGTTAGGAGTTCCTTTATTTGGGTTGAGTTTTCCTCATTGTTAATAATTTTCATTCTGGAATTTATTCACAATGACAAAAAATCAATCATAATCTTAAAAAAGAGAAAAAAGTTTGTTCCGAAAGCTTCAAAATTCACCATGGATACTAAGTGGCTTAGATTTGCACCCTAATGCTTTTGCCATTTTCAAAGTGGTGAAAAGTTAGTAGTGTTTTTGATGGTCTCTAGGTAGAAGTTAAATGTGCTTACATTGTTAAAAGGTTACACATTTAAAAGATGTTTTTCATTTCATACATACTGGTACATAAACGGGCAGAAAACAACTTTTTACAACATGCCAAGCATGAAAAAGTTATTTCCTCTGTTAGTATTTGACAGTTAAACAGATCTCTCAAGCATCTGACTAAACATGAGCCACAATAAATGGAACAAAACTGCCTAATCCTGCAAAACTACAAAAAATGTGATTTGGGTATGGAATGCAGATGGGAGGACTGACATTGGTGAACCATTTTTCTGCATTGTTGTAAATATTGTTTAGTGATGTCTTATCAGCAACAAGGTGGACTTACAGAACATAATAAATTCCAATTTTTACTAAATTTAGTGCTGACAAGTTTGTATATAAAGCTTTTGCAAGGTACATGGAACCATATACATCAACCAGCACCCCTGAAGATGTTTAGCTAATGTTCCTATTGCAAATATGCCTTCTAGGGATATGTAGGGAGTTTTTTTAATTAACTTGCCAGCAGTGGCGGCTGGTGCTCCATTTGGGGGGGCGGGGTGGTTTGTTTGCCGCAAACAAACCACCCACGCCCCCCCACCTGTTCACTCATACGTTTGCCCGCTCGCCAGCCCTGCTCACCCATTCTCAAGCCTGCCAGCCCTGGCACTTACCCCATCCAGGTCCCAGGTGGCTTCCCCGGCTTCTACTCCCGGCCAATACGGTCGCTTCTCCTCCCGGCCAATCGGGTCTCAGGACCCGCTTCTTGATTGCCCAGGAGGAGAAGCAGGAAGACATTAGCGAATTATAATTTGCTAATGTCACACACATGGGTCGGCTCAGGGTGCCCTGTGCCCACCCTTTTTGAAGTCAATTAGAGCCTCCGGCTCTAATCACGTGCTTCACAAAAAAAAACCTCGTAGAACGCTATGCGTCCAGTGCCCCACATGGAGATTAGAGGCCGACACATAGAGATTAGTGGGGCGGCGCTTCTGCGCCCATTATGGATGGGCCGCCGTTGTCTACCAGTATGTTGTAGAAGTGTAGGAGGAAACCTATACAAACACATGGAAACATGCAAGCTCTATGCAGAAAGACATATGGAAAACATACTTGATTCAGAGAGTGCCTGCTGGGATACATGCACAACGCCTGTAGAGCTACAAAGCAAGAATGCTAACAACTTTTTCTAAAATCTCAAAGTGACTGGATGCAACAATTACACTAAGGATAACCAACACAAGATATGGTGGGAATGCAAGTGCAGATGCATTCATTTTCCCTAGAGCTTAGTAAATGTGGTAAAGCTTCACATTGTCTAGAATCCCCAATCAGGTGCAAGGAACATTTTTTAAAAAACAGCATTTTTGCTTGCACATTACACATTATTGGATGATGGAAATCAGCAGACAATTACTTAGCTCTGGGGAAAATAGTACAACTGCAGTTGCAGAGTGCACAGTCCATTTGCCTTTTGATAATTCACTCTACTGGGGGAGATTTACTAAAACTGGAGCACCCAGAATTTGGTGCAGTTGTGCATAATAGCCAATCAGCTTCTAACTTCAGCTTGTTCAATTAAAGTGATTGTAAAGTCTACTATGTGACATTACATGTATCCCCTCTGGGCAAGCTGCCATTCACTACAGTGGGTTTGTTTTTTAAAAATGAAAAGGCTAAATACCCTTTGTCACACCACAGCTGTGCAGTCACGTGACCCCCCTGTGCTGACTGGTCCTAAACTATGGGGGGAAGGGGCCCAGATTTCCCTGTGATGTCAGCCACCCAGCACAGGGGAATCTTGGCCCCTCCCACGTCTCTCCAGAGATCGGGCCGGCCAGCACAGGGGGGATCACATGACCACACAGCAGCGGTGTGACAAAGGGTATTTAGGTTTTTCACTTGTAAAAAATAAACCCACTGTAGTGGATGACAACATGCCCAGAGGGGATACTTGTATATTAGCTGCATTATGCAGCTGAATACCAGCGGGAGGGGCGGGCAGGAGAGCTGCTCTCATGATGACAGGGAGGGAGGGGGAGAGGGGAGAGACTGTCAGAGGTGATCAGCGGATGACAGAGGCACATAAACTGACCACGGTAATCAGTATTCAGCAGCCCTTATAACCGTTGTCAGCAGAGGCAGGGGGGATACGGGAACTGGCAGGCTCAACCAGGTTTTTTACAGGATAGGAAGAGAAAAATGACATAGCACAAGCACTGTGCTATACAGCATGCCTTAAAGGAACAGGATCTTAGTTTTTGTTTTTTTAGGGTTACAACCACATTAAGCTTTGAATATAAAACATGGAAGCTGATTTCTTTCCACGCAGAGCTGCACTCAATTTTGCACGCTCCAGTTTTAGTTAATCTCCCACTTTATATGGCCATTGGCTAATATGTTTCAACATTTGTGTGTGTGATCATGAACACTTGCTGAGCCCCTCAACCAATTATTAGAATACATGTGCAGCTGTCATAAGAGCTGTACAAACTAGACATGTGACTTGTGAAGATTATACAATTTATGTGTGGCATAATACATAGCTCTGCCATTTTATGTTCCAAATCTGATAACCTAGGTCTTGTAGGTTTACTCTCACAGAATAATTTTAGCCAAAAAGAAGCTGAATAAGATTTGGACATCAAATCAGTTAGTCCCAGGTATATATACTATATATATTAATGTGTATATGCCCTGTCTGGTGAGCAAATGCATGCTGGAAAACAGTATAACATACTATTTTAGCAGAAATAAAATATAAAGTAAACTGCAGAAGCAAAATAAAGTAAAACAGTACACATAACCAGTGCTTCCAAAATATCGTCACACTTCTCATCATACATTGGTTGGTAAAAAAAACAACTGAAACAAGCTTTTAAACAATTATCGTGGCAGCTTAAGTAGCTGTAATTCTTCAACAAAAAAACAGTCAATATCAGCAATTAATTGGCATTTTGATAGCTAGAAGACCAGAGGCACAGCTCAGAGCAGGTTTCTAACAACTTAATTATAGTATGATGCTGAAATAAATGGCATTGATTCTTATGATGTGGCTTGAGAAGAAAAGTGACAAATAACATAGCCAAGTTCAAACACTGCAAAACTGTTATTGTCTAGGCAATTTTTTATGAAAATGTCACCATTTTTAAATGTTCAGCAGGTTAGAATCAAATTTAATGGCAACATTTTAAAGGAACTCGGCAGCCACTCTAGAACAGAGTAGTCATATAGCAGTTTTCAGAAAGCATCATACAATCATACAATGGAATTTGGAAGTGTGTTAGATCCAGAATTTTTTTAGCAGCTTCAACAGGGTGAAGAAATTAGTCATTTTAATGTAAACCGGTCGAGAAATACATAGGCTGCCACTGGTGACCTCCTTCTAAAAAATGCATGTTGCCTGCCTGCCATTCTGATGCAACCACTTTCATACCTTTGGAGTCAATGTCCCCAAACAAGTCTGCAGATCAGGAGTTGTGACTTTACTCAGACTTCATTGGCATAGCATTCTCTGGTTTTACAAAGTGTAGAGAGTGACATCACAGCCCCACCTTTCCATCTCATCCAATCACAGAATGCTTTGCATTCATTGAGAAGATGCAAAGCATTCTCTGAATAGCGCTCATGTTGAGTGGCTGACCTCCTGTGTTAACAATGCAACAGGGTAGCCAATCAGCATGAGATCTAGAAACTAGTGGGGATCACTGGAGTAGTGGTGTCTACTACATTTTCAACTTCTAGAGAGATCCCACAGGTATGGAATATACATGGTTACATTGCTCCAAGCTGGACCAATGAAACCTTGCTCAATTGTTTAAGACTAAACCGCAGTGACTTCTGTAGCCATAAGTAGATGATCTTGTGTTGCTGTGATTACCATACAATTATTCTTGATTGACTGTGCATATGGAGTATGAGTAGAAATCAAAAACAGGACTGGAAGCACAATGCAATAAAGGAAAATATATATCCAGAAATTTCCTTATGTAACACAATGAACAGAAACCATCGGAATGACAATTTCAAGCATTGCCATCCTTTCTCCAGCTCAAATGTGGAATTTGGACTTAACAATACTCAGAGTAACACATAATGAAATATTAATGAATCATAGCGCCATAAAATATTGTGTTTGTATTGTTCTTCTGTATTGTTTATGTTATTATAGAAACAGAATTTGGGCATCATGACACACCCCTAACAAGTATCACCAGAACATTTTGCACAGTGCCTGCTATGGTGAAACTTAGTAGACTTAGTTAATGATCTTAATTAATGATCTTTTTGTTGCAGTAGACATCCTGCAATTGTTGCAAATATTGTGAATATCCACTTCCCGACTAGTGACGTGACCATACATTCCTGGACTTCAAGTGGTTATCCTGGGATGATGCCTGCACCTGCAGGCATCATTCCCATTCTGTTTTTTAAAAACAATGGTTGGCTTTCTTGTAAAAGCAATCCTAGAGGCTAAAAAGCAGCTTGATTGCTCTTACAACCAGCGGGAGGGGACTTCCCCCCCTCCAGACACCTTTCATGGCCTCATCAGGCTGTCCTGTCTAACCAGGATGTAAAAATAACAGTGTAAAAATAATTTTAAAAAAATGTAAAAAATAAATAAACAAGTAAAAATTTTTTTTTAAAGTGTCCCGTCCCTCCATGCTCGCACACAAAGGTGATCATAGGAGTCGTTCCCGCACGCACGCAAACAGCAATCATTCCACACATGTTGCTCGGATGTGCGCAATTTTAAAGCGTGACAAATTTCAGATTTATTTACGCTTCGTAACATCATCTTTTACATTTTATCAAAAATTGGTTATGTATTGGTTTTTTGTTTGCATTGAAATCCAAAAAAGTGTATTTTTTTTTTAAAAATTGCATTTGAAAAACCACTGTGCAAATACTGTGTGAGATTAAAAAAATGCAGCACCCATCAATGTATTCTCTAGGGCCCCTGCTTTAAAAAATATATAATGTTAGGGGGTTCTGAGTAATTTTCAAGCAAAATATACTGATTATTACATATAAACGAAAAGTGCAAGAAAAGGCCTGGGGACCAAGTGGATATTCAAGGATATAAAAGCAATGAATCATTGCTCCACATTTAATATTATATTGTTCTGGTGTATGGGCTTTGTATTAGGTGGCAGTACAACTGTTTAGCAAAACCCTTCAGCCACATTGCTAACCCTCACATCTCAACAAATTATATACACTTTGCCAGCTTTGGTGCCGTTTGGTTTTCAGCACAATATGTTATTTTGCCCTAAAAGATTGCCCCTATATAGGATGAAAGCATGTGCAGATATTACGGGAGTCAATCACTCCCTAGGTCTGGCTAGGCGACACACGTTTCTGTTGAATTCAATTTAAAAGAGAAGTATGGGAATAGAAAAAAAAAAAAGAATTAGACTTACCTAGTTGGATGCTGCATTTGTCCCTGGCTCTTAGGCTGAGAACCAAGCAAATGAACACCACTGATCAGTGTTTGAAGATGGGACTTTCTTTCTCCTTTTTTACCTTGTTCTGGGGTTATATACACCTCTATATGAACTGTCATCTCATTACTCTCATTGAAGTTTCTGTTGTTTTCCACATTTTGCACATTTGTATATTATCACTTTTTTGCACTTACAGTATATTCTCACAGTATTATAGTGATATTTAAGGCTTGTTTTTTTTTTAAGATAATGGTTTTGAGCAGCCTGGATCCTCCTCATCTCAGGTCCCCCGTCAGCACTCCTGCTCCCTCCTGCTAAATGCCCCACAGCAAGCAGCTTGCTGTGGGGCACCTAAGCATGCTCACTTCTGAGCCACTGCTCTGTGTGTCCATTCACACACAAAGCTACGGCTCTGCCTGTCCCCTCCCTCTCTTCATTGGCTTGCTGGCTGTTATTGACAGCTGCAGGAGTCAATGGCTCTAGCTGCTGCCTCAGCCAGTGAGGAGTGAGAGTCCCCAGAGAGCCGAGGCTCTCATGCACATTGCTGGATCGCAATGGGGCTCCGTTAAGTATTGGGGGGAGGGGGGGCTGCGGAGGCTGCTGCAAAGAGAAGGTTTTTAACTTCATGCATAGAATGCATGAAGGTAAAAAAACCTTGAGCCTTTAGAACCACTTTAAGTCTATGTATATTGATTGTTTTACGCATTTGTCACAGTAAGTGATTGATATCTAGTGTTTTATACAATTTTAGTGTTGTTTGGATGAGATCCAGATGATATTAGGAGCATATATTTCCTGTCACTTCCTAATTGATGGAGCACTGCACCTGTTAGCATATTGACCTCTCAAAACTGAAGTCTTCTCTTCACAGTTGAAACTAAGACTTGCTTACTTCAATCAGTGTTAAGCTGTGCTTTAAGCTGTGGTTTTGTGAGCCTCCTGTCATGCAAGCTGTTGACGCTCAGAAACTTGTCTTCTGATTTGGGTTTGCCAGACCTCCTCCTGTCAGAGTTTCCTCCGGTTTTCAAGTGCCTTTTGATGGTGTAGGAATATGTATTAACTGACACCTTGGCGTTCTTTGCAGTAGGAAAGGCCTACACTAGGGGTTACAGTGGCCCGTCTCTCTTCCTTTGTTATTTACCTTTTTCTCACCATTTCAAGAGCAAAACAACTACTTTCTGTAGTACAATACTGTCCAAATATAAAGAGCCTGCAGTAACACAGTCTGCTTCAACACTGCTTTTATACAGACAAAGAGCTCCTAAGTAATCAAAAAATGTTGGGACACTTGTAGGAATTGTTAGCATACACTTTCAAGGCTTAATTTACTTACATTGCTGCAAAGCAGTGTTAACTTAATTGACTAAAATATTTTCATCGACTAGCTTAACATTATTTTAGTCAACTAAATTACAACTAAAACTAAAACAATTCAGATGACTAAAATACGACAATATTTTAGTCAAAAGTCTATGACTAAAACTAAATTGGAATTTGACTTCATACTTCAATATATATATATATATATATATGTATATATATATATATTGGGGCAAAAAAGTATTTAGTCAGCCATCAATTGTGCAAGTTCTCCCACTTAAAAAGATGAAAGAGGCCTGTAATTGTCATCATAGGTATACCTCAAATATGAGAGACAAAATGTGGAAACAAATCCAGACAATCACATTGTCTGATTTTTGAAAGAATTTATTTGCAAATTATGGTGGAAAATAAGTATTTGGTCAATATCAAAGGTTCATCTCAATACTTTGTTATATATCCTTTGTTGGCAATGACAGAGGTCAAACGTTTTCTGTAAGTCTTCACAAGGTTGTCACACACTGTTGCTGGTATGTTAGCCCATTCCTCTATGCAGATCTCTTCTAGAACAGTGATGTTTTGGGGCTGTCGCTGGGCAACACAGACTTTCAACTCCCTCCAAAGGTCTTCTATAGGGTTGAGATCTGGAGACTGGCTAGGCCACTCCAGGACCTTGAAATGCTTCTTACGAAGCCACTCCTTCATTGCCCAGGCGGTGTGTTTGGCATCATTGTCATGCTGAAAGACCCAGCCACGTTTCATCCTCAATGCCCTTGCTGATGGGGGGAGGTTTGCACTCAAAATCTCAAGATACATGGCCCCATTCATTCTTTCATGTACATGGATCAGTCGTCCTGTTCCCTTTGAAGAGAAAGAGCCCCAAAGCATGATGTTGCCACCCCTATGCTTCACAGTAGGTATGGTGTTCTTTGATTGCAACTCAGCATTCTCTCTCCTCCAAACACAACGAGTTGTGTTTCTACCAAACAGTTCTACTTTGGTTTCATCTGACCATATGACATTCTCCCAATCCTCTTCTGGATCATCCAAATGCTCTCTAGCAAACCTCAGACGGGCCCGGACATGTACTGGCTTAAGCAGGGGGACACGTCTGGCACTGCAGGATCTGAGTCCCTGGCTGCGTAGTGTGTTACTGATGGTAGCCTTTGTTACGCTGGTCCCAGCTCTCTGCAGGTCATTCACTAGGTCCCCCCGTGTGGTTCTGGGATTTTTGCTCACCGTTCTTGTGATCATTTTGACCCCACGGGGTCTTGTGTGGAACCCCAGATCGAAGGAGATTGTCAGTGGTCTTGTATGTCTTCCAATTTCTAATTATTGCTCCCACAGTTGATTTCTTCACACCAAGCTGCTTGCTTATTGCAGATTCAGTCTTCCCAACCTGGTGCAGGTCTACAATTTTGTTTCTGGCAGCTCTTTGGTCTTCACCATTGTGGAGTTTATAGTGTGACTGTTTGAGGTTGTGGACAGGTGTCTTTTATACTGATAACAAGTTCAAACAGGTGCCATTAATACAGGTAATGAGTGGAGGACAGAGGAGCCTCTTAAAGTAGAAGATACAAGTCTGTGAGAGCCAGAAATCTTGCTTGTTTGTAGGTGACCAAATACTAATTTTCCACCATAATTTGCAAATAAATTCTTTCAAAAATCAGACAATGTGATTGTCTGGATTTGTTTCCACATTTTGTCTCTCATAGTTAAGGTATACATATGATGACAATTACAGGCCTCTCTCATCTTTTTAAGTGGGAGAACTTGCACAATTGGTGGCTGACTAAATACTTTTTTGCCCCACTGTATATTTATACACTGAGAAAAACTATAAACGCAACACTTTTGTGTTTGCCCCTATTTATCATGAGCTGAACTGAAAGATCTAAGACTTTTTCTTTGTACACAAAAGGCCTATTTCTCTCAAATATTGTTCACAAATCTGTCTGATTAGACAGCATGATTATTGCTCAGGTGTGCCTTAGGCTGGCCACAATAAAAGGCCACTCTAAAATGTGCAGTTTTACCACACAGCACAATGCCACAGATGTTGCAAGTTTTGAGGGAGCATGCAATTGGCATGCTGACTGAAGGAATGTCCACCAGAACTGTTGCCCTTGAATTGAATGTTAATTTCTTTACCATAAGCCATCTCCAAAGGCGTTTCAGAGAATATGACAGTACATCCAACTGGCCTCACAACCGCAGACCACGTTTAACCACACCAGCCCAGGAACTCCTATCCAGCATCTTCACCAAGATCGTTTGAGACCAGCCACACGGATAGCTGCTGCAACAATCGGTTTGCACAACCAAAGAATTTCTGCACAAACTGTCAGAAACTGTCTCAGGGAAGCTCATTTGCATACTCCTTGTCCTCATCAGGGTATCGACCTGACTGCAGTTTATCGTCGTAACCGACTTGAGTGGGCAAATGCTCACATTCAATGGTGTCTGGCACTTTGGAGAGGTCTTCTCTTCATGGATGAATCCCGGTTTTCACTGTACAGGGCAGATGGCATACAGCATGTATGGCGTAGTGTGGGTGAGCGGTTTACAGATGTCAATGTTGTGGATTGAGTGGCCCATGGTGGTGGTGGGGTTATGATATGGGCAGGCGGGCACTATGGGCAGGCGTGTGCTATGGACAATGAACACAGGTGCATTTTATTGATGGCATTTTGAATGCACAGAGATAGGCCTTTTGTGTACATAGAAAAAGTGCCATATGCCATTAGGTTTTTAAAGATTGATTTAGTGATGTCATATATGTAATAATTTCATAGAGCCTTGCCTGTCTTGAAATTTGGTAATCCACATACTTACAGTGGTATTAAGCCCACAACCAAAATTGTAATATATTGTAGCTTACCAATTATTAGATGTGATGGCTTCATTAGTGTACTTTAGGCATTGTTCTCTCTGTTTTCACCCGATGATCTGGCCAGTAACACACCTCCTGTATTACAGCCCCTACTCTGGATGAATGAGTACAGGGGGCACCTTTGGACAGCAGCATTGTCAGTCTGGGGGTGGGTACTTTTGCATATACTAGATCTAAATACACTAACAAATCAAAGCCAAAATGAAAGTAATACTTTTTTTTTTTTTTATTAGAAATACTTTATAAGCAGTTACAGCAAACATGTTTTTTTTCTTTTAGGTAAAGGTTTTACATGAATAAATAAAAGCTGATCTTTGTAAGCAACCCTGTTAATGTTAAATGGTTTGTCTCATCTCTGTAAACCAATATATTTGCAGAAGAGCTGTTGGTTCTTTTGAAAAACAACAGGCTTATTAGCTGGATCACCAGATGCAAATAGAAGAAAGAAGGCCTAAAAAATAAAACTATTACAGCAACCACATCTAATGATTGCTAAGCTGCAATATATTATATTTTTAGCTTTGGCTTTAATCCCGCTTTAAGTGTGTGGATTATCAAGGATTGGTAAACTGCAATATAATAAATGTTTGTTTTTGGGTTTAATACTGGTTAACGAAAATGTTCCATTTGAACTCATTACCTTTCTTAAAGGTAGCTGTACCATTTTTTTTGTGTTCTTTGCAGTTCAAGCTATTATAGTGAACTGACTGTCTAATGAGCAAGAAGTATGTATCCCTCTATTTAATCTAACAGAATAAAATAAATTTATGCCCATAGAGGCAAACCAGTACAATATGTATTCTTATTGGTAGATTTGTGTACACATCTTTGTTTCTTGTACTTTTTACTGGATAATTGAAGTAGATGCTTATAGTAAGTGATTGATTTACTTGATGCCAACAGATATTTTGACAGCTTTATTGAAGATTTCAAAGTAACTTAAGACCTATAACTAGCAGTCACAAATAAGAAGATAAATCCACTGGGCAATTCCTCTGAATCCGATAGCAACCGCTGCCAATTTTCTGTGTGTACTCAGCTGTTTAAACAGAAAGGTATTAATAACCTGATTTAGCTCACACCGTCTCAGATGGGTTTTCAGCCTGACCTTTTCAAATGGTTTAGCTAAGCTGACATGGCAGCAATGCTATGCACCCATACACATATAAACCTATATTATTTTTCCTCCTTTCTATTAACGCAGCTAATTAAGTCTCCTTTACCAATGAATTCACTTAAACCAATTTAAAAAATATAATTTGCACTAGAGTAGTGAATGGTGTGCTAATGTGCTGAAGCTCAGCCCGAGGCACTTATGTTGATATAATGATTTCAGTGACCTGAAAATAATATTCTTAATGAATGTATAATATTACCATAAATGCCATTAGACTTGTATCATGTAGCCACATTGGTTATATAGTGGACTTTTTATAATGTGGTGACTTGCAAGGTCATGGTTTTGAAATCTATTGTTTAATGCCTTCAAGTGTGTAGAAAGCTGAAGGATAATGCCATTGTAGTAGTGTGTTGCATATTCATGATCTTCTTATTCTTTTATGCAGGAATGTTAAATTAATTGTTATTTCAAGAGGTGTTAGTTGTAGCTTGGAAGCAAAATCATTTGCAAATTGTTTATCATGACTAATATGTGGAACATTCATTTATAGCGGTTCACTCAAGTGCATAACTACTGTTAGTGTTAAACTGTTTTATTTTTAAAACCTTCAGTAAGTTTTTAAAGACATTTGCAACTGTGCAACTTGGGGCTTGAGTATTAGTTGTTGTAATATGCTTCTTTCCTTAGTTGCCGTTTGCCAGGGTTTGGAAAGTAACATTTATAATCTCGACTAAATTTTTTGGAGCAGGGTTCATTTGCTTTTATATTTGAGTATGTGTTTGCTTTGTGTTTTGGTAAACACAGCAAGTAGAAGACTTAGTTTTATTGTGTTAGGGGTTGTTGGCATCCAGAAAAACCCCTTCTGACGATGGTTGTTAATTAGGAAGAGGCAAAGTCCCAATTAAAGGTATTGACCAGAGGATTTGCAGAGTATCTAAATAGTCTATGTATTGATGTAGTTCTGTTCTGTGCATACCATATAGGTTCCACCATTTGTCCAATCAGCTCAGTTCCATGAAACCTATCTTGGTTGTGACAAAGGTTTTTTTTTTTTTATCTTGAAATTGTAGCTTAGTTGCTGTAAGTAGATGTCTTGTAAATAAATCTTGAAGGAATTCAGAGTGCTTTCTAACAGGGTAATATTTGAAGTTGGAAACAACGCCAGACTTAACATTGTGTGGCTAATCTGTGTAAATTGGTCCACATAATTTTTACGAATATAGTAAGTAACACAGATTTGAAAAAATGTACACATTTGACATCTTCCACAGAGATGGAAATCTTCGAGAAAAAACATGTGTAGTGTGGCTAGTGTTCTGTACCGTTGTCTAACAATTTTGTACAAAATCATAGCATTTGCTCAAGTCTATTCTGGGATTTTGTGTTTATCTCCAGCTTCTAAGCTGCTCAAACATAGGTTACATTTTTATACTGTCGTGTAGAGGTTTACAACAAGTAGGTTTAGGACAATATATTGCCGTGTATCATGATACATGAGATGTTCTAATGTTATTAGAGGTCTATAAGCCAATTTCAACCCTGTAAGGTGTGTGTGTGTAAAAGTGCTTGAGTTTTAGTAATTAGAACATCTTGTTTTGTGACATGGGATCTTCTGTTAGTACTTTGTGAGAGGTTAAGTTGCTTAAGAATGCATTGACCAAGACAAGTATAGAATAGGTATGAGTTATAAAACTGGGGTTCATTGGCCCACATAGAGGGATACCTGTGGGCTTTTGGGAGTGCATACCACATGTTCAAAGTATAAAAATTACCGATACAAGGATTTCTAGGTTGCTTAATATTAGGCATCAGTTTTCTGACTTAATCTGGGTGTTTTTCCATCACAAATAGAGTTAAAGCCAAACTTCAGGCAAACAGCTAAACACATAGACAACATATATATATAAGGACTTTGATTTAGCTGCTAAAGAGATGTAATTTCTGTTTATCTAGTTGTGCGATTTACACATTATAGCTACACAACACAGTCCTGTCATTCAGGGATGGGGACCTGATTTTAATTTGCTACCGTTTAGTAACACAAACAGGTCTCCTCCTCATCCCCATATTGTGATCAGTCTGATTGATTAGCCTCTTTGCTCTCTCCCCCTCTCAGCATGTGCCTTGCACTCCAGAAGAACTCAATGGTACCTTATGATGCTTCTCCTTCCCCCACTCTGAGCTCTGCTGTACAGAGACTGCAGGAAACCGATACTGTGGGGTTGATTTACTAAAGACAAATAGACTGTGCACTTTTGCATGTGAAGTTACTCCAGAGCTTAGTAAATGAGGTAAAGCTTCACTTTACAAATAATACCCAATCACGTGCAAGGAAAATAGAAAACAAAAACAGCATTTTTGCTTGCACATGATTGGATAATGGAAGTCAGCAGAGCTCTCTCTCATTTACTAAGCTCTGGAGCAACTGCACTTGCAGAGTGCAACTTCACTTACAAAAGTGCACAGTCTATTTTCTTTTATTAAATCAACCTCTATGTCAAATTCAGGTACTCACACTACTTACATTTAAAAATGGAATGTTACATAGAAATGTTTTAAATACATTTAGGATGTATTATTGAATATAGAGCTGCATTCATCTGTGCATTTTATATCTGTCTGAACTTGAAATTTTATCTAAGGGGGATCATGGATATATCTATTTCGCTATAATTTAACATACCATTTCTAAACAATCTCCAATTCTCTGGGAATATGGGGGGGGGGGAATTCTTGGAGATATCTAGAAGTATGCCTTCCACTAATTTGGACAATTTGTGGTTTCTCGTTCTAATATTCTCAGCTTCTACTTCTGGCTTACCACATATTGCCTTGGCCAAATGCTCCATGTTTACAATATAACATTTTCGCATCAGGGGGAATTGTGGTTTTTATTAAATATTTGAAAAAGTGTTGAGAAGGTGCCAAAAACTCTAATTTTAGTGGGTGAATAATGAAAACACTTTGTTGAAAAAATTGTAGGTACGGTATTTAAACTTTGGCATAGTATGTGCAGCAAAAGTGGAATATTACATTGTTGGTCAAAATGCATGGTCAGGGATGTTTTATATCATTATCATTAGCTTCAAGCCCATGCAAAAGCCCCACTTGTTCATGATTTATTAATTGTGGTATTCACAGCTGGGAATACAGGATGAATACACTCATTATTTGTTTTATTTCTTAGCTCAGCCTAAGGCAGGGTGAATGCATTTGTAAATATTAGAGCATTTGGTATACTACTAGCATTATATGAAAGCTATTTCTTCTTACCTTTGATATTATTTTCCTTTTGAGTCTTTTATCTAATAAAAATGGTTCTTAAATGTGTTTTTTATATATCCATAGGTATTTTCCATTCACACGTACCTAATTTTGTCTTTTTAACAAAGATCCCAACTGTATACAGTATATGAGACAGTAGTTGAACCCCAAATGTCAGGTTAAAGTCACCTATTAGTATAAGTTACCTAATAGTATCAGTTTTCCCTCCCCAAATTCTGCTGCTAGTTTGACATTATCTGCAAAGATGTGTGAGAACACTAGTTGGGTGGATAATAATTTAGTATGACTATTATTTGACACAAAATGGTATAATGGTTTTGGGTCACATGTTTTTTATATATATATATATATATATATATATATATATATATATATATATATATATATATATTTAAAAAAATTTTTTTTACTAAAAAACATTTACCACTGGGTGCACCCATGACACTGAAGACCCACAGCATTATGAGTTTTATCAAGAGGAAGCACAACTGAAGCAGTGCACTTTCAGGCATTTTCCCCACTTGTATTATCATATGTCCCTGTTTGAAAATGTAAACATTACCAAGTCATATGAAAGATTACATATTTATGAACAAATCAGTTAGTAAGGATTTTACTGTCAACAAAAGTAAATGGTATTTTTTGGAAAAGCGCATTCACTAATCCTACTAGTGGATTTAAGTGTGGATTTAAATGCTGCTAAGAAATCAGTATAGGAAATATCAAAAGAAAGATCATTGCATGGTATCGGAAAGAGCAGCAAAGAGGAATAGTAGAAAAAAAGTCTTGAGGTATAAAACAGAGTGTATGCTCTGATAGCTATTACCATGAGAAACAGACCTAAAGTGGAAATGTAGAAAATTTACTTGTGATATGCTTATCTCACAAAAATTTGAAAATCATACAAGTAACTTTTTAGAAAAATATCTATATACATAGCGAAACAACATCAATTTATTTAAAATGAGTAATTTTGATAAACAGTCATTTACAAAAACAGTACATTATTATCAGTAGATTTGATGACAGTTTAAAGTAAGTAATTCTATAGGGGAACAATGCCGAAAATGGAGTGAAAATAAACTTTAAGTATTATTGTGAAGGACTGACGGGTGTAGCTAGTGGCATTAGAAATCAAGCTAGTGTAACTAAAATCAATCATCTGTTAGCCCATAAAGCACTGGGTTGGGTTTTGTTAAAATGCGTGGTAAAATCTAGTATTATCTCCAAGAGCAAGCAGGATCTGAGCCTCCCTGAGGTGACACCCCGTAGTGATGTAAATCTATAGATGGTAGTGTAGATTGCCACTGTGCTCACCACAGTTTCAGCACATGGAGTAGAATAAGTACTGCAAGAGAGAAATAGAGCCCATCTCTGGGAAAAAAGTCTTCCCTGCAGTAGGGCTATGCATGCATTGCACAGGTTAACTGCTCATTTTTGTCTAGGGGAGAGGAGAGTGGAGATATACTCTGATCTTCCCAGCACATGATCAGTCTGGCACCCCTATGCTCCAGCGGTCTAAGTTGTGGAATGTTCCTAATGTCATCAAGCCGAGAGCAGGCTCCAAAGACCAGGAACAGTCCACCGCTGGACCATGGTGGAGCCTCATTTTCCAATGAAACAAAGGATTGGGTGAGTATAAGCTTTCTTATCACCCCTATACAAAATTAGTAATTGACTCATGCAGTGCAAGCATAGTCCCACTGCATGGAATTTTTTTTTTTGTCTGGAGTTGGGCTTTAAGCAGAATTAAATAGTTAGAAATGTAGTGATCCAAACATAAATGTAGCTTAACACTTCCGACAACCCCAGGCAATAGTATATCCTTCCAAAGGTGCATTTATGTAGCCTTTCTGAGCTCAGCATGGGTTTTATATGATGGAGTTTTCAATCCAAATCACCAGTGGCAAAATTCTCTACCTATATTGGAGTGGAAAGTGATGTAGTATGGACAGAGTGGATATCCTGATAAAGTACCTTTTTGAAAAAAACAATGTACAGTTTATGCTGTAACTAAGGAATCTATCTATCTATCTATCTATCTATCTATCTATCTATCTATCTATCTATCTATCTATCTATCTATCTATCTATCTATCTATCTATCTATCTATCTATCTATCTATCTATCTATCTATCTTTATATACTATTTGGAAAGATAGATGCTGCACAGTATTTTAGTTTTCACAATTATGTTTTGTCTTTCTTGCTTGCTGCCTTTTGATATCAGACTTCCAACCACTGGCATTGGTTTATTAATAGTTTTGCATCCTGATCTGTCTCTGTCTGTAGGGCTGCTTCTCATGGTAATAGCTATCAGAGCATACACTCTGTTTTATAACTCTAGACTTTTTTCCTACTATTCCTGTCTTTCTGACCAGGATACCTGCAATTATTATAAAATAAACATCCATTATTGTCCATTGTATATGAACTTCTGAATGCAACAAGATTTTAAATAGTTTTCTCTATAGCTCCCTTGGCTGTACTCATACTTTGATTATTAGGGTTTTTCTTCACTCTCCTTAGAGTATCGCCAGCAATTTGTGATGCATTTCAGACCACTTTATAAGTGGTTGGGTTGCTATTAATTGCTGACTGACACCCTCCCTCCCTGACTGACCTCCTTCCCCATCAGGCTGAATGTAATCTAAAAGTGATACTAACACTCATTCCCACCTGAGAGCTCCCTGCCAGCTCATTCTGAAATAACTTTCATAAGGCCTCATCTGTCTATAGCACAGCATGAAAGTATTACTATAGCTACTTTAAATTTTCTCTCTTATCAACATTATAACAAAGTCCCTTTAAAAGGAATCTTAACAATATGTCACATTTCACTTTCAGTTATTTTTATAGATATTCATTCACGTATTGTGCACCAAAACTATTTATTGCAGATACACAGGGACCTAAACTCCTTAATATATTTTGCTGACATTGTTGAGCCATAATAAATGTGTGCTCCATCTGCAGAAAGCTATATTATATATGGGAAAATAAAAACATAAATTGATTTTAGTCTTCATTTATAGGTTTTCATGGGGATTAGTGATCTATCATCCAAGCCTACATAGAATAAATACTGATAAGCATTGTAGCATTTTTATACAAGACACTGGACATAAAGCTAGTCTCATGACATCTATGCCATTTCAGGAAACCATGGAGTAATGGAGATATACAGATTGCTCATGCAATACGCTTAATCATTCAATACATGCAATATAATGTTTGCAGAGAAATGAGGCACATACATTAAAAATATTCAAGGATATTCTAAAAAAGTTATTATATGAACCTATTCTACATCCTTAAATTTTTCCAGAGACATTGGTGTGGTTAAACAATGGAAGCTCAGAACTGATAGCTACAAGCATTGCATTTCTGGAAATACAGTAAACAATAAACCTTGATGTTATCATGCGTGTCTGTAGTGTTTTATCACCCATGTTGCTCTGTTTCAAATAACAAAGTCATCTATTTATGTTCAGTTTAACTGCATGCAGGTCATTATCAGGAATACAAGTCATACCATAACATGAGATATTATTTTAGCATCTTGAAATAACTGGCTTCAGGTCAAACCTTAGCAACATATGGGCTTCTTGAGACATGGCTTTAATGGCAAAAAGGCAACTCCAGCAAAGAACAATAGGTAAATGGGGCACGGGGGTGAAATAAAATATACAGTGCCTTGAAAGTATCCATACCCCTTGAAATTTTCCACATTTTGTCATGTTACAACCAAAAACGTAAATGTATTTTATGTGATAGACCAACACAAAGTGGCACATAATTGTGAAGTGGAAGAAAAATGATAAATGGTTTTCAAAATTTTTTACAAATAAAATATCTGAAAAGTGTGGCGTGCATTTGTATTCAGCCCCCCGAGTCAATACTTTTTAGAACCACCTTTCGCTGCAATTACAGCTGCAAGTCTTTTGGGTATGTCTCTACCAGCTTTGCACATCTAGAGAGTAACATTTTTGCCCATTCTTCTTTGCAAAATAGCGCAAGCTCTTGCCCGGCCTGTCAGTTTAGGTGGACGACCATGTCTTGGTAGGTTTGCAGTTGTGCCATACTCTTTCCATTTTCAGATAATGGATTGAACAATGCTCAGTGAGTTCTTCAAAGCTTGGGATATTTTTTTAATAACCCAACCCTGCTTTAAACTTCTTCACAACTTTATCCCTGACCTGTTTTGTCTGTTCCTTGGCCTTCATGATGCTGTTTGTTCACTAAGGTTCTCTAACAAACCTCCAAAGGCTTCACAGAACAGCTGTATTTATACTGAAATTCAATTACACACAGGTGGACTCTATTTACTAATTAGATGACTTCTGAAGGCCATTGGTTCCACTAAATTTTAGTTAGGGGTATCAGAGTAAATGGGGCTGAATATAAATGCACGCCACACTTTTCACATATTTATTTGTAAAAAATGTTGAAAACCGTTTAATATTTTCCTTTCACTTCACAATTATGTGCCACTTTGTGTTGGTCTATCACATAAAATCCCCATAATACAATACATTTTTGTTTTTGGTTGTAACATGACAAAATGTGGAAAATTGCAAGGGGTATGAATACTTTTTCAAGGCACTGTAAATGAGTCAGAAGGCTGTACAGTTCATAAAGCATTCATAAATAAATACACGATCCTAAATAAATGGGTACATCATCTACTGTACGGAACATCAGTGATACATATTAGTTATCCAGAGGTTTAATTGCTTTTCTTCCATGGGGAAGATGAATGTTTTGCAATCATTGGCACCCCTCCACAATGTGCCATGAAATAGTCAGAAACAGATACAATCAAATGGCATTCACTATTCCTTCTTTCATAGTCCATAGAGGGAAAATAACACAACAAAGAGGACTAGCCTTATTGTAAAACATAGCGCATACTCCATAATGTTACAGGGTTGCTTTTGAAAGCTCTGTCACTGTCTGTTTCTCAAGCAGAATAATGATCAAAAAAAACTACTGTATGACTGGGTGAACCCAAGAATGGTTTAAAAGCAAAATATTAGACTGTTCTAAAGTGGCTTGCTGTAAGTCCTCATCTGAATCTATGAGAACATCTATGTATTGAGCTGATGTTAACAGTTGGGAAACCATCAAAGCTAAGACGGTTGAAATGTTATCTCAAGAAGTGGGGCCAAAATTGCCAGTTGTAAGGAACTACTGACCTCCTATTAAAAAAACTCCCTACAGTGGTGGTGTGCAGAAGAGCATTTCTGAATTCACAGCATGTAGAAACTTGGAAGATGGGTTACGCAGCCACAGTAGTAGGCAACTATGTCAGGTTTTATTCCTATCACTGAAGAAAAAAATAAAGTTACAGTGGGTTTACAGTAGAATAATAAAATAAATAAGGTTGGAAACATTTTACCTGGTCTAATGAATCTCCATTTCTGTTGCAACATGTAGATAGGTGGGTCAAAGTTCTAAGTTAACAAATCTGCAGAAACTGTGAGGTTGATTTACTGAAACTAGAGAGTGCAAAATCTGGTGCATAGAAACCTTTCAGGATTTTTGTCAATGCTTAATTGAACAAACTGATGCTAGACACTGATTGGCTACCAATCACAGCTGCACCAGAGTCTAGACTTTCCAGTTTTAGTAAATTAACCACTGTGTGATTCTATCAGATCAACAGAAACCAGCTTCCCTAAGGAATTTCTCCAGTATTTTGATAAATCTATGCTGTGAACAATTCTGATGGAAAACTGAGTCTTATGAAGTATTAGACAGACAGAACAATGGACGGGTTTTATGAACAAACAAGCAGAGAAAACCATGAAGTGTTGAAAAAAATGTTCTTTAACTCAGTACAAACAGTAAGAGAGGATAAACTATTTAAGGAATACTTTGAAAAATGTTGTGTTGTTTAGGGAACACAGAACAGATAGGATCTAATTTTTCCCAATCAGAAAAATATTGCAGAAGCGTAAAGCTGGATACACATTATATTATTGTTGTTCAATTTCCTTTAGATTTACCTTCAACTATGTAGTGCAGGGGCCTGCCTGATTGCTTACAATTTGAAAGTGTTTAGGTTTGACCTCATATTTTATGGTTTTGGTAAATCTAAAAGAAAGTTGTACAAGAAATTGTATAAAAGTTTGTATAGGGTGTAGCCAGCTTAAGTATTTACCGTAAAAAGATTTGCAATTTTGTACAGATTTAGGATTTCATCAGTCAGTCCATCCAAAACTGAATTCAATATGATATTATGGATAGTTAAACCACCCACAATTTCTTACATTTCTGAAGAGCTTTGTAGTTAAGTCATGTGTTCTTGAGTTCTGCATTCTGCATGCCTACTGTGACTATTATGAGTCACTCTTTTTTCAATATATGAGTTATCTCTTTTTTCAATATATTATTAGTGTATAGACTCTGCCTTAAACTGGAGTGTCCCTAGTTAGATTTTGTGTTTTTTCTTTTTTTTTTAGCTAGGCTTTAGCCAGACTAAGCTTGTTTACAATTTTCCATGCTTTGTAGGTTTCTCCAAAGCTCAGGAAATTGATAATTTCTACTGCTGCTGTTGAATTGCCTTTAGTATATTGTGTGAGAAGTAAGCATATATGGCTTAAGAATATTTTCCTGCCTTAGCCAATCACTGAAGGCTTTGTCCACTTATTTAAGCTGAGGGAAGGAGATGAATATTTGTTGCAATTTTCTAGAAGAGTCTTAGTCTCCTGGGCTGCTACCAGCAGTCTAGAGTTCTCGCTCTTGGGCTTCTGTTTGGCAAGGATGCCACAGCAAAGGTTCTTCTGTTTTGGTCTAGCCAAGAGGCCTGTGTCCAAATTTTAAAGGATTTCAGCTGCCCTGACGGAGGGTAGATTTAGAGGTCAGGGAGCAGGAAGATGGCTGCCTGTATGGAGCATCAGTTTCCTGGGGAACTGAATATAAGCCTCTGCAGGAGGAAATTGCATGTAGTTGCACATCAAGATACCTGTGACTGGTTGCATAAGGTCGCATAAGGTAACTATTTGTTCGCTTGGCTGCTAAAGCACGCAGGAATGTGTGTAAATCCAGCCGACTGTCAGCTGTCAAGTGGAAACAATATGGATATTTGATCCCTTTTATGATAAAAACATAATTTAGTTAAAAAAAATAAAAAGTTAAAGTTACACCTAAGCAAAAATTTTTTTTTTTTAATTTGAACCCCACCTACTCTCACGGTCATGCACATACAAATGTAAACACACTCACTGAGGGCACCTACTTTCAAGACTCAAATAAAATGATTAAGGTAAAAATTAAATGCAAATCAAGTTTAAAATGTTGGAATAAATTGATCTATAATACTAATCCATATCTGTGCTACAAATCAGTGGATCAGAATGCATTGTTGGCCCAGGGGCAAAAAAGAATGATTTTCAGGGCACTACTCACTATCGTAAATAATAAAAAAATTCTAAATCTAGAACTTTTTTCTAGCTGTGGTTACAGTAGGCAATGATTAACCCTTCTGATGCTGTTACTATACATATTATAGAGGTGGTAGCACCAGCATGTAAACAAACTCCTGACTGCCATAGCTGCCAGGAATTAGTTTGCATTTTTCTCCCGACTGCTTTCTTTTAGAAGGGATTTTTACAGAAGTCTATTCATTTCTAGTTGCAGAAGAAGCTGCCTCCCCCACCTGATCCAACCTTGCTATCTGTCCTAGGATCATTTGTCCCTCCTGTTCCTCCATAGTGGGTGATATCAGGATGGATATCAGTGGTAGATGAAAATGTGTTCACAGATCTGTCCTGGGTAATATAAACATGGAAGTGCTCAGCTCTGAGTACTTCTGGGTTCAGAACCTTCAAGCCCTGGACACTCTGGCCAGGAGGTAGCTGATAAAGCATGGACGCTCAACCAGAATGCAGAGGTGACATTAGGGGTCTAAAAGATTCCTGATGTCTCCTTAAAGAGTATCTATCACCTGCACTTCGTTATCTTATAGGGGGATTACATTTTAAATATTTAGAAAATTGAAGTTTAATTAAAAAAAGCCCCCATCCACATTCACACACACATATGAATGCAATTTAACCACTTGGCCTCTGGAAGGTTTTACCCCCTTCATGACAAGGCCAATTTTTGCTATTGAGCACCGTATATAAAATGGCAATTGTGCAGTCATGCAACACTGTATGCAAATTAAATTTGTATCAATTTTTTCACATTAATAGAGCTTTATTTTGTTAGTATTTGATCACCACTGGGTTTATTTTAAATTTTTATTTTTTTTTGATAAATAAACAAAAAAAAAGACCGAACATTTTGAAAAAAAACAAACAATATTTTTTTCTTTCTGTTCTAAAACATACCCAATAAAATCAAATGTCTTCATAAATTTAGGCCAAAATGTATGCTGCTACATATCTTTGGTAACAAATATCATAATAAGTGTATATTAATTGTTTGTTTGTTTCATAGCCTCTACAAAAACTATGGTCTATATATTTGAAAACTGATCAATGTACTGACCACCTATTTTCATTTCATTACTCTCATTTCTTGATGTTCTTAAAATGCCAGGACAGTACAAATACCACACAAATTACCCCATTTTGGAAAGTAGACAGTCTGAAGTATTTTGTAAGAGGCATGAGAAAGTTTTTGAAGTTGTCATTTTTTGTCATTATTATTTGGAAAATGAAGGAAGTGAATAAAGTTTTTTTTTCACAATTTTTTTTTTACATACTGTCACCAGTGCAGTACAGCGTCATCATAGGACTGGCATGGCAGTGATCAGGGATGCTGACTGGTATGTAAAAACAAAAATTTTATTTTTTATTATTTATTTTTACAAATTTTGTTTATTTTTTTAACATTTTTATTTATTTTTTACTATTTCTTTACATACTTTCATCAAAGTAGTTTTACACTTTGAGTGTTATTACGGTGATGATCACTGTAACAGTAATGTTTTGAACTGTCATGAATGGGTTACATTCATAACAGCTGTGGTTTACTATTGTGTGCTGTGATTGGCCCACAGCTATCACATGGTAAAGGATGCTGTGATTGGCCCAGGTTCCATGTGATAGCTGTGGGCCAATCACAAATTCATTATAGGAACCAGAGCTGTTATGAAGGAAATTCACTCATAAACAAATTTATTGACCTTGTGATCACATGATCCCCCAGCTGCTCAAAGCTGGGGGTAACGGGAGCCACAATCTGATATGTCAGGTGGAGTCAGCAGCTATGGGAGTGGCGTGCTGTGCACCCCCAACCCAGAAGAGGCAGAATAATGAAAATGTACTCCTGCCCGCCCATGCAGCCCTGCTGCAGTAAATGTACTGTGGCCAGGTAGCAAACATATACACTCAGACAAAAAAACAAACAAACATATAAATAAAAAAACAAGGCAGACTCTATTTTTTCTGCTGTCACTCATCTATGTTTTTATCATGTGACATAAAAATTTAGAAGTACCATCTTTATATTCTTTTATTCTTCTTCTTTTTATTCTTCAGGATTTCTGCTTTCAGAAGATATATGATGTTTGAGGGTTTTAACTAATCTTTAGGCCTAATTGATTTTTTAATCATGTGTGCAAAAACTGTTCTGCCAACCAAAAGGGTAAGGGCCAACAAGAGCTGTAGCCTCCCTGGCGGTATGATTATGTCAGATTTTTGCGTCTCAAAGCGGTACAATTATTTTGCATAGAAATTTGGCATTTTATATTGTATTGTATATTGCCTGTAATTCTTAGCAATAACACACTTAAATCTGTCCACCAAGAGTCTAGTAGACATCCCAGGTATAATGAAGTTTGAAACACAAAATCATAAATTATAATAAATAAATATAAATAATTATAAAAAATAATAATATAATAATAATAAAATTAATTTCCCCATGATTCACTATTGCTCAATTCTGCAAGTGTTCTAATTTACTATCACTGTTTTCTAGTTGGTCTAAAACCACTTTTGACTAAAGGGACACTTTTTGGTTGCTATGGACAATCTCAAGTTTCCAGGCAGAAAGAACAGTATATATAATATAAAACTGCATGCAGGGCATTGGACAAACCACTGGGGGCAAAAGGGATGTGAAATAATTTCATACAGTAATGTAAGCTGTAAGATTACAGTGTACTGTATGTGTTATGATTTTTCACTTTTTTGAATTTGCCGCTGGGTAAGTATACCGCACCAGGATCATGCAATGCAATCCCGAGTGTGGCTCGGGGTTACCGCTAATGGTGCTGAAATTGAACCCCGAGCCACACTCGGGAAAACCGCCAGGGAGGTTAATTTATAACATCATAAAAAACAACCTACAATATATACCATATAATCAACAATGTCTGCTATAACAAATGACAAAGCATAACAATAAAAGTTTATATAGTGCTGTGATTCTTCAATATCGCGATAATGCCTTTAAAGTGCCATCCGTGCAGAAAAAGTTATTTTAAGGCCTCATGCACACTGGACGTTAAAATAACGTTATGAAAACGCCAGTAGCTTTGCAGTGAGTTTAACTTTTTTTTTCTTTTTTCAGCTTTTCTCAACGTTTTTGCAATATCGTTTTTTAGCATTTATTAGCGTTTTTTAGCGTTTTTCCGCGTTAGCATTTTTTAGTGTTTTTTTTTTATTCAAAATTATTATTTTTTTCTTTCAATGGATCAAAAAACATTAAAAAATGCTGGTGAGTGACGTTTTTGAGCGTTTATCAACGTTTATCAGCGTTTATCAGCGTTAGAGCGTTTTTACAGCTGAAAAACATTCTCAGAACCCACTAGTTTTGGGGTTTTTTTACAGCTTAAAAACGCCTATGCCATTTGCAGCTCAAAAACGCCTAACATAGACAGGCATTTTAAAGCTGCAAAAAACGCTCAAAAAAGCGGCTGTAAAAACGTCCGTGTGCATGAGGCCTAAAAGTGCAATCCGTGCAGAAATGTATGCCAAAGGTGATGAAAGTGCTGTGCCCCACTTCCTCTTGTGCCCTCACTCACCAGCTATCAATGTAAAGATTGCCTGTACTGGTAAAATATATCTTTTATAGATGTGTCTTTATCCTCTTCCACACGTCCCCAATAGTTAGATGTACTCATAGGATAAGAAATAGAGCATATGTGGCGTGATATAATTTAAAAAGGTTTTTTGTTTAATATCTGTTTATTTAACCAATTCAATACAAGACATTTTCACCCCCTTCCTGCCCATGACAATTTTCAGCTTTCATCTCTGCAACATTTTGAATGACAATTGCGCGGTCATGCAACACTGTACCCAAACAATTTTCCCCATAAATAGAGCTTTCTTTTGGTTGTAATCACCTCTGCGTTTTTAATTTTTTGCGATATAAACAAAAAAAGAGGGACAATTTTGAAAAAAAACTATATTTTTTACTGTTTGCTATAATAAATATCCCAATTAAAAAAAACAAACAAACAAATGTTTTCCTCAGTTTAGGCCAATATGTATTCTACATATTTTTGGTAAAAAAAATAGCAATAAGCGTATATTGATTGGTTTGCGCAAAAGTTATAGCGCCTACAAGATAGGGTTTTGATTTATGGCATTTTTATTATTTTTTTTTACTAGTAATGGCGGCGATCTGTGATTTTTATTGTAACTGTGACATTGCAGTGGACAGAAAAGACACTTTTGACATTATTTTGGGACCGGTGACATTCTTACAGTGATTAGTGCTATAAATATGCACTCGTTACTGTATAAATGTCACTGGCAGGAAAGGAGTTAACACTAGGGGGCGATCAAGGGGTTAAATGTGTTACCTAGGGAGTGATTTTAACTGTGGAGGGGATGGGACAGATTGGGGGAGGAGACCAATCGGTGTTCCTATATACTAGGAACACACGATCGGTCTCCTCTCCCCTGACAGGACATGGATCTGGGTGTTTACACACCCAGATCCACGTTCCTGCTCTGCTACAAGTGATCGCGGGTGCCCATGGACATCACGGCCGCCGGGCAAATGCATCAGCTCCTCGGTGACGCGGCAGATGCCCTGTACCGCCGGAAGCCGAGGACGTCATATGACTATGTGCGGGTATTAAAGTGATTAAAGAAATAGCAAACAGAATAGACAGAAATAATACAGGCACAATGTGTAGGTAGACGTATGAATACACATTCAAACAAATAACACCCGGAGACCTTCAGGGACAGGAACTCAAATGTAAAGGAGACAAAAAGTAATACTATATGTAAGGACCTGGGCCCGGGTAAGCATTTGAGGAGTCATTACAATCAAAAGTTAAAGTAGTAGCAACGAGGGTTTAGGAGAATAGAGTGCAAAAAGAAGAAGGAAAAGAAAAAGAGAAACCTAGAGTGCCATGAAGAAGTATTGTCCAAGGGGGAGAGAAAAACCCACTATCTGATTTATGAGGTTGAGGATGTCTGTCCAGAAAGGGTGGCAGTGTTCCCACAGTTCCTCCAGCACAACGGGGAACTGGAGGGGAACATATAGTGTAATTTGATTGGAGTATAATACCATCTGGTGAGTAGTTTGTAGTTTGTTTCAGCCATTTTGGAAGATAACAAGGAGATGTGGGCAAGTTGCAGGATTTTATCTCTTTGTTGGTGAGGTAAGATTTAAGGTTGACTTCCCATTTACCAAGGTAGTTCAGATATGAAGGGCTTTGCAACTCGGTGAGAGCCTTATAGACAAAAAGGTTTTATTATAAAATATTATCGATTCACATGTTGGTCTTTCATGACAAGCATATAAAACACTGTGCAATCCGCGGTTTGCGTTCCAAAACCCAAGATATGGTGACACCGGAAGTCTTCATACCTAATGCATTTCACTCCACCCCGGAAGTGTCATCAGAGCTTCTGCATTAGGTATTAGATATACTTTTAGTAAGACCAGCGCAAGAGAAAAGAAGGAAAAGAGAGTGGGACATAGGGGACAGTGGCTGATGTTGGCCCCATAATGTTCGCACCCTAAAATAGGCTGGACTATACCGGTACAGATAAACGATGATAGACAATATGTATAAAAGAAATTTATTACAAAAGAAAATACATGGTATATATACCATGTATTTTCTTTTGTAATAAATTTCTTTTATACATATTGTCTATCATCGTTTATCTGTACCGGTATAGTCCAGCCTATTTTAGGGTGCGAACATTATGGGGCCAACATCAGCCACTGTCCCCTATGTCCCACTCTCTTTTCCTTGTACATATTAATTTGGATGATGGTACGGTTTACTTTCTATTACCCTTGACTACATGAGGCTATACTCACAATTTGTGCAAGAGAAAAGAGAAGTGAAAATCATAAACTAAAAAGAGACCTTTTTGGTTTTTATCGCTTTCTGTGCCCCCATTAGGAAGATTCACCTTCTCTATTTGTCCTGTTTGCCTTTATCTTCAAAAGTAAAAGTAAACGAAAATGCCAAATTTTGGATTGACATCAGAACACTGACAGAGGGGAAGGGGAAATCTTCCAATGGAGACACTAATTCTGGTGACACACCAGGATTCCCTCACTTTGGGGGGATTTCCTCTCACTTCCTGTTTTGGCTATGGGACAGGAAGTGATGGAAAATCTCCCCAATATAACAAATATAGTGAAAAAAAACCTGACAGGGTTATAATGCTCCATTACTCTATCGAGACATTAAAAAAGTTTTGCCTTTAGTTACATTTTAAGAGCACAGTCTTATCATAGCCAATTTCTTGCAAATCTCAGTGTCACATATGTATCAACAGTCTATGTTTGTGGTTGGTGGTTCTACAAAGCAGAACATTTTCTATTATTTCACAACTGGGTTTATACTAATATCACAAAACAGTTTTTCTTAGCTTAGCTGGAATTTTAAATACTAAGAATGTTATAAGAAACAAATAAAATAGAATAAAAGAAGAAGAGCTCATGTGAGTAAATCCTTCATCTACTATCTGTATACAGGTTAATTAGTAAAATGAAGCATGTACCTGCAGAAAATAGATATTTTCTATTACAACATGAAACAGTAAATGCGTCTAATGGACAAATGCTTGATTGCAACTGCCAGATCTCTTAAAATCAAACATACGTAAAATGCTTGTGCTGCATAGCTGGACTGTAATTAGTCTAGATTCACTCTGCATGCTTTCAATTCTCCATGAGAAATTGTGCAGTGTGTATGTGGACTGCCATTCTGACCTATATACTATATTCATACTAAAGATATAACTTTTCATTTCTGTCTTCTTAAGAGACACTCTTATGCTTTACATGTCATGTACCCTCAGTTTTGGCAACTTAATTGCAGAGTATGTATCCAGCTTAAAATCTCAAAAACCACACAATATTGTGGTCAACTTATACACTGAATAGGAATGTCTCCCTGGCAATACCAGAGCCTTTTCTAGTCAAAAGAGCTTCCCAAAGCAGCAGGTCTGGGGTATAGCCATACTCATAAGTATGCATGTTACATTTGTGATCAAGGTAATCAAGTGACCAATTAAATAATACTAAAATTGTACATAACATTATTAACCACTTGCCTACTGGGCACTCTTGCCCAGGCCAATTTTCAGCTTTCATCGCTGTCACACTTTGATTGACAATTGCGTGGTCTTGCAACACTGTACCCATATGAAATTTTTATAGTTTTTCTTTCATACAAATAGAGATTTCTTTTGGTGGTAATTAATCACCACTGTTTTTTTATTTTTTGCTAAACAAACAAAAAAAGACTGAAAATGTTGAAAAAAATATTTTATAAAATTTTGCAAACAGGTCATTTTTCTCCTTTGCTGATGTGCGCTGATGAGGCTGCACTGATGGGCACTGATAGGCTGAACTGATAGGTACTGGTGAGGTGGCACTGATGGGCACTGATAGGAGGCACTGATGAGGCAACACTGGTTGGCACTGATCAGGAGGCACTGATGAGGCTACACTGATAGGTGGCACTGATGGGCACTAATCGGTGACACTGATGGGCACTGATAGGTGGCACTGATGGTCACTGAGAGGTGGCACTGATAGGCGGCACTGATAGACACTGGTAGGCGGCACTGATAGGCAGCACTGAAAAGTGAAACTAATTATGAGACACTGATAGGCACTGTTTGGCAGCACTGATGGGCACTGATAGGTTGCACTGGTGGGCACTGATTAGCAGTACTGATGGACACTGATAGGTGGCACTGGTGGGCACAGATTAGCAGCACTGGTCAGCAATGTTGGGAACTGATGTCCCTTTAACAGAAGTCGGTTATCGGCTTTCCTCTTTTCTCCTCACACTGTCAGCGTGAGGAAAAAAAAAAAACGATAACCAGCTTCTGTTTACATCATGCAATCAGCTGTCATTGGCTGACAGATGAACACGTGGTAAAGGGCCGCTGTGATTGACCCTTTACCCCGATCTGTGATCAGCCAAGTCTGAAGGACTCGGCAATCACAGAGCGTGCCGCCCGTGTGCCCACACGAGAGGATGTCCATGGATGCCCTCCTGGCACTGTAGCTGTCTTTCGGCTATAGCGTGGGTAGGAAGGGGATAAAGGTTAACTCCACTTTTTGCACCATGTTACATGTTGCACAGAGATCTGTGAATAAATGAACTACAAGTCCTATCTTCCACCATGGCAGACAGACTTTTAGCTGTTAATGTAGTTGTCAATGGAATACAGGGCAGTGATCACTGCACTCGTACTCCATTGACACTTCCTTTAGCTTAGTAACTGAAAGTCTGTACCTCAGTACAGCCATAGAGTTTTAGAAAAAGTCTGCAGGAGCCTAGCATTGCACCCAGGATCCATTGATGCACTTATTATTTTTTTCTGCAAGGTAGATTTAGCCTTTAAAGCATAACTTAAGGCAACTTTTTATTTTCATATATAGTGGAGAGGGATTAAAATCCATGACAAGTTTTTTTTTTTTTTTCTTCAATTTTGGATTGCAACCAGAACAAAAATAGAATGGAAATCTTCCAATGTTCCAATTGGAAAGTTAATTCTTGGGACCATGGTGACACCCTGGGATTTCCTCACTTTAAAGGGTTTTCATCTCACTTCCTGTTTAGACTATGGAACAGGAAGTAAAGGGAAATCTCCTCAATGGGACACAGATGGCAAAAATAGAATTGACTGGGGTTATAACTATCAAAAATGATCAAAAAGTTTGCTTTTAGTTCTTCTTTAATAGGATGATTTTAGGATGAATTTCAGGTAGATATAAAAGAATACACCAAATAACAGTGACACCATTGAAAGGTTATTAGGGTGGGTTTTACATCAGCGGCACTCATACTGAAAAATGGAGGGCAGCAGAGTAAGGGTAAATTGGACTCTGTTACATACAGGAGCATGTGCTAACAGGGAACATAATAGCAGGAGGAGACAGCAGAGTGACCAGGCAGATACCCTTGGTTTGCCTCTGCTCCTTTACTGTCCAGTAACGGACAGTAACAGGTAGGGAGCTAACCAAGCTATAGTCAATACCTGCCTTGGGGTTAAACAGGTCACCAACCTGGCTGTGTTGTCTGGAGGGCCTGTGTATATAGCAATACCAGAATTACCAATCTTTTGACAGGAAAAACAGGTGGTATGTACAGTTTAAAGTGGTTGTAAAGGCTGAAGGTTTTTTACCTTCATGCATTCTATGCATGAAGGTAAAAACCTTCATTATGCACCCCCCAGCCCCCCAATACTTATGCGAGCCCCATCCAGTAAGCTCCATCCATTAAATGCACAATAGCAGCTGCTGTCCCCACTCATTGGTCCTTCTTATGGACACGCAAGGCGGGGCTCGGGAGCAAGCATGCACGAGTGACCCCCATAGCAAGTGGCTTGCTAGTGGGGCACGCGTCAGGGGGAAGGAGCCAGAATTCCTTGGCAGGGGACCTGAAAAGAGGAGGTTCGGGGCTGCTCTTTGCTAAACCATTGCATACCATGTTTGGTTTTTTTTTTTACTTTTTATTTTTTTTACATCTGAGACATTAACTGTGTATTTAACTATTTTTTCTGGAGTTCAGCTTTAAAGATTAGTAGACATGAGATATCTCCAGCCAACAAAGCAAATTTTATATGTGCCTCTTTTCCAAACAATCACTTAATGCAAACAAAAACATCAATTTGCTTCCTAATCTAATATTGCTTTCAGATCTATAATTTATTTATAATAATTATAATTTATATAATATATATTTATAATAATTAAATGCCTAAAGCTGAACTCCAGCATCAGAAACTATAAGAGGCTTGTGCATCCTTTCTTGAATATTGGTGTGGTTTGTGAAGTAATCCAATGCGAAAGTTTGCCTCTGTGCAGAAACATCCTGTATTAAGATTCCCTCTCTTTGTGCAGGGTGACTGGTCTTTTATGGGTCCACCCATCATAGTTTTCTGCAGGCAGCCTGCAGTCGGGGTACCTGTTGGGTCCCTCCCACAGCTCTGCCCTCTGCACAGCCTACATAGTGCACACTGCACAGTGTGGCACAGCGGTGATGTCACTACCACTATTACAAGGTCACATCTGAGTTTGCAAAGACATCTGGTAGACACAAACTAGATTTATATATTTTGTGGCTATTGAGGATACTGATATAATTTCCCCAACACAGCTAATCTGAACATTTGCAAACAATTTTACCATCAACTAAAACTATTCTGGCATGCAGATTACTGGAAAATTCTAGTGCACAGACAAAAAAAAAGAACTACAGAGAATGTATACTTGCATATCAGAAAAGCCAAGTCAACATGTGGTGTGGTTAAGATTCGATATCTATCATTATATGGATATTAGGAAATCTCACTGAGCTCATCTAATTGAGATTGAAATTCTAAATTTTCACCCTGAGCAAACCCTGTGTATCTGCAGGAGCTGTTGCCAGACATGAAGTTGCTTTACATGAAATGTGTGGTAACCAAGGTAATAATCCAGAAAGCTGAAAACATAACAGTCAGCTGCAATCCCTGAATGAATTAGCTTTCTAACATGCTCTGTGGGTCTTGTTTGGATAACACAAAACACGTATAGAATTATGGTCGGAATGAAAGTCGTTTTTACAGTTAACTTAAAGGGGTTGTAAACCCTCATGTTTTTTCACCTTAATGCAAACCCATTGCATTAAGGTGAAAAAATTTCTGGCAGTCACCGGCCCCCCATTTTACTTACCTGAGCCCTGTAATTCCCACACTGGAGACGCGCTGTCCCTCTCTGCACGGGGTCCCAGCTCTTGATTGGATAGATTGATAGCAGCGCAGCCATTGGCTCCCGCTGCTGTCAATCAAATCCAATGACGCGGGCAACTTTTCTTCCATTAAATGTCACAAATCATTTTTTTTTCACATTGAGTACTTTGACATATCATGGATCTTTTCATGATTGGGTCTCCTTTTTCTGACTTAATTTAGGGTATGTACACAAATTATGGGCTTGATTAATTAAAGAATTAGAGAATATTTATTAAGCTTAGTAAATATGGTAAACCTGTGTATACTTCAGTCATCCAAATCATGTACCATCAAATATGCAGCTTTCTTTTTGCAATTGCACATGGTTTTAAGTGAACACACTTTCACCTTATTTACTATGCTCAGTGAATGTTCACTTTGTAATGTGAACATTCCCTTTGTTCAGAGAATGGTCTCTACCCCATTACTAAAGTGTTGTTACCCTAAAAAAAAAAAAAATAGATCCTGTTCCCTTAAAGCATGAATAACAGCATAGTGCTTCTGCTGTGTAATTTGGCTCCCTGTATCACCTAAAAAACCTGGCTGATCATGCCCGCCCCCTGAAAACTGACAACGATTTATCATGGCTGCTGAGCCCTAACACTGTGGTCAGTTTATGTGCCTCAGTCATCCGCAGCCCTGCTCTGTCCTTTTCTGTCCTCGGCTCCCCCCCTCCCTCCCTGCCTGTCTGCTCATGACAGTGCCCGCCCTTAGCCCCCTACTGCTTTAAAAACTATAATATATATATGCCATCCCCTCTGTTATATAACAATATGTGTCCCAGTGTCTGATCTATATAAAAAAAGGCAGATTATACCCTATATCAGAGCATCTCCCATCGCTCACGTAACTCCTCGGCTCTCTTCTGTCTCCTCCCCGGCTGATGTCAGTGGAAGTGCTCAGCCCCCCCACTATAGCTGTTAGCCTAGGAGAGGAGAGAGAGCTGAGAAGTCACCTGAGTGCCGAGAGCCACTCTGTATAATCTGCATTTTTTTATATAGATCAGACACTGGGACACACATTGTTATATAACAGAGGGGATTGGATGAATATATTATAGTGGCTTAACAACTATTTTAATGAATCCTTATGTGTTTCGGTGCAGATTCTGAGCATGTTATAGATACAATTGCAAAGGACATTGTTGCCAAACAAAATACACCAAAAAACAGCCCTGGCCTATTTTTTACATTAGTTTCAGGGCTTATAGCTTTTGGTGCAGGACCTTCAGTGCCAAAATAAGTGTGAATTAAAGCCAAACCCAAACTTTATTTTTGTTTTGGAAAGAGTAGGGAGGAAGTTAAAACCGTTGCCCTTTTTTTTTGCCATCTATGTCTCAGAAAGATCTCCATTCACTTTCAGTCCTGCAGATTCAACAGGAAATGAGAGGATAACTTTCCAAAGTGAAGGAAATACACTCTTAGGCTCAATTCACATCTATGCATGTTGGTTTTGAGCGCTTCTGCAGTGCTTTTTGCGGTGCTTGCCACGTTTTTGGACACACATTTTTACCGTGATTTTAGCACAATTTTTTTAATACTGTATATAGCTGGTTGCTAAGGAGGGGGCCAGGAAGCTGAATGCGGCGTTGTTAACAACCAATGAGTCAGCGGCTGACAGGCTTGCCCGCTGACTGTAAAAAAAAGAATTGCTGGATAAAAAAAAATTGTGAAAAAAAAACCATGTGGGGTCCCCCCCAGGTCCAAACCAGGCCCTCGGGTCTAGTATGGATTCAGAAGGGACCCCCCACTCCAAAATGTACAAAAAAATGGTGTGTCCCCCAAAATACAAAATCCATACGAGACCCTTATCTGAGCCTGCAGCCCGGCAGGTCAGGAAAGGACGCAGATGAGCGAGCACCCCCCCTGAACCATACCAGGCCGCATGCCCTCAACATGGGGGAATGGGTGCTTTGGGGCAGGGGGGCACTGCCCCCCTGCCCCAAAGCACCTTGCCCCATGTTGGTTGGGACAAGGGCCTCTTCCCCACAACCCTTGCCCGGGGGTTGTCGGGTCTGTGGGCAGTGGGTTTATTGGAATCTGGAAGCCCCCTTTAACAAGGGGGCACCCAGATCCCGGACTCCCCCTATGTGAATGAGTATGGGGTACATAGTACCCCTACCCATTCACCAAAAAAATGTAGTGTAGTGTTGAAAAATACAGTAGACAGTTTTTGACAAGTCTTTTATTAAAAATATCTTCTTCTTCCCTGCTTCTTCCTCCTGTCTTTCTCCATCTTCTCCCGCATCTGCCTCCTCCGGCTTCTCCTGCTCCCGCTTCTTCTTCCGGTCTTCTTCTTTTCTCTTGTCCTCTTTGTCCGGTGTTTTTCTTCCTCTACTGCGGCTCCCGCCAATGACCCTCCTCCGATGCTGCGGCCCGCTGATCTGTCCACACCGATGTCAAGCATTTCTTAACGGTGGGGGCGTGGCAATTGACCTAACAAAAGCCATTGATCTAACAAAAAGATAACCCCAATCCCTTAGGTGGAGCCAACACCTTGTCAATGCATGTTGGACACATATGCTGTATGTATGTTTTGACGGTGCTCCCATTCATGCAGTAAACAACTTACCAAACCCTCAATACAGAACAATGCATACACCACACACATGCATTGCATTACAGTATGTTGGATCATGGGTCATGGACTTTTTTTTTGGTGCATGGACACATGGGGGGGGGACACACGGGAAATGAATGTAAATAGATAACACAATATTTCATGATGCATTTGATAAAACAGCAATTAGTAAGGGTTTAAGTCAAGCAGATATATTATGCCTGCCATAGGGAATGCATAATTCTTAGGAAACTTAGCTAACTAACAAACATGTCAAACATGATGCAAAGCAGGTAAAATGCTAAATTATGAACTGCCTCACTTGCATATGTGATAATGCCCTGCTGCATGGAATCAGTGTTATATGTGGGCACGTGGCTCTGAATACAGGATGTACTGTAGATGTATGGGCTGGATAAATGTTTATCAGGATGCATGAATTTTCTAGTACAAAATTAACCAGTAAGGCGTATGTCACTTTGTACCTTGCATAAGTGAGGCCATTCATCTGTGCTTAAAGTGAATGACTTCTTTCGAACAACAGTGTACAGAATGATATCATGTATTCTTCAGGCAAAAGCTAAAAATAACAGATAAAGGTCCAATGATGACATCAATATAAAAGTAGCTACTGTGTTATAAACAAACAATATATTATTGCGTATTCACAGATATATGTCAAAATATCTCCGATATAGGACATTATTTGAGTTTAGAACAATGCACAGTATTAAACCATGGGTTACTTGAATTTCTTTGCCAGGAACAATTTTTTATTGAAAGGCTAAATGTCACAGAACAATGGATTGTTTCAGAGTAAGATAAATGTTTCATCCCAGGTACCTGGTTGAAGCAAAGAGATTTTATATTCTAAGAATTTCCATAGACTGTTTTAGCTCCGTAACAAAGATTCCACTTTCTGTGTTAGACTAATCTAATTTTGATTGAACTTGAATTTTCACAAAATTATTTTTATTTAACCAACTGAAACAAACTGATTATTATGATTATGATCTTCCAATCTAAAAAATCCTCCAAGGAACACCATCTAAGTCATAACTCCACAGCAGAAATGTTTGTTACCACTTTTATCTGTATTACCCAACGCACCTATAAATATTAACCAACATATCAGTACATTACACCACCAGAGAACTTTGCTCTATGTGAATTTAATGATGCACAGTATAATTCTCACTAGGTAGAATTTTATGTTTTATGTAGCGCTACAGATACACCATCTGGGCCTTAGTTATTTCTAAGAATTAAAGATACTCTGGCTAATAAGAATTTTTCAGTCTTTCAGGAAAGAACAGGTGCTGATTTCTGGCTGAGAAGAAACATCGGGTCATAGTAAGAATGTATTGGGGTTGATCTACTAAAAGTGTAGAGGCTGAACTATATACCCTAAATGTTAAACATTCACATTCAACCACCCCTATTCCTTTAGTATTTCAACCGCAATGATTTATAGGGCTTACATGACCTAAGATCTGGAATTCTTGGCCTTGTGTATACTGAATGTACTGAATGTGGATCTAGGAATTACATCTGGGGTATCTTAACCACCTCAATACATGGCACTTCCACTCCCTTCCTGCCCATGCCATTTTTCAGCTTTCACGCTGTCAACTTTGAATGACAATTGCTGGGTCATGCTACACAGAGATATGTGAACCAGCTCCATAGAGAGTCGGTCACAGTCTCCTGTCATGCGAATCCCGCATTCAATTTGCAATAGTGTAAACCTATCCTAGGGATTAGGCTCAGTATAAGAAATCATTTGAACATCTGGGACCCTAGGGTGCACCTTTTTTCAATCTGTATTTTCATGTGATAGCATAGATTGCATAAGATTGCAAGGTATATGATTGCATGCGCTATAATTGTCCCCCCTTAGTTTAGTATTTTATGTGAGCGCATGTTCAATTTAGGAAGTGTATCTGAACCAAAAAATTAATTATTACCCTTTCTAGAGTCACAGAAATGGCAATTAAATTGGAAAATACTCTCAATATTTAGGGTAAATGTAGTTCTAAAAACTCATCAGTTTCCTATCCATTTGAGGTCCTTCTCATCATTGCCATAAAAATCCCACCTTTCAGCTGAACAGTGTTCATCATCTGCTCCTTCTCCAGCCTTTACCCTAGCATTGGTACACTGAAAAATGTACTGAGTTACAACTTGACTTTCTATGTCAGTACTTTGTGCATGAAGGTAAAGGTATAAGTTTCAGTGTGAATGCCAGAATGAAAGGTGAAGCTAATGCCTATAAACACAGACCAGCCCTGAGAAAGATGGGTAGTGTGCCTGCGTGGGAGGCAGGATTTTTATTGTTAATAGTGATGATTGAAAGCCTTGGGAGATGAAAGACAGGAAATGTTAATAACTAAACATTAAATTAAAGTTAATAGTGTTTAACGTACACTCTATAACATACCAATTATCTAGGTATATTTTGCGTACAAACATTTCCTAAATATTTATGGAAGTTAAATGTAACAATTAGCGACTTGCTGTTAGCAACTCTAGGCAATATGTAACACATTATAGGTAAAACCTTCCGAGATGTTGTATATACTGTATTTAAAGCAAACAACATGTATAATTGATATAAGACAACAGCTACACCATCAACACCTTGTTACAAAGAAACATCACAGTTAGAATACTAGCAATTGTATATACTGTGTGTGGTCTTACAATGTATTTGTTTTGCATTTTTTTTAATTGGCTGAAATGTACTAGAGAAAAAGAGCACGGGAAGGCGTTTTACTACAAGAATTGGAATACCCCAGGTGACACAGCAACTTAAAAGAGGCTAGCAGCAGGACAATTTAAAATAGCAAGGCTATGCCTAAATTTACTATAGGCAAAGCACACAGTCTGGGGCTTTAAGCCTCGTACACACAAGATCGGATTTTCGGCAGACAAAGCCTCAGACTTTTGTTTTCTGAAATGATTTCTGGAATTATCTCTGGATGACGGACCATTGCTTTCACCAACTCTTGGCATTGTTGACCCCCTATATTAAGAAGCAGGACACATGCATGAGGCTTTTATTTTATTTTTTAGTTGAATAATGATTTGATTTGGTATATTTTCTATATTTTTGGATGCATGGAATGCACTTTTTGGTTAAGTTCTATTGGCAGATTGGCTATGTGTTTTACTTTAAAATGACAGTTTGGGAGTAGGCAGTTTTTATTAAAAAAAATACAATGTAAAATTAACAAGGGGCACCAACATAGTTGTATCTTTGATCTTAAAAACTACAGGATAATGGTGTTGTGGTAACTAACTTGCCCAAAAAAACAAAACAAGCATAATAATATTATTCTTGATATCACTAGAAAATAAAAGCCTTTTAAAATACGTTTGGCAAAACTCCATCAGTATCACCAGCAAAGCAGCTTCATTATTATCCCATTATAGAAGAAGAGAATGTGCGCTGCATTTCGAGATTTCATAATTTGCCACGTCACGAATGTTAATTCTCCATTACGAATGCTAGTTTACAAGACTGACCGCTTTTGGCTCGTCCTTGCTTCCAAGCACTTTGAACTTTTGCCCGACGGACTTGTGTACACACGCTCGGAAAATCCGACAACAGACCGTTGTCCGCGGAAGATTAATAAACCTGCCATCCAACATCTGTCCAGGGAAAGTTGGCCAACAATTGTCTGATGGAGCATACAAACAGTCAGATTTTCCACCAACAGCCTGTCATCACACAATTCGGTCGGAAAATCCGATCATGTGTACGAGACTTTACACTGATCCTAGATGATGCCTAAACCACAATGGCTCATTCCTTCGAAAGAAAAAAAGCAGATGTAAGCAATGTCAGAGGGAGCACTGTGACCTCTGTAGGGGGTAAAAAATATATACAGTATCTCACAAGTGAGTACACCCTTCACATTTTTGTAAATATTTTATTATATTTTTTCATGTGACAACACTGAAGAAATAACACTTTGCTACAATGTAAAGTAGTGAGTGTACGGCTTGTATAACAGTGTAAATTTGCTTTCCCCTTCAAAATAACTCAACACACAGCCATTAATGTCTAAACTGCTGGCAACAAAAGTGAGTACACCCCTAAGTGAAAATGTCCAAATTGGGCCCAATAAGCCATTTTCCCTCCCCAGTGTCATGTAACTCATTAGTGTTACAAGGTCTCAGGTGTGAATGGGGAGCAGGTGTGTTAAATTTGGTGTTATCGCTCAATCATACTGGTCATTGGAAGTTCAACATGGCACCTCATGGCAAAGAACTCTTTGAGGATCTGAAAAAAAGAATTGTTGCTCTAGCTAAAGATGGCCTAGGCCAAGACCCTGAAACTGAGCTGCAGCACAGTGGCCAAGACCATACAGCGATTTAACAGGACATGTTCCACTCAGAACAGGCCTCACCATGGTCGACTAAAGAAGTGGAGTCCACGTGCTCAGTGTCATATCCAGAGGTTGTCTTTGGGAAATAGACATATGAGTGCTGCCAGCATTGCTGCAGAGGTTGAAGGGGTGAGGGGTCAGCCTGTCAGTGCTCAGACCAAACGCCGTAAACTGTCGTTCCAGAAGAAAGCCTCTTCTAAAGATGATGCACAAGAAAGCCTGCAAACAGTTTGCTGAAACAAGCCGACGTAGATTACTGGAACCATTTCCTGTGGTCTGATCAGACCAAGATAAACATATTTTTTTTTCAAATGGTGCAAGCGTGTGTGGGGGCAACCAGGTGAGGAGTACAAAGACAAGTATGTCTTGCCTACAGTCAAGCATGTTGGTGGGAGTGTCATGGTCTGGGGCTTCCGGCACTGTGGAGCTACAGTTCATTGAGGGAAACAAGAATGCCAACATGTACTTGACATACTGAAGCAGAGCATGATCCCCTCCCTTTGAAGACTGGGCCGCAGGGCAGTATTCCAACATGATAACGACCCCAAACACACCTCCAAACGATCACTGCCTTGCTGAAGAAGCTGAGGGTAAAGGTGATGGACTGGCCAAGCATGTCTCCAGACCTAAACCCTATTGAGCATCTGTGGGGCGTCCTCAAACGGAAGGTGGAGGAGTGCAAGGTCTCTAACAGCCACCAACTCCGTGATGTTGTCATGGAGGAGTGGAGGAGGACTCCAGTGGCAACCTGTGAAGCTCTGGTGAACTCCATGCCCAAGAGGGTTAAGGCAGTGCTGGAAAATAACGGTGGCCACACAAAATATTGACACTTTGGGCCCAATTTGGGACATTTTCACTTAGAGGATATTTGGTCCTCTTTAGGGTGTACATAAAGAGTTAAAAAAATCAAATACCTGTATTTATCAGCGTATAACATGCACAGGCATATGACACGCACCTTCAATTTAAGAGGGAAGTTTCAGGAAAAAAACGGTTTTTTTAAATAAACTACTTTGAAGCAAAATAATGATCAGTGCCCATCAATGCAGCCTGATTAGTGCCCATCTGAAGCCTCAATGCAGCCTGATTAGTGCCCATCTGCAGCCTCAATGCAGCCTGATCTGTGCCCATCTGCAGCTTCAATGCAGCCTAATCTGTGCCCACTTTTTTTTTTTAAATAAACTATTATGAAGCAAAATAATGGTCAGTGCCCATCTATGCAGCCTGATTAGTGCCCATCTGCAGCCTCATTGCAGCCTGATTAGTGCCCATCAGAAGCCTCAATGCAGCCTGATTAGTGCCCATCTGCAGCCTCAATGCAGCCTGATCTGTGCCCATCTGCAAAAAAACAGCATTTTTGCTTGCACATAATTGGACAATGGAAGTCAGCAGAGTTTCTGCTCATTCACTAAGCTCTGGAGCAACTGCACTTGCAGAGTGCAACTGCACTTTGCAAAGTGCACAGTCTATTTGCTTTTAGTACATCAACTCCTTAGTTTTTACCCGTGTCTTGAAAGCCGCTATTTTCCAGTTCCCTGGCCACTTGAGCTATTTCACACTTCTGAGTGTATCCTGTATTTCCTCCCACTGTCTTGTACATCACTGCAGGATGTATGAGCTGGCAGGAGGAACCACTATGTGGCAGGAGGAGCAGGTATTCAACCCACCCAGCAGAGTCAGATACCTATAGCAGCTGAAGATCGGTAAAGTGGTGGTGTTTAAAAACACAGGCAGACAGAAAGGTAAGTATAGATGACCCTTTTTTTATAAGGGCTTCTCTTTTGATGGCAGGGCCACTTGAACTTGTATATGTACATTTCAGCTCAAGCTATTAAGCTCTGTAAATAACATACTTTTCACAACAAGGGGGCAAAAGAAACAAAGAAAAACACATACAAAGAAAATAATCTTTCAACTCCACCTGTTGGATGCAGAAGAATGCATATAATGGTTCCTTTTAGCCTAAAAGAAACTATGTACAAAACTTACTTCACAATCATTTTAAAGTAGAATTTCAGGATTGAGCTAACTAATCCTAAAACTGCTCCTATCTCCCTTCAATCACCTACAGTATATTAACTACCTGTGGAAGAAGGATGCATATACATACATATTTCCTCTGATGTTGGTGTTCCCGCACTATTGTGTGGTTACTGATTTTATTTGTGATAATATAGATTGCTGCTATGGTACAACGTGCAGTATCCCTTTAAATGTGTAATGTAATGTTAAACCCAATATTGGAGCACGAAATACACTTTAGAAGATTAATCAGATTTTTCTTGCACTTAGAAGTCAGCACGAATGTGCACTTTATTTTATGAACTCTATGAACTGACATATGGTTTTTACTATTTTATTATTTTGAATTTCAGTTTAGACACAGCAGATACAGAGCACATCCGATGAACAGCACAGGGGGTTCGCTGAGGGCAGGGTTCTGGGAGGATGTCCATGGACACCCTCTCAGAACTATAATGCTAAGCTATAGCCATCTTTTGGAAATGGTCTAACTCCTCCTACTATCTTTTGAAGCTCTTAAAGCAAAAATTCTGTAATGTTTTATTGAAATGGCAATGCACAGAACTGAACAAATACAGAACATAGATAAAATAGAAATTTTGACTTGGAGAAGTTAAACTACTAGCTTGATCCCCCTCCTATTAAGGCACTATGTAGTGTATATACTTTGGTGACACACAAAGAGGCACACCGATGGAGAGTGTTTGCAGTATATATAATGTGCACCTAAACCTGGGGAGTCCCAAAGTGCTCAAAACCAACTTTTTAAGGTAAACACATTGTATATTTGTTGTCACAAGTGCAGTTTTGTCTTTCATTCCCCTTCACTTTATTGATCTAGCTTTATATTTTTTAAACCAATAATGTGATTTTTGTTAAAAATGGATGTTAATAATTTTACCTCATGATAATTTGCCAATCTTACTTTGCTTCTTCCTAATCCTAAATGCACCGAAAAAAAGTCAAAATAAAATAGGTCATTCTGTATTCATACACGAACTTTAAAGTATTCACACTTTTGATGTGCTTCTCCTTTTTAGGCCAACTTCTATCAACATAATTGTGATAAAGTATGCTTACCTGAAACTCAGCTTCCTGTGACCTTCACTACCCATCCCTGCAAATCAGTCATCAATTTCTTTCAGTGGAAAGCCCTATGCAGCTTGTTAATTTTTTGATGAACTTCCAGTAAGGAAAATGGTGATTCATCTGCATATGTGCTCGAGGGCCAGGTACATAAGTGTGCCTGTGTAGTGAAATGATGGGCAAGTCACACAGTGAAGTTTGCCAAGAGGCTGTATTTCAGGTAAGTGCATGGATTGGTAACTTTTACTGTTTAGACAATTGAAACATATAGCTAGGGGTAGTAAAGAAAACAAAAACAAAACATAAAGCTGGAATGGAATGAAGATTCATTTATTGCAATTAAAACAATACAAGACCAAAAATTTTCATTGATAAACACCCTATGAATAAATCAATTTTTCATTGGCAGCTGATGAGCAAAAGTCACCTACACTTGAAATTGATTCAACTGTGTAAAGTAGAGAGAAGACCTTAGCGTGTAATGGGTTTTTACATCAATGCCTTCATTGCTGTGATTTTAAAGTTCTGCTTATCTTACAGGTCTCCTCCCTCCACTCCGTCTATTCTAAATAGCAGACAATTTAACCTATAAAAGATATTTCTAAAACCCAGAAAGAGATTCTGAAGGAAGATGGAACCCAGAAGAGCTTGGGACTTAACATATTACACGAGGAGGACTGGGGAATTTAGTAGTTTAGCCAATAAGCCATGATACTAGTCTTGATCTGCAGCACTGCAACAAATGTAGAATGAAATGTTGGGACTGGTATGGAAAATGTTAGAGCAGCAAACTTCTGCATGCTGCTATAACAAGGAGTGTAAAGTAAATGAACACTGTAAAAGTAAGGTAAACAAATATTTTGAAGAGTTTTTTGAGAAAAAATATTGACCAGTTCATCTTCCATGACAACTCATAAACAATGATTGGGTCAGGAAGCTAAGTTTAAGAGTTCAAGATAAAAAAAATTTAACCTAGTAGGAGTCCCAATTGCCTTAAGAGACAGGCTTTGGATAAATCTTTTCAGAATACAAGAGTTATTCAGCCTAGCTGGGTCTTAGTGTGTGTGTGTTGGAGGGGCAGGGGCATCTCTAATCTCTTCAGCAACTGTAGAGGGGCTAAGGGAGCTCTTGGGGCATCTCAATTTCAGCCCATATAGACAACATATGGTTTACACTTGTTTCTAAATAGATTATTGGTCCAAACCAAAATTTTGACAAAGAAATGCTGCCAAATCCACCTTTAATGTAACCCTATTATGATCTTTAAAAATAAAACAAGTCCTTTCCAGCTGCCCACACCTACTAGCTCTTCTGCATAGAAGAGAGAATTTTGCTGAAAGATATTCTATATTTAACACTTTCAAAATAGTTGGATTCTGCCATACTCTCTTTATGTGCCATGGTTTCTTCCATCAAAGGAACCACAGGATGCAGCGTGGGGCCAGAATTTTCCGGAAGCTTCTCTTTTAAAAGGCAGAGGAGTTTGAAGGTGTGGGCAATGGGGCAGTTTACTGGTAACTATTTGCTTTTCAGGGAGCTGCTGGTTTCAGTCAGTTCAGTTTCTTTTTAAATATTAATTATTTATTTTTAAACTACAGTAACTTCTTTTCATATCTCTTTTGGGATAACAAAGGAGAATGAATCTTGTGTCTTTTTTAACTACCTTAGAACAATGTTGTGATTACATCCAGTATAGTATAAAAGTTGCTCACCTCTGCAAATGAATTTTATAATATAACTTTTGTCTTGTTTCCCTGTACTTTTTCTTTTAATGTCAATATTTCTTTATTGTATCAAAATAAAGTGATACAATGATAGAAACTAAAAAAGGTTCAAGCTATCAGTTGGTATCCAATGTTAACATAACAACAAAGTAATTCGAGAAATGTATTGTACTTTTTTCTTTTATACATTATTTTTTTGGTTTTGGGGAATGAAATGCAAATGAAGACTTAATCTGATCAGTAATTTGTTTTCCTGTAATCCTCAATGACAACCCCAATATAATTTCCTTTCTAGAATAGAATAGTTATCAGACTTTTTTACCTTTTTTTGATACTTTTTTACCTTGTTCTCTAAAAAACACAGAGGTGGTTTGGTAGAGTATGGCATTTAAACTCTCTGCCTTCTGTCCCAACAAGAAAGTTGGGGAAATCATTTGGTTATGGATTGCTGCGATGGATACTTGAGAAGCCGATTCTCAGTAAAAGTAATTCTTAGCGTGCAGTCAGAAGAAACTTTTCATGTCAGAAAATGTGTAAATGATTTATATACATGTGTGTTAGGAGTGGGAATAAAATAATATATTCAAATAAACAATAAATAAAAAAAATAAGTGAACGTCACTAAACTCTCCAACAGCTCCCCCAAACAATTAACACCACTACTTTCAGAGCACAAAACTAATAAATGTCTATTTATACTAAAAGTCTATTTATACCAATAAATTCCACAAGAAATGTGTTCCAAAAGAAAACTCCTGTTTTTAAATCTTTCTTCAAAAATCTTGAACATTTATTTTTCTATTGCAGTGTGAGATCACCACCCTCCCTCCACCCTAAATCAATTTCACAAAAAACTTTTGAAAGGAGGGATGTTTTCTTATGGAACACATCGGTTCCTTGTGAAATTCACTACAATACACAGACCTTGATTAATTTAATTTAACTGATATTTATTTGCATATTTACTTATATTTATATTGCATTGAAGGTTGTGGTGCTAATTGTTTTAGAGCACTACTCTATTATTTGAATATTCACAAAATTTTGTAAATGACTAATACTTTGTTTCCATGTGGAAGTTTATAGGAATTCAGACAAAAGCATTATCTTCTGACAGGGGAATTTTCTAATGCCTCCCATTTTGAGTTGATGCAGCAATCATGACGCACTAAAGGCCAATTTACCCCTTTGCATGACAGTAACAATGCATATGTTGCTGTGTCATAATGTCATTAATTTTAAATGGCACCCCAACTTAACTTTTTTGGTCTTATTTTATATGCAATTTAAATTCTGGATATTACACATTGTTTGAAATGAATACTGGAATGTACTTTGTTTGTGAAAACCTTTAATAAAAATGATTGAAACAGAAATGGCACACCAACACAGTAAAGCAGCTCACATGTGTTGCAGTACATCATGACACAGTGCACCATAGTGTGTTTTAATGCATTGCATGTAACACTTTCCATTTTCGGGATATTTTGGTGCATCAGCACCCTATTTTTGTTTAAAAAAAGGCTGCCTTAATGCAATATTTTATTTTATATATTAACTAAAGGAATTGCTGTTGGAAAAGCTGTCATGTGACCCTAAACTTAGACACCAACTTTTCTACTTGCTTAATCAATTGCAGTTAATTAAAATAATATATAATTGCAGTAAACTACATATTGTCAATACATATTAGGAATTATTCAATTTTGCATAAATTTATGTGTAAAATGTATTTGATTAAAAAAAAAAAAAACATTTGTATACTGCAGTCCATTAGAAAATGTCTTAACCTAATGCATTAAAAATTTAAATGCTGTGTTTTATTAATCTTCAGATATAGGAAATATAATATGTAATGCAAGGACAGTAATAATGAAACATTTATTGTAGCTATAATTTTAGAATTTGTTTCTCAGACCATGCCCAGTAAAGGTTTATTAAATAAAACTTTAATTTAAATTGCATGTGATCTTCTTCTGCATAATAAACCACAATGGTCAAAGCAAAGGATCCTGGGTCTTGAACGTCTGTCTCACATCAGTTTCTTTCATCAAATCAGATACTCTGTGTGTTGAATCCTTGGAATGGAACCATGTATTCTTTAAAACTGCTAAAGAAATAAATAAAAGAGAACAGAGTTGTAATAATTGCATCTAGAAGTTTATCTGTATTATCTGTTGGAAAATTGATACTCCTATTAGGTGATAAGGTGAGCATACTGTGTATTTTTACAAAAATCGATTTGCAAACATTGACGTTGATTTACTAAAGGAGCTTCTCACTATAAAAAATTCATTTTCAATTTACAAACGGAATTTTTATTTAGCTTAGTGAATGAGATAAAGCAAAGTGAAAATTCAATTTGCAAAGGATACACAATCAAGTGCAAGAAATAAAAAAAAAATGATTTTAACTCCTATGTGCTTGATGATTGAAGTCAGCATAACATCTCCTCATTCATTAGTTTAAGTCAATTTTAATTTTGCAAAGTGAATGTTCATGTAGCTTCACTAAGCCAAGAGTAAATTTACTTTGCAAAGTGAACATTTATTTGAAAGGCTAAAATTTTTCACTTCTTTAGCAAATCAACCCCATCAAGTTGGGATATCTGTGTGCAATGCATGAACTGTATCCAGACAACATTCTGTAGCAGGGAATATGGGTACCTGTAGCACAGTTTTGTCTGACAGGTTGATAGATTTAACTTTAACCCTAAAGCAGATGTAAACTCTTATTATTATGTTAAAAAAAAAATGTAAAAACAGTATAGCAAGCACTGCAATCACATGATTATTTTGGTAATAGTCCCGCAGTCTTTGCCGAAATGTGGATCAGAGTTTGTGTAGAGTCACTGATTGGTCAGCTAATTGGTAACCATTACCTCTACCTAGAGAGTAACTTTTTAGAAGAGACAATAGGTTTCAGGCCTTATTGCAAGTACCTATTTAAAAAAACAAATATTTCAGTGCCTTTTTTGTATCCTTTTTTCACAATCATTCAGCCTAGGTCTTTCTTCCTGGTTCCTACGCCCTGGCTATGTGATTGGCCGGTACAGAAATGACGTCACTCACGCACATGCGAGCGGGAGCCCTCGGTTCTGGCACAAAGCTCTGAAGGTCCGGGAAGGTATGCCGGTCCTTCGGAGTGCATGCGCCGGTGACATAACCTCGCTGTATCCAGGGTGAATATCTCCTAAATGGTGCATGCCTAGGAGATATTAATTTTACTTACAGGTAAGCCTTATTATAGGCTAACCTGTAGGTATAAATGACCAAGTGGGGTTTACTGCCGCTTTAAAGGACAATTTTTATTACTAAAAACAAAATATGAATTGATTAATGAAGCATTGGTGCTTTAAAAATAAAGACATATTACCAAACCCAATCGACTGCTACCAAAGTCACAAAGTTGTGAACAATTTAAAAGGCAGAGAGCTGATGGGAGTGAATTGGAAGTGTTAATATTACTGACTATTGTGAGCCTATAAAAGATCCTATGACAAGATGGTTGTTACTTTCATATATAACTGATCTTCCAATGCATTGACTTTTTTTTTATTGTTGTAAATTACAATGACCAAATATTTAAATACCTATTCAAATGTAATAATCCTTTATAGTCATTTAATTTTCTCTGTAGGGACAGTTTAAAGCTCAAGCTCCTCTGATTGTGATGACTGGTAGAATTTAATGGTCTTTTAGTTTTCTTGGGAACCCTAAAAGGGTAAATGTTTCCCATAAATACCCTTCTACACATAACCCCGTTCTGTTCTTAAATAATGTCCCTGGGTTACAAACATCCGACTTACAAATGGTTCCTACTTACAAACAGAGGGAGACAACAAGAAGTGAGAGGATATCTACCCCTAGGAAGTGAAATCCACTCCTGTAAGAGTTATCATCGGACAAAGGTGTCTCTATACTGGAGCTGTATCACCAATCCTTGTTTACACAATAACCCAAAAAGTTCAAAATCCAATAGTCACAGGGACAGAAAGTGAGGTGAAATCTTCTGAACAGGGGCACAGCCAGCAAAACAAACGTTACAGGGGTGTTAGCCCTTCTCTATGCTATTCAAAAAATGTAAAAATAATTTTTTTGGCTGGAGCTACACTTAAAAAATGTACCTGTTCCGACTCACAAACAAATTCAACTTAAGAACAAACCTCCAGACCCGATCTTGTTTGTAACTCGGGGACTACCTGTAATGTGATTTGCCTACAATACTTGCAATTTTTTTTTATCATAAAAATGCTTTATATAAAGAATTATAGGCAATATTTTGTTAACATTTTATATAATTAGGCATGCTAACGTGTAAATGCATAATACATAATACATTGAACTTTCCATTATGTACTCAAATATGCAAATCCCTTAGTTATTTTATAGCTTGTGTATATTAGGGTAAACATTAGTAATACATCCTATTTTAACACATTTTCAACATCTTCACTGTTTACAGAGTCTTTTCACTGATCTATACACCTATCATTTACTGAACTTTCCTTCTGTTACCTTTCACCATAACAAAATCAATTTAGTTCATCCACTAAAGGAGTGGCAACTGTTCACTTAGCAAAGTAAATGCTCACCTTTTTTAGTGAATGAGGTAGAGATTTCTTCACTTCAATCATTCAATCATGTGCAAGCTCAAACCCAGTTTTTTTTTTCAATTTTCCTTGCACAAGATTGGATATTGAAATTGAACATACATTTTGCTATAGGAAGAGTCTCTACACCTTTAGTAAATCAACCCTTCTAAAAGAGAAGGAGAATGTAGTGTAAGCCATTGCAATCTACTGAGAGAACTGAGTAACCTGCAGGATTATATTACATGAATCTTTTATGTTAAAATCTCAATGCATTCACATCAGGGACGTGCACACTAGGGAGAACATCTGTTTCTACCGGGGCTCCTAATAACTATTGGCATTATACTGACAGCCACTGCCAGATAAGGTCACAAGTTCAGACTATGTATTCAGCCTGCGAAGGATATGTGGAAAGGTTACATAGGGCAGCAAAATTTTATGTGGTGGCCCTCTTTGTTTTATTCTCCTAACATACGTCTATTACTTACATACCAGTGTCTCTGGGAAATATAAAATATAAGGTACTTTACTTTTAGCACATATACATACAAACATATCTATGTATATTACTTGCAGTTTTTAGACCTGTGAGGCATAGTGGATTGTAGTTAAAGGGAAATTGGACCATGGTCCTGTGGGCAAAACTAAATTCCCTGAAATTAAATAGTATTTCAAAATTGTTTACTAACCCATGATTAACATACTGTATCTCCAGTATTCCTTCAAGTTATAATACATATTTTATTGGGAATATATAGAGCATACATATATACAATGTGATAAATAAGAGGAGTGTAATAATTTGCAGATGTGAGTGGGTGTTTAAGAGCCTGTCTGTGCTTTGTCTGTATAATGATGCCATTTAGTACTGAAGAATCCATCCCCCTCTAATGGCTTGGTATTATTGAACCCTAAGAGCAGCAGTCTTGGTGTATGGATTGTTTTTTAGCTGTTTTGCCAAGTGCAGTGCAAATCATCTCAGTGAAAGAAGCCTTTTCATATGTGAAGGTTAGAGTGTATCTATGGTCAAAATGTAAAATCATATATTAATTTCTACTTTGTATTTCAATTATATCTATTCTACTCCTAATAATATGAACAATCTTGAAGTTTGTAAACTTACGTTGTGGTGATCCCCAGAGATTTACTTCCTTGAATTCTGTGACACCTATTCACTATGCCCTCAGAATTCACAGAGCCTGTCTGCACTCTGAACTACAGAGGTGCTGAGAGGAGGAATCCCAGGAGGAGGAGTTAGTACAAGAATCACTGCTTGAAGGCAGCAAGGTACCATGTGGTATGTAGTCCTTAGAAAATGCAAGTAAACAGCAGAGGAGAAGCTGAAAAGCATGCAAGGAATCCAGGAAGTTGTGTAAAGAGATGTCCAGCAGACAGGCAGCACTCACAACATGAAAGGAGATTTTTCAAGGAAGCTTACAATGGATTGTCAAACACAGTATAACTATTATTTGTATTGTTATTACAATGCTAATGTTATAAAAATAAAAGTGCATGCTGTGACCATAGATTTCTGTAAATCTCTTTTCTTCCAGATGTGGAGAGTCTCTCTTGGTCTTTGTAATGACCTTAAAGTGAATAAATTTGCACCAAGCTCACTGTATGATCCACTTATGTATTCATACGTGGTGATAATATCCCTCCTTAATTACCATAATGACTATATAGTTCACAGTTATCTATAATTAAACAAGAATGCTGTATTAGTAATGCATCTGTGTTATGATGATGATGAGCATTATTATTATTTTTTTAATGATTTAACCGTTATGTGTGATTACATTGCTATGCAAGCAAGTTTGGCATGATACTCTAGAATTCTATACTACATAAAGAGGACTATCCAGCATTTGTGACGCCAGTAGACTGTAAATATTCAAGCCTGCCTCAGATTAACTTGTGATTAGAATTGATTGTATTGACAGCCTAAGTAAGCTTGCAATTATTATAGGCAATCTGTACATTTTTGGACAATGAGCAACCCTTTGTGGAACTTGGCTCCTACTGTTTGCATGGTCTTCCATGGTTGTAGCCATGCCTTTCTTAGAAAAGCATGTAATACTTTATACAGTATGTAAAGTATTGCTATATGTACTAAAATGCTTATACATCAGTTTTCCCCTTCATTAAATCAGGAACTTTAAGTTTTTATTACATTCATTTTACAATCCAAATTTAAGCCATGCACATGTACTGCTTTCTTATTTATTTACTTCAGGTAAAACATTTGTCTGAAATACAAAGTTGGCAGTACACAGAAAAGTATTAAAAAAAACAATGCTTAGACTAACAGTCAATATAGGTTCATAAATTGCCACAAGATTTCATATGGTTGGAAACATATGTTATGAAATCATTTGGCAAATAAAGCTAAGTGTGTGCATTCCTAATGATTCCCAATGGATAATATATGCAACTGGCTTATCCTTTATACACTTTCATGACACCTGCAATCTGCTGGTACAGATTTGAATTATGATAATATCTGCAAAGAACATTTAGGGTTTTGTAACAATCAAGGTAAAATAAAGAAACAAGGAAAGCTATGTGGTTTAACTATTTGGCATCCTATACAATATGCAACTCAAACTGGTCTTTAAAGAATTTGTATGCTTCATGTAATATTTGAAACCCTTCTCCTGGTTCATAAGGGGCATGAATTGCCTTGCCTATACATACAGCTATTCTATGGCAACAAGCAATCTCTCAATTTGTTGGAGTGCACAGATATGTTTGCTCCTAGAAACCTATTTACAGCAGATTTTTCCTATTTAAAGAAAAGCTGTCCAGCAGGAGTCATTCTGCTAGGACCTCCCTTGTTCCTTTCAGACTACCAGTAGAAAGGTTGGGTCCAGTTTTGTTGCTATTTTTTTCAGTTGGATCTAAGCTGAACCAATCCCCTTTTAAAACACTTCAAATGTCGCCAAATCTGATATTGATGGTTTCAATAGTATCTTTGTAAATAGCTAGCTTTATCTATTTTGATCAATGATTCTTTGTGCCAAGTTGGAAATGATCAGTCATTGGTAGCCAATTTAGACAAACCAGAACTGTCCATTGCAGTTCTTAAGGACTCATTTACACTTGCTTTGGCTTCAACACACATTAAAGAACCTAACGCTTCAACATGCTTTCTTGATGTGTTTTTGATGCTTCGGTGGTGCTTCGATGAAGCTTCGGTGGTGCTTCCATCAAGCTTTGGTGATGCTTCGGTGAAGCATTGGTGATGATTTGTGATGAGTTGTTGAAGCTTGATAAATGCCCAGTGTGTGTGTGTGGATATCTCATACCTACAATTTCTCCAAAACAAAGCAAAGCTAAAGCCTCTCAAAAGCCACAGGTGCTTCAAGCGAGCTTTGTGATAGGGTTCTATGGAGGCTTTGAAGATGCTTTGAAGTGCCACTAAAGCAACACGGGGTAAAATTTTCGAAGCAAAGTCGAAGCAAAGCAAAGCAAATGCACGGTGTAAACAGGACCGTGAGCTAATCATTTTATTTAGTGACAAGATCTTTGATTGGCATTTAGAGAGCTTTAACAAAGCCTGTCCGAAGCCTTGTTTTGGAGCATTTGTAAACTAGCCCTAAGGGAAATGTATCACAAAGCTCTTTAAGGAAAAAGGATTTGCCAGCAGGCATAAGTGTGCCATCAATTATCTCACTCTCTGACATGCAATGACATAGGAAAACTAAGTGCGGTGCCTTGCTCACTACTGCACTTGTGGAGTTTTGTATGGAGGTGATGTGTATCAGTAGAAAGTGAAGGAAGAAGACTAAATCCTAGATTTAAAACTTGTCACAAAAGTAGAAATAGTTGACTTTAGACTAACATCTCTAGCAGATGTGTCAAGGGTGACTATGATGATGATGATTATAATGATAAAAGATTCTAATGAGGTGGCAGAGGATGAAGCAACTTAATTACTGAGGTTATCAAGCTCCATGCTTCTTTTTTTGCAAAATGATGATTGTGCCATTGATATTACACAGGGAAAACATCTGGGCAACCAAGTCCTTATTATAAAAGCAAAATATTGGAATTTTTAAAGCTTTTAAAAGTAGCATCTTACAGCAGCTTTTACTGAGTAGTTGAAAATGTGATGATAAGGCACCACCCCCTACTGCATCATCAGTGCTGGAAAAAGCAGCATTGACAGTTAGCAACAGGAGCAGCTGTATAATCTAACTGCACATAACAAAAAAAAAAATTCAGCAACAGCACCACACATAAGAAACCAAAACAGTGATATGGACAGTGCTAGCAAAAAATAGCCATAGTGTACCTTAAGGCTCGATTCACACAGGGGCGACACGACTTCAACGCGACTTTGCAACGCGACTTCAACCCGACTTCAACACGACTTGTGGATCCGACTTTCAATGAACGGGGATCCGACTTGGATCCCCGCCACTGTGTTTGGTATGAATCTTTAGGGGGAACTCCGCGCCAAATTTTAAATAAAAATCCGGCATGGGTTCCCCCCCCAGGGGCATACCAGGCCCTTGGGTCCGGTATGGATCTTGAGGGGAACCCCCCTACGCCGAAAGGATGGCGTGGGGGGTCCCCCCAATCCATACCAGACCCTTATCCGAGCACGCAGCCCGGCCGGACAGGAATGGGGGTGGGGACGAGCGAGCGCCCCCCCCTTCTGAACCGTACCAGGCCGCATGCCCTCAACATGGGGGGGTTGGTGCCTTGGGGGAGGGGGGCCCGCTGCGGCCCCCCCACCCCAAAGCACCTTGTCCCCATGTTGATGAGGACAAGGGCCTCTTCCCGACAACCCTGGCCGTTGGTTGTCGGGGTCTGCGGGCGGGGGGCTTATCGGAATCTGGGAGCCCCCTTTAATAAGGGGGCCCCCAGATCCCGGCCCCCCACCCTATGTGAATGAGTATGGGGTACATGGTACCCCTACCCATTCACCTAGGGGAAAAAAGCGTCAATAAAACAAACAGTACACAGGTTTTTTAAAATAATTTATTAGGCAGCTCCGGGATCTTCTTCCGACTTCAGGAGCCTCTTCCGACTTCGGGGGTCTCTCCGCCGTCTCCTCCCGGTGTCCGCATCTTCTGCCGGCTCCTCCGCTATCTTCTGCAGCTCAATTGCTAGCGGTGGTCCGGACTTCTGCCTTCTTCTTTTCTTCCAGAGATGTTGACACGACGCTCTCTTCAGCTGGAATGGTCTCTGAACGCTCCGCAACGGACTTATATAGGCGGTGACCCCGCCCCCTTATGAGGTCACTGTCCCAGGGCATGCTGGGGCTGTGCCGTCATAAGGGGGCGTGGTCATCACCCGGTGACCACGCCTCCTAAAACGTCACAGACCCAGCATGCCCAGGGACTGTGACGGCATAAGGGGGCGGGGTCACCGCCTATATAAGTCCCTTGCAGAGCGCACAGAAACCATTCTGGCTGGGGAGAGCGTCGTGTCAACATCTCTGGAAGAGAAGAGGGAAGAAGATGATCCAGAGGTCCGGACCACCGCTGGCAAAAGAGCGCCAGAAGATGCGGACACCGGGAGAAGACGCCGGAGAGACCCCCGGAGTCGGAAGAAGATCCCGGAGCTGCCTAATAAATTATTTTAAATACCTGTGTACTGTGTTTTTTATTGACGCTTTTTTCCCTAGGTGAATGGGTAGGGGTACCATGTACCCCATACCTATTCACATAGGGTGGGGGGCCGGGATCTGGGGGCCCCCTTATTAAAGGGGGCTCCCAGATTCCGATAAGCCCCCCGCCCGCAGACCCCGACAACCAACGGCCAGGGTTGTCGGGAAGAGGCCCTTGTCCTTATCAACATGGGGACAAGGTGCTTTGGGGTGGGGGGGGCCGCAGCGCGCCCCCCTCCCCCAAGGCACCAAACCCCCCATGTTGAGGGCATGCGGCCTGGTACGGTTCAGGAGGGGGGGGGGGCGCTCGCTCGTCCCCACCCCCATTCCTGTCCGGCCGGGCTGCGTGCTCGGATAAGGGTCTGGTATGGATTGGGGGGGACCCCCCACGCCGTTTTTTCGGCGTAGGGGGTTCTCCTCAAGGTCCATACCAGACCCAAGGGCCTGGTATGCCCCTGGAGGGGGAACCCATGCCGGATTTTTATTTAAAATTTGGCGCGGAGTTCCCCTCAAGATCATTTGAGCACAAGTCGCATGCCGAAGTCGGATCATGCGAGACGGCGATCCGACTTCAATGATAGTCAATAGGCTGAAGTCGGATCAAAGTAGTACAGGGAGTACGCTCTGAAGTTGGAGCGACTTCAGTAGTGTCTATTAAGACGCTAGCGTTAACTCCCATTGAAACTATTTCTGGAGCGACTTGGGGCGACTTGAGGACGTACAAGTCGGATCCCAAGTCGCCCCAGTGTGAACCGAGCCTAACTGCTCCTTGGTCCTTGAAATGCTAACTCATGAACCAAGGGGCTACTGATTGTGCACAATGAACCAATCGTTTGAACTGACCCACTTTGCCATCCACATTTCAGATCCCTAATGGTTACTAATATGTTAAAAGTTTCTACTTTTTTTCTCTTGTTTCTACAAATTAGAAATAAAACTGACAGATTGATATATAAAGTGGTTACACACATACATAGCATATAATGTTAGTGACTGAATATAGAGTATGCGTTATGGAAATAAGAATTAGTGCTCACATGTACTCATTGATCAGTGTCTGTTTAAGTACAAGTATATACACAAAATTTTATGTGAATACCCAAATCCATAATTCTCAGTATCGCACAGGTAATATGATGCTCACTATTACAGTTAAACGCTAGCAATATATGACACCCTGCAGATTTGTCCTATGATTTTTCTTTTGTTAGCTCACTCCAATTTCTCATAACTTTTATTTGTTGCTTTAGAACTGTGGTAAATTGTGCAGAGCAGAGATTTCTATTATCTTTCTTCTGCTCCAGGAGACACACACTGCCTGTATGGCCATGCACTATTAGGAATGGCCCTGTCAAATGGTTGTTCCTTTTCAGGCAATTAACATTTTTTTTAGGCACTAGGTCCACAGAGACACATCTGCTGTGGTGCAGTTCACTGATCCACATTGCCCTGCCTGATCTGAGTCAGCTTTCATTTGCCCAAAGCTATGTTAAATCAAATATAAAAATATATTTTATTTTAGCCAGCTGGACTATTTAGTACTTAGTTTTCATTTAAAATAAACAGAAATTATTTACTGCATATTAATGAGTAAATCTTGATTGAAACCGCAAATCTAATTTTGCATACAACACCTGTTATGAGAGAAGAATTTTGACTAGAGAAGGCAAGGCACAAGACTATACTGTTGTAAGCAGGGCTTTTTTTTCACCTGAAACTTGGCAGAACTCTGTTCTGCCACCTCTGGCTCTTGCCTTCCACTCCCTGCTCATAATGCTCCCTGCACATAATGCTCCCCTGAACCATGCACTCTATATGTAGCACACCCCAGAATCCTACACTCTCTATGTAGTGAACCCCTGAATCCTGTACATTGTACATAGTGCACTCCTGAATCTTGTACCCTGTACATAGTGCACCCCTGAACCATGCACTCTGTATGCAGATCACTCCTGAACCCTGCACTCTGTATGTAGTGCACACCTGAAACCTGCACTCCAGAACTCTGCACCTTGTACATAGTGCACCAATTAATTCTCTATGCAGTATATAGCGCACCCCTAAATAATGTAATCTGTATGTAGAGCACCCCTGAATCCTGTACTCTATATGTGGCACACTCCTGAACCTTAATTATATGTGTAGCGCACCCCTAAACCCTGCACTCTGTGTATAATGCACCCCTGCACTCTGTGTATAGTGCACTCCTGAACCCAGCTGAACCCCGCTGTACCCCGCTGTACTGTACATAGTGCACTCCTGAACTCTGCACTCTGCATGCAGCACACTCCTGGAACCTGTACACTTTCCGTAATGCACACCTGAGTCCTGTACTCTGTACGTAGTGCACCCCTGAATCCTGTACTCTGTATGCACTGCCCCCCTGAATCATGCACTCTGTATGTAGCACACCCCTAAATCCTGTACTCTGTATGTAGCGCACTCCTGAACCCTGCACTTTGTTTCTAATGAGCCCCTGAATCCTGCACTCTGTTCATAGTGCACTGCTGAATCATGTACTCTGGACATAGTGCACTCCTGAATCCTGTACTCTGTATTAGGGTTGTCCCGATACCACTTTTTTAGGACCGAGTACAAGTACCGATACTTTCTTTCAAGTACTCGCCGATACCGATTACCGATACTTTTTTTTAAAATGTCACGTGACAGTGTTTTTTGGTTTTTTTTTTTTTTTTTTTTTAACAGTGCTTGCTTTTTTTTGGGGGGGGGGGGGTGAACAGTGTATGTGTGTGTTTTTTTTTTTTTTTTATTTACAACTTTTATTTTTTACAATAATATTTTTTTTATTCTTTATTGTTTTTTTTTTTGTTTTTTTTTAATCAGCCCTTTTGGGGGGCTTTGGTGAGATATCAGGGGTCTTAACAGACCTCTGATATCTCCCCCTTGAGACAGAGAAAGAGACAGAGGATAGAGATTCCCCAGTCCCTTTCTCTGCAGCCTCAGCTGCACTGAGAATGAATGGAGAGAAGACAGCAGCTTCTCTCCATTCATAAACTGACACATCGTAATCACAGGAGATTACAATGTTTCAGTTATGTGAATGGACAGAGTCAGCTGACTCTATCCATACACAAAGGAAGGAGGAGGGGGACTGAGGAACGGAGGGAGACAGATAAGGAGAGCAGAATGGAGGGAGACAGATAAGGAGAGCAGAACGGAGGGAGACAGATAAGGAGAGCAGAACGGAGGGGGACAGATAAGGAGAGCAGAACGGAGGGGGACAGATAAGGAGAGCAGAACGGAGGGGGACAGATAAGGAGAGAGGAATGCAGGGGACAGCGGAGAGGCACAGAGGAAAGGAGGGGACACGGAGGAGGATGCAGTGACAGTCAGTGGTGAGCGATCACCGCTGTATGTCACTAAAGCTGGTGAAAGCCGCTGGGGGAGAAGCTTGTAACTCCCCCACGCGCCGATCACAGCTGTCTTCCAGGTATCGGGGGAAGCATTGGGAGCATTTGCCCGAGTACAAGTACTTGGGCAAATGCTCGGTATCGGTGCCGATACCGATACTAGTATCGGTATCGGGACAACCCTACTCTGTATGTAGCACACTCCTGAACCCTGCACTCTGTATGTAGTGTACCCTGCACTCCTGAACCCTGCACTCTGTATGCAGTGCACCCCTGAACCATGCATTCTGTAGGTAGAGCACTCCAGAGCTCTGCACCATGTATGTAGTGTAGCTCTGAATTCTGTGCTCTATATATAGTGCACCGCTGAATCCTGTACTCTTTACGTAGTGCACCCCTGAACGTTGCACTCTGTGTATAGCACACCTCTGAATCCTGTACTCTGTACATAGTTCACCCCTGAATCCTGTACATAGTGCACCCCTGATTCCTGTACTCTGTATGCACTGCACCTGTACATAGTGCTCTACACTCTGTACATAGTGCACTCCTGAATCCTGTATTCTGTCAGCAGAGCACTCCTGAATCCTGCTCTCTGTATGCAGTGCACCCCTGAATCTTTTACTCTGTATGTAGTGCAGTCCTGAACCCTGAACTCTGTACATAGCACACTCCTGAACTCTGCATTCTGTATGTAGCGCACCTCTGAACCCTTCACTCTGTAGGTAATGCACTCTTGGTATTTAATGCCTCTTTAAGACCTTTCTACTGCAATTTGGCCACACTCACTATTTGATGTGTTTCAGTGGAAAGGAGGGGGTACGGTTGACTTCCTGCACCTATTCTCAGAGAAAAATGCCCCAGGTGTAAAACAAGAGTTATAATTAGGGTAACAGAAAAATAAAATTTTGATTACATTTGGATGAAAACATTTAGGCTGTTTATGAATGATGCAAACACCCAGGTCTAATAGATAAGTATGGAGCTCAGGCGGTTTAGGGTTGCATTTACAACATATCAGGCATTTGTTATAACACAGGGAATTTTTTCAACTTGTTGGGAAAACTTACATGCAATCTTCTCTGTATGTAGAGGGAAGTAAGGTGTTATCTACATGTACATTGTCTTATTCTGTTGGGTGAGTAACCTGAAAAGCACCTGTGGGTCCCAGCACTACAATACAGATGTCTCCTCACCCTCTGTTCTCTCACGGACACCATTCTGCTTTATCTATTGCTGTGGCTACAAACTTTGCAAAATGTCCTTTACAGATATAAAGAACTTACGATGACCACTTAGACCCCTCGTTTCATCTTCCCAGAGAATAAATGATGATATGGCCACTATGGCAAAGTTTATAAGTGTAACAAGCATTTTGTTATGAAGCAATGAAAGGCTATTGGTCATGCAATTTCTCCTTTTGGCCACAAGATGGAGATAGGGAGATGTTGACTTGTCCTTCCATAAAACTGAGAGACAGAGAGGACACTGGGAAAAAGGGGAGTTTCAGGAAGAGCTGAGGAGGCTGAGGTGATTTCAGAGGAAGAGAGAGAGAGAGCCCAGAAAAAAAGGGCTCTGACAGGACAGTGCAGGGAGTGAGGAGAGAACAACTGTGCCCAAGACTGTCAGTCAGAGAAAAGAGAGCCTGAGTCGGCAGAAACCCCCAGCTATTTGGGGGATCTCCTGAGTCTGCAGAGAGTTATCGGAGCCATTGTGGTGAGAGGAAGAGGCATGGGGTGTCATATACAGAGTTCAGAGACAGAGTGAGGCCATGCCATTGGAAGCTACTACAGTGTGGGAAAGCAGTTCTGGGACTGGAAAACGTGCTGCCTGCCAGAGTCTCCCTAAGCAACCTAAGCGAATGGATGCCTGATTGGAAGGGCAACTAACAATGTTACCAGGACTGGTGAGCGGGCCTCGCGGCCAGTACTTGCTACCATTGCTAGGGAATAAAGCCACTAGTAGCTACTTAACCAGTGACCCCATAGCTCTAATACTGCCTGCAGGCCTTACTGACGGCCGCAATATATGCCAACGAGCTCCAACGAAACATAGTACTAAGGACTGCCACTAGTTGTAACTACCTTGAAGCTCTATCTGCTGGCCAGTTAGGGGCAGTACACAACTTGTCTATTCATCTGAGTGCACTCAGAACTAGTATAGAGCTGCTATAATTCTGAACGCATTTAGAGTCATTATATATTGCTTTTAGCTAATGATATAGAAGTGTACTGTTCTTTTTTTTTTCACTCCTTTCCAATTTTCTACTTGGGTATAGTTATTTTACCCTGTTTAGCAGCTTGTGTCTGAATTTGCATGATCTGTTGTTTAATTCTGTTGAAATTGCCATTTATTCTAATCTGCATTAATAGATTAAGCAAGTTATCCCTAACCTGGTGTGTGTGTGTGTTGTTTTTCTACTGGCAATACCTCACAGCTAGGTGACTTTACATTTGTGGTGTTACTTGTGCTTATAGTAGGTTTGTCAGAGGAGCTGAGATTGTTCTTGGAGTCGAGGCGTGGAATAGAATCCCAAAACTACCAAGTGGCTCCTTCGGGGGTAGCGCTAAATAAGTGAACTAAAAAATTAAAGCATTGCCACAAACGACAGTTGCCACATTTAGCCATTTTCATTTGGATTGGATAATGGTCTCATGTCCTGGGTGCATCATAGGCATAACCAAATAAGCCTGTATATGGAAAAAATGGCACTTTAGTGGTAGTCCATACAGTAATTATAAACATATAAGCATATGTGCAAGTAATGAGATATACATAACTACTGTTCTTTAAAGTTATTATTGCAGAACTTTATTAAAAAGCTATTAATTAAAAAGCCACAGGGAGCACCAATCTTCATAAGTCAGTGTGCCAAAGGACATCATCCTTTGGCACACTGTGCAACTGGTGCTATTCTGACAGTGTGCATTACCACGTCTGCTATTTGAACATGGACAGCAAGTTAGAACAAAGAGTAAACATAAAAACCTGAGTGAAACTGGGCAAATCTGCCACAGAGACATTTGACATGATTCAGCAAGTTTGCAGCAATGCTGTAATGAGTCGTTCGAGGTGTTTTGAGCGGCACACGTGCTTCATGAGTGGAAGAACATCACTGGAAGACGACGAGAGATCAGAAAGACCTTTAATAAGCTCAACCCCTTAAAATGTCGAGACCATTGGGCAACTTGTGCTTAACATGTATAAAAACGTGCAGCGCTACTTATAATGGGAAAATGCAATCGTAATATTGCATGCAGTATAACATTAAAGACACATAGATATAAATGCCACACACTTCATGTGACCGTAATATAAAAAGCTCCAGCAGATATCATGTGACCCATAGTATAAAATGCTCCAGCAAATATCTATTGGGTGTAAACAAGTTGCAAAGAAAAAAGTCACTTGTTGTAAATAGAATAATTCCGTTTCCCGTGTGAGTGGTTACTGAGACCGCAGACAGATATAGTGTGTCCCCCACATGGAAGCAGTGCAGGCTTACCGGATAAGTTGGACTCATGCAAACCCCAGATGAAGTCTGAGTAGACGAAACGCGTCGGAAGACTCCACTGCCTGCCACAATTTTATTACAAGCGCTTTTTTATCTTGGAAAATGTAAGTGTTCTACTTTTTAATAAATTGGTTACACCAAACGTTATTATACTATATGGTCCCCTTCTCTTTTTTTATGGGTCACTTTCATCGAGACCAAGTTAAAAGTTGAGGAGTCCCTAGTGAAAATCTTTGATGCTATCCGGATTACATCATTATCTGGCTGAACCAACTATTCCATTGCCGGTTGGCAATATAAGCCTTATTGACTCATCAAGCGTATGTTTGCATGAGTCCAACTTATCCGGTAAGCCTGCACTGCTTCCATGTGGGGGACACACTATATCTGTCTGCGGTCTCAGTAACCACTCACACGGGAAACGGAATTATTCTATTTACAACAAGTGACTTTTTTCTTTGCAACTTGTTTACACCCAATAGATATTTGCTGGAGCATTTTATACTACGGGTCACATGATATCTGCTGGAGCTTTTTATATTACGGTCACATGAAGTGTGTGGCATTTATATCTATGTGTCTTTAATGTTATACTGCATGCAATATTACGATTGTATTTTCCCATTATAAGTAGCGCTGCACGTTTTTATACATCCTTTCTTCACAAATTTTCTGTTTTGTTGTGTAAGCTGCTATCCTAATAGAGTAAGCGCAGAGTTTTTGGTTTTTGTAAAAACTTGTGCTTAAGGCTCGGTTCACACTGGGGCGACTTGTCAGGCGACCTAGTCGCCTGACAAGTCGCCTCCCGTTCTGTGCTATGGAACCGTTCTAATCGGAGCGACGCAAGTCGCTCCGACTTAGAAAAAGGTTCCTGTATTACTTTGGGGGCGACTTGGGGCGACTTGCATAGACTTCTATGCAGAAGTCGTCTCGCAAGTCGCCCCGGCAGTCGTTTGCAGGTCGCCTCGCTGAGGCGACCTGCAAGTCGTGCCGCCCATGTGTGAACCGAGCCTTACACACTTTGAAAATAATATCTCCAGGACACATTCCAGAAGTGGCAAGAACGCTGGGAGCGCTGTATTGCTGTGCAGGGGGACTATTTTGAAGGTGATAGTGTGTAAACATAGATAAATAAAGTACTTTCTTGTAAACAGAGCTAGTCTTGAAATTTGATATCACCTCATATAATATAGTATCAGAAAACTGTACAGTAATTCAAATAAAGAAATTGACAATGTCATACTGGAAGTATGGCAAGGGCCAGGACTCTTTACGTATTTCTTGGATAAAAGTTAATTTCTTCATTAGATACACCAAGGCTCACTGATTGGGCAGTGTGAGAGGTAGGGATGAGGCACTAAGGGAAGTTGAGGCATACACCTACTTGCTGTGGTTTACAAGGGGGCTGCTTGCACTCCACTATTTAGTTTACCATGTAATGGGCATACATCTGCTTGCTGTGGTTTACAAGAAGGCTGCTTGCACTCCACTAATTAGTTTACCATGTAATGGGCATACACCTGCTTGCTGTGGGTTACGAGTGGACTGCTTGTACTACACTGATCACTGTGTAATGAAATTGTGGCCACAAGGAAAAAACAAATATATGGTCTGACTCTGGTATACATTGTGCTCTTGATTAAACCTAAGCTTACCTAGCATCAGATAAACCTAGCAACCAATTGCACTTTTTTGTAATGTGATCTTTGTTTAATAAAAAATTGTTCGGACTTATCTGAAGATCTGTGGTGTGCTGGTGAACATTTACACTGTCATGCATGCTCCAGTATCCAGTTTTTTTGTCACTGTAGCACCGGTATCTTTGAGAGCTCATTCCAGGAACGTGACTGGAACGTGGGCTGGTAATACATTTTGAAACATAGGTCTTTATTAAAGCTCTCAATACATACCCCAGGTCAATATAAAGCTACAGCATTGTATTCAATAATATGCATCCAAATAAAAGTAGTTAATGGATGTTTCAAAGACAGGAGAAAGTAACTTGAGAAAAACAATTTCTGTACACCTGCTTTTGATAGATATTAGAATCTCTGGTAATCTTACAGGTCTACACAAAATACCAATACAATAAAATTTTAGCAATAAACTAGTGCAAGCAAGCTTAGAAATGTTCTCTTGGTGTCTTATCTTATAAAACCAACACAGTACAGATAGTTTAAAACTAAAATTGCAGAAAGAAATTGTGCTATTTTTGTGCAGTGCCATGCCTTTTATTAATACATAATAAATGCTGCCTGTGACTTTGTTTTTCAATGTTTTTAGCTTCTTTACTTTGAAACCAATATGTGCATCACACCTTTACCATATTTACAGTAGTTGTACATTTTACATTTTGTCATGTAAAAATGACAGTTTTAGTAACAAGCAAAAATTGGTATCAATACATTTTATCTACATTGTCCTGAAAAGGTAAAGGTAAAAAAAATACCCCTTGAAATTTTCCACACTATGTCATGTTACAACCAAAAACATAGGATTTTATGTGATAGACCAACACAAAGTGGCACATAATTGTGAAGGAAAATCATAAATGCTTTTCAAACTTTTTTTACAAATAAATATCTGAAAAGTGTGGCATGCATTTGTAGTCAGCCCCCTTTACTCTGATACCCCTAACTAAAATCTAGTGGAACCAATCGCCTTCAGAAGTTACCTAATTAGTAAATAGAGTCCACCTGTGTGTAGAGTAATCTCAGTATAAATACAGCTGTGCTTTGAAGCCCTCAGAGGTTTGTTAGAGAACCTTAGTAAACAAACAGCATCATGAAGGCCAAGGAACATACCAGAAAGGTCAGGAATAAAGTTGTAGAGAAGTTTAAGGCAGGGTTATGTTTTTAAAAAAAATCCAAGCTTGGAACATCTCATGGAGCACTGTTCAATCCATCATCCAAAAATGTAAAGAGTATGGCACAACTGCAAACCTACCAAGGCATGGCCGTCCACCTAAACTGACAGGCCAGGAAGGAGAGCATTAATCAGAGAAGCAGCCAAGAGGCCCATGGTAACTCTGGAGGAGCTGCTGAGATCCACAGCTCAGGTAGGAGAATCTGTCCACAGGACAACTATTATGCCCCGTACACACAATCGGAAATTCCGCCAGCAAAATTAAGATGTGAGCTTTTGGTCAGAAACTCCGACCGTGTGTATGCTCCATCAGACTTTTGCTGGAGGAATTTCGGCCAGCAAAATATTGAGAGCAGGTTCTCTATTTTTCCGACGGAAAAAGTTCCTATCGGAAATTCCGATCGTCTGTAGCAATTCCGACGCACAAAATTCCTACGCATGCTCGGAAACAATTCGACGCATGCTCGGAAGCATTGAACTTAATTTTCTCAGCTCATCGTAGTGTTGTACGTCACCGCGTTCTTGGCGGCCGAACGTTAAGAGAGCTTTTGTGTTACCATGTGTATGCAGGGCAAGCTTGAGCGGAATTCCGTCAGAAAAACCATCTAAGGTTTTTCTGACGGAAATTCCGATCGTGTGTACGCGGCATTAGTTGTGCACGCCACAAATCTGGCATTTATGGAAGAGTGGCAAGAAGAAAACCATTGTTGAAGGAAAGCCATGAGAAGTCCCATTTGCAGTTTGCAAGAAGCCATGTGGGGGAAACAGCAAACATGTACTCTGATCAGATGAGACCAAAATTGAACTTTTTGGCCTAAAAGCAAAACACTGAATGTGGTGGAAAACTAACACTGCACATCACCCTGAACACACCATCCCCGCCGTGAAACATGGTGGTGGCAGCATCATGTTGTGGGGATGCTATTCTTCAGCAGGGACAGGGAAGCTGGTCAGAGTTGATGGGAAGATGGTTGGAGCCAAATACAGGACAATCTTACAAGAAAACCTGTTAGAGTTTGCAAAAGACTTGAGACTGGGGCAAAGGTTCACCTTCCAGCAGGACTACAACCCTAAACATACAGCCAGAGTTACAATGGAATGGTTTAGATCAAAGCATTTTCATGTGTTAGAATGGCTCAGTCAAAGTCCAGACCTAAATCCCATCGAGAATTTGTGGTAAGAATTGAAAATTTCTGTTCACAGATGCTCTCCATCCAATCTGACAGAGCTTCAGCTATTTTGCAAAGAAGAATGGGCACAAATTTCACTCTAGATGTGCAAAGCTGGTAGAGACATCCCCAAAAAGACTTGCAGCTGTAATTGCAGTGAAAGGTGGTTCTACAAAGTATTGACTCAGAGGGGCTAAATACAAATGCACGCCACGCTTTTCAGATATTTATTTGTAAAACATTTTGAAAACCATTTATAATTTTCCTTCCACTTTACAATTATGTACCACTTTGTGTTGGTCTATCACATAAAATCCCAATAAAATACATTTACGTTTTTAGTTGTAACATGACAAAATGTGGGAAATTTCAAGGGGTATGAATACTTTTTCAAGGCACTGTATGTTGATGTGATTTTACAGAATATTCAGTAAAGCATTTTTTCATAAATGTTTTAGCTTTTACCAGTATCTGAATGACATTGTTTCAGATGGTAGGGGATTGGTACTGGACTTTTTCGACACTGAGGTACACAATATTATAGATAAAAATATTTTTATTATAAATTGATTAAAAAAGAGAAACAGTCAGACAAACAATGGTTAAAAAACTTTGCAAAGTAAAGATTGCCTAGATACTGATACTGCACACAACACCAAGAAATGAATCCTGAATAATCATGCCAGTGTTCTTTTTACGGTAACAAATAGTTTTTCTATCAGTCTTGGTGAGAGTTGGTCATGTTGTGCAATAGCTTGGCTCTACATGTTACATGTCTATGTATGCTTCTTCAGGAGCTTAGTCATACATTAGTGTAAACATCACACAGGATTTGGCAACAGCATAGGTAACAAGGTAGGTAGGTATCCAGGAATGCGGCGGGTATAGCAGATACATGTCATCAAGGAGGTGACTGGTCCATAATATTAATCCCCAGTTGAACAGTGGTTATATAAATAACACAGTATAGTAGAGTCATCCTTACCATCCCCATGTTTTAGTGATCTCTGGAGCGGCGGATGTCAGCAAGTAGTTTCACATTTATTATACATTTTTAACTATCTGCTGTAACCCCTGAGGAGTACATCTCTCTCCAGAGAACCTCTGCAGTTCTAATTGTCATCCAGGAGTCACAGGCTCCTACTGTAACAAGAACACTGTTATTCAGGATTCATTTATTGGTGAGTTGTGTGCGGTATCAATATCTAGGCAATCTTTACTTTTCAAAGTTTTTTAACCATTGTTTGTCTGATTGTTTCTATTTTTTAATCAATTTATAATAAAAATATTTTTATAATATTGTGTACCTCAGTGCCTATAAAATCCAGTACCAATCTCCTACTATTAGCTCTAATCAAAGGGACGTGGCACATACATAGACCATTTTGGTATCCACAGTGCCATCCTGTGGTGCTACCTCAAATCAATTTTTCCATTGTTTTATTTGGGTGGTTAGTAAGATATGGGACCAGGGAATGGGGGAAAATGATGGGGGTGTGAGGTAGTACAGACCTCTCAGTTCTAGGGAAGGGGGAGTGTAATTGGGGGGTTTGTGGGTGGTGTGGTAGGAGATGTATAGGAGGCAGAGAAGAAAGGAGAAGGTGATACTAAAATATGGTGTGTATAGGGGGATGATGCTGCAGTGACCTGTCATATAATTAAACCTCTCAAGAGAAAAGACAGGTTATACTTGGTTATCATTGGTGGTATTCAGTACAGCATTTTAAAAACATTTTAAATCCAGTAATACCAGGTTTTACAGAATTTCTCTCCCTGTAGATAAAAGGAGAGATCTTTCATCAGCCTTAATTTTGAAAAAAAGCAAGAGGGACAAGGTGCTTCCACAGAGCCTGAACACATGCTTTAGCTTGACTGGGCATGTGATTTAACAGATGTTGTATATTTGTTGTGTTGTACATTTGTGAATAGTTCATAATTTATTTAATGTACTTCCAAAATCCTTGTAAAATAGTATACTCCTAAAAGACATGAAGAGGAAAGCAAAAATCTCCCTTTTGCAATTTCAGCACAGAGGGAATAGCTGTGGTTAGATTTTTGTGGTGCTATTGGGACTTTGTACCACCTGGAGAGTAAATTGAAGACAGACTATTGGTATCTGTTGAGGTAATCCTCCCACTTCCATAGGTAAGGGAATGCCTCCCGCTTTTACATAGAAACAATAGTGTATGAATAATGGAAAGTGGGTGGCATCTAGAGTGGACTCTATGTACATTTTTCAAACACAGATGAGCAGCAAAGTAATCCCTTCTCATTGGGTACTGATGCTAAGAATTAACATAATTGTAAAATCCCTCAGTATTTTAGATCTAAGCAAGACCAGTAATTTTTTGAAACCATACATTGGAGAAATAGACGAGGCTGAAGAATGCCATATGCTTGCAGTTTTTAAAGTAGCCATCAGGTATGCCTGTTTTTTTTTTACTTTGGAATTCTTAAGACTGGGGTCATTGGAAAAGAACAAAGTGATATTTTCATTTTACAATTTTTTCCTGTATTTAAGGTAGAACCTATCAAAGGCTGATCAAAAATCCTGATAATAAAGGTGAGCTGGATACATTGCTTCTGGTTTTACCAAGAAAACAATTGGGAATGAGGTCTTAGGGTATATCCAAAAGATGATATTTACAACATATGAACAATCTCTATGTCAAAGGGTATTACTAACCCAGATTTGTCTTTCTGTCCATCCAGTCCTGAGATTTAAACAGCCTTGACAGACAGCAGAACATTTCTCTACTGCAGTTAAGCAATACAGCTTGGTCACTTCTCTGCCTCCAAGGCTGCCATTCTCTCCTAGTCTGAATTTTTTTGTACAGGCAATTGCAAGACACTGACACCAAATAAACTCATGTTCTTACAATGGCTGCATGTATTTTTTTTTTAAATGAAATACGAAAATCAGAGTTCCTCAAGGCAAAAATATACAGTAGTTGAGCAATTTGTACTTGATTTCCCAAGTTCATACCCGATTGAAGGATTGTAGCTGGATTAGGTCACAGAAATACAATTGTAACTGAGCTGAGTAACAGACAACTGAACCTAGAAGAGCATGGTATTTTACAATTAAACTCGCCAATCCAACCAAATACACTGCCCTTGTTGAAGGTCATTGGGAATATTCTTCCCAATAATGATATCAGCAGTTTCAGTAAAATATGTTATATCTTCTTTTTTTAATTTAAATATTACCTATTTTTATTGTCATTATTAATACATGTTATACTTATTATTTGTAGTATAAATATTTCAAGTGTCTTTTTTATTTTATTATTTATATAAAATTAAAGTTGTGGGGTCGATGAACAATGCGAAACATGAGGGAATCAATGTAGAGTTTGGGGACCACTGACATAACTTAGTTATTTGGTGTTTTCAGTAGCTACCTGGAGTTGAGCTTAATTTATGTAAATTATGAATGAACAGTAGAGGAAGACTTAGGAGTAGGAAAGAAGAGGCCAACAGCTTAGGTTAGGTAAAAGAATAGCAATTAAACAAGTTTTTCAAACAATGTAATGTTGCTCCTTGGGGGCTTTTACACAAGGCGGTGTCTACTGCCACCATAGACATGAGGTCATTGTCTGATCCTACTGAAATCAACCTGAACTGGCAATAATTATCTCAAGTCTATAGTCAGCATTATTATTCTAAAGATAAACATGCTTGTAATTGTTTTATCATAACTAAAATCAATATAGCACAACATTTAACAATTAGCATATATAGTACATACCCTTCCACCCAGCATCAGATTCTGACAGATATACAAGATTCAATGACTCTCTGCCCTTAATTTTCTCTCCAAAGTGGATGCCTGGCAACAATTTACTAAAAGCTTTATATATATTCGATTATTCTGTGTGTTCACCCAAAAAGCTTTTAGAATATACTTTATCTGTCAAAAATGTATTCTAATTATATAACAAAATTTACAACCTGTGCCTCTTGAATGTAAATGTTAGCATTCAGTGACTTAACTCCCAAGCAACATTAGTTAGAATTAGAGCAAGCTTTTAAATCAATCTTAGGCGAGTGATATGATGCACTTAGCGTCATTTTTATAGCATTATGAAGAATATGACGGTAAAATATTTCTAAGCAACTACCTTATATGTATATACAGTATAAATAAAGCAGAGGACAATCAGTGCAAACTAAACGTAATAATGAATGCAAGCTGGACACTTAAAGGATTCACCAACCTCAATAGCAAATAACTAAACAAATGAAAGTGCAGCGCAAACTGTTAAAAGCATTAAATAAAAGCATTAAATAAAAAGTCCATCTAGTAAGACATATATAAAATTCTTCTTGGCACAAACATGGATGCAGGATTTGCACAGTGAAGATACATGTGATGAGTTCCCAGGTTACGGCTTCACTTCAGATATACTGTTTGACCGACCACCGCAGACGAGATCTAAGGCAGCTGCCCATCAGATATTCATCCAGGCGTGTCTGACCCCCTGTAATTAAGGGGTCCATCCTTTCCGGTAAGCATACCCATACGATTTTGTATATGACATCTGAGACGGAGGAAAAGGGGACCAGTCTGTTTGTGCCAAGAAGAATTTAATATATGTCTTACTAGATGGACTTTTTATTTAATGCTTTTATTTAATGCTTTTAACAGTTTGCGCTGCACTTTCATTTGTTTAGGTATATACAGTATAAACACATATAATGAATTACGGGACTGTGTTTAATAGAATTTGAGGTATACATGATGAAATGATTCTTAATAGAGCACTAAAATGTGAATTGGTTATTGAGAGGTTTCTGACAAGACACCAATCAATAAAAATTGCAATCAAAATATATATATATAAACATATACGTTTATTAGAATAAATTATCCCATCATAAGTAGCACTTAAAAGTTTCTTTCCGTAAACTACAACTAGCATCTTCAAGCTGGGAAAGAACTCCCAATTGGGACTTGGGAGCCCTAAACTCTGATTTTTCCAGCAAGCCTGCTACAAGACCAACTCCCAGGGTGGATAAAATCATTTAAAAAAAAACAAATTTAATTTTTTTTTTTTATTATTTAAATCATATTTTTTAATTTAAATCAATGTTTTTGATTTTTATTCAATTTTAATAAAATGCTTTTGGAATAAAAATCTATCTAAATATAGTTTTCAATTTAAGTTACATTAATATTTCAGTTTATTCAACATGAAATGGAGCTTAGTTATGTAGTATGAGGCTGTATATTCTGCAATATTTACATTTTTGGTAAACCCATTCAATGAATCCAAGCTCTGTAAGCTGAGATAACCTGCACTGCATTGATGCATTTACACAATTTCACAGTAACCATGAGATAAAAAAAGTTCAGGGATATTCCTTTATCCCATTGTTTTGCAAAACTATGTACACTACAAACTGTATGATTGAATCGGTTCTGATAGCACTGTTTTACTAACCTGACAGCTTGTTATTCTAAATATGAAACCTTCATTTTGTTTGCAAATATTAAAGATTCTAACTACCAGCAAAAATAAGTCCTTACATTTAAAGAGAACCTGTCATTTCAGATCCATCATGGCAGTGCCTGTTAGTGGGCATCCACTCACCTGCTGCCGCCACGTCCCTAGCCTTGTTGTGTCACTGCCGCATCAACAGCCTTCCCATTAAAGTGAATGGGACTGTCGGTGAGTCAACAGTGGGTCAGAGGAGGAGCTGCTGTGGGATGACAGTTGCTCTTTAAAAATTATGATTTAAATTGAGTTGATTTAAATCAAACCTTTTTACTAGTAATTTAAATCATGATTTAAATAGTGATTTAAATTGACTTGATTTAAATAAAATCCCCCCTGCTTACTCCACTGAAAACATAATAAACAGATAAGGTGTGGAAGTGCAGAACCTTTGCCAACATTATTTGCTCTATATGGCTTCAGCTGCGGGATTTCTCCTCACTGTCTGTAAATCTAATACACATCAAAACAGAAGAGAAAGTGAGGGTAACTATACCAAACAGGGACACGGGCAGAAATATTTTTTTTTGGTAGAGTGAGGGAGATTTAGAACCTCTGTCCAAACTTTATTGCTGTCTGTGTTTGAATAACGGTCAGACAAAACAGGGTATAAAGGGAAATCTCCCCTACACAGACACATGCAGCAGTAAACCAATGCTTCTAGTAGAATTTGGAAACTGAACTTCTGTTAGATATTTTGCTGTCTGTGTTCCACCAACTGAGATGACAAGAATCAGATGGAAAAGGAAAAGAAGTTAGGTCTACTTTAAGTGGGCACAAAAAGCTTTTAGAATCTCACAAATATTTCAGTGGAGACACTAACAACATTTAAAGCTTTCAGACGTTGTAGGTGGGAGTCACTGGATTTTTAATTGATTTTGTTCCGCGGTGTGAAGATAAGTCCATAATGTGAAGTACAATGACTCTGGCAAGGCTGTTTTCTTACACAAAATGCCTCAAAGGTGCTTTTTGTAGACAATGGAAGGTATAAAGAAGAACACCACATCAAAGTATAGGAGTCCAAGTGTATTTATGTCATCACATAGGTTCAAAGGTAGCAAAGGTGATAAGGCAATGCGATTCAGGGACCATAAGGTTCTCTCTTCATCAGGGCTTAATTTTCTGGTTTAGTTGTACTTAGAGATTAATAAAGGGTGAAACTATTTGTTCAGTTAATCCAAAAATATGTTCTCAACTGGTTTAAAAGAGCCACGTTATTTCAAAGTTGATTTAACCCTTTGTAAACCACATAATCTGGCCAAGAGGGCTTGAATTTCATTTGGTTCCTGCTGAATGGGCTGAAAATCGAGCCATGGGTTGCCGTACAAGTAACACTGAACTTGAGAAAAGTCAACTTGAAAATTTACTGAAATAGATGGAAAATGATCAAACGAATATTAACTGCAGCCCATCAGATGTAGTCACTATTTGTCAGCGAGTCGTTGTATGGCTACCTTAAAAGTCCAACTAAACTATCAATTTAAGCCCCAAGGAAAGAAGAACTTTATGGTCCTTGCATTGCGTTGAATTGTCAGATCTGTTATTTTTTGGACTTCTGTGATTTAATAATAAACAGTTGAGCAAAACTTGGGCTTTAAAACTAGTAGTGTGGCTCATGCATGTTAATATGTACAGTACAGTAGCCAATATTTGCAAAATATCTGAATTGTCAGACTTTTTCTTCCACAGTTCATGAGCTTGGAACCATCCCTGTTACTATTTTGAATAAACTAAAGCAGCTGCCTATTTTAATTTAACATGGTAAAGAAGCTTTAATTTTAAATTTATAATTGAGAACGCGATTTTAGAGTCCTTATTACTTGGGGAAAAAAACAAAACTGGATACTCAAACCCTAATAATATTTGTGTTATGCTTGAGTCTAGCTAGAACTTACAATGCCACTATCATAAAACAGTAAGGACTCATCAGTCTTTATATAGAGGTTGATGAATTCTAGCCAGCTTTATTAACACCAGGAAAACATTTATACACAATGTAATCACACTTTTGAGTATTGCCACTGCACTATGCCTACTGTTTAACCCTCATAAAACTCTGGTTACAATAATAATCTCAGCAAAGCAAATGCAGATACATTGAGGTTGATTTACAAAAGTAGTACAGCATTTTCATTTTGCAAAGTGAATCTTAACTTTTCAAAGTAAATTTTTACCTATCTTAGTGAACGAGGTAAAGCTATGTAAAATTTTACTTTGAAATGAATAGCTAATCATGTCCAAGGAGAATAGAAAGGATTTTTTGGACTTCATTGGATGAATCTCATTAGCTATACTATGTGAATTTTTTTTTTTTTTCAATAAAGTTTATTGAGTTTTACAGTTTTACAAAGTATATGTGACATACGTCTCAATCTGTGCGTTTACAAACTCATAGCGTATATGCAGTGTTCAAAGTAGTACATTCACAGACGGGCGTTAGGTAAGCCACTTTAAAGCGAGAAGATAACGTTCTAAAAGTCAACAATCAACAATTAGAATTCCCGAACTGAAAGCAGTAAACTTGTGCTAAGATATTGCTGCTGGGGGGGCGGGTCTGCATAGGGTCCACGGTCACGTCCGGACACGGCAAGTGAAGAAACCCCGAGTCCATTCACCCCCAAAAGGGGATCATTTCTGTGAATGGGTCGGGAGCGGAAGTTGTTGGGTCAGTGGTACCAATGACTAATGAGTAATGTGGGTTATGAAGCGGTGCCACTGAGTGACCTGGTTCTTTGCAGCCGAGTGTTGTGCAAGATAGAGTGGCTGGGGTATTCGTACCCCTGTGTCACAGGAATGTAAGATGAGAGAGTATGCTCAAGTGGATAATTGTCCATGTTGTCTGTGAGAAGGGTGGGGGTAGGGTCTCAACTGAGACGGGGAGAGGGGTGTAGGAAGGACCAGGGGGTAAGGCGGCCAGGCCAAGTCAGAGAGTTAAGGTTATGCTGCAAAATGTGTTCAGAGCGTGGTGTGTGGAAGAGTGGTAGGTTGGGAGGTTGTCGGGGATGATTGGCGGAAGTGTAGCCAGCTCGCCCAGGTGGTGTTAAATTTGGTAGGGTTGTCGTTGGCTTGACAGATAAGATTCTCCATTTCTGCTATTTTGTCAACCCTCCGGATCCAGTCTTGAACCGATGGGGGTGACGTGTTCCTCCATAAAGCGGGGACGCATAGATTAGCTGCGTTGATTAAGTGTATGGTAAGTGATTTTTTGTAGGTGGCTGGGGCGACAGGAGTGTGATGAAGTAGGTATCTTTCGGGGGTGAATGCCGGTGTAAAAGTGGTTATTTGGGTAATTAACTGGTGTATCGCCTGCCAGAATGGTTGGATGAGGCTGCAATTCCACCAAATGTGCAATAAGGTGCCTTTGGCAGAACCGCACCTCCAACAGGTTGGGGGAATGGATGGGTGAAAATGGTGTACTCTGTCAGGTGTTCTGTACCATTTAGAGAATACTTTATATCGGTTTTCTTGCGTTAAGACATTTATAGATCCCTTATGCATGAGGGTGAAGATGGAATCCCATTCCTGCGGGGATAGATCCAGCGAGAGTTCCAATTCCCATTGCCGAACCAGTTTGTCATTTTTGACTAAGTGCTGTGAGAACAGGAGAGAGTAGGTGGTGGAAATGAGGTGGCCCTGGGGTTCGGTGTCTAGGCAAGTTAGTTCCAGTGGGGTTTGGTCTCTGCTGTAAGGGGAGTCCCTGCTATGTGTCTGAAAAAAATGTCTACATTGTAGGTACTTAAAAAAAGGTAAGTGAAAGCCAGAAAGTGTCGAACCAAGTTCTGTGTGGGTGAGTAGTGGACCATTGCGAAAACAGCTATGAGCTCTTACTGGAGTGGTGACCGAGTCATGGGCAGGGTCTGTATGTACTAGACCCGGGGGGAATTCTGGGTTGTTAGTTAGTGGGGTCATGGGACCCGGTGTTGGAAGCATGTGAAGTGTATTGCAAGCCCTTTTGAAAATTGCGAGGGTGGCGCCAATGAAAGGGTGAGAGGAGAAGGCTTCTGGTATGTGTCTGCTATCGACCCATGGAGAGTTCACGATCGGAAGGCTCGCAAATGAGTCTTCTAATTCAACCCAGTCTTTGGCCGGCCGGTGTTTGTGCCAGTCCACCAATCTGGTCAGGTGGCAGGCCCAATGGTATTTTTGTAGATCAGGAAGTCCCAGGCCTCCTAATTGTTTGGGAAGGACTAATCTGTCCCAGCTAAGTCTTGGTTGTTTCGATGCCCATATGAAGGACCTGCAAATGCGTTTATAGGATAAGAAGAATGTGAGGGGCAGCTTTATTGGTATGGCTTGAAGAAGGTACAGGATTCTGGGTAGGACGTTCATCTTTAGTATGGCGATCCTGCCCATCCAAGAGAAGGATCCCAGATGCCACTTCTGAAGATCCCCTTGGATGGACAGCATCAAGGGTGCGAAATTACTGGTATATAGGTTTTTTAGGTCTGAGGTGATTTTGATTCCGAGGTAAGAGATGGCCGAGGGTTCACAGCCGAAGGGGAAGTTAAGTTTGCAGAGATTTACCGTGTCAGGGGGTAGAGTAATGTTGAGGGCTTTGGATTTGTTGAAGTTGATTCTCAGGTTAGAGAGGGTTTTGAAGAATTCAAAATCAGCTAGAAGATTGGGGATGGTTGTGATGGGGTCAGTCAGGAACAGTAGTATATCGTCCGCGTATGCGGCTAATTTGTAGGACTTATGGTGCATGTCGACACCTCTGATAGTGGGGTTATCTCTCAATTTGCGGAGCATGGGTTCAAGGGTCAGTATGAATATAAGTGGTGACAGGGGGCACCCTTGACGGGTTCCATTGGAAACAGAGAAGGCGTCCGACAGCGTGCCGTTAATTCGTAATCTGGCAGTTGGGGAGGCATAGAGGGCCATGATCATTGTGAGCATGCGCGGGGGCAACCCTATCGCCTGAAGGGTGGCCTCCATGTAGTCCCATGCCACCCTGTCGAATGCCTTCTCTGCATCAAGCGAGAGAAAAAACCCTTTGGTGGATGTTCTTGTGAGCCAGTGGTGTATGTTCAATGCTTTAGTGGTGTTGTCCCTAGCTTCACGGCCGGGGACAAAGCCAACCTGTTCTAGTGAAATTAGAGATGGTATGAAAGGTAGGATTCGGTTAGCTAACGCTTTCGCGTATAGCTTGAGGTCTACGTTAAGCAGAGAGATGGGGCGGTAGTTTGTCACTTGCGTGGGATCCTTGTCTTTTTTGGGGATGAGTGTAATGTGGGCTGCGAGCATTTCAGTGTGCGCGTGTGTTGAAGGGGATAGAGCGTTAAAGGCTTTCGCTAGGTGTGGAAGGAGGGTTGAAGGGAATGCCTTATAATAGCAGGTCGAGAAGCCGTCAGGGCCAGGGCTTTTACCTGTCTTCATTTGTCGTAGTGCTAGAAGGAGTTCGTCTGTTGAAATTGGGGTGTCTAGTGATTGAGCGTCCTCAGTGGATAGGGGTTGCGGTCCATATTGTTGAAGGAAATTTAGGAGGGCGGTTTTCCGATACAGTGAGTCGTCGGCGTGTTGTGGCGGGGTCAAATTGTACAATTTGGTGAAGTATTGAACAAATTGTGTCGAGATATCTTAGTTTTTAGAGAACGATTCCCCATTTGAGTTAGATATTTTATGAATAGTATGTGAGGCCTTTTTAGAGTGAAGTGCCCTTGCTAATAGTTTGCTGGATTTGTTCCCAAATTCATAATATAGTTTTTGTGTCAGCATGAATTTGCGTTTCAGCGATTTGTTCAGTGCATCTAAAAGCTCCTCCCTCGCCCTTGTTAAATCGGTTAGTAAAGCAGAAGCGACGGAGGCTTTGTGTGCCTGTTCGAGCGTGTGTACGCGCGCGGTTAGCTCGGCTATGCGTGCGCGGTTGAGTTTGTTGCGGTTAGCGGCGATAGAGAGGAGTTCGCCCCTAATGACACATTTATGCGCGTTCCATGTGGTCAGCGGCGTAACGTCAGGAGTGTCGTTATTGGCAAAAAAGTCAGTCAGGCATTTGGATAGTCTATTTATGTTAAGTTCATCCGTCAGTAGGGAACTATCAAGACACCAAATGCGCGTTTTCGTGTTCTTGGACGGTAATAGTAAGGTCATGGAGATAGGGTTGTGATCTGACAGTAGGGTACTATGTGAATTTTCACTTTGAAAAATTATTTTCACTTAGCTTAGTGAATAAAGCTTAAGCCTCATGTTATAATATAAATATATAAGGGTAAAAAAGGTATCATCATCCAAGATTGATTGAAAAAATTGGAACAAGGAAAACCTGTCCCCAACAGGTCACCAAGGAGGGGGAAGAGGAGGGAGATGTACTATCGCAGTACCAACTTGAACAGAGTAAACAAATTTCATAAAAATATATGTTTTATTAATACAAAAAAATTCAATTAAGAATAGTTATCCCAAAGTAACATAGAGGGGTTATACAAATACACATTCTAATGCTATTTGGAAATATATCCCAACATTACATGTGTGTCACTAATACTGAATGTGCTCCATAGAGGAGAACATAGGTACAGTGGATCCTCACAAATCATGCAATTTTTTCCCTCATGTCCCTGTTGTAAATTGAATGCTCTGAATTTATATGTGACTGCTATTTTTTGTTCACCGTGTGTATTTTTGTCAACCTATTACAGATAATACTCTCCTGATGAAGCGGCAAAGCTCCATAAAACATGTTGAGAAAGAGTCACTTTCAAAATTTGTATTTTTTGTATTAATAAAACATATTTTTATGAACTTTGTGTACTCTGTTCAAGTTGGTACCGCAATAGTCCATACCCCCCCCCCCTTAGTGACCTGTTGGGGACAGGTTTTCCTTGTTCCAATTTCTTCACTTAGCTTAGTGGAGGAGGTGAAGCTGTGCCGACTTCAATCATCCATTCATGTTCAATAAAAATGTCTTTTTATATTTGTCTGCACGTGGATGGTTATTTTTTGCAAAGTGAATTTTCACCTTATTCGCTAATCTACAAAAAATCCTTGGCAAAGTGAACATGCTCTGTTCCAGTAAATCAATCCTACCATGTTCTATATTTCTAGATGGGCACAAAATAAATCAAATGCTAGGGAAAGTGGAATATTATTTAAGAGTTTTTATCTTGGTAACTAGTAATGCAAATATTCTTGTTTTTTGTTCTACTGACTGACAGTATCTTAACTGTGTGTATAAAAAGATCTGGATAAAATTATAAAACTGTACCATTATGTAAAACACTGCCAGTTTATTCTGCTTATGTATAAATAGTGCTTTATTTTATATAATGTATAAATAATTGTCTACAGGTGACAGGAATGCTTATGAAAATAAGGACTGATTGGCTCTACAATCCGATGTTCCATTTATATGTAAATGAAGAACACAGGAGCTGCAGCATACTGTGGCTTGCTAAAGGTAATGAATGGAACTAGAATCTTTCTGGATAAGGTCTGATGCTATCAAAATGAATGGAGATGGTGGTGAAAATCCACAAATAGATCAATCAAAAAAGCTTGTAACAAGCATTTTTTGGTAGCTTTGCTTGAATACCTTCAGTACTACAATCCCATAGTTTCAGAATAATTTGGATAGCTAAAAAAAAGAAATAAAAAATGTACATTGGACTGTAAAGATGTTTTCTGCCTAAAACTGCAAGCAATGATTTTGATCTTTTTTAGTAAAGCAATGAAAAAAGCTGTGAATAATACGCCAAGTATGAGTTATGTGGACCAACCAGACTTTATTTTCCATTGGCTTATATGAACCTATTGATCAGATTTCAATAGGTTACTACACTTTGCCTTATAGCTTACACATGTTCAGATTGCAGGCCTAATACAAGGCTTAATTTACAATTAAGATTTTTTTTTTCAGCCATGTTACTGCTGTTACTTCTTTTGAAAATAATGATCATTTAGAAGAAAACTTTACTGCACTAAATATAACAGCTCTGACACTTCCATTATGTTGTACTGTGGTCACTTTTCAACTAATAATCTGCGAGCAAATATTAAAGTGGTTGTAAACTTCCATTGATTATTTGTACCTATAGGTAAGACTATATTAAGGCTTACCTATAGGTACTGTAAATATCTCCTAAACGTGCACCGTTTCGAACAGGGGGCTCCAAACTGCGGCCCAGGGGCCAGATGCTACCCTTTGCTTGCCTTTATCTGGCCCTTGGGGCATTTTTCCTTCCACTGATACCAGACACTTTTCCTTCCACTGACATCACTATTTCTCACATTGATGCCAACAATGGGGCACTATTCCTCAAGCTGACACCAACAATGGGGCACTATTATTCCCACTGACACCAATGGTGGAGCACTAATTCTTCCACTGACAAAAACGATGGGGCACTAATTATCCCACTGACACCAATGATGGAGCACTAATTCCTCCCACTGACACCAATGATGGGGCACTTTTCCTCTCACTGACACCAATGATGGGGAACTATTTTTCCCACTGTCGCCAATGATGGGGCACTCGTCCTCCCACTGACACCAATAATGGGGAACTATTTCTCCCACTGACACCAATGATGGGGCACTGTTTTTCCCACTGCCGCCAATGATGGGGCACTCTTCTTCCCACTGACACCAATGATGGGGCACTATTTCTCCCAATGACACCAATGATGGGGCACGATTTCTCCCAATGACACCAATGATGGGGCACTATTTCTCCCAATGACACCAGTGATGGGGCACTATTTTTCCCAATGACACCAATGATGGGGCACTCCTTCTCCCACTGACACCAATGATGAGGCACTATTTCTCCCAATGACACCAATGATGGGGCACTCTTCCTCCCACTGACACCAATGATGGGGCACTATTTCCCCCACTGACACCAGCAATAAGGCACTATTCCTCCTCCTTTTACCAAAGATGCATTTTTAATCTCACTGACGCCAGGATAATTTCCACTCCCAATGGCCACAATCTGGCCCTTTGTTTAGAAAGTTTTGAGACTCCTGGTTTAGAATATATTTACTGTATATAAAACCAATGATGTCATTGGCGCGTGCACTCTGAAGTAAAGGCCACTAGTGCCATTTCTTCAGAGCCCTGTGCCATGATCATCAGCTCCCGTACGCATTGCGCAGGAGTGACATCACACGGCTCCGGGCAGCCACACAGCCGGAGTCCGTGGACCCAGAAGGAAGACGGGGGAAGATGGATGCGGCCTACAGCGATGACAATGCATTGATGGAGGGCTTCATTTGCAGGTAAGTTTCACATAATGTGCTAGTATGTGATGCATACTAGCACATTATGCTTTTACTTTGCAGATCAAACAAAACAAAAAAAAAAGACACAGTGGTTTACTTCCTCTTTAAAAGCGAGTATTTAAATGTCCCTGCATGTGCTTTCAGATATCTCCCACCCTAGATGCCCCAATGCACTCTACCTTTTGAAACAGTAGCTTAAGCTCTGAATTTGAACCTCTGGACCACCCCTTTCACAATCTGCACCTCACAATTAGGGATGAGCCGAACACCCCCCTGTTCAGTTCGCACCAGAACATGCGAACAGGCAAAAAATTTGTTCGAACACGCGAACACTGTTAAAGTCTATGGGACACGAACATGCATAATCAAAAGTGCTAATTTTAAAGGCTTATATGCAAGTTATTGTCAAAAAAAGTGTTTGGGGACCTGGGTCCTGCCCCAGGGGACATGGATCAATGCAAAAAAAAGTTTTAAAAACGGACGTTTTTTTTGGGAGCAGTGATTTTAATAATGCTTAAAGTGAAACAATAAAAGTGTAATATCCCTTTAAATTTCGTACCTGGGGTGGTGTTTAAAGTATGCCTGTAAAGGGGCGCATGTTTCCCGTGTTTAGAACAGTCTGACAGCAAAATGACATTTCAAAGGAAAAAAAGTAATTTAAAACTACTCGCGGCTATTAATGCATTGCCGGTCCGACAATACACATAGAAGTTCATAGATAAAAACGGCATGGGAATTTCCCACAGGGGAACCCCGAACCAAAATTTAAAAAAAAAATGACGTGGGGGGTCCCCCTAAATTCCATACGAGGCCTAGTATGGATATTAAGGGGAACCCCGGCCAAAATTTTTTTTTAAAAAACGGCGTGGGGTCCCCCTCAAAATCTATACCAGACCCTTATCCAAGCACGCAACCTGGCAGGCCGCAGGAAAAGAGGGGGGACGAGAGAGCGCCCCCCCTCCTGAACTGTACCAGGCCACATGCCCTCATTGGGAGGGTGCTTTGGGGTAGCCCCCCAAAACACCTTGTCCCCATGTTGATGAGGACAAGGGCCTCATCCCCACAACCCTGGCCGGTGGTTGTGGGGGTCTGCGGGTGGGGGGCTTATTGGAATCTGGAAGCCCCTTTAACAAGGGGACCCCCAGATCCCGGCCCTCCCCCCTGTGTGAAATGGTAAGGGGGTACAAAAGTACCCCTACCATTTCACTAAAAAACTGTCAAAAATGTTAAAAATGACAGGAGACAGTTTTTGACAATTCCTTTATTTTAATGCTTCTTCTTTCTTCTTTCTTTTATCTTCTATCTTCCTTCGGTTTCTTCCTCCATCTTCTTCTTCTTCTGGTTCTTCTGGCTCTTCTGGTTCTTCCTCCGGTGTTCTCGTCCAGCATCTCCTCCACGGCGTCGGCGTCCTCTTCCCTTCTTCTTCTCGGGCCACTCCGCATCCATGATGGCATGGAGGGAGGCTCCCGCTCTTCTCTTCATCTTCTTCTCTTCATCTTCTTCTCTTCTTCATCTTCTTCTCTTCATCTTCTTCTCGGGCCGCTCCGCATCCATGATGGCATGGAGGGAGGCTCCCGCTGTGTGACGCTTCTCCTCTTCTGACGGTTCTTAAGTAACGGGGAGGCAGGGCCACCTGGTGACCCTGCCCCCCTCTGACGCACGGTGACTTGACGGGACTTCCCTGTGGCATCACGAGGAATGCCACAGGGAAGTCCCGTCAAGTCATCGTGCGTCAGAGGGGGGCGGGGTCACCGGGTGGCCCCGCCCCCCATTATTTAAGAACCGTCAGAAGAGGAGAAGCGTCACACAGCGGGAGCCTCCCTCCATGCCATCATGGATGCGGAGCGGCCCGAGAAGAAGATGAAGAGAAGAAGATGAAGAAGAGAAGAAGATGAAGAGAAGAAGATGAAGAGAAGAAGATGAAGAGAAGAGCGGGAACCTCCCTCCATGCCATCATGGATGCGGAGCGGCCCGAGGAGAAGAAGGGAAGAAGACGCCGACGCCGCGGAGGAGATGCTGGACGAGAACACTGGAGCAAGAACCAGAAGAACCAGAAGAACCAGAAGAAGAAGAAGAAGAAGATGGAGGAAGAAAGAAGATAGAAGAAAGAAGAAAGAAGAAGCATTTAAATAAAGGAATTGTCAAAAACTGTCTCTTGTCATTTTTAACATTTTTGACAGTTTTTTAGTGAAATGGTAGGGGTACTTTTGTACCTCCTTACCATTTCACACAGGGGGGAGGGCCAGGATCTGGGGGTCCCCTTGTTAAAGGGGGCTTCCAGATTCCGATAAGCCCCCCCGCCCGCAGACCCCCACAACCACCGGCCAGGGTTGTGGGGATGAGGCCCTTGTCCTCATCAACATGGGGACAAGGTGTTTTGGGGGGCTACCCCAAAGCACCCTCCCAATGTTGAGGACATGTAGCCTGGTACGGTTCAGGAGGGGGGGTTCTCTCGTCCCCCTGTTTTCCTGCAGCCTGCCAGGATGCGTGCTCGGATAAGGGTCTGGTATGGATTTTTCGTGGGACCCCACGCCGTTTTTTTTTATTTTGGCGCGGGGTTCCCTTTAAAATCCATACCAGACTTGAAGGGTCTGGTATAGATTTTGAGGGGGACCCCAAGCCATTTTTTTTTTTTAATTTTGGCCGGGGTTCCCCTTAATATCCATACCAGACCTGAAGGGCTCTTCAGGGTTCGGGGTTCCCCTGTGGGGAATTCCCATGCGGTATTTATCAATGAACTTCTATGTGTATTGTAGTTTTAAATGACTTTTTTTCCTTTGAAATGTCATTTTGCTGTCAGACTGTTCTAAACACGGGAAACATGTGCCCCTTTACAGGCATAATATAGACACCCCCCAGGTACGAAATTTAAAGGGATATTACACTTTTATTGTTTCACTTTAAGCATTATTAAAATCACTGCTCCCTAAAAAACGTCCATTTTTAAAACTTTTTTTGCATTGATCCATGCCCCCTGGGACAGGACCCAGGTCCCCAAACACTTTTTATGACAATACCATGAATATAAGCCTTTAAAATTAGCACTTTTTATTTCTCCCATAGACTTTTAAAGGGTGTTCAGCGGCATTCGAATTTGCCGCGAACACCCCAAATTGTTCGTTGTTCGGCGAACTTGCGAACAGCCGATGTTCGAGTCGAACATGAGTTCGACTCGAACTCGAAGCTCATCCCTACTCACAATTGGCCATGTAGCCACGCTGAATAATGCAGTGTAAGTATAAGGGGGTGAGTCAAAGCTAAAGGGACTATTTGCAAAATTAGCACCTTGGACTGAAAACTAGGTTCAGAGTAGTGATCCCATGAAAGGTTCAGCTTTACTGCCCCAGAACTAGTATGAGTCAGGAATGGTTGCCTTCATCAGAGTCTTCCCACAAGGGTAAAATTCTGTTTGATATGAACATTTTTAAACACAAAGAAAAATCATATTGTTGTTTCTCATGTACTGGCTGTGTTGAATAGTCAATCCCACATGGTATCGTGTGGAGATAAGTGGGTCTATTAAAGCAATCTGTGAGAGATTTCTTTTTGATTATGATCAATATGACTGTTCACAATTTAAAATCAATAATATGTCTAATTATTTAGGATCATTATTTTATATGTACTGTGCACCCTTTCATATCCTTATTGCTTTCTCTATTCAAAATATGGTTCTGTTTGTGTTTGAACATGTTAAGGCATCGTAATGCACGTTTTTTGTGTGATTTCACATTTATACTTCAAATGATAACTTATTTACTATTATTATTAGTATTATTATTATGATACAGGATTTATATAGCGCCAACAGTTTACACAGTGATTTTTCAATATAAAGGGGGACAGTGCGATTACAATACAGAAGGAATAGCAGGGCCCTGCACACTACATTTTGGGTGAAAGGTGATAATGAAAGCCTGACTGTAAATGTATATCTACCTTTGCAGCCATTTGTTCTATTGTTCCATTTTTATTTGTGACCAGCAGAGAGGGAACAAACTTGAAGACTTAAGGTATTACTATCATGAAAAAAGTGGAGCAGCGAACAACAAAAAAAGTGGGTGATCCATATGATACATTTGGTATATTCATTCCCTAGTAATGGGGCTTAACTTTGATTTGCTTTATCTATGCATTTACGTAGATGAAGATGATCAGCAAGTGACAGCAACAAAGTTCACCTTTCATTAACATATTACAAAAAAAAAACTGCTTTGAGGAGCAAATGCACTTCTGAAGTATACCCCTTTGATGCCACTTTAGGTTAGGTCTTGCCCTGGCTTTATTCAAGAAGACGACCTTTAACCACTTACTGGGCACTTTTACCCCTTCCCGCCTAGGATTATTTTCAGCTTTCAGCTCTGTTACACTTTGAATGACAATTGCGCGGTCATGCAGCACTGTACCCAAATGAAAATGTTATTTTTTTTCACACAAATAGAGCTTTCTTTTGGGGGTATTCAATCACTGCTGGGTTTTTATCTTTTGCTAAAAAAAAAAAAAAAAAAAAAAAAAAGCTTTTCTTAGTTTCTGTCAGTAAATTTTGTAAACAAGTATTTTTTCTTCTTCACTGATGTGCGCTGATATGGCAGCACTGATGGGCACTGATAGGCTGCACTGATTGGCACTGATGAGGTGGAACTGATAGACTGCATTGATGGGCACTGATGAAGCGGCACTGAAAGGCACTGATTAAGTGGCACTGATGAAAAGGCACTAATATGCCGCACTAATGGGCACTGATAGGCAGCACTGATGGGCACTGATAGGTGGCACTGGTGGGCACTGATAGGTGGCACTGATAGGTGGCATTGATAGGCGGCACTGATAGACACTGATAGGCAGCATGGATGGACAGCACTGATGGGCATTGATAGGTGGCACGGATAGGTGGTACTAATGGGCGGCACTGATGGGTGGCACTGATGGGCATTGAAGGTCAGCACTGACTGACATCACTAATGGGCACTGATTGGTGTCACTAATGGGCACTGATTGGCGTCGCTGATGGGCCCTTCTGGGGCTGTACTGTAATCAGGGCACTGATGTGGCAAGAACTGGGATGTTTTCAGCTTCCAGGAATTGTGTACAGATCCTTGCAACATAGGGCTGTGCATTATCATACTGCAACATGAGGTGATGGTTGTGGATGAAGGGCACAACAATGGGCCTCAGGATCTCATCACGGTATCTCTGTGCATTCAAAATGCCATCAATAAAATGCACCTGTGTTCGTTGTCCATAGCATACATCTGTCCATAACATAACCCCACCACCACTATGGGCCACTCGATCCACAACATTGACATCAGCAAACCGCTCACCACACAACGCCATACATGCTGTCTGCCATCTGCCCTGTACAGTGAAAACTGGGATTCATCCATGAAGAGAACACCTCTCCAAAGTGCCAGACACCATTGATTGTGAGCATTTGCCCACTCAAGTCTGTTACAATGATGAACTGCAGTCAGGTCGAGTCCCAGATGAGGGCGACAAGCAAGCAGATGAGCTTCCCTGAGATGGTTTCTGACAGTTTGTGCAGCAATTCTTTGGTTATGCAAGCCGATTGTTGCAGCAGCTGTCTGGGTGGCTGGTCTCAGACGATCTTGGAGGTGAAGATGCTGGATGTGGTGGTCCTGGGCTGGTGTGGTTACACGTGGTCTGCAGTTGTGGAGCAAGCTGGATGTACTGCCAAATTCTCTGAAATGCCTTTGGAGATGGCTTATGGTAGAGAAATGAACATTCAATTCAAGGGCAACAGCTCTGGTGGACATTCCTGCAGTCAGCATGCCAATTGCACATGCCCTCAAAACTTGCGACATCTGTGGCATTGTGCTGTGTGATAAAACTGCACTTTTTAGAGTGTCCTTTTATTGTGGCCAGCCTAAGGCACACCTGTGCAATAATCATGCTGTCTAATCAGAATCTTGATATGCCACACCTGTGAGGTGGATGGATTATCTTGACAAAAGAGCAGTTCTCACTAACGCAGATTAAGACAGATTTGTGAACAATATTCGAGAAAAATAGGCCTTTTGCGTACATAGAAATAGTCGTAGATCTTTGAGTTCAGCTCATGATAAATAGAGGCAAACACAAAAGTGTTGCGTTTATAATTTTGCTCAGTGTACATAATTTATAAACACATAAAATAAATGTATTACTAAATGAATATGACATACACTACATTACCACAGTATTACCTATACATTAAAAAAAAAAATGACTACATTGCTAAAAAGTAAATCACTCTTTTCCTGCTGGCGTTTTGAATATACACTATATTACCGAAAGTATTGGGACACCTGCCTTTACATGCCCATGAACTTTAATGGCATCCCAGTCTTATGCCCTGTACACACAATCGGACATTGATCGGACATCCCGACAACAAAATCCATGGATTTTTTCAGACGGATGTTGGCTCAAACTTGTCTTGCATACACACGGTCGCATACAGTTGTCAGAAAATCCGATCGGTCTGAACGCGGTGACGTAAAACACGTACGTCAGGACTATAAACAGGACAGTAGCCAATAGCTTTCTTCTCTTAATTTATTCTGAGCATGCGTGGCACTTTGTGCGTCGGATTTGTGTACACACGATCGGAAATTTAACCGATTGGATTTTGTTGTCAGAAAATTTTATAGCCTGCTCTCAAACTTTGTGTGTCGGAAATTCAGACGAAAAAAGTCCGATGGAGCCCACACGCGATCGGAATTTCCGACAACACAATCCGATCGCACTTTTTCCATCGGAAAATCCGACCGTGTGTACAGGGCATTAGTCCGTAGAGTTCACTATTGAGTTGGCCCACCCTTTAAAGCTATAACAGCTTCAACTCTTCTGAGAAGGCTGTCCACAAGGTTTAGGAGTGTGTCCTAGGAATGTTTGACCATTCTTCCAGAAGCGCATTTGTGAGGTCAGGCACTGATGTGGAAGAGAAGGCCTGGCTCGCAGTCTCTGCTCTAATTCATCCCAAAGGTGTTCTATCAGGTAGAGGTCAGGACTCTGTGCAGGCCAGACAAGTTCCTCCAACCTAAATCCACTCATCCATATATTTATGGACCTTGCTTTGGGATGAATTAGAGTGGAGACTGCGAGCCAGGCCTTCATGTCCAACCTTGTGCCTGACCTCACAAATGTGCTTCTGGAAGAATGGTCAAACATTCCCATAGACACACTCCGAAACCTTGTGGACAGCCTTCCCAGAAGAGATGAAGCTGTTATAGCTGCAAAGGGTGGGCCAACTCAATATTGAACCCTACAGACTAAGACTGGGATGCCATTAAAGTTCATGTGTGTGTAAAAGCAGGCGTCATAATACTTTTGGTAACATAGTGTATATTCAAAATGCCAACAGGAAAAGAGTGATTTACTTTGGAGCAATGTAGTCATTGATACCTATACTTTATCATAAATGTATAGGTAATACTGTTTATTCTTACTGCTATGCATAGGGTGGCCTACAAATAGTGACATAAACAAGTTATAAAAGGTTTTACCCATACCCTAAAATAAAATATCCTAAAATACAATTTTATAAACCTGACTTTTGAAGCGTGTAAATACAAGCAGCACAAACAGATGATGAGTCTGTGTAATCTGTGAAATCCATGTCAGATAGCGATCTTAGGTTTTAAGAACATTCCTCTGGATTTTGTGACTCACTTACTGTACATGAAATCACGGCATTCATTGAAATTTGCCTTATTTCAGTATTGTCCTCTCTCCTGTAGTTAATTCAGCTGTGACAAGCTTCAGGAATATAACTATTCATGACTAGGTTAAACAGAAGGCTCATCTGCGTCCTCATCAGTTCAGTGAGTTTGAGTGCCAGGGGAAAGTTCAGTTTTATGAATGTCACAGGAAGGGGTCCTGCTGTCTCCGCACTAACCAATGAAATGCAAGTCATGGATGCTAATCACCCCCTTCTGTGTGTGTGTACACAGCGCATTTCTTACAACACTTTACCATCCAAACTAAGCCTGCTGAAACTATTCCTGGAATGTGAGGAAACAGAGTATGCTCTAGATCACTGCAGCTATTTTCTGATGCTAAATTAACAGCTTACTCATTTAACTCTTGTGATTCACAGTCATTTGAATAACATATCCTTGAAGCAATCAGCATTTTCCAGCTACTTCAAGGAAGGACTGCTCTACTCCCTGCAAACCATACTATTATTGCTGCAGTTGCAAGAATCAGCTGTGTAGGTAATTTGTTAATCTATGTCTATGGTGACCATATATTGGCAGACCTCTCACTAAGAGCAATGGGCGATAAGAGATTTGTTGTTCTCTGTGAAGTATAATGCAACCAGGTGGTACAGGGACAGCTTGCTAATGGAAGGAACAATCACAAAGCAACCTCAGAGATTTTTTAAGATGTTGTAAAATGTCTATATGCAATAACAATGTTCAAAAGTTCTTTTCCTGGTGTCTTAGACCTTCAAATGTCCAGGCTTTCTCATTAGATTGTAAGCTCCTTGAGGGCAGGGACTGATATGAATGTGAAATATATATGTAAAGTGCTACATAAATTGTCAGCACTATATAAATACGCGTAATAAATACATTTACTCTGTAATAAATACAAAAATAATTGTTGCTAACAGCAGTCTATGTAAGGTAACCCTCAGGCAGCATTCCCAAAATTTATCAGGATGATTGGTTGGAAAAAACAAAACAGTGCCATCACATTAAACTAAGGTAGAATTTCCCACTCCTGCTACAGGTGCTTGACATACATATGTCTAGACAGAAAGGATATTTTTTTGCTTTATGCATTTGAAACTAGCAGTGATAACAAAGCCCAGTTATTTTTTCTGACATCAATTGAATATAAAGATAATTGGGTTGATGTACTAAAACTGTAGAGTGCAGAATCTGGTGCAGCTGTGCATTGTAACCAATCAGATTATAAGGCTCGGTTCACACTAATTGCTCGGGCACGGCTTATTCATTTGTGCATGCACCTTTTTAAAAATGCAGCTGCAGGAAAACTGCATGGTCTTTTTTACCAGGCAATTTCCCTGCGGTACCCACACCCACAATATGCTCTGTGGGCTGAGATGAGTGGGGATGCCATTCATGAAGAATGGCAGCCCTGCGTGTCTTGTAAGAGCAGCGTGATTTGGCTGTGGGTGGTTGCAGGTGCAGGAACAGGTACGATTGCTGCACCTGCATCCAGCCCGCAGACTGCGGACAAGTGTAAACCGAGTCTTACTTCAGCTTGTTCAATTTAGTTGACAATAAAACCTGGAAGATGATTGGGTTCTATGGACAGCTGCACTAGATTTTGCACACTCCAGGTTTAGTAAATCAACCTCAATGTCTAAATAGGAATCCATCTTTAGTCTCATCATGGATCATTAATACAGCAAAAATAGATTAATATACCTCTTTTCTGTACCTGATATTGTGTTCATGTATCCATTTCCATTTTTACTCAACAGGTCAGTTCCATTTGGGTGTGCACTTATCCATAATACAACTGCATTGTGCAGAGTCACATTTTCATTATGCACAATGAGGTTGATTTGCTGGAAGAGTTCATTTTAATTAACTCTGTAAAGCTTGATTCATTGAGTAATCCAATCATGTGCAAAGGAAATTTCATGTTTTTATCCTTCTGCCCATTTGGAAAGGCGAGCATAGCTCCGCTTGGTTATATAGCATGTAACTATCACCCAGGGTTGAATGGTCAAGGTTGGATCTTTCTTGATACACGCGGTTTGCATTTGTAGTCTATAATTTGTAAAAGGTTTTTTTTTGGGGGGGGGGGGATTTAGGGTTAGCACTGTCATACAAATGGAGAAAGTATATTGAACCCTTGCTTCACATTGACTATAGCCTTAAACACAACTAATTAATTGTCAGCACAGACCACATGGTTGTACTTGTACTTCACAAGCTTGTACGTGAACTTATTCATGCAGTGACGGAGGCTAAGTGCACCAAAATCAGGGGAGAACAAGTCCACTCTGTGATGTTCTTTATGATCCATCAAAGTGAAGATGAACTGAGACCTAGAACAGACCTTGGCAGATGCTACCAAGCAACATGCTTAGAATCTGCATGCAAAATTAAACTGCAAGCCTTAGATAACGTCAACAGCAGATCTAACACAATAAAAATAAATATTTTATACAAGTCTCACATCACTTGGTAAATGTCTGCTTTTTACAGATGAAGTGTTTTTCTATTTTTCTTTGTGACAACACTTTTTACAAAAAAAAAAAACACAACCTTAGCCTCTACGGTAAATGAATGTTATAAAGCAAATTCGACTTGTTGTCATCAGACCACAAAGCTTGTGCTGAAATGACCTGCTGCACAGTGAGCAAGTCACTAGGCATATCTAGTGCTCATGGGAGAGACAGACAGACAGGTCCCTGTATTTAACTGTGATGTGAAAGATGAATGAGGTCTGCACACAGGGAAAGATGAATGAGGTCTGCACACAGGGAAAGGGTTCTGAATGACAGCATTGCAAACTTAAACTGTGCGATTCAGGAAATGTTGCATGTAAGCATTTTCCCTTATGGTAATGACAAGAAAGAGATGGCTGGGATGGTGATCCTTATTATAGTTTGTGATAACCACATCAGTATAAAGGCTAAATGTTGCATGAACATGCACAGCCTCATCTTCTTCACAGTGTTAATTCATAATCCACTTTTGTCAATACATTCCCTAATAGTAATAAAATCATAGTGTATACTGCCTAAACCTATTAAATTAAATGAAATCCTATATAGTTCAATGGGGATTTAGGATTTCTGAGCAGCCCTAAACAACCTGTTCAATTTAACCTTTCCAGTTTAAAACACTCAAAACAGCTGACTGGTTGCTACATTTTGCACAATGCTCTGTGATTTCCAAAAAATGGCCATACCAAATATTTTATAAAAATATAACATCTTCAGAAGCCTAAAAAACATAAAAAATACTTTGGAAGTGCACACTTCAATGACAACTTGAAACCAGTATCCACGCTTATCTACAATTACTGATCAGATGTCAGGTAACATCGTTAGCTTACAGTCATATTTATGAAAGGCTACTGTTACCTGAAACATGCTTGTCCCATGGTGGCTAAATCATATCTACTGTATTTATGTCCTTATTCTTTAACTGGGGACAATGTGATGTAGACACCTTTAAGGGAATCTTAGTACAAACCAAATCACAGTCACATCCACACCTGTTTTCATAAAGGTCTGCATTTATACCTGCCTTTATGTGCTCAATAAAGAATTACACATTAATAACAGCAGATATCAGATATGGTACTGTCACCATGTGGCTAATGCCCTGCATATGCACACTACTGCATACATGTATCAATTACCTTACAATATAAAAGTACTTCCAAAAACGAGTCTCATTTACATCACAAATTAGGTTACCCTTTTTAATAATAGAGTAGGTTGAACATTTTTTTATAACGATATACATCTTAAAATGTCCACAAGCTAATTTAGAAGGTTATCTTGATGAAAGGTAAAGAAAGCCAATATACATATTACCTCCTGTGGTGATATTTTTGTGCATTGTCTTACCTTTTTGGAGAAAGGTGGCTTGCTGAGGTTGACACCATCCCGAATAAGTTTATCCCTAATCATAATCTTTAGCTTCAGTTTAGGATAAGTTACCAAGTTTTTACTTAGTTGGCCAGTTTTATTACTCCTTGGTACAGGTTTGTGACCCTGGGCTTCCCTCCAAGCTTTGGTTTCATACTGCTCCACCATATGGCCAGAGTAGATATCTGGAGTTGGGGAGTCTACCTGGGGTTCCAAAGTGAAATATAATCCACTTGCAGCTTCTTTCTCCTCTTCTCTCAACCTGTGCACTGCGTCATGGATCTTCTTTCGATGCTGCTGGACCATCACGCCGATGGCATCCAGATCTGGGTCCCCAATCTGTTTGCACACCTCCAAGTCATCATATCCATTATCCACAAATGACTCTGCATACTGAGAAAGCTGCAATGCTTTCAGCCATTCATATACTATATTAGTACACATGGTAAATAACCTTAAAAAAAAAAAAAAAAAACAGTGGCGAGAAACAATGAGATCTTACTTCCAAAACATAGGTAAAATAAAACAAAAATGATAATCCAAAGTCAGACTTCAATTTTGTAATGCACAGAAGAAGCACAAATCAGCGACTTAGCATGTTTTGTGGACTTTCTACAAGTAAACAGTTTTAAAATACCAATGAGATAAGGTGTAGCACAGGTTGGTAATGTTGCATGACATTCTGCAGGCAGAGTAAAGCTTGCCTGGGTCCTGAAAGTAAATATCCAATTTGTTCAATCCAGAGAGCAGAAATTAGACTGTCGATGTAGATGGGTCCTGTGTGCTCTACTTCAATCAGATCAAGAGTAAACTGATTACACATCAGCTGTCTCCTGATTTTTACATCTCTGATAGAATTCAAAGCAGGCAACACCCTTTTGCCATGTCGTTAAATATTTTCCAAACTTGTCCGTATTGAGCAGCACGCTAGTACTTTTTTACATTTTTTTTTATATCCACATTGCATCCAGGATTCAGCATTCCACTTCGATATTCCAGAGTGATCCAGCAAGGCTATGTCTTACACTCTGTCGTTAACACTTTGCTTCTCTCCTCCTTCTCTGTCTTCATCTCTGCGAAGCTAGACGCACTTCTTCCATCTCCACCAATAAATACACTAAAGAAAGTCAATATTTTCTCAGGTTAGCTGGCTGTTGGTGGCTCTCTGTCATCCTCCAGCCCCACCTTCTTTTATTTTTACAACCTAGTAAAAATAGTTCTTTATCGTCTGCTTGTTTGATTTCATAGCACCGGCTCTACATTGTTTTTTTTTTTTTATTTATTGTTCCAGATCACATTTGCAGCAGCTTCGGAGAGAAGATTACAAGTGTGGTTCATCCAGCAGCCTCTGCTCTGTGTGTGTGTGTGTGTGAGTGAGTGTGTGGGGAGGGGACTTTGATTCAAGATTAATCTGCAAGGCAATACAGCAGGCAGTTTGGCTACAGACAGGCTCTTTCCATAAGGTTATTTGTGTCATTCACTCTTGTTTAAAGCATAACCACTCTTTTATCTCCCTTTTAATTTGTCCTCCATTCACAGCAAGAACGCTAATTATACTTTGCGTTTTTCATTCTGTGCTTGTCTCTTCCATACAAACAAGGAGCCCCGAGCCTTTTAGTGAAATATTCTAATCTGTCAGTTATTCTGAGCAGAGAAGGAAAGCTGGAATCTCAAGGATGTGGCTGCAGCAATAACCTGTTGTAGAATTGTTCTGACACTGGCTGCTGCCTTATATAACACCAGCTGATGTCTACAAACCATAAATATCCCCATCCTGTATAACGTCATCTATTATGGCAGTTACAATCAACAAAACATCAAAAAATTATGAATTACTAAGAATACAACCTATTTCGCTGCATTTTGTATACGTTTAGCATGTGTCTTTACCTAAAAATAAGTCTTACCCGTGCCCATATTGACAGATTTAGAAAAATAAGCTATTCTTAAAAGGGCATACAAAATAAAGATTTTCAAAGAGTACTGATGTACAAAGTAAAGCATCTAATCTGATTTCACTTTCTACTAATCTGCAATGCAAACTGAAATCCAGTTGACTGCCATAGCTCAGTGTAATTTGCACCAGGGGGCAGATTACTGAATAAGGCTGCATGTATTAGTAAAGATTCTTATCAGATTCGGAATTGACATGTTCATTTACACCATGCTCCATATCAAATGATAAATATTTAATTTTTAATGGGGTTGATTTACTAAAACTAGAGAGTGTGAAATCCGGTGCAGCTGTGAATGGTAGCCAATCAGCATTTAACTTCAGCTAGTTTAAAAACTAGAAGCTCAATGGTTTCTATAGCAGAACTGAACCAGTTTTTGCATTCTCTGGTTTAGTACATCAACCCCTATGTATTGTTTATTTAATATACGAAAATACATAGAACCATGAATTGCACAGTTCTCGATGATCTGAGGAACTCAGATTGTTTACAGAATGAGAGAGGCACCGAATTGGCGATGTCGTTTTTCATGATTAATAGTTACCAATCTATGAAAAAAAACAATTCTGTACTTATAAATAGATAAACTTTACTGATAAAACCCCAGATTAGCATGATTGATCCTGAGTTAAATATTTGTAGATCTAAAGCTGGCCAGAGAGGGTTACTTTTTTTTTTTTTTTTTTAATTCAGACTTTTTTTCCCAACTCCTTAACCCACGTAAACCAGGTGGATGGAGGAATCTCCCCTTCCTTATTCCGGGCTTTGTATTGTGACAGCGGAGAGTGACAGTTGGCTGCAGCCGAAGATCGAGAAAAGATTTCCAACATGTCCTTTTCACAGAAGTTGATCGAGCAATCTTTGCTAAACTGGCCACATTTCAGTCTATGGCCAGTTTAAAAAATCAACATTCCCTGCCCAAGATCTTTACATGCATCCCTTAATAATTATGCCTTACATATAAGCTATAGTTTGAACAGGTGAAATTTTAGCCAACATTAAAAATCTCAAGCTAAGTTGCTCCACTTTATTAAAGACAAACACTTTTATTGTAAGTATTTTTTAACCGCTTCAGCCCCGGAAGATATGGCTGCTGAATGACCGGGCCATTTTTTTGCGATTCGGCACTGCGTCGCTTTAACTGACAAGTGCGCGGTCGTGCGGCGCTGCACTCAATCAAAATTGACATTCTTTTTTTTCCCACAAATAGAGCTTTCTTTTGGTGGTATTTGATCATCTCCATGCGTTTTTTTTTTTGCGCTATAAACAAAAATAGAGCGTCAATTTAGAAAAAAACACAATACTTTGTACTTTTTGCTATAAAAAATATCCCCTTTTTTTAAAAAAAAAGCAAATTTTTTTCTCAGTTAAGGCCGATATGTATTCTTCTACATATTTTTGGTAATAAAAAGAGGATATTGACTGGTTTGTGCAAAAGTTATAGCATCTACAAAACAGGGGATAGATTTATAGCCTTTTTATTATTATTATTTTTTTTACTAGTAATGGCGGCGATCAGCGATTTTTATCGTGACTGCGACATTATGGCTGACAAATTGGACACTTTTGACACATTTTTGGGACCATTGGCATTTATACAGCGATCAGTGCTATAAAAATGCATTGGTTACTGTAAAAATGTCACTGGCAGGGAAGGGGTTAACACTAGGGGCGATCAAGGGGTTAAGTGTGTCCTTGGGAGTCTCTGTGTTCTAACTGAAGGCGGGATGGGACTGTCTAGGGGAGATGACAGATCGCTGTTCATACTTTGTATGAACACACAATCAGTCTCTTCTCCCCTCAGAGAACCGGATCTGTGTGTTTAAACACACAGATCCCGGTTCTCAGTGTGTCATGAGTGATTGCGGGAGCCCGGCGGTCACCGCGCCCACCGGGCACTCACATCGGCTCCGGGGGCAAGCAGCGGGCACATGTGCCCCTAGTGGCCACAAGGCGAAGTGACGTAACATAACGTTGTTTCCCCCAGCCGTGCCATTCTGCTACAGTAAAACTGTGGCAGCTGGTCAGCAAGTGGTTAAAGTGGAACTTTACTCATAACAACTTGATAAAAAAACAATGTTCTTTAGCAAGGGACATACATTCCACTTTAATAATTACGTTAAGAAAATTAGTGTGTGCTGTAAATTGCCTCCAGCATTGTTCCTGTTATATTCTTGCCGGAAGCTGCCATTTTGCTGAAGCCCAGAGTCTGGGCAGCAGTAAATCTTTAGCAGATGAGCCTCTACATTTTTGTCACAGTGACAAAAAATAGAGAGCAACTGAGCATGTGCAGAACGGGGTGAGACAGTTTATTACTGGATTTTAAACAGTACATGCACTTATTTTTAATGTTTTAAACAGCTATACCTGCAAAAGGGGCCAGCATGAAGTTATCTAACAGGACTTAATTTTCTGACTGAAGTTCCACTTTAAGGTATTTTTTACCATTACTTAAAGTGTAAGTCCACCCTAAGTGTAAGTCCTCCCAGGACCTCCTGCTCTCTAGCTCCCTTGTTACCTCCTCTCATGCTCGCCTTCAGAACTTCTCCAGGGCCTCTCCCATCCTCTGGAATTCCCTGCCCCGCAAGGAAAATAAAAAACAACATTTTAGCTTGCACACGATTGGATGATAAAATCAGCAGAGCTTTCCCTCATTTCAGATCTACCCCTTAGATTTAGAGCGACTGCACTTCCAAGTGCACTTTCAGTGCACTTTCAAGTGCAAAGTGGATTTGCCTTTCGTAAATAACCCCCATAGACTTACTATGGGGTTTCCATTGTCAGTTGTGTCCTCTGCACCCGCCTCCACAGCAAAGCCGCAGCTGACAGCTCAGCGTGGGATCGGGTTGGTTTTTACTTACAGTAAAAAAAAGTATGTATACTGATTTCTTCTTTACAGGGTTAGATAGATTAGTGTTAGATCGTGGATGTCTGTAGGTGGATTTCTACTTTAAGTTTGAATTTTCGAGGTCTTGTTGTGGAAGCTGTACAGTCTATGTTATGCTCTTTGAAAATGAAGGGCACTACAACAGGTTATTTTATTTACATCATAAATCTTTCTGAATCAATATTGTTGGAGAAAGGCATGCTAGAAACGGGGACCTTTTGTTACTGAATCAGATGGTGTCACCATTTAAAAAATGGACAAAGTCTAGACATTTCCCCGTTGAACCTTTTATGACCATGCTCATCTATTTATAAATGTGATGTGGTACTGACAACGCTAGCAGTGTAAAGTATAATACTTTATTATAGATACACTCTGTCTTGATGACATGTGCCGGACTGCATAGTCATTTTCTTTTTCTAGCTGTCTCTTTAAATGGGGCCATGAGATCATGCTGAAATGCCACTCCTTACAAAACCTAATCTCTACTTATAGAAGCTATCGTATGACACTACTAGTTTTTGGGTTGTCTTTTTCTTGCTTATCGCATTACTGAGCTTATGTATGAAATAAGTTTACATTGTGCTATATACAATGGATAATATAGCAACATAGTTACAAAAATACCATGCACCCTCATAACCATAAACCTGCAACTGATCCAGGGGAAAGCATGAATGAATGAACGTAGAGAATACATTTTTTTTTACTGATTTATAAACATAAAGGATCACTTGGATTGCGGTTTTTGTCGTTAAAGTTCACCTTTAGAACATGTTACATGTTCCACCTGTATATTATATTCCTGCTCCTGCCTCCCCCCCCCCCCGATTGCCTTCCCTGTGACAGCAGGTGGAGGGTCTTATCCTTGCAGCCGCTGTCACAACTTTAAAAACAGTGCGGCCATGCAGGGCTCGGTCGACACAGCTGCGTTATTCATTCAGAGTTCTGTGAATGAATGAACTACAAGTACCGTCAGCCATCGTGGCCGACAGCTTGTAGTTCTCAATGAACTGCGAAGGCATTGGTGAGTGCTCTTGTAGTTCATTGATTCTTCTTGCAATTCAGTAACTACCTGCCTGTAGTGGAGGTACGGACAGACAGTGTACTGAGAGTCTGCAAGATCCAGGTATTGCACCCACGATGCAATGCTTTACAGGCTCCAGTGTAAAAAAAGAATAAATGCAAATGTTTTTTTACCTGAAAAAAAAAATGTGCATTTACTATTTGTTTATAAAAGCTGAACTTATCTTTTAAATCTCCACTCTTGTCATGTAGAAGAAGTGAACAATTTTATATTTTTAACAATACTGAGCACTATTACCTGAATTTCATGTTGTACATACTGCCATATAAATGTGATTTAAAAGTTAATGCCTGGCTTTTGAAAGTGAATCTGTAATGCCCTGTACACACGACCGGTTTTCCCGTCGGAATAAACTCTGAAGGTTTTTCCGACGGAGTTCCGACGAAATTCCGCTCAAGCTGTCCTGCATACACACGGTCACACCAAATTCCGACCGTCCAGAACACGGTGACGTACAACATGTACGACTGGACTAGGAAACGGAAATAGCCAGTAGCCAATAGCTTCCGTCTCGTACTTGCTTCAGAGTATGCGTCGTTTTTGGTCTGTCGGAACAGCATACAGACAAGCGGTTTTCCCAATATGAATTGGTTCCGTTGGAAATATTTAGAACATGTTCCATTTCTAGGTCCTTCAGAATTTTCAATATAAAAAGTCCCATGGGGCATACACACGATCGGAATATTCGATGAAAAGCTCCCGTCTGACTTTTTCTGTCGGAAATTCCGCTCATGTGTACACGGCATACGTGATGGAAGAAGAAGAGTGCAAAACAAATGGGTCACAGTTGGTATCAGTCGGATTAGACCTCCCCCTCAGATATCTGGGCTTTGGACAAACTCCATGCAATGCCAACACATGTGTATATGAATTTTTGAGCCGTACACACGGTCTGATTGCTGGACGACCGAGCGTCTGATCTTTGTCAAAAAGGGCGTGTACAGGATTTTGTCTAGCATACTAACTATCCGCAAATTGTCTTTTGACAAACATGAACGTAGTGACGTACTGTGAGAGAATAAAGAGGAAGTTCATTTCTCAAGCGCCACCCTTTGTGCCCCTTCTGAAAATTTCATGTTAGTAGAAGTTTGGTGAGCGTTGATTTGCGATTTTCAGATCGTACAAAACGAATGCCTTTTAAAATACGTTTGGCATAACTACATTCAAAGCAGCTTCATTATTATCCCATTAAGATGAGAATTTTGACATTTCATCAATTGCCGCGTCACGAATGTTAACTCTAGATTACAAACTGTAGTTTACAAGACCAACCACTTCCGGCTAGTTCCTTGATTCCGAGCATGCGTGGTTCTACTTTCGACTTTTGTGTGTCGGATTTCTGTACTGACCATTCGAAAATCAGACGTTGAGTTCACATCCGACAAAAATTTTATAGCCTGCACATCCAGCTTCTGTCTGATGTAAAAGTCAAATCGTGTGTCGAATGCACCATACTAACGATCCAAAAATCCGCAGACAGCTCGTCTTCAGACTTTTCCCTTCTGATTTTCATACCGTGTGTACGAGGCCTTGGTGGTCAGGCAGAAAATATGTGGCCATATGAAAAGTGTATTGGTGTGTGCATGCAGCTTTCACACACATTTTTTTTATATTTTACCATATGATCTGGATCATTGCCATGATCACGTTAGTCCATCACTAGTATCTGAATTTGCAAAATCCAGTGCAGATAAGACCATGTATAGCCAAAAATGGTCTGGCAGCCCAATCTGCCTATTTTTGGGTAGTCTTATTGCCAACATATACAGACAACATATAATAACACAATCATTTTCTGCATATACTTTGCAGGTGCTATGTGTGGCAGTGTCATCTAATAAGGTATAACAAAAAGCAAATATTTTTGTATTTTGGATAAAGTAAAGATAAATTAGAACAACTGACAGGTTTTTGTTGCTGTCTCTGTCCCTGTTGGGAGATTCGTCCTCTTTATTTGTCACATTTACTGTTATCTCAGAGAGTGAAAGTTAAAGAAAATACCAAATTTTGAGTTGTCACCAGAACAGAAATAGAAGGGGTATCTTCCAGTGAGAACACTAGTTCTTATGACCCTGGTGACACCCTGGGATTCCCTCACTTTGAAGGGACTTCCTGTTTTGGCTATGGGACAGGAAGCAAAGGGAAATCTCCCAAATGGGACACAAGATGGAAAAAAAACAGGGATTGTAACACTTCCTTACTCTATCCAAAATTAAAATACATTTTTGCCTTTAGTTGTAACTAAGACCAGGTCCTACTGATTTTATTTCAGATTCCATGTACAAAACAAAACATTACTAGATAGATGTGTTTGGGTTGGAAAAGATAGGTATAACCCCCTAACACAGCCTTGAAATCATTCTCTAAATAATTTTACAGTCCCATGAAAAGCAAATGCACCCAATGGAGATTTTAAAATGAATGAATTAGACTAATGCCATAAATGTAATGGACACGACAGAAAATGGAAGTCCACCATGCTTTTAATAAAGTTGAGATTCTTACCACTACGCCTGCATCTGTGAGCTTATAATGCAAATAAAACTGGATTACTGAAGTACTGTATATACTGCAACATGCAATTAGTAACTTAGCCTTACAAAATCAATCTCTGCTCTGAAATGGTTAGGGCGCCAAATGCCAATAGTTTTGTTTTTTCTCCTTTAATGACTGTGGTGGTAAAGTGTCTGTGCTTGAGTACTCAGGTGTTCACATATGGCAGTAGTTACGAGAGGGGAGCCTCCCATAAGGCACTTATATGATGCAGAATGACGATGCAAGAGTGGGTTTAAAACAATCAGAAACATAAGAGCTTTAAAATGACTGGGAACAGAATTAAGAACTGTGGCACAGAGATCTCACCACTGGAACCCCTGAGACATATATAGGTATTGTCTGACTAAGCCCCCACACTCAACCTTTAACTGAATTATCACTTTTTTGGTTTATTGTCCCTGTAACCGCTTCAGCCTCGGAAGATTTTACCCCCTTCCTGACCAGAGCACTTCTTGCGATTCGGCACTGTGTAGCTTTAACTGGAAATTGCGCTGCCGTGCGACGTTAAACCAAAAAAAAATTGATGACCTTTGGTGGTATTTGATCACCTCTGCGGTTTTATTTTTGCACTATAAACAAAAAAAGTGCGACAATTTTGAAAAAAAAAGCAATATTTTTTACTTTTTTCTATAATAAATATCACCAAAAAAATCTATAAAAAAACGAATTTTTTTCCTCAGTTTATGCAGATACGTATTCTTCTACATATTTTTGGTAAAAAAAAAATGCAATAAGCGTATATTGATTGGTTTGCACAAAAGTTATAGTATCTACAAAATAGGGGAAAGATTTATGGCATTTTTATTATTCATTCTTTTTTTTACTAGTAATGACGGCGATCTGCGATTTTTATTGTGACTGCGACATTATGGTGGACACATCGAACACTTTTGACACTATTTTGGGACCATTGTCATTTATACAGCGATCAGTGCTATAAAAATGCACTGATTACTGTGTAAATGACGCTGGCAGGGAAGGGGTTAAACACTAGGGGGCGATCAAGGGGTTAGGTGTGTCCTAGGGAGTCATTCTAACTGTGGGGGGGATGGGCTACCACTGACATGACAGCGATCACCGCTCCCGATGACAGGGAGCAGTAGATACCTGTCATGTCACTAGGCAGAACAGGGAAATGCCTCGTTTACTTAGGCAGCTCCCCGTTCTGCCGCCCCTTGACACAATCACGTGACACCGGTGGACATCGAGTCCGCGGGACCTGTGGGTACGGTCATGCTATACGCGGCGGGCGTGCACGCGCCCACTAGCCCCGCAAATTAAAGGAGACATACAGGTACGCCCATTTGCCCACCACTGCTATTGTGCCGATGTATATCGGCGTGCGGCGGTCGGCAAGTGGTTAATGATGCGCAAGCTGTTACAGTGATACTAAACCACTGTATATGTTTGAAATCCTCTATGTAACTTATTCCTGCAGCGCTGGTGTGTGGTCACATGATCTTTTCCTGCTCTTTGGCATCTGCAGGGACAGATTCTTGGGCGGGGCTTTCATTATTTTGCTGATGAATGATCTTTACAGTGTGAGTTTGTGTCTGGACAGCCCTGATTAGTGTTGTGTCAGTCACATGATTAAAAGAAAAAAAAATCAGTAGCGAAATTCAAATTAGATTTTAAATATTAGAAACCTGTTTTATAGCTCTCAATAAATCTTTATTGAACATTAAATGTGCAGTTTTTGTGCATTAAAGTGGTTGTAAAGGCACAAGTTTTTTTTTTACCTTCATGCATTCTATGTATGAAGGTAAAAAACCTTCTGTGTGCAGCAGCCCCACAGTCCCCTAATACTTACCTGAGCTCCCTCTCAATCCAGTGATGTCCTTGAGAGCCTTGCCTCTCTGGAGACTCACACTCCTCGCACTTTTGGCAGCAGTGGGAGCCATAGGACACACAGAGCCATGGTTCGGGAATGTGCCTGCTTGGGTGCCCTCACAGCAAGCTGCTTGCTGTCGGGGGACCCAGCAGGAGGGAGGAGCCAGGAGTACCAAGGGGTTTTTACAAGAAAAAAAAACAAGGCTTTACTATTGCTTTACTATGGTGTAGGCAGAGTCAAAGATGATTGATGCTAACTTTCATTTCGTTCAGATGTCATCTGCATCCAAGGCTCTTTTTTTACTTTACAGGTATTAACAATTACTTGTAATATAATTAATACTGATTCATATTAAAACTAAGCTTTTTTGTAAGTTTCTTAGTGAATGTAATTAATCAGCGTACTATATTCCACCCGCATAGTGTTTAGCAATAGGAGGACATGGGTGAGGAGGGAGAGGAGTGTCATTTACCACTGTGTATACAGCCACATATATGACTCTATAGTCATGAGGGCTGCACAGATAAGAAAAAGGAGCAAATTATGAGCTTAGAAGGGAACTGAAATATGAGAATGCTCAGTAGAGGACACCAGCTGGTCTACACAATCTCAGGCTGCAGTGGGGACACAGAGAAGATGGGAGGGACAGCTGAAGGCAGGATCAACCAGGTATATTTCTCTCTACACAAAACAAATACTTTAGTGTATTTGTAAGTATGCACACTGTTATATAATTTGTAATGAGAGTTTTTCATAGTCTGGGTTTAATGACACTTCAATTTTTAGGCCCGTTACTGTATAAATTCTCAAACTCAGCACAGAAATGCATACAGCTCAGTTTACTAGGTGGCTGTTTTGGTGTTTTATCCTTGCATTGCCCAAATACCCAAGGCCACTGTGTTGTGCAATATTTCTTGCTGTTTGTTCTTATTGTTGAATCACATAACTTCAAACTTACCTCCATCCATCCAAATTTTTGTTGTTTTCCTATGTACAGGCCATGTGCCCAAATACAGCCTATTTCAGCACTTCTCAGTCATTAAACAAGAATGACTTCTTGGCACTGCTTCAACCCCACTAAAAAAGGGAAGGGACAAAAATATAGAATGGGTGCCTACAGTGCAGTGGATGGATGCCTTTCCACTGCCAGAATCTTTCCACTGCCAGAATCTGGCAGTGGAAAGATGATAGAAAACTAAAATTAAAGGAAACTCTAGTATGTTTTACTCTAGAAATCTTACACTGCAGACCTCTAGAATGCATGCAAGAGATGAATGTCAAAAATCCTTAGCTCTAAACATGTTGTATGCCAATTACCTGTAAAATGTTGATGTCAAAACACCATAATGACAGCCATGTATCTGTCACTTCAGAAGGAGAGGTCAGCAATAGTACCCTATGTTCTTGTTTCAGGACAGGTTTCCTTTAAACCAGCTACAGGTTCTAGTACTGTAATCAGGATCTTCCCCATCAATGTAATATTTACAGCTAACTCGTATATACACTTTAAAGCATGCATCAGTACACAATTTTCTGACAAGATCTATTGTTTAAATAAACGTAATTCATTTTGGTACAATTAGATTTTCCGTTTAAAACGTTATAATCCTCTGTAACTGCAATGCTGAATATCCGTATTAAGTTCCTGTAGAAATGTTGTCCTAGGTTCATTTTCTATCAGGATACAATCTGCATAGAATTTGTATAATGTCCCTGTGTTTGCATAGAATTTCTTCAGAGTATCCCTCTCTTTCCTCCAAAATCTGAATGTTAACCACTTCAGCCCATGAAGAATTTACCCCCTTCCTGACCAGGCCATTTTTTGCGATATGGCACTGCGTCGCTTTAACCGTAAATTGCGCGGTCGTGCTATGTTGTACCCAAAAAAAATTGACGTCCTTTTTTTCCCCACAAATAGAGCTTTATTTTGGTGGTATTTGGTCACCTCTGCATTTTTTTTTCATGCGCTATAAACAAAAAAAAGCGACAATTTTGAAAAAGTATGGCTTTTTTGCTATAATAAATATCCCAATTTAAAAAAAAAAAAAAATTCCTCAGTTTAGGCCGATATGTATTCTTCTACATATTTTTGGTAAAAAAATCACAATAAGCTTATATTGATTGGTTTGCGCAAATGTTATAGCGTCTACAAAATAGGTGATAGATTTATGGCATTTTCATTATTTTATTTTATTTTTTTCTAGTAATGGCGGTGATCAGTGATTTTTATTGTGACTGTGACATTGCGGCGGACAGATCGGACACTTTTTTGGGACCAGTGACATTTATACAGCGATCAAAGCTAAAATAGCCACTGATTACTGTATAAATGTCACTGGCAGGGAAGGGGTTAACATTAGGGGGCAATCAAGGGGTTAACTGTGTTCCCCAGATGTGTTCTAACTGTGAGGGGGACGAGACTGACTAGGGGAGGAGAGAGATCGTGTTCCTACTTAGTAGTAGATCTGTCTTTACTCCTCTTAGAGAACCGGGATTTGTGCGTTTACACACAGATCCCGGTTCTCACTCAATCACGGGCAATTGTGGGTGCCTGGCGGTCATCGCACCCGCCGGGCACGCATAACGGCCCCGGGGACACGCTGCAGGCCTGCTAAAGCGTCTTAAAGATCCCAAGTACAGCTACGACGGCTCACACAGGGGAGCCACCCTGCCGCAGTATAACTGCAGTGGCTGGTCCGGAAGTGGTTAAAGTCATTGGCTTTCAAACTTTGCCATAATAAAGGTGGGTTAGTCATATTCACTGGAAGCTTCACGGTGTTAAATGCTAAAAATAAGGGCAGTACTAAACCCAAAAATGTAATACATTACAGATTACCATTTGTAGTGGCTGCATTCGTTTTCTTTTATGTAGACTTTTTTTTCCCTTTATTCTCACCTGGTCATCTGACCAATACCACACATCCTGTCTTGGGGTGTCTCCATTCTGGATGGAGAAGCAACAGAGACACCTTTGGACAGCAGCATTGTCAATCTGGGGAGAAGGTAGTGTTAGGCCTGATTCACACCTATGCAGGTTGCAGTTTGCATATTCCAGGTTCATTTTGCATTTTTCAATACACGTTTTTGATCCATTGAAGTCTATGGAACCAAAAAACAGAAAAAAAGTCCCTGGCCATTTCCATAAAATGCACAGATGTGAGCTACATCCATAGGAAACCATGCTAAATGGACTGTAATGTGTTTCCGCAAAACTGAAAACGCACTAAAACATGCATAGGTGTGAACTAGGACTTGGACTAGCAGATTTAGATGAAATTGACTAACAAATTGAATCTATATTCCAGCTAACACTTTAAACAGCCTAAAAAGTTGACCATCATAAGCACCTTTGTCAGTGGTAAATGGTTTGTCTCAACCCTCTAACTGTCACTTTTGCTGGACACCTTGGGTAAGGGATGTTGAAAAATTGTCTAAAGAAGAAAAGAAAACGAATGCAGCCACCACATCTAAGGATTAGTAAGTTGCAATATAGTACATTTTTGCTTTTGGGTTTAATACCACTTAAAGTGTATGTCACAGCCATGCAAATAAAATAAACAACAATATAGTTTGGTGGTTTGAACTACTGTCAGTAAACTATTTTGATGACAAAAATGAAATCCTTACTTTTATCCCCTCAGCTATTACCTTGTGACATGCTGTAATTCAATCCTACCAACCTCATATACCAGGAAATTTCACAGTAATTTCTTCTCACCCAATTCTCTTTGTACTCAGAATTGGCAGACTATGGAAAACAAGCCCACACTGCCCTCTAGCGATCAGCAACTAGTACAGCAATTCATATTGCTATATAAATAAAAGACTAACCTTTCCTAAAATACAAATAAAAATAACTGTTAGCAAATTATATTAACATTTATGTTGGTTTTGGCTGGACCTTTTTTATACATCAGTTACAAAATGAAACAAATTTTTAGCTGTAAATATAATACTTTTGTGCATTTTATATTTAGTTTAATACCATATTTAGGTTTACGTTATCCAAGAATGGAGTGAGGTGTCACAGAGGTGAAAGGCTCCCTGAGGTGAGACAGCGGCTGCCTTGTCAGCTGCATGCATGAACTCTTACTGACAACATATGCTTTCTCTCAGCACCTAAGTAACCTTAACAGTATGAAATGTGGTGCTCATTTGCCTAGGCACCCTCAAAGTACGTTAGAATGGACCTTGCTTGAAAGTTTTTATGGAGCCCCCACCTGAATAAAAAAAGCACTAACTAAAAATGAAATGAATTAAGAGAATTTAAAAAGCACAAAATACCAAGCATGACCCCAGCTTCTGACCATTTGCTTCAGGGTCCAGTGAGGGCACTGTGCTGTACTTAGGTAAAAAGACTTTCCTGGCACCAACATGGCAGCATACATGTGATACATATGGAAAGGATAACTATAGTAAGTTTTTAACAAAATGTTCTGTTTTCCTGACGCCAACATGGCAGCATACATGTGGTACATGTGGTAATTATGGACTGGTGCCAGAAAAAGAAAAAACAACAGTAAGTATTTGACACGATTTTGCACTTTCCTGGTGCCAACATGGCAGCATACATGTGGTGCATGTGGTATTTATGGACCGGTGCCAGGAAAGGAAAATTACAGTAAGTATTTGATGCAATTTTCCATTTTCCTGGTGCCAACATGGTATATATGGATTGGGGCCAGGAAAGAAAAATTACAGTATACATTTGAGACAATTTTTTGTTTTTCCTGGTGCCAACATGGCAGCATACATGTAATACAGTGCCTCGAAAAAGTATTCATACCCCTTGAAATTTTCTACATTTTGCCATGTTACAACCAAAACCATAAATGTATTTTATTAGGATTTTATGTGATAGACCAACACAAAGTATTGGTATTCAGCCCCCTTTACTCTCATAATCCTAACTAAAATCTAATGGAACCAATTGCCTTCAGAAGTCTCCTAATTAGTAAATAGAGTCCACTTGTGTGTAATGTAATCTCAGTATAAACACATGAAGAAAAGGGGAGTGTCAGGGGCTACTCCAAAATAATGCCCCACGACAACAGAGATTGTTATGGACTTTCTCGTTACCTAAGGAATGGACAAGTAAGTATAAAATTATTGATTTATTGAAAAGAACAAAAAATTGAAAAACATTTAATACAACCATATGTAAAAATAGTTATTGCATACTATTACAAATAGTACAAACAAACGATGTGAACCCCACAATATAGTGGGGAAACAAGAGATGTAGGTCCAAGTGTGATCCTCAACATGTTTCGTGAAAATATTTACTTCTTCAGGAGTTGACCTTAAACATCTATAAAGAGATACAATCTTATAGTTATATAGTCACATATAGTGAAAAAGGGGGTACAATTTGCATCAATGTGAATAATCTGGTAATTTGGAGTGTTATAGTCGGGCATGGCTTACCAATGGGGACCCAAAAGAAGGGTAATGGGTGGCACAATTGGAGGCACCCTGACTGGGTAATCCCCCCGCATCAGACACAGGAGGCACTGGAAGATGCAATAACTGAAATCAAAAGTATATTTAAAAATATATGTAACAATTATATATATATGTGGGTCTGTGTAATCCAAAACGGATCAAAGCGGGAAGGGAAAGGAAGAGGGGTGGGGGGGTGGGGAGAGAAATTGGGAAAGGGAAGAGAAAAGGGGAGGGGGGGGATGGGAAATTGGAAGGAGAGGGGGGAGGGGGAATATACCCCTTTAGATTGAGGCATCATTCTATATTCAGTATAAATACTGTTCTGTGAAGCCCTCAGAGGTTTGTTAGAGAACCTTAGTGAACAAATAGCATCATGAAGGCCAAAGAACACACCAGACAGGTTAGGGATAAAGTTGTAGAGAAGTTTAAAGCAGGGTTAGGTTATAAAAAAATATCCCAAGCTTTGAACATCTCACTGTAGCACGGCCCCCTAGGGGACTGCATAGAATTACCTGCTCATCTGCACAGCCATGAACTAGTGAACTTTCCAACCCACCTGACACTCTGGGTTCAGACATCCTGGTATCACTGTGTGGCAATAATCAAACAACTCAATGTATTTACGTTATATTAATATTTTACTTGAACCAATAAATGGGAAGTCGTCATAAGAGAAGGTAATAAATCTGCTGAGTTCTAGGCAACAGCACCAACTCAGCAAAGAATTCCCATAACTGGCCTTCACAGTAAGGAGCACATGGAGGGCATATACATACAAGAAAAAGACAATTCCATAGCTCAACTCACCAACCAGTCTGCTGACCAACCAAATTTACCTGTCTAACCGTATGTTAAAGGCATGAGACAATATTTTAACCACTTAAGGACCGCCTAACGCCGATTTACGTCGGCAAGGCGGCACGGGCAGGCAAAATCACGTACATGTACGTGATTTGCCTCTAGCGGGTGGGGGGTCCGATCGGACCCCCCCCGGTGCCCGAAGCGGTCCCGTTCTGTTCCCCGGCGATCCGAGATGAGGGGGAGGCCATCCGTTCGTGGCCCCTCCCTCGCGATCGCCGCCGGCCAATGGGAACATTCCTTTGCTGCTGTATGCTAAACAGCAGCAAAGGAAATGATGTCATCTCCCCTCGGCTCGGTAGTTTCCGTTCCAGCGCCGAGGGGAGAAGACATCAATGTGAGTGCACAACACACACACACACAGAACATGCCAGGCATACAAAACACCCCGATCGCCCCCCGATCCCCCCCCAATCACCCCCCCCCCCCCCCCGTCACAAACTGACACCAGCAGGTTTTTTTTTTTTTTTTTTTTTTTTTTTTCTGATTACTGCATAGTGTCAGTTTGTGACAGTTACAGTGTTGGGACAGTGAGTATTACCCCCCTTTAGGTCTAGGGTACCCCCCTAACCCCCCCTAATAAAGTTTTAACCCCTTGATCACCCCCTGTCACCAGTGTCGCTAAGCGATCATTTTTCTGATCGCTGTATTAGTGTCGCTGGTGACGCTAGTTAGTGAGGTAAATATTTAGGTTCGCCGTCAGCGTTTTATAGTGACAGGGACCCCCATATACTACCTAATAAAGGTTTTAACCCCTTGATTGCCCCCTAGTTAACCCTTTCACCACTGATCACCGTATAACCGTTACGGGTGACGCAGGTTAGTTCGTTTATTTTTTATAGTGTCAGGGCACCCGCCGTTTATTACCTAATAAAGGTTTAGCCCCCTGATCGCCCGGCGGTGATATGCGTCGCCCCAGGCAGCGTCAGATTAGCGCCAGTACCGCTAACACCCACGCACGCAGCATACGCCTCCCTCAGTGGTATAGTATCTGATCGGATCAATATCTGATCTGATCAGATCTATACTAGCGTCCCCAGCAGTTTAGGGTTCCCAAAAACACAGTGTTAGCGGGATCAGCCCAGATACCCGCTAGCACCTGCGTTTTGCCCCTCCGCCCAGCCCACCCAAGTGCAGTATCGATCGATCACTGTCACTTACAAAACACTAAACGCATAACTGCAGCGTTCGCAGAGTCAGGCCTGATCCCTGCGATCGCTAACAGTTTTTTTGGTAGCATTTTGGTGAACTGGCAAGCAAGCACCAGGCAGCGCCAGGTTAGCGCCAGTACCGCTAACACCCACGCACGCACCGTACACCTCCCTTAGTGGTATAGTATCTGATCGGATCAATATCTGATCCGATCAGATCTATACTAGCGTCCCCAGCAGTTTAGGGTTCCCAAAAACGCAGTGTTAGCGGGATCAGCCCAGATACCTGCTAGCATCTGCGTTGTGCCCCTCCGCCCGGCCCAGCCCAGCCCACCCAAGTGCAGTATCGATCGATCACTGACACTTACAAGGCACTAAACGCATAACTGCAGCGTTCGCAGAGTCAGGCCTGATCCCTGCGATCGCTAACAGTTTTTTTGGTAGCATTTTGGTGAACTAGCAAGCACCGGCCCCAGGCAGCGTCAGGTTAGCGCCAGTACCACTAACACCCACGCACGCAGCATACGCCTCCTTTAGTGGTATAGTATCTGAACGGATCAATATCTGATCCGATCAGATCTATACTAGCGTCCCCAGCAGTTTAGGGTTCCCAAAAACGCAGTGTTAGCGGGATCAACCCAGATACCTGCTAGCACCTGCGTTTTGCCCCTCCGCCCGGCCCAGTCCAGCCCACCCAAGTGCAGCATCGATCGATCACTGACACTTACAAAACACTAAACGCATAACTGCAGCGTTCGCAGAGTCAGGCCTGATCCCTGCGATCGCTAACAGTTTTTTTGGAAGCTTTTTACTGAACTGGCAAGCACCAGCGGCCTAGTATACCCCGGTCGTAGTCAAACCAGCGCTGCAGTAACACTTGGTGACGTGGCGAGTCCCATAAGTGCAGTTCAAGCTGGTGAGGTGACAAGCACAAGTAGTGTCCCGCTGCCACCAAAAAGACAAACACAGGCCCGTCGTGCCCATAGTGCCCTTCCTGCTGCATTCGCCAATCCTAATTAGGAACCCACCACTTCTGCAGCGCCCGTACTTCCCCCATTCACATCCCCAACGAAATGCAGTCGGCTGCATGAGAGGCATTTTTATGTGCTCCCGAGTACCCCTACCCAACGAACCCCCCCAAAAAGATGTTGTGTATGCAGCAAACGCGGATATAGGCGTGACACCCGCTATTATTGTCCCTCCTGTCCTGACAATCCTGGTCTTTGCATTGGTGAATGTTTTGAACGCTACCATACACTAGTTGAGTATTAGCGTAGGGTACAGCATTGCACAGACTAGGCACACTTTCACAGGGTCTCCCAAGATGCCATCGCATTTTGAGAGACCCGAACCTGGAACCGGTTACAGTTATAAAAGTTAGTTACAAAAAAAGTGTAAAAAAAAAAATATATATATATATAAAATAAAAAAAAATAGTTGTCGTTTTATTGTTCTCTCTCTCTATTCTCTCTCTCTATTGTTCTGCTCTTTTTTTACTGTATTCTATTCTGCAGTGTTTTATTGTTATTGTTATTGTTATTATGTTTTATCATGTTTGTTTTTCAGGTATGTAATTATTTATACTTTACTGTTTACTGTGCTTTATTGTTAACCATTTTTTTGTCTTCAGGTACGCCATTCACAACTTTGAGTGGTTATACCAGAATGATGCCTGCAGGTTTAGGTATCATCTTGGTATCATTCTTTTCAGCCAGCGGTCGGCTTTCATGTAAAAGCAATCCTAGCGGCTAATTTGCCTCTAGACTGCCTTTACAAGCCGTGGGAGGGAATGCCCCCCCCCCACCGTCTTCCGTGTTTTTCTCTGGCTCTCCTGTCTCAACAGGGAACCTGAGAATGCAGCCGGTGATTCAGCCAGCTGACCATAGAGCTGATCAGAGACAAGAGTGGCTCCAAACATCTCTATGGCCTAAGAAACCGGAAGCTACGAGCATTTTATGACTTCGATTTCGCCGGATGTAAATAGCGCCATTGGGAAATTGGGGAAGCATTTTATCACACCGATCTTGGTGTGGTCAGATGCTTTGAGGGCAGAGGAGAGATCTAGGGTCTAATAGACCCCAATTTTTTCAAAAAAGAGTACCTGTCACTACCTATTGCTATCATAGGGGATATTTACATTCCCCGAGATAACAATAAAAATGATTTAAAAAAAAAAAAAATGAAAGGAACAGTTTAAAAATAAGATAAAAAAGCAAAAAAATAATAAAGAAAAAAAAAAAAAAAAAAAAGCACCCCTGTCGCCCCCTGCTCTTGCGCTAAGGCGAACGCAAGCGGCGGTCTGTCGTCAAACGTAAACAGCAATTGCACCATGCATGTGAGGTATCGCCGCGAAGGTCAGATCGAGGGCAGTAATTTTTGCAGTAGACCTCCTCTGCAAATCTAAAGTGGTAACCTGTAAAGGCTTTTAAAGGCTTTTAAAAATGTATTTATTTTGTTGCCACTGCACGTTTGTGCGCAATTGTAAAGCATGTCATGTTTGGTATCCATGTACTCGGTCTAAGATCATCTTTTTTATTTCATCAAACATTTGGGCAATATAGTGTGTTTTAGTGCATTAAAATTTAAAAAAGTGTGTTTTTTCCCCAAAAAATGCGTTTGAAAAATCGCTGCGCAAATACTGTGTGAAAAAAAAAATGAAACACCCACCATTTTAATCTGTAGGGCATTTGCTTTAAAAAAATATATAATGTTTGGGGGTTCAAAGTAATTTTCTTGCAAAAAAAAAAAAACTTTTTCATGTAAAAAATAAGTGTCAGAAAGGGCTTTGTCTTCAAGTGGTTAGAAGAGTGGGTGATGTGTGACATAAGCTTCTAAATGTTGTGCATAAAATGCCAGGACAGTTCAAAACCCCCCCAAATGACCCCATTTTGGAAAGTAGACACCCCAAGCTATTTGCTGAGAGGCATGTCGAGTCCATGGAATATTTTATATTGTGACACAAGTTGCGGGAAAGAGACAAATTTTTTTTTTTTTTTTTTTTTTTTGCACAAAGTTGTCACTAAATGATATATTGCTCAAACATGCCATGGGAATATGTGAAATTACACCCCAAAATACATTCTGCTGCTTCTCCTGAGTACGGGGATACCACATGTGTGAGACTTTTTGGGAGCCTAGCCGTGTACGGGACCCCGAAAACCAAGCACCGCCTTCAGGCTTTCTAAGGGGTGTGAATTTTTGATTTCACTCTTCACTGCCTATCACAGTTTCGGAGGCCATGGAATGCCCAGGTGGCACAAAACCCCCCCAAATGACCCAATTTTGGAAAGTAGACACCCCAAGCTATTTGCTGAGAGGTATAGTGAGTATTTTGCAGACCTCGCTTTTTGTCACAAAGTTTTGAAATTTGAAATTTGAAAAAAAAAAAAGTTTTTTCTTGTCTTTCTTCATTTTCAAAAACAAATGAGAGCTGCAAAATACTCACCATGCCTCTCAGCAAATAGCTTGGGGTGTCTACTTTCCAAAATGGGGTCATTTGGGGGGGTTTTGTGCCACCTGGGCATTCCATGGCCTCCGAAACGGTGTTAGGCAGTGAAGAGTAAAATCAAAAATTCACGCCCTTAAAAACGCTGAAGGCGGTGATTGGTTTTCGGGGCCCCGTACGCGGCTAGGCTCCCAAAAAGTCCCACACATGTGGTATCCCTATACTCAGGAGAAGCAGCTAAATGTATTTTGGGGTGCAATTCCACATAGGCCCATGGCCTGTGTGAGCAATATATCATTTAGTGACAACTTTGTGCAAAAAAAAAAAAAAAAAAGTGTCACTTTCCCGCAACTTGTGTCAAAATATAAAATATTCCATGGACTCAATATGCCTCTCAGCAAATAGCTTGGGGTGTCTACTTTCCAAAATGGGGTCATTTGGGGGGGGGTTGTGCCACCTGGGCATTCCATGGCCTCCGAAACTGTGATAGGCAGTGAAGAGTGAAATCAAAAAGTTACACCCTTAGAAATCCTGAAGGCGGTGATTGGTTTTCGGGGTCCCATACGCGGCTAGGCTCCCAAAAAGTCCCACACATGTGGTATCCCCGTACTCAGGAGAAGTAGCTGAATATATTTTGGGGTGCAATTCCACATAGGCCCATGGCCTGTGTGAGCAATATATCATTTAGTGACAACTTTTTGTAAATATTTTTTTTTTTTTTTTTTTTTGTCATTATTCAATCACTTGGGACAAAAAAAATAAATATTCAATGGGTTCAACATGCCTATCAGCAATTTCCTTGGGGTGTCTACTTTCCAAAATGGGGTCATTTGGGGGGGGGGGTTGTACTGCCCTGCCATTTTAGCACCTCAAGAAATGACATAGGCAGTCATAAACTAAAAGCTGTGTAAATTCCAGAAAATGTACCCTAGTTTGTAGACGCTATAACTTTTGCGCAAACCAATAAATATACGCTTATTGACATTTTTTTTACCAAAGACATGTGGCCGAATACATTTTGGCCTAAATGTATGACTAAAATTGAGTTTATTGGATTTTTTTTATAACAAAAAGTAGAAAATATCATTTTTTTTCAAAATTTTCGGTCTTTTTCCGTTTATAGCGCAAAAAATAAAAACTGCAGAGGTGATCAAATACCATCAAAAGAAAGCTCTATTTGTGGGAAGAAAAGGACGCAAATTTCGTTTGGGTACAGCATTGCATAACCGCGCAATTAGCAGTTAAAGCGACGCAGTGCCAAATTGGAAAAAGACCTCTGGTCCTTAGGCAGCATAATGGTCCGGGGCTCAAGTGGTTAACAATGACAGTACTATATACATATATGTACACTTCCTTTAGATGTAATGTTACCCCCTAGACGGATGTTTCAGGTAACTGCTTATATTGCCAAACAAATAAAGATGGAATCTGGCCAGCCTACACTCTATCCTAGAAAGGGAGAGCGGGCCTAGAGAAGAGTAACATAGGAGCCTTTATATAGGTAATGGCAATAAAGTTCACGTTGCAGATCTGATGTTCTTCACCGGCTAGTTGGAGCTCATTAACTGTAATCTGTTAGGATGTGGTGGGAACAGTAGATTCCTTAGTGAAGAAAACTAAAACTGTCTTAGCACAGCATTCAAATGATGCAGTAAAGTGATCTTGATGTAAATATGTCTGTGCAGGGGCGTGGCTTGGCACACGGTGGAGATGGCTGCCTGAATACAGAGGTCCAAAAAAATATATTTCACCATAAGCGGACTAATTTGTTGCCACCATCCCATACAATAATTTTTTATTTTTTTTTTGTGGAGGTGGGGATAATCTTGCATGTGTGGGGATCATTATTTTCTTGCACTCCCCTGCCCTTGACAATGTTCACTTCATGCATTCTGTTTATATAATTCTCACTGTTGATTTATGTTTAATTATAGATGTACATTGTCTTCCACAAGGAACCGCCCCTGAGGAAAGGACAAGTTCCTGAAACACGTCGGGCGTAATTTCCATCTAGGAGACAATACTTATTTGTATTTGTTGTACATTCTGATGTTGTTCTTAGATAGTCAAATCACAATTTCTATGCAGATATTGGCCTTTTATAATATTTAATAAATTACAATTTGTTATAAATCAATACTTGGTTTTGTACCATTACCGAGCCGCCCTTAAAATCTCAAACCTCCTTGGGGGACCCTTCCTTATATAATATAGAGCTCCAGGAGACCCACAGCCCTGCAGCACTTCTCTGTCACTCCTTACGCTCGATAATGAGCAGACTGCTAAGGCATTGCTTCGGGACACGATGGCACCGGTTAGTAGCGTCTTCTCACACCCGCAGCATCCAGAAGATATTTCAAACATAGACCCTCTCAGGCCACGGCACAGCACGCAAGATGGTGCCGAAACAAGGAGAGGAAGAGCTTAGTGAAGGCTCCCAGTCTGCGACAGAGGACCCGGTAAGTGAGACAGGGAACTTACACCCTGGCCCTCACCCTGGCCAACATTACAACCATTGCCACTGACATCAGAAATACCGTTTTCTCAGCCAAAACTGATCTGAAGGCAAATTTACTGTCACTAACAGAGAAAATGGCCACTAAGGAAAGAGCTGACAGCAGGAGGGACAGGGCCATAAATCGTCTGGAGTCCACTACAGCATCGCACTCAGCTCATCTGATTGAAATAGATATCTGGCAGACCTCGATAATAGAGGTAGGAGAAACAATATAAGGGTGAGGGGGGTCCCTGAATCTATCAATTCAGACCAACTTTCTTAAGCCCTGCGATCAATTTTCAATGACATAATGAAAAAAACGGTGGATGTGTCCATTGAGTTTGTGCAGGCTTATTGAGCCCTGAGAATGAAACCTCCTGACACAGCTCCACCCAGAGACATGATATGCTGTCTCCAGAACTTGCCATTAAAAAAAGAAATCCTTAATCAAGCAAAAAAGAACAATCAATCTCTTTAATGAAAGTACATTTGCTCCATTTCAAGATCTGTCTCCCATTACCCTGCAAAATAGAAGGGCTATGCGCCCCCTGCTGGCTTTGCTTAGAGAAAAAGGTATTACATACAAATGGCGCTTTCCATTGCTCTGCAAGCTACATTGAGTGGGAAACATTTCATTCTACGGATGCCGGATGAAATTCCAGATTTCTCTGCAGACCTACACATCCCATACACAGACCTGCCTGAATGGTATGCCAAGTTCAGATTACCTCCACTGGAACATAGTCCTGTCAGGTCACCACACTCATCCCTAGACAAGCCTCCGATGAAGAAAAGCAAATATGGCAAACCACTGGGCCCAGGTGTAGGCCGTTCACCATATTCTTCTAAGCAAACCAGTCCTGAAAGACAACAGATCGCCCGTATAACTGGGTCTGTCCTAATTTTGGTGCTTTATGTTCTTTTCGTTTCGTTGGTTACAGGTGTTCAGATACAGAACTGCCACATGTGATTATAACCTGCACTTATAACAAGCTTAAACTCTGTTCATTACAAGCTTCTTTCACTATGCCTTGAAGCTTAAATACACAGTCTACCAAAAGTTCCAATGATTTGGTATAGCCTGTACAGAACACTCTTCAGAAGCTCTCCCCTTTGTGACACCCTATCAGGGCTGGGGTTCACATCCTGTGGGGAATTCTACAACCTTTGCGCAAAAGAGTATCATTTGTGAGAACTTCCTCCCCTTGAAAGCGATATATCTTGCTGCAGGCGTTTGCTCAGTTATAAAGCATATGAGGGATTCAAGGCTTCATTCATTGTTAGCTTCTCAATGCCCGCCTTGAGACCTTCATTATCTTTATTTACTTACCCTCCAGGCAAATACGGGGTACTCCTAAGTTTAAGATAGGTCTACCTTTGTGTCAGATGTGGAATGGTTATGTTGCATCTCTTTTCTTCTCACTTCTTCTGGAGGACTATTGTTATATTATGCTATTTTATGTTCTGAATATTAACACAATATTTCCTTACAGGATAGCTAAAGTTGTGATCTCATTTTTCTCTCTTATGGGACAGTAATAAGATCTGGTAGCATATGTACTCCAGAAATCGGATCGCTAAGGTACTGTCAGAGCCTGTGGACTTGCTCACACACGGGATAATTGCTTACACTACTGTATCTTATCTCAAGACTACTATTGCTTAGTATGCTGCAACCAGTATTTTGTTCAACTAGCGTACAACACTGGTCTCCCTATGAGCATAATAGGAGAACCTGGTCCAGGTGTCCTGGTAGACTCTCATAGAGGATGCCTTATGCATATCGTTATACAATGTTTGTTCACGTTTTACACTTACAGGTAGCTTAGCCAGAGGTATTCTTCAATATGCAGTTTAAAAACGTATGTATGATAACCTTTTGGCTGCGGGTCTCCCATGACCAGCTCTCTTTATTTGAATAGCTGTTTATATATTTACTGTTTACTGTTATTCGATAAGAATTTTGATTCTATCTCCTAAACCAAGCTCCTCACATTTACCCCCACAAGTGGGCAGAACTGTGTGGACAGGTTTGGCACAGGTGCTGCCCACATTAGTAAAAAGCTTGCAGTAATAGCAACTGCAGGCATATATCCCACCTTGCTGATTTTACCCCCTTTTGTTAGGGCCCCCCCTTTCTTTTTCCTCCTTCTTCTCTCTTTCCCACCAGGTCGCATTCATACAGTCGCACGTTGGTGTCATGGCGTATTCACCATTGGGCCAAGGTCCTACCCTGATTTCTCACAACGTACGTGGGTTGAACACTCCTGAGAAACGGACATCCTTTTTAGAGAACTTCATAAGGTGAAACCTTTTTTCTCCTTCCTACAAGAAACTCATTTTCAGTCTAAAAAAGTTCTGAATCTTTATTATAAATATTTTAAAAGTGTATCGCGCCACTAATTCTGAGGCTAAAACTAAAGGAGTGTCCGTTCTTCTAAGTAAATCTGTGGGCTTTGAGGTTACTCAGCAATTAGCCGATCCAGAAGGCAGATTCCTATTTCTAAAGGGTACATGGGGTCGATACCTTTAACCCTGGCAAATGTATACTTCCCCAACACTGCACATGTTTCATTCTGCAGGCACCTCATTGACGAGCTGAAAAGTTTCGCTTCAGGGTGTATTATCTTAGGGGGTGATTTTAATATACCACTTAATCCTCTCCAAGACACCTCCTCAGGGAAATCTAGCCTAACATATCACACTTTAATCACTTAAGGACCAGCCTCGTTTTGGATTTTAGGTGTTTTTATGTTTAAAACAGTTTTTTTTGCTAGAAAATTACTTAGAACCCCCAAACATTATATGTGTTTTTTTTCTAACACCCTAGAGAATAAAATGGCAGTTGTTGCAATACTTTTTTTTGCACCGTATTTGAGCAGCGTTCTTATAAGCGCACTTTTTTGGGAAAAATTTCACTTTTTTGAATAAAATATAAGACAACAGTAAAGTTAGCCCAATTTTTTTTATATTGTGAAATATAATGTTACGCCAAGTAAATTGATATCCAACATGTCACGCTTCAAAATTGCACCCGCTCGTGGAATGGCGTCAAACTTTTACCCTCAAAAATCTCCATAGGCGACGTTTAAAAAATTCTACAGGTTGCATGTTTTGCGTTGCAGAGGAGGTCTAGAGCTAGAATTATTGCGCTTGCTCTACCGGTCGCGGCGATACCTCACATGTGTGGTTTGACCACCGTTTTCATATGCAGGTGCTACTCGCGTATGCGTTCGCTTCTGCGCGCAAGCTCGTCGGGACGGGGGGTTTCATTTTTTTTTATTTTTTATTATTTATTTTACATTATTTTATTTATTTTTACACTGTTTTAAAAAAAAAATGTGTAATGTAAACATCCCTTGTAATAGAAAAAAGTATGACAGGACCTCTTATATATGAGATCTGGGGTCAAAAAGACCTCAGATCTCATATTTACACTAAAATGCAAAAAAAAAAAAAAAAAAAAAAAAAAAAAAAAGAAAAAAAGGAGGGAGAAGGAGTTCGACTCGAACATCGGCTGTTCGATCGTTCGATGAGGATCGAACATTATGGGCCGTTCGCGCCAAATTTGAGCGGCGCATCAAGGCCCATAATGCACTGCGTCATCGCAGTTGTTTTGTCATGAAAATGTTTACCCGTTGGTGGTAAAGCGCTATCGGTCTCTTGGATTGCAGTACCAGTGTCCACCAGCGGGTGTCTTCCAACACCTAGGACCTGTAATAAGAGGACTCACCTGCTGATGGCACTGTTGCATCCTTGGTCCGTAGTACCGGTGTCCACCAGCGGGTGTACTCCGGCAGTGTGGAGCAGACAGCACCCTCTGCGCTCAGGTGTAATGTGAGGTCAATTACTGCAGCCTTATAAATACTGGCAAGCGCTTACATGCTTGCCTTGGTATCTTTCTCCCTGTCCACTGACCTCGCTGCTTGTATCCTGACCTTGAACCTGTTCCTGATCTGATCCCTATCCCGAACCCATCCTGGACCTGTCCCTCCTGTGCCCTGTTCTCCTTGTATCCCTGCCCTGCAGCCTATCCATCCATCCTCTCCCTGTCCTTTTGGTTTCCCATCCTTACCCATCTGCTGACCTCCCTGCGTATGACCTTGGCCTGGCTTGTTTACGATTCCGGTATCTCCAGTTATTTGTATATATTATTTGTAGTTTGTGGGTCTGTGGTTGGTTTTGTACTGTTTATATTTCACTTATTTGTCACCTATTTAATAAACACCCTTATTTTTCACTTACATGTGTTTCTGGTTTCCTCTGTGCAGTCCACACAGTCTGGTCTACTAAATTCCGTGACAGTATACCAAGGCCATCCCTGACCAGACGTGGCTGCATTGAGGAACCATCCTGGTTGTTAGTTTTGCTAATATGGATTTCAATGAAATCATTTATTATTCTCTGCTGGCAGAAGAGGATGGTGGATATTGTCGCCAGATTTTAAAAGGGTGGACTAGTGACCAGCTGATGGAAAGTATCCGATCGGCTCATTCCCTAGTGGATCAGGGGTATATGTCATTTGAAGATGTTCAGCCCCTGATCCAGTTATGTGCAAAACCAGCCCTGTCATGCATTCCCGAAGGAAGCAATGATTTTTCTCCCCCCTTCAATTATGGCCAAGTTGAATCCCTGGTCTGGTTATTAGAAGATGATCCACCCTTTTTTATGGAACATTATTCCGCTTGTTCACAGCAGGTGTTATCTGATTGCATCCATTCAGTACAATCCCTGGTTAGTCAGGCCGGGTGTGAATCAGCATTTGTTCAACCTGTGCTACAGACATGGTCAGATCTCCTGCACTTAGCTAAGCCTCAACATTCCAGCCCTGCCATTAATCACCTGCCTTCCCAAAAATCTATCTCCCTGTCACCTATGGCAACCTCAGCTACAGCCCAGTTTACTCAGCTCCCTACCAAATACTACTACCCAGTCTCCAAGTGTAGCACCTATCCTGCCTTTAATCCACCTGCCTCTTCTCCTCCACCAGTAACAACCCCACAGAACCCTCCAGCCACTGTTCCTTGGTCTTCCTTTTGCCCAGCTACATACTTTTCTTACGACCCTGCACCTACGTACAAAACTGCAGTGGCTAATAGACATGTGCATTTCGTTTTGTTCTGAATCGAAATTCGGACGAATTTTTCATTATTCGGAAATTCGGATGCATCCGAATTTCCGAATTACAAAAGTGATGAATTTAAACGAATCCGAAAAAAAGCGAACGAATTTGAATCGAATTCGAAAAACAAATTTGAATCGAATTCGAAAACATATTCGAATTCGAAAACATATTCGAATCGAAGTCGAAAACATATTCAAATCGAATTTGAAAACATAATCGAATTTGAAAACAATAGAAATCGATTTTCTAAAAAATACAATAAAATAGAATATAAAATCATAAAGTATTAGAATACATATATATATTTTTTAATTCTGTTTTATTGTTTTTCTATGCTTTTCTTTTCTTTTCTATTATTTTCTATTCTTTAATAGTCTTTTCTATGCAAATTCGAATTCATTCTATACGAAATTCGAATTTTGGAACATGGCTTCTGAAAATCGAATTTCGTATAGAATGAATTTGAATTTGAATAGAAAAGATTAGAATAGAAAAGAAAATAATAGAAAAGAATAAACTAGAAAAACATATATTGTATTTTATTCTATTCTGTTCTATTGTTTTTCTGTTCTATTCTTTTTTATTATTTTCTACTCTATTCTAATCTTTTCTATTCAAATTCAAAATCATTCTATACGAAATTTGAATTATATATATATATATATATATATATATATATATATATATATATATAAATATTATATATAATATATAATATAATATATATAATATTATATATAATAAGAAAATCGAATTAGAATAGAAGTAAAGAACAGAAAAGAATAGACTAGAAAAACAATAGAATAATATATATATATATATAAAACATCTTCCGGAATTGGAATTTGGTACAGAATGAATTCGAACTTGAATAGAAATGATTAGAATAGAATATATTATATTTTTTTCTATTCTGTTCTATTGTTTTTGCATGCTATTCTTATTTTCTTTTCTATTTGAATCTTTTCTATTGGAATTCGATTTCATTCTATATGAAATTCGAATTTCGCAAGATGGTTATATATAGTTTACTTTTTCAAATTCGGTCAAATTTTTTTCGAATGTGGTAGAATTTTTTCGAATTTGATAGTTTTTTTCGAATTCGGTAGAATTTTTTTCGAATTTGATAGTTTTTCAAATGCAGTCGAATTTTTTCGAATTCGAATTCGAAACTAAACGAATCCCGAAAACGAATGTAATGAATGCAACTAATTTAACTAAACGAATTTAGTTAAATAACGAACCGAAACTAAACTAAACTAAACACATTTTTTCATCCTGCACATGTCTTGTGGCTAAACCAAAAAGAAACGAAAGTTCTTCCCGACCCACACCATCCTGCCAATAACCCAACCTGCCTCCACACCAACCAACCTGTTCCAGCCTGCATTCATGCCAGTTGAACTTGATGACCCACCTAAACCTGCCAACCCAGTGCCTGCCATCCAGTCTGATGTGCCTGCCTTCCAGCCTGATGTTCCTGCCTTCCAGCCTGAGCCTGATATGCCTGCCTTCCAGCCTGAGCCTGATGTGCCTGCCTTCCAGCCTGATGTGCCTACCTCCCAGTCAGATGTGTCCGCTTTCCAGTCTGATGTCTTGATGCCTGCCTTCCAGCCCGAAGTTTTGGTGCCTGCCTTTCAGCCTGACGTGCCTGCCTTCCAGCCTGGTGTGCCTGCCTTCCAGTCTGATGTTCCCGCTTTCCAGTCTGATGTTCCCGCTTTCCAGTCTGATGTGCCCGCTCTCCAGTCTGATGTGCCCGCCTTCCAGCCTGATGTCTCGATGCCTGCCTTCCAGCCTGATGTCTCGATGCCTGCCTTCCAGCCCAAAGTCTTGGTGCCTGCTTTCCAGTCTGATATGCCTGCATTCCAGCCTGATGTCTCGATGCCTGCCTTCCAGCCTGATCTCTTGATGCCTGCCTTCCAGCCCAAAGTCTTGGTGCCTGCTTTCCAGTCAGATGTGCCAGCTTTCCAGTCTAATGTCTTGATGCCTGCCTTCCAGCCCAAAGTCTCGGTGCCTGCCTTCCAGCCTGATGTGCCTGCTTTCTAGACTGATGTGCCTACCTTCCAGTCAGATGTTTCTGCTTTCCAGTCTGATGTCTTGATGCCTGCCTTCCAGCCCGAAGTCTCGGTGCCTGCCTTCCAGCCTGATGTGCCTGCCTTCCAGCCTGATGTTCCCGCTTTCCAGTCTGATGTGCCCACTTCCCAGTCTGATGTGCCCACCTTCCAGCCTGATGTCTCGATGCTTGCCGTCCAGCAGGATGTCTTGGTGCTTGCCTGCCAGCCCGAAGTCTCGGTGCTCGCTTTCCAGTCTGATGTGCCCGCTTTCCAGTCTGATGTGCCGCCTTCCAGCCTGATGTCTTGATGCTTGCCTTCCAGCCTGATGTCTTGGTGCCTGCCTTCCAGCCGGATGTCTTGGTGCCTGCCTTCCAGCTTGATGTCTCCACTTTCCAGTCTGATGTGCCCGCTTTCCAGTCTGATGTGCCCGCTTTCCAGCCTGATGTGCCTGCTTTCCAGCCTGATGTGCCCACTTTCCAGCCTGATGTGCCTGCTTTCCAGCCTGATGTGCCCGCTTTCCAGCCTGATGTCTCGATGCCTGTATTCCAGCCGGATGTCTCGGTGCCTGCCTTCCAGCTTGATGTCTCCACTTCCCAGTCTGATGTGCCCGCTTTCCAGTCTGATGTGCCCGCTTTCCAGTCTGATGTGCCCACCTTCCAGCCTGATGTCTCGGTGCTTGCCTTCCAGCCTGATGTCTCGGTGCCTGCCTTCCAGCTTGATGTCTCCACTCCCCTGTCTGATGTGCCCGCTTCTCAGTCTGATGTCTCGTTGCCTGCCTTCCAGCCTGATGTCTCGTTGCCTGCCTTCCAGCCTGGTGTCTCGTTGCCTGCTTTCCAGCTGGATGTCTTGATATTGGTGTCTCAGCCTGAAGTTTCGGTGCCCGTGTGTCAGCCTGGAGTTTCAGTGCCCATGTGTCAGCCTGGAGTTTCGGTGCCGTGTGTCAGCCTGAAGTTTCGGTGCCCGTGTCTCAGCCTGAAGTTTCAGTGCCCGTTACCCAGCCTGCTGAGCCGGTGCCCGTTACCCAGTCTGCTGAGCCAGTGCCCGTTACCCAATCTGCTGAGCCGGTGCCCATTACCCAGTCTGCTGAGCCGGTGCCCTTTACCCAGTCTGTTAAACCAGTGCCCTTTACTCAGTCTGGTAAATCGGAGTCTGTCACTCGGCCTGTTAAGCCAGTACCCGTTATTCGGCTTGCCGGACCAGTGCCTGATGTCCAGCTCGCTGGACCGGGGCCCGTTACCCAGCCCACTGGGCCGGGGCCCGTTACCCAGCCCACTGGGCCGGGCCCGTTACCCAGCTTGTGATCCAGCCTGCCCTTACGCTGCTCGCTGTTCGGCCTAATGTTCCAGAGCCTGCTGCCCAGCTCGACGACCCAGAGCATGCTGCCCAGCTCGATGACCCGGAGCCTGCTGCCCAGCTCGACGACCTGGAGCCTGCTGCCCAGCTCGACGACCCGGAGCTTGCTGCCCAGCTTGATGACCCGGAGCCCGCTGTCTGCTCTGATGTGCCCGCTGTCTGCTCTGATGTGCCCGCTGTCCGGTTTGATGTATCTGCTGCCCAGTATAAAGTGCCTGATGCCCAGCCTGAAGTACCTGATGCCCAGCCTGATGTGCCCTCATCTGTTGTTCAGTTTGAGGCCATAAACTTTGGACAATTACATCTAGTTGGAGCGTCCGGAGGCTGCTCCTTTGAGAGGGGTACTGTCATGAAAAGGTTTACCCGTTGGTGGCGCTATCAGTCTCTTGGATCGCAGTACCAGTGTCCACCAGCGGGTGTCTTCCAACACCTAGGACCTGTAATAAGAGGACTCACCTGCTGATGGCACTGTTGCATTCTTGGGCCGTAGTACCGGTGTCCACCAGCGGGTGTACTCCGGCAGTGTGGAGCAGACAGCACCCTCTGCACTCAGGTGTAACATGAGGTCAATTACTGCAGCCTTATAAATACCCGGCAAACCCTCACATGCTTGCCTTGGTATCTTTCTCCCTGTGCCCTGACCTCGCTGCTTGTATACTGACCTTGAGCCTGTTCCTGATCTGATCCGATCCCTATCCCGAACCCATCCTGGACCTGTCCCTCCTGTGCCCTGTTCTCCTTGTATCCCTGCCCTGCAGACTATCCATCCATCCTCTCCCTGTCCTGTTGGTTTCCCATCCTTACCCATCTGCTGACCTCCCTGTGTATGACCTCGGCCTGGCTTGTTTACGATTCCGGTATCTCCAGTTATTTGTATATATTATTTGTAGTTTTTGGGTCTGTGGTTGGTTTTGCATTGTTTATATTTCACTTATTTGTCACCTATTTAATAAACACCCTTATTTTTCACTTACATGTGTTTCTGGTTTCCTCTGTGCAGTCCACACAGTCTGGTCTACTAAATTCCGTGACAGGTTTGCTGGCTGATGATTGGCCAAGCATGCACTATGACCCGCATGCTTTGGCCAATCACAGCGCCGTAAGCAAACAGAGCCATAATTGGCCAAAGGCAGGGTGCCTTTGGCCAATTATGGCTCAGGGGATTAAGTACACACCCCACACTATATAAGGCCGCCTGCATGTCAGCTGTGTGTAGTGTGTTCCGGCGTTCAGAGGGAGAGAGAGAGAGAGTGTGTCACTTAATTTCATTTAGATAGATTGAGCAGACAGTTGATTCAGTATCTCCAGTATATTTAGTATATATATATACATTCCAGGCTTTGTATATATATATATATATATATATATATATATACTGTATGCAGTTTAGCAAGATCTCGCTGCAGACCCTTCCTGTTGTTCTGTTCCTAATATACTACAGGCAGGCAGTTCATTCAGTTAGCTGCAGTATATTTAGTACCATATCCTGTGCAGCTAGATCTCGCTGTAGACCGTTCCTGTTCTCTTCCTAATATACTACAGGCAGGCAGTTCATTCAGTTAGCTGCAGTATATTCAGTACTGTATCCTGTGCAGCTAGATCTTGCTGCAGACCGTTCCTGTTGTTCTCTTCCTAATATACTACAGGCAGGCAAATCATTCAGTTAGCTTCAGTATATTCAGTACTGTATCCTGTGCAGCTAGATCTCACTGCAGACTGTTCCTGTTGTTCTCTTCCGAGTATACTACAGGCAGTTCATTCAGTTAGCTGCAGTATATTCAGTACTGTATCCTGTGCAGCTAGATCTCGCTGCAGACCGTTCCTGTTGTTCTCTTCCTAATATACTACAGGCAGGCAGTTCATTCAGTTAGCTGCAGTATATTCAGTACTGTATCCTGTGCAGCTAGATCTCACTGCAGACCATTCCTGTTGTTCTCTTCCTAATATACTACAGGCAGGCAGTTAATTCAGTTAGCTGAAGTATATTCAGTACTGTATCCTGTGCAGCTAGATCTTGCTGCAGACCGTTCCTGTTGTTCTGTTCCTAATATACTACAGGCAGGCAGTTCATTCAGTTAGGTGCAGTATATTCAGTACTGTATCTTGTGCAGCTAGATCTCACTGCAGACCGTTCCTGTTGTTCTGTTCCTAATATACTACAGGCAGGCAGTTCATTCAGTTAGCTGCAGTATATTCAGTACTGTATTCTGTGCAGCTAGATCTCACTGCAGACCGTTCCTGTTGTTCTGTTCCTAATATACTACAGGCAGGCAGTTCATTCAGTTAGCTGCGGTATATTCAGTACTGTATCCTGTGCAGCTAGATCTCGCTGCAGACCGTTCCTGTTGTTCTCTTCCTAATATACTACAAGCAGGCAGTTCATTCAGTTAGCTACAGTATATTCAGTATATATATACATCCCAGCTTTGTGCAGCTACATCTCACTGCAGGCTATTCCTGGTGTACCTATTCAAATACATTACAAATACATCAAATACAGTATGTCTGGAAGGCCAGTATGCAGTATGTCTGGAGAGGCAGATGCTCACAGACCACTAAAAGATGGCAAGCAGGCTCTGTGTCTACAGCCAACATTGCTGGTCGTGTGCATCCTCAGCATGTGGCCGTGGGGCACGCTTGTCCTTTTTTTCGGCAGCTGGTCGTGTTGAGTCACAACATGCAGAAGAGTTGGTAGAGTGGATGACCAAGCCGTACTCATCCTCTGTCATCCAGGCTCAGAGTACTTTGGCTGCCAACGCAGCTGCCAAAGCGGCCTCTTCCATCGGCTCAGTGTCATCAGTCACTCCATCCCTAGCCCCAGCATCATGCCCTGAGGAGTCCCCCGAACAGTTCGACCACAGTGTTGGGTTCATGCGCAGCGTTTTGAAGGCTCCGATGATGGTACCCAGATTGAGGAAGGCAGTAACGTGATCCCAGAGAGAGGGGGTGCCCAAGAAGGACAACAAACTGGCAGTCATGTTCCCCCAGCTGCGGCATACTGCCAGGTTTGAATCAGTCTTGGATCACCAGCTACCAAGCACCTCATGCTGATGTAACCGATTAATTTTTTTATGAATGTGAGATCCCTTGAAGACTGCCTATGCTGATGCTGAGTGACTATCCTGTTATGCTGAGTGACTACCCTATTCCTCCTCAATGTTCATGTTGATAGCTTGTAAGAACAATTTTGGTTCTGGGCACCACCACCAGTGGCTAAGGCCCAATTTTTCTGCCCCTGTTCAACAGGGGCGTGTAATTACAATTTTTGCTGTAATATTTTGCAGCAGGGCTTGTTCCTGCACTCAACTAGAGTATCTGTGAGGGGTTGCAGTGTTGTGGCACCAGCACCAGTGCCTAAAGCCCAATTTTTCTGCCCCTGTTCAACAGGGGGGTGTAATTACAATTTTTGCTGTAATATTTTGCAACAGGGCTTGTTCCTGCGCTAAAGTAGAGTATCTGTGAGGGGTTGCAGTGTTGTGGCACCAGCACCAGTGCCTAAAGCCCAATTTTTCTGTCCCTGTTCAACAGGGGGGTGTAATTACAATTTTTGATCTAATATTTCACAGCAGGGCCCGTTCCTGCGCTCACCAAGAGTAACTGTGAGGGCTTACATTATTGTGGCAACACCACCACACCACTACCAAAGGCCCAATTTTTCTGCCCCTGTTCAACAGGGGCGTGTAATTACAATTTTTTCTGTAATATTTTGCAGCAGGGCTTGTTCCTGCGCTCAACTAGAGTATCTGTGAGGGGTTGCAGTGTTGTGGCACCAGTGCCTAAAGCCCAATTTTTCTGTCCCTGTTCAACAGGGGGGTGTAATTACAATTTTTGATCTAATATTTCACAGCAGGGCCCGTTCCTGTGCTCACCAAGAGTAACTATGAGGGCTTACATTATTGTGGCAACACCTCCACACCACTACCAAAGGCCCAATTTTTTTGATCCTGTTCAACAGGGGCATGTAATTACAATTCTTTGTATAATATTTCACAGCAGGGCCCGTTCCAGCGCCCACCAAGAGTAACTGTGAGGGCTTACAGTGTTCTGGTACCACCAACACCTAAGGCCTAAATTTCTGCAGAGTATATAGGGCAGGCCCCCTACTTTCAAACATCCGACTTACAAACGACTCCTACTTACAAACGGAGGGAGACAACAAGAAGTGAGAGGAAATCTACCCCTAGGAAGGGAAATTCTCTCCTGTAAGAGTTAATATGGGAAAAATGTGTCTCCTCCACTGATGCTTTATCACTAATCCTTGTTTCCCTAAAAACCCCAAATTTTCAAAATCCAATTGTCATTGGGACAGAAAGTGAGGTGAAATCTTCTGAATAGGGCACAGACAGCAAAACAAATGTTACAGGGGTGATAACCCTTCCCCATGTTTTCCAAAAAGCTTAAAAATAGATTTATAGAGCTACACTTACAAAATGTACCTGTTCCAAATTACAAACAGATTCAACTTAAGAACAAACCTACAGTCCCTGTCTTTCTTGGGACTGCCTGTATACTGGTGTTCAGAGTATATAGGGCCTGGGGGCCCCACGCCTTTTCTTTTTTTAATTTGGGTGCGGGGTTCCCCTTAATATCCATACAAGACCCAAAAGGCCTGGTAATGGGATGGGGGGGTACCCATGCCGTTTTTCTCAATAATTTTCATCCATATTGCTGGGACCCGACATTACATTACAGCTGCAAGCAGTTTTAAATGACTTTTATACCTTTAGAAATGTCATTTTGTGCAGGGACTGTTCTAAACACGGGAAACATGCACCACTTTACAGGCATACTATAGACACCCCCCAGGTACGATATTTAAAGGAATATTTCACTTTAAGCATCATTAACAACTTCAGCCCCAGAAGAATTTACCCCCTTCCTGACAAGAGCACTTTTTGCGATTCGCACTGCGTCGCTTTAACTGACAATTTCGCGGTCGTGCGACGTGGCACCCAAACAAAATTGATGTCCTTTTTTTTCACACAAATAGAGCTTTCTTTTGGTGGTATTTGATTGCCTCTGCAGTTTTTATTTTTTGCGCTATAAACAAAAATAGAGCGACAATTTCGAAAAAAACGCATTATTTTTTACTTTTTGCTAAAATAAATATCCCCCAAAAATATATTTAAAAAAAATTTTTCCTCAGTTTAGGCTGATACGTATTCTTCTACATATTTTTGGTAAAAAAAAAAATCACAATAAGCGATTATTGATTGGTTTGCGCAAAAGTTATAGCGTTTACAAAATAGGGGATAGTTTTATAGCATTTTTATTAATAATTTTTTTTTTTTTTTAAATGGCGGTGATCAGCGATTTTTATGGCGGACACATCGGACATTTTTGGGACCATTGTCATTTATACAGCAATCAGTGCTATAAAAATGCACTGATTCCTGTGTAAATGACACTGGCAGTGAAGGGTTTAACCACTAGGTGGCAGTGTAGGGGTTAAGTGTGTCCTAGGGGTGTGTTTCTAACTGTGGGGGGGGGGTGGCTACATGTTACACATCACTGATCTCTGCTCCGATGACAGGGAGCAGAGATCGAGTGACACTGTCACTAGGCAGAACGGGGAGATGCTGTTTACATCAGCATCTCCCCGTTCTTCCTCCCCGTGAGGCGATTGCAGGTATCCCCGCGGCGATCGAGTCCGCGGGACGCCCAACCCAACTCACGGAGCTTGCCGCGGGTGCGCACGCGCGCCCGCTGGCCGCCTCTTAAAGGGCAACGTACAGGTACGTGGTTTTGCCTGTACGAGCCCTTCTGCCGCAGTATATCTGCGTGAGTCGGTCGGCAAGCGGTTAAAATCACTGCTCCCGAAAAATGTCCGTTTTTAAAACTTTTGCATTGATACATGTCCCCTGGGTCAGGACCCGGGTCCCCAAACTCTTTTTAGGACAATAACTTGCATAATAGCGTTTAAAATTCGCACTTTTGATTTCTCATGTTCGAGTCCCACTTTAACGGTGTTCGAAAGTTTGCGCAAACTTTCGATCCGTTCGAGTGTTTTGGATGCGAACCGGTGTTAAGGTGTTCGGCTCATCCCTAGTCACCGAGCTGGTTTTGAAGGCTTTCTCCTGTCTACAGACGCAGGGAGGGCCTTTGACAGGGTGTCTTGGGACTTTTTACTAGCCACATGTTCACATACGACAACAGAAAAAAATATATGCTCAGCGCTGCCTCTCTCAATCATAAATGTGCATACACATACATCAAATATGTGTCATATGACAACATAGTGCAAAAAAAAGGGCATACAATAAAGTTCAAAAATTCAAAAAAATTGCAAAATAAGGTGCAAACAATAAAGTTCATCAAGTGTGAGGTGCAGGGCTGGTGACACATTGATGTAATCTTTGTGACTTCCTGTGCTCTCCTCCTGGATCCCCACTCACAAGATAAAGATGAAAAATACGCCTGTGTATATCAAGATGGTGTCTCCTGTCCAGCAGATATGTAGGTAGGCTGTGCCTCAGAGTATGGAATCTCCTCTCCTTCACCACTTGATTGTAGACTCTACATACTTTACTTAGTCAAAGACGATCGGAGTAGTAAAGTTTGGACAAGTGAAGAGAAGAGGGCATATAGTGTAATACTGCAAGGTTTATTAAAAGGTTTAAAATCATTACACTTACATCAGAATCTTTAAAATGTGCAAAAATTGCTGCCTTGGCATCCAAACAGCCTTCACAGATTATCCTTATCTTGACATGTTTCGCCCCTCCCACTGGGCGTCAGAAGCTTCATTGATGTACGCTGATGAGGCTGCACTGATAGGCGGCACTAATGGGCACTAATAGGGGCACTGGTGGGCACTGATGAGGTGGCATTGGTGGGCACTGATAGGTGACATTGGTGCGCACTGAGAGGTGGCACTGATGGGTGGCATTAATGGGCGGCACTGAAGGGCATTGATAGGTGGCACTGAAGGGCACTAATAGGTGGCACTGATAGCTGGCAGTGATGGGCACTGATAGGTGGCAGTGATGGGCACTGATGGGTGGCAGTGATGGGCACTGATCGGCACTGGTAGGTGACACTGATAGGCAGCACTGCTAGGTGGCACTGATAAGGAACTGACTGGCACCACTGGTGGGCATTGATAGGTGGCACTGTGGGCACTGGTAGGTGGCACTGGCAGGCGGTACTGGTTGGCACAGATGAGGCGACTTCACCGCTTCCTCTTCAGGACCGATGTCCCTTGCACAGAAGCCGGTGATCGGCTTTTTTTTCTCCTCACGAAAAAAAAAAAATTACCGATCTTCTGTTTACATCACCTGATCAGCTGTCATTGGCTGACAGCTGATCACATGGTAAGGGGCCAGGATCGACCCCTTACTCCAATCTGTGATCATCCGAGTCTCATTGACTCAGTGATCACAGGACACACCGCACATGCCCTGCAGAGGGTGGGCGGGGAGCGTTGCAAAGGGGACGACGTCTATTGACGGCCTCCCGGCAAAGTAGGTCCATGCTGTAGCAGTCATTCAGCTATAGCACGATCTGAATTAGTTAAATACTTTTCTTCGTTCAGCAGAGCCGTAATTTTGAAAATGTCCATACTTCCGAGACTGTTGTATCTTTTTCACACACTGCCAATTGATATACCGGCCAGTTTCTTTAAGCAGCTGCAATCTGTACTCTGGAAATTTCTATGGCCGCATAAAAAACACTGGGGGTTATTTACTAAAGGAAAATCCACTTTGCGCTGCAAGTGCACTTGGAAGTAAAGTCACTGTAGATCCATTCCATTCCATTTCAGATATACCCGTTAGATTTAGAGTGACTGCACTTCCAAGTGCACTTTCAGGTGCACTTGCAATGCAAAGTTGATTTGTCTTTCGTAAATAACCCCCACTGTATCAATCTTCGATTACTTGTGAAGCCCAAAGCTTTGGGAGTATTGGGTTACCCAAATTTTAAGTTATATTATTATGCCATACATCTGGCCAGAATTATTGATTGCCATTGTAATGCAACCAATAAGGTCCCTAGAGGAGAGTTTTTCTTAAAGGCCGCATTGAAATTTTCACCATGGATCCCCTGGTCCAAATGTCCTCTGGAGCTTTTGCAACATCCCGTCATTGGAGCTACCCTGAAAATCTTTCATAAAACTGCCCCACTATACCACATATCCAGATCCCTGGGCCCGCTGACACCACTCTTCAATAACCTCGACTCCCCCCCGGGAATGGGCACGAAAACATTTTCCTTAGGAGACGCAACACCTCTCTTAGCATCACACTTTGTCAGTGCAGGCCAAATTTTACCACATAACAAGTTGCTGGATAATCTCTCACCCCTGGTACTTACATTCTAGAACTATAGGCAAACTTGTCATTACCTTCTCTCCTCTGATAAAAAATGCATATAGTCAGGGAACCTACTTCGTTTGAATCAATTTGTTTGACAGGCGAGCAAATTGAGAAAACAACTTCTTTTATGTAAGCATGTCTCCAATGGTCTGATGCTGCAGATTCAGCCAGGTTCAAAAACCAATGAGAATGCATGTATTCTAGCACACAAATGCTCAATCAGCACGAGACTACAAGAAAATTCGTACAAACTATTATCGCAATGGTATGCAACACCGGTAAAGGTAAAAAAAATAGTACCCAACAGCTTCGGATTTGTGCTGGAGATGCTGAGAGGCTAGAGGAGACATGTTGCATATCTGGTGGAGTAAAATCCGTGATTTGATCCTTCACATCACTGAGACTAAAATTAAGCTTACCCCAGCATGTTGTCTTTTGCACATCTCTAATTACCCTCTGGGGAGATATAAGTGATACCTGACTAAGCATCTCCTGAATGCTGCAAAATCCTTGATGCTCAAATACTGGAAACTGTCGAATGTTCCCTCAATCAGAGAATGGCCTTGCACCGTAAACCATATCTCTGAGTTGGAAGAAACACTTTCTTTAGTTAGTGAAACTTCCGACAAGTTCCACAAAACATGGTCTGCCTGGTTTCAGTTCAAATACTCTGATGCTTATGATAGCCTGACAACAGGGTGATTGACCTTCAGGGCAATGAATAGATAAAGCAAAATCTTGCCAGTGTGACCTTTACTATCCATAATTTCCTATGGTAGAAACAAGTCTGTACCCGTGACCCCTTTTTGGGTAATTTATGACCTGCAAACCCCCACCCCCCACCCCTGTTACTTTTTTTCCCCTATTCTAAATGGTAAAGTCTGCCCCCTGCCTGAGCTTTGGGGGCAGTGGACCTCAGTACACTTCAAAAATTGCAATTTTTCTTTTTTACATCTATGTGATATGACTTTGTGTATGTCTTTACTGATCACTTGGCAACAATTCCCAATTGTATACAATTTTGCTGAAGTTGACATGTTTTGTTAACATTGTACTTGCCTCAATTGTTGCTTTTCTTTGCTTAATAAAATCTTTTATTGGAAAGAAAAAAAAAGATGTCTGTGCAAAGTGTCTTAATGTAACGATGACAAAGAATGGATAAAGGTCAAGCAATTTGCCCTCTCACCAACGATCAGACCCCTCCGATGTCCTCGGAACGGGAACTTGCATAGCGACACTCGTGCAGTGGATCCGCTGTCTCGATCCCCGACGTGAAGCTTGCCACACATACCGACAGTCAGACGACTGGAGTGGTACCGGAAAGGATGTCCGACAGCAAATAACAGATTGAGGAAGAATGGATAAAGGTCAAGCAATTTGCCCTCTCACCAATGACCAGACCGCTCCGATGTCTTTGGAACAGGAACTCGCATAGCGACACTTGTGCAGTGGAACCGCTGTCTCGATCCCCCGATGTGAAGCTTGCTACACACACCGACAGGCAGGTGACTGGAGTGGTACCAGAAAGGATGTCCGGCAGCGAATAACAGAGTGAGGCCCCTCAGACCACGGGTTAGAAAGAAGACTCTGCGTGGTAGGCCGCGACCTCCCTCTACCTGTTGCACAGAGAGGTCCGGCTTGCGTCAGGCCCAGGAGGAAGAGACCTTCCGCATGGGCTTCTGCTGCTTTTATAGCTACTCCCAGCATTCCACAGATGACAGCAAAGATCCCTGGGATATGTAGTCCTGGCACACAACCGTGCAAAGCAGTTATCTGGCTGGGGAACTATTCATCCCAAAGTCCTTTTATTTGGCACACAGATATGATGTCACTGGATACATTGATTACTAAAGGGACAGGCAATATCTCGAAATGCTAGGAGATACGGTGCTTTACGTTTGTAGTCCATATTGCTACATTACGAAGCACTGTTCAATCCATCATCCCAAAAATGGAAAGAATATGGCACAACTGCAAACCAACCAAGACATGGCCGCCCACCTAAACTGACAGTCTTGACAAGGAGAGCATTAATCAGAGAAGCAGCCAATTTTCCATTTTTCTGGAGCCAACATGAGGGCATACCAAATGTACCAGATGTATGCTGCCATCTCGGTGCCAGGGAAACCAAAACTTGTATAAAATACTTACTGTCATTTTTCGTTCCTGGAACAAAAAATACATATGCCTCATGTACCACATGTATCCTGCCAGCAAAATTGTGTCAAATACTGTAGATTTCCTTTTCTGTCACCAATCCATATATACCACTGTATGCTGCCATGTTGGTGCCAGGAAAATGAAAAGTTGTGTCAAATACTTATTGTCATTTTCCTTTCACATGTGTGCTGCCATGGATTGGCGCCAAGAATAGAAAATACTGGAAAGAATTTGACACAATTTTCAGTTTTAACGCAGAGCCAATGCTTTTCAGGGGTCACAGAACACCCCCTTTATCAGAGCTTGAGGTGGGAAGTAATATGTGCTGGATTGAATACAATGTATATGGGTTTTAAACCAGGCAATAGATAAAGCACAATGTCTGTCAGCGCTGAAAAAAAAAAAAAAAAGCAGAGTGCTCAACCTAAAAGCCAGTTCAAACCAGAGCATGGCGTGGGTAAAAGGCGTTTCTGTGCGCGTTTCCTATACTGCGCTCAAAACACACTGCCTGTGCGATCCTTTTGACACCCCAAATGCAGATCGCAATTTGCCTGCACCAGATCGTAAGGTACCGCAGTACCATGTGATTTGGTGTGGTGCATTTTTGAAAAGTTGTGCATGCACTGCTTTTGTGTGCGATTTCAGCCCATTCACATGAATGGGCTGAAAAATCGCCCTGCAATGAATTGCACAGGAAGGTGGAGCACGTTCCTGTGTGATTCTGGGGTGAACCAGTACTTAAAAGGGCATTTGATGAAGCACAATGTCTGTCAGCACTGAAAAGAAAAAGCTGAGAGCTCAATCTAAGTGCAGCTTCACACAGAACGCAGTGTGTTCCCTGCACCACGCTCAAAATGCATGGGCGTGAATACATTCTTAACAACACCTCAAACGCAGTTTGCGTATTCCTGCAGCACCATGCGATCTGGTGCAGTGTGTTTTTTAAAAGTAGCGCCTGCCTACTTTTTGTGCAATTCGATATGATTTCAAAATTGCACTGCACTGATTTGCACAGGAATATAGACTGCGTTCCTGTGCGATTCAGGTATGAGCCTGCCCTACACCTAGGTGGGTTATATAGGAGCACTTACAGGAGATGTAGGATAAGATGGGGAGAAATTATTAGACCTCAGCTACAAGAGGATGCCTGCAGCACACAGATGTGTCCAGTAGGGGGTCTGCTGTGATGTAAATCTTTGGCTTTAATGAATGTAGCGGTGGCAGAGGCAATACTGTAGTACAATCTTCAAAGCAAGCGAATAGAACAGCTAAATAAAAACGAAAGAATAAATGGAGCACAGCAATAGGTGGGTGCAATATGCAAAACGTGTCATAGACCACTTGTATTATGTAATGTTATAACAACTGTGCGGGTAATCCCATTCAATAGACACACAACTCCCAACACTAGCGCATCTGCGCATGCGCCAACTCCAAAGCTCACAGGAAAGCTAAGAAGTCGAGCGCCGAGCCCAAAAAGTACATGAAACCAAATAACCATATAAATGCATGTGAGACACAAGGGGTGCAGGATTTCACGGGCGGCACATCATGAACTTCGTCTCCCATGCTGCTTTACGACAGAACACCTTGTTAGGCTCGAGCTCGGCGCTCAGCTCCTTCCCCTGATAGCTTTCCTGTGAGCTGGGAGTCGGCGCATGCGCAGATAGTACAGGCCTGCGTCTTCTCGTGGTTGCAGCGTCCAGGACACTTCCGGGATTGTGTGTGGTAGTCGGTCTTTGTCTTCTGATCAGGATCAGCATTTATAGCAGATCGGACGGTCCTTATTTCCCATTGGAGCACCCCCTAGGCCAGCGTTGGAGTCACTTGCTCCCACATCACTGATCTTGGTGAGTGCATTATTCTAACTCCTAATATATTCCATGATCTAACACCATGTACCCTTACATTCGCTTCTCTCTGCTTTTTCTTCTTCCAATGGCTGCCAGCGACTAGCAGACTGCTGGATGTGGTTTAAGTCTGCTCAGCAGTAATGGTTCATTTCATAGATATGCTGATCTGGGAACCCCGGCCTGTGATGGAGGATGAGGAGTTCCCAGACACACCTGCTGCAGGATCAGCCCTGTCTCTAACATACTGAATGGCTGAAAAAACAAAGGAGGTGCACAGAACAGGCTCTAAAAAGTAAAGCACTAATAATCTGTGAGGTATTGGTATCTGAATTCCGGCTACAGTGGCAGGACAAAAACTGGGAGGGGGGGAAGCATTTACAGGAATGCATCAGCTGTATTTTCCTCCTGTGGCAGCTGAAAGCCTGCTTCTCCTCCTCACTGGCATTCAAGGGCAGCAGGAGGAAAATGCAGCCTATACATTCTTGTAAATGCTGCCCCTCCTGGGGCTCCCCATGGATTCATGGATTCTATGCATGAAAGTAGAAAACCTTTTTGAAGGGAGTCTCTTCCAATTGTTCACAGCTCTTACTGTGAAGAAACCTTTCCATATTTGGAGATTAAATCTCTTTTCTTCCAGTTGTAAAGAGTGCCCCCTTGTCCTGTGATGACTTTAACTACTTCAGCCCCGGAAGATTTTACCCCCTTCCTGACCAGAGCGTTTTTTGCGATTCGGCACTGCGTCGCTTTAACTGACAATTACGCGGTTGTGCGACGTGGCTCCCAAACAAAATTGACGTCCTTTTTTTCCCACAAATAGAGCTTTCTTTTGGTGGTATTTGATCGCCTCTGCGATTTTTTTTTTTTTTTTTTTTTTTTTTTTTTTTTTTTTTTTTTTTTGCGCTATAAACAATATAAGAGCGACGGTTTTGAAAAAAACGCTTTTTTTTTTTTTTTTTTTTACATTTTGCTATAATATCCCCCAAAAATATATAAAAAAAACATTTTTTTTTCCTCAGTTTATGCCGATCGTATTTTTCTACATATTTTTGGTAAAAAAAATCGCAATAAGCGTTGATTCGTTTGCACAAAAGTTATAGCGTTTACTAAATAGGGGATAGTTTGATAAAAAATTTTTTTAATAAAAATGCTTTTTTTTTTTACTAGTAATGGCGGCGATCAGCGTTTTTTTTTTTTTTTTTTACTGCGACGTTATGTCGGACATTTTTGGGACCGTTGTCATTTATACAGCGATCGGTGCGATTAAAAATGCATTGATTACTGTGTAAATGACACTGGCAGTGAAGGGGTTAACCACTAGGGGGCGGGGTTAAGTGTGTCCTAGGGGAGTGATTTCTAACTGTCAGGGGGATGGGCTGGTGTGCGACGTCACTGATCTCTGCTCCCAATGACAGGGAGCAGAGATCAGTGACACTTGTCACTAGGCAGAACGGGGAGATGCTGTTTACATCAGCATCTCCCCGTTCGTCCTCTCCGTGAGGCGATCGTGGGTATCCCATCGGCGATCGAGTCCGCGGGACCTGCGACCCGACTCACGGAGCTCCCGGCCGGTGCGCACGCAATGGCACGGCGGGGAATTCAAATGGACGTACAGGTACGTCCATTTGCCCAGCCGTGCCATTCTGCCGACGTACATCGGCGTGCACCGGTCGGGAACTGGCTAAAGGGTACGTTCACCTTTACAGAAAAATCTGTAAGGTGAACTTACACTGGACCCCCTCGTCCCACTGACGTGCAGCTCTCCCTTTCTGAGCCCTGCTATCGCCTCCTCCCCTGAATCGGGGCTTAGAATTCCCCCTTGACTTAATCTCCAAAACGTCCCCCATTAGAAGGGACGTTTCGAAGCAATCTAATTGGTCGGCGGCACCTACCAATCAGATCCCGCGTAGCCCGTCCTGTAACAGGGAAAAAGTAGAGAGAATACCGAGGGGATTTCTAAGAACTGATCCGGTGAGGCGGCGATAGCAGGTCTCAGAACAGGAGATCACCGCGCTGCAGGTCAGCGGGACAGGGGGGTTGAGGAGGAGTCCTGTGTAAGTTCACCTTACAGATTTTTCTGTAAAGGTGAACTTACACTTTAAAGTGAATAACTCAACATCATGTTCGCTATATGGACCACTTATGTATTTTATACATGTTGATCATATCCCCCCTTAATCTCCTCCTCTCAAGAGAGAATAGATTCAGTTCCTCTAATCTTTCCTCATAGCTGAGCTCCTCCATGCCTCTTATCAGTTTTGTTGCCCTTCTCTGCACTATCTCCAGTTCCCCGATATCCTTTTTGAGAACTGGTGTCCAAAACTGAACCTTATATTCCAGAAGAGGTCTTACTAATGATTTGTACAGGGACATAATGATATCTCTCTGGAGTCCATACCTCTCTTAATACAAGAAAGGACTTTGCTCGCTTTGGAAACTGCAGCTTGTCATTGCATGTTATTATTGAGCTTATGATCTACCAAAACTCCCAGATCCTTCTCTACTATGGATACCCCCAGTTGTACCCCCCCCTAGTATGTATGATGCATATTCTTAGCCCCCAAGTGCATAACTTTACATTTAACAACATACCTCATTTGCCACTTAATTGCCCAATTTAACAGTGCATTGAGATTGGCTTGTAAGTTGGAGACATCCTGTAAGGATGTTATTCCACTGCATAGATTAGTGTCATCTGCAAAGACAGAAATGATACTTTTAATCCCAGACCCAATATCATTTATACATATATCAAAATAGGTATTTCAATCTGACAGCTCAGGAAGCCAGAAAACTGGACTGCAGCTACTATTAAAAGGTAAAAATCCCTCTCTGGCACACTCGATAAGGCTCAGCCCTACCCGTTACATTGGCAGACCAACTTCATCACAGGGGGCCAAAATCCTCCCCATGATGAATTCGGGCTGCTAAACAATTTAACACCTTCCCACCTGGCCTATAGCAGAATGACAGCCAGGCGGTGGCTTTAAGATCCTGACTGGCCATCATATGACGTCCTTCTCGTGCGCACCCCCTGGGGCGTTCATTACGGCAATCGCTGATGATCTGTGTCCCTCGGACATAGCGCATTACTGATCAGTGTAAAGAGCCGATATCGTCATTTCCTTTCCAGAGCTCTGTCAGTGTCTGAGGAAAGTAAAACCAGCTTTCCAGGTACAGGGGACATTTACACTGATAATCGGTGCAGCCTCATCAGTGCACTTCAGTGAAGGAGAAAAATGATGTATTTACAAAATTTTATAACAGAAACGAAGACTTTTTTGTTTAGCAAATTAAAAAAAAAAAAAAAAAACTAGTGGCGATTAAATACCATGAAAATAAAGCTCTGTCTCAAAAAAATGATAATTTAATTTGGGTACAGTGTTGCATGATCGTGCAATTGTCATTCAAGTGCAATATTGTCCTGGACAGGAAGGGGGCTAAAGTGCCCGGGTTATAAGTGGTTAAATTACAGATTTTAGTAATGCCTTAATGTTCACGGGATGTTTTTACAACCTCTCCTGAACTATTTAACTTAACAGATAAAAACCCACGTTTAAAACGTCAGTTTTGCCGCTTTTGCATTTAGAAGCGTTTGAACACATTTCCGCTCTCCTCCCTCCCCTTCACCCGCCATGTCGGGCTCGTGGATGAGTAAGGGGGGGCTCCAGTACCAGGGATGTGTGAAAGCAATCGGGCAGCAGAGCAGCTTCCCAGATGCTTCCATCTGACAGGCAGGAGTCTGAAGTCACCGGATTGTGTGTGAAACCCACAGATGTCAGGTCCCTATGACGTATGGACCTGGCAGTGAAAGGGTTAGAGCCCTTGCACACTGGGGCGGGGGGCGGCGTCGGCGGTAAAACGCCGCTATTATTAGCGGCGTTTTACCGTCGGTATGTGGCCGCTAGCGGGGCGGTTTTACCCCCCGCTAGCGGCCGAGAAAGGGTTAAATACCACCGCAAAGCGCCTCTGCAGAGGCGCATTGCCGGCGGTATAGCCGCGCCGTCCCATTGATTTCAATGGGCAGGAGCGGTATACACACCGCTCCTTCACCGCTCCGAAGATGCTGCTGACAGGACTTTTTTTACCGTCCTGCCAGCGCATCGCTCCAGTGTGCAAGCCCTCGGGGCTTTCACACTGGGATGACAGCAGCGGCACTTTCGGGGCGGTTTGCAGGCGCTATTATTAGCGCAATAGCGCCTGCAAACCGCCCCAGTGTGCAAGGGCTCTTAGAGGCCAGTGTTTTGGGAGTCTTTTGTCTTGTGGTGTTCTGGAGATGCACACTGAGCTGCACATGTGCAGCTCAGCATAAATTCGGTAAAAAACTGGGAAGGTAAGTTTGTACTGCAGGAAAAAACCTAGCACGTGTCTTCTCAAACAGCCCACAGTTTTCTAAGGCTTCTTTCACACTCATGTTGGAGTTGTGGTGCACCGTTAAGAGCCATACATGTTTAGATTGCTTTTCAGAGGGCGTTTAACAGGCGGTTAGGAGGCAGTATATTGCCTCCTCGCTGCCTGATTTACCCTAAAATACTGCCCTAAAACTGCATGGCATTGCATGTGGTTGTGGCATGGCCCCATTGAACTTGTGCCGCTTGTCAAACTCTGCACCTCAAGTTTAAAATGCCATAGCTGCGGCATGTGAACAGCCACTTTCGGGTAGCCAGCTTGGTGGAAACCGTGGCTCAGCTGCCTGTTTTTACAGCCCCCGACTGAAAGAGACCTAAAAGTTGGGGTTAATTCTGTTGTTCAAAGCAGATGTTTAAAATAACACTTATTGGGAGGATCACCAGGTGGTAATAAAGTTTAAAAAAAATTAAAAAAAGATTGCAGACTGACTGTGACCAGGTTAAATAAAGTTTATTATTTCAAATTAAGTAGTCACCTCCCCTTCACAGACACTCGCCTCCTCCCACAATACCCCACATGACAACTTATTCTTCCGGGTCATAGAGCCTGAACAGCTCCTATTCATAAAATAATGCACACAATAGCAATATTTCTTTATTACATAAGTGTATGAACCTGACTTTGAAATGACATGTTGTTTTGTGTCTGTTATCACAGAGCCGGAACCAACAGCCCTGGGTAGAGTAACAGAAGTGGTACACCTGTGTTTCCGGCCACGTCCCTTCCACTTTGGCTGCAGACCTGAAGGAGTGACACCGCCTGTTGTAATTGTTGCTCACCAGGTGTTTGAGACGCCATGACGGACAGATACACCATTCACAGCCAGCTGGAGCATCTTCAGTCCAAGTATATTGGTACGGGCCATGCAGACACCACTAAGTGGGAATGGCTGGTTAACCAGCACAGGGACTCCTACTGCTCCTACATGGGCCACTTTGACCTGCTCAACTACTTTGCTGTTGCAGAGAATGAAAGCAAAGCCCGGGTGCGCTTCAACCTAATGGAGAAGATGCTGCAGCCATGCGGGCCGCCCGTGGACAAGCCGGATGACTCCTGAGGCTGGGGACAAAGCAAGATGGGGGCTGCAGTGAGACTGAGAGCTGAACATGGGACACTGCTGTGTACTGGGAGCTTTCTCTATTCAGCTTTGGATTGTCATCTTCTGCCCTGACTGATCCCTGTGCTGTGCAGCCTATCAGATGGGATTACAGAGGAACACTGTCATTGACCACACCATGATATGTTTAAGTGTTTCCTCTCTTTTACTTTTTTTATTTTGAAAATAAAATGTTAAAGCAAAGTTTACTGGGGTTTCTTTCTGAGTATGTACAAAGGTGGTTATAGTCCCTTAAGCCAGCCATAGACAAATCGAAATTTGGCCGGTTCAGCAGGAACAGGCTGAATTTCTATCGATCTATGGGCAGATCAAACTATCAACTTCAGTACAGCCAGCCTGTCAGTTTTTTTGTTTTTTTTTTGCCTGATCAGTGGCAATGGCTATAGCTGCCAGCAGTCATCATTGTATTCTGCCTTGGGGAAGGGTTCCCGCCAGTAGAACACATTGGTGCCGTGGGAGAGATTCCCCCATCAACACAGTTAGTGTTAGAAAGTAAGAAAATTGCATAATATATGGCCTGCCTTAGGCCCTTTCACAGTGGCAGAGTCCAGCCATTCAGCAGGGGATCTCTCCTGTCTGCTCTGTTGAGGCAGAATGGCCACAGCCCGTTGTCCTCTATGGGCTGTCGGACAGAAATGGATCGCCTGTCTGTTTCCATCCGACTGTCATTCGATTCAATCTGCCAGATGTATGAGGAATGAATCCCCATCCATCTGTTTTTAGCGGACATGATCGGATGTCAGAAGATGTCAATGGACTTGTGTCCATTTAACATCTGCTGCTCCATAGAGAGCAATGGATGGTCCGATCGGCTCCGCCTGGAAAAATTGACAGGTGGACCCAATCAGTCTCTGTGTGAAAGGGGCCTTAGTCTTTTTTTTTTTTTTTTCTCCCCAGTTAGACTGAATTCACACCTATGCCTGTTTTCCCTTTTTTTTTTTTTTCCAGTGAAATAAAAATACAAAGCTGCGAATTAAGCCTAAATGGTAATTTCCATCATCATGTCTCTTTTGAACAACACTCAGATATACAGTATGCACTGCAAAATAAAAAATGCAGTCTGCAATATTTTTTTTTTTTTTTTTTTTATGTGGTGAGACTCACTAAACAATTCACTGCTTTGAAGTGCCCTTCGTTTTTAATGGCAGCCCAATGCATGGCAATGAATATCTGTGCCTGCTTTGGTAGAAATGGTCCATGCTGGTGCCTTTAAAGAATAAGTGTACTTTAAAACCAAGTGCATTTATCATATTTTTATTTTATTTTTTTCCCCTGACTTAAGGTGGAATTCCAGGCTAAACCCTAATTAAACTTAAAAATGCTCCCTGATCAACACTTCTAACATAGAGGCTAACTACAACATTTTGCTAAGGTGGTATCTGGTCCTGAAAAGAATAGTTTCTTATGTCACAGAAACTTCTCCATTGTGTTTTAGAGATTGAGGACATCAGGGGACAATGTTTCACATATGGTGGCTATGCCCTAAAGTAAAAGGTTTTTGGAATAGAGTTTGATCTTATTTCTTCTCTAGCTAATATTTAAACAAATCCCCAAAACAAGCACTACTTTGCAGCCAAATGGAGAAGATCCCTAAACACTTCAGAAGATTGACATGCTAAATGAACATCTTTCAGCCATATTAAATAAGGTTCAATTATTTGAGAAATCCTGGGATCCATGGACTAAATATGGAACTGTTTCCACTTGAAATTACTTCAAAAATAGAAATGTCAGCACAAGATGCCTTGTGTCTTTAACCTTTTTCCTTTCTTATCTTTTTTATCTTTTTTTTCCTCTTTCCTTTTTTTTTTTTTTTTTTTTTTTTTTTTTAATTTTGGCCACATAAGGTCTTTGTTGGACCCATTGTAATATTCACCTACAATCTTAGGATGACAAACTCATCTGCATTTGTTTACAAAAGCTTATTAGACTTCATGTACATTTAAAGTGATTGTAAAGTCTTGTTGTTTTGTTATTTTGTATAGGAAAAATCGCGGACCCCTGACCTGGCCCCCCCCCCCCCCCCCCAGCTGACTTTTGACTGCAGCGGGTGCCATTGGTGCCACTGCTGTGTCTCTTTCAGGCTGCTCCCCTCCAGTCACATAATCTCCGCCTGTGGCGGCAGCAAGTGAAAGGAGAAAGCACTCGACAATAGTTGGTAATGTCTGGGAGTGTGATGTTGCCTATAGACTATGGCCCATTCATTGTTAGCGTTCCCTCCTCTTGCTGTTGGCTGATAGAGGTCAGTCAGCATAGGTGCTACTAGAGAGGAGGGAGCATTTTTAAGATTGGTTAGGTTTAGCCTGGTATGCTACTTTAACCACTTCAGCCCCGGAAGGATTTACCCCCTTCCTGACCAGGCCGTTTTTTGTGATACGGCTCTGCGTCGCTTTAACTGACCATTGCGTGGCCGTGCGACGTTGTACGCAAACAAAATATGTCCTTTTTTCCCCTCAAATGAAGCTTTCTTTTGGTGATATTTGATCACCTGCGTTTTTTTTTTTTTTTTTCGCTTTAAACAAAAAAGAGCGACGGATCGGACACTTTTGACACTACGTTGGGACCGTTGACATTTATACAGCGATCAGAGCTTAAAATAGCCATTGATTACTATATAAATGTCACTGGCAGGGAAGGGGTTAACACTAGGGAGCGATCAAGGAGTTAACTGTGTTCCCTAGGTGTGTTCTAACTGTAGGGGGATAGGACTGACTAGGGAAGGAGAGAGATCAGTGTTCGTACTTAGTATGAACACACGATCTGTCTCCACTCCCCTGAGAGAACCGGGATTTGTGTGTTTACACACACAGATCCCGGTTCTCGCTCTGTCACGAGCGATCGCGGATGCCCGGCAGTCATCGAGTCCGCCGGGCATGTGCATCGGCTCCGTGGACTTGCGGTGGGCGCGTGCGCCTGCTGTGACATCTTAAAGGAGCGACATACTGCTATAAAAGCATTTTAGTAATATTCTTTATCAGTATACCAGTATAACTGCGGCTGGTCGGCTAGTGGTTAAAGGATGAGTTTACCTTTGGTAACATGTTACACCTATTTTTACGGTGAAACATGTAACATGTTCCCAATTCTGCAGTCACTGCCGGATCCCCCCTCCCTGTGACAGCAGTACATTTTTGAGCCCTTTTTTTTGGAATAAAATATAATTCATATACAGTATGGACAGCTTTTAGAACAGTTCTTAAACTACCTACTGCGTCAATTTAATTAATCTATGCAAGACCCTAGAACAGAAGTGCTTCTTCATGCAAGGAATTTATATTGTTTCCTTGTGCTGGGTGTTCTGATAATCTAAACAAGCATGTCTGTTTCATTAGGATTGTTGTGGCCTGTTTCCAGCACAGCAGCCTCTTTATGTTTACAGTACAATTATCTGTGGGGTGGTTCTGCAAGCTTGGCAGGGAGTTCATACCCACCATCTTATGCCAAGTACAGTTTTCTCTGTACTGCAAATATGAGTGGCAATACCAGCCACAAGACCCCCAACAAGGCCGCTGGACTGGGGATTTTAACCCCTTCCACATCCTCTATATATATATATTTTTTTTTTTTTTTTTGTTTTTTTAATAAAGATTTTATCTGTTATATTTTTTATATTTTTGTATGCATAGAATGCACTTTTGGGTTAAGTTCTTTGTATTTGGATGGCAGATAGCAAGTCTAATTTAATCTGTTGTTTTTTTTTCTGCACAATAAAAAAAATTGTGTAGAATACTTGGTTTTACTTCAAATGACAGTTGGGAATAGGCAGTTACATTTAAAAAAAAAATACAATGTAAAATTAACAAGGGACATCAACATAGTTGTATCTTTGATCTTAAAAACTCCAGGATAATGGTGTTGTGGTAACTTGCACCAAAAAAAAAAAAAAAAAAAGCATTAGAGTAATATTCTTTATCAGTATTACCAGAAAAGCAGCTTCATTATTATCCCATTAAAGAACAAGAGAATTGTGCGCTGCATTTAGATATTTCATGATTTGCCACATCACGAATGTTAATTCTCTATTATGAGCGCTAGTTTACAAGACCAACCGCTTCCTGCTCGTTCCTTGCTTCCGAGCATGCGCGTTTGTACTTTCGACTTTTGTGTGACGGATTTGTGTACTGACCATACGAAAATCTGACATCAAACCGTTGTCCGCCGAAAATTTACTAGCATGTCATCCAACATTAGTTGGACAACAATTGTCAAAAGGAACATACTAACGTTAGGATTTTAGGACAACAGTCTGTCAACAGATAATCCCCTGCCAACTATCGCATTGTGTGTACGAGGCTTTAGCCTTTCCCCCTGGGCTTCAGTGAGTGTCAGTCACCGCTGCTGTGTCCTTTGTGGTGCACAATACTTCCACAGAGCCAGGTTTATCTGCATGAGAAAGAGTGATTGCCGAGCCTTCCCCCTATGCAAATTGAATAACAGGACTAATAAACTGTAGCTAAAAGTATACTGTAGGTTGTTGTGTTGTTTTGTGTGTGTGTAGAAATGACTTGGTGTGTTCCTTTTTATAGTAGGTGATAATTTGTGCCATATTATCCGCTTATATAGGAGTAATAAGTAGTATAAAACGGTAGCTTAGACTAGCTTCTTATGCTGTCCAGTCGGAGTCAACATCTGGTTTGCTGTCAACTGATCGCATTTGGACAAAGCTTTGTGTATTATGCCGCGTACACACGGTCGGACTTTTCACCTGCAAAAGTCCGACGGACGCCGCCGGACCAAGTCCGGCGGACAATCCGACCGTGTGTGGTCTCCATCGGACTTCCGACGGACCGTTTCGGGCGGAAATCCGACGTACTTTAGATTTGAAGCCTGCTTCAAATCTTTACGTCGTACCTCCGCCGGACTCAGTTCCTGTCGGAAAGCCCGTTCGTCTGTATGCTAGTCCGAAGGACCAGATACGACGGAGGAGCAGGTTACTGCATCTCGCGCTCGCTGCAATAGGAAAAACTAATTTTCCCATTGCGGCGAGCGCGGGGGGCATCCCAGGCCCTTAGGTCTGGTATGGAGTCCCAGCATGCCCAGGGACTGTGACATCATATGGGGGCGGGGTCTCCGCCTATATAAGTCACAACGCAGCCGTCAGAGACCAGTCCAGCCGGAGAGAGCGTCGTGTCAACATCTGGGGGAAGAGAAGAGAAGAGAACACAAGAAGCCAAGAAGTCCGGACCTCCGCTGACAATAGAGCTACCTGAAGACAGCGGAGGGGCCGGCCGAAGACCTGGGACACCGGGAGAAGAGGCCGGAGAGCGGAGAAGAACCAACCGGACGCCGGGAGAAGATGTACCAGAGGGACCCCCGAAGACGGAAGAAGACCCCCCCCCGGAGCTGTTTAATAAATTATTTTAAAAACCTGTGTTGTGTTTTATTATTGACACTTTTTACCTAGGTGAATGGGTAGGGGTACCATGTACCCCATACTCATTCACATAGGGTGGGGGGGCCGGGATCTGGGGGCCCTCTTATTATAGGGGGCTCCCGGATTCCGATAAGCCCCCCGCCCGCAGACCCCAACAACCAACGGCCAGGGTTGTCGGGAAGAGGCCCTTGTCCTCATCAACATGGGGACAAGGTGCTTTGTGGTGGGGGGGGCACCGCAAGGCGCCCCCTCCCCCAAAGCACCCCCCCATGTTGAGGGCATGCGGCCTGGTACGGTTCAGGAGGGGGGGGGCGCTCGTTCGTCCCCACCCCCTTTCCTGACCGGCCGGGCTGCGTGCTCGGATCGGGGTCTGGTATGGATTTTGGGGGGACCCCCACGCCGGTTTTTCGGCGTAGGGGGTTCTCCTTAAAGTTCCATACCAGACCTAAGGGCCTGCGACGGGGCTCGCAAGGTTTCAATCTCGCCAAAAAAAGCGGCGAGATTGAATTCCTTTTCTAGTCCCGTCGTACGCAAGTCACGTTCAAAATGAACGGACTTGTCCGTGTGTGGGAAAGTCCGTTCATTCTGAAAGTCCGGCGGAAGTCCGTCGGGAAGACCGGATTCCGGAAAGTCCGGCCGTGTGTAGGCAAGTCCGGCCGTTCAGAAAGTCCGGCGGTAGTCCGCCGGAAGTCTGGCGGCAAGTACGTCGGACCTAGCTTTCTAGAAAGTCCGACCGTGTGTATGCGGCATTAGTTTAGATAAACAAAATGTCTGTTAAATGTCAATCACTGTCGAGTGGGTGTGGCAGTGATGTGCTGTCTCCATCTGACTCCTCACACAGGCCAGTGCAGGGCAAGATGAAAAAAACCAAGGATGGCCATTCCCCTATTTTTTTCTTTCCATTTTTAAGGTAAACCCTCAAATAAATGGTAAAATAATGGAAGAAAGCTGCACAGCATGTGATAGGAGACTGTAAATATCTGGATTGCTAAAGTTCTAATTTAAGGTGGAGCGTCACTCTCCCAATCAACATTGATTATTTTTGTTCCATTAGTAAATAGATGGGAAAGTACTGTATATAGTATTAACTTGTTTTAAACTTTTTTTTTTTTTTTTTTTAATAAGTAACAGAAATCAAAGTTTACAAAATAGAACGAATCGTAAAGTCAATAAGCATTACATAGCATATCAATTGGAAGGACCTTGTAGTAAAAAGGAGGAGCTATATAGTTACATTAACATTAAACAATCTAAATCGCCTCCTAGTTGTGTGATATCCATCTAAATGTACAGTTTACTGATAAACAACAGCAGGTACAGCCGAAGAATCGTAGGAGCTAATTATTTCTAGTTGAAAGTAGAGTATATCACAGCTCAATGAAAAGTTATCGCAAGAGGTTATTTTTTTTCTTTTATATTTCTTCAGTTACTTCTTATTTTTTGCCTAGGCAAATGATGTCGTACATCTCAGGAGTCTTGAGGGGAGGAGGAGGGGTTTTCTCAGCTAAGCACACCCTCCTGCCTGCATGCTTGAGCTAAGGGCAGATGGATTCCAAGAGGTGAATCATGAATCACCTGCCCTTACTCAAGATAGCCATGGCCAGAAATGCTGGGGGATGTTTTTCAAAGTGATTTCTCAACAAAATAAAGTATGGCCACATGGATGGATGGGGGAGTTTGCTTTGAATAATAAAAATAATTTAAATAGTTTTTTGTTTGTGGTGCTCAGATGCAGTAAAGATCGGCTTTAGCCCGGGTTCACACCACAACGGGCTGCGGATCGCACAGGAGCGCTGTGCGTCCCTGTTCACCGTTTCAGGGACGAATCAGGGCCGATTCTATGCCTGAATTCGGCCCTGAAACGCAGCCAAAGACGCACAGCGTTTTTGTGCAGTGCGCACCGCAGCCGCCCCGGAGATATGTGAACTGGCTCCATAGGGAGCCAGTCACATTCTCCTGCTATGCGAATTAGAGGTGCGGAAACGCACCTCTAATTCGCATAGGTGTGAACCCGGGCTCAAGGTTCTGCACACTGCTTTGTGGTCAGCCACACTATTGTTCTTTATAGTTGCTCCAGCCTTGGTCTTGTGTCTTGCCCACCCATCTTTTCTGGGGCTACATTTGGACATCCCCATACTGCTTCTTCATAGAAAATCACTATACCCATCGGAGTATAAGGCATTCATGCTGATAAATGTATTATTTATATTGTATATAGCCAAAACTCTTTCTTTGGACAGAGTAAGGAAGCATTGGAACCTGGAATATGCGAGCGCTGACTCCATGTAGTAAATCCACTGGTGTATGCAGTACTGCATGTTTCCAGAAGTCCATGGGCGATAGTGGCTACCAGCATTTAGTGGAGAACTCAGAGATGCTCAGACACACTCGGAGACACTCCCAGCTGGGTGGGGCGAGCGTAACGTGCGTCAGAGCACCCGAAAGTGTCAACAGTTCCAGAGTGTCTCCCAAGTTCTCCAGGAAGCACTGGGAGCCACCAGCGCCCCCTGCACCTCTGGCAACATATAGTACTGCAAACACCAGCGCCCCCACACCTGTGGCCACATACAGTACTTCATACACCAGCAGTGGTTGTGGAACAAATAATCTGAGTTTCCATTATTTCTCATGGGGAAACTTTCTTTGATATACGAGTGCGTTGGATTATAAGCATGCTTCTGGAACGAATTATGCTCGCAATCCAAGGTATTACTGTATCTAAATTGTGATTTTAGACAGAATTACATGCCAACTTGTTCTAACAGTAATTATACCTTCCTGACTGTCTAATTGCACTATTCCTCTATGCAGGAAACTTCCAGTGTGAACATAATGCCTGTTCCTGTTGCATAAGGAAATTATGACATGCATGACATTTACACTCATTGGTATGATGCCAGGAAGCTTTGTACCTAGTGTTCTTCTTCTAACAGTCCTCCTAGCAAGCTTCTGACATCTGTTCTGTGCAGATTGAGAAGCTTGATGTATGGAATTTTCTGTAACTAATTCCCAAAATGCACTGTCTATTTTATTCCCTCACATGTTTTTCCATTCCTACCCAGCATTTCTTAGCTTTGAGTTTTATTTTTCCTCTAAATTCTGAATGATGTCACTCTGTAACTGGCTTCAAAGTCATAACTGTAAAGTGAGAAGAATGCCTTACTGGATGTCTGTTTCTTTTGATTCACTTAACATATTGGGGCTTGGTTTTTTTAAAAAGTTCAATGGGATTTTATTTCATTTTCTTCATGTGAAATATTTTTTTACTTTTTAAAATATTTGTAAAGCTCATCTGGTAGGGAACTAGAGCTGCTCTTTGTATACAGCACGCTGCTGCATTGTTGTGCCCTAAATGGTGTGCACCAAAAGCACCACACTTCCACTGAAGTAGTTAATAAAAGCTTGGCAATCACCCCCCCCCCCCCCCAAAATAAAAATGATGCACGGCCTAAAATGAGAGGCAAGCAGGTCTTGCAGGACAAAGGGATGGTGATGCCAACAGAAATAAACTGGAAATCCAGTTCAGCTTCTGCGAGTAGAGGAGGTGGATTTGCATTTGGGCCTGATCTCATTTCTACAATACTGTCCTAGTGCTGGTCAATTTCTACCAAACCATCATTTTTTTTTTTTTTACTGTTTTACAACATTTACAAAACTACTTTTCCTGGTCAATGCAGACTTAGTACCGCTTGATGAAAACACAATTGTCATTGCTGATAAAAAAAAACACCTTTAAATACTCTTTTTAAACTGATATGATGCAAATAATAGTGGACTGGGGTGCTGATAAAAAAATCCATACCCTAAAATAAGTTGCCACAGTATGCTATCGCTGAGACTGTCAGTAAAAGTCATGCTGTTCCATAACACCACATACCATTTTAAGGCATCACTTAAAGTGGAGCTCCACCCAAAAGGGGAAGCTCTACTTGTCTGCCTCCTTTCCTCCCAGTTGCCACATTTGGTACCTTTTGGGGAGCAGGGGGGAGCAAGTACCAGGTACTCGCTCCCACTTCCAGCTGAATTCACCACGGTGAACTCAGCCAGAAGTCTGTCCCCCCCTCATTCTTCCCCCACAGCCAGCCCATTCACAGACCGCAGTGTGCTTCACACATGCACTGTGGGGAACCAGCTGTGAAGCCGTAAGGCTTCACTGCCGGCTTCCCTTAGTGAAAATGGAGGCAGCAGCACCTGATAGCCAATTGAAAAATCGGCTCAGGTGAGGACACCGCTGGATTCCCAGACAGGTTAGTGTCCTAATATTAAAAGTCAACAGCTATAGTATTTGTAGCTGCTAACTTTTAATTGTTTTCTGCAGGAGCCTGGAGTTCCTCTTTACACTTTAAAGGATTTGTGATATTTACATGTCACCCTCAAAGCCAAGTAAAAAGGCCCTCCTCCTGCTGTATCTTGAGTTTAAAAAGTTTGCATTGGCAAAGGTCACCCACAAGAGTGCCCAACTCTCTGTGCTATTTGTTTGGCAATATTTGCCCAGCAGCCCCACAGGGGGAAACGTGCAGATTTTTTTACTTACTGTATGGCATTGCCACACTCTTGGGGAATCGAACCACAGTGGATTTTCTTATTTGTAGTTGTCATGCTGGTGCTTTGACTTGAAAATCCCAGAGCCAACACTTGTCAGAAAGAAAGGTCAGGAAAAATTCATATTTTATGTTATTACTGTAAACTTAGCTAAAGTCATATTTGATGAGAGCCGTACTTTCTCTAGCTTGTTGTTTAATTGTCTTTTATATTCAGATTTATAAATTATCGCTTTAAATGTCATTTGTATAGAAGGGAATGTGATTAGAATGCTTGCTTAATTAATGCTTATGGAGAATCTAGTGCTTTCAGTCAGGTCAGACCTGATCCATGGGGGTTGATTTTCCGACGTCAATTAGACTGCTCAATTTGCAAGTTAATTTTCTCCAGAGCTTAGTAAATGAGGTGAAGCTCTGTTGACTTCCATCATCCAATCATGTGCAAGCAAAAAATTCTGTTTTAATTTTCCTTGCATGTTATTTGGTATGTTTTGCAAAATACATTTTTGCCTCCTTCACTAAGCTCTGGGGAAAATCTCTTTGCAAAGTGCAACTTCCCTTGCAAACTGAACAGCCTATTTGCCTTTAGTAAATCTTTAGTAAATCAACTCCATAAGGTTTGATTTACTGAAGAAATACATTTTTCACTTAGCCTCGTAAAGCGGTATTCACGTATACAATTATGTGCAAAGTTACATTCCTTTTTTTTTTCTCTGCAAATGATTGGGCGTGCAAAGCGAATAATGTTTCACATGTCTCATCCAGTGTACCAACCTCAGACACACATTGAGAATGCATTGTGGAGACATTCTTTTAACTTGTCTTGAATTGTACTATAACTGCAAACAAGGAAGGCCAACAAGATCCCATATCTGATTCAGTGTCTTCACTTCCAGGAGCCATACATGATAACGTCTGTTTTGAAGTGCACTCATGAATTCGCTGGAGATTCCAAATTCCTGCAAGCCAGCACCATCTGTATGGTTATTATATCATATTATATTTAGCCAAGGCATGTCCAACCCCTCATTACATGTGTCTCGAGACAATCAGTTAAAGAAAGGATAATGCACATCCATAATGCCTTCCTTGAGCTCAGTTCTGGTCTGGAGACCCAATCTATTTGCATGATATCTAAACAGATGCAGAGGCCGCCTTGTAGGAGCTAGTGATTTCCAAAGATTGCATAAGTAGACTGCAGCAATGAAATCATCATTTATGGCTACTGCAGGTAAAGACATTGAATCAAGCAGATGTGTTAAGTTCCTTGCTGAGGAAAATGCAGAGTTAACATAGTATATTCTCAAAGTTGATTGGTATTCCAAGATATACACCAAACAGCCATAACTATATGATCACCCACCTAAAATTGAATAGGTCCGCTTTTTACTACCAGAACAGCCCTGGATGGATGCCACTGGACATCTAAAGGTATGCTGTGGTATCTGGCACCAAGCCATCAGTAGCCAATCCTCTAATTCCTGTAAGTTGTGAGGTCAGGCATCCATGGATTGGACTTGTTTTTCCAGCACCTCCCACAGATGTTTAATTAGACTGAGATCCAGAGAATTTGGCGGCCAAGTCATCACCTTAAACTTGTTTTTGTGATCCTCAAACCATTCTTGAACCATTTTTGAGTGTGGCAGGGCACATTATACTGCTGAAAAAGGGACACTGCCATCAAGGAATTCCGTTTTCATGAAGGGGTGTACATGGTCACCAACAATGTTTAGGTAGGTGGTACGTGTCAAAGTAACATCCACTATCACAGGTGGAACTGGATTCTTTATTCAACCTTACCGTCTATGTAACGTGAATGGCAGGACCCCAAGTTTTCCAACAGAACATTGCTGAAAGCATCACACTGTCTCCACCAACTTGACTTCTTCCCATAATGCTTCCTGGTGCCATCTCTTCTCCAGGTAAGTGACTCACATCCACTCAGCCATCCACATGAAAACGTTGACCAAAACTTGTACCAAGGTACCTTCTTCCATTCTGTGGTCCAGTTGTAAAGCTCACATGCCCATTGTAGGCACTTTTGGCTGTAGAGACGGGTCAGAATGGGCACCCTGGCTGGCCTTCAGCTACGCAGCCCCATACACAACAAACTGCAATGCCATTTGTTTCTGCTTTCAAGACATAAACTTCATGGGCAACAAGTTTATTTACTGCCTAAGACAGTGGGGAAAAATTATTTGATCCCCTGCACATTTAGTAAGTATGCCCACTTACAAAGAAATAAAGGGTCTATCATTTTTATCATAGATGTATTTTATATGATAGGGACAGAATATCAACCAAAAATCCAGAAAAAAACACATAAAAGAAATGCTATTAATTAAGTTGCAGTTCAGTGAGTAAAATAAGTATTTGATCCCCCAAAAACATGACTTAGTAGCTGGTGGAGAAACCCTTGTTGGCAAGCACAGAGGTAAGATGTTTCTTGTAGTTGGTGACCAGGTTTGCACACATCTCAGGAGGGATTTTGGTCCACTCTTCTTTACAGATCTCTAAATCCTTAAGGTTTCTTGGCGGTTGCTTGGCAACTCGAAGTTTCAGCTACCTCCATACATTTTCTATAGGATTAAGGTCTGGAGACTGACTAGGCCACTCCATGACCTTAATGTGCTTCTTCTTGAACCACTCCTTTGTTGCCTTGGCAGTATGTTTTGGGTCATTGTCATGCTGGAAGACCCATCTTCAGTGTTCTGGCTGGGGGAAGAAGGTGCTCATCCAAGATTTTAGAATACATGGCCCCGTCCATTGGCCCCTCAATGGGGCAGAGTCAGCCTGTACCTTTAGCAGAGAAACAGCCCCAAATGCATCATGTTTCCACCTCTCTGCTTGACTGTAGGGATGGTGTTTTTAGGGTCATAGTCAGCATTTTTCTACTTCCAAACATGGCTAGTCAAGTTAATGCCAAAGATCTCAATTGTGGTCTCATCTGATCACAGCACTTCCTCCAAATTCTTCTCTGAATCATTTACATGTTCATTTGCAGGACTGTACATGTGCCTTCTTGAGGAGGGGGACTTGCTGTGTTTGGAGGAAAAAATGTGCTCACTATGACCCCAAGAACACCATCCCAACAGCCAAGCATGGAGGTGGAAACATTATGCTTTGGTGCTGTTTCTCTGCTAAAGGTGCAGACCGACTTTGCAGCATTGACGGGCCAATGGACAGGGCCATATATTGTAAAGTCTTGGATGAGAATCTTCTTCCCTCAGCCAGAACACAGAAGATGGGTCATGGATGGGTCTTTCAGCATGACAATGACCCAAAACATACCGCCAAGGCAACAAAGGAATGGCTCGAGTAAAAACACATTATGGTTAGGGGTGGGCCGAACACCCCCTGGTTCGGTTTGCACCAAAACATACCGAACAGGCAAAAAATTCGGCAGAACACACAAACACCGTTAAAGTCTATGGGACACAAACATGAATAATCAAAAGTGCTCATTTTAAAGGCTTATATGCAAGTTATTGTCATAAAAAGTGTTTGGGGGCCCGGGTCCTGCCCCAGGAGACATGTATCAATGCAAAAAAAGTTTTAAAAACAGCCTTTTTTTGGGAGCAGTGATTTTAATAATGCCTAAAGTGAAACAATAAAAGTGAAATATTCCTTTAAATTTCGTACCTGGGGGGTGTCTATAGTATGCCTGTAAAGTGGCACATTTTTCCCGTGTTTAGAACAGTCCCTGCACAAAATGACATTTCTAATGGAAAAAAAGTCATTTAAAAGTACTCGCGGCTATAATGAATTTTCGGTCTTGGCAATACAGATAAAAGTCATTGAAAAAAACGGCATGGGATCCCCCTAGTCCATTACCAGGCCCTTTGGGTCTGGTATGAATATTAAGGGGAACCCTGAACCAAAATTTAAAATAAAAAATTGTGTGGGGTCCCCCAAATTCTATACCAGGCCCTTCAGGTCTGATATGGATATTAAGGGGAACCCCGCTCCAGAAATTTTAAAAAAATGGCATGGGGGTCCCCCTCAAAATCCATACCAGACCCTTCAGGTCTGGTATGGATTTTAAGGGGAACCCCGCACCAAAATTTTAAAAAAATTGCGTGGGGTTCCCCCCAAGAATCCATACCAGACCCTTATTTGAGCACACAACCTGGCAGGCCGCAGGAAAAGAGGGGGGGATGAGAGATCGCCCCCCCGAACCATAAAAGGCCACATGCCCTCAACAATGTTTGCCCGTATAATGTTTGGTGTTCTGCAGAACATCCGAACAACCAAAGTTCGGCCCGAACTTATGCTCGGGCTGAAGCGTTCGCCCATCCCTAATTATGACCATGGAGTGGGTTAGTCAGTCTCCAGACCTTAATCCTATAGAAAATTTATAGAGGGAGTTGAAATTTCGAGTTGCCAAGCAACAGCAACCTTAAGGATTTAGAGAAGATCTGTAAAAAAGAGTGGACCAAAATCCCTCCTGAGATGTGTGCAAACCTGGTCACCAACTACAAGAAATGTCTTACCTCTGTGCTTGCCAACAAGGGTTTCTCCACCATGTACTAAGTCATGTTTTGCTTGGGGATTAAATACTTTTTTACTCACTGAACTGCAACTCAATTTATAACATTTTTATCGTGTTTTTTTTTCTGGATCTTTGGTTGATATTCTGTCTTTATCATTTAAAATACACCTATGATAAAAATTATAGACCCTTCATTTCTTTGTAAGTGGGCAAACTAACAAAAGCTACAGGGAATCAAATAATTATTTTCTGCACTGTATATCCCACCAACTTTCAAATGCCATTGTAACTAGATAATCAGTGGTCATTACTTACCTGTCAGTGGTCATAAAATTATAGCTCATTAAGGAGATTTCCCCTCACTTCCTGTCCTGTAGTGAGAGGATATCTTTCCAGTGTGAGGGAAACCCCTATTATTTTTATATATCAAGTGTCCCCATTAGAAGATTTCCCCTTCATTCCTATTCTGTTGGCAACTGAAAATTTTGGATTTATCTTCATTTTTATTCCCAGTGAGATTGGTGATCAGGACAAATACAGAAGGTGAATCTCTCTAACAAGGACACAGGGAGGAATAAAAAAAAATTGCATGTGTTCTAATCCCTCCACTCTATACAAAACAACAAAAAGTTTTGCCTTTAGTTACAATTTAAAGTGCACCTGTGATCATTAACCCCTTGGCACCAACTCCCACCAGTTCTTTAGACCCCTTTCACACTGCTTTGTTGTGAATTTGTTGTGACAATGTTGAGGCGGAGACCGTTACTGGATTTGACTTTACTCTAGTGTCAGTGAAGGAAGCCATAGGATGGGAGGAGGCAAAACAGACCCCTGGCAAGTTTCAGAAGTACTTCCCTAATCTATAGAGGGAACCAGATTCCTTTCCCTTTATCCAAGAACTGGAAGATCTCATCAAGGATGAGTGGGAGAGAATGGACAAGAGAGCTAATCTGAATAATAGATTTACTAAACTGTATCCTTTGAAAGAACAAAAGGTGAATTCGCTATCCCAACCACCGGTTGGTCGATGCTTCCTTGATGCGACTTGCAAGACACATTACTTTACCCATAGAGGATGCAATAACTTTCCGGGACATGTTGGATCAAGACATGAAAAAAGCATATTGCACAGCAGGTGGCGCATGTATACCTGCAATGGCATCAGCTGTAGTAGGAAAAGCGATTTCTGGTTGGTCTGCCAATATAGAGAAATCTGTTCGTGAGGGGGTTGACCAGGAGAAGATAATCAGTTCTCTTCAAGAATTGAAACTGGCAGGTGATTTTGTGGCAAAAGCTGCAGTGGATGTAATTCGTTCCTCTGCCAGGGCTATGCTGGCATCAGTTATGGCCAGAAGAGCTCTATGGCTCAAGCCATGGGTGGTAGATGCTGCATCAAAGTCTAACTGGTGCAAGATCCCTTATAATGGAGTTAACCTCTTTGGATCAAAGCTGGATTTGGCAATCTCCAAAGTAACAGGTGGAAAGTCGGGCCTGATTCTTTCTGACCGGTGTCCCAAACCACAGAAGGGTCCTACCTTTAAACGCAATCTCCTGGAGAGATACAGGGAGGCAAAGACATACAGACCAGGTAGAGAATTCAAAAGGAATTGGAAGAATCCACAATCATCCTTTTTGAGACTTCAGAAGTCTAAGACCACCTCGTCAGGGGAAAACCAGAAGTCTTTTTGAGAGTGCACTCATCCTACCTGGGAGAGTGAGAGCCAGACTCAAAAAATTTGAGCAGGTATGGATGGAACACATAAAGGACGCGTGGACACTGTCCACAGTAAAGTACAGTCACAAATGGAAGTTTATAGAAGAAACACCAAAAAAACATTTTCAGTCAACCAGACTGCCATCTCCAATCAAGAGGAGATTACTGCTCAAGTATGTGGCGGAGCTAGTAATGAAGGGGGAAATACTGGAAGTTCCAATTTCCCAAAGAGGAAGGGGGTATTACTCCCCTCTATTCCTGGTAAGGAAAAAGGAGACTTATGGCCTGTTATGGACCTAAAGGGACTCAACAAAAGCATGCAAGTAGAAGCTTTCAAAATGGAGAGCCTCCAATCAATTTTGTTAGCTGTAAACTTAGGAGGTTGGATGCTTTCTGTAGAGTTATTGGATGCTTATCTTCAAGTGCCCATGCACCCCACTTTTCAAAAGTATCTGCGATTCTCGATCAACCATCATTATTTCCATTTTCAGTGTGTCCCGTTCGGTATCTCCTCCGCTACCAGGACATTTACCAAGACTCTTCATTATTTAGATAATATCCTGCTCTTAGCGGACAGTCAGGAAACACTGATTCTTCATCGAGATATACTGATCAACACACTTCAAAGTTTCAGGTGGTTGATCAATTGGAAGAAGAGCAGTCTTCAGCCCACTCAAAATATGACTTTCTTAGGGGCGGAACGCGACACGTAATTAAACAGAGTCAGCATACCTCAGGAAAAGATAGGGCCCTATTACAGAAGATAAGGAAGCTAATGGCGGCAAGATATCTTCCAGCAAGAATCCGTCTGAGCATTCTAGGGTCAATGTCAGCCACTCTACCGATGATCCAATGGGCACATTGGCATATGAGGACATTGCAATACTCATTCCTTACCCAGTGGAGGGGAACATCAATGCTCCAGTTGATCACCATTCATCGAACCATGAAGCAGTCAATTTGGTGGTGGATGCATACAAACAATCTAAGGAGACACAGACCAATAGTCCACCCAGAACCCGAGGTGATCACCTCAGATGCCAGCCAGTCAGGTTGGGGAGCCCATTATCGGAACCAGGCGGCTCAAGCACAATGGCAATTCCAAGCAAGGGATCTGGTATCAAATGTCCTAGAGCTCAGAGCAGCCTTCCAGGCTCTCCTAGCCTTTGGCCCATCCTTGAAGGGGAAGAGTGTTCTAGTCCGGATGGACAACAAGGTGGCAGTAACGTATATACAGAGACAAGGATGTACCAGAAGCAGTACATTGTTGGAGGAAGTCCATCCCATCCTAGAATGGGCTCAGATATTTCTATTAGATCTGCGAGCAGTATATGTCCCAGCAGCTCAGAACCTGCTAGCCGACTGTTTGAGCAGGGAGTTCTTATCAAACAACGAATGGTCCCTGAACCTACAAGTCTTCAATCTCCTGACCCAAACTTGGGGAATTCCGGAAATCAATCTGGCAGCAACACCCTCAAACACAAAGTGTCAGAGGTTCCTTTTGAGAGCGGCATACCCATCTGCGGAGGGAGTGGACTGCCTTCTCCATCAGTGGAACTTCCAATTGGGGTACATATTTCCAACGCCTTTGATTGTGAGGTTCCTATCGAAGCTCAGGAGATCTTCGGCATCAGTGATAGTGATCATTCTTTTTTGGTCCAGGAGGCCTTGGTTTACGACTCTGCTACAGCTCAGTCTGGGGGACCCACTACCTCTTCCATTATCACAAGATCTTCTTCACCAAGGTCAGTTCCTCCATCCAGCCCCAGAGAAGCTCCATCTGATGGCCTGGATGTTTATAGGATCAGGTTCCTAGAGCAAGGTTGCTCACAGGAGGTCGTTTCAATATTACTCCAGGCTAGGAAATACACAACTAATGTCACTTATGACAGAATATAGGACAAGTTCATGTCAATAGCCCAGCAGAATGGTTGAGACCCTTTATCTCCAGAAGTGCCACAAATTTTGGAATTCCTTCAAGCAGGTTTATCCAGAGGGTTCAATTCAAGTACACTCAAAGTACAGGTTTCAGCTCTTTCAGCTAAGACGGATGTCAAGTGGGCCAATCACCCTCTTCTTATACAATTTATAAGAGCGTGTGTCAAGATCAGGCCTCCAAGAAGACCGACTTTCCCAGCATGGGTATTATCGATAGTCCTGAAAACCCTATCGGAGTCTCCTTTCCATCCAGCTGATTCAATCACACTATGGAACTTAACTTTAAAACTAACATTTCTTATAGCTATCACTTCTGCTAAAAGAGTTTCAGAAATATAGGTGTTAATGATTTCAGAGCCATGCATGGTCTTTTACCCAAACAGGGTGGTACTGAAACCCTCAGAAAAATCCACTCCAAAGGTGCCATCATCCTTCCATTACAATCAAAAAATCAATCTTCCATCATTTACAGATAATCAAGGTCAACCACACGCTTTGGATGTTAAGACTACTATTAGAAATTATCTATCAGCTACAGTCTCTTTCAGGAAGACCCAAAGTCTATTAGTGATTCCCCATGGGGGGAGAAGAGGCCAGATGGCATCATCCCGCACCATCGCATCTTGGTTGGTCAAGACAATCAAGAAAGCTTATGACATTCAGAATCTGCCGGTACCTGACGGCATCAGGGCTCATTCAACAAGGGCAGTGGCAGCTTCCTGGGCAGCGTATTGCAGGGTGTCTTGCAGGGCAGCTAACTGGTCCTCCAGGCATACATTCATGTCCCACTATAGAGTGGATTTGGCTCAGTTATCAACTGTAGATTTTGGAAGAGCCATTGTTCGAGCCAATTCTTCAGCTATATAATAAACACTACTACTTTAACTTGCACCCACCCGACTGGCGAGTTATTTCCCAGTGTGTGCTGCCATGATGCGTCAGGAAAACGGAAAATTGTATACTCACCTTTCCGTAATTTTCCTTTCCTGACGCATCCCCATGGCAGCACACAGCATCCCACCCCTTCTTTTGGATGATAGTTACAGAGAATGAAGTGGGGTGCCTCTCCTTCAAATTTATAGCTAACCAATCCTGTCAGGTTGTGGGGGCGGAGTCACAACCCAGTGTGTGCTGCCATGGGGATGCGTCAGGAAAGGAAAATTACGGAAAGGTGAGTATACAATTTTCCGTTTTTCCTCTTCCAAATCTGAGGTAAAATAGTTAACCACTTCAGCCACGGAAGGATTTGTCCCCTTAATGACCAGAGCATTTTTTACAATTTGGCACTGCGCTGCTTTAACTGGTAATTGCGCGGTCATGCAATGCTGTACCCAAACGAAATCTGCGTCCTTTTTTCCCACAAATAGAGCTCTCTTTTAGAAAATTTTGAGAAAAAAAATATATTTTCTACTTTTTGTTATAAACAAAATAAAATAAACTCAATTTTAGTCATACATTTAGGCCAAAATGTATTCAGCCACGTTTTTTTTCTCACAAAGTTGTCACTAAATTATATATTGCTCAAACATGCCATGGGTATATGTGAAATTACACCCCAAAATACATTCTGCTGCTTCTCCTGAGTATGGGGATACCACACGTGTGAGACTTTTTGGGAACCCAGCCGCATGCAGGACCCCGAAAACCAAGCAACGCGTTCAGGATTTCTAAGGGTGTACATTTTTTTATTTCACTCATCACTACCTATCATAATTTCGGAGACCATGAAATGCCCAGATAGCACAGAACCCCCCCAAATGACCCCATTTTGGTAAACACCCCAAGCTATTTGCTAAGAGGCATGCTGAGTATTTTGCAGATCTCGCTTTTTGTCACAAAAAAATACATTTTCAGACATCCCAACCTGCAAAAACTAATTTCAGGGAGGTGGTAAACTCATTTCAGGGAGGTGGCGCTTTGTGCCCGCAACCCCCCCGCGGTAAAATATTTTTAAAATCACCTTTATAATATTTTTCCACAGTGCTTTTGGGGAAGGGGATGGGTGGTATGTGGCAGTGGACGGTGTCAGTAGTTTTTTATTGATTTTTTTACAATTTAATTTGTTTCTTAATTTTTTTTTCACAATGCTTTTTGGAGGGGTTTGGGGCAGTGGACAGTGTTGGTAGGGCAGGGGAGAGTGGTGTCAGTAGTTTTTTATTTATTTTTTTTTACACTTTTTAATTTTTTAGAATTTTTTTACAATTTTTTTTATATTTTTTGGGGGGCTTTGGTGAGATGTCATAATTTTTTTACTTTAGAGCAGATTATATATATAGATAGATATCTATCTATCTATATAGATAGATAGATATCTATCTATATAGATAGATAGATATCTATCTATATATATCTGCCCTGAAATAAAGTAAAAAACATAACAAATAAACAAACAGTGTGTATATTAAATATTAAAATCAATGCAATTTGGTCCACCACAAAATAGCCGCCAGCTGGAGCCCTAATTACAAGGACAGATTGTTTAGTGTTGATGGGGATGCTAGGAGCGGAAGCTGTTTGCAGAGACGTCTGCGGGGACAGAGTCTGTCTTCATAGCTGTTCCCCGTTGCACCGATCATTCCCAGGGGAGATCGGGAGGCGCTTGCAGGTGTGTGGGAGCCGCTGCAGAAATGCGGGAGTCTCCCTCACCTTGTGGGAGACTTGAGATGTCTGCATTTTCCTTTTCTTTTTTCATTTTCCAAAATGAAAATGAGAGTGGCAAAATACTCACCATGCCTCTTAGCGAAAACCTTGGAGTGTCTACTTTCCAAAATTGGGTCATTTGTGGTGGGGGTTGTTCTATCTTTTTCAGGGCCCTCGAAACTGTGATAGGTAGTGAGGAAGTGAACTCACTATTTTACGCCCTTAGAAAGCCTGAAGGCGGTGATTGGTTTTGTGGGTCCTGTACGCAACTAGCCTCCTCTCACATATGTGGTACCCCCGTACTCAGGAGAAGCAGCAGAATGTATTTTGGGGTGTAATTTCACATATTCCCATGGCATGTTTGAGCAATATATCATTTAGTGACAACTTTGTGCAAAAAAATAAATAAATGTTTGTCATTTTCCCTGAAACTTGTGGCAAAATATAAAATGTTCCATGGGCTCAACATGCCTCTCTGCACATAGCTTGGGGTGTCTGCTTTTGAAAATGAGTTCATTTGTGGGGGGGGGGGTTGTACTATATTGGCATTTCATGGTCTCTGAAACTGTGATAGGTAGTAAGGAGTGAAATAAAAAATTTACATCCTTAGAAATCCTGAAGGTGGTGCTTGGTTTTCAGGGTCCTGTACATGGCTAGGCTCCCAAAAAGTCTTACACATGTGGTATCACTGTACTCAGGAGAAGCAGCAAAATGTATTTTGAAGTGTAATTCCACATATACCCATGTCATGTGTGAGCAATATGTAATTTAGTGACAACTTTGTGTAATAAAAAAAAAAACAAAACTTAATTTTCTCGAAACTTGGGGCAAAATATAAAATATTCCATGGAATCAACATGCCTCTCAGCAAATAGCTTGGGGTAACTACTTTCCAAAAAGGGGTCATTTTGGGGGCATTTGAACTGTCCTTACATTTTATGCCCAACATCACCCACTCTTCTAACCACTTGAACCACCAAATCCTTTCTGACACTGTTTATTTACATGAAAAAAATATTTTATTTTTGCTAAAAAAATTTCTTTGAACCCCCCAAAATTATATATTTTTTAAAGCAGAGGCCCTACAGATTGTTGCAATTTTTTTTTACAAAGTATTTGCTCAGCGATTTTTCAAAGGCAATTTTTGGGGAAAAAACACTTTTTTGAATTTTAATTCACAAGAACACACTGTGTTGCCCAAATGTTTGGTGAAATATAAAAGATGATCTTATGCTGAGTACATAGATACCAAACACGACATGCTTTAAAATTACACACACCCACGCAGCAGTGACAAACTATATACATTTTTAAAGCCTTTAAAAGCCTGCTTGCAGGTTACCACTTTAGATGTACAAAGGAGGTCTACTGCTAGAATTACTGACCTCGATCTGATGTTCATGGTGATACCTCACATGCATGGTGCAATTGCTGTTTACATAGGACACAAGACTGACGCTTGCGTTCACATTTGCGCGCGTGCACGGGAGACAGGGGTGCTTTATTTTTTATTTTTTTATTTTAAATATTAATTATTAATTATTATATTAATATGTAGCGACAGGTACTCTTTTTAACCACTTGACCACTGGGCACTTAAACCCCCTTCCTAACCAGACCAATTTTCAGCTTTCGGTGCTCTCACATTTTCAATGACAATTACTCAGTCATGCAACACTGTACCCATATGAAATTTGTGTCCTTTTTTCACACAAATAGAGCTTTCTTTTGGTGGTATTTAATCACTGTTGGGTTTTTTATTTTTTGCGCTATAAAAGAAAAAAAGACTGAAAATTCTGTAAAAAAATGAAATTTTCTTTGTTTCTGTTATAAAATTTAGCAAATTAGTAATTTTTCTTCGTAAATTTTGGCCACAATTTATACCGCTACATATCTTTGGTAAAAATAAGTACAAATCGGTGTATATTATTTGGTCTTTGTGAAAGTTATAGAGTCTAAAAGCTATGGTGCCAATATCTGAAAATTGATCACACCTGAATTACTGACGGCCTATCTATATTCTTAAGACCCTAACATGCCAGAAAAGTACAAACACCCCCCAAATGACCCCTTTTTGGAAAGAAGACATTCCAAGGTATTTAGTAAGAGGCATGGTGAGTTTTTTGAAGTTGTAATTTTTTCCCACAGTTCTTTGCAAAATCAAGATTTATTTTTTCTTTTTTTTTTTTTCCACAAAAATGTCATATTAGCAGGTTATTTCTCACACACCGCATATGCATACCACAAATTACACCCCAAAACACATTTTGCTATTACTCCTGAGTATGGCGATACTACATGTGTGAGACTTTTACACAGTGTGGCCACATTTTGAGGCCCAACATGCAGGGGAGCACCTCCAGGCGTTCTGGAGCACCCAGGCCAATTCTGACATTTCTCTCCTACATGTAAAAATCATCATTTATTTGTAGAACATTACATAGAACCCCAAAACATTATATATGTTTTTTTTTAGCAAAGACCCTAGAGAATACAATGGCGGTTGTTGCAACTTTTTATCTCGCACGGTATTTGCGCAGCAATTTTTTGAACGCTTTTTTTTTGGGGAAAAAAAAAGTTTTGTGCTTTAAAAAAAACAAAACAGTAAAGTTGGCCCAATGTTTTTGCATAATGTGAAAGATGAAGTTACACCGAGTAAATAGATACCTAACATGTCACCCTTCAAAATTGCACACGCTCGTGGAATGGCGCCAAACTTCGCGCTTTAGGCGACGCTTTAAAATTTTTTACTGGTTACATGTTTTGAGTTATAGAGGAGGTCTAGGGCCAGAATTATTGCTCTTGCTCTAACATTCGCACCAATACCTCACATGTGTGGTTTGAACAACGTTTTCATATATGGGCGGAACTTTAGTGTGCATTCGCTTCTGCATGCGAGCACACGGACAGGGGCTCTTTAAAAAAAAATTTTTTCTTTTTATTGTTCATTTTACTTTATTTATTTTAGTTTGACACTTTTTTCCCCCAAAAAATTTTTTTGATCACTTTTATTCCTATTACAAGCAATGTAAACATCCCTTGTAATAGGAATATGGCATGACAGGTCCTCTTTACAGTGAGATATGGGGTCAATAAGACCCAACGTCTCACCTCTAGGCTGGGAAGCCTAAAATTAAAAAATTAAAAAAACGATCCTGGCTTCGTTCGTAGCAGTGAGTCGGTAGAAGCACCGGAGGGCGGATGGAGAGGGGGGGGTCCCCTCTCGCCTCCCATAAGAACGACCAAGCAGTGGAACAGCCGCTATGATCATTCCTATGGTGTAGGGAATCGCTGGCTGAAAAAGCTGATATCTGAATGATGCCTGTAGCTGCACCCGTCATTCAGATGTCCCCGCAAAAATTCAAGGACGTCGTATGACGGCAAGGTGGGCAGGAAGTGGTTAAAACACATTTTTTTTTAACACAAAGTTGTCCATTTATACAATATTTCTAACACATAGCATGTACATACCAAAAATGACACCCCAAAATAGATTCTCCTACTCCTCCTGAGTACGGCGATATCACATGTGTGAGACTTCCACAGCCTGGTCCCATACAGAGGCCGAGTATGGCTGGGTAAGGCTGAGTATGGCTGTGCATGGCTGGGTATCGCCGAGTATGACTGGGTATGGCTGGGTATTGCAGAGTATGGCTGGGTAGTGCAGGGTATTGCTGAGTATTGCAGGGTGTTGCGGGGTGTTGCGGAGTATTGCGGAGTATTGCAGAGTATTGCGGGGTGTTGCAGAGTATTGCAGAGTATTGCAGAGTATTGCGGGGTGTTGCAGAGTATTGCGGGGTGTTGCGGAGTATTGCAGAGTATTGCAGAGTATTGCGGGGTGTTGCAGAGTATTGCGGGGTGTTGCGGAGTATTGCAGAGTATTGCAGAGTGTTGCAGAGTATTGCAGAGTATTGCGGGGTGTTGCAGAGTATTGCGGGGTGTTGCAGAGTAGTGCAGGGTATTGCAGAGTATTGTGGGATGTTGCGGGGTGTTGCGGAGTATTGCGGAGTAGTGCAGAGTATTGCAGAGTGTTGCGGAGTAGTGCAGAGTATTGCAGAGTGTTGCAGAGTAGTGCAGAGTGTTGCGGAGTGTTGCGGAGTGTTGCGGAGTATTGCGGAGTGTTGTGGAGTATTGCAGAGTATTGCAGAGTATTGCAGAGTGTTGCGGAGTAGTGCAGTGTATTGCAGAGTGTTATGGAGTAGTGCAGAGTATTGCAGAGTGTTGCGGAGTAGTGCAGAGTATTGCAGAGTGTTGCGGAGTAGTGCAGAGTATTGCAGAGTGTTGTGGAGTAGTGCAGAGTATTGCAGAGTGTTGCGGGATATTGCAGAGTATTGTGGGGTATTGCAGAGTATTTTGGGGTATTGCAGAGTATTGCGGGGTATTGCAGAGTATTGCGGGGTATTGCAGAGTATTGTGGGGTATTGTGGGGTATTGCAGAGTATTGTGGGGTATTGCAGAGTATTGCAGAGTATTATAGTATGGAGGGATGGTTGAGCATGGATGGATGGGTGGCTGGATGTGACTGTATTTGTCACAGAGCAGCGTTGTGGGCACTACAGATGCAGCCCACAACGCTGCTACCATCCGATCCCTCCCCCTCTGTACCGATCGGTACAGAGAGGGGAGGGAGGAATCGGCGTCAAGACATGACGCTGGTTTGTTTACATGTGATCGCTCCGTCATTTGACGGAGCGATCACATGGTAAACGGCCGCAATCCTCTGGACCCGGCGGTCGAGGAAGTTCTCGGGAAGTTCTCAGATGCGCGCCCCAGAGGGCACGCGAGAGCAGTATTCTGGGAGGACGTCCATGGACGCCCTCCCAGGATAAGCCGACCGCGCTGTAGCTGTCTTTCGGCTATGGCCCGGTCAAGTCGGCATGTGGTTAAAAAAAATTGGGGTCTATTAGACTCTAGATCTCTTTTCAGCCCTTAAAGCATCTGACTACACTAAGATTAGTGTGATAAGATGCTTTCTGAATTTCCCAATATCGCTGTTTATATTCGGCAAAACCGTAGTCATGAAATGCTCGTAACTTCTAGTCTTCGATCAGTTCTATGGTCAGCTGGAGGAACCACCGGCTTCATTCTTGGGTTCCCCTGGTGGGACAGGAGAGCCAGAGGAAACCATGGAAGACAGTGGGAGGGGGGACATTCCCTTCCACTGCTTGTAAAAGCAGTCTAGCGGCTAGTTAGCCGCCAGGATTGCTTTTACATGAAAGCTGACCGCCAGCTGACCAGAACGATACCAAGATGATACCTAACTAATGTCACCCGCCGGGCAATCAGGGGGTTAAACCTTTATTAGGTAATATATGGCGGGTACCCTGATGCTATAAAAAAATGAACTAGCGTCACCCGTGACACAAATACGGTGATCACTGGTGACAGGGGGTGAAAGGGTTAACTAGGGGGTGATCAGGGGGTTAAAACCTTTATTAGGTAATATATGGGGGTGCACTGATGCTATAAAAGACTGACGGTGAAACTAACCTACTAACTAGCTAACTAGCATCACCTGTGACACTAATAGGGTGATCAGAAAATAGATCTGTACACTATACTAGTGATGGGGTGAAAGGGTTAACTGGGGGGTGATCAAGGGGTTAAACCTTTATTAGGAGGTTAATGGGGGGGTGCCCTAGACCTACCTGGGCCTACTACTAACTGCCTAATGCTGTTTAGTGTCACAAGTGACACTACTACAGTGATCAGTGAAAAATCTGAAAACTGTACTTGGTGGCCCTGTGACAGGGAGTGAAAGAGTTAAGTGTGGGGGGGGGTCGTTCAGGGGGTTATCGGTGGGTGAAAAGTGTGCCTATGTGTACTGGAGTTACTGTAGTGCTTGGTGTACTCACAATAGATGTCCTCTCCTCTCACTCTGGAACCGAATAGGGCTCCACGAGGGGAGGTGACATCACTTCCTCTGCCTGTGTTACATTTTACAGGCAGAGGAGGCATTTCATTCGCCAGAACTGATCAGCAGGTCCAGGCCAGAAATCATTGGCCTGGACCTGTAGACTGAGCGGTTCTGTAACAAATCCGATTACCGTGGGCGCTGCGGGGGTGCGCGTGCATGCCCCCTACCCGCGGGCACGAGCGACGTACAGGTACTGCGATTTGCGCAGCGCTGCCAACCTGGTTGGCAAGTGGTTAATAGCGTTTTTCAAAAATGTTTTTGCAATTCACAGAAAAATGCTACTAAAATAAGGCGTGAGTTATTTCATCAAAATTTGAGGTATTTATCTCCCGAAACCATTCAGTGTTTTATCTCATGACATAGAACCCCTGTCAGTTTTTATTGCTAACAAAGAGGTAAAATGGTTTAAACCGTAGAAATCTGCAAACTCACAAGTCAGTGTGGTCCCTGCAGCAGATGTATTAATACAAAAGAAGAAATGTGACTAGAAAACCAGGGAAGCTGCTTTCACAGACAAACGTGGTGTTTCAAAAACAACTAGGTTAAATTAGATAAATACAAAATATCTTTATAAATTTCAAATGTTGAATGAAAATAGTATCAACAATCATACACATATATAAATACCTTTCAGCATTGTCATTGGGGAGATTTCACTTCACTTCCTGTCTCATAGCCAAAACAGGAAGTGAGGGGAAATCCCTTTAAATTAAAAGAATCTCTTGGGGACCCCCAGGTCACCAGAACTTGTGTCCTTTTCTGGGGAGAACCCAACATTTAGAATTTTCTTTTACTTTCACTTATAATGATAATGGTAAACAGGACAAATACAGAGGGAGAATCTTCCTAACAGGGGCACAGACAGCAATAAAAACTGACAGGGGCTCCAATTCCACTTCACTCCATCCAAAACAAAAAAAAAGAAAGTTTTGATGTTAGTTATACTTAAAGTAAATCAACCAGAGATAAAGTGATAATTCCCCCACTCTACAAGACTCTGGTCCTACCGCACCTGGAGTATGCTGTCCAGTTCTGGGCACCAGTCCTCAAGAAGGATGTACTGGAAATGGAGAGAGTACAAAGAAGGGCAACAAAGCTTATAAAGGGTCTGGAGGATATTAGTTATGAAGAAAACACTGAACTTATTCTCTTTGGAGAAGAGACGCTTGAGAGGGGATATGATTTCAATATACAAATACCGTACTGGTGACCCCACAATGGGGATAAAACGTTTGCGTGGAAGAGAGTTTAATATGACACGTGGCCAAAACATAAGGCCCAATTAAAACCTGGGGACATGCAGAGACTGGAGAAACTGCGGGCAGACTTAAACCAGCTTCTCAATCAAAAAGGTCAAAACAAAAATAGATACTTTGCCCACTGATTCTGTGGACAGGGGAATAAGGGTGGGAGACTATTGGCCAGACAACTCAAGAAACAACAGGATTCACGCCATGTTCATACTATAAAGACAGGCGAGCAGATAGTTGACTCCCAAGCAATAGCAGCTGAGTTTCATTGCTTTTATGCATCTCTATAAAACATAGACTCAGTTCCTGTGGGGGTGGAGGATGGTGGACGTTTGGATAGAATTCGGGAATATCTTGAGGCCTCAGGGCTACAGGCCATTCCATCTGCGGCCTTGGAGGAAATGCAAAAAGCAATCTCCACTGAAGAGTTGGGTGAAGCAATTGCGGATTTGCCATTAGGTAAAAGCCCGGGACCTGAATGCTTTTACAAATATGTATAATAAAAAGTTTTCCTCAATACTGTTGGTTCCTCTTTGCAGATACCTTAACTCTATCTCGGTCTCTAACCCATTGCCTTCAGAGGCACTGTTGGCTTAAAGTGACGGTTTTCCCGAAGGTAGGGGAAAGACCCTCAGTGCTGTGCCAGCTACAGACCCATCTCCCTCCTTAACTCTGACACTAAGCTCCTGGCTAAAATTCTGGCCCTAAGGTTACAAGAACATATAGTTAAATTGATTCACCCAGATCAAACAGGGTTTATGAAGGCCCGAGAGGCTAGAGATAATACTATTCGGGCCCTGCATGTATTGCATTGGATGCATTATGGACCAAACACGACCCCGAGTGTAGTAATTTCAATGGATGCTGAAAAAGCATTCGATAGGGTGGAGTAGGAGTTTATGGTCGGAGTTTTGAGGGAGATGGGTCTGAGAGAGCGATGATGGTATGGGTGATGGCACTGTATGCAGATCCGAGAGCAAGGGTTAAAGTTAATGGTAGACTATCAGATTATTTTCAGATATGGAATGGGACTAGGCAGGGATGCCCACTGTCCCCATTGTTATTTGCTATGGTGCTGGAACCCTTTCTGCGTACGATTAGGGAAAATAGGAAGGGGATTTGTATTGGATCAACGGAACATAAGATCTCAGCTTACGCAGATGATCTACTGTTGTACCTCTCCGTTCCTCAAGAGTCTTTGACGGAATTGATGTTGGAAATAGACAGGTTTGGCCTTATATCTAATTTTAAAAAAATATTGAGAAATCAGTGTTGATGCCGAGCCATGTGCCTTTGAGGATGAGGACCACCTTGCAACAATATTTTCCTTTTGTTTGGCGCCTTGATTCTATATTCTATTTAGGGATTTATATCTCTTCAGATATAAAGCGCCTATATGATCTAAACTATGGACCCTTGATGGTATCCATAATAAAAGACTTGCAAAAGTGGAGAAGTCATACTCTGACATGGTTTGGCAGGGTAAACAGGCTTATATATAGTGTAATTCCCAGGCTTATTTACGTTTTACATACCGTAACCATAACACTCCCACAGATACTCTTTAAACAACTACGCATATCTTTTATGACCTTTGTGTGGGGAGATAAACATCCCAGGTTGGCACACAAGATTTTGAGGAGACCAACACGGGAGGGTGGGGTGGGACTCCCGGATATAGCGTTTTATTATAGAGCCATGGCCCTGGTTCGTATAATGAACTGGTGCCACGACTCTGCTAGTAAAATTTGGGTGCCCTTAGAGAAAACATTAGCAGGTAGGAACTTGGCCTGAGCCCCCTGAATTCCAGTTTCTTATAGGGGGTTGTCAGAATATGCATCACCATTGACAAAGACAACATTATCCATTTTGGATAGAATGAACAGTATGGGAAAGGTAATTGCGCTGGTGTGGCCCCACAGGGTAAATTGCTTCCAATTGGTGGATGTGGTTCGAATACTGGGGGAAGTAGCAATGGCTATGGAAATACCGTCAACTGACAGACTTGTTCAATAAGTGGAAGCCCAAGATTAGGCCAGGGAATCCGCTTACTACTTTTGAGGAATGGTGTGTTAACTTATCAGAGCTGGGTCATATGTTCTCTCAAATGTATAGGCTGGTTCTGAGCGCCCAAAATATGACAACTCCCTATTTCATTCGAGAATGGGAAAGAGAACTGGGCTATAATTTTACATCAGAGCAAATTAAAAGGCTGATGGGAGCAACACACCATACTTCAATAAGTTCCCATATACAAGAGATGTCTTACAAGTTCCTGACAAGATGGTATCATACACCGGCTCGATTGGCTCAGATATATCCATCGGCGGTTGGTAACTGCTGTAGGGGATGTAACCAAAGGGGTTCATTTCTGCATTTATGGTGGCATTGACCAAAGATTAAAGTTTTCTGGGAGGAGATAGCCCCTTGCATTAAGAAAATGATGCTTAGACCTATAGAATTCTCTCCATTACATTTTGTTTTCCATGGGATGCCATCATCTGCTAAGTTTTATAAGAGAAGCGTTACTCCCCATTTGCTAAATGCAGCCAAAATATTGATACCTAGATTTTGGAAACAGTTTGGATGTCCCACTGTAATGGATTGGAAAAGGCAGGTAGAAAAAATAACAGAAGCAGAGAGGTGGATACATATGGTTAAAGACCAACAGAATACATTTAGAGATACATGGGCAGGATGGCTGTATTACTCCTCAGAAATACGGGTGGATTAAACCTTTTTGGGCGCAATGCTGTGTTATGGATCGCATAGTCTGTGGGATGCATCTGGTGGGGGGAAATTGGGAGGGGGTGGGGTTTTTTTTTGGGAGGGGGGGTTTTGTTTGTTTTTTTTGGGGGGGGGGGGGGGGGGGGTTTGTGTTGTTTCTTTTTTCTTCCTCTGGGAGGCACATTGAAGAGATGATTGATGTCATTAAAGGAAGAGGATAAGTTATAGTAGTAAATTAGGCACGGGATGGGCAACACGTAATGGAATAACACAAAGAAGGGTAGATTGAAATGAAAGGTGGAGAGGTATAAAAATTAAATAGTACAGTGAGATTATATTGAATTAAAACACTAAACATAATAGGACCCGAAAATAGTCATTCGAAATTATACGCTTTATATATATATATATATATATATATATATATATATATATATATATACACAGTATATATACAGTATCTCACAAAAGTGAGTACACCCATCACATTTTTTGTAAATATTTTATTATATCTTTTCATGTGACAACACTGAAGAAATGACACTTTGCTACAATGTAAAGTAGTAAGTGTACAGCTTGTATAACAGTGTAAATTTGCTGTCCCCTCAAAATAACTCAACACACAGCCAATAATGTGTAAACCACTGGCAACAAAAGTGAGTACACCCCTAAGTGAAAATGTCCAAATTGGACCCAAAGTGTCAATATTTTGTGTGGCCACCATTATTTTCCAGCACTGCCTTAACCCTCTTGGGCATGGAGTTCACCAGAGCTTCACAGGTTGCCACTGGAATCCTCTTCCACTCCTCCATGACAACATCACGGAGCTGGTGGATGTTAGAGACCTTGCACTCCTCCACCTTCTGTTTGAGGATGCCCCACAGATGCTCAATAGGGTTTAGGTCTGGAGACATGCTTGGCCAGTCCTTCACCTTTAACCTCAGCTTCTTTAGCAAGGCAGTGGTTGCCTTGGAGGTGTGTTTGGGGTCATTATCGTGTTGGAATACTGCCCTGCGGCCCAATCTCCGGAGGGAGGGGATCATGCTCTGCTTCAGTATGTCACAGTACATGTTGGCATACATGGCTCCCTCAATGAACTGTAGCTCCCCAGTTCCGGCAGCACTCATGCAGCCCCAGACCATGACACTCTCACCACCATGCTTGACTGTAGGCAAGACACACTTGTCTTTGTACTCCTCACCTGGTTGCCACCACACACGCTTTGCACTATCTGAACCAAATAGGTTTATCTTGGTCTCATAAGATCACAGGACATGGTTCCAGTAATCGATGTCCTTAGTCTGCCTGTCTTCAGCAAACTGTTTGCAGGCTTTCTTGCGCATCATGTTTAGAAGAGTCCTTCTGGACATGGCCTGAGAACTGACAGGCTGACCCCCCACCCCTTCAACCTCTACAGCAATGCTGGCAGCACTCATACATCTATTTCCCAAGAACAACCTCTGGATATGACGCTGAGCACATGCACTGGCCGACCGTGGCGAGGCCTGTTCTGAGTGGAACCTGTCTTGTTAAACCGCTGTATGGTCTTGGCCACCGTGCTGCAGCTAAGTTTCAGGGTCTTGGCAATCTTCTTATAGCCTAGGCCATCTTTATGTAGAGCAACAATTCTTTTTTTCAGAGTTCTTTGCCGTGAGGTGCCATGTTGAACTTCCAGTGACCAGCATGAGAGATTGAGAGCGATAACACCAAATTTAAGACACCTGCTCCCCATTCACACCTGAGACCTTGTAACACTAACGAGTCACATGACACCGGGTAGGCAAAATGGCTAATTTGGCCCAATTTGGACATTTTCACTTAGGGGTGTATTCACTTTTGTTGCCAGCGGTTTAGACATTAATGGCTGTGTGTTGAGTTATTTTGAGGGGACAGCAAATTTACACTGTTATACAAGCTGTACACTCACTACTTTACATTGTAGCAAAGTGTAATTTCTTCAGTGTTGTCACATGAAAAGATAGAATAAAATATTTACAATATATTATTTATTTATTTTTTATTATTGTATTGTTGGTTGTTTCACACACGTAATAGGATGCTGTAAAGCCCCCTTCTTAATTATACTTTGAATAATGTTTTGCACAAATTGAGTTTTGGTTATGGGTAAGTGGATGGGATTTTTCCCTTTTTTTTCTCTTTCTCTCTCTCTTTTGAAGAGGACATGATCAAGAATGTGTGTTTTCTGGGGTTGGGGGGGTTAATGTGGTGTATGTTAATAAAAAGATTTATATAGATATATTGTATAATGTGTATTTCTATGTTGTTTGTTGGAAGAAGTGGTTATAAAAAAAGACACGAGGCCACTCACTAAAATTAGAAGAAAAGAGGTTTAACCTTAAACTACGTAGAGGGTTCTTTACTGTAAGAGCGGCAAGGATGTGGAATTCCCTTCCATAGGCGGTGGTTTCAACGGGGGGCATCAGATAGCTTCAAAAAACTATTAGATAAGTACCTGAACGACTGCAACATACAGGGATATACAATGTAATATTGACATATAATCACACACATAGGTTGGACTTGATGGACCTGTGTCTTTTTTCAACCTCACCTCACTATGTAACTATGTAACCCCAATGTTTCTGTGTTTTGTCCATATTTAATTTTCTATGCATTACTATTGAGAAACAAATCCAAAAAGGTAAAGACTTCTCCGAATTGGCTATTATATTTTTACATTCCTTAAATACCGCATGCATGGACCACTACTTATTTTACTCATGAATATATTTATTTATTTCCTTTAGTGAATTGGTGCCATTTAACACCTTTTTATGAGCTACTTACCAAGTGTTTTTGCTTTTTGAGGTAAATACCATGTTAAGGTATAGCGAACTGACATTTTCAGCATCACATGAAATAATTGAAAAAAATGGGTCATGTGATATAGTTATCTCATGAGATTTTCTTTAGTGAATTGAGCCCATTGTATCAAATTCTTCCTCTTTGTTTTGTTCAACTACTCCTTCTGAGTTCATGATTCTTGGAATATTACATGGCTGATAGTCAGGCCTGGCTAGGTAGGCCAGTAGGTGACTGTTTTTATCTCCAAACTCAAAAAGTTGTTGGTTCTGATATAGCAATTTTTTCTGTGTGCGTTCTAGAAGTACCAACTCTAGTTCCCTAGCCTTCTGACGCCATACCGCGTGCGTTTCAGAGATAGGAGATGTGGAATAAGTGGTTTCTGCATCTCTGAGTCCTCCTTCTGTGTCCACCAATCTGGACTGTGATGCCTTATGGGTCTGCCTGATAGCTGCAACAAAAGAGCCGCGCGCAGTGGCCTTCAAGGCATCCCATACCACAGGGATGGAGGCACTTTGTTATTATCCAATAGGATTTCATATCTGCCTTGCTCTGGTCTACTACAGTCTGGTCTGCCAACCACAATGAGCTCAATCTCCACACCCGATATGAGGAGGGTGTGCCCAGGGCGAGGTCCACCATCAAAGGTGAGTGGTCGGACATCGTCCTGGATTCAGAAACTTTAGACTGACATTATTCATCATGAAGTTTACTGAAAGTAGTTTGCAATTTTCAATGTGATATTTTTTTCTTTTTTTACTTGCTGGCTGGTCATCATTTTCATTAGGCTGCTTTCTGTACAGAATTTTGGCTCAATGACTGCTAAGATGAGTTATCCATAATTATCCAGAGATTTTGTTGTGGTTTGATGAATGCGGTGACAGGCCAGCACTGAGTGGAACAGTAAAGTACAGCCAGCATGCAGCACTAGGGCAGAACCTGTTTTTGTAATAGGGAAATATAGCGTTCTTTGTGTGCATATATAAAACTAAATGGTAAATAGACCAAAGTAAATGTCAATGATGAGAGTGCCACACATTTGTAATAAATTAAGTATAGATTTTTTTAGCTTGATAAAGGATCAGAAGGTAAAAGCCACAACATACAGTATACATCTGTTATCTTGCCTCTTTGATGATGGGAAAGGTGTGAGGCCCCTGAACACCATGGTTTTTACCGTCTGATCTTTTTTCAAGATTGATAGATCTCTACTGGACTTATTACAAAGCTGTGTCGCTTTCATTATTTACATCTACTTTGAACTGCCCCGGGGACACAAAGGGATAGCCCATACAATAGATTACTGCCTCACATTATTATATTTACCTTTGGGTCCAGCGTTATACCAATATTCTATTTGTAAAACTTAAACAGGGACATGTTTTATAACAATAACACACAACATCTATAGGCTCCTTTTAGGACACTTAAAGAGGACCTTTAGTGTCCCCCATCGCCACCCCCCCCATTTATTTTTCTCTTTCTCTGCCCCCACTTACCTGGTGATGTTCTAGGCACAGATTCAGATACTCACCCAGCCACCGGATCCAGCGTTGTCCCACTGACATCCTTCTCTCAGGTAGAGCCCTCATGCTGTCACAGGGGAAGGGGGCCATTTGCGCCATGTTACATCCTAAACACAGGTGCAATATGTAACATGATGGAAAAGATGATGTTAACCTTTAAACCATGCTAAACTGACACAGCCTGAGAGACTGCTTTAGCACCAGGCAGCATAGAACAAAGTACTACAGGTACTTTGTCTCATAGGGTATAGAAGAGTAAAAAGGTTTACTCTCAGGGATATAACACAGCTTCCATCAAAAAATTCCCAGACACTGGACTTCACTTTTTAAAGTCACAGAACATGCACAAAACTCACTGAATTTGTCAATTTTTTTTCAGAGAAGAGACCCTCATCCAGCAGTTTGTAGATGTTTTGTTTCTTGTCCGCAAGCAAAACGTCATCATTTGCCAAAAATCCCAAGCAGGTGCCCGCATGTCCTATGGCTTCCATAACATATTCCACCTGATACAGGCAGTCTAAGGAACAAATATGCATCACCTGAGAACATAATAATGAACAAAAAAGGGCGCAGGGGTCTAGTGCATTATCCCAAAAATTTTATTAAAAGTATGATAAAAAGAACTACTCACAAGCATAGGTAGTAATAGCGCTCATTAGGTCATTCTCCGTGGCTTTACACTTCCAGATTGACTAATGACCCAAACATAGGGGGGACCTCACAGGAATCCCTGCAGGCTGGCGCGTTTCAAAGGAAAACCCCTAGGGCCCCATGCACACAAGGCATTTGCCCAGTTTCCCTAAACAACATTTCTCCTGGCATCAGCATTTTGTCAGAGAAAACACTTGACACGTCTAGACACATTTAGGAGTGTCAAACGCTTGAACGTTAATTAATTTCATTGGCCAGACTAATAATAATTTCTTCTGACCACTAAAATGAATTGATGTTCAAGCGCTAAAATGCAATTAGCGTTAATGCGCATTTAAAAGCCTTTACACGCATTTATATTAAGGAAAATATCTCAAATCTCTTGCAGCTGTTGCACAGCCTTAAAAGTCTTTCTATAAACAAATCCTTGCATGCATAAGACATCAATTAAGAGGAAAAGGTTCTAATCCTTCTGGGGTGCACTATCCATGGGTTGCTACACCACCACCGCATCATGACGTGGCCAGTCCTCCTATTGGATGTAAGCTTACCAGAGGTAAGAATTAGACAAGCCTATCTTATCATTCCTCCCTTGTATCAGCTCCTCCGCCACCAGAATGCCTCAGTCCTCCTCAATCAGGATGGTTCAATAAAATAGTTGTTTCATGTAGGAAATGAAGGGGAGGCTCTCCATAGTGTAAAATTGTTTTATTACAAAAGCCCCAAAAATACCCCTAATACAAATGTGCTTACAAGGTAGAAAATGAAAAACAGCCTGTCACAGATACAGTGTCGGCTCACCGCTGATCGGAGTTCCGAGCGTCACGCCCACCGTGATGAGTCCCGCGGTCCCTATTGTCTCAGGGAACAGATGTCTGACTGAAACAGCCAGCCAGATGGTGGATGACTATCTTCGTCCCCATGTGGTTTAAAAGTTTAATGATTTCTCTGTGACCAAAATATACATGTAAAACTGATAATGGGTGCCTCCCGTTTTTGATACTATTGAAAGGAAATAAGTTATTCCAAGTAACATTCCCTTTTTTCTTTATATATTTTTTATTGAAGCCTGCGGGTTTAGGGGAAAAAACAGTAGTCTTATTGACGCCCCGGGCACTTGTACGCTGCAATGTTTAATGAATCATTGCAGATGACACTCGGGCCCTAAATGCGCCTTTATGCAGTCTGTCCGCTCTCCTGGCTTTAACACCTTTTCAGTTTAATACCCTTTGTACGCTATTCAAATCTATTAATATTTACCTAATCAAATTTCTATAAATAAGATATAACACATAAATTATGTTTCATTGATTTGTGATGGAATTTTATTTATGGCAATTTTAAGCATATCCATTTACATCTGTTGTTTCTTTTATAGTATATAATACTTGATGCAATACTTCTCAAAAAACGCTCTTGTGAGCGAAACATGTAGAGTAATGCCCCGTACACACGGTCGGACTTTGTTCGGACATTCCGACAACAAAATCCTAGGATTTTTTCCAACGGATGTTGGCTCAAACTTGTCTTGCATACACACGGTCACACAAAGTTGTCGGAAAATCCGATCGTTTTAAACGCGGTGACGTAAAACATGTACGTCGGGACTATAAACGGGGCAGTGGCCAATAGCTTTCATCTCTTTATTTATTCTGAGCATGCGTGGCACTTTGTCCGTCGGATTTGTGTACACACGATCCGAATTTCTGACAACGGATTTTGTTGTCGGAAAATTTTATCTCCTGCTCTCCAACTTTGTGTGTCGGAAAATCCGATGGAAAATGTCCGATGGAGCCCACACACGGTCGGAATTTCTGACAACACGCTCCGATCGGACATTTTCCATTGGAAAATCCGACCGTGTGTACGGGGCATAAGAAGTGGCTGTATATGCTCTAAGAAATAATATGTGACTGTTGTAAATGTTTGTTGCGATTTTAAGAATTGTTTAAATAAATAAATCTATATTTTTTCAATCTGTTTGCTTTTCTTGGTACCTTAAAAATCCCGCCTGCTCCCCTCTCTCCTTTTGCATTAATACAAAAGGGATGTGGTACCGTATTCTAATTTCTTGTCACCTAGCATCATAATATGTAGTGCACTCCTGGGCACTGCATTCTTTATGTAGCGTGCTCCTTAGCCCTGCATTCTTTATGTAACACACTCTGGAACTCTGTAAGTAGTGCACTACTGAACTGTGCACTATGTAAGTTGCGCACTCCTGAACTCTGCACTCTGTAAGTAGTACACTTGTCACGTACCTAGACGGAGGCTGAAAAGCTGAGAGGGCTTCCCTTGTGGCTAAATGCAGAGCACCCCTGAAGGTGGTAACAGGGAGCGCTATGCTCAGAGAAGCAGGGGTTGCCAGCTGATGGGATGTCCACTGGATGGCGGCTGATGAGCAGGATGCACTGCTGGGCAGGAGTCCCTCAGGAGTACCAGGTGACACTTGGCAGCTGGGAGAGCCAGGAGCAGAGTCAGGAGCCATCTAATTGAGACTAGTTTGTCAGATATATATACATTTTTTATTAATTGTTAGTATATATTGATTTTTAGGTCATATATAGTGCTATTATCAAGTGAGCAGCCTCTAATGATCACACAGCGATTATTATATAAATAAATTATGTTATGGTGTATTGTCTATTGTTCATCCATCCCATTAGGCTTGAATCTTGTTTCTCTCCATGTCCTGGATTTTTTTTAATATAAGGGAAAGCATTAGATCATCATACCACCGTTTAGCAGCACTGTGGGTGCTGTGTGTTCCTACAACAAAATGGCCGTCGTTGCATTATATATTCCAGCAGTATCAGCCATCCAAATATATACCCCTGAGGAAGACACGTGACAGCCCTGTGTCGACGCACGTAGGGGAGGGGACAGGATTGTGGAGGAGATGGTACACATGCTCTCTGAGCAGCTGCTGATGGACACAAACTTCAAAGCCTATTGGATTTAATTTTTTTAAAACTTTTTTTGCTGTAGAGTGGCACGCTGGAAGCACCATGAAAGTGTGAATACACTGATGTTTTTTACCTTCATTAAATTAGTGTTTTAAAAGAAAATACACTATCTAGCCTTTTTATTAATTTGATTTGAGGAGAGGATCATTGGATTATCCTGGGGAACTCACAGAGACTATCATACTCAGAAGTGGTTCAGCTGCTTTTTCAGACCAAACTTAGTTGTGCAGTCACATAACCTAAATCACACGGGTGGGGGGGGGGGGGGACGACGACATGTGTTTGAAGTCACTGTACAATTGTTTGGAGCACTACCACAAAGTCACATCATTGGATATCATAGGACTTCTCAATTAACCACTTTCACTGTGGACTTGTTTATCATAGGACTTTTTCATGGATTTGGAGCACTGTTATATTACATATATATTTATATTTATATATCAGTTTAATTGTTGATTGTATTTATGCGATTGTTGATCTATATTGATCATGCACTAATCTATTTTTGCCACATTAGCACTTTATGTTATTCACCATTGTATTGGTTTATGATATATATGTTACTGAGTACACATTTACACAGTGCTGCATTTATTTGATCTATTTATTTTCCTTGTCAAAAGAAGTTTATTGAGTATACAATTTTATAAAGATACATAAAGTAAGTTTACAAGGATCTATAAAGTAAGCTCATTGTTTTACAGTAGGGTTTATATAGGTAAATATCATGAAATTTCAAATATTAAACATTGGGTTCACGTAAACCTAAATTAAAGATATATATCATTTCCTTAGTTACTTTTGTAGGTATTTAAATGATTTATACCTACTATACATATTGTTTACAAGTAGAGTGTATAAAGGTCAAATAAATTCTGATAATGAGCTTTAATCGTAAGGTGGAGAAAAGGAAAGAGAAGAAAAAGGGTTGAAAGGTAGAGGTATGGTCCACAAGGTTGTCCCGCTCGTCAGTTTATTATTCTTTTTAGTTCTCTTTGAAGCCTTAGAATGGGTGTCTCTGTAATGCCGCGTACACACGAGCGGACTTTCCGGCATACTTGGTCCGGCGGACCAGAGTGTGCCGGACAATCCGCCCGTGTGTGGGCGGCGGCGGACTTTTCCGGCGGACTTTTTCCCAAAAGCCCGCCGGACCAAGATTTGAAACATGTTTTAAATCTTTCCGTCGGACTCAGTTTCGGGCGGAAAGTCCGCTCGTGTGTGTGCTGGTCCGACGGAAAGCCCGCTCGTGTGTAGGCTGGTCCGACAGACCAAATACGACACGAGGGCATGGTATTGCATCTCGCGCTCGCTGCAATAGGAAAAACAAATCTTCCTATTGCGGCGAGCGTGGGGCATACCAGGCCCTTAGGTCTGGTATGGATTATAAAGGGGAACCCCGCTACGCCGAAAAAACGGCGTGGGGCCCCCCCTAAAATCCATACCAGACCCTGATCCGAGCACGCAGCCTGGCCGGTCAGGAAAGGGGGTGGGGACGAGCGAGCGCCCCCCCCCCTCCTGAACCGTACCAGGCCGCATGCCCTCAACATGGGGGGTGGGTGCTTTGGGGGAGGGGGGCGCCCTGCGCCCCCCCCCCAAAGCACCTTGTCCCCATGTTGATGAGGACAAGGGCCTCTTCCCGACAACCCTGGCCGTTGGTTGTCGGGGTCTGCGGGCGGGGGCTTATCGGAATCTGGGAGCCCCCTTTAATAAGGGGGCCCCCAGATCCCGGCCCCCCACCCTATGTAAATGAGTATGGGGTACATGGTACCCCTACCCATTTACCTAGGAAAAAAGTGTAAGTAATAAAACACACTACACAGGTTTTTAAAATATTTTATTAAACAGCTCCGGGGGTGGATCTTCCTCCGGCTTCGGGGGTCTTCTTCCGGCTTCGGGGGTCCCTCCGCTTCATCTTCTCCCGGCGTCCGGTTGGTTCTTCTCCGCTCTCCGGCCTCTTCTCCCGGTGTCGCAGGTCTTCGGCCGGCCCCTCCGCTCTCTTCATGTAGCTCTATTGCGAGCGGAGGTCCGGACTTCTGGGCTTCTTGGCTTCTTGGCTTCTTGGCTTCTCTTCTCTTCTCTTCTCCCAGATGTTGACACGACGCTCTCTCCGGCTGGACTGGTGTCTGAGGGCTGCGTTGTGACTTATATAGGCGGAGACCCCGCCCCCATATGATGTCACAGTCCTTGGGCATGCTGGGACTGTGACGTTTTAGGGGGCGTGTTCGACCACGCCCCCTAAAATGTCACAGTCCCAGCATGCCCAAGGACTGTGACATCATATGGGGGCGGGGTCTCCGCCTATATAAGTCACAACGCAGCCCTCAGACACCAGTCCAGCCGGAGAGAGCGTCGTGTCAACATCTGGGAGAAGAGAAGAGAAGAGAAGAGAAGCCAAGAAGTCCGGACCTCCGCTCGCAATAGAGCTACTTGAAGAGAGCGGAGGGGCCGGCCGAAGACCTGCGACACCGGGAGAAGAGGCCGGAGAGTGGAGAAGAACCAACCGGACGCCGGGAGAAGATGAAGCGGAGGGACCCCCGAAGCCGGAAGAAGACCCCCGAAGCCGGAGGAAGATCCCCCCCCGGAGCTGTTTAATAAAATATTTTAAAAACCTGTGTAGTGTGTTTTATTACTTACACTTTTTTCCTAGGTAAATGGGTAGGGGTACCATGTACCCCTACTCATTTACATAGGGTGGGGGGCCGGGATCTGGGGGCCCCCTTATTAAAGGGGGCTCCCAGATTCCGATAAGCCCCGGCCCGCAGACCCCGACAACCAACGGCCAGGGTTGTCGGGAAGAGGCCCTTGTCCTCATCAACATGGGGACAAGGTGCTTTGGGGGGGGGCGCAGGGCGCCCCCCTCCCCCAAAGCACCCACCCCCCATGTTGAGGGCATGCGGCCTGGTACGGTTCAGGAGGGGGGGGGGGCGCTCGCTCGTCCCCACCCCCTTTCCTGACCGGCCAGGCTGCGTGCTCGGATCGGGGTCTGGTATGGATTTTAGGGGGGACCCCACGCCGTTTTTTCGGCGTAGCGGGGTTCCCCTTTATAATCCATACCAGACCTAAGGGCCTGGTATGCCCCGCGACGGGGCTCGCAAGGTGTCAATCTAGCCGATAAAAGCGGCAAGATTGACATCCTTTTCTAGTCCCGTCGCACCTGAGTCACGTTCAAAATGAACGGACTTGTCCGTGTGTGGGCAAGTCCGTTCATTCTGAAAGTCCGCCGGAACTCCGGCGAAAGTCCGTCGGAAAGACGGGCGGACTTAGCCCGCCGGAAAATCCCGGCGTGTGTGGGCAAGTCCGTTCGTTTTAAAGTCCGGCGCACCTGGCGGACAAAGTCCGTCGGAAAGTGTGCCGGACCAAGTAGGATAGAAAGTCCGCTCGTGTGTACGCGGCATAAGTCATTTAATCTGTTACCATGGCAACAGGACAGAGTCATTGAAGTTTGACAGGAACTGTTGTTTTATCCAAGGATGCCAAAGTTTTTCAAATTTTGGAATTTGATTTTGATCGATGGCTACCATCTTAGCATGGGACATTGTATTATTCATTCTGTGAATTGTTTCTGCTAGTACCAATGTAGGAGATTTCCATGCCTTGGCCACTGTTTGTTTTGCAGCCGTTATTAGTTGGATCATAAGTTTGAATTGAGAGAGTGTTAACCATTCCGGTTTTAGATTAAGTAAAGTTAAATATGGATCTGGTTGTATTATTTTTTTTAATATTTTAGATGCAATCACGAAGACTTCCTTCCAGAAGGTTTGGATTACTGGGCACGTCCACCATATGTGTAAATATGTGCCTATTTCTGGGCATCCTCGAAAACAAAGAGCTGAGGTATTAGGTGAATATTTTGCCACTCTAGCGGGTACAAGGTACCAGCGAGTTAGGACTTTATAATTTGTCTCCAGTGCTAAGATGTTGGGTGAAGATGACTTAGATGTGAGCCATATGTTAGACCAGTCCGTGTCTTCTAAAGTTCGTCCCAGGTCCTCCTCCCACCTCTGAACGTAAGAGGGTCTATTAAGATTTGCTACTCCATATAATTGATTATAAAGTGATGAAATTGTACCTTTAGCAAATGGATCTTTTGTACAGATTGATTCAAAAATGGATAATTGGGATAATGGTGTATCCCCCTTTAGGAATGGTGTATAGAAATTTTTGATTTGGAGATATCTAAATATCTCAGAGTTTGGTAGATCATATTTTTCTCTAAGCGATGGGAATGAAAGGAATAATTTAGATGCTATGAAGTCATTTAGTGTCTGAATGCCTGATGTTGTCCAAGCTTTAAAAGAATTTGGGTAGATCCATGCCGGATAAAAGGCCGGATTTCTGATAAAAGAAAGGAGAGGATTGTGTGGAGATTGTAACTGATATTTGGTTTTTAGTTTATCCCAGAGAGATAAGAAGTGTTTAGTTATGGGATTATGAATTTTAAAGCGGTCTTTAGGATCAAGCCATAATAAATTTGATATTAATAGAGGGTCATTTTCTGAAGCCTCTATAAATACCCATAATGGGATTTCCTGTTTTGCATGGTATTTGGACAGACTGGCCAAATGTGCTGCTCTGTAGTAGTTAGTAAAATTAGGGTATCCCAGGCCTCCTTTATTTTTGGGAAGATGTAGTGTGTGTATAGGTATACGTGGTTTAGAAGAGCCCCATATAAACGAAGTTGCTCTTTTTTGTACTATTCTCAAAAAATAGGAAGGAATTGGAATAGGGAGGACTCTGAATAGATAAAGCAATTTGGGTAGAATAGTCATTTTGATTGCATTAATCTTCCCCATCCAGGATAAAGGAAGTTGCGACCATTGTTTTATTAGATTTGTGATCTGTCTTAATACAGGAGGATAATTGGTTGAGAATAAGTCAGAATGAGATGCTGTTAAATGAATTCCAAGATATGGGATTGATTTTTCTGCCCATGTGAATGGGAGTGCAGCCCTAGCCGGGATCAATTCCATGTTTGTGAGTGAAATATTAAGCACTAGGCATTTCTTAGGATTAATCATAAGGCCGGATAGGGCTGCAAATCCATCAAGAGCTGGTATTAAGTTAGGACCAGAGACCTGTGGTGATGATAGAAAAAGTAATATATCGTCTGCAAATATACATAATTTGTGTGTAATACCTCCTACTTCAATGCCAGTTATAGTTTGGTTTGTTCTGATGTATTGGGCCATGGGTTCGAGTATAAGGGCAAATAATAAGGGAGATAATGGGCAACCCTGTCGGGTACCTCTTTCGATATTAAAGGCTTCAGATTTGTATCCAGCATATTTATATAGGCTTTGGGTTTATTATATAATGCTTTGATCCATGTTAAAAAGTGGGGTCCAAAACCCCATTTTTGTAATGAATATTGCATATATTGCTAGGATACTGTGTCAAATGCCCTCTTAATATCGAGAGATAGAAAACATAAAGGTATTTTCCGTTTTTTAGCAATATGTGCCAATAACACTGCCCTGCGTATATTATCGCCTGCCTCTCTATTTGGCATGAAGCCTACTTGATCTCTATGTATTAATTTTCCTATAATGCTATTGAGGCGTTTTGCTATTATTTTTGCTAATAATTTAATATCGAGGTTTAACAGAGAGATAGGCCGATAATTCACACAGGAAGTATCATCAGAAAGGGGTTTTGGGATCATACAAACAATTGCCATTAGTGTTTCTTGCCAAAAAGAATGTCCATCTAGAAGTTTGTTAAAAGTTTCAGTGAGAATGGGAGAGAGTATTTCTGAGAATTTTTTATAGTATAAAGCCGAGTAGCCATCTGGGCCTGGTCTTTTGTTAAGTTTTAGGTCTTTTATGGCGTTAGCAACTTCATCTATAGTTATAGGCTCATCCAAACTGCTTTTTTGATTCTGAGATAACTCAGGTAAGGTTATTTTTGAGAAGAAGGATTCAGCCTCTGTAGGATTAAATTCATTGTTTGTCTTGTATAAAGTTGCGAGATGTGAGTGAAATTTATGGACTATTTTAACTGGATTACAAGTGTAAACATTTTTTGATAATTTCAAACGTATTGGTTTGAAAGATTTGTTAGTTGAATTTAATGCCCGAGCCAAATATGTACCTGGTTTGTTTGTATTCATGTAGAAATTGTGTTGAGCGTTTGAGGGATTTATCAACTGACTCAGTGAGAAATAGATCGTATTCCAATCTAGATTTTTCCAGATGAGATTTTGTACTCTGAGATGGATTATCTTGAAATGATATGTAGGCTGCATTAAAATTGAGTTCTAGTTTTTTTGCTAGATTTTTGCGTTCCTGTTTAAATATTGCCATTTGTCTTTGTATTGTACCACGCAAGACAGGCTTATGAGCTTCCCACAGTGTTATTGGGGAGATGTCTGTTGTATTATTAATTGATATGTATTCCTTTAAAGCTTGTTCAATGGCCATCTGATGTAGTGGGTGTTTGAGCATTATGTCTGGTAAGTACCACGTTGGGTCATGCGCTTTTGGTATGGCTGAGGCTATAGTAGTGTATACTGCATTATGGTCAGACCACGGAATCGGAATTATATCTGATGCAATAATTTCTGGTATCATTCCTATTGTTAGAAAAATATGATCTATTCTGGTGAAGGTTTGATGAGGGTGCGAGAAATAAGTGAATTTCTTTTTCATTGGGTTACTTTCTCTCCATGAATCTACCAGATTGTATTTGGAAAGAAGCTGAGAAAAAGGTAATCTAGAGGTTATTTTGGATGGTGTAAAAGGTGATTTATCTAGAAATGGGAGGAGGACCTGGTTCGAATCCCCACACATTATCACTGTTCCTATTTTGTGTGTATTAATCACTTGTAATATATGTGAGAGGAATGGTGTAGGTTGTTTGTTAGGAGCGTAGTAGGAAATCACCGTGATTGCTGTATCCATTATATAACCCATGAGTATCAGGTATCTACCTTCTGGGTCTTTAATTTCTGATGATAAGGTGAATGGTGTGGATCGGTGAAATGCAATTAGAGTTCCCCTTTGCTTGGTACAGGCAGAAGCCGTGTAAATTTGTTGATAAAAAGGAGAAATATATTTTGGAGTAGAATCTTTGGTGAAGTGTGTTTCTTGGAGGCATACTATGTGAGCCTTCTTGTTATGGAAAGTACGGAAGGCTTTGGTCCTTTTTTGAGGGACATTTATTCCCTGAACATTCAGGGAAAGTATATTCAGTAGTGCCATGGCATTAGATCAAATAGTTTTGACTTACTTTTTGTTATGCAGAGCTGACTGCGCAGATCAACCTGTGTGGACTGAAGAGATGAATAGATAGAAAAGAAACCAGTGAATTCTGGAGTAAAGAGTAAACAAAAAACATATGAGATTAGATGATACATTGTATAAATTATTTTTTGCAAGTAATCACAATTTACCCGTGAAAGAGAATAAATATCTCTCTCAGGGGAATAAGTGCCTTCGTCACATTCCCACATAATATGGTTGGGAGAATGAGGAGGGCTAATGGGGGTACACGGATCTTCCGCTTACAGGAGAGAAGTGCTATGTCAAAAGACATCAAAATGATGTTTCATTAATTGGAGTGCAGAATATAGTTTTTGTTGAAATTATTTATTCCAGGGTGGTTGTATATGGTTAGTCTTGCCCTAGGCTAAATAATTCAGTTAGAAAGGTACTGTTAATAACTTTGGTATTGATGAAGATAGTTTGAATTATTTTGGGATTTTAACCCTTTTAGAGTAAACAATTACATATTTTATTCATGTAGATATGTTAACTCATAAAATTGAGGTTGTATTGCTTCAGATTAGAATAAACAAAAACATAATTCTAGGAACTAGTTAGGTAATAATATATTTGTTTTAAGAAAAGAAAGAAAAAGCTTCCATTACTTCTGAATTATTGAACATATTTGTCCTAAAAAGTAATAAATCTATTGTTATTACCTGATAATATATAACTGAACAAGAATTTCCTTATTTCACTTATATATTCAAAGGCTATATGAATCAGAAGTAATAAGAAATATAACTGGAATGTAACATGATCCCACACAGTGTGTGACTATCAGAATGCAGTTACATTCAGTTATAAATACAGGTTTTTTATAGAGAACCATCTCTTAGTATAATAAATGAAGAGATATCAGGAATTAGGATGTCAGTCCATTGAATCTTCTTGGTCCATGGATGATGTGGCATAACGGCCTCTTTTGTGAGAATGATGATTCCCATTTTGTTCTGAAATTTTCTGGGTGCTGCCTGAAGGTGAAGATGATGCCATTCTTCTGCGTGTGGGGGTGTTGCTGCTTGTGGGTTCTATCAGATTTAATTTTAAAAGGGTTTGTTGTAGTTCATCTGCTGATCTGCTTCTGTAAATTGTACCTTGGTAGTTAAATCTGACTGAAAAGGGGAAGCCCCATTGATACATAATGTTGTGGCGTTGCAGTTCCATTAGTTGGGGTTTCATGGATCGTCTTTTAGTAATAGTAAGTTGGGATAGGTCAGCAAAAATTTGATAATTGTGTCCATGAAAATTAAGTTCCTTTTTTTCTCTTGCAGCAATTAGTATTTGTTCTTTCGTTCTGTAATAATGAAATTTTGTGATTATATCACGTGGGGGTCCATCTTTCTTTTTGGCTGTGAGGACTCTGTGTACTCTGTCCAGTTCTAAACGTTCAATAGGGATATCTGGCTTTAGTTCTTGTAATAGAGCAGTAATAGTAGATTGCAGGTCTGTCACAGTTTCAGGTATTCCCCTTATGCGCAAGTTTGAACGTCTGGCTCTATTTTCGTAATCTTCGAGCTTAGTTTGAAGTATTAAATTCTCTTCTTTTAATTGTTCCAATTCTGTTATATTTTCTTGGGTTGTAATTTCAATTTCATCCATTTTTATTTCTAAGGCTGCGGTGTGGTTTCCCAGCTCTCTTATTTCTTTGGTTAGGCTTTTTGTTATTTGGTCTGAGGTTTGTTTTAAAGCCTTATGAAGCATCTTTTCAAATTGTAATAATATTACTGGGGATACTGAGGAGGCTTGTGGAGAAGTTTGTGAGAGGATTTGTTCTGTATCTGACTCAAATGGAGAGTCTTGCTGTGACATTTTCTGTCTGTGAGAGCGCCCTGATGCTGTATCTTGTGAGGTGACTGGAGCTGCTTCAGCTGCAGTGAGTGCCTGTGAGCTCTTTGTGAGGTGATTTTTATTTCTGCCACGGTTTCCTCCCAGTACCATATTTCCTGCCCAAACTTTCACAGTTTGTTCCCAGGGGCAAAAAGGTTCAAATGGATACCTTTTGAGTCTGCAGGCTCCGCTTTGTCCTTCGCTAGCAAAATATATAGTTTATAGAGTCAGGAGTCAGACCAGAAGTCATGCACAGAAGGTCATCCAGGTGAAAGGCAGCAAGCAGAGTCAGGAGTCAGCCGGGGTCATACACTGGTAATCAGGCAGAAGCGGAGTCAGAAGAGCAAGCCAGGGGTCAAACACGGATCAGCAGGCAGAAGCAGAGTCACAGGAACAAGCCAAGGGTCAAAGCCAGGAATGCGCACAAGACAGGTCAAGGCAAGCCAGGTCGGTAACAGGAAATCCAATAATATCAGGAACAGGAACACAGGAACTCACAGGGGAAGCTAAAGATCATCCAGCAACTAATGGCTCATGCTGCTGGCTTTAAATAGGCCATTGGGCACCAGAATCTGTCACGCATTGCATGCACTTTGGCCTACGCACATGCGCTCTGGCACATGAATTCTCTCAGCCGTTCTTGCCCTTCTGTGCATGTGCATTGGCAAATTTCTAAGTGCCAATGGAGAATTCCTATGTGCCAATCCTCTACGAATCATTCTCTGACAGCACTCCTGTGTAAGTAGCACACTCCTGAACTCTGCACTATGTTTTTTCACTATCTTATGTTCTTAACACAAGTCTTATCCCAAAAAATAGTAGTATCTTTTTTTTTTATCTCATGGGTGAAATGTGAGAAATAACGTATATATCATACACTCATTCCATAAACACATACCACATACACTGCATATATCATTTGAGGAAAATATGCTTATAAAATAGTTTACCATTTGCCAAAAAAAAAAAAATGTCCCTGGATTTCATTTTAAGAATCTGGTCACCTTAATTTATATGCATCTGTTTATATGCATATGTATTCTGCCTCTAAATGCCCCTGCCTCTAAACAACCTTGAACGTTTATGTGTGCATGGACACACAGGCTAACATGCTGGGGCATTTAGAGAAAGAGGAAAAAAACTGCTAGATGAGCCTAAAAGGAGCATCTTTAATGCTTAGTATGCATGAGGCCTAAAAATAAAGTGAATATCTGTGACATGCCAGGCTTCTTGTTATACAGTACCCACAGAAGTTTGAGCTTTTAAAAGCCAGTGTACTTAGTATTTCAATAAGGAATGTACAATTTATTGTTCTATTGAAAACTTTATTATAGCTGAAACCTGTTCAGGCAATGTACAGCTACACCCACTCACAGACAGCAGGGGGCAGTCCTGCCATCCCACTGAAGGAAAGTCCCTATTAATGTAAAAGAAAGCTGTAAATTCTGTCTATAGGCAAAGTGAAAGTGAAAGCAACATCGAGGGATGAGGCCCGAAAATCAGGAATAAGAAAATAAAGATTTTGTTTTCTTACAGATTAACACTGAATGTGTGTACAGAGGGCATTGAAATTACCTTAACAATGAACTTATATCTTCCAGACCGTTACAAGGCAATAAAAGAAAATTAATACACCCACCGCCTTTTTATTTCAGCCAAAATCCACACAATTTCTATAGAAGTTAAAGCAGAGTTCCACCCAAAAGTGGAACTTTCGCTCGTTGTACATTGGGGAGAGAGGAGGGACAGGATACCTGTTTTTCACAGGTATCCTGTTCCCACTTCCGGGAGCCTCAGCCATAGATATTGATGTCACCGTCCGGGCTCTCTCCTCCTCCCTCCTCCTTCCCCGGCCGCCGGGCAAGTAGGAGAGAGGAGCGGAGCCTCACGCATGCACAATTAGGGTTCCCGGCGGGAAGCCGTAAGGCTACAATGTCTGGTTCCCTTACTCGCAATGGAGGCCGCATGCACCTCACAGCTGATGAAAACATGAGCTGCAGTGCCTACATTGCTGGACTCCAGGACAGGTAAGTGTCAGATTATTAAAAATCAGCAGTTGCAGTATGTGCAGCTGCTGGCTTTTCATTTTTGCAGCAGTGGGCGGACCACTGCTTTAAGCCACCATATAGCTCATGCTAAACAACACATCTACTGTACCCTTACTAGGGCTGACATTTTCTAATTGTTAGCAGGGTCAAATTGACGTTCGTTTCTAAAGAAACTTTGAAGGAGTAATACAAATGGATTTGTTCAGCAGCACAAATCAATTCATCAATGTCATAAAAAATAATAATAATTTAAAATACACACACATACAGTACTGTGCAAAAGTCTTAGGCAGGTGTGAAAAAATGCTGTACATTAAGAGTGCTTTCGGAAATAGAAAGTGAATCAACAGAAGAGAAAACCAAAATCACATCAATATTTGGTGTGACCACTCTTTGCATCAATGCTTCACTTATTTTAGGTACACTTGCATACAGTTTCTGAAGTTACTCAACAGGTAGGTTGTTCCAAACATTGTGGAGAACTAACCACAGATCTTCTGTAGATGTAGACTGCCTCAATTCCTTCTGTCTCTTCATGTAATCCCAGACAGACTTGATGATGTTGAGATCAGGGCTCTATGGGAGCCAAACCATCACTTCCAGGACTCTTTGTTCTTCTTTGCACTGAAGATAGTTTTTAATGACATTGGCTGTATGTTTGGAGTCATTGTGCTGCTTCAGTATAAATTTGGGGCCAATCACATGCCTTTCTGACAGAATGACATTATGGATAAGCATCTGCCTGTATTTCTCAGCATTAAGGTAACCATTGAGTCCCAGGGAGTGTAAGAGGACACGGGGCCACACAATGAGACTGGAAGAGAAGTGGTTCAACCTTAAGATGCATAGGGGGTTTTTCACTGTGAGGGCGGTAGGGATGTGGAACTCTCTTCCGCATTCGGTGGTGTCGGCAGGAAGTATGGATAGTTTTAAAAGACTCTTGGACGTGCATCTTAGCGAAAACAGAATATGGGAAATGATTTTCCTACACACACACACACCTACACAGGTTGAACTGGATGGACTGTTGTCTTTATTCAACATTACCTACTATGTTACTATGTTATTGATCTCCGACTCCATTTGCAGAAATGCTATATATATATAGAGATAGATAGATAGATAGATAGATAGATAGATAGATAGATAGATAGATAGATAGATAGATAGATAGATAGATAGATAGAGACCCAACTAATCCCTGGGGTGGTGTGCCCTCCCCTGGAGTGGGAGGACAGTTGTCCCTGGGTCCAGTCCTGCAGGATGTGTCCCTAGCCTGAGGGGGGCTCTGCCCCAAGGGTAGTTTGCAGAAACGTGTGTGGATGTTCATCAAGGTCCCAGCTGTAGCATAGCTGGGGGGCCTTCTTCAAGAGTGCTAGTTTGGGATTTTGGTCTGAAGAGCTAACTGAGGAGTGCCCAGTGGAAGTTAGAGAAGGGTGTCCAGCTGCCCTGTGGTATTGTGAGCTTTGTTTCTCCCTCACTGAAAAGTGCCCAGTGGATGTCGGAAGGAGGCAACTGATAATCCTGTGGCATTGTGAGTACTGACCTTAATTCTGAGCCCTACTGACTGTATGCTGGGTCCCTTTTCTCAGAGGGCTGTAGTAATTGTTCAGCCTGCAACAGTCCTTTTGAGAACTTAAGCATCAGCCATCTGTTCTGCCCACTGCTTGGAGACTAAGTAGTAATGGGAGAAGTGTCCTCTGGTTGTTCAGTGTCTCTTCATCCCTTTCAAGTTTCTACAAGCAAATAAAAGCATAAAAGACATTCTCTTGAATATTTACTGATCCAGAGAGATCTTGTGTGCCTGGCTACTTCTGCACTAAGATTGTGGAAGGAACCATTTAAATTACAACGGCTCCCATGGGGGTAGTAGGTGCAATATAGATACATACTGTAGATAGATAGAGAGATAGGTAGTAGGGATGATCTTTGGATTCTCATCACTGCACTCACCTTAAAGATTACTAGGGGGATTTGCTCAAATGCTAAAGTGGTCTGGCTTAGCATGAAAGAGATAGTGGGTTAAACTGGTATGTCTGTCATAGCATAGTGGCTTAGTAGTTAGCACTTGTGCCATGCAGCATCGGGTCTTTGGTTTGAATTATGGCCAGGACACCTGCTGTTGGGTACTACTAACCCCCATTCCACACCCACCCCCCTCCCCCCCACAAAATAATCCCTAAGCTTAATAATGTAAATTCATTGAACTATACTGTGCCTTGAAAAACTATTCATACCCTTTAAAATTTTCCACATTTTGTCATGTTACAGCCAAAAACGTAAATGTATTTTTTGGGGATTTTATGTGATAGACCAACACAAAGTGGCACATAATTGTGAAGTGGAAGGAAAATGATAAATGTTTTTCACCATTTTTTACAAATGAATATGTGAAAAGTGTGGTGTGCATTTTTACTAAGCCCCCCTGAGTCAATACTTTGTAGAACCACCGTTTGCTGCAATTACAGCTGCAAGTCTTTTTGGGGATGTCTCTACCAGGTTTGCACATCTAGAGAGTGAAATTTTTGCCCATTCTTCTTTGCAATATAGCTCAAGCAATTTTCAAGTTTTGCCACAGATTCTAAATTGGATTTAGGTCTGGACTTTGACTGGCCCATTCTAACACATGAATATGCTTTGATCTAAACCATTCCATTGTATCGCTGGCTCTATGTTTTGGGTCGTTGTCCTGCTGGAAGGTGAACCTCCGTCCCAGTATCAAGTCTTTTGCAGACTCTAACAGGTTTTCCTGTAAGATTGCCCTTTTTGGCTCCATCCATCTTCCCATCAACTCTGACCAGCTTCCCTGTCCCTGATGAAGAAAAGCATCCCCACAACATGATGCTGCCACCACCATGTTTCACGGTGGGGATGGTGTGTTCAGGGTGATGTGCAGTGTTAATTTTCCACCACACATAGTGTTTTGCTTTTAGACCAAAAAGTTCAATTTTGGTCTCATCTGATCAGAGTACATGTTTGCTGTTTCCCCCACATGGCTTCTTGCAAACTGCAAACAGGACTTCTTATGGCTTTCTTTTAACAATGGCTTTCTTCTTGCCACTTTTCCATAAAGGCCAGATTTGTGGAGTGCATGACTAATAGTTGTCCTGTGGACAGATTCTCCCACTTGAGCTGTGGATCTCTGCAGCTCTTCCAGAGTTACCATGGGCCTCTTTGCTGCTTCTCTCTCTGATTAATGCTCTCCTTGCACGGCCTGTCAGTTTAGGTGGATGGCCATGTCTTGATAGGTTTGCAGTTGTGCCATATTCTTTCCATTTTCGGATGATGGATTGAACAGGGCTTTGTGAGATGTTCAAAGCTTGGGATTTTTTTTATAACCTAACCCTGCTTTAAACGTCTCCACAACCTTATACCTGACCTGTCTGGTGTGTTCCTTGGCCTTCATGATGCTGCTTGTTCACTAGGGTTCCCTAACAAACCTCTGAGGGCTTCACAGAACAGCTGTATTTATACTGAAATGAAATTACCCACAGGTGGACTCTATTTACTAATTAGGTGACTTGTGAAGACAATTGGTTCCACTAGCTTTTAGTTAGGGGTATCAGAGTAAAGGGGGCTGAATATAAATGCATGCCACACTTTTCAGATATTTATGTGTAAAAAATTTGGAAAACCATTTATCATTTTCCTTCCACTTTACAATTATGTGCCATTTTGTGTTGGTCTATCACATAAAATCCTAATAAAATACATTTACGTTTTTGGTTGTAACATGACAAAATGTGGAAAATTTCAAAGGGTATGAATACTTTTTCAAGGCACTGTATACTTGTAGATCCTAATCTCTATCAAGATAAACGTGAATGGATGTATAGATGGGGGGGGGGCAGGGGCACTATAAGCTCCACCAACAGCCATCCCCATGTCCAGTGAGTACCCTAGAAATGACTACTGAGTATCTCTCTTTGAGTTATATTTGGCAGGTCTTATGCCCCGTACACACGGTCGGACTTTGTTTGGACATTCCGACAACAAAATCCTAGGATTTTTTCCGACGGATGTTGGCTCAAACTTGTCTTGCATACACACGGTTACACAAAGTTGTCGGAAAATCCGATCGTTCTAAACGCGGTGACGTAAAACACGTACGTCGGGACTATAAACGGGGCAGTGGCCAATAGCTTTCATCTCTTTATTTATTCTGAGCATGCGTGGCACTTTGTCCATCGGATTTGTGTACACACGATCGGAATTTCCGACAACGGATTTTGTTGTCGGAAAATTTTATCTCCTGCTCTCCAACTTTGTGTGTCGGAAAATCCGATGGAAAATGTCCGATGGAGCCCACACACGGTCGGAATTTCCGACAACACGCTCCGATCAGACATTTTCCATCGGAAAATCCGACCGTGTGTACGGGGCATTAGACTTAGAAGGAGGAGTGCACTCTCAATTATATATTGGAATCAAATCAGATAGGGTCACAGAACAGCAGTAAAGAAACATTTATTTTTAGAAGTATGATGTTGAATAAGGCTCACTGTTCATGTTTGTGAACTTGCATAGCACTGAGGCCCGATTCACAAATCTTTATCACAAGGATAAGATCTCTATTATCCCCATGTAAGTGGAATTTTGAATTCCCATTAAATGTGACTTTGGAAATATGGATCCTTATTCTTGCATGATAGGTTGGCTAAGACTAATGTAATCCTACAAATTTAATAAAATTGTATGAACCAGTGACGGGATAAATTAGAAGATCTGTAATCAGCTCTCTTTAAATTTTTTTGACTTATTTTTTTTTGTACTTTTATTGTAACTTCAAACTGAGCGTACATACAGTATAAAATGTAGATTGGTCTCAGTCATTTGTAAATATTTAAATACACTGTACAGTAAAATGTCATTGGATAAATGGTTAGTTAATTTTAAATAATCAAGAGGCAGTGTTTGTGGCAAATTTAAGGAGGATTAGCACAAGTGGAAGAGTGCTTGCTTTGTGTGCAAAGGGTAGCGGTATAAGGACCTTTTTGGTTAGCACTTCTGCCTTACTGCACTAGGGGCCAGGGAACCCAGTGCCTGCACAGATGTGCCGCAGGGCTCTCTTGAAACTGGAGTCCTGCGGTACATCTGCTCACGCGCAGGACATAGTGGGCATGTGGAGAAACTCTCCCCTAACCTTAAATAGACAGAGCCAAACCTGACATCTACTGTAGTCCATGTAAGCACAGGTGATTTTCCATGCAAACAGAAAGACAGGGGCCTTTTTGGACTTTGGTCTTTGCGCGTGTATGGGAAATTCTGCAGTGCGCAGATGACCAGGTGACACAATGCATATGCTGATGTGCCGCAGGGCTCTCTTGGGATTTAAGCTCTGCGTGCATGTAAAGGGGATGGGAAAAATTCTCACCCATAGTTAGCTTCTCTGTAAGCAGAGGAGCAGGGGTTGAGTGTTTTGGGCTGTTCAGTGTCTCAAAGGCTGCTGTTGTGCTACATCCCCCTGTCTTCTGGATAATTCTGGAAGTATAGTGGGGAGGGGTGCAGAACAAGCAGCCTGAATATTTATGGGTCTCTTGCTGATCCCTGGAGAGGGTTGTCTAGTAGGTGGTTAGAGAGCCTATGAATATTCTGAGGCTTGGCAGTCATGGTGCAGAGTTCCAGGGTCCAGCCTTCTGGAGAGACTCCTGCGCTGGGGGGCTCTGCCCCTGGAACAGAGAGAGACAAAGAAGAAGCCTCAGGAGTTCATTGAAGACATCTAGGCTTAGATGGGGTACCCTACCAGAGAGAGATAGAGCTGGGAAAGCAGCCGTGAGGAAACCCTACTATTCTGGGATTGAGTAGGTACCTACTCATGCTATACAGTTGAGAAATGACTGTGGGGAGCTTTACCTTACAAATTGTGCAGTGCAAGTTTGCCTAAGAATGCCCAGTGCAGCTAGGAGCTGTACAATGCAGCCAGGAGTTTTGCATTACCACCCAAGTGCGTTCAGTGTAGCCAGGTGATGTGCAATACAGCCAGGAGTTCTACAAATTCAGCCAAGAGACAGTACAGTGCAGCCTAAGGTTGTGCAATATAGCCAGCATTTTGTACAGAGCAGCCAAGTAGCCTAGCAGTCCTCAATATCTACTTGTTTTACAGTTTGAAGTATTCCATGTTCCCATCCATATCAAAGTTCATTGTTCCTGTTCAATAAAACCCCTAAAAAGAAACCCCTATACTGATTCTTGAGCCACAGGAAGAATACAGAAAATGCCATGTGCCCGGCTGTGCATGCTTTGATTGAGGGAAAAAGGGCCAATTACCAGCGGCTCCTGCAGGGGTAGCGCTACACACTTTTCTGCATCTTTGGTGTGAAGGGCTTAAGGAGATTCTATACTGTTCGCAAGTACATCTAGAAGCTTATTTCCCCTGGCTAATCCCCCATGTAGTTAGATTGCTGTATAAAGTAGTAGATCCTTCTTTGGTCGGAAACGAAGAGTTGTAACTCTGCACTGTTGTTCTGTCAGTGTGCTTTGTCTCGACGTTAAAACAAGGAAGAAGGTATGCCCATTTAAAGAGGACAGACAGCAGGACCTTTTTGCCCGGAATATCATCGACACAGCAAATGTGTTCTTTTATAACCGCTTTTACCTTTTGTGTTCTTTTGTAACCGGCTGTAGGTTCTCTCTCAGCCTACTATTTTATTCCATATCTACTTAGTGGTGAGTGTTAAACTAACTCTGCTTATTGTTGGTTTAGTCTATTTATTGACATAGTCAGTGTGCAATTTATAACCGCACTATCCTTGAGATTATATCACATGCCACAAAATTGCTCCTTTTATTAATTTATAGAGAGACTGTCTCTGCCGTTGTTGAACTCCCTTCAACATTGGCGACCTTTCGGTGTCCTGTTACTCATTATAAAGAGTAATTTCTGTAAGTACGTTTTTTAGAGACTATGTTAGTCCTATATCTTCCTTCTTTAATTAATGGGGGGCCATAAGACCCTTCTATAACCCATTATAATGAACTCATCTATAAATAATTGTACCCATTAGATATATACTCGGCCAGGCCTTTCCTATAGCTCCCTGCAGCTACCCATTGTGATCTTTGTTGGAGGCCCCGCTCTGAAGGTGTGTGACACCTTTCCTGGTGATTTGCAGGTACTTATTTTCCATCTTTAGAATGCCTGGTTGGGGGTTCCTGGCTATCTGGTGTTGTGGGGAGGTCTTTTGTGGCATAATTTGGTTGGTGGGGGTTGGTCTACCCTGACGGCTGGCAAACATGTGTACATTTATAATAATTATAATATTTAGATCCTTTTTATATGCAATGTATCATTTGTCTTAGTATGTATATTGATTGTTATATTTCTCTCTATAGAGTACACTGTAGCGCTTTAGGTATCAATAATCTGTCCCTGAGGAAGCCATCACTGGCAAAACATGTCGGGCATCTAAAATACCTACCCACTGAATTGGCCGCCACGCTTTTCAGGCCAAGTAACGTGAAGCTTGCTACAGATATGTTTTTAGTAATCATGCACACCATGTTCTTGTGATTCTGATGTCCATTTTTTTAAATAACTTTTGTCAAATAATAAAAATTAATTTTAATTCTAAAATCGAATTTATTGTGTTTCTCTTGGCACCGCCATAATCCCTGTACTCCCTTTCTTTGGTCTGATTTTCAAATTTTTGGGATGAGGTGCTGTATCACACTGAGGGCCGCCCAGCCACATAGTAATTTTTGTAACGGAAGCCTACAGAAAGTCACTCCCTTGCTCTTTCTTCATTTTTCATCTAGCAGCCAGATTGACAGCAGCCTTAGCCTGTGTTGTCAAAGACTAGTTCCATGTGTCATGTTTAGCTGCGGACTTCCCTACCCAAAAGTTTGGAGAAGCAGCGCAGAGCGTTGTGGACCCGGCAACATGTAAAAACATTAGCGTTGGGGAAAAAATATTTAACCAAGGCCTTTTTCTGAAACTTGTTGTTTACAAGTTTAAATTAGTATTTTTTGCTAGAAAATTTCTTAAAACCCCCAAACATTAAATAGATGTAGCACCCTGGAGTTTAGGCAGGGTTGCTCCTCAGAACATTTGCACCAATCCATTGGCAGGGGGAGGAGTTCCCGCTCTGCAGAGGAGGATAAGGAAGTGCTGCCATGTGTGTCTGATTGTGTGTTGGAGAGAAAGATGGTGCAGTTCGTGAGTGAGATGGCGGATTGGAAAATGTACGCTCCAGGTATTTGTTTCGGTCCAAGCGACCCGAAATCTGTCCTGACTGATAAACGGATTGCGGTACACGTCAAAGGGTAAGCTTGCCCTGTATACAGCTGGAGGCTATGAGGCCTTAGGACTGATCTGTGAGAGATGTTCTGGCCTGACCACTCAGTTGAGGCCTTCGATCGTCTGTGAACGCTGCGGGGAGCACCTGTTTGAGGTTGTCTCCCCGACTCAACCTCCGCGGATACTACAAGTCAATTGGGACAAGAACGTCGCTATCCCAGCTAGGAGTGACATCCAGAGCCCATCAGCCATCACCCAAATCACCCAAGCCATGCAGGAAGTTGCTACCCCTGTATCAACGACTACCCCAAGGCGCGGTTGGGCCCAACTGCTCCCCTTAATGTCCGAGCCACCGGAAAAGAGAGTACCGGAGATGGGTAAGCCAGCGAGGAATGAGGGCAGTGTGCCTGTGGGGGAGGTGATGCCGGTGGCCGAAGAGTGTAACTGACATTCCGTCAGATGGCCTATCGGAACTCTTTTTGGGTACTTTGTCTTACACCGGTAAGTGGGGTGAAAGTAATGAAGGGCCAATAATGTGCAGGAGGATGAAGCTCTTTCTACTACTACCGCTAGTATGCAAATTAAGCTGTCAGCCAGTGCAGCTCCGCTGATCAGCATCACCAGGTCCTGTCACACCTGTACCTAGCACCAAATCTGACGATAAGCCGGATGTGGTTGCCGAGTGCTCAGTTCGGCGGGCTCCAGACGCCCGGGTCCTACCCGGATATGTGGATCCCAGAACCCTGCCTCGGCTGTCTAAAATACCGTGGATTGTGATAAAGAAAGTGGCAGAAGAATTTGGGTATTTATATCCCTACATACCTCCTCATCTGGAAGAGGAGATCTCGGAGAAGGAGGTTCAATGGGTTGATGAAGCCGTGCGTGGGTTCCTCCAGATCCCTCTTAGTACAGACTTCCTGAAGTTGTCACCCAGGATGGCTGGAAAGTACCTATCAGTGTATGACACCTGGGGTTACGGCAGGAAGATTAACCTAGATACACAAAAAGGGCATCAAGCGCTTTGTCACCACGGTGAATGCAAACGGAGAGTACATTGCAGGCGCGACTTACGTATACTTTCGATTCTGCACGCGAGCACGGGGGTAAGTGGTGCTTTAAATTTTTTTTTTTTAATCTGTTTTATTTTTTTTTTTTATTTATATACTGTCCCTTTAAAAAAAAAAAATTTATCACTTTTATTGCTGTCACAAGGAATGTAAACATCCCTGTGACAGGAATAGTCACGTGTCAGGTATTTTTTGGGGGGAATCTGGGGTCTATAAGACCCCATATCCCTGCTTTGCACTTAAAAGGATTCAAAATACCAAGTATGGCTGTTTTGAATACTGAATTTTTTAAAAATCTGGCGCCTTTAAGGCTTCAGTAAACTAGAAAGGACATTGTGACTTTGCTTCCGAGTTATTAGATCCGAAACCCTATTAAAGCTGATTTTGGCTTTGTTCGGGTCTCCGGCCACGGTGGGACAGGAGAGCCTGGGCAAAACGGCGGAAGACGGCAGGAGGGGGGTACGTCCCCTACTGCTGCCTGTGATAACAATCGAACGGCTGCTTACCCGCATTGGTTGTTATCAGAAGAAAGCTGATGTCGGCTCTACAAAATGGTATCAGGGTGATGCCTGCATCAGCAGGCATCACCCCTATACAACCACTTGAAGCAGAATGACGTACAGGTACATGCTTTTGAAGCAAGTGGTAAAGTGGTTGTAAACCCCATTCATGAAATTTGAACTAAGCACATACAGTCAGGTCCATAAATATTGGGACATCAACACAATTCTAATCTTTTTGGCTCTATACACCACCACAATGGATTTGAAATGCATTGAACAAGATGTGCTTTAACTGCAGACTTTCAGCTTTAATTTGAGGGTATTTACATCCAAATCAGGTGAACGGTGTAGGAATTACAACAGTTTGTATATGTGCCTCCCACTTTTTAAGGAACCAAAAGTAATGGGACAATTGGCTACTCAGCTGTTCAATGGCCAGGTGTGTGTTATTCCCTCATTATCCCATTTACAAGGAGCAGATAAAAGGTCCAGAGTTTATTTCAAGTGTGCTATTTGCATTTGGAATCTGTAGCTGTAAACTCTCAATATGAGATCCAAAAAGCTGTCACTATCAGTGAAGCAAGCCATCATTAGGCTGAAAAAACAAAACAAACCCATCAGAGAGATAGGTGTGGCCAAATCAACTGTTTGGAACATCCTTAAAAAGAAAGAATGCACTGATGAGCTCAGTAACACCAAAAGACCTGGAAGACCACAGAAAACAACTGTGGTGGATGACCGAAGAATTCTTTCCCTGGTGAAGAAAACACCCTTCACAACAGTTGGCCATATCAAGAACACTCTCCAGGAGGTAGGTGTATGTGTGTCAAAGTCAACAATCAAGAGAAGACTTCACCAGAGTGAATACAGAGGTTTCACCACAAGATGTAAACCATTGATGAGCCTCAAAAACAGGAATGCCAGATTAGAGTTTGCCAAACAACATCTAAAAAAGCATTCACGGTTCTGGAACAACATCCTATGGACAGATGAGTCCAATATCAACTTGTACCAGAGTCATGGGAAGAGAAGAGTATGGAGAAGGAAAGGAACTGCTCATGATCCAAAGCATACCACCTCATCAGTGAAGCATGGTGGTGGTAATGTCATGGCGTGGGCATGTATGGCTGCCAATGGAACTGGTTCTCTTGTATTTATTGATGATGTGACTGCTGACAAAAGCAGCAGGATGAATTCTGAAGAGTTTCGGGCAATATTATCTGCTCATATTCAGCAAAATGCTTCAGAACTCATTGGACGGCGCTTCACAGTGCAGTTGGACAATGACCCGAAGCATACTGCGAAGGCAAACAAAGAGTTTTTTAAGGGAAAGAAGTGGAATGTTATGCAATGGCCAAATCAATCAACTGACCTAAATCTGACTGAGCATGCATTTCACTCGCTGAAGACAAAACTGAAGGGAAAATGTCCCAAGAACAAGCAGGAACTGAAGACAGTTGAAGTAGAGGCCTGGCAGAGCATCACCAGGAATGAAACCCAGAGTCTGGTCATGTCTATGCATTCCAGACTTCAGGTTGTAATTGACTGTAAAGGATTTGCAACCAAGTATTAAAAAGTGAAAGTTTGATGGATGTTTGTTAATCTGTACCATTACTTTTGGTCCCTTAAAAACTGGGAGGTACATATACAAACTGTTACAATTGGGGATAGAGAAGGGGATTATAGCGGTGCCAAGGAATTTGAAGATTTGTTACACAAAATTATTTAAAAAGTATATAATTTTATTGGTATACAAAGTAGCAAAATGTATAAAGTACAAGGGTGCAGTACATATAAAATCACTACTATATACAGACACATAGAAACTACAACAGGAACCGGCCAGTGTCTATAACAGGCAGGTTTTTTGACAGGTAATAAATTCCTGGTATGGTAATTCCATTCTAGTAATACTTTCTCTATCACAATATCCATTCTTTCCATCTTTCCCAAACCATTCAGCCATTCAGCATCTTGGGCGCCCCCGTGTTCCGTTTTTGTTTTTACCACACACATACTGTAAATATTTTGAGGCTATGCTAGCCCCCTCTTACCTCGTTTTGAATTAACAATCCTATATAAGGATTTTTATCTCTATTTATTATGACTTTTACTCCTTTCTCGCTAGGTCTTTTTTTGCCCACTGCAACCACGTATAGTTGCGGCGCAGGACCTCCGATCTCCCTTGGGTGCCGTGTGCCCCTTGGTGCTTGCTGCGAGTACTTGGTAGGTACCCATTCTTCCATCTGGGGGGCTTTGGTGTCGACCTGCGCATCCATGAGAGGGGGTCATTCTTAGTCATGTCCAGCATTCATTTATTAATAAAATCACTGACAAATGAATTAATTGTTTATTATAAGCACATACTGTTACATGTTTTTTTTTCTTTTTTAGAATTTACAGAAGTGTACAGGTATATTCATCTTTCCCTGAGGAAGCCAAAGTTGGCGAAACATGTAGGAATTTATTACCTGTCAAAAAACCTGCCTGTTATACACACTGGCCGGTTCCTGTTGTAGTTTCTACGTGTCTGTATAGTGATTTTATATGTACTGCACCCTTGTACTTTATACATTTTGCTACTTTGTATACCAATAAAACTATATACTTTTTAAATAATTTTGTGTAACAAATCTTCAAATTCCTTGGCACCGCTATAATCCCCTTCTCTATCCCCAATTGTTGCTCTTCATTGATCATTGGGAGGAGGTGCCGTATTCTATTGAGAACTCTCCAGCCATACTTTTTTCTCTTTTTCTCATATACAAACTGTTGTAATTCCTACACCGTTCACCTGATTTGGATGTAAATACCCTCAAATTAAAGCTGACAGTCTGCAGTTAAAGCACATCTTGTTTGTTTCATTTCAAATCCATTGTGGTGGTGTATAGAGCCAAAAAGATCAGAATTGTATCAATGTCCCAATATTTATGGACCTGACTGTATATCTGTAGTGTTTACTTGTCTCTCTTCAAAGCTCTAAGTGTCATTTCTCTCTGGTGCTTCGTTCCTCTGTTATCAGCATGATTTACTTCTGAGAAGTTCTCTGACACATGATATGACATGAGCTAAAAATTTGTGTCAGGGAGGGAGCTGAGAGGGAGATAAGCAGGGAGCTTGTCTATTCAGACTGCAGCTCTGCATGTTCTTGTGCTATTGTCCTATGTGCTGCTGAAAGATGAAGAAAGATTTTTAACACGATCTGCACTTTTGAAAGGGGAAGACAGCAGATATAGATGTAAAACCTTTATAGGAGGATTCGTTTCATATCTGTGTATCATCTGAGGCTGTTCACTTCACTGGGTATATATGAAGGTTTAAAACTACTTTAAGGTGGTGAGTACTTATGAAAACAGGACTTTTCCAAATGTATTTGTAAATTATTTGGACCAAATAGTTTTTATTACTTTGACATTATGAAATATTTTTACATACAGGCATTACAGGATCCTGTTCCTATAAGGTTATTTGTGATGGGAGAAGAATGATGCATTTAACATTTTATTACATTCAATGGTTGTTATTTGACATTGTATTATATGTTTCCTACTTGACTTTAAAGGAGAACATTTTAAAACACTGTCTGCAATTTAATGAGTGTGCTTCTCTGAATCGGTACACTAGATGGAGTGCTAGAAATATAAATGATGGTAACCCATGCTGTGTCCTCTCTGAACAGCACATTTTACAATTTGTCATCTGCCACTTGTTGCTTTTGCAATGTCTTCCATCAGGATACTAATCTAAATAGAGTGCGGTCTGAATATTCATCAGGGCAGAGTGCTGGAGCAACTCCCTGGGGAATTCCTGCTGCTTTTGGCATGTTGTCTGACTACTAAGCTCCACTATGTCCTTGAAGCCTTCACTCTTGACTTTCCTTGTGGTCTGACTTTTTGCAGTCGAAGTCTAATATGATGTATTGTGTACACATGTCCCCTATCTTATGTTTCTGAATTCATGACTAATCACTATGAGTTAACATCTTCCCGTAGCTTTTGCAGATGTTGGTCAAATATTTGTGCATATTTATGAAGACAGCAGATTGTATTACTGTATCTCTTATACTAGCCTAGACTTCTTGGTGAGCAGACAATCATGTGTTTGACGTTTTTTGATAAAATATTAATCTCTTTAAGCTTAAAGCAGGTCTCCACCCACCCACCCCCTGTTTTTTTCTTTTACCCCCGCTTACCTGGAAATCGGCGCTGCACATTTTAGATACTCACCCATCTATCGGATCCAGCATTGTCCTGTTGAGACCCTCTCATGCCCTGCCACCGCTTGGTCCAGCCCCCCACCCCCCCATTTTATCTCTGCAACTAAGTCTACCCCCTCCTCTGTGAATTACACAGTAAATCCTCCCGGGATATGTACGGCACAGCAGGCACAGTACACCTTAGGTAAATTACGTGTAGATGGTGTGGGTCTAAACCCTTTTTTCTAAAAAAAATAAAGGGGTGAGTGAGCAGGAGACAATTTCATGTTATGGCTGAAGATCTGCTTTAAACTGTAAATAGAGAGGACCTGGACTCTGGAAGCTATTCCGAACAAAAGGCAGCTTGTGGTCCCTCTGTAGCTGATCTTCCCCCAATACTGACTTACAATGCCTGACTTACCATTACAAGGCAACAGTGCCTTAGATCTCACACTATAGATGTACAACTACAAGGCTGTGGACTAGTAGGATGTGTACTGCTAGTTTTTTAAGGAATAAACAACAAAACTTAACAAAAAAACTTTCCTATAACATAGTGTAGCACAATATTCTCATGTTTTATTCCATCACATATCCCAAAAAGAAGAAAGATTATTCCTCCTTTTAGGACAGTGCTGCACACCCTTAAAAATTATAATAAATAATATTAAGCTATATACTATACACCTTATGGATGTGTTCTGGATGTGCATTTAGCTGATGGGGCATAAAATAATGATTTTGCATGGCTGCCTCCATCTTCTCAAGAAAGCTTGTGATACATGTTGGTACTACATACATTGTTAAATAATAAATAAGTAGTGTCATAGACTTGATTTACTGCATGTGTTCAAATGTAGAACATTAGATTGAGGAAATAGATATACAGTGTATATTACAGAACAGAGTACATAACAGGACACACTGATTTCACAGGAATTATAAAAAACTGTAACGTCCCACTCCAGTCTGCCCCCTGCACCTATCCCTTTTAAGCAATTGCTGGCATAGTAAGAAATATACCTAAATGCTCCTTTTATTCAGGTAAATATGTGGCCATGGGATGTTCCTGCCCAAAGTTTGATTCTATGTGTTCACTTGGCAGGGCTCTTCTTCGGGTGTCTACATCACTACCAGCTTGTTGTGATAACTTCCTATTGGCTGTCCAGCAGCTGGGTCCTTCCTGGATCTAGAGGAGAATTTTCAGTGTTGACAAAATCAACAAAAGCATTGTACATCAATAGATAACTGATCCCCCGCATTCGGTAACGGTGCCACCAAGAGGCCTGGATGGCAACCTTAGCTTAGTAAAATACTGGTTCACATGATATGTTAAAGTGGTTGTAAACCCTTACATATAACCAGTGAAGTGACTGGCCTCAGGCGATACACAGAGATGAAGCAAATCCTCCGACATAAGTTGTGCCTTTTTATCTGTAGTCTTCTCTTTTCTACATCCATTCAAAGTGCAGAATTTATACAACTTGCCTGAGCTGTCAGAAAAACTGGGTGGATAGCTGAAGTTACACTCTGCATAGCTCTGACAGCTGATTGGAAGGGAGGGAAGGGACCCCCCCACACACACACACACACAGAGGAACAGAGCTGAGGCTGTCAGCTGGAGGTCCCTCCCCTGTCACCATTTTTCTCTTGGTGTCAGGAGCGATTCATGCTGAAAGCAGAGGAGCAAAGCAACAGACAGAAATGACACTTATGCCTCGTTTCCACTGAGCGGATCGGTTCGGTTCGGTACGTTATTTTGGGTGTTTCCATTATGAAAGCGGTCCATACAACCGAACTGTACCGCTCCATTCAGGGTCCTGCTTCAGATGTGGGGCAATAGAAAATGTAACGGTTCGGTTAGGGCGGAGCTACGATACATTCCACTGATTGACTGGCAGAAAACCCTCTGCTGTGCTATGCTGAGGCATTTTTTCTAAACCCTGTATGGCCCCTTGTGGTCCCACTTGCAGTGGCAACGCTCACCAGAATAGACCGGACTATTCTAGGCCATTCAAACTGTACCGACCCAAACCGATCTGCTCAGTGGAAACGAGGCATTAGTGCTCTTAATTGAGACAAGTACACACTATGGAGGGATATGCTTTGTTCATATTTCATGTCTGAGGTATATAACCACTTTTAATAAAACACTAAATGGATGAGAGGTTTGCTTGGAGATAGGCTTTGTTGCCATTTCATACCACTGAATTGGATTCTTAATGCACCAGAATACACCAAAAATGTGCATGTAGCCATTTCTGCAGTGCACCACAACACAATGCACATTAGTGGGTTGCAATGTATTGCACAGCAATACACATCCAATAAAAATGTACATTGAGGTGCCATTTAGATTGAACAATCGGGATGGGAAGAGCAGTACACGGGGGGATCAGAGCAGCAAAATCTACTTTTAGCGACAAATCCCACTGTGGCTACCTTGCAGCCAGTGGCGGGACAAAGTCGGCCCAGGGAAAAAGATGTCAAAATGCGCCCACCCAGGGGGAGTAGTAGACAGGGCTAATAAAAGTACATGCAGTGCCAAGCTGCAACATATGGGATGGTTATGGCATGTGCTAAAATAGTGCCAAATGAGTCAAGGACCCCGCCCCCCCCCCACACACACATAAACACACACACTCAACTGGGAATACAGGAACCCCCTTCCAGTTAAAGGAGTCCCATGACCAAGAGGACTGCAGGGTGGTGATTAGATGGGTTCCCCATCTAGGAATACAGGAACCCCCCCTCCCTCCAGATAAAGGAGAACCCTGGATAATCTGACCAGGGGAGTAATCAGAAGGGAACCCCCCACCCAGGAATACAGAAACTCCCCTCCCTTCCCCCAGTTAAAGAAGAGCTCCAGCTAGAAAGACTGCAGGGGGTGATAAGAAGGGATCCCCATCCAGGAATATAGGACCCCTCCCAGTAAAAGATCCCCAGCTAGGAGGGGAGGAGGGTTATAAGAAGAGACCCCAATACATGAATTCCCCTCTCTTCCCCCTCCAGTTATAGAAGACCACCTACAGGGGTGATATAAGGGGACCCCCATCCAGGAAGATAGGAACTCCCCTCCCTCTCTCACCTGTTAAAAAGGAGAACTGTAGTGGGTGATTGGGGGGGGGGGGGACTTGGTGGTCCCCCCCCCCCAGTAGAAAAAAAGATCACTGGCCAGGAAGACTGCAGGCACTGCTGCCCCCTTCTCCCTATGGAGAAGGTGAATGATGTGTAGTGGGTGTGAACACATCCAGAGCCATTTACACAAATAGCAGCCCCGGAGGGGGAGGGGGTGACTCACAGTAGGAGAAGGAAATCCCCATACAGCTTCGATGTCTGCAATGGAGCTCTGGGCAGGCTGGCACTGCTGCTTCTGTGTTCTCCACTCTGCTGAAAACATTTCCCTTCACTCACTGTACCAGGACAGACGATCCCGGGCTCTTGCACAAGGGGGAGGCTGGAGGATCCACAGTGGAGAAGGGAAAAAGCATGTACAGGGAGTTAAAGCACCCCCTTCCCATATTATTAAAAGCTCTGGAAGCTGACAGTAAGGGAGAGGAGGATTGGTGCTGCAGGGCTGCCACTGATATGTCCAGGTCTAGGGCGGACAGAAATCCGGGCAGAGAATTCCAAACCCATACTGCCCGGGTGAGTCCTGGATAGGTGGCAATCCTTCCCTGAGCCCTCGATAAGACCTCTGTCCTCATGGCTTCTGGCTGGGGCCCCCTGACCCCTCGATGAGACCTCTGTCTCGTGGCTTCTGGCTGGGGCCCCCTGACCCCTCGATGAGATCTCTGTCTCGTTGCTTCTGGCTGGGGCCCCCTGACCCCTCGATGAGACCTCTGTCATGTGGCTTCTGGCTGGGGCCCCCTGACCCCTCGATGAGACCTCTGTCATGTGGCTTCTGGCTGGGGCCCCCTGACCCCTCGATGAGACCTCTGTCTCATGGCTTCTGGCTGGGGCCCCCTGACCCCTCAATGTGACCTTCTGTCTCCCACACTGGGACAGGTCTCCAAACTGGGAGCGGTCTCCAAACTGAAAGCTGTCTCCAAACTGGGAGCGGTCTCCAAACTGGTAGCTCTGAGCTATCCTCAGACCTGAGTATATAATGACGCCTCACACCTGTGTACTCACACAGATTGCAGGCAACTGGTAAACTCCAGACACAGGATTGACTGTTCCAATCCAGAACTACAGAATCTGGAGAAAGCCAAAAACACAGCTTTCCTTTCTCCACTCAGGAATTATAGTTCTATACCTCAAATTAACCCTAAATGCCAATCTTGTGTCACACGTTGCTATATTCTTACAGTGACAGAGCCTTCTTCTCTCACAATTCTTAGTTCAGAAAATGTATTTTGTCTGCATTAGGCAGCTGTAACAGCTGAAGCTGTGAAATGTAAAACAGCAGCAGTCTTGGGGAACCATGTGTGAAGAAATCTCTGGAGGTACAGACTGAGTGGGTAGAAGAGTATGCAGCATGGTAAACCTGTTAATGATGAGAAAGAAGCATCCCAGCTGTACCTCAGTGAGTGGAGGTGGATCAGCAGGAAATATATCAGACTTTACTGCTGACAGTTTTTGTGAGGTCAGAGGCAGATGACTTGAACTGAGGAGATCTGGTACCTTCATCACAGCATCACAAGCCTACAAAGAGTAAAGTGATTAAGAGCAAGGGGAAGATTAGCTAACATTAAAGCAGACCTTCATCTATCAATATGACTTCCTTTGATCTGCCTCTTCCCCTCTCCCTTACACAATTGGATTTCTTTTTAGCAGTAAATGCCTAGGTGAGGATGACATGTCCGGCCCAATATCGGCTTGTATCTCAAATATGCACAGACACACCACAGGGCTATAGGCGCTGACAGAGCCCTGTGGCATGTCTACACACTTGCGAAATTTCAAGAAACACTCCACACATGCACAGAAAGCAGCAGGTCTATGGCAGTGGTCATCAACCCTGTCCTCAGGGCCCACTAACAGGCCAGGTTTGCAAGATAACTGAAATACATCACAGGTGATATCATTTGCTGCTCAGTGATTGCAGTATTCTAGTCTGCATCTCCCCAAGGTAATACATAAAACCTGGTCTGTTAGTGGGCCCTGAGGACAGGGTTGATGACCACTGGTCTATGGGACCTGGAAGTGTGGCTTATCTGCACATGTGCTGGGGTTAGGGTTGCCACCTGTACGGTTTTCTCCCGGACAGTCCGGTTTTTGAATGATGTGTTTGGGTTTTCATCTTCTTCAGACCCAGACACATCATTCACATCGGACTGCACCGGGAGTGACGAGTCTGCTCGCCATCTGATCTGTTCTCCCTCCCGACAGCAGCCTGTTTCAGAATGGCCGAGTATCAGTAGATCAAAGCTCCCCCCTCCTCCTTCTCCGCTCTGTATAAACACACACAGGAGGAGGAGAGGGAGCAGGGACACGCGCTGAAGGTCTGCACAAAGTTTGCTATGCTTTGTAGATGGACAGGGAGGAGGGGGAGAGAGTGCCTGGGAAAGAGAACCATGTAAAAAATTTGTAGTGATTGGGGGGTTAAGAGGATATGTGCTCCCCCCTCCTCTGTCATCTACCCCCCTCCTCTGTCAGCTACTCTCCCCCTCCTCTGTCAGCTACCCTCCCCCTCCTCTGTCAGCTACCCCCCTCCTCTGTCATCTACCCCCCCTCCTCTGTCAGCTACCCCCCCTCCTCTGTCAGCTACCCCCCTCCTCTGTCAGCTACCCCCCTCCTCTGTCAGCTACCCCCCTCCTCTGTCAGCTACCCCCTCCTCTGTCAGCTACCCCCACTCTGTCATCTACCCCCCCTCCTCTGTCAGCTACCCCCCTTCCTCTGTCAGCTACCCCCTTCTCTGTCAGCTACCCCCCTCCTCTGTTAGCTACACTCCTCTATCAGCTCCCCCCTCCGTTGTCAGCTACCCCCACTCTGTCATCTACCCCCCCTCCTCTGTCAGCTACTCCCCTCCTCTGTCAGCTACCCCCACTCTGTCATCTACCCCCCTCCTCTGTCAGCTACCCCCCTTCCTCTGTCAGCTACCCCCTTCCTCTGTCAGCTACCCCCTTCCTCTGTCAGCTACCCCCCTTCCTCTGTCAGCTACCCCCTACTCTGTCAGCTACCCCCCTTCCTCTGTCAGCTACCCCCACTCTGTCATCTACCCCCCTCCTCTGTCAGCTACCCCCCTCCTCTGTCAGCTACCCCCCTCCTCTGTCAGCTACCCCCTCCTCTGTCATCTACCCCCCTCCTCTGTCAGCTACCCCCTTCCTCTGTCAGCTACCCCCCTCCTCTGTCAACTACCCCCTCCTCTGTCAGCTACCCCCACTCTGTCATCTACCCCCCTCCTCTGTCAGCTACCCCCCTCCTCTGTTAGCTACCCCCTCCTCTGTCAGCTACCCCCACTCTGTCATCTACCCCCCCTCCTCTGTCAGCTACTCCCCTTCCTCTGTCAGCTACCCCCCTCCTATGTCAGCTACCCCCCTCCTCTGTCAGCTACCCCCACTCTGTCATCTACCCCCCCTTCTCTGTCAGCTACCCCCCTTCTCTGTCAGCTACCCCCCTCCTCTGTCAGCTACCCCCTCCTCTGTCAGCTACCCCCCTTCCTCTGTCAGCTACCCCCTCCTCTGTCAGCTACCCCCCTTCCTCTGTCAGCTACCCCCTTCTCTGTCAGCTACCCCCCTCCTCTGTTAGCTACACTCCTCTATCAGCTCCCCCCTCCGCTGTCAGCTACCCCCCTCCTCTGTCAGCTACCCCCCCGTCAGCTATTCCCCTCCTCTGTCAGCTACCCCCCCCCCCCGTCAGCTATTCCCCTCCTCTGTCAGCTACCCCCCTTCCTCTGTCAGCTATACCCTTCTCTGTCAGCTACCCCCCTCCTCTGTCAGTTACCCTCCTCCTCTATCAGCTATCCCCCTCCTCTGTCAGCTACGCTCCCCCTCCTCTGTCAGCTACTCTCCCCCTCCTCTGTCAGCTACCCTCCCCCTCCTCTGTCAGCTACCCCCCTCTTTCAGCTCCCCCTCTGTCAGCTCCTTCCTCCTCTGTCAGCTATTCCCCTCCACTGTCAGCTACCCCCCTTCCTCTGTCAGCTACCCCCTTCTCTGTCAGCTACCCCCCTCCTCTGTCAGCTACCCCCCTCCTCTGTCAGCTACCCTCCTCCTCTGTCAGCTATCCCCCTCCTCTGTCAGCTACCCCCTCCTCTGTCAGCTACTCTCCCCCTCCTCTGTCAGCTACCCCCCTCCTCTGTCAACTACCCCCCTCTGTCAGCTACCCTCCCCCTCCTCTGTCAGCTCCCCCCCTCTGTCAGCTCCCCCCCTCTTTCAGCTCCCCCTCTGTCAGCTCCCCCCTCCTCTGTCAGCTATTCCCCTCCTCTGTCAGCTACCCCCCCTCCTCTGTCAGCTACCCCCTCCTCTGTCAGCTACTCTCCCCCTCCTCTGTCAGCTACCCCCCTCCTCTGTCAACTACCCCCCTCTGTCAGCTACCCTCCCCCTCCTCTGTCAGCTCCCCCCCTCTGTCAGCTCCCCCCCTCTTTCAGCTCCCCCTCTGTCAGCTCCCCCCTCCTCTGTCAGCTATTCCCCTCCTCTGTCAGCTACCCCCCCTCCTCTGTCAGCTACCCCCCTTCCTCTGTCAGCTACCCCCCTCCTCTGTCAGCTACCCCCCTCCTCTGTCAGCTACCCCCACTCTGTCAGCTACCCCCTCCTCTGTCAGCTACCCCCTCCTCTGTCAGCTACCCCCCTTCCTCTGTCAGCTACCCCCTTCTCTGTCAGCTACCCCCCTCCTCTGTTAGCTACACTCCTCTATCAGCTCCCCCCTCCGCTGTCAGCTACCCCCCTCCTCTGTCAGCTACCCCCACTCTGTCATCTACCCCCCCTCCTCTGTCAGCTACCCCCACTCTGTCATCTACCCCCCTTCCTATGTCAGCTACCCCCTCCTCTGTCAGCTACCCCCCTTCCTCTGTCAGCTACCCCCTCCTCTGTCAGCTACCCCCCTCTGTCAGCTCCCCCCCTCTTTCAGCTCCCCCTCTGTCAGCTCCCCCCTCCTCTGTCAGCTATTCCCATCCTCTGTCAGCTACCCCCCTTCCTCTGTCAGCTACCCCCTTCTCTGTCAGCTACCCTCCTCCTCTGTCAGCTACCCTCCTCCTCTATCAGCTATCCCCATCCTCTGTCAGCTACCCCCCTCCTCTGTCAGCTACTCTCCCCCTCCTCTGTCAGCTACCCCCCTCCTCTGTCAACTACCCCCCTCTGTCAGCTACCCTCCCCCTCCTCTGTCAGCCCCCCCCCCTGTCAGCTACCCCCCTCCTCTGTCAGCTACCCCCTTCCACTGTCAGCTACCCCCTTCCTCTGTCAGCTGCCCCCTCCTCTGTCAGCTACTCCCCTCCTCTGTCAGCTACCCCCTCCTCTGTCAGCTACCCCCCTTCCTCTGTCAGCTACCCCTTCCTCTGTCAGCTACCCCCTCCTCTGTCAGCTACCCCCCTTCCTCTGTCAGCTACCCCCCTCCTCTGTCAGCTACCCCCCTCCTCTGTCAACTACCCCCTCCTTTGTCAGCTACCACCACTCTTTCATCTACCCCCCTCCTCTGTCAGCTACCCCCTCCTCTGTCAGCTACCCCCCTCCTCTGTCAGCTACCCCCTCCTCTGTCAGCTACCCCCACTCTGTCATCTACCCCCCCTCCTCTGTCAGCTACCCCCCTCCTCTGTCAGCTACCCCCACTCTGTCATCTACCCCCCTCCTCTGTCAGCTACCCCCCTCCTCTGTCAGCTACCCCCTCCTCTGTCAGCTACCCCCACTCTGTCATCTACCCCCCTCCTCTGTTAGCTACCCCCCCTCCTCTGTCAGCTACCCCCCTCCTCTGTCAGCTACCCCCACTCTGTCATCTACCCCCCCTCCTCTGTCAGCTACCCCCCTCCTCTGTCAGCTACCCCCCTTCCTCTGTCAGCTACCCCTTCCTCTGTCAGCTACCCCCTCCTCTGTCAGCTACCCTCCCCCTCCTCTGTCAGCTCCCCCCCTCTGTCAGCTCCCCCCCTCTTTCAGCTCCCCCTCTGTCAGCTCCCCCCTCCTCTGTCAGCTATTCCCCTCCTCTGTCAGCTACCCCCCTCCTCTGTCAGCTACCCCCCTTCCTCTGTCAGCTACCCCCCTCCTCTGTCAGCTACCCCCCTCCTCTGTCAGCTACCCCCACTCTGTCAGCTACCCCCTCCTCTGTCAGCTACCCCCTCCTCTGTCAGCTACCCCCCTTCCTCTGTCAGCTACCCCCCTTCCTCTGTCAGCTACCCCCTTCTCTGTCAGCTACCCCCCTTCCTCTGTCAGCTACCCCCCTTCCTCTGTCAGCTACCCCCTCCTCTGTCAGCTACCCCCCTTCCTCTGTCAGCTACCCCCTTCTCTGTCAGCTACCCCCCTCCTCTGTTAGCTACACTCCTCTATCAGCTCCCCCCTCCGCTGTCAGCTACCCCCCTCCTCTGTCAGCTACCCCCCATCAGCTATTCCCCTCCTCTGTCAGCTACCCCCCCCCGTCAGCTATTCCCCTCCTCTGTCAGCTACCCCCCTTCCTCTGTCAGCTATACCCTTCTCTGTCAGCTACCCCCCTCCTCTGTCAGTTACCCTCCTCCTCTATCAGCTATCCCCCTCCTCTGTCAGCTACCCCCCTCCTCTGTCAGCTACTCTCCCCCTCCTCTGTCAGCTACCCTCCCCCTCCTCTGTCAGCTACCCCCCTCTTTCAGCTCCCCCTCTGTCAGCTCCTTCCTCCTCTGTCAGCTATTCCCCTCCACTGTCAGCTACCCCCCTTCCTCTGTCAGCTACCCCCTTCTCTGTCAGCTACCCCCTCCTCTGTCAGCTACCCCCCTCCTCTGTCAGCTACCCCCCTCCTCTGTCAGCTACCCCCTCCTCTGTCAGCTACCCCCACTCTGTCATCTACCCCCCCTCCTCTGTTAGCTACCCCCCCTCCTCTGTCAGCTACCCCCCTCCTCTGTCAGCTACCCCCACTCTGTCATCTACCCCCCCTCCTCTGTCAGCTACCCCCCTCCTCTGTCAGCTACCCCCCTTCCTCTGTCAGCTACCCCTTCCTCTGTCAGCTACCCCCTCCTCTGTCAGCTACCCCTCTTCCTCTGTCAGCTACCCCCTTCTCTGTCAGCTACCCCCCTCCTCTGTTAGCTACACTCCTCTATCAGCTCCCCCCTCCGCTGTCAGCTACCCCCCTCCTCTGTCAGCTACCCCCACTCTGTCATCTACCCCCCTCCTCTGTCAGCTACCCCCCTTCCTCTGTCAGCTACCCCCTCCTCTGTCAGCTACCCCCCTTCCTCTGTCAGCTACCCCCTTCTCTGTCAGCTACCCCCCTCCTCTGTTAGCTACACTCCTCTATCAGCTCCCCCCTCCGCTGTCAGCTACCCCCCTCCTCTGTCAGCTACCCCCCGTCAGCTATTCCCCTCCTCTGTCAGCTACCCCCCCCGTCAGCTATTCCCCTCCTCTGTCAGCTACCCCCCTTCCTCTGTCAGCTATACCCTTCTCTGTCAGCTACCCCCCTCCTCTGTCAGTTACCCTCCTCCTCTATCAGCTATCCCCCTCCTCTGTCAGCTACCCCCCTCCTCTGTCAGCTACTCTCCCCCTCCTCTGTCAGCTACCCCCCTCCTCTGTCAGCTACCCCCCTTCCTCTGTCAGCTACCCCTTCCTCTGTCAGCTACCCCCTCCTCTGTCAGCTACCCCTCTTCCTCTGTCAGCTACCCCCTTCTCTGTCAGCTACCCCCCTCCTCTGTTAGCTACACTCCTCTATCAGCTCCCCCCTCCGCTGTCAGCTACC